>NC_133507.1:29982500-31232500 GCF_049354715.1 Callithrix jacchus
GCAGGGCATGGTGGCTCATGCCTATAATCCCACCACTTTGGGAGGCCGAGGCAGGTGGATCACGAGGTCAACAGATCAAGACCATCCTGGTCAACATGGTGAAACCCCGTCTTTACTAAAAATACAAAAATTAGCTGGGCATGGTGGTGCGCACGTGTAGTCCCAGCTACTCGGGAGGCTGAGGCAGGAGAATTGCTTGAACCCAGAAGGCGGAGGTTGCAGTGAGCCGAGATCATGCCATTGCACTCCAGTCTGGGTAACAACAGCGAAACTCCGTCTCAAAAAAAAAAAGAGTTCAAGACCAGCCTGGCCAACATGGTAAAACTTTGTCTCTATTTAAAAATAGAAAAATTAGCTGGGCATGGTGATGCATGCCTGTAATCCTAGTTAATCAGGAGGCTGAGGCAGGAGAATCACTGGCATCCAGGAGGCAGAGGTTGCAATGAGCCAAGATGATGCCACACACATACAAAGTGCATAAAAAAGACTTTTTCAGACACACAAAAGTTGAAAATTCACCAGAAGCAGACTTGCATGATAAGTAATGTTAAAGGGCCTCTTTCCAGTAGAAGAATAATAATACTAGATGAAATACGGGCTTATACAAATGAATGAAAAATAAAAAGTGGTAACTATGAGGCCAGACGTAGTGGCTCATGCCTGCAATCTCAGCACTTTGGGAGGCCATGAGATTGCTTTGAGCCCAGGAGTTTGAGACCAGCCTGGGAAAGATGGTGGTCTCAAACATTGTCTTTACAAAAAAATGGAAAAATTGGGTGGGGCGCGGTGACTGACACCTGTAATCCAGTACTTTGGGAGGCTGAGGCGGGTATCATGAGGTCAGGAGATGGAGACCATCCTGGCCAACATGGCAAAACCCTGTCTCTACTAAAAATACAAAAATTAGTGGGTTGTGGTGGTGCAGGCCTGTAATCCCAGCTACTCGGGAGGGAGTAGCTAGAGCCCAGGAGGAAGAGGTGGCAATAAGCTGAGATCACGTAACTGCACTCCAGCCTGGATGACAGTGAGACTCTGTCTCAAAAAAAAAAAAAAAAAAAAAAAAAGGCCTGCATGGTGGTTCACTTCTGTAACCCCAGCACTTTGAGGGGCCTAGGCAGGTGGATCACTTGAGGTCAGGAGTTCAAGACCAGCTTGACCAACATAGTGCAACCCCATCTCTACTAAAACACACACAATTAGCCAGGAGTGGTGGTTCATGCCTGTAATCCCAGCTACTCACGAGGCTGAGGCATAGGTTGCAGTGAGCCGAAACCACACCATTGCACTCCAGCTTGGGTGACAAGAGTGAAACTCCGTCTTAAAAACAAAACGAAACAAAAAAACAGATTTGAACCTGATCATATTAATCACATTAGATTTACATATATATTTTTTGGGTCTTGCTCTGTCACTTGGGCTAATGTAGAGTGACACAGGCCAAGCACAGTGACTCATGCCTGTAATCCCAGCATTTTGGGAGACAGAGGTGGGCAAATCATCTGAGGTTGAGAGTTCGAGACCAACCTGACTAACATGGAGAAACCTCGTCTCTACTAAAAATACAAAAATTGTCCTCTTTTGCAACCCGGAACTCATTGTTCAGTATGAGATTTGATAATATAAGAAGGAATATTATGATACTTGAGACAGTTAACTGATGGGAGTATTGATAGCTATAAAGGTTGGTTCCAAGCCAGGCCCAGTGGCTCAAGCTCGCAATCCCCACACTGAGGTGGGAGTATTGCTTAAAGCGAGGAGTTCCAGACTAGCCTGGGCAAGAAAGTGACAAACACCTCATCTCCACAAAAATTTAATAATTATCTGGGTATTGGGGCATGTGCCTGTACTTGCAGCTACTCAGGGGAGGCTGAGGCAAAAGGATTGAGCCCAGAAGCTGGAGGCTGCACTGAACTTCGATGGCACCACTGTACTCCAGCCTTGGTAACAAAGACAGAACCTATTTTTTTTTTTTTGAGACGGAGTTTTACTCTTGTCACCCAGGCTGGAGGGCAATGGCACAATCTCGGCTCACTGCAACCTCCGCCTCCTGGGTTCAAGCAATTCTCCTGCCTCAGCCTCCCGAGTAGCTGGGACTACAGGCGTGCGCCACCATGCCCAGCTAATTTTTGTATTTTTAGTAGAGACGGGGTTTCACCGTGTTGACCAGGATGGTCTCGATCTCTTGACCTTGTGATCCACCCGCCTCGGCCTCCCAAAGTGCTGGGATTATAGGCGCGAGCCACCGTGCCCGGCTCAGACCCTGTCTCTTAATTTAAAAAGATTGATTCTAGGACTGTAGAATAAACAGGAGGGGATATGAAGGAAATCCTCAGAAGTATTACTTTTGCATTCCAATTTCATGTTGACTTGATATATAAGATGGCTTTTTGTTTTAAAGGCTTTTATTTTGAGAACGTGATGTCTGGAGTTAAACATACTGGTGTATTTCCACACCTGTACTATTCTTGAGTGTGATCCCTTAGGAATGAGTACGATTTGAACCAAGAGAGGGTGTCAAATTGAAAACCAGGCAGATCCACCACCTATAATAAAAAAGGACCACCTATAATAAAAAGTAAATTGGTTGAAGAAATTAGATACCAAAGATTCTTGGTGAATTTTGAAGTCTTCATCGGTATATCCATATTAAAAGAAGATGACAGAAGCCAAAATAAAATAATTATGGGCTGAAATAACGGGTTAAAATAAACATTAGTTTCATTAAAAAGGGATAACTTGAACATAAATCTTTTCATTTCGGCTCCTTAGAGGATCTAAAGTGACTTTGATGGACAGTGAAGAAATCACAACATGAAATTCCTTAAATAAAAATGTATTGTCTTTTGGCTAATGTTACATATACACAATTACAAAAAACCTCTTTACACTGGGGGAAAAAAAAAGGCTGGTTGCAGTGGCTCACGCCTGTAATCCCAGCACTCTGGGAGGCCGAGGCAGGCGGATCACCTGAGGTCGGGAATTCAAGACCAGCCTGACCAACATGGTGAAACCCTGTCTTAAAAAAAAAAAAAAAAAAAAAAAAATTGGCCAGCATGGTGGAGCATGCCTGTCTGTAATTGCAATTACTCAGGAGGCTGAGGCAGGAGAATCACTTGAACCTGGGAAGTGGAGGTTGTGGTGAGCCAAGATCATGCCATTGCACTCCAGCCTGGGTAACAAGAGCAAGAATCCATCTTAAAAAAAAACAAAAGTACAGTGACACAATCTTAGCTCACTGTATCCCTGACCTCCCAAGCTCAAGTAACTCTCCCACCTCAGCCTCCCAAGTAGGTGGGACTACAGGTGCATGCCACCATACCCAGATTATTTTTTGCTTTTTTTTTTTTTTTGGCAGAGATTAGGTCTCACTATGTTGCCCAGGCCGGCCTTTGAACTCCTGAGCTCAGGGGATCTGCCCACCTTGGCCTCCCAGCATGCTGGGATTACAGGCATGAGCCACCATGCCTGGCCACATTAGATGTAAATGCTCTAAACATCCCAATTAAAAACCAGAGATTGTCAGATCGTACTGAATTGAAAAAGACCCAATTATATGCCACCTACATGAAGGCCACCTTAAATATAAAAGTACACATAAATTAAAATAGGCTTATATTTTAATAATATAATTTGGTGTGTACCCTTATAATAGGTACAGTGGCTCATGCCTATAATCCCAGCGTTTTGGGAGGCCAGGGTGGGAGGATCACTTGAGGCCAGCATTTTGAGACTAGCTTAGGCAACACAGTGAGACCCTGTCTGTACAAAAATTTTAAAGTTAGCCAGGCATGGTAGCACACAGCTATAGACCTAGATAGGAGGCTGAGAAGGGAAGTTCACTTGAGTCCAGAAGGTTGAGGCTGCAGTGAGCCAAGATCATGCCTCTGCACTCCAGCCTGGGTGACAAAGCAAAACCCTGTCTCTTAAATAATAATATTGTTGACCGGGTACAGTGGCTCATGCCTGTAATCCCAGCACTTTGGGAGGCTGGGGTGGGCAGATCACCTGAGGTCACGAGTTCGAGACCAACCTGGCCAACATGGTGGCTACTAAAAATAAAAAAAAATTAGCTGGGTGTGATGGTGGGTGTCTGTAATCTCAGCTACTTGGGAAGCTGAGGCAGGAGAATCACTTGAACCCAGGAGGCAGAGGTTGCAGTGAGCTGAGATCGTGCCACTATACTCCAGCTTGGAAAACAGAGTGAGATTCTGTCTCAAAAAAAAAAAAAGTTAAAAGTAAAATTGGCCGGATACAGTGGCTTATGTAATCTCGGAACTTTGAGAGGCCAAGGTGGGCAGATCACTTGAGCCCAGGAGTTCAAGACCAAACTGGCAACATGGCAAAACCCCATCTCTGCAAAAAACACAAAAATTAGCCAGGCATGGTAGCATATACCTGTAGTCCCATCTATTTGGGAGGTGGAGGTGGAGGTGGAGGCTGCAGAAAGCCGTCATCATGCCACTGCACTCTGGCCTAGGCAACAGAATGAGACTCTGTCTTAAAAAAAAAAAAAAAAAAAAAAAAAAAAAAACAGGAAAAAAGAGGTAAAATAATGGAGTAAGGTAGACCATAAGAAGAGTAATAAAGAGAAAACTGGCATGGGGCTATGTCAGTACAAAACAGTAGATTTCAGAGTAAAGACTGTTACCTGGGATAAAGAGGGCACTTTCATCAAGAGGACTGTCACCAGCAATCCTTGGCTTGTGGGCATATCACTCCATCTCTGCCACTGTCATCACATGACATCCTTACTGTCTTTGTCTCTTCTTATAAGGTTACCAGTCATATTGGATTAGAGCTCACCCTAATAGCTTCATCTTAACTTGATTACATCTGCAGATATCTTATTTCCAGATAAAGTCACATGAGCAAGTCCTAGGGGTTAGGACTTCAATACCTTTTTTTAAATATTATTTTTTAGAGATGGGGGTCTTGCTATGTTGCCCAGGTTGGTCTTGAACTCTTGGCTTCAAGCAATCCTCCTGCCTCAGCTTCCCGAGTAACTGAGATTATAGGTGTGAGCCACCATGCCAGGCTCTTCCACATCTTTCTAGGGGACACAATTCAACCAAAACAAAAGACATAACCTGTTCCAAGGCCAGGTGCGGTGGTTCACACCTGTAATCCCAGCACTTTGGGAGATGGAGGCAGGCAGATCACCTGAGGTTAGAAATTCAAGATCAGCCCGGACGACGTGGTGAAACCACATCTCTATTAAAAATAGAAAAATCAGCCAGGCATGGTGGTGGGTGCCTGAATCCCAGCTACTCGGGAGACTGAGGCAGGAGAATCACTTGAACCTGGGAGGCAGAGGTTGCTGTGAGCCAAGATCATTGCCACTGCATTCCAGCCTGGGCAACAACAGTGAGACTCTGTCCCAAAAAATAAAACCAAACTAAAGACATACCTGGGCTGGGCACGGCTCATGCCTGTAATCCTAGCATTTTGGGAGGCTGAGGTGGGTGGATCACCTGAGGTCAGGAGTTTGAGACGAGCCTGAAACCCTGTCTTTAAAAAAAACATAAAAAAGACCTACCTGTTCTAAACATTGCACACTTAATAATAAAGATTCAAAATACACAAAGCCAAACTGCTAGAACTGCAGGAACAAAGAAATTCATAATTAAGATTGGAGATTTCAGTATCCTTTCATAATCATTATGCTATTGAGAAAATCAGCAAGAAATAAGAAAATTAAACACTACCTAGTTAATATTTATAACTTTTTGGGGGGCTGGGCACAGTGGCTCACGACTGTAATCCAGCACTTTGAGAAACTGAAGCGGCGGATCACCTGATGTCAGGATTTGAGACCAGCGTGGCCACCGTAGTAAAACCCCGTCTCTACTAAAAATACAAAAATTGGCTGGGCATGGTGGTGGCACCTGTAATCTCAGCTACTCAGTAGGCTAAGGCAGGAGAATCACTTGAATCCAGGAGGCAGAGGCTGCAGTGAGCCAAGATTGTGCCATTGCACTCCAGCCTGAGTGACGGAGCAAGACTCTGTCTCAAAAAATAATATGTATATATATATTTTCTTTTTTTTTTTCATTGAGATGGAGTTTCACTTGTTACCCAAGTAGCTGGGGCTATAGGCGTGCGCCACCATGCCCAGCTAATTTTGGTATTTTTAGTAGAGACGGGGTTTCACCGTGTTGACCAGGATGGTCTCGATCTCTTGACCTCATGATCCACCCGCCTCGGCCTCCCAAACTGCTGGGATTATAGGTGTGAACAACTGCGGCCGGCCCATTTTTTCTAGAGACTGATTCTTCCACTGTCACCCAGGCTGGAAGTTCAGTGCTATGATTATAGCTCATTGTAATAACCTCAAACTCCTAGGCTCAAGTGATCCTCCCAGCTCAGCCTGCCAAGTAGCTAGGACTACAAGTACATGCCACCATGCCAAGTTTGTTTTCGTGTTTGTTTTTTGGTAGAGACAGGGTCTCACTATATTGCTCAGGCTGGTCTCGAACTCCTAGCCTCAAGTGATTTTTCCAGCCTCAGCTTCCCAAAGCATGGGAGTTACAGGCGTGAACCACCATGCTGGCCTAACTGATATTTATAGACTACTCCACCAAACAGCAGAACACACATTACTTTTAAGGGCAGAGGAAAAATTAACTAAGATACACTATAAAGTACGTCTTGGTGATAAACATAATTTTTTTTTTCACTCAGCAAGGCTAGTTTACTTCATGCAGGAAGGGTGCAACTCCCTGACAGTCTTGAAATGAGAGCACACCTGAACAAAGGAGACAGACATAAAGTAACCTAATAATTTGTTTTGTCATCCAGCTGAAATGTGTAAACCAAAAACACAGCATTGATTTTAGTGTTTAAACAGGACAGTTTACAAAAAAGTAAATACATATGGCTCAAACAAAGATATCCAACTTTATTTTTGTTTATTTTAAAGATATAAGGTCTCACTCTGTTGCCTAGGCTCTGGAGCATAGCAGCGAGATTGTGGCTCATGCAGCCTTGAATTTCTGGGCTTCAGCAATCCTCTCGCCTCAGCCTCCCAAGTAGCTGGGACTTCAGGTATGCACCACCACACCTTGCTAATTAAAAAAAAAAAACAAAACTGTAGTGATGGGGTCTTAATATGTTGCCAGTCTGATCTTGAACTCGTGGCCTCAAGTGACCTTCCTTTCTGTGTAGGCCCTCAAAGAGCTGAGGTTATAAGTGCGAGCCACCACACTCAGTCCCCAACGTTATTCTTAAGTGAATATAAAAAATACCACTGGGATTAAAATGCCATTTTTAAACTAACAGATTGGGAAAGATCAAAACATTTGATAACACTGATAAAGATTTAATAGGCACTTTCATGCATTGTGGGTGGGGCTGCAAATTGGCACAATCCTTATAGATGGCAACTTGCCAATATCTATCAAAAGTAAAAATGCACATATCTTGACCCAGTAATTCTAATGTTAGATTTCCAGCATACAGTAACTTACTCAAGGTGCAATATGACCCACATACAAGGTTATAAAATGAATCATTATTTATTTATTTATTTATTTTTTTGAGACGGAGTTTTGCTCTTGTTACACAGGCTTGAATGCAATGGCATGATCTCGGCTCACTGCAATCTCTGCCTCCTGGGTTCAGGCAATTCTCCTGCCTCAGCCTCCTGAGTAGCTGGGATTACAGGCATGTGCCACCATGCCCAGCTAATTTTTTGTATTTTTAGGAGAGACGGGGTTTCACCATGTTGACCAGGATGGTCGCGATCTCTTGACCTCGTGATCCACCTGCCTTGGCCTCCCAAAGTGCTGGGATTACAGGCTTGAGCCACCGCGCCTGGCCCATGAATCATTATTTATAATAGCAAAGGTTAGAAAAAAAAATGTCAGTAGGGTCTACTCAAATATATTATGGTAGGCCCTACATTTTTCATACAAAATCTGCAGTTATAGACAAAGAATCAAGAAACTCTTCATGTAATGACATGAGACAATCTCAAAAATGTTACACGGAAAAGACATGCTGAAGAACAGTGTACACTATGTAATACCACTTAGGAAAAATATCTCTAGAGGAATATTTAGGGAACAGATAACACTTTTCGGGAAGAGAAAATGAGTTCTAAAGGAGGGAAGGAGACTTCACTGTATATTGTTCTATGGTTTTTGAATTTTGAACAATTTTGAAATAAAAACATTCCAACAGAAATACAAGTCTAAGTTCAAATGAGCAAGTATTATATTTCTTTCTTCTGACTGATAAACTTTTCCACAATGTCATCGAGTTTTTCAGGCTCTATTAGTTTAGTTACCAATTCCTGCTCAACAGCCATTAGGGCTGGGCCAGTAAGCTTCTCTTGTCCCATGGTATTACATAAATATGTTTTGAGACGAGGCAGGGTAGAAAATGAGTTTTCAGTACTTGCTGAAGTAACTGGCCAAGACAAAGCAATATATAATAGCTTTGAGAGGCAAGGAATATTATTGTAAAGACCATGCTGAATAAACAAATAGCCAAGACTGATGAAGTTTATGCAATTATTATCTATGACAAAGTTGAGTTTTGCATAATGTCGATAAAATCTAAGTTCTGGGATAATGTCCTCATCAAGTTTATAAAATTCCTGAATATGTTTTGCTGTTGTTTCATTTAATGGTTCATTCCAGTTAAATAACAGTTCTGAAATTGTCTTTATTTTGCAATAATCAAACTCTGAAAAACATAATTTTAAATCTAATCCTTGGTAATAGATATTAATTTTATATTGTTCTTCTGTTGAAGTAGGAAAAAACATATTATCTGAATTGCCAAGATCTACTGATTTCTGAATTTTTCTTCTTTTCTGGAGAAGGTTTTCAACTTTAAAACCTTTACACGTTATTTTTTGACATATCTCCTCTGCTCCATCCCAGATTGTTTTAAAATATACATCATTTCTTTCAGATGATAAACATTCCAAAATTGCTTCTATTTTTGAAGACAAAGAAAAAATGTCTGGTTTTATTTTGAAGCTCTTTGGAAAGAATTCCTGTAACACTTAGCACTCGATACAGAAATTTCAAACAAAAGACAAATTCAAATTTGGAAACCAATGTCAGCAAATCACTCAATTCATCAGCGAAACTTGTATTTGAAGAATGGCTTGCTATCATTTCCAATGTTTCAATAATCTCTGGAAGACTGTCAATCACAGATAGTAATATATGATCATGGACTGTCCAACATGATTGTGATATATGTTTCTTGCATGTTTTGTTTTGACTTAGCCTACAAATGTTTTGAAAATTTGCCAACATTTCCCCAGACATACAAATAGTGTTGAACAAAGAACTGAGAGTTTTTAGAGCACCTTGGAGTTCTTTTACTTCTTTACAAAATCTAATTATTGCTAAATCCAAAAAGTGGGCACAACAGTGTATGTATAAAGTTCTTGGTTCTCCTTTCTTGAATTCTGCTGCAATTTTATTAAATTTTATCCTCAAATTAGTGGTGCTATCATAGGCCTGGCCATGTATTTTGTCCATATCAACCCCAATTTGCTGCAGATAAGTTATGATAGTCCTATATAAATGGGTCCCAGTTATCTCCTCGGTATCAACAAAACCTAAGAATCTTTCCTTAATTAAGATAGCGTTTGATGATTTTTGTGGGTATCTTACACAAATTAAAAGCTGTTCTTTCATAGCACTATTGGTTGTCTCATCACATATTACTGAAAATGCTGGGGAGTCATTGATCTCATTCACAATATCCTGCAACATTTCAGTCTTTATTATTTCAATAATATCACTTTGAATTTGTGTGCTATTATAGAAGTCAACTTGTGAATTCATAAGTCAAAATATTTCTTCTTCTTTATCTTTTGCTCTGATTTCTAACAATTATAAAAAATTGCCTTTATTCACAGATGAAATAGACAGATCATTTCCTCTTAAGGGTAAACACTGCTTTCCAAGAAATAAAATATTTTCAATTATAAGCTTTAGGTACTTTTTATTTCCCTCAATCTGTTTCGAATGAATAGATAAATCATCACTGATAGCTCCATCACAAAACTGGTATTCTCTCCAAAATTCCAATGACTTCAAATGCATTTCACTTTTTTCATGCTTTCTGAATTTTTCTAGAGTTTTTTTCCAATTTGAAGTTCCGTGGGTTGGAAATGACTCTCTTTCACAGCTAAAATATTTTTGGCAGAACAACTGGCATGAATAACAGAATGTCACATCTTTTTTACTGTTTTCCAAACACTGAAAATCTGCACAAGATTTTTTAATACTTCGTGAGTTACCTTTAACTTTCTGTACTTTGGATGTACATTTTGGGTTACACGGTTCATCACTTATTTTCACAGATTTCATATTACATGCAGGATCCTGGTTTGACACTTTATCTTTTTGTACTTCTACACTGGAACCACTTGCATGCTGACTGAATACTGATGAAGATGGTGAAAGACTTGGCTGCTCCATACAATTACTAGCAGTACCACTACTGGATTTACTAGGTGAACTCTTAGAAAGCTTTGGGAGAAAATGAGTAAAGAACACTTGTTACAACAGTTTTCAAAAATAAATTAAAATACCGAATATATTTACTCTAATTACACAGTAAAATAAATGACTGAGTTACAGTATGAGCTCCACTAGAAGGAAACATGAACAATGCTGTTTAACTTATTTATTTGCAATCTAGATTCAGCATTAAATGTCTGAAGGACCTTTTGGTATGTAATTGTCATAAAAATAATTTTTGTTGCTCAGATGACTCAAATTGCTTAGTAATTTTTTTTCTTTTTATTTTCTTTCCTTTTTTTTTTTTTCCTTTGCATTGGAAGTAATTTTTTAAAAGAACCCAGAGTAAAAAAATAACTTTTGTTTAAACAGTTTACACACACACACACACACACACACACACGAGCACATGTATACTATATATGTATATATATAAAATCTGGGCCGGGTGTGGTCGCTCACACCTGTAATCCCAGCATTTTGGGAGGCCAAGATGGGTGGACCACCTGAGGTCAGCAGTTTAAGACCAGCCTGACTGACCAACACGGAAAAACCCCATCTCTACTAAAAATACAAAAATTAGCTGGGCCTGGTGGCAGGCGCCTGTAATCCCCCCAGCTACTAGGAAGGCTGAGGCAGAAGAATTACTTGAACGTGGGAGGCGGAAGTTGCAATAAGCCAAGATTGCATCACTGCACTCCAGCCTGGGTGGCAGAGCAAGACCCCATCTCAATAAAAAAAAAAAAATCCGCTTATTAAAAAAAGACAATGGTAAAAAGAAGTTAAAATAAAACTTACATCCACAATGACATCCGCTGTTACTGAAGAAACTGTATCTGTTAAAATAGAGCATAAATTCAAGATATTATACTATATCCTATAAAATAGCATCATAAACTATAATTGCTTATTTCATAGAAGAAAAAGAAAATTTAGCATATAGAGATGTATCATGTGTGACAAAACAATATTTATGTCAAATATCTTAACATCAACTTTTACCTTGTAAGACATCAGTGTTCATGATGGGCAAGGTAACATGAGTGTCTGCCAATGACACTATATTGCTTATAACTGGAGTTGTATCTTTCTTTGGAGAAAGAAGCTCTGTTGAAGTATCATGTGCCGTGGAAACATTTACTGACAAAAACAAAAACAAAAAGATTTCTTAAAAAGTAGAAAAAAAAAATCAATCAATCAGATAGTGCTGTTTAATAACACTGTTTCAAGAAATAATGCAGGCATTTAACAGCGTAAAAAATTGGTAGATGCTGAAGTAATTTTTATTAGGGCTTAGGTATAGCCAGGTTCTTTAGTATCATATTTATAATTACAATACTACACTAGAAATTTACACTTCTCGAACATTTTATGTCTTAACCTTTGTGCACAATTTCCTAGCCCTTTTAAACAATTTGTTTAAAATTATGAGCAAATTTTTACTGTGATATTACTCATGAAGACAAGAGATTCCTATAGAATCTCCTAATGGGCATCAATTTCAAACTCTTCCAGGATTCATAAACCTCAGCATCAATGGAGCGCTAGGCTGGTGTCCAAGCTACTATTGCAGACATTTCTGTAACAAGTCAGTTTGCATGATTTACAAATCCCAGAGGCATCAGTCAATCTATGGTCTATGTAAATAGTACCACTAGTTCTACATGAGGCTTTCTGATGGAATACTTAGTTGGCTGGATTATTTGTGCTTTTTTATTAGTGAGTCTTAAAGCATTTACAATTACCTCTATTTCACGTAAAAAAAAAAAAAAAGTAGCCGGGTGCGGTGGCTCAAGCCTGTAATCCCAGCACTTTGGGAGGCCAAGGCGGGTGGATCACGAGGTCAAGAGATCGAGATCATCTTGGTCAACATGGTGAAACCCCGTGTCTACTAAAAATACAGAAAACTAGCTGGGCATGGTGGTGCATGCCTGTAATCCCAGCTACTCAGGAGGCTGAGGCCGGAGAATTGCTTGAACCCAGGAGGCAGAGGTTGCGGTGAGCCGAGATCGTGCCATTGCACTCCAGCCTGGGTAACAAGAGTGAAACTCTGTCTCAAAAAAAAAAAAAAGTAATGAAAAATATTGTTTTTACAAAGCAGGGCTAAGTAAAACATTCTATGTCTTAATAGAAGCAGTCTTGTAAATATATTAATTAAACTCTATGTTGACCGAGTGCCTCTTATGTACCATGTTCTGCAATAGGTACGCTCTTTCTTTCCATATATATATATGTATATACTTTTTTTCTTTTTGAGATGAGTCTCACTCTGTAGCTCAGGCTGGAATGCAGTGGCCCAATCTTGGCTCACTGCAGCTTCCACCTTCCAGTTTCAAGTGATTCTCCTGCCTCAGCCTCCTGAGTAGCTGGGATTACAGGAATGCGCCACCATGCCCAGTTGATATTTTTATTTTTAGTAGGGACGGGGTTTCACCGTATTGGCCAGGCTGGTCTTGAACTCCTGACCTCATGATTCGCTCACCTTGGCCTCCCAAAGTGCTGGGATTAAAGGTGTGAACCACTATGCCCAGCTGATGCGCAATATATATTGATGTAAACGTATGTATGTTCATTTACTAAGGAATCCAAATAATCTAAAGACACGTATCTTAAAATTTTTATTTTATTATTATTATTTTTGAGACAGAGTCTCCCTCTGTTGCCCAAACTGGAGTCCAATCGTGTGATCTCGGCTCACTACAACCTCCACCACCCAGGTTCAAGTGATTCTCCTTCCTCAGCCCCCTAAGTAGCTGGGATTATAGGCACCCACCACCACACTCAGAGAATATTTTGTATTTTTAGTAGGGATGGGTTTCGCCATGTTGACCAGGCTAGTCTTGAACTCCTGACCTCAGGTGATCCACCTGCCTTGGCCTCCCAAAGTGCTGGGATTATAGGCGTGAGCCACTGTGCCAGGCTTACAAATAATACTAAATCTTGGGTGGTTAAGTAGCCTTACTTTTATACAAAAATACTGAAGAATAGTTCTTTGCAACAAGTTTAGATTGTTTTGACTTTTAAAAGTCAGTTTAAGTTGAAAATTAATCAAGGTTACAAATTAACGCAAAATAACATTATTTATTAATAATTACTAAACCCATGAAATTGCTAAACAAACATTACCTGAAGAAGATTCCATCTTAGCTTTACTGTATGCAGAGAAACAATTAATAGAGCAGAAAAGCGCTGTCTTCCCCAAATCACTGGTAGTCTCAATCATTTCATCTGAGAGCTTCAATGGTTTGCAAGGAACAGATGTAAGTGGTTTGGCAGCTTTCTGTGTAGAGATTAAAAGAATATTCATATTCCTGGTATATGACATATGTTGTTAACAAACAAGAACTTATCTATTACCACTGCTTTTAGTTGAAATATTAAAAAGAACAGGCCAGGCGGGGTGGTTCATGCCTGTAATCCCAGGACTTTGGGAGTCTGAGGCGGAAGAATAGCTGGAACCTGGGAGGCGGAGGTTGCAGTGGGCCAAGATCATGCAACTGCACTCCAGCCTGGGCAACAGAGAGAGACTTTGTCTCAAAAACAACAACAATAACAACAAAGTCCAAAGACAAAAAACTACATATATGTTTTCTTTTTCTTTTCTTTTTTTTTTTGAGACGGAGTTTCACTCTTGCTACCCAGGCTGGAGTGCAATGGCGCGATCTCGGCTCACCGCAATCTCCGCCTCCTGGGTTCAGGCAATTCTCCTGCCTCAGCCTCCCAAGCAGCTGGGATTACAGGCATGCACCACCGTGCCCAGCTAATTTTTTGTAATTTTAGTAGAGACGGGGTTTCACCATGTTGACCAAGATGGTCTCGATCTGTTGACCTCGTGATCCACCCGCCTCGGCCTCCCAAAGTGCTGGGATTACAGGCTTGAGCCACCGCGCCTGGCCTATGTTTTATTTTTCTGTGAGAGAACAGGATATTGGCAAAGGTACAATAAAACAAATTTCTATTTTTATCCTTTATTAATATGAAAAACTTTTATATTTTGAGAAATCTTAAAAATTCACTAATCTTTAACATTAAGCAACAATAGTGGCATAATATTTATTTATTTATTTTTGAGACAGAGTCTTGCTTTGTTGTCTAGGCTGGAGTGCAGTGGTGCGATCTTGGGTTATTGCAACCTTTACCTCTGGGGTTCAAGCAATTCTCATATCTCAGCCTCCTGAGTAGCTGAAATTACAGGCATATGCCACCATGCCCGGCTAAGTTTTGTGTTTTTAGTAGAGATGGGGTTTCATCATGTTGGCCAGGTTGGTCTTGAACTCCTGATCTCAAGTGATCCTCCTGTTTGGCCTCCCAAAGTGCTGGAATTAGAGGTGTGGGCCACGGGGCCAGGCCCAATAGTGGTATAATTTATAATTAAGTTAGTTTATTATTCATAAGGGAAGGCTAACAATACACTCTATTAACATGTGTCCAAAATAATTACATCTAATAATCTACTTTTTAAAAATTAAAAGCTACCCCCTTTTTAGATTCACATATTTGGACATTTTTCTAATTCTGGACTGTATTTCACTAACATTATAGATTTACTCCGTTATCACTGTCACATGATGTCTTACATTTAGATGCAAGGGCAAAGTATTAGGCTGTACTTGTTAACTAGCTGGTTTACCCAAATCAGTCCTGTCCCTTCATATAAGCTGAACAACTGGGTACTCAATACAAGCTCTTAAAAACAGAACAAGGCCTATTTATTGTCACAAATAAATAAATCTAAAAAAGGAATATTATTTCCTGCCTTTGGGAGAAGTCTGTGCTTTCCATTTTCCCATTTCTGGTCTTAAGGCAGGATATTCTCAAGATGGGGCATTCTGCCATAGAAAAGATGTGGGTCACAAATGATCTATTTGAATTATGGCTTGTTTTGACTCCCATCTTCAACTGCTTTTTCTTTTTTTCTTCTTGAGGCAGAGTTTCACTCTGTCGCCCAGGGTGGAGTACAATGGTGCCATCTTGGTTCACCGCAGCCTCCGCCTCCTGGGTTCAAGCGACTCTCCTACCTCAGACTCCCAAGTAGTTGGGATTACAGATGCCCGCCACACCTGGCTAATTTTGTATTCTTAGTAGAGACAGGGTTTTGCCAATGTTGGCCAGGCTGGTCTGCAACTCCTGACCTCATGTGATCCGCCTGCCTTGGCCTTCTGAAGTGTTGGGACAAATAATCCAAATCTCATTGGATTATTTCCTCCTATGACTGATTCAGAAAAAGCATGTGATATTCTTTTTTATTTTTTAGAGATGGGTTCTTTCTATGTTTCCCAGGCTGGTCCCGAACTCCTGGCTCAACTGAACCTCCCACCTTGGTCTCCCAAACTGCTAGGATAACAGGTGTAAGCCACCATGCCAAGCCACATGTGACATTCTTGATTCATTTTTGCATTGTTTAGTATAAGAGTTAAACACATGGAATTGAAAACAAAAACATGGCTAGGCTCACACCTGTAATCCCAGCACCTTGGGAGACGAAGGCAGAATCAGCTGGGTTTGGGAGTTTTAAGACAAGCTTGGACAACACAGTAAGAGCTTGTCTCTACAAAAAATTAAAAAACTAGCCAGGTGTGGTGGCATGTGCCCATAGTCCCAGCTACTCGGGACGCTGATGTTGGAGTATCACTTGAGCTAAAGAGATCAAGGCTACAGTAAGCCATGACTGCCACTGCACTCCAGGCTGGCTGACAGAGCAAGACCTTGTCTCACACACACACACACACACACACACACACACACACAAAAGAAAAAAAGCCGGGCATGGTGGTTCACATCTGTGATCCCAGCTCCTCAGGAGGCTGAGGCAGGAGAATCACTCGAACCCATTAGGCAGAGGTTGTAGGGAGCAAAGATTGTGCCACGGCACTCCAGCTTGGGCAAGAGAGCGAGACTCCATCTCAAAAAATAAATAAATTAAAAACAAAACAAAAATACTTTTGTGTTTGGGTTTTATTGACCAGTAGACTATTGTTGTTTTTGCTATACTTATTTGTAGTTTATAAACTGGCTCCAACCTGCTTGCCCTCTCCTTAAGGTAAGATAATCAATCTGAGATTATTTAGGAAAATCTCCATATAGCATTTATAATGAATTCTTTTTTTTAATCACACCCTGCCCCATCATGAATTCTTATGCAAGAGGAAACTGTCAAAGTCTTCTATTTCATCTTCATCAACTTACCAACTGACATTATTCCAAAGGGTACCAAAAACTACTTCCCACATTTTCCTAGAGTGGAACCATTCATAGGCCAGTTAATAGAAGAAACAATAGGTCTTTATTCATACCTGCTTATATGCTGTAATACTCTTTGAACTATTAAAGTAATGAGACTGTCCTTCTACCTGAAGCATGTGGGACAGACTAGAGCTGGTGTAACAGTAGGCACCACAGTTCTCACAGCAGTTCATGATGAAGTTGTTAGCAGAGTGAAACTTTGAAAGGCAGGCATTACCGCAAAGATTATGATTCACATTCTGGTATTTTACTTCATACTGAATCTAGGATTTAATAAAAAGATTCAGTAAAAATTCTGATATTTAAGCAGAATCATCAGAACCCCTTCAAAAGTTATAATTACAACTTACAGTAGCAGTCTTCTGGCACATGCTGCACTTGGTCAAAATGCTATTAGTCCATATGGTAACAAATGGTTTTCTTTTTTCTTCATATGATGAAAGACAAGATAGGCTGCAAAAAGTTTTGCAAGAGGCAGCATCTTCCAGCTAGACACTGATCACATCCTTTGGATTTAAAATGTCTCTAAGAATAAATACCAAGGACACCATTAAGCAGTTTAAATTATAACTTCTTTATCTTTATAAACGAAATGACCTCTCAAAATAGAGTAAGAACATTAGCCTTGAAATGAGAAAACCTGAACTGGTATCCAGTTCTCTCACATTTATACTCCCTAAATGTTAATGTTCTCATCTATACCTTACAGATTATAAAGCACATCTGATAGTGCAGTTTTTTTGTTTTTGTTTGTTAAAGAGACAGGATCTTGCTGTGTTGCCCAGGCTGGCCTCGAACTCTTGGGCTCAAGAGATTCTCCTGTCTCAGCCTCCCGAGTAGCTAGGATTACAGGTACGGAATCCCACCATGCCTGACTTTGAAAGTGCAGTTTTGAAGACGAGCTAGCCTGTATTATGTAGTGCTAGTGAAAACCAAGTAATGATGAGAGATCACATATTCATATGAGCAACTCTGGAAATCTATAGGACAGAGAATCTCAAGGTATGGTCTTCAAATCCCTGGGGGGTTCCCCAAGATCAAAACTATTTTCATAATAATGTTATTTGCCTTTTCACTGTGTTGATGTATGCAACATTACTTTGCAACTGATGTTGCAAAGCTAATGGCAGGACTCTGCAATCCCACTCTTTGGTATACACCCAAAAAACTTGAAAACGGGTACTCAAGCACATGTACCTGTATATTTATAATAGCACTATCCACAATAGTCAAAAGATAAAAACAGCCCAAATGTTCATCAGTAAATGAATGACTGGATAAGCACATTGTGTTATATATATACAGTGGAATATTATTCATCTGTTAACAAAAAGAATTGAGTACTGATACATGGTACAACATGGACAAACCTTGAAAATATTAAGCTAAGGCAAAGAACCAGACATAAAAAGTCACTGCACTATAGCCTGAGCAACAGAGTAATAATATCCAGTCTCAAAAAAGTCACATTTGATTCCATTTATATGAGATATTCAGAATAGATACATCTATAGATACAATGCATACTGGTGGTTGACAGGCACTGTCGGGAGAGGGAAATCGGGAGAAACTGCTTAATGTATAAGGTGTTTTACTTTGAAGTGATGGAAATGCTCTGGAAAAAGAAAGAGGTGATAGTCACACAAATTATGAATATACTAAATGCCAATGAAATTTTTTTTTAAATACTAATTTCACTTCAGTGAATCTGGAAAAGAAAAAAGGCAACAGTGTCTAAAACTGTCAGAGCCTTAGCAGAAATCAAGGCAGTGGCACCAAAATGTACTAATATTCATGTTATTCCCTGCTACACATTCACTGCTAAAAATAAAAAAATATCAGTTTCACTTAAGGATGTACTCACTGAAACAGCAAAATATTTTAAATTATTTAAACTTCATCCTTAAGTATAAAAAATATTCTGTCTTGGCCAAGTGGTAGGGCCAGAAAAAAGTAATTCTGTGTGACAAACTGGGACACAGGCATAAAATACTTCTGGACACCAAAGGATGAGGGTTGCCTCAAGGAAAAGCTCATATGGAAATGTTGAGTTATAATAAATTAGCCACTTTTTTCATGGAAAATTTTTACTTCAAAGTACTGTAAATAGTTTACCATAAATAGTTTAAAGACAAACTATTATCCCGAAGTGGGTATCTGCTGATATTTTCTTGAAAATGAAAAAAATGAGACTGTCACTTCAAATAAAATGACTGATAGTATTTATCACTAACGATAAAATTTTGGCTTTCAAGTGATAATTAGAATTTTGGAAAACTTGTATCTTCCAACTTCAACTTGATTGATTCCCAAAACTTAAAAACTTTTCTGAGATTAGTGGTAATTTAAAAAATACTGCATGATAAAATATGTCCACATTTGAAAGATCTGCAGTACTAAATGAACCAATATTTTCCAAATGACAATAGCATATCACAGAAATCATTCATGGGTAAAAGATCCATTCAAAGTACAAGACAGATTAACAAATTTTAACATTAAGAGTGCAAAAAGTTAAATGAGCCACATTGTACAAAATGTTTGATTCCACATTGCAGCTAGCCTTTAAGAAACTACCACTTGATTTTTGGTTGTAGTATCAAAGAACATCCACACTTATCTGAAAGGCTAAACACTCTCCCCTTCTCTAATCATGTATTTGTGAGGCCAGATTTTCTTCAAACAACATATTTTGCAATAAAATGAAGGCAGAAGCAGATATAAAAATCCAGCTAGATGTAAAAAGTGATTTGCAAAAGTGATAAAACAATGACACTATTACCGATCAATTTTTAAAAATATGGCTATTTTTCATTTAAAATGTCATTTAATTTTTTATATAGTTAATATTCATAGATATAATCTATATATCTATAATATTCATAGATATAACTAAAGCTTCGGGTCTTCAATAAATTTTTTTTTTTTTTTTGAGACAGAGTCTTGCTCTGTCGCCAGGCTGGACTACAGTGGCAGGATCTCAGCTCACTGCAACCTCCACCTCCTGGGTTCAAGCAATTCTAGTGCTTCAGCCTCCCGAGTAGCTGGGATTAGAGGCATGTGCCACCATACCTGGCTGATTTTTGTATTATTAGTAGAAACAGGGTTTCACCATGTTGGCCAGGATGGATTCAAATTCGTGATCCACCTGCCTCGGCCTCCCAATGTGCTGGGATTACAGGCATGAGCCACCATGCCCGGCCAGGTCTTCAATAATTTTTAAGTGTATAAGAAGTCCTCAGACCAGAAAGTTTGAGAACTGCCACTGTAGAAAATATCAATATACCTAGTAGCTGGGTGTGGTGGCTCATGCTTTTAATTCCAGAACTTTGGGATGCCAAGGTGGGCAGATCACCTGTCAGGAGTTTGAGACAAGCCTGGCTAACATGGTGAAACTCAGTCTGTACCAAAAATACAAAAATTAGCCGAGCATGGTAGTGGGTGTCTGTAATTCCAGCTACTCAGGAGGCTGAGGCAGTAAAATTGCTTGAATCTGGGAGGCAGAGGTTGTAGTGAGCTGAGGTCATGCCACTGCACTCTAGCCTAGGAGACAGAGTGAGACACCATCTCAAAAAAAAAAAAAAAATCACTATAGCTGGTTACCTAGAATCCTCAGTATATCTATATCTGAGGATAGTTTTCAAGATGAACTAACCCTGAAATTAACATTAACACTTTAATATTTTCAGCTGGGCACAGTGGTTTACGCCTGTAATCCCAGCACCTGAGAGGCTGAGGTAGGCGGATCATTTGAGGTCAGAAGTTCTAGACCAGCCTGGACAATATGGCGAAACCCTGTCTCTACTAAAAACAAAAATCAGCTGGGTGTGGTGGCACATGCTTGTAGTAATTCCAGCTACTCCAGAGGTTAAGACATGAGAACTGCTTGAACCTGGGAGGTGGAAATTGCAGTGAGCCAAGATTGTGCCACTGCACTGCAGCCTGGACGACAGAGTAACACTCTGTCTCAAAAAGAAAAAAAAATTCAAAATTTAATGTATTATGAACTTTCCATATTTTAAACAGACAGAACCAAAAATAACAAGCTTACTTCATTATTACATTCATCATTTTAGTGATTTAAAATATAGCTTATCCACAGTGCTATCCTTATAGTTCATTTGATTAAAATTCTTCTAGAATTCACTGTGTGCCAAGGAATGTTAGATATAAGGGATGATATTCTGGTCCTTAATGTCAAGACTCTAGTCGCAATCTAACCAGGACAGTATCAATTACTAATGACTTTAATATTTTATGATCAATGTTTTGGGAGTTATGAACACAACACTAAAAACACAGACCACAGAATTAATTTGGGGGGTGGACAGATCTAAGAGGAGGGTGAAGAATGGTGTGGGAATAGACAAAAGGTAAAAATATTTAAGGCATACCTTTCAGACAGAATGATGAGACATCAGCCAGGTGGGAAGGGAGGCAGAAGAAACTACATCAGCAGACTCATGGAAATCTGAAAATGCTTCCAAGTTTTCATTGCTATCAGCATACTAGATTGCTGGCTTTAAAGAATCTACTAAAGCTTTATAAAAAATTTAAAAATTATCTGCAGGAGTTGGAAATAGAACAAAAACAAAAAAATTAAAAAATGAATGTTGGCTGGGTACGGAGGCTCACACCTGTGATCCTAGCAATTTGGGAGGCCAAGGCACGTGGATTGCCTGAGGTCAGGAGTTTAAGACCAGCCTGGCCAACATGATGAAACCATGTCTCTACTGAAAATACAAAAATTAGCTGGGCCTGGTGGTAGGCACCTATAATCCCAACTACTCAGGAGGCTGAGGCAGGAGAATCACTTGAACCTGGGAGGTGGATGTTGCAGTGAGCAGAGATCTGCCACTGCACTCCAGCTTGGGTGACAGAGTGAGACTCTACCTAAAAAAAAAAAAAAAAATGCTGGGTACAGTGGCTCAAACCCAGCACTGTGGAAGGAAAAGGCAGGAAGATCACTTGAGCCCAGGAGTTCAAGACCAGCCTGGACAAGGTGAAACCATCTGTACAAAAAAAAAAATACAAAAACTGGCCAGGTGGTGTGGCATGTGCCTATAGTCCCAGGTACTTGGGAGGGTAAAGGTGGGAGGATTGCTTAAAAGGTGGTCAAGGCTGCAGCAAGCCAAAATGGTGCCACTGCACTCCAACCTGGTTGACAGAGACCTTGTCTCAAAAAAAGAAAAGCCAACAACTTAGGAACAACTTTCCTATAAATAAATCAAACATTAGTGCAGGGGCCTATTTTGGACTTTATTAATTGCATTCAGGATTTCTAGTTGGTTCCAACTGAGAAACTAAAGAAATGACACTTCTTAAACACACAGTACCCAAGAACAAGTCACATTTTTCTTTTTTTTTTTTTGAGACAGGGTCTCAATCTGTCACCCAGGCTGGAGTGCAGTCACACAATCTCAGCTCACTGCAACCGCTGCCTCCCAGGTTCAATTATCCTGCCTCAGCCACCAGAGTAGCTGAGATTCCAGGTGCACACCACCACACCCGGTGAATTTTGTTATTTTTAGTAGAGGCAGGGATTCGCCATGTTGGCTAGGCTGGTCTCCAACTCCTAAGTGATTCTCCTGCCTTGGCCACCCAGTGCTGAGATTACAGCTGTGAACCACCTCAATTGGCCCACAAGACACATCTTTCTAATAAGATTTAAAATATCATCAAAGTCATCTTCCATTTGGTCCATGAAATAGAATTAAAACTGCATTGACGCAAAACAGGTATTAAATCATTCCTATAAAGGAAATCTCAAAAATAACTAAAAATCAGGCAGGGTGCAGTGGCTTACCCCTGCAATCCTAGCACTTTGGGAGGACAAGGTAGGCAGATCACCTGAGGTCAGGAGTTGGAGACCAGCCTGGCCATAAAGGCAAAACTGCATCTCTACTAAAAATTAAAAAATCAGCTGGGCACACTGGCATGTACCTGTAATCCCAGCTATTTAGGAGGCTGAGGGAGGAGAACTGCTAGAACCCAGGAGGTGGAGGATACAGTGAGCCAAGATTGCACCACTGCATTCCAGCTTGGGCAACAAAGTGAAACTCCACCTCAAAACAAACAAACAAACAAAAAAACTGAAAATCAACAGAGTGGCTCACACCTGTAATCCCAGCTGTTTGGGAGACCAAGGTGGGAAGATCACTTGGGCTCAGGAGTTTGAGACCAGCCTGGGCAACATAATGAGACTCTGTCTCTGAAAAAAATAAATAAAACAAAGAAATAACTAAAAATTATTTTGAAAGATAGCTTCACTAGAAGAAAACAAACCCCAGAAGATTAGCTAAAATTTATATAAAAGGGTAATTAATTTGGAATTTTTAAGTTTTAAAAAAAGCACCTACTACTCTGAATCATGGATGGCCTTTCCCAGCCTAAAATTTACTACCATCTTTCTACCAACTACAAAATAATATGTTTTATAAAAAAATTTTATTCTAAAGGAAGTAAAACTTATATCAAATTTTTACTCATATTGGATTTCCATGCCTAAGAGAAATTACACTCTAAATCTTTCCTGCTTCAGCCTTTTTCAATCTGTTTGGGACATCTGCTGAAGATATGTAGTGAGTCTCTAAGGTCCCTTCCAGTTTTATGATTCTGCAGGGAGAGAAAGCAGACTGAAGAGAATACCATATCGCCCATAGAAAGAAAGTAAAAAGACAGAAGACTAGTATAGTATTGAAGGGTTGAAAAGCAAAAGATAATAGTAAGTAAAGTTCCATGGAATAACACCTGAAGCAAAAGATAACTGAAGCAGCAGCCAGAGGAGCTGAAGCAACCCATCAAAAGGGTTTATGAGTTTGTTAAGAGAATAATAATACTTAACATTTACTGAGTTCTTATTACATGCTAGTATTGTTCTGACCATTTAAATATACTATTTAATGCTCATAATTCTTTTGTACATTTATCAAAAACAGATATGACTGCTAAGTAGCAAGGAAGTTCTCAATACTGCTCCAACTTTGTCATGTATAGAAATCACATAGGGATAAATGCAGTTCTGAATCAGTGAGACCTGAGAAAGTGTATTTCTTTTTTTCTTTTTTTTTTTGGAGACAGAGTCTCACTCTGTTGACTGGGCTGGAGTGAAGTGGCATGATCTCAGCTTACTGCAACCTCCGCCTCTCAGGTTCAAGCAATTATCTTGCCTCAGCCTCTGGAGTAGCTGGGACTACAAGTACATGCCACCATGTCTGGCTAATTTTTTGTATTTTAGTAGAGATTGGGTTTCACCATGTTGCCCAGGCTGGTCTCAAACTCCCGAGCTTAGGCAATCCACCCACCTTTTGGCCTCCCGGAAGTGCTAGGATTATGAGATTACAAGCATGAGCCACCATGCCCAGCCTGAGAAAGTACATTTCTAACAAATTCTTAGGTGATGCTCATCTAGCAACTAAGGGATGAAACTTGGAGTAGTAAAATATAACTAAAAGCAAGAACCAAAACTCAAATTATGGCAACCCAAGTCTAAAACAGGTATTATTTGAAAGGAATTTGTTAGATTTAGAAGCGCTGTCATTGCCTGCCAATTTTCTTGTTCTGAACATATAAAAGTTAGCATATCCTAGGTACTAATGACCATAATTATATTGCCTTAGGACTCTCAAAGCCAAAAGGACACTGATTCTTCACA
Organism: Callithrix jacchus; assembly: GCF_049354715.1. Taxonomy (NCBI): domain Eukaryota; kingdom Metazoa; phylum Chordata; class Mammalia; order Primates; family Cebidae; genus Callithrix; species Callithrix jacchus. The sequence continues at coordinate 30,006,888 of NC_133507.1, forward strand.
AATTCTCACAAAAATTTTTAAAAGATTACATAGAGAGGCCAGGCGAGGTGGCTCATACCTGTAATCCCAGCACTTTGGGAGGCCGAGGCAGGCAGATCACCTGAGGTCAGGAGTTCGAGATCAGCCTGGCCAACATGGTGAAATCCTATCTCTACTAAAAATACAAAAAATTAGCCAGGAGTGATGGCGGGCACCTGTAATCCCAGCTACTCGAGAGGTTGAGGCAGGGGAATTGCTTTAACTGGGGAAGCGGAGGTTGCAGTGAGCCAAGATCGTGCCACTATCCTCTAGCTTGGGAGACAGAACGAGACTCTGGCTCAAAAAACAACAACAATAAAAAATTACAAAGAAACATGTAGGTTTATCTATGGCCATGAATTTTTTCAAAAGAATCACTTCATTTACAAGAGAAATATATTATCTACATCTTAGAAAATCTACAGTAACTGTCGACAGGATTAATTTTTTAGTAGATTGTTCCCTATACAGTTAAACAATAGAACAGAATGCATGTACAATAATCTCACTTACAGAGAATTTCAAATGAAAAGAGTAGGAAAATAAGTTTTAGAAGTCACATTACATAAAGTTGAAGAGAAACAGGCCAGGTGAGGTGGCTCATGCCTGTAATCCCAGCACCTTGGGACACTGAGGTAGGTGGATCATGAGGTCAGGAGTTCAAGACCAGCCTGGCCAAGATGATGAAACCCTATCTCCGCTAAAAATACAAAAATTAGTCTGTGAGGTGGCAGGCACCTGTAATCCCAGCTACTCAGGAGGCTGAGGCAGGAGAATTGCTTCAACCCAGGAAGTGGAGGTTGCAGTGAGCTGGGATGGCGCCACTGCACTCCAGCCTGGGCAACAAGAGCGAAGCTGAGTCTCAAAAAAAAAAAAAAAAGAAAACGTAGAAAATTACAACTAAGACTATGATCAACAACTAGGTAGGGATGTAAAAGGGGGCATAATTTAGAATTATATACTTTGAGCAGTTTGAACAAGTTCTCTTAGAAGGAACTGGTGAACTGGCAGATAAAATGTATTCAGTGATCCATGGTATGGAGCAGAAAAGTTGAGTAGATCCTTTTCTCTGATAAGCAGTTTCCCCCTTCTGGAGACTCTTTTTTACAACCGGAACAGGAAACCTGAATAGCTGTGGTTGAAACTGAAGGCAGCATTTCATTCATGCCAGATGATGCCAGGGAAAGCTGAACATCTGCAGTCAACTGTGAAGCTATAAAAACAGAAGAGGGAGAAATAAATATTGGTATTACACAAAATTAAGTAGGCATTCTTTTATTTTCTTTCTTTTTTTAGAGACAGGGTCTTGCTCTGTTGCCCTCTTTTGCACTCTAAGGAGTGTAGTGCTATGATCATGGCTCGCTGCAGCCTTGACACCCCGTACTCAAGAGATCTTCCCGCCACCCTGTGCGGTGGTTCATGCCTGTAATCCCAGCACTTTGGGAGGCTGAGGCGAGTGGATTACCTGAGGCCAAGAGATCAAAACCAGCCTGGCCAATGTGGTGAAACTCCATCTCTATTAAAAATACAAAATTAGCTGGGTGTTGTGGCGCGTGCCTGTGATCCCAGCTGCTTGGGAGGCTGAGGCAAGAGAATCACTTGAACCCTGGAGGTGGAGGTTGCAGTGAGCCAAGACTGTGCCACTGCATTCCAGCCTGGGCAACGGAGCGAGACACTGTCTAAAAAAAAAAAAGAGATCCTCCTGCCTCAGCCTCTCAAGTAGCTAGGACTATAGGCATGCCTCACTGCACACACCTGGTTAATTTTTAAATTTTCTGTAGAAAATCCACTATGTTGCCCAGGCTGGTCTCAAATGCCTACCCTCAAGCAATCCTCCCACCTTGGTCTCCCAAAATGTTAGGATTACAGGTGTGAGCCACCATGCCCAGCCACTTTCATTTTCTTTCTTTCTTTTTTGAAAGTGAAGTGGTGCAATCTCGGCTCACCACAACCTCCGCGTCCTGGGTTCAAGTGATTCTCCTGCCTTTGCCTCCCAAGTAGCTGGACTACAGGCTCATGCCACCATGCTCGGCTAATTTTTCTTTGGATTTTTAGTAGAGATGGGGTTTCATTATGTTGGCCAGGCTGGTCTCGACCTCCTGATCTTGTGATCCACCTGCCTTGGCCTCCCAAAGTGTTTGGGATTACAGGCATGAGCCACCATGCCCAGCCTCTCTTTCATTTTCTTACAGGTTACTTCTCCTGGACTTGAAATCCAACAGAGAGCAATATTCAAAGTCATTACAAAAGAATGAATTAGCTATCATACTGGTCTGAATAAACATGACTAACTTAAATAATTCTATTACCATTCTCTGAAAACACAGAGTTTATTTTCAGTTCATTCTCCTGAGTTCTGGACTGTTGGGTGTGACAAAACTCCTGAAAAGAAAAAAAAAAAAAGAATTAAAAAAATGAATACAGTTAATTTAAGACAACCAGTCATTCAACAGAAAATGATAAATTGTGGTCAGGTCTGGTCAATGAATTGTATAACTGAACTGAACCAAAATACATAAAGGTATGCACTACCATTTTGGTGCTCTTTAGCTGACAACACCAATCACCCAATACATGGTTTTCTATGGTATCCAGGTATGACTTCAGAATCTTTGTCAACAAAATCCCTTAATTCACTACCAATAGTAAGCAGACATATTGAATTGCAACTATTTTCACTAACTGTTTTACTTTTTTTTTTTTGGGACTGATCTCACTGTCACCCAGGAGTGTAGTGACGCGATCTCAGCTCACTCCAACCTCCTACTTTCAGGTTCAAGTGATTCTCATGCCTCAGCCTCCCAAATAGCTGGGATTATAAGTGCATTCTGCCATGCCTGGATAATTTTTGAATATTTAGTAAAGACGGAGTTTCACCATGTTGCCCACAATCTTGAACTGGCCTCAAGTGATAAGCCTGTCTTGGCCTCCCAAAGTGCTGGGATTACAGGCATGAGCCACTGTGCCTGGCCTTCCCTGCTTATTCTAGTAATTAACAGCTAATCGTCTTCATAAAGACCTTAAACCCAGAAATTGTCTATTGGGCAGAATGATTTTTACAAGAGACAATTTTTTCAGAGCAGCAGGCAATTTCATAGCCACCATATCCAAACTTGATCTATGCCTGAATGTCCGTGGAATGAAGAAGCAGTAGATAGTTCCTACATGAGTAACGTTCCCCAGTAAACTCAATGGTAATCAACTCAATGGTAAGCACACCCTTATTTAATATTAATCTACTTTAGGCTACTTCTAAATATACTTCTACAAATAAATTATTCGTTTTAGTGATCTACTTTTTCTTTCATTCGAAATTTCAGCTGGTTGTTCATACAGAAACATTCTTTTTTCTTTTTAAGAGAAAGGGTCTCACTTCGTCATCCAGGCTGGAGTGCAATGGCATGATGATAACGCACTGCTTCCTTGAATTCCTGGGCTCAAGCAATCCTCCCACCTTAGCCTCCCATGTAGCTGAGACTACAGTCATGTGCCACTATGCCTGGCTAATTTTTTTTTTTTTTTTTTTGAGATAAAGTCTTGCTCTGTCACTCAGGCTGGAGTGCAGTGGCACAATCTCGGCTCACTGCAACCTCTGCCTCTCAGGTTCAAGCAATTCTGTGCCTCAGCCTCCAGAGTAGCTGGCATTACAGCTGCCTGCCACCATACCTGGCTAATTTTTTATTTTTAGTAGAGATGAGGTCTCACCATTTTGGACAGGCTGGTGTTGAACTCGTGACCTTGTAATCAACCAGCCTTGGCCTCCAAAAGTGCTGGGATTACAGGCATGAACCACCATGCCTGACCAATTTTTGTATTTTTTTTATAGAGACAGGGTCTTATCATCCGGTTGGTCTCAAATTCCTTGGTTCGAGTGATCCTCCCGCCTTGGCCTCCCAAAGTTCTGGGATTACAGGTGTGAGCCACTGTGCCCAGCCATATATACAAACATTCTAAGGAATGTTTTCCCTACTTAAACTATATTCACAGCTCAAGTCAGTTCATCCTTCATAGGTTATTTGGTAAGTGCTATGTCTAAAAAAGTTTTTAAAAATTTACATATAAAATTAATTCAGATTAAAAAATTATAATTTGTATTGTTTCAAGTTAAGAAAAACAGAAATAAAAATGTGTTAGCCTTCTCTGGAAATAGACTCTATAAAAAAAAAGTGTTAACCTTAGCTAGGCTCATAAAACCCTAAACAATCCTTTTACTCACACAAAAACCCAATTCCAAACAGTCCATTCTTTCCTGAAATCATTTTCTTATATATACTTGTAATGGCACTTAACACCGTATACTTTGTATTATTTAATTAACTGCTTCGTAGGAGATAAGGATCTGAGTTTTTCAATTAATAATTTCAGCTCCTTTGTAACTAAAAGTTATAGTTAAATGCTGCTCTATGGAAATAATGGAAATAACAAAAAATATTTACTTCAACATTGTCGGCTTCTGCCTTAATTTCATCTAGCAGCCCTGGCTGTGATGCCTCTGCCTTGTCACATTCACCATCTAACAATGGTTCTTTCATTTCAGTATCTGATGCAAAGGAATCCTCCAGTTCCAAACTAATGGATTTATTCCTGAAAAACAGTTTCCAGATTCCTAAAATAAAAGATTGATAGAGTTTGATTTTAAAATTAGTCTTTCTAAATATGGTAATTTTCTAGTACCACAAAAGGGTCTTTAGACAGCTTCAAATCAAGGTTCCTTCACTGTAAAAATACTGGCTTCTTTCCTGTCATCCATTTTTCAATATAGTTTTGTTCTACTCTTCTCTGGTAGTTACTATCAACTCTGTGCTTTCTTCTGGAAATAGTCTCCATTTCTGTTCCCCCAAGCCCCTGAATACAGTACAAAACCACCAAAACTTACAAGTTTATTTTTAACTTTTCAATAGTAGAAAATGTAAAGTTTTTGGTTGGGGTATGGTTGCTCACACCTATAATCCCAGCACTTTGAAAGGCCAAGGCAGGTGGATCACTTGAGGTCAGGAGTTTGAGACCAGTCTGGCCAACATGGCAAAAGCCCATCTTTACTAAAAATATAAAAATTAGCTGGGCATGGTGACACATGCCTGTAATCCCAGCTACTCAGGAGGCCAAGGCATGAGAATCACTTGAACCTGGGAGATGGAGGTTGCAGTGAACAGAGTGAACTGCACTCCAGCCTGGGTGACAGAGTGAGACTGTGTCTCAACAAACAAAAAGAAAGAAAATGTAAAGCTTTCTATCCGAGGTTAACTCAATCTATCCTCACTATTCCTCCCTGCCCTCCAGTTATCCTTCTCATTTGCTTAATTCCTCTTCCCCTCCTATTGGTTCCAGGACATAAGCATTTAAAAACATTCTAGAATCTAAAGCTATCCACCCTCTCTGACCACCCCTTTGCATCTCCCCTTTCCTCATTCTTGAAATTCCTTTGATTTTTCTTGCTCTAAGATCTCCTATTTCTCATTTTACCTTTTTCCCAGTCTTTTTCACATATACTTATTTTACCTGCTTTTAAAATGTTTGTTCCTCAAAAGCACAATTCCTCAATACTCTTCTCGCCTGCTCTATGATCTTGAACTCCTGGCTTTAAAAAAATAACCCAGTTGGCCAGGCACAGTGGCACATGTTTGTAATCCCAGCACTTTGGGAGGCGGAAGCGGGTGCATCACCTGAGGTCAGAAGTTCAAAACCAGCCTGGTCAACATGCTGAAACCCTGTCTCTACTAAAAATACGAAAAATTAGCCAGGTGTGTTGGTACGAGCCTGTAATCCCAGCTACTTAGTAGGGTGTGAGAGAAGAATCGCTTGAACCTGGGAGGCTGAGGTTGCAGTGGGCCAAGATGATACCACTGCACTCCAGCCTGGGCAACAGAACAAGACTCTGTCTCAAAAAAAAAGAAAAAAAAAAAAAAGAACCTGTTGGCCAGGTGCAGTAGCTCATGCCTGTAATCCCAGCACTTTGGGAGTCAGAGGTGGTAGATGACCTGCGGTTAGGAGTTTGAGACCAGCCTGGCCAACAGGGTGAAACCCCATCTCTACTAAAAATATTTTAAAAATTAGCCAGGTGTGGTGGTGCATGCCTGTGATCCCAGCTACTCAGAAGGTTGAGGCAAGAGAATCACTTGAACTCGTGAGGCGGAGGTTGCACCACTGCACTCCAGCCTGGGCAACAGAGACTGTCACAAATAAACAAAAAATCAAGTCTTTTTTTTTTTGAGAAAAGATCTCATTCTGTCACCCAGGCAGTGGTATTATATCAGTTCACTGCAGCCTCGCCATTCTGGGATCAAGCAATTCTCCCACCTTAGTCTCCTGAGTAGCTGGGACCACAGGCATATGCCACCATGCCCACCTAATTTCTTTTTTTTTGTAGAGAAGGGGTCTTACCATGTTGTCCAGGCTGATCTTGATCTCCTGGGCTCAAGTGATCCTCTCATCTCAGCTTCCCAAAGTGCTGGAATGATGGGTGTGAGCCGCCGTGCCTGGCCTATGATCACAGCCTCGTATTCGACTATCACCTATGGGCTGCTATTCCCTTGCATTCCTAAACTGTGGCCCATATACCCAATTCTCTATTAAATATCTCCAATTGAATGTTGAATCCCCACAGGTCCCTCAAACTCAAAGGGTTTGAACTCTGGTCTCAAGCAATCCTCTTGCCTCAGTAAAATGATATTCTTTTATTACCCCCCACAAACCTGCTTTACAGATATTCCCTTTTTTTGTAAATGGCAATGTCATATACCTTACTTCCCATGCCAGAAATCTAGGATTAACCTGGAATTCTTCTCCCTAAATCGAATCATGAAATTAGATCACTCTACCTTTCACATAAGTCTTAAGTCTATTTTCCCATCATACATCATGCCTGCTTCACCTTACTACCCAAATCAATAGATTGTTTTTTGGTCAATAGGCAGTTAAAATCCAAACTCACAATATACAACACTGTTTTGCATTCAGGCTTTATAAAAATTCCATTTTATAATTTTTGAGGAACTACAAGAGGAAGGTCTCTTTTTCAAAGACAGAATGGTTCCTTGTGTTCTTCTTTTTCCTTGACTGATGCCTACTTTCCACTTTCCTAGTAGCTGCGTCAACTCTGATTCTAAATCCTTTGGAACTCGTTTCCTTCCTGCTACCCTAGCTTGGCTTCAGAGTGCTTTGCTTCCTGTCTCCTAGATCCCCCGTTTTGATCAACCCCAAGACAAACATCTACTCTTAAAAAAAGCCAGGCACAGTGGCTTATGCCTGTAATCCCAGCACTTTTGGGGGCCGAGGCAGGCGGATCAAGAGATTGAGACCATCCTGGCCAACATGGTGAAACCCCATCCCTACCACAAAAAAATACAAAAATTAGCTGGGTGTGGTGGCACATGCCTGTAGTCCCAGCTACTCTGGAGGCTGAAGCAGGAGAATCTCTTGAACCCAGGAGGAAGAGGTGCAGTGAGCCAAGATTAAGCCACTGCACTCCAGCCTGGCAACAGAGTGACACTCCGTCTCAAAAAAAAAAAAAAAAAAAAAAGAGGGGGAGGGCTTACAACTAATTATTATGGAGGGCAGATAATAACTAACACAAATGTGGAGAAGTTGAAGTTCTTACAGGATCACTTAGAATAATGGGATCCAAAAAAGAAAAAAAAAAACAAAAAACCTCTTGCAGAAGTAATTCCAGGACTATGGTTTTATTCTGGGTGAGTACATGAAAGACCTAAATAATTCTGTCAGTATTTTTTATTTTGGGGACTGGGGCTCAACCACTTTCCCTCATTTCTTTTCTTTTCTTTTCTTTTTTTTTTTTTTTTTTGAGACGAAGTTTCACTCTTGTTATGGAGGCTGGAGTGCAATGGGGCGATCTCGGCTCACCCCAACCTCTGCCTCCTGGGTTCAGGCAGTTCTGCTGCCTCAGCCTCCTGAGTAGCTGGGATTACAGGCACGTGCCACCATGCCCAGCTAATTTTTTTGTGTGTATTTTTAGTAGAGATGGGGTTTTGCCATGTTGACCAGAATGGTCTCAATCTCTTGACCTCGTGATCCACCCACCTCGGCCTCCCAAAGTGCTGGAATTACAGGCTTGAGCCACTGTGCCTGGCCCTTTCCCTCATTTCTATCTTTAATTCAGCTTTTGTTGAAAGTTCCTGTCCCCGGCCAGGCACGGTGGCTCACGCCTGTAATCCTAGCACTTTGGGAGGCCGAGGTGGGTGGATCATGAGGTCAAGAGATCGAGACCATCCTGGTCAACATGGTGATACCCCGTCTCTACTGAAAACACACACACAAAAATTAGCTGGGCATGGTGGCACGTGCCTGTAATCCCAGCTACTCAGGAGGCTGAGGCAGGAGAACTGCCTGAACCCAGGAGGCAGAGGTTGCGGTGAGCTGAGATGGCGCCATTGCACTCCAGCTTGGGTAACAAGAGCGAAACTCCATCTCATAAAAAAAAAAGAAAGAAAGAAAGTTCCTGTCCCAATGCAGGAAGTTAAATGAGGCCTGAGTACAAGTGCAATAAATAGTTCTTACAGCCTCTGTCCAGCCCATTTGAGCGTTATATACAAGCAAAGCAAAAATCACTAAAAATTAACTATCTGTCATTAGGTAGATTTTCTTCACCTAAAAGTAAATATGCCATGCAAGTCTAAACATCAATTAAATACAAAGCACTGAGGGCTGGGCACAGTGGCTCACACCTGTAATCCCAGCATGTGGGAGGCTGAGGTGGATGAGACTAGCCTGGCCAAATGGTGAAACCCCATCTCTACTAAAGATACAAAAAATTAGTTGGGTGTGGTGGTGGGTGCCTATAATCTCAGCTACTCAGGAGGATGAGGCAGGAGAATTGCTTGAACCCAGGCAGTGGAGGCTGCAGTGAGTCAAGATTGTGCCATTGCACTCCAGCCTAGGTGACAAGGCAAGACTCTGTCTCAAAACAAACAAACAAAAAAACTAAGCACCGAGTTTTGTGCAGTGGCATTATCATAGCCAATGAGGTTTACAGGCGGTACAATTATTGCTATTTGGATAAAACAAAATAAAATAAAACAAAGCACCTATGAGCTTTGGCATCTTGCAACCCCTTCAAATGTGTCATCACACAAACAGAAAAAGAATGGAGGCTGGGTGTGGTGGCTCATGCCTGTAATCCCAGCACTTTTGGGAGGCTGAGGTGGGCGGATCATGAGGTCAGGAGTTCGAGACCAGCCTAGCCAATATGTTGAAATCCCATCTTTACTAAAAATACAAAAGTTAGTAATCCCAGCACTTTGGGAGGCCGAGGCGGGTGGATCACGAGGTCAAAAGATCGAGACCATCCTGGTCAACATGGTGAAACCCCGTTTCTACTAAAAATACAAAACATTAGCTGGGCACGGTGGCGCGTGCCTGTAATCCCAGCTACTCAGGAGGCTGAGGCAGGAGAATTGCCTGAACTCAGGAGGCAGAGGTTGCGGTGAGCCGAGATTGCGCCATTGCACTCCAGCCTGGGTAGCAAGAGTGAAACTGTCTCAAAATAAAAATAAAAATAAATAAATAAATAAATATTAAAAAAATACAAAAGTTAACTGGGGACAGTAACTGTATCAAAAAAAAAAAAAAAGCCAGTAATCCTAGCTACTCGGGAGGCCAAAGCAGGAGAACCATTTGAACCCAGGAGGCAGAGGTTGCAGTAAGCCGAGATCGCACCATTGCACTCCAGCCTGGGTAACAAGAGCGAAACTACACACAGACACACACACATACAAATTAGCTGGGCATGGTGGTGTGCACCTGTAGTCCCAGCGACTCTGGAGGCTGAGGCAAGAGAACTGCTTGAACCCAGGAGGAGAGGGTTGTGGTGAGCCGAGATTGCGCCATAGCACTCCAGCCTGGGTAACAAGGGCGAAACTTGGTCTCTAATTAAATAAATACTACAAAAATTAGCTGGGCATGGTGGTGCGTGCCTCTAGTCCCAGCTACTTGGGAGGCTGAGGGAAGAGAATTGCTTGAACCCAGGAGGCGAAGGTTGCGGGGAGCCGAGATTGCACCATTGCACTCCAGCCTGGGTAACAGGAGCAAAACTCCGTTTGAAAAAAAATGAAAAATACAAAAAGTAGCTGGGCATGGTGGCGCGCGCCTGCAGTCCCAGGTACTCGGGAGGCTGAGGCAAGAGAATTGCTTGAACCCAGGAGGCGGAGGTTGCAGTGAGCCGAGATCGCACCATTGCACTCCAGCCTGGGTAAAAAGAGCGAAACTCCGTCTCAAAAAAAAACAAACAGACACACACACACACACAAATTAGCTGGGCATGGTGGTGCGCACCTGTAGTCCCAGCTACTCGGTAGGCTGAGGCAAGAGAATTGCTTGAACCCAGGAGACGGAGGTTGCGGTGAGCCGAGATTGCGCCATGGCACTCCAGCCTGGGTTACAAGAGCGAAACTCAGTCTCAAAAAAAAACTACAAAACTTAGCTGGGCATAGTGGCACTTGCCTGTAGTCCCAGCTACTCAGCAGGCTGAGGCAAGACAATTGCTTGAACACAGCAGGTGGAGGTTGCTGTGAGCCGAGATCGCGCCATTGCACTCCAGCCTGGGCAAAAAGAAAGAAACTCCATCTAAAAATAAAAATACAAAAAAAAAAAAAAAAAACAAAAATACCTGGGCATGGTGGCGCGCATGTGTAGTCCGAGGTACTTGGGAGGCTGAGGCAAGAGAATTGCTTGAACCCAGGAGGCCGAGGTTGCGGAGAGCCAAGATCGCACCATTGCACTCCAGTCTGGGTAACAAGAGCGAAACTCCGTCTCGGAAAAAAAAAAAAAAAAAAAAAAAACACAAATTAGCAGGGCATGGTGGCACGCGCCTGTAGTCCCGGCTACTCGGGAGGCTGAGGCAAGAGAATTGCTTGAACCCAGGAAGCGGAGGTTTCCATGAGTCGAGATCGCACCATTGCACTCCAGCCTGAGTAACAGGAGCAAATCTCCATCTCAAAAAAATAAAAAATACAAAAATTAGCTGGGCCTGGTGGCCCGCGCCTCTAGTCCCAGCTACTCGGGAGGCTGAGGCAAGAGAATTGCTTGAACCCAGGAGGTGAAGGTTGCGGGGAGCCGAGATCGCGCCATTGTACTCCAGCCTGGGTAACAAGAGCAAAACTCCGTCTGAAAAAAAATGAAAAATACAAAAAGTAGCTGGGCATGGTGGTGCGCACCTCTAGTCCCAGCTACTCCGGAGGCTCAGGCAAGAGAATTGCTTGAACCCAGGAGGTGGAGGTTGTCGTGAGCCGAGATTACGCCATTGCACTCCAGCTTGGGTAACCAGAGCAAAACTCCATCTCAAAAAAAAAATACAAAATACAAAAATTAGCTGGGCCTGGTGGCCCGCACCTGTAGTCCCAGCTACTCAGGAGGCTGAGGCAAGAGAATTGCTTGAACCCAGGAGACTGGGGTTGCGGTGAGCCGAGATTGCGCCATTGCACTCCAGTCTAGGTTACAAGGCAAAACTCAGTCTCACAAAAAAAACTACAAAACTTACCTGGGCATGGTGGCACTCGCCTGTAGTCCCAGCTACTAGGGATGCTGAGGCAAGACAATTGCTTAAACACAGTAGGTGGAGGTTGCCGTGAGCCGAGATCGCGCTATTGCACTCCAGCCTGGGTAACAAGAGCGAAACTCTGTCTCAAGAAAAAAAAAAAAAAAAGTATAATTGGATTGCCTGTAACACAAATGATAAATGTATGGGGTGACAGATACCCCATTTACCCTGATGTGATTATTATTTTATTTATTTATTCTTTGAGATGGAATCTTGCTCTGTAGCCCAGGCTGGAGTGCAGTGGTACGATCTTGGCTCACTGCAACCTCTGCTTCCTGTTCCCAGTTCCAGCAATTCTCCTTCCTCAGCCTCCCTAGTAGCTGGGATTACAGGCGCACCATCATACCCAGCTAATCTTTGTATTTTTAGTAGAGTTGGGGTTTCACTATGTTGGTCTCGAACTCCCGACCTCATTATCCACCCACCTTGGCCTCCCAAAGTTCTGGAATTACAGGGATGAGCCACCATGCCCAGCCTATCCTGATGTGATTGTTATGCATTGCATGCCTGTTTCAAAAGATATCCCGGGCTAGGCACAGTGGTTCATGCCTATAATCCCAGCACTTTGGGAGGCTGAGGTGGGCAGATCACCTTAGGTCAGGAGTTCAACACCAGCCTGGCCAACATGGTGTGAAACCCTGTCTCTACTAAAAACATACAAAAATTATTTAGCACTTTGGGAGGTTGAGCCAGGCAGATCATGAGATTGAGTCCATCCTGGCCAACATGGTGAAACCCCGTCTCTACTAAAAATACAAAAATTAGCTGGCCGTGGTGGCATGTGCCTGTAATCCCAGCTACTCAGGAGGCTGAGACAAAAGACTCACTTGAAACCAAGAGGCAGAGGTTGCAGTGAGCCAAGATCGTGTCACTGTAGTACAGCCTGGGTGACAGAGTGAGACTGTCTAAAAAATATATATATATAATGTCACACACACACACACATATACATACACACACACACACACACACTCCTACAATGAACCCACAAAAATTCAAAATGAAAAATACATCAATGAAAAATGGCAAATTCTGAAAACGGTGAAACCATGAAGTTAGAAGTATTGCCAGCAATGATACAGTGGTGAACACTTAACAGAAGGAGCAGGAACAAATGGTTATATACAGCAGAATAATCAGTCATCTACCAATCACTACCCATCTCCATCTGCAATAATGAATTAATTGTAGAATTGCCTATTATAATGAGTTCTCTCTCTCTCTCTCGTTTTTTTCCTTTTTGTGGAGAACCGGGTCTCACTATACTGCCCAGGCAGGTCTCAAACTCCTGGGCTGAAGCTATCCTCCCGACTCTGCCTCCCTAAGAGCTGGGATTACAGGCATGAGCCACAGTGCCTGTCCTTTATGAGTTCTTATAATAATTACATGTTGCCTTAGCATACATTTTCGTTACAGAAGATACTTTTTCAGAACAGAGGAAATGCTTACTCAACCTTAGAAAAGTTCGTAGTTCTCCACTTCCTTCCAGTTCCTCCATGTGTTCAACCCACCTATGTGACTTACACAACTGCCTTCTGGTTACCACCACCACATGAGTTAACTAGATACAACCAACTTGACTCACCCCATCGACCTCTACATGCCATATGGATGTCACAGACAGGCTGCAGGGATCACCTCTTAATCACACAACATGACATCACAGAACTAGCACCTGCTTGCTCTAAAGCCACCAAAAACAACACCCAAAGGAAACCTCCTTGGGCAATGCCCTGGATCCCAAGGAATACTTTGGCCTGAAGGTCCCTGCCTGTCTTACTCCCCACCTGCTGGTTCAATGTGCATCCCGGATGTTCCTCCACAAGGTGTGCTGCCCTCATCTCTCTGGGATTAGTGAGTAATGCACTTATCTAATGGGTTTTACTGTGTTGTCTCTTCTGTGTCTCACCTGACACACACACTGAAACATAATTCATTCCTGGAGTTGGCTCTAATGAAACATGCAATTAGGGCCGGGCACAGTGGCTCAAGCCTGTAATCCCAGCACTTTGGGAGGCCGAGGCGGGTGGATCACAAGGTCAGGAGTTCGAGACCACCTTGGCCAGGATGGTGAAACCCCGTCTCTACTGAAAATATAAAAATTAGCCGGGCATGGTGGTGGGTGCCTACAATCCCACCTACTTGGGAGGCTGAGACAGAGAACTGCTTGAACCCAGGAGGTGGAGGTTGCGGTGAGCCCAGATTGTGCCACTACACTCCAGTCTGGGCATCTGAGATTCCATCTCAAGGAAAAAGAAAAATGCAATTTAGGCCGGGTGTGATGGGTCATGCCTGTAATCCTAGCACTTTGGGAGACCAAGACAGGTGGATCACCTAGGACAGGAGTTCAAAACCAGTCTGCCCAACATGGCGAAACCTTGTCTCTTCTAAAAATATGAAAATTAGCCAGGTGTGGTGGTGGGCACCTATAGTCCCAGCTACTTGGGAGGCTGAGGCAGGTAAATCACTTGAACCTGGGGGGCAGAGGCTGCGGTGAGCCAAGATCGAACCATTGCACTCCAACCTGGGCAACAGAGCTAAACTTTGTCTCAAAAACAAAAAAGGGGGCCGCGGTGGCTCCAGTCAGTTGTCCTGGTGCTTGAGGAGGCGAGGCCATGAGTTCAAGGCCAACCTGAGCAACATAACAAGCTCTCATTGATTAACAACAACAAAAAAAAGCCAGGCGCGGTAGCTCACGCCTGTAATCCCAGCACTTTGGGAGGCCGAGGCAGGTAGATCACAAGGTCAGGAGTTCAAGACCAGCTTGGCCAAGATGGTGAAACCCCAGCTCTACTAAAAATACAAAAATTAGCTGGGCATGGTGGCGCGTGCCTGTAATCCCAGCTACTCGGAAGCTGAAGCAGGAGAATCGCTTGAACCCAGGAGATGGGAGGTTGCAGTGAGCCAAGACAGTGCCACTGCACTCCAGTCTGGGTGACAGAGCAAGACTCCGTCTCAAAAAGAAAAGAAAACTGAGGTTGGGGGAAAAAAGCTGAGCACCCCAAGGAGTTGGCTATCTAGATGAAGAATATAGCAGGAGTCTCCTCCCAATCACAGCATTGAGCTGCTTCGTGGGGAGGCACCATTTCCCTGTCTTGTGTGGTCCTCTGTGAGGAGTTACCAGTCAGCTAATGCACACTAGATCCTCCCAAAGACATGGTAGTGTAGGCATACTGGGCCAGCCCTAGTTCTGAAACCCAGGACCAGGAAAAGATAAAAGGGTGCACTGAGGACAGACACATCACTCCATAAAGTTTCCTGAGGGGAACCTTAAGCCAAGAAACATTCTGATAAGATCTCTGTGTTCAGGTCAGATAAACAGAGTAGAAGCACAAAGGATTTTTCAGTGGAGTGGCCCATGGTTATCCTTTCCTTTCCTCTGATGCTTCAGGAACAAAATGTAAGTATTTTAATTTAATTTATTTATTTATTGTTTTTTGAGACAGAGTTCCACTCTTGTTGCCCAGGCTGGAGTGCAATGGCACAATCTCGGCTCACCACAACCTCTGCCTCCTGGGTTCAAGTGATTCTCCTGCCCAGCTTATTTTGTATTTTTAGTAGAGATGAGGTTTCTCCATGTTGGTCAGGCTGGTCTCGAACTCCTGACCTCAGGTGATCCGCCTGCCTTGTCCTCCCAAAGTGCTAGGATTACAGGTAGGAGCCACCGGGCCCAGCCAATATGTAATTTTTAAAAAAATAATCCCATTATCTTTTTTTTTTTTTTTTTGAGATGGAGTTTCACTCTTGTTACCCAGGCTGGAGTGCAATAGCGCAATCTTGGCTCACTGCAACCTCCACCTCCTGGGTTCAGGCAGTTCTTCTGCCTCAGCCTCCCGAATAGCTAGGACTACAGGTGCACACCACCATGCCCAGCTAATTTTTGTATTTTTAGTAGAGATGGGGTTTCACCATGTTGACCAGGATGGTCTCGATCTCTAGACCTTATGATCCACCCGCCTCGGCCTCCCACAGTGCTGGGATTATAGGCGTGAGCCACCGCACCTGGCCAATATGTAAATATTTTTAAAGAGGAATCCCTTTCTCCGTGAAAAAATGCTAAACAATTAATACTGCATCTGGGCTGGGTAAAGTGGCTCCCTCTGATAATCCAAGCACAGTGGGAGACCAAGGTAGAAAGATCACTTGAGTGCGGGCATCCAAGACCAGCCTGGATAACACAGTGAGAACCCATCTCTAAAAAAAATCAGCCCTCCCCTCCTGGGTATCATGGTGAAACCCTGTCTCTCCTAAAAATACAAAAATTAGCCGGGCATGGCGGGCACCTGTAATCCCAGCTCCTCAGGAGGCTGAAGCAGAATGGCTTGAACCCAGGAGGCAGACGTTGCAGTGAGCCAAGATTGCGCCACTGCACTCCAGCCTAGGCGACACAGGGAGACTCATCTCAAAAAAAAAAAAAAATCAACATGGGGCTAGGGCAGAAAAAAATATATAAATAATAAAAATCAGCCCTGCATAGTGGTGTATCCAAGGAGTCTCAGCTACTCAGGAGTCTGAGACAGAGAATCACTTGAGCTCAGGAAGTCAAGGTTACAGTGAGCTGTGTTTGTGCCAGTGCACTTCTGCATGGGTGAAAGAACAACACTCTGTCTCAGCTGGGTGCAGTGGCTCACACCTGTAATACCAGAACTTCAGGGTGCCAATGCAGGGAGATCACCTGAGGTCAGGAGTTCGAGATCAGCCTAGCCAACATGGTAAAACCCCTTATCTACTAAAAAAACAAAACAAAACAAAATTAGCTGGATATGATGGCAGGCGCCTGTATCCCCAGCTACTTGGGAGGCTGAGGCACAAGAATCACTTGAACCAAGGAGGTAAAGGTTGCGGGGAGCCAAGATCGTGCCACTGTACTCCAACCTGGGCAACAGAGTGAGACTCTGTCTCAAAAAATAAAAATAAAACAGATACCAGAAGACTGACAAAACAGTGGCATGTACCTGTAGTCCCAGCTACTTGGGAGGCTCAGGTAGGATAACTGCTTGAGCCCAGGAGGTCACGGCTACAGTCAGCTGTAATCACACTACTACACGACAGCCTGGGTGACAGCAAGACCCTTTTTGGAAAAAAAAAGTCCTTCAGGCTGGGAGCAGTGGCTCATGCCTGTAATCCTAGCACTCCAGGAGGCTGAGGCAGGTGGATCACGAGGTCAGAAGTTCGAGACCAGCCTGGCCAACATAGTGAAACCCTGTCTCTACTAAAAATATAAAAATTAGCCGGGCATGGTGGCGCATGCCTGTAGTCCCAGCTACTCAGGAGGTGGGGGCAGGAGAATCACTTCAACAGAGGAGGTGAAGGCTGTGAGCCTAGGTCATGCCACTGCACTCCAGCCTGGGCAACAAAGTGAGACTCTGTCTCAAAAAAAAAAAAAAAAAAAAAAGAAGAAGAAGAAAAAAGTCCTCCATCCTGCAAAGGAGAAGAAATGTTATTTTGGGTACTCTCTGTATTTCACCAATCTATATAATCTATATATCTACCATACTATCTTGTGGAAATTATTTCATTTTTCTCCAGTTACAATAGTAAACTTTCCCTATTTTTCTCCAGTAGCATTCTTAAAATTAGTCCCTATAACTCCATTGGAAATCCCACAAGATTTCACCTTGTTGGCCAGGTTGGTCTTGAACTCCCTAAGTTCCTTAGCCTCCCCAAGTGTTGTGATTATAGGCATGAGCCACTGTGACTAGCCATCTTTTTTTCTGAAATCTACCTCCTTCTAGCCTGTGCATAAAATTTTCTAACATTGTAAGCGCTAGTGAAAAAAATGCAATTTTCAATTAATAAAAAACCTGAAACTGCAATAAATGAACAATTCTTTATAAAAAGACAAACCCACAAAGAGAAACCTACAGAGGGGCAGTGCTGACTGGAACACAGTGATGGGTGACTCCAGTGTCAGCACAGGCCACCCTATCACATGGGACATTTCTCTGTGCCCATCCTGCTCACTGAAAGTGCTGAATAACTATTTTCCAACAACACTGCACTGTGCCTCCATGTGCCCCAAGTGCATTTTCTGTTTTGTTTTGTTTTTTTCTTTTCTTGAGGCAGAGTCTTGCTCAGTTGCCCAGGCTGGAGTACAGTGGTGTGATCTCTGCTCATTGCAGAATCCACCTCCCAAGTTCAAGCAATTCTTGTGCCTCAGCCTCCGGAGTAGCCGGGACTACAGGTGTGTGCCACCATATCTTGCTAATTTCTTTTGTATTTCTAGTAGAGCCAGGGTTTCACCATGTTGGCCAGGCTGGTCTCAAACTCCTGGCCTCAAGTGATCCCAAAGTGCTGGGATTGTAGGCGTGAGCCACCGCACCTGGCCAGTTTTCATTTACAGGTTATTGCTACATTTTGTTTGGAGTGGATTTACCAGTCCTTAAGAATAGTTTTCTCCCCTCACTAGTCTGAGAGCATCCAGAGTCATTTTTCACATAACCTTGTAAAATCTCCAAGGGGGAACCTCAGAATCAAGAAATGCTGCTAAAGTGTCTGTGCCTAGGAAAGATAAAAGGAGACATAAAGGTTTATTTCAGTGAAGTATCTAGTGGTGATTCTTGGCTTTCCCCTCCTGTGAAATGTTCAGAAACAGAATATAAAATTTTTGGCCGGGCGCTTCACTTAAGCATTCCTTCCTACCACCTTGAAATTTTAGACAAAGCTTCACACTCTCAACCAACGTACACCTATAGAATCCCTCTACCACCTGTACCTCCTAATCCCTCTTCCACAAGTCCTGCCCTTTCCACCAAAGGAACTTACACCTTCCAGGCGTTGATTCATGATTTTCCCTGCAATTCCTGTCTCTCTGAAATGAACAAAACCAAACTGTCATAAGCCACGTCCTAACCACTTACTCCAGGCTTTCTGGGGTTGTGTTTTTCCTCAGCTGCAGTCTCCCGTATTCAGCTCTGTCACCTAGGCTGGAGTGCAGTGGCCTGATCTACGCTCAGGCAACTCTGCCTCCCGGGTTCAAGCAATTCTTCTGCCCCAGCCTCCTGAGTAGCTAAGATTACAGGCGCCCGTCACCACGCCCGGCTAATTTTTGTATTTTTAGTAGAGACGGGGTTTCACTATGTTGGTCAGGCTGGTCTTGAACACCTGACCTCGTGTTCCACCCGCCTCAGCCTCCCAAAGTGCTGGGATTACAGATATGAGCCACCGTGCCCAGATGAATAAACTTTAAGTTATTTTACACAGTTTAGCTTTTTCCGTTAACAAATTTCGAGTAATCTGTAATTACAAATTACAATGACTGGGTGTTTATTATTCAGGACTCTCAAAGGAACTCTCTATTAATACATTTTTTTAAAACCATATTCTGAGAAGCAAAACTACTTGTTAACGTGTCTCAGTTTAATTAATTTTTTTTTTTTTGAGACGGAGTTTCGCTGTTGTTACCCAGACTGGAGTGCAATGGAACGATCTCGGCTCACCGCAACCTCCGCCTCCTGGGTTCAAGCAATTCTCCTGCCTCAGCCTCCTGAGTAGCTGGGACTACAGGCGTGCACCACCATGCCCAGCTAATTTTTTGTATTTGTAGTAGAGACGGGGTTTCACCATGTTGACCAGGATGGTCTCGATCTTTTGACCTAGTGATCCACCCGCCTCGGCCTCCCAAAGTGCTGGGATTATAGGCGTGAGCCACCGCGCCCGGCCTGTCTCAGTTTAATTTTTGATAAGAGAAAGGAGGTACTGGGGACCCCACAGCCTATTGCTCCTCCTACACAAACCCCACATCCGAGGCAGGATCCCACCATGACCCCTCGGTGGTCCCCGCACAATCTGGGGAGACTCAGGGCAGCGGGCGCGGAGCTGCCCAGAAAGGGCTCCGGGGACCGGGTCGCAGTCGCCGCGCAGGGGCGGAACAGGACGCCCTGGGGACCGAGGGCCGAGCCGTGCCAGGGGGACTCGGGTCCCACACCACCGAGTCGCAGCGGGGGGCCCTGCCACAGCCGGTTCCGTCCGGTTCCAACCAGCCCCTCCCCCGTCTCCAGACCCCTGGCCCGCACGCTTACCTTTCTTGCCTTTCAGGTGGCTCCCACAACCAGTGCAAGTCACGGCATAGGCGACAGAGTGACAGAAGCTATGGCAGAGGCACCTTGGAGCCTCTGGGAGGGAAAAGCCGGACTCCCAACCTCAGAGAGCCGCCCGGAGACAGGGAGTTCACTCCCTGTTTTTCAAAACAGCGGAGACTCCTCACTCCCTGATGGACAGTTGGTAAGGCCCTGCCCCAGCAGCCCTGATTGGATGAAGTGCCCGGCCCCGCCCCGTCAGCCCTGAGTGACAGCAGGAGCCCTTGGTAACGGGGTTTTGCAGAACCGGTGTGACCGGATCCAGCGACAGATTCTTTAAGCCAGAGGTCTCTAACCTTTTTTTTTTTTTTTTTTTTTCAGACGGAGTTTCGCTATTGTTACCCAGGCTGGAGTGCAATGGTGCGATCTCGGCTCACTGCAACCTCTGCCACCTGGGTTCAGGCAATTCTCCTGCCTCAGCCTCCTGAGTTGCTGGTATTACAGGCACCCGCCACCATGCCCAGCTAATTTTTTGTACTTTTAGTCGAGACGGGGTTTCACCATGTTGACCAGGATGGTCTCGATCTCTTGACCTCGTGATCCACTCGCCTCGGCCTCCCAAAGTGCTGGGATTACCGCACCCAGCGGGGTCTCTAACCTTTTTAGCACCAGAGACCGGTTTCTTTGGAAGACAATTTTTCTAGGGGGCAGGTGGTTTCGGAATGAAACTGTTCCACCTTAGATCATCAGACATTTGATTATCTTAAGGAAAGCCCAACCTAGATCCCTCGCATGCGGAGCTCACAATAGGGTTCGGGCTCCTATGACACACTAATGCCTCTGTTGCTCTGACAGGAGGCATAGCCGGGGTTGGGAACCCCTGCTGTAGGGTACTGTTGAAACTTTTTCTTGTCCGGCTTGTAGCTCATGCCTGTAACCCTACCACTTTGAGAAGCCAAGGCAGGCAGATTGCTTGAGCTCAGGAACTTGAGAATAGCCTGGGCAACATAGCAAAACCCCATCTCTACAAAAGATACAAAAATTAGCCTAGCAGGGCGGGCGAGGTGGCTCTCGCCTGTAATCCTAGTACTTTGGGAGGCCGAGGTGGGTGGATTGCCTTAGCTCAAGAGATCAAGACCAGCCTGGCAAACACGGTGAAACCCCGTCTCTACTAAAAATACAGAAAAATTAGCTGAGTGTGGCGGTGTGCTCGGGAGGTTGAGACAGGAGAATCGCTTGAACCCAAGAGGTGCAAGTTGCAATGAGCCAAGATAGCACCATTGCACTCCAGCCTGGCTACAGAGTGAGATTCCTTCTCAAAAAAAAAAAAAGAAAAAAAAAATAGCCTGGTGTGGTGGTGCATGCTAATAGTCTCAGCTATTTGGAAGACTGAGCTGAGAGGATTGCCTGAGCCCTGGAAGGTCGAGGCCACAGTGAGCTGTGATTGCACCAGCCTGGGTGTCAGAATGAGACCCTGTCTTGGCGGGGGGGGGAAGAACAAAACTGTAGGCAATTGCAATAGAGTTTAATATACATAGAGCCGGCTAAATGAAAGACCAGATTTTTATTTTTACTCAATTCTGCCTCCCTACAAATTGGGAGACTAGGGTTTTTAAAGATAAATTGGTGAGCAAGAGGCTGGAAAATGGAAAATGCTGACTGGTTTTGAATAGGATAATATCATCAGAATGAAGGGTCTCAATAATACCTCAAACACCAATCTTAGGTCTTAGAACAATAATATTACCCACAGGAGCAAGTGGGAAAGTTAGGAATCTTGTGTCCTCTGGCTGCATATTTCCTAAACCATAATTTCTCATATGTGGCTAATTTGTTAGGTTTTTTTTTTTTTTTCCTGAGATGGAGTCTTGCTCTTGTTGCCCAGGCTGGAGTGCAATGGTGTGATCTCAGCTCACTGCAACCTCCACTTCCTGGGTTCAAGTGATTCTCCTGCCTCAGCCTCCTGACTAGCTAAGATTACAGGTGCCTGCCACCACGCCTGGCTAATTTTTGTATTTTTAGTAGATACAGGGTTTCACCATGTTGATCAGGCTGGTCTTTAACTCCTGACCTCATGATCCACCTGCCTCTGCCTCCAAAGTGCTGGGATTATAGGCGTGAGCCACCTTGCCAGGCAATTCGTTAGTTTTATAAAGGCAGTGTGGTTCGGAACCAAGCAAGCAGACAATTTGTTTTGGGAAGCGGCAGTTATCACTTTTGTTTTAAAGCTAAACTAAACACCTCCCCATGTTACTAAGACCTATGTCCAGGAATGAACAAAGGTATCTTGGAGGCTAAAGGCAAAATGGGGTCTCTTAGGTTCTCTTTCACTGTCATAATTTTCTCACTGTTACAATTCTTGCAAATGGGTTTTTAGATGTGGAGTCATAATTTTAGGTCCTGGCAGCAATTATGTGGGAATTCATATACAGCAACTAATTCAGTAGAGCAGGATAATTGGTTGAAGGATTTACTAACTGCTCCATCACGTAGAAGTGACACTCCTTGCTATCCCACAGACTCCGAACCGTGCTGCATACTATCCTCCTAGCCAAATTGCTCAACTAAAGACTAAGTCCTTGCTAGACTGCTCAGGGTGCCAGACCTCATCCATTCCAAAATACGCCCGGTGCTATCCACCCAGCTGCTCCTAGACCACCATTTAGTACTATGAGACCAGCTTCTTCACAGGTTCCACAAGTCATGTCAACACAGCGTGTTGCTAACACATCAACACAGACAATGGGTCCACGTTCTGCAGCTGCAGCTGCTGCAGCTACTCCTGCTGTCTGCACCGTTCCACAGTATAAATATGCTGTGGGAGTTCGCAGTCCTCAGCAACATCTTAATGCACAGCCACAGTTACAATGCAACAGCCTGCTGTTCATGTACAAGGTCAAGAACCTTTGACTGCTTCCATGTTGGCATCTGCCCCTCCTCAAGAGCAAAAGCAAATGTAGGGTGAATGGCTGTTTCCTCTTATTCAAGCCATGCACCCTTCTCTTGCTGGTAAAATCACTGGTATGTTGTTGCAGATTGATAATTCAGAACTTCTTCATATGCTTGAGTCTCCAGAGTCACTCCATTCTAAGGTTGATGAAGCTGTAGCTGTACTACAAGCCCGCCAAGCTAAAGAGGCTGCCCAGAAAGCCGCTAACAGTGCCACCGGTGTTCCAACTGTTTAAAATTGATCAGGGACCATGAAAAGAAACTTGTGCTTCACCGAAGAAAAATATCTAAACATCAAATAACTTAAATATTATGGGGAAAAAATTGCAAAATATAAAATAAATAAAAAAAGGAAAGGAAACTTTGAACCTTATGTACCGAGCAAATGCCAGGTCTAGCAAACATAATGCTAGTCCTAGATTACTTATTGATTTAAAAACAAACAAAAAAAAAATAGTAAAATATAAAAACAAATTAATGTTTTATAGACCCTGGGAAAAAGAATTTTCAGCAAAGTACAAAAATTTAAAGCATTCCTTTCTTTAATTTTGTAATTCTTTACTGTGGAACAGCTGAAAATGTCAGTACTGTTTTAAGTAACAGAATTGAAAACTGAGCAAGGAAACGTAATTTGGATTATAAAATTCTTGCTTTAATAAAAATTCCTTAAAAAGTAAAAAAAAAAAAAAAAAGAAGTGCCACTCCTTATTGATTTAACTAAAAGCACTATTTCCTAAGCTGTGGACACTGAGTATAGCAATATGTGATCCAAAGAAGTTCCCACTCTGCTTCTCTCTAGTGATGTCCTGCCAGGCAGCATACTACTTCCACTGCCACTTTTTCCTCCTCCAAATGTGGCTAAGCAATTATTTTCCTTAGGGAAAACTGCAAAGATGGGAACATGGCTAGGCACATGGGGGCCACTCTGAGAGAAAGCAGACCTAGTTATACTTTTTGCAAAGGTGAGTTCAGATATGGAATCAAATTTTAGCTGCTGGAAGCAATTATGTTGGAATTCATATAAGACACTAAATGACTCAAAAAGGACAATTGGTTGAAGGTTTATTAATTGTTCCTTCAAGTGGAAAAGTCTTGCCCTATTGATTTAATTGACAGCACTATTTCCTCAGCCATGGAGACTAAGTACAGCAATATGTTATCTAAAGAACTATTCACTCTGGGCTGGGTGCGGTGGCTCACGCCTATAATCCCAGCACTTTGGGAGGCCGAGGCGGGTGGATCACGAGGTCAAGAGATCGAGACCATCCTGATCAACAAGGTGAAACCCCGTCTCTACTAAAAATACGAAAATTAGCTGGGCATGGTGGTGCGCGCCTTTAATTCCAGCTACTCGGGAGGCTGAGGAAGGAGAACAGGAGAATTGCTTGAACCCAGAAGGCAAAGGTTGCGGTGAGCCGAGATCTTGCCATTGTGCTACAGTCTGGGTAACAACAGTGAAACTCCGTCTCAAAAAAAATAAAATAAAATAAAAAAAAGAACTATTCACTCTGAGGCCCAGGTGTGTGGTGGCTCATGCCTGTAATCACAGCACTTTAGGAGCCCAAGGCAGGTGGATCACTTGAGGTCAAGAGTTCAAGACCAGGATGGCCAACATGGCAAAACTCCATGTCTACTAAAAATATAAAAATTAGCTGAGCGTGGTGGTGCCGTCCTGTAATCCCAGCTACTCAGGAGGGTGAGGCAGGAGAGTCGCTTGAACCTAGAAGGCGGAGGCTGCAGTGAGCTGAGATTGCACCACTGCCATCCAGCCTGGGCAACAACAGTGAGACTGTCTCAAAAAAACATAAAAAACTTTGTTCTCTGCTGCTTCCCTCTGGTAATGTTCTGCCAAGTACATTAGTACTTCCACTGATACTTTTTCCTCCTGCAAAGGTAACTGAGCAATTGCTATTTCCCTTATGGAAAACTGAGTATAAATTGGAACATAGTTAGGCCAATGGGGTCATTCAGAGTAAACAAATGTTATACAGCATGTTTTCCTTTCAGTAGCTTAATTTTCACTTCAATTTTTTTTTTTTTTTTTTTTTGGGAGACAAGGTCTCACTCTGTCATCCAGGCTGGAGTGCACTAGTGTGATCTCAGCTCATTGCAACCTCCACCTCCTGGGTTCAAGCAATCCTCCCACCTCAGCCTCTTGAGTTGCTGGGACCACAGGCGCATGCCACCATGCCTGACTAATTTTTGTTATTTTGTAGAGACAAATTTTCACTATGTTACCCAGGCTGGTCTTAAACTCCTGGGCTCCAGGGATCCGCTTACCTTGACCTCCCACAAAGTGCTGGGATTGATTACAGGCATGAGCTACTATGCCTGGCCCTCATTTCTAGTTTTTGATTATTTTAAAATTTTGTTTGTTTATTGGAGACAGGGTTTCAACCGTGTTGCCCAGGCTGGTCTCAAAAACCCCTGAACTCAGGAAATCCACCCACCTTGGCCTCCTGAAGTGCTGGTATTACAGGCGTGAGCCACTAATCCAGCTACTTATGAGGCTGAGGCAGGAGAATCACTTGATTCCGGGAGGCAAAGGTTGCAGTTAGCGGAGATCCCGTCACTTCACTCTAGACTTGGTAACAGAGCAAGACACGGTCTAAAAAAAAATTGTTACGTAAATGTGATTTGAGACTTTCTACCACATCTATATAATACAAATTCTCGTTTGTTCTCATTTTTTAATAATTCCAAAACCCACTTTTTTTTTTTTTTTTTAAGGAAGAGTCTTGTTTTGTCGCCAGGCGCCAGTCTGGAGTGCAGTGGCGCCATCTTGGCTCACTGCAATCTCTTCCTAGTGGGTTCAAGCAATTCTCCTGCCTCAGCCTCCCGAGTAGCTGGGACTACAGGAGCACGCCACCACGTCCAGCTAATTTATATATATATATATTTTTGAGACGGAGTTTCGCTGTTGTTATCCAGACTGGAGTGCAATGGCACGATCTCGGCTCACTGCAACCTCCGCCTCCTGGGTTCAAGCAATTCTCCTGCCTCAACCTCCCGAGTAGCTGGGACTACAGGCGCGCACCACCACGCCCAGCTAATTTTTGTATTTTTAGTAGAGACGGGGTTTCACCTTGTTGACCAGGATGGTCTCGATTTCTTGATCTCGTGATCCACCTGCCTCGGCCTCCCAAAGTGCTGGGATTATAGGCGTGAGCCACTGCACCTGGCCTTAATATTTTTTAGTTGAAACGGGGTTTCACCATGTTGGCCAGGATGGTCTCGAGCTCTTGACCTCGTGATCTGCCCACCTCAGCCTCCCAAAGTTCTGGGATTACAGGCGTGAGCCGCCATGCCAGGCCGGATGTTCTAAAAAAATATAAAAAAATAAAAAAAATTCATCTTTCCTAGAAAATTCTTTCTTTTTTTTTTCCAAAGATGGGGTTTCACCATGATGGCCAGGCTGGTCTTGAACTCCTGACCTCAGGTGATCCACCCACCTCGGCCTCCCAAAGTGCTAGGATTATAGGCGTGAGCTACTATGCCTGGCTTTCCCAGAAATTTCTAATACAGAGGTAGATACGAGGTTTCTGCAAAATGAACAAGTCATGTCCTTTCTTTAGAGTGTCCCACAGCCCTTGCCTGGACAGGCAAATTCTGAAGCTTTTTTGTCTTGCAGTAATTTTTGACCTGGACATCACCATTAAAGTGGTATTTGGCCTTTGAATTTCTGTCTTATCCTTGCACAGTTTTTTCTTTTTCTTTTCCACCTAAGCAGTGTGCTGCACAGGATTTTAATGATATTCCCCAACACAAATCATGAGATGAGTGTGCCATCTTGAGTAAAACATTGTTTCTAACTCAAAAAAGTAGAGCCTTTCTCACTGGACCCCTCCAAAGGCAAGCACCAGTCTAGAAAAGGAATACAGTGGCACTCAGCAGCCTGGGAGCTGCAGCAAGAATGATGCTATGACCTCACTGAGTACTCAACACATGGGGCAGAGGGATGGGTTTACCTCTGCTGGAGCAGTTATTAGCCCTAGAGTGCCACTCCAGATGTGTGGCAGTAGAAGAGTAATTTTATGAAAGCCTAAAGCAGCTCTACCTCCCACAAGACAAAGCAGCAGAGGTGAAATTAACTCAAGGCTGCAGAGCAAAGCCCCCTACAGAAGCGAGGCCACTGGGGGCTTGAGGGCTCTCCTTAAGATAAAGCTGTGACCTTCAATTTAAAGGCCAGGGGAGGCCAGGTGTGTTGGCTCACACCTATAATCAGGAGTTCGAGACCAGCCTGACCAACATAGTGAAATCCTGTCTCTACTTAAAATACAAAACATTAGCTGGGTGTGGTGGTGGGAATCCTGTAATCCCAGCTATTCAGGAGGCCAAGGCAAGAGAATCGCTTTAATCCGGGAGGTGGAGGTTACAGTGAGCTGAGATCACACCACTGCGCTCCAGACTGGGCAATAAGAGCGAAACTCTGTCTTAAAAAAGATATATAGGCCCGTGGATGCCAAACCTTAAAACTTTAACAACTTATAAAATTTCTTAATAAGAAATTCCACATACCAGCCAGGTACAGTGGCTCAGGCCTGTAATCCCAACACATTGAGAGGCCAAGGCGGGTGAATCACAAGGTCAGGAGTTCAAGACCAACCTGGCCAAAATGGTGAAGCCCTGTCTGTACTAAAAACACAAAAGTTAGCCAGGCATGTATGGTGGCGGGCGCCTGTAATCCTAGCTACTCAGGAGGCTGAGGCAGAGAATTGCTTGAACCAGGGAGGCAGAGGTTGCAGTCAGCCAAGATTGCGCCACTGCACTCTCCAGCCTAGGTGAGACTCTGTCTCAAAAAAAAAAAAAAAAAAAAAGAAATTTCACATACCAAACTAGTCCCAGAAATAAATATGCAACTTACTAAACAATAAAATAATAGCTTAACACAATAGCCAAAAAAGTTAAAAATTCAGAAATTTCCCTATGAAAACTAAGGATAGCCAGGCATGGTGGCTCTTGCCTATAATTCCACCACTTTGGGAGGCCAAGGCAGGAGGACTGTTTGAACCCAGGAGTTCCAGAGCACTGTGGACAACATAGGGAGACCAGGTCTCTACAAAAAATTAAGAAATTAGATAGATGTGGGGCCGGGAATGGTGGTTTATGCCTGTAATCTCAGCCCTTGGGAGGCCAAGGCGGGGAGAATCACAAGGTTAGGAGTTCAAGACCAGCCTGGACAAGATGTTGAGACCCTGTCTCTACTAATCCCAGCTACTCGGGAGGCAGAGAATCTCTTGAACCCAGGAGGCGGAGGTTGTAGTGAGCCAAGATCTCACCATTGCACTCCAACTTGGGAGGCAGAGCAAGAGTATGTCTCAAAAAAAAAAAAAAAAAAAAAAAAAAAAATTAGATGGGTGTGGTGGCTCATACTTGTAGTCCCATGGACCTGGGAGATGTAGGCTGCAGTGAGCAGTGATCAAGCCACTGCACTCCAGCCTAAGTGACAGATGGAGACTGTCTCAAACAAAACAAACTAAGCAAAAAAACTAAGGATAGCACCCTTGAATTTGTCCCTAAGTTGTCATTCAAAGCCTTGGACCCCCACTGAAGGAATTCCCTAGTGCTGAGACAGTAAAGCAGAAGTGAAGACTGCACTCTAATTTTCCTCCTTTGTTCTATGTTTCTTCTGAAGGGCTTGTAAAAAATCACTTCCTCTATCCAGGAACATTTTTCTACTGACCCCCAAATTTTATTTTGTTTTATTTTTATTGAATTTTTTTTTTTGAGGTGGAGTTTTTGCTCTTGTTACCCAGGCTGGAGTGCAATGGCGCGATCTCGGCTCACCGCAACCTCCGCCTCCCGGATTCAGGCAATTCTCCTGCCTCAGCCTCCTGAGTAGCTGGGATTACAGGCACGCACCACCATGCCCAGCTAATTTTTTGTATTTTTAGTAGAGATGGGGTTTCACCATTGTTCGGTAGAAAGTCCCGCCACCCTCCCCCCAGGCTTCCTGCCGTCAGGAGGAAAACCCTCAGGCGCTGCTCTGTTCTGCCCGACAACAACAAGCAGCCAATCATCGCAGCAGAAAAGCCCGCCAAGCCTCGGCCTATCCTGAACCCACACATAACCCTCTGAGCTACCTCAGCAGTCTGCCCAGAGACGGACAGCCTATCCTAAGCTCCTAGGACACTCCGCCAGCCCTGTGTCCACGCCCCATCCACCCCCCTATAAAACCCTCCAACCCCAGCTACGCAGTCGCAGCCAGCCCCGATCTCCTTCCTTTCCTGGCCTGCCCGCTGGTCCCAATAAACCTGAACTCGGCTTCCAACTGTCGAGCTGTTACTTGGGATCGGGTACCGGGCAGGGGTCTACAAGGGGGTCGCACAACCGTGTTGACCAGGATGGTCTGGATCTCTTGACCTTGTGATCCCCCTGCCTCGGCAGCCCAAAGTGCTGGGATTATAGGCGTGAGCCACTGCGCCCGGCCCGCCCTTTTTTTTGTTTTGTTTTGTTTTGTAGTTAGTACTTTTTCTTTGCAAGAGGTTTTAATTTCTTTTCTTATTTAAAAAAGTGAATTTAACATTTCTAGCTTCAGAAGATGTGATGGCAGTAAAGTCTTTGTGTGAGAAAAGTAAGAGGGAAGTTAGTTTTTTTTCTTAAATTCAGTTTCTGTGAAAGGGAAGTTAGTTTTTAATGAATTCAATCCTCAATCCGTAGGAGGGAAAGGGTCTTTGATGATTTGCTTCAGTCATTTAAAGTATTTTACAGAACAATACAGATAAGGAAGAAGGCTAATCTGTAATCAGGGAAATGAAGGTTCCAGCTGCCTTTGTTACCACTGCCTGTCAGATGACTAAACCCCAGAATCACATTGCTTTAAACCCGAAGATAAAGTTCCAGCATCGGGGGCGGGGCTAGCACCAGGAGCGTCAGCGCGTAGTCCCGCTCCCATTAAGAAAAAAAGAGTTCCAGCATCTTAAATTTTTGAATTACCTGTTTTCACAGTCTGTACAGGTGAAAATTTTTGGTTATGTAGTCAGAGATTAACTGACCTATTGTGCCTGGTTAAACCTAAATTTCATTTCCCTATAAATGAATAAGTCATTAGTGTTATTGTTTCCTTAGGCCACCTAGTGTCACATAAATTCGAAATTTATGTGAATCACATTTGAATTTGACTTCTGTATGCTTGTGGAGGGTCTTGGTGTTCTATAGCCAGTTCAGATTAATTGCTTCTTATTTAAATTTTTAACACTTCCTGGGGAAATGTTTTTTTCTCTGCATTTTCCAAATATATGGGAAGCAGGATCTTAAATCCTCCACCCTGTTAGTCTTGCCTGCCTCTTTGAGGGCTTGCAGTAAAATCCTACATTTTCAGTTCCTTTCCCACATTTCAAAACACCAATTCCCCTTCTTTGATTCAAAATATTATCCCGGATCATGAGGTCAGGAGTTTGAGACCAACCTGGCCAACAAGGTGAAACCCCACCTCTACTAAAAATACAAAAATTAGCCAGGTGTAGTGGCGGGTGCCTGTAATCTTAGCTACTTGGGAGGCTGAAGCAGGAGAATCACTTGAACCCAAGAGGCAGAGGTTGCAGTGAGCCAAAAACATGACACTGCACTCCAGCCTGGGTAACAGAGGGAGACTCGATCTTTAAAACAAAACACAAAAACCAAATTGATAAGACAGTCATAACTAAAACAAAAACTCATGAAGGAAACCTTTCTGGGAAACTGTATTTGGATAGAAAAATCTAAATTGGGCCGGTTACAGTGGCTCACACCTGTAATTCCAGGCCTCTTTGGAAGGCTGAGGCAGGTGGATTGCCTAAGGTGAGGAGTTTGAGACCAGCCTGGCCAACATGGTGAAAGCCCATCTCTACTAAAAATAAAAATAATTTAGCCAGGCATAGTGGCGGGGCCCTGTAATCCCAGCAACTCAGGATGCTGAGGCAGGAGAATCGCTTGAACCCAAGAGGCGGAGGTTGCAGTGAGCCCAGATCATGCCACTGCACTCTAGCCTGGGCGACAGAGTGAGATTCCATCTCAAAAAAAAAAAAAAGTAAATAAAGAAATAAGAAATAAATAGGCTGGGCGCGGTGGCTCACGCCTGTAATCCCAGCACTTTGGGAGGCCGAGGCGGGTGGATCACTAGGTCAAGAGATCGATCGAGACCATCCTGGTCAACATGGTGAAACCCCGTCTCTACTAAAAATACAAAAAATTAGCTGGGCACGGTGGTGCGTGCCTGTAATCCCAGCTACTCAGGAGGCCGAGGCAGGAGAATTGCCTGAACCCAGGAGGCTGAGGTTGCGGTGAGCCGAGATCACGCCATTGCACTCCAGCCTGGGTAACAAGAGCAAAACTCAGTCTCAAAAAAAACACAACAACAACAAAAAATTAGCCAGGCAGGCCAGGCATAGGGGCTCAGGCCTGTAATCCCATCACTTTGGGATCACCTAAGGCCAGGAGTTCAAGACCAGCCTGGCCAATGTGGTGAAATCCAGGCTCAACTACTATAAATAAATAAACAAAGGATAAATTTTTAAGAACATATAATAGAAAACAATTGATAATATTTTGAATCGGGCCAGGCACTGTGGTTCTCGCCTTTAATCCCAGCACTTTGGGAGGCCAAGGCGGGTGGATCACAAGGTCAAGAGATTGAGACCATCCTGGCCAACATGGTGAAACCCCGTCTCTACTAAAAGTACAGAAAATTAGCTGGGCATAGTAGCACGTGCCTGTAATCCCAGCTACTCAGGAGGCTGAGACAGGAGAATTGCCTGAACTCAGGAGGCGGAGGTTGCGGTGAGCCGAGATCGCGCCATTGCACTCCAGCCTGGGTAAACAAGAGTGAAACTCCATCTGAAAAAAAAAAGAACTTCTCCTTAAATCCAAGATTATGAAGATTTTTGGGTGGCACTTTCTCACTTTTCGTAGCATCAAGAGAGTGAGATTCTCCTTTGTTCCCATGAGAAGATAAGACTGATGTATTTGAATAATTCTGCATGCTGATAATGGAAATAAAATGCACTATGCTATGGAGGAGAAAACGATATAAATTTATGCTATAATAGTTCAACCCTATATACTATAATATAGTATAGTATGGTAGTTATATATAATGTGCAGGTTATATATATTTACCAATTACCTACCATAACTAAATCACATACAATACACATATATGTGTGCACATATATAACATATATATATGTTGTGTATATATGCATGTATATACACAAGATACACCATACCAGATATAATACTGTAGTAAACAAACTCTCTTAAATTCTGACAAGCTTCAGCAACATATTTGCAAAGAAAATTTAGCACTATATGACAACATATAAACTTCATGATCAGGTGGGACTTAATCCAGGAAAACAAGGTCGCTTTTATCTCTGAATTTCAATTCAGTCAATACACCATAATAATAGACTCAACATCAAAAACCAAAGGAATGTCCTAATAGATGCAAAAAAGTCATATGACAAACCTCAACATCACCTCATGAATAAAAACACTCAAACAAGAAATACCAGAGAATATTCTATAAAATAACAAGAGATGGCTGGGCGCAGTGGCTCATGTCTGTAATCCCAGCACTTTGGGAGGCCGAGGCGGATGGATCACAAGGTCAAGAGATCGAGACCATTCTGGTCAACAAGGTAAAACACCATCTCTACTAAAAATATAAAAATTAGCTGGGCATGGTGGCACATGCCTGTAATCCCAGCTACTCAGGAGGCTGAGGCAGGAGAATTGCCTGAACCCAGGAGGCGGAGGTTGCGGTGAGCCGAGATTGCGCCATTGCACTCCAGCCTGGGTAACAAGAGCGAAACTCTGTCACAAAAAAAAAAAAAAAAAAAGAGATGCACTAAGAACAAAGAAAAACCTACCATAAGATAGGCATGAAAATGCAAAACTACTCTCATTCTTCATGGTAAAAAACTAACTGCTTACCTGTGCACCTCGTTTGGCAGTGAGGGGGCGGTGCGGGGGGTGGGGGGGGGAGGCACCACCTCCCACCTTTCGTTCCAGAGGTCCACAAAACACAAACAGAAAAATAAAACTAACTGCTTGTTACCAATTCCCACAAGACAAAGAGGTACTACTAGTCCAACCAGGTCAGAAAATACAAGCCTTCCAGATTTACAGGACATGTATACTCAGCACCCCTGACAGAGAGACACACAGACTTTGTCACTGCACATACAGGTGTGTAAGCCAAGGCAGAAACACAGAATTCATACAGAAAAAATGTTTTTGTGGCTTATGGTCCTACAGGCTGTACAAGAAGCATGGTATTGGAATCTTCTTTCTGGTGGAGGCCTCAGGAAGTTCCTCCTCATGATGGAAGGCAAGAGGAGCCACAGTCACATGTGCAAAAGAGGGAGCAAGGGACAGAGGAGGTGTCATGCTCTTTTAAACAGTCAGCTCTCCGGCCGCTCTGTGTATGGAGTAGCCATTCCATATTCCTTTACTTTTCTTAATAAACTTGCTTCCACTTTATGGATTTGGCCTGAATTATTTCTTTTTTTTTTTGCAACGGAGTTTCGCTCTTGTTACCCAGGCTGGAGTGCAATGGCACGATCTCGGCTCACCACAACCTCTGCCTCCTGGGTTCAGGCAATTCTCTGGCTTCAGCCTCCCGAGTAGCTGGGATTACAGGCACACATCACCATGCCCAGCTAACTTTTTGTGTTTTTAGTAGAGACAAGGTTTCACCATGTTGACCAAGATGGTCTTGATCTCTTGACCTCGTGATCCACCTGCCTCGGCCTCCCAAAGTGCTGGGATTACAGGCGTGAGCCACCGCGCC
The DNA here is from genome assembly GCF_049354715.1 of Callithrix jacchus. Lineage (NCBI taxonomy): Eukaryota > Metazoa > Chordata > Mammalia > Primates > Cebidae > Callithrix > Callithrix jacchus. The sequence goes on from NC_133507.1 coordinate 30,040,198, forward strand.
CGGCCCCCCTGCTTTTCAATTTAATAAACTCACTAGCCTGGCACAATGGCTCATGCTTGTAATCCAATCACTTTGGGAGGCTGAGAGGCAGGCAGATCACCTGAGGTCAGGAGTTTGAGACCAGACTGACCAAAATGGAGAAACCCCTTCTTTACTAAAAATATAAAATTAGCCAGGCGTGGTGGCACATGCCTGTAATCCCAGTTACTTGGGAGGCTGAGGTGGGAGAATTACTTGAACCCAGAGGCAGAGGTTGTGGTGAGCCGAGATCATGCCATTGCACTCCAGCCTGGGCAACAAGGGTGAAACTCTGTCTCAAAAATAAATAAATAAATAAATAAACTCCTCATAACTAGGTTCTGATCCTTTGAACGACGTCAGGCGGACAGGGCACATACCCACCGCCCACTGACTAAGCCTCCCTGCCCCCTTAGTCCCTCTTCGTGGGCTTTGCACACCTCCTGCTTTCAAACCTTCTCTGTAACCTGCCCCCCACCCAACTCCCTGAGTAGTCACAGTCTCCCTGGGACCATTCGACATACCCAGAAACCCTGGCCAGCCTCCAAAACCTGGCCACACTCTCATCCCCTTCAAGACACTCATATCCTAGGCATGAACCCACCTTCACCAAGCTTTAACCTCACCCCGCACCACTCCAGGATCCCTGCCCAATCCACACAAGAATACCCCTCTTTCTTAGGCCTGGCATGGTGGCTCATGCCTGTAATCCCAGCGCTTTGGGAGGCAGAGGTGGGCGGATCACCTGATGTCGGGAGTTCGAGACCAGCCTGACAAAATGGAGATACCCAGTATCTACTGAAAATAAAAATTAGCTGGGCATGGTGGCGCGTGCCTGTAATCCTAGATACTCGGGAAGTTGAGGCAAGAGAATCACTTGAACCCGGGAGGTGGAGGTTGCGGTGAGCCGAGATCGTCCCATCAAAAAAAAAAAAAAAAAAAAAAAAGAATGTTCCTCCCTGCAACACCATCCTTTTGCTGCTCCCACCCAAAACCCCACACTTTCTCCTTCAGGAATCAGCCCTGGCCGGAATCAGCTCCCCCACCCCCTGGCTCCCTGGGTGCTACCGACTCTCTTTACTTCAGGAGTCGCGTCCCGGGAGCCCCCATCCCTTCCTCCCAGGCTCCAGGCTTTAGAGCCACAGTTGCTGTGGGAGCCCAGGCCGCCATCCCTTCCGGCGGCCTCTTCCACTTCGTTCCCCTTCTGCACCCACTCTCGGACCTGCCTGGCAGTTGCAATTGTTTTCAGGCTGCAGATTCCTCAGCTGCCACGGAGAGGTCGTGATCTGAGTATTTTCCTTCTTCTCCTTTTTTTTTTTTTTTTTTTTGGTGGGGGGCGGGGGTGGGGACAGAATCTCGCTCTGTGGCCCAGGCTAGAGTGCAGTGGTGCGATCTTGGCTCACTGCAACCTCCACCTCCCGGGTTCAAGCGATTCTCCTGCCTCAGCCTCTGGAGTAGCTGGGATTACAGATGCCCTTCACCGCGCCCGCCTAAATTTTGCATTTTGTTTTTCGACGGAGTTTCGCTGTTGTTACCCAGGCTGGCGTGGAATGGCGCGATCTTGGCTCACCGCAACCTCCGCCTCCTGGGTTCAGGCAATTCTCCTGCCTCAGCCTCCTGAGTAGCTGGGATTACAGGCACGCGCCACCATGCCCAGCTAATTTTTTGTATTTTTAGTAGAGACGGGGTTTCACTATGTTGACCAGGATGGTCTCGATCTCTTGACCTCGTGATCCACCCGCCTAGGCCTCCCAAAGTGCTGGGATTACTAAGCCACCGCGCCCGGCGAATTTAAATTTTTTTAGAATTGTTTCTCCCCTTCCCTCCCTGCCTCTCTCCTCTCCCTTTCCTTTTTTCCTTCCTTTCATTTCTTTCTGATGGAGTCTCATTCTGTCACCCAGGATGGAGGATGGAGTACAGTGGTGCTATCTTGGCTCACTGCAACCTGGGCCTTCCAGGTTCAAGCTATTTGCCCAGCTAATTTTTTAGTGTTTTTTTTTTTTTTTTTTTTTTTTGAGACGGAGTTTCGCTGTTGTTACCCAGGCTGGCGTGCAATGGCGCGATCTCGGCTCACCGCAACCTTCCCCTCCCAGGTTCAGGCAATTCTCCTACCTCAGCTTTCTAAGTAGCTGGGATTACAGGCACGCGCCACCATGCCCAGCTAATTTTTATTTTTTGTATTTTTAGTAGAGACGGGGTTTCACCATGTTGACCAGGATGGTCTTGATCTCTTGACCTCATGATTCACCCTCCTCGGTCTCCCAAAGTACTGGGATTACAGGTGTGAGCCACCGGGCCCGGCAATTTTTTAGTATATTTAATAGATATGGGGTTTCACCATTTTGCCCAGGCTGGTCTCCAGCTCGTGACCTCAAGTGATCCGCCAGCCTCGGCCTCCCAAAGTCCTAGGATTACAGGCCTGAGCCACCGCACCCTGCCTGTTTTTCCTTAGGTCATACATACACACAGGAGGAAAGCAGGGACTCTGCTGATGTCTTATTCACAACTGGGATTGAGGGTGTTTGTCTCTAGCAACTGATCAATGGGGTGAGAAGCAGCTGAATAACCTGCAGGGGGCAGCAGAGCCAGACGCGGTGACTCTCTGCTAAGGCCAGTCTGGAGCTTGCAGAGAAAGAAAGGGTGCTTCCTGGGCAGGTACGCCCACCCCTGCAGGTAGCCTCCAGCTGCTCAGAATTGGTCCAGAAGGAGTGTGGATTCTAGGAAGTTGCAGAGTCCTGGAAGGCAGGAGACCCACGTGCAGATGGCTTGGGCGTTCTGTCCTATCTGGGGTTTTACCTCGGAAGCCTGGAGCCATTTTCTGGGCAGTGTTTTGGTTTTGGCATGCATAGGGTCTCTGCGGACAGACTGTAATTTGTATATATGAAGAAAATCTGTGAACGTTAGGCTCAGAGAACAAATTGTTTGGGTTGTGTTATGAACAAAGGGTTTATGAAGTTGACTTTAAGTTAGAATGTCAGAGGTATTTGAACCAGAGTGAATCCATCCTGAATACGGGCTGGGTAAAATAAGGGTGAGACCTACTGGGCCACATTCCAGGGGTTTAGGCATTCTTAGTCACAAGATGAGACAGGTCGCAGGACTGGTATAACAAGATACAGGTCATAAAGATCCCACTGATAAAATGCAGTAAAGAAACCAGCCAAAGCCCACCAAAACCAAGATGGTGACGAAAGTGACCTCTGCCTCCCTGGGCAACAGAGTGATACCCCATCTCTACAAAAAATTAGCCGGTTGTAGTGGCCTGTGCCTGCAGTCTCGGCTACTCTGGAAGCTGAGCTGGGAGGGTTGCTTGAGCCCGGGAGGCAGAGGCTGCAGGAAGGCAGAGAGGCAGGAGTAAGCTATGACTGCGCTGCTGCACTCCAGCCTAGGGAAGGGAGTGAGACTTTGTCACAAATAAAAAGAAAAAAAGGAAAAGAAAGTGACCTCATGTAGTCTTCATTGCTTATTATTATTATTTTTTGGGACAGAGTCTGGCTCTGTCACCAGGCTAGAGTGCAATGGCGCAATCTCGGCTCACTGCAACCTCTGCCACCTGGGTTCAAGTGATTCTCCTGCATTGGCCTCCCGATAGCTGGGACTACAGGCATGTGCCACCACCCCCAGCTAATTTTTGTATTTTTAGTAGAGATAGGGTTTCACCAGGTTGGTCAGGATGCTCTCGATCTCTTGACCTCATGATTTGCCCATCTTGGCCTCCCAAAGTGCTGGGATTACAGGTGTGAGCCACTGTGCCCCACCTTCACTGCTTATTATACAATAATTATAATGCATTAGCATGCTAACAGACACTCCCACCATCACAGTGACAGTTTATAAATGCCATGGCAATGTCCAGAAATTACCCTATGTGGTATATATAACAAGGGGTAGAAACCTCAGTTGTGAGAACTGCCTGCCCCTTTCCCAGAACACTCATGAATAATCCACCCCTCGTTTAGCATATAACAAAAAATAACTGTAAGTATACTCTGTCGCCGGGCGCGGCGGCTCACACCTGTAATCCCAGTACTTTGGGAGGCCGAGGCGGGTGGATCACGAGGTCAAGAGATCGAGACCATCCTGGTCAACAAGGTGAAACCCTGTCTCTATTAAAAATACAAAAAATTAGCTGGGCATGGTGATGGGTGCCTGTAATCCCAGCTACTCAGGAGGCTGAGGCAAGAGAATTGCCTGAACCCAGGAGGCGCAGGTTGCGGTGAGCCGAGATCGAGCCATTGCACTCCAGCCTGGGTAACAAGAGCAAAACTTCGTCTCAAAAAAAAAAAGTATACTCTGTCGAGCAGACCATGCTGCTGCTCTATGGAGTAGCCATTCCTTTGTTTCTTTATTTCTCTAATAAACTTGCTTTTAATTTATGGACTCACCCTGAATTCACTCTTGCATGAGATCCAAGAACTCTCTTTTGGGGTCTGGATTGGTACCCCTTTCTGCTAATAAGATTAAACCGACCTCAGGTGAGAGTTTCCTGCTAATGAAAATGAAGGTCTGGAGGAGGAAGCATTTCCACACTGTGAGGAGAAGATGGTACATGTGACAAAGTCTTGGCCATGTCTCATCTCAATTCCTGCCCCACTGCATGGTATCTGTCTCTCCCTCCTGGAGGAGTCATGCCTGGCCTGGTTCCCCTCCTGCTCTAAGAAAACGGGATGGCTTTGTGGGGATGATAGACTCTTGGTGTCCTAAAGGTTTGCTGAAAACTAATTGATCCAAGGCAGATTGATTAATAGAAAAGAAGGCATGCAAATTTATTTAACATGTATATATGGGAGCCTTCAGAATTAAGACCCACCAGCAATAAAACAGAGAAGCTTAAATAGCAACCTGAGGTCAGTAAATTAGGTTTAGTAGCAAGACAGCTTAGTAGAGTGAGAAAGGAAGAGGCTGAGCTAGCAAAGGTGGACTGTTATGTAGATGATGTCTCCCCACAGACTTTTTTCCTTTTTTTTTTTTTGAGATGGAATCTTGCTCTGTTGCCCAGGTTGGAATGCAATGGTGAGATCTCGGCTCACTGCAACCTCCACCTCCCAGGTTCAAGCGATTTTCCTGCCTCAACCTCCTGAGTAGCTGGGATTACAGGCATGTACTACCACACCTGGCTCATTATTTATTTATTTATTTATTTTGAGACGGAGTTTCGCTCGTTACCCAGGCTGGAGTGCAATGGCACTATCTCCGCTCACCGTAACCTCCGTCTCCTGGGTTCAGGCAATTCTCCTGCCTCAGCCTCCTGAGTAGCTGGGATTACAGGCACGCACCACCATGCCCAGCTAATTTTTTGTATTTTTAGTAGAGATGGGTTTCACCATGTTGACCAGGATGGTCTCGATCTCTTGACCTCGTGATCCACCCGCCTTGGCCTCCCAAAGTGCTGGGATTACAGGCTTGAGCCACCGTGCTGGGCTATTTATTTATTTATTTTTTAAAGATGTGGTTTCACCATGATGTCCAGGCTGGTCTGACCTCAGGGGATCCACCCACCTCGGCCTCCCAAAGTGCTAGGATTATAGGCGTGAGCCACTGCGCCCACCTAAAATATGACAAACTCTCAATAGCTTTTAGATAAGGGAAAGGAAAAGAAGGGGCGGAGGGTAGTGCTTCATTAACGGAGATTCTGTACAGATGCAAATTTCCCTCTCAAAAGACAGTTTTGCAAGGCCACCTTTTGTTTGCTGGTCAAGCAGCAGCTATTTCAAAATTGTCAAAGAAATATATTTTGGCAGGGCAGTATTTTGGGGCAAAATATTTTAATGTCTTTCACCTTTTCCGGACGTTGAGTCTGGAATTCCCTGTACCGTTATGTCCTGTGCAGGAAGAAGGAGCAGGGACAGTCCACGGAGTGAGGAAGACGACAATGCCCCGTCTACCAATTCGGAGCAAGTTAGGCGGAAAGCAAATATTCAAAGACAAGGAGGCAGGAAGAGAGATGACCTTGGAAGGTGTGGCCAGAAGCAGCTAATTCGGCTCTGCAGGTGCAGGTCACCCAGGGCTTCTGCTGTCACTCAGCGAAGGCAGGGAGGTCTAGACCCTTATCCAATCAGCGGCACTGGGGCGGGGCCCTGCCAACTGTCCTCCGGGGAAGGGGAGGTTGCATTCCTCCTCTCTTCACTCCCGGGGTTGCTCGCGCCAGTTGAGGTCTGGGGTTTTACTGCTCCGAGAGGGACCAGTTACTTCACGCATAGCTGTTGTCGCTCTGTCGACTGCATTGTGACCTGCACAGTTCGCGGGACCTTTAGAGAGGACACCGGGATACCTGCAAGCCAGGAAATGGTGAGTAGGCAGGGCTGGGGGTCCCAAGGCGAAAGCAGGGGCTGGGTGCAACCGAGTGGAAACCGCTGTGGCGGGACCCGGGCCTCCCTGCGGCGACTCTGGGGTCTGGATACAGTCCCTCTGGCGCAGCTCCGCACTCGGTCCCTTCAGCCGCTGGGTGGGGCTGGGCCGGCAGCCGGGACCCCGAACGTCCTGTCCCGTCCCTGCGCGGCGACTACTGGTCCCCGTCCCAGCCCCGGAGCCTTCTCTGGGCAGCTCCGCGCCCGCAGCCCCGCGTCTCCCCAGAGTGTTGCGGGGACCACGGGAGGGTCATGGAGGGATCCTGCCTCGGGTGTGGGTTTCGTGTGGGAGGAGCGGTGTGCTGTGGGGTCCCCGCTTCGTTTTTTGTTTCAGGTAAAAATTAAACTGAGGCACAGTTAAAAATTAGAGTTTATTAGGGCCGGGCGCGGTGGCTCACGCCTGTAATCCCAGCATTTTGGGAGACCGAGGCGGTGGATCGCCTGAGGTCAGGAGTTCGAGACCAGTCTGCCCAACATAGTGAAACCCCATCTCTACTAAAAATACCAAAAATTAGCTGGGCGTGGTAGCATATGCCTTTAATCCCAGCTACTCTGGAGGCTGAGGCAGGAGAATCGCTCGAACCCTGGAGGCAGAGGTTTCAGTGAGCCAAGATTGTGCCACTGCACTCCAGCCTGGGCGACAGAGCGAACTATGACAAAAAAAATTTTTTTTTTTAAATTAGAGTTTATTTTAGAAAACAGAGATTTTTTTTTTTTTTTTTTTTTTTTTTGAGACGGAGTTTCGCTGTTGTTACCCAGACTGGAGTGCAATGGCACGATCTCGGCTCACCGCAACCTCCACCTCCTGGGTTCAAACAATTCTCCTGTCTCAGCCTCCTGATTAGCTGGGACTACACGTGCGCACCACCATGCCCAGCTAAGTTTTGTATTTTTAGTAGAGACGGGGTTTCACCTTGTTGACCAGGATGGTCTCGACCTCTTGACCTCGTGATCCACCCGCCTCGGCCTCCCAAAGTGCTGGGATTATAGGCATGAGCCACCACGCCCGGCCTTATTATTATTATTAAGATGGGGTTTCACCATGTTGGTCAGGCTGGTCTTGAACTCCCGACCTCAGGCGATCCACCCGCCCAGGCCTCCAAAGTGCTTGGATTACAGGCGTGAGCCACCACGCCCGGCCTTATTAATCTTTTTTTTTTTTTTTTTTGAGATAGTACCTGTAATCCCAGCTACTGGGAGGCAGGGGCAGGAGAATTGCTTGGACCCAGGACGGGGAGGTTGCAGCAAGCCAAAATCTCACCATTGCACTCCAGCCTGAGCTACAAGAGTGAAACTCCATCTCAAAAAAGGAAAAAAAAAAAAAAAAGTCATGGGCTCAGTTTTCCTGCAGTTAAATTCTTGGCTATGTGCAGTTCCTCATGCCTGTAATTTCAGCACTTTGGCTGAGGCAGGAGTATCCCTTGAGGCCAGGAGTTGGAGACCAGCTTTGATAACAGCAACATGCTGTCTCTAGAAAAGAAAACTTTAAAAAAATTAGCCAGGCATTGTAGCACCTGGCTGTAGTCCCAGCTACTGGGAGGCTGAGGTAGGAGGATCGCTTGAGCCTAGGAGTTGGAGTCTACAGTGAGTGAATACCCTACTGCAGTCCAGCCATGGTGAAAGAATGGGATGCTATATCAAAAAAGAAAGTTAAGTTCCTTCTTATATAGGCAAAAAAAGAATTTAATTAGTGCAACAATTAGTACAAACCTAATTAATTATACAATTTAATACAACTAATTGGCACAACTATATTAATTATACAATTTAATTGGTTGCAGTTTTTTTTTTGGTTTTGTTTTTTTGAGACAAGAGCCTCACTTTTTCACCCAGGCTGGCGTGCCAGTGGAGTGATCTCAGCTCACTGCAACCTCTGCTTCCTGGGTTCGAGCAATTCTCCCACCTCCTGAATTCAGCCTCCTGAATAGCCGGGATTACAGGTGGCCACCAACACGCCTGGCTAAATTTTGCAGTTTTAGTAGAGACGGGGTTTCACCGTGTGCAAGGTTGGTCTTGCACTCCTGACCTTGTGATCTGCCCGCCTCAGTCTCCCAAATGCTGGGATTACAGGCGTGAGCCGCCTTTTTTTTTTTTTTTTTTTTTTTTTGAGATGGAGTTTCCCTGTTGTTACCCAGACTGGAGTGCAATGGCACGATCTCACCGCAACCTCCGCCTTCTGGGTTCAAGCAATTCTCCTGCCTCAGCCTCCCGAGTAGTTGGGACTACAGGCGCGCACCACCATGCCCAGCTAATTCTTGACCCCCAAATTTTAAGCAAAGCTTTTCTTCCCTAACCAATTGCAAATCATAAAATCTTTAAGCCCCAGCTTTAAAATATCCCACTCTTCCAAGCCGAAACCAATGAGGAAACTCCATGTCTTGATTTTTAATTTTGTCTGTAGCATCTGCATTCCTAAAATTTACCCCAGCTTCTAAAAATCGCTGCCTGAAATCTAGTGGGGGAGGTCAGGATTTAAGACTTGATACCTGTGTGGCCCTCATTGATTGGGTTCCTGCAATAAAAGCCTTTTCCCACATCACTTCGAACCCCAGTGTGAATGCCTGGCTTTCCAGCACAAGGCAACTGGATCATAGTCCTGGGGCTCTGGTTGGCTGGAAATAGGCCTTCTCCCACGTCTTTCTCACTTTCATGGAGGAAAGAAGTAGTTTCCTTTTTTAAAATCAAAACTGTTTATCATAAGGATATATACCTTCACAGATAGCATAAAGTTAATTTTTCAGCCAGGTAGAGTGTCTCACAGCTGTAATGTTAGCATTTTAGAAAATAAGGTGGAAGGACTGTTCAAGGCTAGGTGTTCAAGACCAGACTGAGCAATGGAATGAGACCGTGTCTCTATGAAATGAATAAAAAATAAGCTGAGAATGGTGATACCTGTTTGTAGTCCTAGCTACTCAGAAGACTAAGGTAGGAGGGTAATTTGAGCCCTAGAGTTCAAGGCTATAGCAAACTGATTGCACCACTGCACTTCAACCTGGGTAACAGAGGGACACCCTGTCTCCCAAACAGACACACACACACACACACACACACACACACACACACACAAATACATATATGTATATAAATATCCCATATATTTTAGTTTTGCATTTTAAATGTTATATGTTTCAAAATACGTATGCATATTTATATACAAAATGTAAATATATATATTTCATTTATTTTATTATGTAATAGAGATACAGTCTCACCATGTTACTCAAGCTGGTCTCGACCTGTTCAGCTTAAGCAATCCTCCTGCCTTGGCTTTCCAAAATGCTGTGATTACTTACAGGTGTCTCTAAAGTAAGTCCTTCCATGCATTTGAAGTTTTGAGTCCCATGTAAAGACTGTTTACTTTCAAAGAATCCTACCATATTGCTTATATCCATAGAGTTTCTAACCAGTGTGAGTCCTTACATGCTTTTGAAGGATTGAGGCAGATCTAAAGGCTTTACCACATTGCTTACACTCATAGGGTTTCTCTCCAGTGTGAATCCTTTCATGATAGAGAAAAGAGTTGGAAGAAATGAAAGCTTTTCCACATTGTTTACATTTGTAGGGTTTCTCTGCAGTGTGAGTTTTCTCGTGTGTTTTTAATGAACTCGAAGAAAAAAAGGCTTTCCCACATATGTTACATTTATGAGGCCTCTCTCCAGTGTGCATTCTCATGTGTGTTTGAAAGCTTACTAGATAAGATAATGCTTTCCCACATTGCTTACATTCAAAGGGTTTTTTTGCAGAGTGGATTTTTTCATGTCTATGAACAGAACTGGGAAACCAGAATGCTTTTCCACATTCCTTACATTCATAAGGCTTTTGCCCAGTGTGAGTTCTTCCATATATTGCAAGGCTACTGGAATAATTGAAGGCTCTGAGGTGCCTATTAAGGGAAGAAAGACCCATGCTGATTTCTCCACACACACCGTTTTCATGATTTTACTCCAGGAGGAGTTTTCTTCCTCCACATGTCATCTGGAACCTGTATCAAAACTTCTACATGTTGATGACTTTCTTTACTATGAAAGAGTCTCTCTCCTATAAGTCTTCTGTGAACAATAAAAAGCACATTATAATGGATTTATCACTAATTTTAATTCATTTCTAAGTGTTATATCGAACTGAGCACAGAAAGTCAACACCAGAACAAAAGTATGCCAAATTACAGGGTTTATTGCTGGCAACCACGGAGGACTCACGTCTCTCCAACCCGTGGCCCCGAAAGAAGAGAGACAAGACCTTTTTATATCCACTAACCTACTTTTGGGAGCGGGGGGAAGGAGCAGAGAGAGAAAAGCTTCATCCCACCGAGATATCTCAGTGGGCTGTAAATCACCTCCTGGGTAGGAGAGGAGGGTGATGAGTTCCAGACATTTCAAGGGCTAGGAGAGATTTGCAGAACTTAAGATAACCATTTGCTTATACATCGTCTGGGTGGGAGTTACTTGGCGCCAGGTTGGAACTATTTGGGGGTGCTTACTCTTGGCCATTACTGATGATCAAAGGCCAGCAATTCTGGTAGTTACAGAGAAACTATACAGCTTTACCTTTTTTGCAAAGTAATTTAGCAGTTTACAGAAACCAAGGTTAGCAGTCCTTGTGAGGAGAATGGAAACAGTTTTGTCCTTTATAAGATGGCAGTGTACAGGTTCTAACTCTAGGCTAGCTATATCTCATTCCCCCCTGTTTCTTATAACATGTATTGAATCTTCAATAGGTGTCCTCTTTTTGACTCAGGGGCCCATAGTTGGATCTTAGGACCATTAATTTTACCGAATCTATTCTTTCCTGGATAAATTTGCAGATCATGTTCAAAAGGCATGGTCCAAATGTTAACCATAGAACCACTAGCACCACGGATCCTGCCAACCCAGTGAGCAGGGATGTCAGCCAGGGGGACCAAAAGAACAGTTTTTGGTACCAATTTCCTGAGGCTTCTCTGAGGTGTTTCCTCATTTCTAAGTTTTTCCTAACCATAGTAAGACTGTCTTGGATAATTCCAGAATTATTTGCATAGAAGCAACATTGCTCACCGAGAGCCGCACACAGCCCTCCTTCCTTCAAGAACAAGTCTAACTCCCTTCTATTTTGCAATACCATTTCAGCCAAGGAGTCTACTTGTTCAGCTAATTTGGTGATGGAACTCTCCAGATGGGCAATATCTGCATCTATTTGATGTGAAAGAGTTTGGAAATTTTGGTCCCCAGTGACTAAGGCAGATATTCCTATAGCGGTGGGCCCTGCTATCCCAAGTCCTACTAATAAAGGTACAATTATGGGGGCCCGTTTCCAACGTCTGTCTGTATTGGGTGCTATGAGAATTTCACCTTAGGGTCCATTATAAACATTTATCCGGGGCAGTATATACACAGGGGTACAAAGAATGGGTTTTGAGGAGTTTCTGAACTGGTAGGTGGAAATACAGCTTGTGAGGCCAAAAGTACAGGTGAACCAAACAGAGTCAGGGGCAGTGTAATAAACACTTGTCTGGCTATAACTCAAAATAAGGGTATTTTTGCAAAACTGTCGGTAAGGGGAGTTGGTGGGATTATAATTAGGGGAGTGGAAACATCTGCCTTCTCCCTCTAGATCACCTAGAGTTATGTGGACCTGCCTTTCAGTACATGAGGTGTTTGAGGGGGCTATGTCATGTTGGGCTGCTAGGCCTATGTAAAAAGGTGGCTGTGGATTTAAGCATAGCCAGAAATCTTTTCCTAGGTTTGGGTTTGTCTGGTTGAGCAGGTGGTGCGTGGAGGACAACATGTTTAGAAGGTTCAAGCCTTCTATGTCTGGGGGGGCTTCTGTGAAAAGGTTCGGAGTGGAGATAGCAGAGCTAGGAGTGGAGGATAGATTGGGAGCAACAGGGCTAGGACTGGGGGCTGTCTGCTCCTTGGGGATGATTTCTGGGGGCCTTAGGACCTCAGCTGCAGGTCCCACTGGGAGGTCAGTTCTAGGCAATGATATACACTGGATGGTAAAGATGTTTCCCTTATCCCATCCATTCATATATACCCTAAGACCCCAGGTCCGCCCTGTCACCCATTTCTCATCTGGGTGCAGAACCGTTATTTTAAGTGGGTTACAAGAACCAGTGTGGCAAGGGCTCGGGGGAAGAGTCTCGGGTGAACGAGATGAAAGTGTCTCTGTTTGTAGTGTATCCAGTTATAGTGGAAATAGACTCACAGCCCCAATGGGGACAGAAGAACTCCTCTAAGTTTCCACAATTCCATCTCTTATCTGGTGTGGACCCTGGGCATAGATATAGCCCCATTCTCTGAAGCTGTTTTTCGGCCCCCACATTTCCACACCCGGGTTTTGTTACATCTGGGTTGTTACTCTGCCTCCCCAAGTGAAGCCTGCCCTTTTTCTTCTGACACCTGTTCCCCCCTGGTTGAGAGTAGCTCCCAAGAGGGCGCAAAGGTCCAGGGGAAAGGTCATGGGGCCTCTGGGAATGTATTCCAGGGTTACATTGATAAGGGTGGATCCCCTTTCAGTTTTAGAACTAATATATCCACCAGTGGCCCCTTCAGTAAGGATCCATTGGTAATAGGTGGGTGTCAAGGGGCATCCCCTCCGAAGGGCTACATCAGGAGTCAGGGGTCAAGGAAGGTTACTGTGAGGAGCACAAAAGTCTTAACCTTAGGTGGTCTGCTGAAGCTGAAGTCACTCTCTATTGTGCATCCGGGGGAGCAGTCTTGACATGTGAGTAGTGAATCCAGGCAGTTAGTTTGTCCACCTTGACAGCCGTGGTGGTGAATCTCTTTATCAAAACTTCGTCACCCGGCTGGAAGGGGTGTACCGGCTGGTCAGTGAGCTCCCCTGATGAGCGGGTACACCTGGGACTGAACAGACTGGAGTGCCTGCAAGGACGTAAGGAGTGTATGGTTATGGATTTCCACATGTATGGTGTCTGCAAGTTTGGGGAGTAAGGGAGGGGGCCTCCCAAACATAATTTCAAAAGGAGTAAAGCCTTTCTTATAGAGTACATTGGGTACAGAGGAGAGCAAAAGGAAGCAGGTTGACCCAGTTTTCACCGGTCTCTAGGATAAATTTTGTTAAAGTTTACTTTATGGTCCGGTTCATCCTTTCAAGGTTGAACTCTGGGGGCGATAGGCACAGTGTAGCTTCCAGGATATGCCCAGGGCCTTCGCCAGGCCCTGAGAAATATGTGCCATAAAGGCAGGGCCATTATCTGATCCCAGTGTCAGGGGCAAGCCGAACTGAGGAACCAGGTCCTGTAGCAATCTCTTTGTTACTACCAGTGCGGTCTCTGACCTAGTAGGAAAAACCTCGACCCATCCAGAGAAAGTGTCTACAAACACAAGGAGGTATTTATAGCCACATGCTGGGGGCTTTATTTCGGTAAAATCTACCTCCCGGTGTTCCCCTGGGCTAGCACCCCTAAGTCTTATCCCTGCCTGACTAGCCCTACTGGCCCCTGGATTTACTCTGGCACAGACGTCACAATGAGTAGAAGTTTCCTTAAGAATCTCATATAAATGTGGAATGTAGTATCTGGCCCTCAGCAGCTCAGTTAGTTTTGTTTGCCCTAAGTGGGTAGCTTGATGTATGTCCTTAACTAGAGATCTTCCTAGAGCCTCGGGGAGCACAATCCTTGTGTCTGGTAGAATCCACCATCCTGTGGGAATCTTGCCCTTCCCCCTGTTCTTTGGCAAAGTTTTCTTCCTCAGGCGAGTTCGTTGGGGTAGGAGGCAAGTTTGGGGCTGGCAGAGTTACAAGAAGAGCCAGAGGTTTTATCGGCACCAAGGCTGCCTGTCTGGCTTGCAGGTCAGCTGACTTGTTTCCCCTTGCCTCTGGTGAATCTCCCTTCTGGTGTCCTTTGCAGTGTATTAATGCCACTGCCTTAGGCTTCCATATAGCTTCTAGCAAGGCTTGGATTTCCTCTTTGTTTTTGATAATTTTTCCCTCTGAGGTAAGCAGCCCTCTTTCTTTATAAATGGCTCCATGTACATGGGCCGTAGCAAAGGCATATCGACTATCCGTATAAACATTGACAGTTTTTCCTCTGCCCAGGCCTTTATCAGAGCTATGAGTTCTGCCTTCTGGGCTGAGGTCCCGTGTGGGAGAGCCTGGGCCCAAACGACCCGCTCTAGGGTGACCACAGCTGCCCCGGCATACCTGACTCCGTTGACCATGAAGCTGCTTCCATCTGTATAAAGTACCTCTTCTGGGTTTCGCAGGGGGATGTCGGTGAGATCTGGTCTCGCAGCGTAGAGGACATCTATTGTCTGTTGGCAGTCATGTATGGGCTCCTCTGGCTTGCTGTCAGGTAGCAATGTAGCAGGATTTAAAACTGTGGTCTTTAAGAACTTTATGCGGGGCTGATCCAAAAGTAAGGCCTGATATTGAACTATGTGGGCATTTGACATCCATTTTCTCGGGGCTCCATGGAGTAGTGACTCCACCGTGTGGGGTGCTACTAAATTTAATTCCTGCCCCAAAGTCAGCTTGTCCGCCTCCTTGACTAATAAATAAGGCTGTGGCTGCCACCGCTCTTAGGCAAGCTGGCCATCCAGAGGCTACGGGGTCAAGTTTTTTGAGAGGTAGGCGACTGGTCGGGACCAGGGTCCCAGAGTTTGGGTGAGCACCACCTTAGCGACTCCATTTTTCATGCACAAACAACTGGAAAAGTTTAGAGATGTCTGGCAAGGCCAAGGCTGGGGCCTCAGTCAGGGCAGTCTTGAGTTTGTCAAAAGCCCGTTGCTCTACCTCTGTCCATGTCAAGGGCTGATTTCCTCCTGTGCAGGCATACAGGGGCTTGGCTATCTCAGCAAATCCCAAAATCCACAGTCTTCAGTATCCTACTGCCCCAAGGAATGCTTGAACTTGGAGTTTTGTGGTTGGGGTGGGTATTTGCAGCACTGCCTGGATTCGGCTGGGTGCCAGTGCCTGGTTGCCCTTCTCTATAATATAGCCCAGGTAAGTAACTCTTGGCTGGCAGAGTTGGGCTTTTTTAGCTGAGACCCGGTACCCCAAAGTCTGCAGGGTTTTTAATAATGATGGAGTGGTCTCTTTACAGGCCTCCTGAGTTTTTGTAGCCAAGAGTAAGTCATCCATGTATTGGAGCAGGGTACATTCTGGGAACTCAGCTCGGAAAGCTGCAAGGTCTTGGCTCAATGCCTCATCAAACAGTGTAGGGGAATTTTTGAAACCCTGCGGCAGTCTCCTCCAAGTGACTTGCCCAGAAACCCCCGTGTCCGGGTCAGTCCATTCAAAAGCAAATATGGGCTGGCTGACTGGGGCCAGCGGTATACAGAAGAATGCGTCTTTTAGGTCCAGGACCGTATAGTGGAGGTGGTCTGGGGGCAATAGACTCAGGAGGGTGTATGGGTTCGGAACTGTAGGATGAACAGTTTCCACTTGTTTGTTTACCTCCCTCAAGTCCTGTACAGGTCGATAGTCCCTTGTGCCTGGTTTTAAGACGGGGAGTAAGGGAGTATTCCAGGAGTACTTACAGGTAGTAAGGATTCCTCCTCTTAGAAGTCTGGTTATATGTGGAGCAATTCCCTGTCTAGCTTCCTGGCTCATGGGATATTGTCGTACCTGGACTGGAGTTGCCATTGCCAATAGCTGGACCATGACTGGGGTACGGTGACTTGCCAGGCCCGGGGGATTTGTCTCAGCCCATACCCCAGGTACCTTTTCTTGAAACTGGAGGAGGAGGTCTGGTGTTGGTGGTTGATCTGCCTCTGAGGATAAAGCTTCCTGCAAGAGATACTCGTCTGACAGGGCACAGGTGGTGACGATTTTCTGAGGTGGTCCTGATGTCAAGGGAAGAGGAATTGAGAGGGAGACCTGACTTTCACAAAAAGAAATATTTGCTTGAAGTTTGTGGAGTAAATCCCATCTTAGGAGTGGGTATGGACACTCTGGAATAACTAAAAAGGAGTGGGTGACAGTACCGTTTCCCAGATCAACGAATCTGTTGGTGGTCCAAGGGCTTGATGTGGTTTTTCCTGTAGCTTCCTGAATAATTGTTTTCCTGTTGGACAGTGGTCCCAATGGCTGAGTAAGAACTGAGTGGGCCGCTCCGGTGTTGACCAAGAAACTGACAGGTGTGCCCCCAACTTTCAAAGTGACCCTGGGCTCCTGGGGGCTTAATTGATAAGATCCCAGGGTCTGTCAGTCCCGGGTTTCTAAGCTGAGAACGGCCCTTGGCTGTCTCTCCTGTATCACCCCTCGACTCTTTCTTTCTGGACATTCCTGCCTCCAGTGTCCCTCTCTTTGGCAGAATGCACATTGGTTAGGCCCTAGCCGGGGTCTGTGTCTCCTAGGGCCTCTCCGCTGGATCTCTGGTCCCCTTGGGATAACTCAGGTTTCCTGATCTCCATAAGCTTCCTGGAGAGCTGCTATTACTGCCTTAGAAAGTCTCTTACCTTGTTTGGTTTCTAAAGTGTCTCTATTGTTAAAAACTTTTAGGGCGATCTCCAACAACTGAGTTAGATGCATTCCCTGGAACCCCTCTAATTTCTGCAACTTTCTTTTGATGTCTGGGGCAGACTGGGAAACAAAAGCCAGATTTATGGCCCACTGATTCTCTGGGGCCTCAGGGTCAATAGGGGTGTAGGTGCGGTAGGTGTCCTGTAGGCGCTCAAGGAAAGTGGCTGGAGGTTCCTGTGGACCCTGGGTCACAGTCCCTACCTTGGCGAGGTTGGTGGGTTTTCGGGCTGCACCCGTAACACCCTCTAATAAGTACCGGTGAAAACTGTTCAAAGCCTGCATGCCCGCTGAGGTGTTTGGGACCCACTGGGGCCTGGTGGAAGGGAAAAGTTCATTTATTTGTTCCTGATGGTCTTGTACTGACCCTCCACCCGTCCCAAGTATTGCTTTATAGGCTTCTTGCCTAATCCTACTTCTCTCCTCCATGGTAAACAACACCAGAAGCAGCTGCTGACAGTCATCCCAGGTTGGACGGTGGGTTTGTAAAACTGACTCCAGGAGTCCTGTGAGTGCCTGGGGCTTTTCAGAAAATGGAGGGTGTTGCGCCTTCCAGTTATACAAGTCACTAGAAGAAAAGGGGATATGAATAAAGAAGGGGCAGCCCCGGCTACTGCCATCTGTGGGAGGGGCAACAGCTTTGGCAGGTGTGGGGCCCTACTCTGGGTGTGGAGAGGAGACAAGGGCTGGTCATTAGTATTGTCCAGGGAGGGGTGCTGGGACCCCGCCCCTGAGGGCTGAGGATATGGTGGAGGTAACTCTTGGTCCTTGGCAGGGTCTGGAAGAACAGCCAGCGCTGAGGGGCTCTTCTTAGGGCCTGCTAGCATAACCTGAAGTCCAGCACGCTTTATGCATTTTTCAAGCCAAGGAGGGGGGTGCTGGTTTAGCCTCAGCCATTCATCTATGTATGGAAATTGATTAGGGTGGCCTGGGGACCCTGACGCTATGTTCCAGACAGCCTGAGTTATCTTAGGGTCATATGTCCCTGTATGTGGCCAGCCTACCCCAAAGGCTGGCCACTCTAGCTCACAAAGGGTCCAAAGCCTCTTTGGGGTTAGCTTAACACCATACTGGCCAGAGAACCCTAATTTAAAGTTTTCCATCATGCATCGGAGGAGGGTGCATGGTCGGGATTGTGACGAGCCCATTTGGTTGTTTTCTTTTGGTTTTAAATCTTCGTTTGAGAGATTTTACTAGTTTAAGGCCGGCTTTATTGAGGACTTGAACTAACAATCTTGCGGCCTTCAGGGGCCCTCTCCCCACCTTAATTGCTGTGCTAATAAATAATTTGCACTACAAAGATTTATAAAGCTGATTTTAGATGCAAATGTTACATACTCTGAGGCAGTGTGGTATGCCTGAAAGCTGGGTGGGGCTGGCAGCCGGCAGAGACAAGAAAAAAAACGCTTTTTGTGTCAGTTTAAAACTGAGCTCCAAGCCGCTGGGCTGGCTGTGAGTTCCCCACCCCTACAGCTTCTGGTCACCTTGACACAGGGACCCTGAAAACCATTTAATTCTTGTCTCCTTTTTTTTTTTTTTTCTCTCCATTCTCTTCTCTGTTTCCTCTCTCTCTCCCTATTTCCTCTCTCCTCTCTCTTTTCCTATTTCCTCTCTCTTGCTTTCTTTTCTTTGTCTTGGGACTCTTGCTTACTACTCGTGTCTTTCTCTTTCTATGGTATAGCCAATTTTGAAAAGCCTCAAATTCAAATTTTGCCCTCTCTAAAACAGGTTTTAGTAGAGCCTCCCTGTGATACACCACCAGGCACTGCTCATAACAATATTGGACACTTTTCTGATGGAATAGGCTGTTCCAGTTTTCCATCCCAACCAGACAAAGAGCTCTCGTAGATCCTGATCTAGGACTTTGCTTCCTACAACCCCAAAGAAACTACTTCTGAGGTGCCAGGGGCACAACTGCCTTCCCAACATGGACTCAGACCCAGCACAGGCAAAAATACTCTTTTCCTGGTGGAGGTGGCTGGGAGAATTTACAGGCTACAATGATCATGACAAGGAAGAAAATAAAAACAACTAAAGTTAAGACTATCTGCCACATGGCAGAGAAAGAAAGAATGAGGCCTCAGTGATAGAAGAAAAAGATGAGAAAGAAGGAGAAGGGAGTAATCTCTGCAGGGGTATAATCAATGAAAGTTCCCTGCATCCAGTGTATGCCTGCTAGCAGGAGTCTAATAAAAACTGACAAATTTACAGATGAGACAGAACCACATACAAGAGTGACAAACAAAGGGTGGGAGCCTCCCAGAGGAGACCACTCAGTTGCCTGCCCGGCCACGCCCCGGAGGTGTCTTTCAGGTGCGTCTTGGCTAAGGTGTACCCGTATAATCCCTGGGCCTGGTCACCTCAGGATGGAAGTCTGAATAGGACAGCTCTGAGGTGAATCACCGTTATGCCCTATGACACTCCAGTGGAACCGCGGGTGGAGGCCCACTCAAGTCCTGTGGCTTTTAGCCATGGGACTACATACATACACACACACTCTCTCACTCACACAGAGGCTATGGAAAACAATCAAATGCTGACACCCACTATGCCAGCTACCAGAAGGCTGTCACCCACTATGACAGCCACCAGAAGGGTGGCACCCACTATGCCAGCCACTCAATGCTGATATCCACTATACCAGCTACCAGAAGGCTGGCACCCACTAAGCCAGCCACCAGAAGCCTCAAGTGACATCTCGGTGAGGCTTGCCAGGTCAGAGTTGCAGTGACTCATCAGTCCCCCGACACAGGCCCTTTCCCTTGAACCAGTTCCCAGATTCCAAACTAACCTACCTCTGGAGGCTTTTAGGACCCTGAAGAATTTTGGGTGAATGTCAGCCAGGTGGGCGCTCTTCCGCAGTGGCTCTCCGGGGCCCTGAGACAGATCAGGGGGCGCCCCCCTAGAGGCTCCTGAGGAGGGAGCGGCCGCCCTGGTGAGACTCTGAAATGGCTTTTGTCTGGTGATGAAAAATAAAGAAATCTCGGTGGAACCTCCAAATGTTATATCCAACTTAGCACAGAAAGTCAACACCAGAACAAAAGTATGCCAAATTGCAGGGTTTATTGCCGGCGACCATGGAGGACTCATGTCTCTCCAACCTGTGGCCCTGAAAGAAGAGAGACAAGACCTTTTTATACCCACCAAACTACTTTTGGGAGTGGGGGGAAGGAGCAGAGATGAAAGAAAACCTTCATCCCACCGAGATATCTTGGTGGGCTGTAAATCACCTCCTGGGTAGGAGAGGAGGGTGATGGGTTCTGGACACTCCAAGGGCTAGGAGAGAGATTTGCAGAACTTAAGATAATCATTTGCTTACACATCGTCTGGGTGGGAGTTACTTGGCGCCAAGTTGGAACTATTCGGGGCTGCTTACTCTTGGCCATTACTGATGATCAAAGGCCAGCAATTCTGTTAGTTACGGAGAAACTATGCAGCTTTACCTTTTTGCAAAGTAATGTAGCAGTTTGCAGAAACCAAGGTTAGCAGTCCTTGTGAGGAGAATGGAAACAGTTTTGTCCTTTATAAGATGGCAGTGTTCAGGTTCTAACTCTAGGCTAGCTATATCTCACAAGGATGGCAAAGTTCAAACGAAAACCCGGAAGGGACTGAAAAGGAAGATGACCTGGAATGTGCTCCCATCTCAGCTGCACATCAAATTTCCCTGGGTGAGGTGGGCGGAGCTTGGACTCTACCACTATCTAAGCCACACCCCCAGAGGCTCTGCTTTCACTGTCAGGATGCTGACCTTGGGCAGCAGTTTTCGATGCTCTCCAGCTGTTTCTAAAGCAGACAAGTTTAGGACCATGCTTGAAGGTGAAGGCAAAGACTGTGATGGAGAGGGGCAAATACAGGGCCCTTGGGGTGCAGGCAATAGTTTTCCTTGACCCAGATGGGAGTTTCACAGGTGTTTTACATATACATACACAAGTCAGCTCTTCCCTTTCTCCACAGCATACACGTAGGTGTTCCAGGGCCCACAGGTTATGGCCTTTACTTGGAGTTGCTTATGTACGAAGTATTCTACTCGGCGGGGCCGATCCCAGCTGCTGGTGTCCTCACGGCCTAGCTGTCCATATTTACCTAAAGCAAAACCAGCCCCTTTGCATCGTCTCCACTGGGTCTTGCTGCTTTCCCTCCAGGAAGGAACCCAGACTATCCAATGAGACACTGGGATTATGCCCCATTGCTCTGTGACTCCAGGAGATCCAGAGCCAGGTAACCCTGGGGATCCCCAAAAGGCCAGTAGCAACCAGCCACTCCAGGCTTCCCTACTACCCAAGTTAAGATGTTCAGAGCACACATTTCCATTGTATCTTTTTCTCTATCCAGTGTCAGATCCGCAAAACGATGCTTAGTAAATGCTGGTTGGACACTTCCTTCAGTGTTTCAGAGAGCTAGCTGGGTGGCACTGACATATACTCCATGATCCCATTGTCTGGTCTCAGAGTATGCCTACATCTGTTCCAACCCCAGGGACGGGGTGGTCCTGGTCTTCCCAGTGACCTGGCCAAGGCCCCTGCTTCCTCTAGTCTTGGTGGCTTTGTCACCTGCCCTGTACTCCCAGGTCTTTCCTCCCCTTGGTTTCAGGGTCACAAAAACAATCCTTTTACTTACCCCAGCCCCAGGTGTACAGGTCCCCTGTTCCTGAAAGCAAAAGGACAGTCAGTAGCTGGCATTTGTCCAGCCTGGCTTGGCACAGCCCACAGCTAGCACATTGCAATCCTCATGAGATACAACTGGTGTGGATAACATATTCTCTTAACAACTGGCTGATCACATGCAGCATGGTAGAGAATCCCGGAGGAAACTCCTGTGCCAAGGTACCGAGCGCATGCCAGACTGGGCAGGCTGTGCTGTCAGAGGCGGCGGTGCATGGAGGAAAGAGAGCATCAGCCTCCCTCCAGAAGGAAGAATCCTCTGGGTCTGACAGGCTGGGGAGCTACTGCGAAATCACACAGGGGTTGGGGCTTTTCCACTGAGCAAGGCAGCTGCTCTGTAGGAGCCACAGAAGCCTTAAGACATTCATTTTTTTCTGTGACCACACCCCTTTCTGCAGACACCAGATCAAGTGAGCAGAGTGCCTTCCTGCTCCATCCTGAACCACCCTCCAGTCACACTCACGTGTCACCACAGCTGTGTGCCTGGATCCACAGCTGGCCTTGATTGCATCTGAGCCCAGGGGGAGATCCAGTAGAGCTGGGAAGGGCTGGACAGCTATGAAGGGGGCAGGGGCTCCATCCTCAGCCCCCGCCATTCTCTTCACCTGGGAGCCATCTGCATTCAGTCCTGTGGCTTTAAAATGATAATGATGTGAACACCGAACCCTGAGCTAAGCCTTATTCACGCAGTCACTTATTACCACAACAGCTGAGGCACATGACTGCCTGGCTCCAAAGCTGGTGCTCCCAACCCCAACGTTTTGCAGGCAGGTCTGGCACTCCTGCACAAGTGTGGTGCCAAGGCTGGCATCAGCCTTGCCGATGCTCGTAAGGGTTTGCATGCTCCATCTGAGAATGTAGCTCTCAGGCCACCATTCAGCCAGGAGTCAGGAATGACAGCCACATCCTGGGGCCATGGCTGTGGGAGTCGAGTTGACCCTCACCTTCCCTTGCAACTGTCTCCCCATCCTCTGCCAGGCTCCTGGTAGGTAGTGCCAGCTGCCCTGATTCATTCCAGCCCCAGATATAGATATCCCCAGTCTCTGAAAGAGATCAAAGGGACACATTAACAGACTGGGAACCCCCTGCATTCATCCAAACACCCCTCCCCATCCGCTCCTGGGGACAACCAAAGCCAGCCTGACGAGGGTAGTGCTCCAGGCCAAGGTGCTTCCCCTCTGGCCCCAAGCGCTTGTCTTAGGTTCCCATCCCCTCAATGGCTTCAGGTCACCCTTTAAGTCCCTCACTGAACCTTCCACTTTCATTCCTATGCTGCTAAATTGCCCCTCATTTCAGAGAGGTGTCCCTTGAAGTGCCCCAATGGTCTCCCTTTCAAAACCACTGGGCTGGACCAGGTGCGGTGGCTCATGCCTCTAATCCTAGCACTTTGGGAGGCTGAGGTGAGTGAATCACTTGAGCTCAGGAGTTCGAGGCTAGCTTCAGCAACATGGTGAAATCCCTGTCTCTAAATAAATAAACAAAACCACCCCTGGGCTGGCTTTTGCCCTTTTTCTCTCACCCACAGCGGGTCCTGTAGAAAGCCACGTGCAGCTCGCGCCTTCCCAGCTGCATACACTATAGCTTTTTGGTTGGAACAGCCGCTTAACACTAAACATCTCTAACAGCAGCAGCTGATTTTATGAAGCACTTAATCCATGCTGATGTTTTATGTGCTTTTCCAAATAGAATCACTTAATTTGCACAACATCCCTACACGGTATCGCCACTTACACAGCATCCCTATTTTATTCATGAGACAGCTGAGGCACAGAGTGGTTATGTACCAGGCCCAAGGTCCCAGGGCCTGAGCAAGGATCTGGAACTAAGAAGCCTGGCTGGACGCCCATGCCTCAACCTCTACACCAACCTTAAGGCCTCGAATTCCTTCTAGACCTTGAGTGTGAGGCATCCCACTGGGCTATTTCCAGCCCTCTGGTCTCTTCTCTCCAGCCCAGGTTTTTTTTTTTTTTTTTTTTCCTTTTTTTTGAGACAGAGTCTCGCTCTGTCACCTAGGCTGGAGTGCAGTGGCATGACTTTGGCTCACTGTAACCTCTGCTTCCCAGCTCAAGCGATCCTCCAACCTCAGCCACCAGCCACCATGCCCAGCTCATTTTTTTATTTTTTGTTGAGACAAAATTTCACCAGGTTGGCTCAGCTCAGGGTTGGCAACCAGCCCAGGCCATTCTATGAGAATATGGTGGGAGGGAAGGCATTGCTAAGTTTGTTTTGTTTTGTTTGGGACGGAGTCTGTCACCCAGGTTGAAGTCCAGTGGTGCGATCTTGGCTCACTGCAACCTCCGCCTCCCAGGTTCAAGCAATTCTCCTGCCTCAGTCTCCTGAGTAGCTGGTATTACAGGCACCTGCCACCACGACTAATTTTTGTATTTTTAGTAGAGACAGGGTTACATCACGTTGGCCAGGATGGTCTCAATCTCCTGACCTCGTGGATCCACCCGCCCCAGCCTCCTGAAGTGTTGGGATTCCAGGTGTGATGCACTGTGCCCAGCCAGCACTGGTACTGTCTTAAAGCCTCCCGGTGATCTAAGTAGCAGCCAAAAGGAAAGCCCTAGACACAGACACAGCTCACCTGCTCTCAGGCTCGCCCTCTCTGCATGCGCTCTAACAGCCTAGGAGGGAGCTGCACCTGGACCACTAATCGGACCTCCTCACTCTGGCCAGAGTGGCACTATCACAGGACCACACCCAGCAGCATCCTGGGGTCTGATGGGCACCCAGCATCTACTCTGTGCCACACATCATAGCCCCAAAGGCAACTGCAGGCTGTCTTAGCTCTCCTTGGCTCGGCTGCCACCTCAACCCCATACTCTCTTGGCAGCACTGTAGAGTCCTGGCTGGGAGCAGGTGGGGATGAGTGGGGCGGTGAGACCAGTATCAGAGAAGCTAGGAACACATGCCAGAGCACAGGTGTGAGTGAACGATGGTGGAGGCGGAGGAGGCTGAGGGTGAGGGGTACTAAAGAGTCAGAACTGTCTGGGCGATGGACCGATGAGTGTGGAAGGAGACCTGGGCAGGCCACCCACTCAAACTGGAAAACAGGAGGAAGGTTTGCACAAAATCACCAGCTCCTCTGGAGAAGCACCGTCAATCACCACTCACACAGAATGCCAGCCCCTTGCGGCCACCTCAGCCATGGCTAGGCCCTGCAACGCCTCCAAGGGCCTTGGCTCCAGCTCTGCCTCCAGGGTCCCATGGCCCAGTTGTCCATGCCTGAGCAAGGGAGACCCGTGTCAGCTACAGTCACACTACGGGGTCCCCCTGTGCTTGCTTCTCCAGTCACCAACCCTCACCTACCCCCACCGCCACTCACCTGCCCCCGCCCCAGGAGAACACCTGGCCCACCGCATCCAGCAGCAATGCGTGCTCCGCGCCCAGCTCCAGCTGGCGCACCCGCAGCTCCGGAGCCAGAGGCCGGTAGAAGGGGGCCGCGGGCTCACATAGGCACGGGCGCTGGGCAGCAGGGGCAACCTCCCAGCCTGGGCCTCACCGCCCGGATCGCCTTCCCCTTCGGCTTCCGGCACCATATCCTGGGCCCACAAGGGCTCCCCACTGCAGGGCCGAGCCCGGCGCCCAGGCCTGCAGTAACGCCCCCGACCCGGGCACCACGAGGAGCTCCTCCGAGGCCCAGGCGTCCCTGCAGCTTCCCGCTGCGCCGCTAGCTGAGCCCACAGCTCCAGGCGGCCTCCACCTGCGGACCAAAGAGCGGGCTGGGGAGGGGAAGGGCTATGTCCCAGGGACCTAAAACTGGGGGCGGCGCTGGGGGGCTGGTCTAGATTGGAAAAGGGTCTAGTGCAGAATGGAGGTGGGAATGGGGACCAAACCAGAATGTGGGGCTGGCGGCCTGAACTGGAGAAACACCCTGGACTGGCCGCAGTGGTGCAGAGAGGGGTCCGGGAGCTTGGCTGGAGTAAGCAGGGACGGGGCGGGGAGTGCTCACGGGTCACGAAGGCGGTGTAGCTCCAGCTCGCGCTCACGCGGCGGATGTCGACGCCCTCCTGCAGCGGCTCGGGGCTGTGCACCTGGCGCCCGCGTCCGGAGCCCGGCACCTTCCCGAAGCCGCAGAAACCGAAGCCGAACCAGGCCCCCGCGCGGCTCCTCCGCCATGTCCCGGCAGCGCCTTCTGCTGGCCGCCACCTGGTTGTGGCGGGCCCGCTAGTAGCACGCGGGCTAGTCTCTGGCCTTCCAGGGGCTGGAGCTGCCTTATCTGTAAAATGGGGAAACTGTCATTCTCCTGACTACAAAGGCAGACGATGTCCGTGCCTCGAAGTTTCGCTGAGCGGGCGCCTTAGCTAATGCCCTACAGAATTTACAAAGATTCTCAAATATCCAGTGGGGCATTTCCCTGTCCTCCCTTTTGGCTTAAGCTCAGCATGCCACAAAGTGGGTACAAAGTGGCCTGCCCTTTAGGCACTAGACTAGGATCCGGGCGCCTCCGACACTCCCACCCCGTCCCGCAGCTTCCCAGCATCTGGCACTTTATCTCATGTAATCTTGGGAACCAAAATTGTCCTGTTTTAGAGGAGATTCCCAGAGAAAGTAACTCTTACACAATCATACAGCTAGACAGAGAGGGGCAGAGGGCTGAAATCAGGTCCCCCCAACTCCGCACACAGTGCTCTGCCCCCCACCCCACAGTGGAACGCAGAAGAGCACGTGGGAGGCAGTGCTCTGCACAGGTTACCAACACCTCGCGGTGCCTTGTGACCTTAGCCAATTAACCCGAGTCCAACCACATTTTTTTCAGTTTTCAAAGGGAGGAGGGGGCGGTGCTGTTTGAACCTACCTCACAGAATTGCTTGTAATAAATGCAAAGAAAAGGTTTCGTGTGAGTACATACACCATGATAAACACAGTATTAGCTTACTGAATTCGGTATTTAACGTTGACAAAAAAAATTATCCCTGGATATCTTACTGGTTTTGAGAAACTTACACAGTCACAATTTAAACTGTACCTTATCTAGTCATTTATTCGTTCAGCAAGCATTTACTGAGCGATCCTCCTCTGGGTCAGTGAGGACAGCTGTCTGCTCCCCAGGAGCTAACCCTTAAATGGGGAGAGAAATGCAATCTTGTGGTTCCAACAGCAACGGCACTTCAAGCAGGTTAGGCTGGAGCAGGCGCCCTAAGCAGGAACAGCTTCTAGCAGTGTCAACACTGCCACTGGAACCACCCAGAGGAAATGCTCAAACCACCACCAGGCAACTGGCGATAAAACTCCCACACTCACATTCACAGTGTTTATGTGATCATTAAAATCACCCTCCAATGATCTACAAAACAGACTCTGTTGGTTAGATCTCTTCATGACTAAATGGCTCATCAGACATCTGCACTAACTAGATTCCTCTCAATATTGAGAAAGGTGAAGTAGAAATACTAACAGTCCATATTGGTTTTCTGTCCCAACTCTTAAAAAGAAGTAAATAAGCCAGGCATGGTGATGTGTGACTGCAGTCCCAGCCACTCAGGAAGTGGAGGCAGGAGGATTCCTTGAGGCCAGGAGTTCAAGGCCAACCTGGGCAACATGACAAGACGCCATCTCTCAAACAAACTTGTATTTTAAATAAATAAAAGAATTAAATATTGTAGATGCACTGATCGCTGACTGAGCTACCAACAGGGAAATCAGGACCACAGAGGCTGGGGCTTCTCGGCTGCCCAGAGGGCTGAGGGATCTGGGCAGGCATGGCTTGTCCACCTGGCAGCCCGCTGAGCCTCGCTGAGGTATTCTACTTCTCTGCACCTGTTTTTTTTTTTTTTTCAGCTGCAAAACTGGAATAACAGCTCATTAGATTACTTTGAAGGTTAAATGTCCTGATGCTTCAAATTTATCAAACTTTTAGTTTATATCCCTCATTTGAATCCTTATATGAACTCTCTGTTTTTGTTTTTTTTTGACACAGGGTCTGGCTCTGTCACCCAGGCTGGAGTGCAGTGGCCTAAACATGGCTCACTGCAGCCTCAACCTTCAAGACTCAGATAAATCCTCCTGCCTCAGCTGCCTGTGTAGCTGGGACCACAGGCATGCACCACCACACCCTGGCTTTTTTATTTTCTTATGGAGACGAGGCCTGACTTTATCACCCAGGCTGGTCTCGAACCCCTAGGCTCAAGTGATCTTCCCACCTCAACCTCCCAAAGTGCTGGGACTATGGGCACAGGCCATCACGCCTGGCCTGAACACTTATGAACTCTTGATGGTATATCTTTTCTTCCCTTCTACATTGCGAGCTACACTGTACCCCAAAGATGATATTCTACATGGTACCCCAAAGATGATATAGCTACCCAACAAATGATTTGTTGAAAGAATGAATAAATAACCACACCACCCTCCCTCACACACACAAAAAATTAATACGAGGCCTAGTAACTAGGTGTCACTCTGCTAACTTGAATACATTACCTTACCTTGGCTTGTTGGGATTTCTGCAAATACATTAGATAAATAGCGATAGTTACAACACAGAGGTGAGAATCGGAAATGCTTTCAATCAACGCTTATGGCTATAGGCTTTTCCACTTCGATTCAACCCCAGGCTTGGTTTGCATGCAGGCAATTGCAACAATGCCCACTGTTTCTTCTCAAGCTGAAACCACGAAAACCCCATTTTATTTTCACCTAATGTCAACTCCTGCGCTTTCTCTGACGAGGGATTCTGCTGCCTCCAGCCCTTCCCTGCCTGGGTGCTGTTTCTTTATCTTCCCCCTTTTCTTGACTCAGGATCTCACTCTGTTGCCCAGGCTGGAGTGCCATAGCATGGTTCTGACTTACTACAGCCTCAAACTCCTTGGTTTAAGGGATTCTTCCCTCAATCAGCCTCCTAAATCAATGGGATTTTATGCAGGAGACGCTGCACTCGGCTATTCTTCATCAATGCTTCACTCCTCATTACACAGTTTGGTGCTGTTTGATCAGGAAAGAAAAAAAAAACCCCACTGATGAGGGCAGCTAACTGCGCTTTCCTGACTCTCTGCAGATTTCAGATTCCCTCACCTGCACCTCCTGTAAAGCTAACCCAGACCTCTGGAAAGAATTTTTTTCTAGTTCTGAAAGTAGGTATCTGCAGCCCATCCCTTCCTCCACAGTCCCCACACGGTTCATTCCCATTCTGATAAGCAAACCAAATTCTGCTGAGCATCAATTAGGAGCAGAGAGAAAAGGCTGTGCTTTGAGCAGACTGGCTTCTTCCCAAGCCAAACACACTTATGTGCATCTGACTCCATTACCATCCAGCCTGCACATGTCCTGGGGTGCCTGGCCTTTCCGGAGGTGAGCTTGTGTTTACCTACTGTCAAGGGGTATTTCCCAGGCGGCCTCTCCTCCCTGCAGTAGAGACTGGCTGCAACCACCCTACCCCTGACCCAGGAAACCAAATGTGACATCCGAAGAGTCCCTGGAGTGGCCATCTGTCCCTGCCATGCCAAAGTTTACGCCATGTGGGCAGGAGACGGACAGGCCAGGGAAGACTCCAGGGTATCTTGCATCAGACCCAAGGCATTGCCATCCCAGGCCGTTTGTGCCAGAAAACAAGACAGTGAGAGAATAGTCCCCCATCTAACCGGAGAGGCTCCTGGTTCCTAAAGAGAAAGATCAAGCTCTTTAACTTCCCTGAGGGTGTTCAAAGAACCAGCCTGATACAGATGTTTCTCCTGCAGATGAGCATCGAGCATCTAAAAATAAAATGAGATCCCTATTTTTGCAGTTTTTAAAATATTACCTGACTGCCCCCGCACCAAAGTTAAACCTAAACATGATATTTCTGACAATAAAGACTTTAACAAGTTCATAGTGAAGTGCTAAGAGGAACTGGATAACGTAGAAAAGGTTCAGATTAGAAATAAACTCCAGCCAGGTGTGGTGGCTCACGTCTGTAACCCCAGCACTCTGGGAGGCTGACGAGGGCAAATCACCTGAGGTCAGGAGTTTGAGATCAGCCTGGCCAAAATAGTGAAACCTCATCTCTACTAAAAATAGAAAAATTAGCTGGGTGTGGTGGCACAGATCTGTAATTCCAGCTATTTGGGAGGCTGAGGTGAGAGAATGCTTGAACCCAGGAGGCAGAGGTTGCAGTGAGCCAAGATAGCACCACTGCACTCCAGCCTGGGTAACAGAGGGAGACACCATCACACACATACAAAGAAACTCAAGAGTCTCCAAATTCTAGAGTTAATATGACCATTAGACATCCTCATCTAAATACCTCTGTTTATATTCAGAACCAGAGGTCAAGATGTGTGGGAACAGTCACAAGTTTAGAAGTCAGATAAAACACAATTTGAGTCCGGGGTCACCACCACAGTAGCGAGATTTCCAAGCAGATTTCCTGGTTCCACCAGGTAGACTTGGAAATAAGAATATGCTCAGGCAGAGGGGTTGTGAGTGCAATCATGTATTCTATTAGAGATCACAAAGCAGAAGAACGCGGGGCACACAGTAGTGCTCAATGTTTGCATCTTCCTTTCCAGTCCTAGCCCTCCTTCCACTGCCTTATGATGGCGGGGCGCACCCACCATGTCCAACACAGCTCAAGTGAGAAGAGACGCCCATGGGCAGCATTTGGCCGCCCATCAGCTAAAACTCAGCGCACTGACTCTGCTGGGGGTATTTCTGTGATCTTTCGAATGGGGGACAAAAGATGCCTGACATGCTTCACCTACCATCTGCATGAAATCTGTTGAAATGCATCCCAAGTATTGGGGGTGAAACCACGTTATTCATCACATAAATGTGCTTAAACTCCCTCCAGGGGGAATATGGGCTAGCCACTGTCCCTGAAGCCAAGAGATGACACATCCACTCTATGACTCAACTTGAGCCGCTGCAGCATGAAAATACACACACAGGCTCACACAGAAATGGGCTGACAATTTTCAGATTTGTCCCTTGCTTTTTTTGTTTTTTAGTTTTGCTCTTTAACCTCATTATGTTTCTTTGCTTGCAGAACCTGCATGCAATGCTGCCATTTCTTTGGACAGCTCTGACCAGGTTTTAATCCCAAAAGAATCCCTTAACACAGTGGCACAGGTGGTACAGGGCACAGTCACAGCTCTCAGGGATGCATGATCCTACTTCAGGGAGAGAGCGGAAGGGTAACATCATTTGAGAAGGAACGCTGGTTCCAAGGGGCAAAAATCACAGTGGCCAGGCAGCTCAGAAAGGCAGCCAGGAGGAGGTGGATGTGAGCTGACCCTGAAGGAGAGGTAAAATCTGAATTGGCACAGAGCAGGTGGGAGGCCACGGGGGGTAACTGACAAGGACAGGTGTCCTGAGACAGGACTCAGGAAGGCTGACTCCAGTGCGTTGTGTGGCCACTCACTCAGGTAACATTTACTAAGCAGACCATGGCAGTCACTAGAGCCATGCTGGGCCAAGTATAAAGAGAAGTCCAAGCAGACCACCTCAGAGGAACACAATAGCACAGGTGGTCAAGAGACCAGACTCTGGGGCTAGGCTGCCTGGGTTCAAATCCTGGTACCTCATTTCCCAATGCTATGGCTTTGGATAGGTTACTTGGGCCAGAGGTAAAAAGTCATGTATATATTTTTGATTAAGAAGTGTTGGCCAGGCGCAGTGGTTCACGCCTGTAATCCCAGCACTTGGGGAGGCAGAGGCGGGTGGATCACGAGATCAGGAGTTTAAGACCACCCTGACCAACATAGCGAAATCCCGTCTCTACTACAATACAAAAATGAGCCAGGCATGGTGGTGTGCGCCTGTAATCCCAGCTACTCCGAAACCTGAGGCAGGAGAATGGCTTGAACACAGGAGGTGGAGGTTGCAGTGAGCCAAGACTGCCCCATTGTACTCCAGCCTGGGAGACAGAGTGAGACTCCATTTTTTTTTTTAAAAAAAAGGAAGTGTTTTCAGAGAAAAACAGAAAATAGGCTGAGGAGTTCTTGAAGGGAAAGAAGTCATGGGGTACTCTAGACCCAGGGCAGACAAGACCTCAGCTTGGCCTGGAATACGTGCACCTTCAGGGTTAGCCCTTCCTCAGGATGCCCTGTGGGTACAGACACTACCAGATAGTTAGTCAAAGGGAATCCAGTCCTTGTGGGCACCCTCCAACAAAGAGGGCAGGGACAAAAGCACTCAGGGAAAGGAAATTTAATAGACAGGTGAAGGGAACCCAAAGGATGGGGCTGAACAAGGACAGCTGGGTTTCCAAAGGGTTGTTATTGTTGTTATTATTTTGAGACAGAATATCACTGTGTTGCCCAGGCTGGAGTGCAGTGGCATGATCTCAGCTCACTGCAACCTCCACCTCCCGGGTTCAAGCGATTCTCCAGCCTCAGCCTCCCCAGTAGCTGGGATTACAGACGTGGGCCACTATGCCTGGCTAATTTTTGTAGAGATGGCGTTTTACCACATTGGCCAGGCCAGCTCAAACTCCTGACCTCAAGTAATCCAACCATCTCAGCTTCCCAAAGTGCTGAGATTACAGGTGTGAGCCACCACATCTGGCCTATTATTATTTATATGATTATTTTTACCACTTGAAAAGGGCATGAAACCTGATTGTGATAATACAATGAGTCTGTATTATCACAGGAAAAGTGAGAGCTTTGGCTCCGCTCTCTGTTGGAGGGTGCCCGTAGGGGCTGGATTCCCTTTCACCACCTACCTGGGAGTTCCTGTACCTGCAGGGCATCCCTAGCAAGGGTTAACCCTGAAGAGAGTGCACACACAGAGGTCTTATCTGCCCTCTGTCCAGAGAGCCCTTGAAAGGAAGTTTGCTCCAAGCCACTACGTACATTCAGAGAAAGGAGTGGCTACACCGCTGTGCTTCTGGATGCAGGCAGAGCGGAGCAGCAGGTAAGACTGGAGGAACAAGTCCCAGCAAGATCCACAATGCAGGACCCGGAATGCTGGGTGGGAAACGCTAAAAGTTACAAAAATCACGCCTCAGGAAGCATTTGTGATTCTTGCTCTCTCTCAAGTCCACGTCTCCTGCTGTGTTCACATTCTGGACCAACCAACATAGGAGCCAAACCTGGTGAAGGTAAAATAATGCATCCCAATGTCACCTGCTAACAAGGTCGAGGTGGGTTTGTCCACGAGAGGAAGGTAAAGTTGAAAAGAACAAGAGCAACTTCGAATAGCTAGAAAGCCCCTTTTGGTCGATGTCATTCTCCTCTTAGGAAGTACGCG
This sequence comes from Callithrix jacchus, assembly GCF_049354715.1. Lineage (NCBI taxonomy): Eukaryota > Metazoa > Chordata > Mammalia > Primates > Cebidae > Callithrix > Callithrix jacchus. The sequence goes on from NC_133507.1 coordinate 30,072,854, forward strand.
GGGACTGCATGGGCAGACATCACCACTCCCACTTAGCAGAGGAAAACTGAAGTACAACAGCCCTTTCTGCTGGAATTCCCTAGAAGGGGTCTGTGCCACATACAGGAAGTAGGGAGGATATCTTTGCAGCATATTTCTTTTCTTTTTTTTTTTTTTTTTGAGATGGAGTCTCACTCTGTTGCCAGGCTGGAGTGCAGCAGTCCGATGTTGGCTCACTGCAACCTCCACCTGCCTCTCAGGTTCAAGCGATTCCCCTGCCTCAGCCTCCTGAGTAGCTGGGACTACAGGTGCTCGCCACCATACCTGGCTAGTTTTTGTATTTTTAGTAGAGACAGGGTTTCACCACATTGGCCGGGATTGTTTCGATCTCCTGATCTCATGATTTGCCCGCCTTGGCCTCCCAAAGTGCTGGGATTACAGACATGAGCCACCGTGCCCGGCCCCCACAGCATATTTCTTCTCTTGGAGTAACTGCAAGAATTGCACAGGGACCACTTGCTCCGTTCTGTGAAAGCCCCAAGCCTGTCATGCAATAAAGACGTCCAGTTTCACCACAGCAGGGAGGCTCACGTGAAATATTCCACTTGAACAAAACCACTTAGCAGTTTACATCAATACTTACCCTGTCTCATTAAAAGTGAGGTGAACCCATGCCCATCAGTCTCAAAACCAGCATGTTGATACCAAGTTTCCCCAGCGGCATCCAAATCAATTTCTTCTTCGCCTTTCCCACTATCATGGAGGCAGGCAAAAGAAAAGTCAGGAAGACAGAGGATTACCCATGGCCAACCCCAAAACAAAATAACCATGGGAACCACCCAGGAAGAATGGGAAAGGTTCCCAGGAAACCCGTTTCAAAGCCTCAGATTGCAACTGGGGAAACTCAGCAACCCTTTAACCACCAAAACCATCATCACAAATAATGAACTTTCCATTGTCCCCCAAAAAAGGTGGATTTGGGCAGGATCAAGATAATAAAGACTTTAAAAGCTTCAATCCTCATTCTCTGGCCTTCTGCAAATGCCACACTTACCCCATTGGAGACAGAAGAAGCTTTGTCAAGATCTCCAAATGTGCCATCTGTAGGGACTGCTCACATCCTAGGTGAGAGACTAGGATTCAGAGCATCATACCACATGGTAGCAACCAGCCTCCTCTTCCTCCTTCCTGGGCTTCAAGTCTAGAAACGTGGGCCTCAGTCCACAGTGACTCCACCTATAAGAGCAACATAAGAAAATAATGGGATTTGTGCTTCTTTTTTATATACCTCGAGAGACTGCAAGATTATCTTCGGAAACATTAAATGTGATAACACAGGAAAATTACCTCATATGTTGTAGACACTCACTACATTAGTATTTAGTATTTCTATTTTCATAAGCAATTCATATTTTAATAAGGAAGCACTGGCTGGGTGTAGTGGCTCATGCCTGTAATCCCAGCACTTTGGGAGGCCGAAGCAGGTGGATCACCTGAAGTCAGGAGTTCCAGACCAGCCTGACTAACATGGAGAAACCCAGCCTCTACTAAAAATACAAAATTAACCAGGTGTGGTGGTGCATGCCTGTAATCCCAGCTGCTCGGGAGGCTGAGGCAGGAGAATTGCTTGAACCCAGGAGGCGGAGGTTGTGGTAAGCCAAGATTGTGCCATTGCACTCCAGCCTGGGCAACAAGAGCAAAACTTAGTCTCTAAATAAACAAATAAACAAATAAACAAAAGAAGCATTTACCAGGCTTAGTTATCTATAGTTTTGTAGAAAGCACCTGGACTGTGGTGATTCTTGCCCACCAAAATCTCATGGTTTATGGAAATACTAAAGCATGTGACTACAGGTACTGGAAGCAGCTTCACGAGAGCTCACAAATCAATCCACCCTGAACCATTAAGGAAACAAAACTTTCCAAAAGTGATGATCTCTTTCCTAAAAGCTTTACCAATGAAAGCCACGCTAGCACTTGTTTTCAAGCAACGGCACCAAAATGAACCGGAGAAGCGGGTGCTGCGAAATACGAATACCGAAGAAGCGGGTGTTGCATCCTCATTCTCTATTCTCAAGAAAGCATCAGCTAGAACAAAATAGCACCACCAGGTCATAGCGGGCAGGCAGACCAGGCACAGCTAGTCAATCTGCCTTTATGGAAAATAACTCCACACTTGAAGCTGATTTACTATCCAAAATGTAAACCAAGACTCACTCCTTGGGCAAAGCAGAATGACTTTAGCAGAAAGCAAATGAAGGCCTTTCCCAGCTCACAATCCCTTCCCATCCCCAGTCCAGTCCCTTGCAATATTAGATGCATAAATAAACGCTAACTCATTATGCCATTACATAGGACAAGGTCCTAATACCCCAGGAGCTTGTCAAATGAGACACCCTTGGAAGAACCAATGGCTCAGGGTTGGGCAAACTCGGTAATGCTATATTCCCTTGGTGGGGAATATTAACCTGTCAAGTTCCTCTGTCCTATGCTCTAATTGTCCCTTTTTGGCTACAACATCAACCTTAACACCAAACAATCAACGCTTCCCCAAAAGTACTTATAAACTCCAAGGTCTGAAAAAGTATTCTCAGAAAATGCAATGGCAATACCAAACTGCTATGGCACTCACCAGCATCATCTAATTCCAACTTTAATTCTTTTCTTGTTTTAATTTAATTTAATTTAATTCTTAGAGATGGGGTCTCACTATATTGCCCAGGACAGCCTCAAACTCTTGGGCTCAAGGAACCTTCCTGTCTCAGCCTCCTGGGTAGCTGGGACTACAGGCATATACCACCATGACCGGCTTCCAAGTTAAATTCTTGAGTAAATTAAGCAAACGTTTCCTTCATAGAAGCAATCCACTAACTTACATCCCAGTCACTGCCAAGATCTGGGCTTTGTACTCAATTTCATTTTTACATTAAAGGCAGGCAAAAAAAAAAAAAAAAAAAAAAAGAGGAAAGAAAGTGAAAACAGAGCAGTGGGTAAGATCCTCAAGGAGATGAGATAAACTGGGAGAGAAAAAAAACCCTGGGAAAGTAAGATAAAAATTGGAGGGAAGAAATGGTAGGATAACCAACTAAGTAAATACAATGCAAATACTGAAAATATAGACGGTGACTCTGATAATGCACTTGCCCATGAGGAGGAGAGAACAAACGGGGAAAATGGTTTTGTTTTATTCTACTGCAGTAACTTTGCCTTACTGGAAGAAAGGCATTAAGAGAGGTGGGAAGGTTGGAGACTGGACAGGAAAGGGTCGGAAGCAGAAAACATTCATCATTACGTTGAAAACACTCAGTGTCACTGTTAAATGCCTACTTTGTGTCAAAGCAGGGATAGAAACCTTACATGAATATTCATAATGAAATCTCATTATTCACTTAATTCATAGTGGAATTTCACAATCCGTTTCCATTTCACATTTGGGGAAATACAAGTTCAGAGAGGGTAGGCAATTTTCCTGAGGCCACACAGCCTAAAGTGGTAGAAGAGGAATTCAAAGCCAGGCCTTTCTGATATCAGCATCCTTTCTGATATATGCAGAAAGAATTTGTTCTGAGGACTTTAAAATGCTCAGACTCATGCATTAAATATGAACCAAAATGAAGTGTCTTCTCGAGTCATTACAGCACATTTGTTCTGCTGTCGTATAGGTAAATCTGTATTGTCAAGTGTGTTGCAAGTACCTACAATTCACATTAAATTACCAGCAAGTCTCATGTAAATTCTAGTTACATTTTCCCAGAACAATATCACAGGGTGTGCCTCCATGAAAACACAAAACCCACCTTGGAACAATTTGGTTCACTATGTATGGCGTTCACGAACAGAAGGTATATTTTAATGAAACTGAAAAAACATAATCTATGTCAAAGATACAAAGATAAATACATGGTGTCCTCCTACTTACAGCCAAGGAACTCAGCTGCTTATTTTCTTTTTTTTAAATTTTTTATTGGATTTTAGGTTTTGGGGTACATGAGCAGAGCATGCAAGACAGTTGCGTAGAAACACACATGGCGGTGTGCTTTTCTTTCCTTCTCCCCTTCACCCACATTTGGCATTTCTCCCCAGGCTATCCCTCCCCACCACCCCCTCCCACTGGCCCTCCCCTTTTCCCCCCAACAGACCCCAGTGTTTAGTACTCCCCTTTCTGTGTCCATGTGTTCTCATTTTTCATCACCCGCCTATGAGTGAGAATATGCGGTGTTTCATTTTCTGTTCTTGTGTCAGTTTGCTGAGGATGACGTTCTCCAGATTCATCCATGTCCCTACAAATGACACAAACTCATCATTTCTGATTGCTGCATAATATTCCATGGTGTATATGTGCCACATTTTTCCAATCCAGTCTATTATCAATGGGCATTTGGGTTGATTCCAGGTCTTTGCTATTGTAAACAGTGCTGCAATGAACATTCGTGTACATGTGTCCTTATAGTAGAACGATTTATAGTCTTTTGGATATATACCCAGTAATGGGATTGCTGGGTCAAATGGAATTTCTATTTCTAAGGCCTTGAGGAATCGCCACACTGTCTTCCACAATGGTTGAACCAATTTACACTCCCACCAACAGTGTAAAAGTGTTCCTTTTTCTCCACATCCTCTCCAGCATCTGTTGTCTCTAGATTTTTTAATGATCGCCATTCTAACTGGCGTGAGATGGTATCTAAATGTGGTTTTGATTTGCATCTCTCTGATGACCAGTGAGGATGAGCATTTTTTCATATGATTGTTGGCCTCATATATGTCTTCTTTCGTAAAGTGTCTGTTCATATCCTTTGCCCACTTTTGAATGGGCTTGTTTGTTTTTTTCCTGTAAATCCGTTTGAGTTCTTTGTAAATTCTGGATATCAGCCCTTTGTCAGATGGGTAAACTGCAAACATTTTTTCCCATTCTGTTGGTTGCCGATCCACTCTAGTGACTGTTTCTTTTGCCGTGCAGAAGCTGTGGAGTTTGATTAGGTCCCATTTGTCTATTTTGGCTCCTGTTGCCAATGCTTTTGGTGTTTTGTTCATGAAGTCCTTGCCTATTCCTATGTCCTGGATAGTTTTGCCTAGATTTCATTCTAGGGTTTTTATGGTGCCAGGTCTTATGTTTAAGTCTTTAATCCATCTGGAGTTAATTTTAGTGTAAGGTGTCAGGAAGGGGTCCAGTTTCTGCTTTCTGCACATGGCTAGCCAGTTTTCCCACCACCATTTGTTAAACAGGGAATCCTTTCCCCCTTGCTTGTTTTTGTCAGGTTTATCAAAGATTGTATAGTTGTAGATATGTTGTGTTGCCTCCGGTGCCTCTGTTTTGTTCCATTGGTCTATATCTCTGTTTTGGTACCAGTACCATGCTGTTTTGATTACTGTAGCCTTGTAGTATAGTTTGAAATCCAGTAGTGTGATGCCCCCCGCTGTGTTCTTTTTGCTTAGAATTGACTTGGCTATGCGGGCTCTCTTTTGGTTCCATATGAAGTTCATGGTGGTTTTTTCCAGTTCTGTGAAGAAAGTCAATGGTAGCTTGATGGGGATAGCGTTGATTTTGTAAATTACTTTGGGCAGTATAGCCATTTTCGCGATGTTAATTCTTCCTAACCATGAACATGGGATGTTTCTCCATTTGTTTGTGTCCTCTCTGATTTCGTTGAGCAGTGGTTTGTAGTTCTCCTTGAAGAGGTCCCTTACGTTCCTTGTGAGTTGTATTCCAAGGTATTTTATTCTTTTTGTAGCAATTGTGAATGGCAGTTCGTTCTTGATTCGGCTTTCTTTAAGTCTGTTATTGGTGTAGACGAATGCTTGTGATTTTTGCACATTGATTTTATATCCTGAGACTTTGCTGAAGTTGCTTATCAGTTTCATGAGTTTTTGGGCTGAGGTGATGGGGTCTTCTAGGTATACTATCATGTCATCTGCAAATAGAGACAATTTGGCTTCCTCCTTTCCTATTTGAATACCCTTTATTTCTTTTTCTTGCCTGATTGCTCTGGCTAGAACTTCCAGAACTATATTGAATAGGAGTGGTGACAGAGGGCATCCTTGTCTAGTGCCGGATTTCAAAGGGAATGCTTCCAGTTTTTGCCCATTCAGTATAATATTGGCTGTTGGTTTGTCATAATAGCCTTTATTACTTTGAGATACGTTCCATCGATACCGAGTTTATTGAGGGTTTTTAGCATAAAGGGCTGTTGAATTTTGTCAAATGCCTTCTCTGAGTCAATTGAGATAATCATGTGGTTTTTGTTTTTGGTTCTGTTTATGTGGTGAATTACATTTATAGACTTGCATATGTTGAACCAGCCTTGCATCCCTGGGATGAATCCTACTTGATCATGGTCAATAAGTTTTTTGATTTGCTGTTGCATTTGGCTTGCCAATATTTTATTGAAGATTTTGGCATCTATGTTCATCATGGATATTGGCCTGAAGTTCTCTTTTCTTGTTGGGTCTCTGCCGGGTTTTGGTATCAGGATGATGTTGGTCTCGTAAAATGATTTGGGAAGTATTCCCTCTTTTTGGATTGTTTGAAATAGTTTTAGAAGGAATGGTACCAGCTTCTCTTTGTGTGTCTGGTAGAATTCGGCTGTGAACCCACCTGGACCTGGGCTTTTTTTGTGTGGTAGGCTCTTAATTGCTGCCTCGACTTCTGACCTTGTTATTGGTCTATTCATAGTTTCAGCTTCCTCCTGGTTTAGGCTTGGGAGGATGCAGGAGTCCAGGAATTTATCCATTTCTTCCAGGTTTACTAGTTTATGTGCATAGAGTTGTTTGTAATATTCTCTGATGATGGTTTGAATTTCTGTGGAATCTGTGGTGATTTCCCCTTTATCATTTTTTATTGCATCTATTTGGTTGTTCTCTCTTTTCTTTTTAATCAATCTGGCTAGTGGTCTGTCTATTTTGTTGATCTTTTCAAAAAACCAGCTCTTGGATTTATTGATTTTTTGAAGGGTTTTTCGTGTCTCAATCTCCTTCAGTTCAGCTCTGATCTTAGTTATTTCTTGTCTTCTGCTGGGTTTTGAGTTTTTTTGATCTTGCTCCTCTAGCTCTTTCAATTTTGACGATAGGGTGTCAATTTTGGATCTCTCCATTCTCCTCATATGGGCACTTATTGCTATATACTTTCCTCTAGAGACTGCTTTAAATGTGTCCCAGAGGTTCTGGCATGTTGTGTCTTCGTTCTCATTGGTTTCGAAGAACTTCTTTATTTCTGACTTCATTTCATTGTTTACCCAGTCAACATTCAAGAGCCAGTTGTTCAGTTTCCATGAAGCTGTGCGGTTCTGGGTTGGTTTCTGTATTCTGAGTTCTAAGTTGATTGCACTATGGTCTGAGATGCTGTTTGTTATGATTTCAGTTGTTTTGCATTTGTTGAGCAGTGCTTTACTTCCAATTATGTGGTCAATTTTAGAGTAGGTGTGATGTGGTGCTGAGAATAATGCATATTCTGTGGATTTGGGGTGGAGAGTTCTGTAAATGTCTATCAGGTTTGCTTGCTCCAGGTCTGAGTTCAAGCCCTGGATATCCTTGTTGATTTTCTGTCTGGTTGATCTGTCTAATATTGACAGTGGAGTGTTAAAGTCTCCCACTATTATTGTGTGGGAGTCTAAGTCTCTTTGTAAGTCATTAAGAACTTGCCTTATGTATCTGGGTGCTCCTGCATTGGGTCCATATATGTTTAGGATGGTTAGCTCTTCTTGTTTTATTGATCCTTTTACCAGTATGTAATGGCCTTCTTTGTCTCTTTTGATCTTTGTTGCTTTAAAGTCTATTTTATCAGAGATGAGAATTGCAACTCCTGCTTTTTTTTGCTCTCCATTTGCTTGGTAAATCTTCCTCCATCCCTTTATTTTGAGCCTTTGTGTATCCTTGCATGTGAGATGGGTTTCCTGGATACAGCACACTGATGGGTTTTGGATTTTTATCCAATTTGCCAGTCTGTGTCTTTTGATTGGTGCATTTAGTCCATTTACATTTAGGGTTAATATTGTTATGTGTGAATTTGATACTGCCATTTTGATGCTAAGTGGCTGTTTTGCCTGTTAGTTGTTGTAGATTCTTCATTATGTTGATGCTCTTTAGCATTTAGTGTGATTTTGGAATGGCTGGTACTGGTTTTTCCTTTCTATGTGTAGTGCCTCTTTCAGGAGCTCTTGTAAAGCAGGCCTGGTGGTGACAAAATCTCTGAGTACTTGCTTGTTCGCAAAGGATTTTGTTTTTCCTTCACTTCTGAAGCTCAGTTTGGCTGGATATGAAATTCTGGGTTGAAAGTTCTTTTCTTTAAGAATGTTGAATATTGGCCCCCACTCTCTTCTGGCTTGTAGTGTTTCTGCCGAGAGATCTGCTGTGAGTCTGATGGGCTTCCCTTTGTGGGTGACTCGACCTTTCTCTCTGGCTGCCCTTAGTATTTTCTCCTTTATTTCAACCTTGTTGAATCTGACGATTATGTGCCTTGGGGTTGCTCTTCTTGCAGAATATCTTTGTGGTGTTCTCTGTATTTCCTGCATTTGAGTGTTGGCCTGTCTTGCTAGGTGGGGGAAGTTTTCCTGGATGATGTCCTGAAGAGTATTTTCCAGCTTGGATTCATTCTCTTTGTCCCCTTCTGGTACACCTATCAAACGTATGTTAGGTCTTTTCACATAGTCCCACATTTCTTGGAGACTTTGTTCATTCCTTTTTGCGCTTTTTTCTCTAATCTTGGTTTCTCATTTAATTTCATTGAGTTGGTCTTCGACTTCAGATATTCTTTCTTCTGCTTGGTCAATTCGGCTATTGAAACTTGTGCATGCTTCGCGAAGTTCTCGTATTGTGTTTTTCATCTCCTTTAATTCATTCATATTCCTCTCTAAGTTATCCATTCTTGTTATCATTTTCTCATATCTTTTTTTAAGTTCGTTAGTTTCTTTGCATTGATTTAATACATGTTCTTTTCACTCACAAAAGTTTCTCATTATCCACCTTCTGAAGTATAATTCCGTCATTTCGTCACAGTCATTCTCCGTCCAGCTTTGTTCCCTTGCTGGTGAGGAGTTTTGGTCCTTTCTAGGAGGCGAGGTGTTCTGGTTTCGGGTGTTTTCCTCCTTTTTTCGCTGGTTTCTTCTCGTCTTTGTGGGTTTATCCGCTTGTCGTCTGCGTAGTTGCTGACTTTTCGATTGGGTCTCTGAGTGGACACCGAGATTGTTGATGATGAAGTATTTCTGTTGCTTGGTTTTCCTTCTACCAGCCTAGCCCCTTCGCTGTACGACTGCTGAGGTCCACTCCAGGCCCTGCTTGTCTGGGGTGCACCTCTAGCAGCTGTGGCACAGTGAGGGATGCTACCAGTTTCTTTTTCTGCTATCTTTGTCCCAGGATGATGCCTGCCAAGTGTCAGTCTTTTGGATATAGAGGGGTCAGGGAGCTGCTTGAGGAGACAGTCTGTTCTTTTTAGGAGCTCAATTTCTGAGCTGTGAGCTCTGTTGTTCATTCAGGGCTGTTAGGCTGCTATGTTTGATTCTGCTGCAACAGAGCTCATTAAAAAAACTTTTTTTTTTCTCAAATGCTCTGTGTTGGGGGGTTCAGGCTTTATTTTTCGATGTCCGTTGAGGTGTTCTGCCCAGCTAGGAGGCAGACTAGCCACTGTTTGGCTGCCGAGGCTCCGCCCTGCTGTTGTGTGATTCGCCCTGTTCCTGCAGGCTCTGCTGTGGTCTCCGCCACGCCCTGCGGCGGAGTCTCTTCGTTGTAGCGTGTTGCCTCGGCAACGGCAGGCTGCGTCAGCAGTGGGCGTGTATCTCAGTAGGGACGGGTTGCCTTGGCAACGGGAGGCTGCGTCAGCAGTGGGCGTGTATCTCAGTAGGGACGGGTTGCGTCGGCATCGGCTGGCTGCGTCAGCAGTGGGTGTGTATCTCAGTTGGGGCGGGTTGCCTCTGTAGTGGTGGACGCCCCTCCCCCACAGAGCGTCTTGGACCGTCTGCTCAGGATAGGTTGAAATCGCGGTTTTGTTCGTCCCACTGGGTACCCTGAACGCTCTGTCCCTGCAATCCCCTGGGCTGGCCTACTGTCCGAGTCTCGTTCAGTCTCAAGTCCAGCCCTCTCAAGTCTCAGGGTGTCCGTTCAACAGGGCACCCGGACAAGCGCGCCCTGTGGGGATTGCTGGGTAGGGCCGGCCACTGCCGCCCCGGCTGCCGGCTTCGCCAGGCAGACTTACTGCCTGGCGTCCCGTGTCTCCCTTACACTTGGGAGTTTCCCCGTTCTGTGGGCAACAAAGATCAGTCTGGAAATGCAACTCCAACTCACCTCTTTGCGGATTCAACGAGAGCTCCAATCCTGGGTTGTTCTCACAGTGCCATCTTGAGTCCTCCCCCCACTGTTTATTTTCAAAGGCTGTTTTCAGGCCTTTTTTGACAGAGTTCCATGGGGCAGAATTTCAAAAATGAATATAAACTCAAGAAAGGAGGTGGCAGGCCACGCGTGGTGGTTCACATAATCCCTCCCAGCACTTTGAGAGGCTGAGGCGGGCAGATCACTTGAGGTCAGGAGTTCAAGAGCAGCCTGATCAACACAGTGAAACCCCATCTCTACTAAAAATACAAAAAAAAAATTAGTTGGTTGTGGTGGTGCCTGTAATCCCAGCTATACTTGGGAGGCTGAGGCAGGAGAATCACTTGAACCCAGGAGGTGGAGGTTGCAGTGGGCCAAGACCATGGTATTGGACTCCAGCCTGGGCAACAAGAGCAAAACTCCATCTCAAGAAGAAAAGAAAGGAGGTGGGGCTGGGTGCAGTGGCTCAAGCCTGTAATCCCAGCACTTTGGGAGGCTGAGGCGGGTAGATCACGAGGTCAAGAGATCGAGACCATCCTGGTCAACATGGTGAAACCCCGTCTCTACTAAAAATGCAAAAACTTAGCTGGGCATGGTGGTGCAGCCTGTAGTCTTAGCTACTCGGGAGGCTGAGGTAGGAGAATTGCTTGAACCCAGGAGGCAAAGGTTGCGGTGAGCTGAGATCGCGCCATTGCACTCCAGCCTGGGTAACAACAGCGAAACTCCATCTCAGAAAAAAAAAAAAAAAGAAAGGAGTTGGCCTTTGTTTGTATTCCAATTAAGATACCATCAAAAGCCAAAGTTGATTCTTCTGAAAGATCAACAAAATTGATAATATGTTAGCAAGACTGAAGGAGAAAAGGTACAAACGATGCCATGAATGAAAAAGGAAACATAGCTACAGATGCTATAGTCTTTAAAAATGTTATGGGGATACCATGTTCAATATTATACCAATAAATCTGAAACTGTATATAAAATGGGAAAACGTCTGTAAATGGTCTGGTATCTATTAAACAAATTAACAGTTAACAAACAGTCAGACATGGTGGCACAAGCCTATAGTCCTAGCTACACAGGAGGTTGGGGTGGGAGGATCACTTGAGTCCAGGAGTTCGAGTCTAGCCCGGGCAATACCCCACCTCTAAAAAGAAGAAATAAGTGAATAAAATTTAAAGTATAACCAACCAGAGACAAACCAGCTTATTTAGAGAGAGGTGGGGAGACAATATGAAAAGATAATGATGCAGAAATTGTCACTTTCTCTCACATCTACATGGTCATATAACAGCATTAACCCCAATTTCAAATGTCCGCATAATGGTACCTTCTAACAGTCCCATGTGACGATATCTAAAAACCTTTGCTCTATGAATAATACATTTCCCCTTTCTCTAACTAAGAATTATTGTTCCATAAAACTCTATTAGTCTGTTTCACCAGCATTATCATGAGATTCAATTTGGTTGTCTTTAGTGTCAAATGAGTTATTAAAGGTTCCTTGGGGTGTGGGGGCCTGAGGGAGTGCGTCACAAGCCTCTTGTCAACATCAATTTCATATCTACCTGCCACTGGGTCCTTTCTTGAGCCCAAAACCAGCTAGAACTCAGGTCTCTAGCCCTGAATCATGCAACCTGTTGTCCTTCCCTAGGCCACGTCTAATATGGTTTAAAAGTAATTTCCTTTCCATCCATATCTTTAACTTCAAGGAAGCACGAGTCAGAGCAAGCTAAGTGAACCGTGGCCCAGCAGCCTGCCTCCTGACCTTCAAAGTTCAAGGAAAGGTATGCTAAGAAAGTCAGGCAATTCCACTTTGATATTAGAAAAATGATAAAATCAGCTACTGACATTTTCCTGACTGGACCCACCCCAGACCTGGGAAATAGCATTTGGCTTGCTATAAATACAATAGGAGCTATACATTTTTCACCTTCATTTCTTCCCCTTAAAGTAAGACGATTCTGTAAACATTCTCATGAAGGATCTGAAAAAACAAAAACCAGCTCCAACTGCTGGTATATTACTAAGTTGATGATCAGGTAGAAAATAACTGCAACCGTTAACAGTTAACCCTATAGCCTCCATCTGACCCCTACAGACCCAGGCTAAATGGAAGCCCACTGACCAGCTCCAGGCTTGAAATAAAACCTAAAGCCTGTCTGTGAGAAGCCTCATTTGGACCAGGTTTATCCTTTGCTGGAACATACTGTCCCTTGCAATGATCCCAGCCCACAGTGCCACCCTTCACCCAAACTTCCTCTCATACTCCACCCAAAATTGACTTAGGCAATCAATCCAAAGGTAAGCCTAGCTGTCACATAAAGACAGACATTAAAAAAAAAAATGTTCCAGATAAACAAATCACACCTCCACAGTCAGGAACCTAGAACCAAACTAATCTAATCAGATGTAAAATTAATGAGAAGCCAGAGACTTCCCATGTCTCACTCCAGAACTCCCATCCAGGTGCGGTCACGAGCCACAGCTTCTTAGTATTTCTTCGGAACCTTTTTTCCACTTGATTTCCAAGTGTGCCATGGGGTTCATTTTCAATGGCACTGAACTGCAATTACCCAACTCTCAGCGGGACAGCCCCGGGCAGGACGCATCCTGGGTGGGTGGTAGGATCCCGCGGTCTCCTCCCCAACACCGTATCCCATACAATGATCCTCGCTTATAGAAGTCAAGGAGGAAAGATGAAGCTTTCAAAGCCGGAATCTCTGTACTCTGGAGCCAGAACCAACGTCGCTGGAGTCCCCGGAGCTCAGACGGCAACGCGCGCCGAGCAGCTTTGAGACGCGCTTGCTCGTTCTGGGAAGGGGCTCCGGGGCTCACGGTTCACCCGCCCCAGCTGCACTGCTCAGCTCCGGGCTCTCACCTATCCTCGCCCAGAGCCACAATTGGCTGCCCGCCCCCGACCACCCGACACAGAGATTCGCCGGTGGAAAGAATCGGTTTCAAAATTCAAGCTCGCTCCTGCTCAACAAGGCGCGCACTTTTCTCCCGTCTGGCTTCACATCTCTCAAACTTCCAGTCACAGAAATGAGGAAGCGGCAGCCTTCCCCGGCTGCTTGCGGAGGCAGTGGGTGTAACTTGTGAAGTTTCGTGCTATGATGAATCTGGTCACTTGGGTGTGTTGGAGAGGGTTGGTCGCTACTCCCTTCCTCCTCCCACCATCACCTCCCTCCTCTCCGCCTCCCTCTCCAATTTACTTCTTTCCGGCTGTCACCCAGAATCCCAGCACCCTGCCCACCGCATCCTTGGGAGCAATGTATTTCGAACAGGTCTTAAGCATTTTACGGATGAACCTGGTCACCCTGCACAAAGCACAAGTGACTATCTAATATTTTTCTATAGCACATGGCAAGAAGCAGCGCCTCTAAAGTCCAGGAATGTTACATAAGCATCCCCCACGCGTCCTTCAAGGGCAGAAACGTGGGTAGTTCATCAAGTGGAGACCTGACTCCCAAATATCTACTGAAAACCAGTGAAGGGCAGAAAAATAGAAACCAAACTTTCAGTTGGCTGCCTTTTCTTTAATATGTACTAGAAAGCATTTCAAATATACATCCGGGTGTGATGGCTCACGCCTGTAATCCCAGCACTTTGGAGGCTAAGGTGGGCGGATCACGAGGCGACCCGCCTAACCAACATGGTGACACTCCATTTCTACTAAAAATACAAAAATTAGCCCGTATGGTGATGCGTGCCTGTAATCCCAGCTACTCTGAAGGCTGAGGCAGGAGAATTGCTTGAACCCGGGAGGCAGAGGTTGCAGTGAGCCGAGATCGCACCTGGGCGACAGAGAGAGATTCCGTCTCAAAAATAATAATAACACACACACACACACACACACACACACCATATATTTGAAAAGAAAGTAATGAACACCCAAGTGCCCACCATAAAGCATAAAATATTAAAATTACTAACGCAGTGGAAACTATCTGCAACCCTTTTCCGCGATGAAATACACCCCTCTTTCCTTCCCCCTGGAAAGAAAACTGCCCCACATTTCATTTCCCATGAGCCAATTTTTGTATCGCAGTTTCTAAAAACGTTAATGGGAACAGGCTAACTTAAAGTTTACCAGGAAGCCATGCCACGGACACCCCTCTACTATGCTGGACCTTGGTTTCCAAACAGAAGTTTCCTTAAATAAAACTTAAAATGCCCTTAGGTTAAATGAAGCCTCAGGTGGCTGGTTAAAGAGAACAAAAGAAATCACAAAAGAAGAAAACAGTAAATCTAAAGTGACAGGTGAGAAGCTATAGCTGAAATGATTGAAGCATTCATGGATGAAATTGATAGATTAATAGAGCATTATCATTTCATAAGGTTAAAAGCTGGGCCAAAAACTAAGGATACTCATCCATGCTATAAGGAACTTTACCCAAAGACACAGGCTATAAAAATAGAAACACAACATTCATTAAAGAAGTCATAATGACTCAAATGCCAGCCAGAGAGACAGCCTGGAAACAATACTCAGAAAAGGGAACTTTCAGATACATTTAAACTTGACTCAATATATGGATATATATTCATATATATTTATATACATATATATATTCATACATATCCATATATTCACATACCTATTCATATGTACATGAACATGAAGAAAGAGATGTCTGGTTCATCTTTATATTCTTGGTAACTCACATAAAGCCTGGTATAAGCAGAAAATCTAATCACCACTTGAAAAATGAATTAAGGAAATAAACAAAAGTGTCCGAAAACATATCTAAAAGTACTGAAACGAGCATGGTGGCTCACACGTGTAATCCCAGTACTTCGGGAGGCCAAGGCAGGTGGATCACCTGAGGTCAGGAGTTTGAGGCCAGCCTGGCCAACATGGTGAAACCCCATCTCTACTAAAAATACACAAATTAGCCAGGCGTGGTGGTGTGCACCTATATTTCCAGCTACTCAGGAGGCTGAGGCAGGAGAATCACTTGAACCCAGGAGGCGGAGGTTGCAGTGAGCCAAGATCATACCACTGCACTTCCAGCCTGGGTGACAGAGTGAGACTGTCTTGAAAATAAATAAATAAACAAACAAACAGAATGAAGAAAGAGAAGAATGCCTGGATAGAGCAATGGTCCTTATTTGGAGGTGATTTTGCCTCCGGGGAACATCTGGTAATATCTGAAGGCATTTTTGGTTGCCACAGCTGGGGGTGCTACTGACATCTGGTAGGTAGAGTCCAGAGATGCTCTTCAACATCCTATCATGCATAAAACAGGCCCCATGACAAAGAATTCTTCAGCCACAAGTGCCAATAGTGCTGCTGCTGAGAAACCCCAATTTAGAAGTTTCACTCTCACCTGTCACTTAATTAATGTATTCCATCTATTCCATATAGCATCATCAATTTGAAAGGACTCTCCAGGGACTTATCAAAATATGAAACAACACTTCTCCTTTTCCACTGTGCAGCATTCAATGGCTGAGAACCATATGTATGGGCTCAGAAGAAAATAGACACTGAGATCAGAGGCAGGAAAGCATCCCATGGTTCTGGGTGCAGCCTTGGCATCCATGCACTCAACATGCTAACGGCTGATGCTGAATCTGATGAAAACAATCATGAAGGGGGTGGGAGGAAGAGGATGTAGAGCCAGGGGGACTGGTTTGAGAATCAGAGATCACCTACTTCAGGGAAGCTGACATGGTGTGCAGAGAGAGATGTGACAGATACAGAGACAAAGCGGGCTTATCGTGGCCCATCAGTCATTTCTCCATTGGCAATAGAGTCTACGCTGGAAGTACTCCACTCAGAACAGGAAGGCGCTTCATCTCATTACAGCATATAGAAAAGAATCGTATAGATCACTCATTGGAAGAGGAAGGTAAGCACCATGAAGTCTGCGGTCAGAGCAGGGGGCTTACACATCTCGCCTACAGGTTTTCTGCTCTCATGATTACCTAAGAAGGGTTTCTTTTAGTTCTGGGAAGCCATATACCTTTTCCCCCTTATTTCTGATATTATTATTTAATTTCTGCATGGAGGGAGAGAAGAACTTTTGTTGTTGTTATGTAGTGTTTCATCTGGGGGAGGCAGGGAACAGAAGGTTTGCTCATCTTGAATCTTTTTGAAGCCACATATATGGTGGGGATGCAATACATATGTGCTGGATTAAGCCAAATAATCCCCACCTTATTCCCTATCTCTCAGGCCTAAAAGTAAAAGGTCCCCTGTAGATGCTTCTAAAGAAAAATGTCTTGAGATCAAGAGTCTGAGCAACATGTGAACACATTACATAATCCCCGCTGGCTCCATATAGTGGCGGGCAGGTTTTCACAGATCTGAACAGAAGGGCTGACCTGATACAGGTGAAACTCCAACAATATCAGAACTAGAGAGGCCCCAGGCATTGGCCTCAGGCCTCATAGGGAAGCAGGACTTAGCATCCAAGAATTTACTCCTGTAGCAGAAGGGCTGTGTCCTCCTGTCCAGGAAGAATGCCAGGCTGTGGGTTCCCCTGAAACACTACTAGACAAGCGGGCAGTAAGGAAGATGCCCTACCCCTCTTAAAGTACCAGCTTCTCAACCTGCAGTGTTGAAAGCCACTGGTTTTGCTTTTTAAAAGTTAGGCAAATTTAAGAAAAGAAAACATGAACACAGGTCCAAGCCCCATCAACAGCAATGAACTTATACACAAATGTACACTATTTCTGCACCAAAGAAATGCAACAGTAGGGGAGCACGGCTGACTTTTGTTGTTAATTTGTTAGAAGAGAATGATTGCTTCCACTTCATAGACTTGCCATGAGGAATAATTGAGGTCGTAAACAGAAAGAATTAAGACTAGTTTGGCATATAAAAAGTGCTCAATAAATTTTTGATGTTATTATTCAGACTTGAGATATGTTGTGCACAGCTTTGGTTAACTCACCTTGGGAGAGTAATATTCTTGAGAGAGAGTTTTGAAGGTAGTTCAGAAATAATTAAATGCCTTCCTTGATTGAAATAGAAAGTCAATTAAGACAATGAAACATTTTTGTCTGTAGTATCTAGGACATAGTTTTCTCATTTTCCTTTCGTAATGGGAAAATGTGAAACTTTCTTAGAGTAGTGACAAATTACTCATTCTGAGGTCAATTGTTCTCCAAAAAATACATTTCGAACAGGGAAGGAGGGTGAGATTCTAGAAGCCTTGGAATTCAATGCTGGGGTAGAATGATGGTTAGGACTCAGGCAGCCCAGGTTCCTGGTGTTGCCAGCCGTATGATTTTGGAAAAGCTCTTCAATCCCTCTGAGTCTCAGGCTTCCTAACTATAAACTAGAGGTAAAAATATCCACCTGCAATGGTGATGGTGTTAGGGTGCAGGAGACAAGCTGTGACGGTTATTACATGATAGCTGAGCAAAAACCCAGAACCAACTTTACAATGGGTTCCAGTGACTGACTATAACAGGGAGCAAAGTGTTCGCATAAAATGGGCCCAGTAGCCAAGCTTCTTTCGTTCTTTTTCTTTTTTCCTTTTTTTGAGACAGAGTTTCGCTCTTGTTACCCAGGCTGGAGTGCAATGGCACGATCTCGGCTCACCACAACCTCTGCCTCCTGGGTTCAGGCAATTCTCCTGCCTCAGCCTCCTGAGTAGCTGGGATTACAGGCATGTGCCACCAAGCCCAGCTAGTTTTTTGTATTTTTAGTAGAGACAGGGTTTCACCATGTTGACCAGGATGGTCTCTATCTCTTGATCTCGTGATCCACCCGCCTCAGCCTCCTAGCTTCTTTCATTCTATCTAAGAAAATTATCTCATGCCATGGCTTACGCCTCTAATCCCAGCAATTTGGGAGGCCGAGATAAGCAGATCACCTGAAGTCAGGAGTTCAAGACCAGCCTGACCAATGTGACAAAACCCCATCTCTACTAAAAATACAAAGATTAGCTGGGCGTAGTTGTGGGTGCCTGTAATTCCAGCTAGATGAAAGGCTGAGGCAGGATAATCGCTTGAACCCAGGTGGCGGAAATTGCAGTGAGCTGAGATTGTGCCATTGCACTCCAGCCTGGGTGACAAGAGTGAGACTCTGAAAAAAAAAAAGAAAGAAAAAAAAAAAACAAAAGAAAGAGAAAGCAAGAGAATCATCTCACAGATACATGTCTGGTTTTCTTGGATGGGGCACAAAACAACCCAGGTATGTGTCTAGGAATAAGGCAGTGGAATAAAAAAGGGGGAGGCAGTGACAGCTTAGAATGTTATAGATGCTGCACTCATTAATTTCTTCATACATCTGATTATTTTTCTGATGGAAGTTATATTTATTTCATTGAGGGGTATTGGGAAGGCTCTGTGAGAGGGTAAACAGATGAAAATCCACAGCCCCCATCTTTAAAGGAACTATAGGGAAAAAAGGGAAGCATGGTATTTATAGAAAGCCATCTATGTGTTTGTGTATAATATCAGAGTAGGCTATTGTCAAGCAGCTCTAAAATTTCAGTGACTTCACACAATAGATGTTTAGGTCTTGCTCATACAAAGTCTGTTTCCTCATGTAGTAGTTTATGGACTCAGATTCCTTCAATTTTGTGACTCTGAGATACCCTAGAGTGGGAGTCAGCAAACTGTGGCTCACAGGTCAATTCCAACCTACTGTTTTCAAACATTTTTTTGTAAATAAAGTTTTATTGGAACACAGCCACACCTACTCATTTCCCTTTCATCTGTGCTTTGCAGCTGGTCTCACGTTGCAATGGTAGAGTGAAGTGGTTGTGACAGAGACTGTATGGCCCATGAAGGTTAAAATATTTACATTCTGTCCCTTTTCAGAGACAATTTGCTAAGTCTTGCCACAAGGCACTGGAATCCAATGTTAGATTCTCTGATTCAGCCCACAGAATGAGGAGAAAAAGAGTGGAAGATTATGCAAGAGGATTTATGAACTATGTCTGGACATAGCTTTCTTCAATCCCACCTCAACCTGATTTCAATGGAAGCCAGGAAATGCAGCCTTGCTATTACCAAGAAGGAAAATGCAAAGCAGTTCTCCATAGACTGGTACTGTGCTAGACTCTTCCATTCACTCTATTCTTTTTGTTTATCAAAATAACCCTTTAAGCTGGGCATGGTGGCCTGAGCCTATAGTCCTAGCTACTTGGGAGGCTGAGGCAGGAGGATCACTTGAGCCCAGGAGTTTGAGGCTGCTATGATCTTTGATCACACAGCCACTGCACTCTAGCTTGGGCAACATAGACCACATCTCTAAAAAACAATCAAGCAAACAAAAATCAAAGACAGAATTGCTTTGCAAATGAGATAGCTGAGGTTCAGAGAGGTTAAGCAACTTGCCTCAAGGTCACCCAGCATTAAAAAAGTTATAGTAGTGATAAGATCCTCATCATATTTGTGCTATTCTTTCTGAAAAATATTTGTAATTGTGGTAAAATATATTAATACTTAACATGACATGAACTTCTCCAATTATTTTTAAAGTGTACACTTCAGTAGCATCTGAAATGTGTTCTTGAGAGTGGGAAGTTTGCTAGTTGTTAACAAGGAACTCAAAACTTAGAGTTTTCATTTCAGTGATAATCTTCAAAAGTTAAACAGATTCAACTGGGCAATACCTTAAACTGAAGACTGACATGAAATTTCTGAGCTTACATTTTAGTTTATGTTTATTGGTGCCAATGGTAATTCTGAATTGTCATAGGCTGGTAAGAAGGGACTGAAATGGATTTGATACTGAAATTATTTCTTTAAGCTTTTCCTATACACTATGAACTAAGGAATGTTTTGTGGTAGTTTACAAAAAGAGAAAAGTGATAGAAGAATTAAGCCATTATGAATGACATAACTATATAGGCATGCCATACCCAAAAGGGTCTACTCCACTGAATTCAAAACAATGTTGATATTTGAGAGGCAATTCAGTTTGCACGAAACAATGTTATCCAGTATATTTTATTATTGTTTACTTGTAAATCTTTGGTTTTGTGGCTTTTTTCTTTTTCATTTAGTTTGTAATTTAGTTTCACAGTTGTTTAAGCATTGTTATGCATGAAGAATTCATCGCTAGTTTTATGCTTGCACATATTTAAATTACTTAATAAAATTAATTTAAACAAAAACATGACAGGTCCAGAAGAATACTTTCTCCTTGAAAGGTTTTGTGTCTATGACTGAAGCATAAGAGTGTCTACCCTACAGAAATAGTTCTCTTTTACCAAAGATTGAAATTTGAATTAGGAAACTGTACCAGTGAAGTCAAGCTAAGTTCAGCTGCAATAACAAGCAAGCCAGGGGCTGGGCGCGGTGGCTCAAGCCTGTAATCCCAGCACTGGGGAGGCCGAGGCGGGTGGATCACGAGGTCAAGAGATCGAGACCATCCTGGTCAACATGGTGAAACCCTGTCGTAAAATACAAAATGTAAAAATACAAAAAATTAGCTGGGCATGGTGGCGCATGCCTGTAATCCCAGCTACTCAGGAGGCTGAGGCAGGAGAATTGCCTGAACCCAGGAAGCAGAGGTTGTGGTGAGCCGAGATTGCGCCATTGCACTCCAGCCTGGGTAACAAGAGCGAAACTCCACCTCAAAAACAAACAAACAAACAAACAAACAAACAAACAAACAAACAAACAAACAAACAAGCAAGCCAGAAGTCACAGTGGCTTAAACCACTTGCTTACATTAAGTTCATTGTATGTTGATAAAGAACTCATGGTGCTTCTTCTAACTGCCTACAAACTTCTCTTGGTGTTAAAATCTTCCATTCACTGAACAAAAACAGCACATAATAAACTGTTTAGAAAAGAAACTTGTTTTTACTTCTCAGGGTTGGACATCCGTATGGCCATATAGGCATACATGGTCCAAGAAACTTCTTCTGCCAGTTCCTTCTAAATGTCTGTCTACAAACTTCTTTTTGTGATAAAATCTTCCATTCCTCAAGCAAAAACAGTACATAATGAAGTGTTCAGGAATAAAAGCTTGTTAATATTTTTCAGGGCTGGGTAACCATGTGGCTCTGTAGGCACAAACGGGTTTAAGAAACCTCTGCTAGCTTCTTCTAAATGCCTGCCTATAACAGTGTCTTAGTGTTAAAATCTTCTGTTCACTAAAAGTAAACAGTACAAGATAAACTACTCAGAAAAGAAGTTGGCTTTTGCTTTTCAGGGCTGAATATCTGTATGGATATCAGGACCCGAATTGATCATCATAGCAGGATCCAAACTGATGGATCTACCCTCAGTAATATGTCTGGTTGAGGAGAATGAGTGCTCCATTGGTTCTCTCACCTGCAGGTAAATGTGGATGAATTAAGTCAGATGCCTGTACCGAACTTCTAGAAGAGGAGCACAGTCCTCAGGTACGGCCAGGATAAGAGTGAACCAGCATCTGTTACCAGCAATAATGTCTGCAACAGAAAGCATCCAGCATCTTTTTATGTAAAAGTGCTCCATGGCATTGTTCTGACACTTTCTATTTCCTGCTAAAGCTTCCGACAGTTTTGTAAATTTCATAGGCAGCTGTGGCTTTTGAGTTATGCCCCAAATCTGCTGCTTCCTAGCCACATGGGATGGACAAACTTAAACATGTTCCTCTGTGGAACAGGGCAGAAATATGAGTTGCATGGTTGTCGAGAGAAGTCAAGGCTGTAACTCATGTGAAACTTCTTTGTCAAATGTAAATTATTATCCAAATGAAAGTATAACAGTATTATTCTTGGCAGCCAATCGTGCCACACCAAGGGTAAAGAATAGACAGTAACAAATTCACCCTAAGGCACTCATCACACAATCAATATTTTCTCAGAAAAGTTTCCTGAAAATCCACAGACAATCTCTTTAAGTTATCAGAAAATGAAACCTGTAGAGAATAGCTCTTCAATACAGAAGCAAATTTCTCCTCTTGGCTAGAAAATGACAAAGCATTTTACATGGACCCAAATCTATATGGCACACTTTTCTAGCAGGTTCCCACGTTTAAAAGATTTGAAGTTTAAGAAAAGAAGTACTATCTAGTCTGCCTAGGAAGCAGTTGTTTTAAGTTGAGATCAGTATGAAAAAAAGAAAAGTGATTCACAAAAGAGTGTTGGGAATGGAGACACAGAAAGACTTTTACACCGTAGCATCAACTCTGAAACTGCTATCACCCGAATACCTCGGGATTCTAGCTTAGTAGAACTGGGTAGTACCCTGAAGATCATGTTGTCTCCTCCTATTTTCTAGGTGTCTCAGTCAGCTCAGACAGCTATAACAAAATACCACAAACTGGGTGACTTAAGCAACTGACATTTATTTCTCACCATTCTGGAAATTGGGAAGTGCGAGATCAGGATGCCAAAATGGTGAGGTTCTGGTGAGGGCTCTCTTCCTAGCTTGCAGAAAGCTGCCTTCTTATTTTGTCCTCTTATGGTGGTGGGGTTGGGTGGGCAGGTGGAGAGAGAGAGAAAGAGAGCATGCTAGCTCTAGTCTCTTCCTCTTCTTTTAAGGACACTAATCCCACCCTCGTGACCTCATCTTAACCTAATTACCTCCTAATGATCGTTGGGAAGTAATACCATCACGTTGTGCATTTGGGTTTCTATGAATTTGGCAGGGCAGAGGAGGGGGCAGAGTGCAAACATTCAGTCCACAATACCATATGAGGAAAGGTCTGGAAAACTTAAACGACTTGCCCAAGATCATGTTATTAAATACAAGTTGATTAGTCAAATATTTTTCCTTTTCACCAATCTGAAATTATAGAATTGAATATGATGCAGAGAAAAAAGTTCTTTTACTTCTGCAAACAATTTCTAATAAAGCCTTTTCTTTTCTGAGACGGGTCTCTCTCCGTCACCCAGACTGGAGTGTAGTGGTGCGATCTTGGCTCACCTCCTGGGTTCAAGCAATTGAACTTCAGCCTACCAAGTAGCTGGGACTACAGGGGTGTGCCACCACACCTGGCTAATTTCTGTATTTTTAGTAGAGATAGGTTTTTGTCATGATGGCCTGGCTGGTCTCCAACTCCTGATGGACTTACCGTCAGTAGTATCTACCCTCTGCCTGCCTAGGCTTCCCAAAGTGCTGGGATTACAGGTGTAAGCCATCATGCCTGGCCAATTGCTAATAAAGTCTTTTCTAATCGAACTCTATGTAACTTACTTCATGATGTATCTGCAAGTAGACTAAGGACACATTGAATATTCTTGTCAAGGTCTAGCAATAATTCTGAGTTTGCTTTTAAGTATTTGCAAAGTTTAGTTGTTTTCCTTATTTCAGAGGCTTCCAGATGTTTTTACCCTGGTGAAATGTATGAATAGACTAAGAAAATGAGATTCAGATTTCTAGTTGAATGATTTTATTATCCGATTATTTTATTTAATTAGATGTGGAAGTCTACTTTTCACCCTAGGAAAAGAATTCTCCAACTGTCCCAACAAAGAAAAGAAAAGATGAGTCACCTTTTTAAGTGTATTAGTCAGGAGAGGCTAAGTTATACTGTAGTACAGAAAAATCTCTGGAATTTGCAGTAACAAAGAATTATTTCCCATACTTGCTAAATGTCTATGTGTATCAGAAAGTCTCTACTCTACACGTCTGTGCCAGAGGTGGCATGCTGATGGAAACTCCATCTGGGGGGCAGCAATAGCTGTACCACCGGGAGGGGGATTTGGTAAATTGCACACTGGCTCTTCATGCTTCTGCCTGTAAGTGACACATGTCACTACTGCTAATTGGTCATTTGCCAGGGCAAATCACAGGGTAACAGCTAAATGCAGAGGGGTCAGAATACATCCATCCTTTTATGTACCTGGAAGAAGAAAACCCAACATTTTGGTGAACATCCCTAATGGCTACCACACTAGGAATAAAAAAGGAAAACAGAACACACTCCAACTTTATCAAAATGCCAGCGTCTCACACCATCAATATGAATCAAATTCCCAAATATCCATCAGCTGTACAATAAAATATCTTAACACAATAATCTGATGCAGGTAGGGTTCCCTGAATCCATTTCTTCATCTCTATACAAGAGAATTGCATAGAATGGGAAGTAAGTACAATAAACCAAATTAAATTGGGGTTGGGGTGAGGTTTCCAGAAATGGATTGTGGGCCAGCAAAATGCGGAGACACTTTTACACCTTTTGTGGATTTTGCTAGCCTCATTTCTCCAAGAAGAAAATTACGTGTTTATAACATGGCAATACTCGTCAACAGTCTTTCCAAAATAATTGGACGGTAGGAAAGTTATAGCTGTAACAGGGAGAAAAGTTCATTTTCACCTAAATTGCCAATAGGAGTATTTGTTTAATGGGTCACTCTAGAAAGATATGTTAAACCTTTTAAACTTAATCTTTTTGGGAAATGTCTTAAGGTCTAGAATATGATCAGATAATCCTCATTTGTTTCTTTTCTTTGGATACAATCATTTGCTTAGACATGTATTTTTAAACTTTTAATATATTAGTAGCAATACATTATTTTATTTGGCTTTTCTTTTACTTGGGTACAATCATTTGCTTAGACACGTATTTTTAAACTTTTAATGTATTGGTGGCAACAAAGTTTTCAAGTAGGGACACACTTAAGCTAGCTCAGAATCTCCCCTAAATTAAAAAATAGAGTTTTGTACTTTCCAGATTAAGCACTTTTATTCTTTCTTCTTCTTGTTCCTTCCTTCTTTCTTCTTCCTTCTCCTCTCCTCCTTTCCTCCTCTCCTCTTCCTCTTCCTCTTTTTCTTCTTTCTTTCTTCTTCTTCTTTCTTTCTTTTCTTTCTTTCTTTCTTTCTTTCTTTCTTTCTTTCTTTCTTTCTTTCTTCCTTCCTTCCTTCCTTCCTTCCTTCCTTCCTTCCTTCCTTCTTTCTTTCTTCTTTCTTTCTTTCTTTCTGGTGGAGTTTCATTCTTGTTACCCAGGCTGGAGTGCAATGGCATGATCTCAGCTCACTGCAACCTCTGCCTCCTGGGTTTAAGAGATTCTCCTCTGTAATCCCAGCACTTTGGGATTTTTTGTGTTTTTAATTGAGATGGGGTTTCACCATATTGGCCAGGTTGGACTCAAACTCCTGACCTCAGCTGATCTCCCGCCTTGGCCTCCCAAAGTGCTGGGATTACAGGTGTGAGCCACTGCATCCAGATAATAAGCTCTTTTATAGTCTTTCTTTAAATCTTTCTTGGTAAAGATCTGCAAAGCAGGAGGAAATGACAAGAGGCAAAGTTTGCCGATTTACCGTTTAATTATATTATATCTCTCCCTTAAATACATGCGACAGAGCAGGGTTAACATTAACACTCTAACCATCATAAACTAAAAATATTTATAATTAATGCCTAAGATGAAAATGAAGATATAACAGTAAGATAATTTCTTACAGAGGTACAGTGAATTCTGTGTGACTAAGGCAAGCCAATTTTGTGTTTAGTTTTTTTAAAACCTTTTGTGTTTCAGTATTTTTGAGTTATTATAATTACTGAGTATTGACTAGAGTGCTATATATCAAGTAATTCACATTTTTTCCTCATTTAGTCCTCCACAGTAAACCTACTTTTAGAACTTAGGAAACTGAGGATGAAGTGACTTGACCAAGTTTGCCTAGCTAGTTAGCAGAGGAATGCTCTTTAAAAATAAATCATTGTGGTGACGTTTCAATCAAAGTATCTGATAATTGCAGTGCTTTCCCACACCCAGCTCCCTAGGAAAAGAAAGAATTTAAGTGGTACGTTTATTCATAAACACACAAGTACTCATTCTGTGTCTTTTCCTATCCCAAAGCCTGCGGATATAGAGCTGAATAAGTCTGCAAGACACAGAGGTTAAGAAAAGTGGGCTCTGGCATCAGACAGGTCAACCTGGGTGAGGCTCTGCAATGCTACCTTGTGTGGGTACTTATTTTCTCGAACCTCAGTTTCTTCATCTGCAAAATGGGAAACAATGTTGGTGCTTTCTTCACAGTTTTGCTAGGAAAATGAAATAATACAATATGATTTTGCATAGTAGAGCACGTTAAATACTCCGTAGTATGCACTTGGTATATACTAGGTTTTATTGTTGAATAAGAAAGGTTAGTCATGGCTCCTCTCAGAGGAGCTCCCTGATTAGGGAGAGAAGAGAAAAGTTTAAACAGCATTTCCCATCCAATATGATGTGAGCAGGAGCGAAACCAGAGAAAGGCACGAACGACCGCCTTAGAAAAGTCTAAAAGGGTTTCATAGACGTGACCTTCCAGTTGGTGATTATAGGGAAAGTAGTGCTTCACCGGATGGAGAAGGAGGTAGGCATTCCAGCTATATCCAAATAAGGGGTGGAAAGGCGTATTTGGGGACCTCAAGACTTGGGATAGGGAAACGTTGAAGCGAGAGAAAAGAAATAATGAAAGTGTATGGAAAACCACTAAGTGTGGGACCTTGGGGGCTTGGACCAGGAAGGCTCAGCCTTCCGTGGCCATGAGGGAAGGGAGGCTGGAGGATCGCGAGGTGGCGCTGTGGCTCCACCTTCAGGGAAGATTCTGGAGCCCGCGGGTCACCAGCACTCCCACCGCAGCCTCCGAGAGGTGGGGCAGCGCAGCCTTGATGGGTTTGGCATCTTCACGGCAGCCACCAAAAAATTATGTTGATAAAGATAATAAGTACATAAGTAAATAACCCGGAAGCTGTCTCTTTCAGGACACACGGCAAACATCAATAACCAGGGACTGTCCGCGACAAAGGATTAAGAGCATGGAACTGTCCAGCAGGGACCGTTCCCAACTCAGAGTAATCTGTGGGCCCTCATCGCCTTCCGGGAGCTGAGCTGGCAGAACTGGGTCAGGAACTGGGTCTCCAAGCCCTGGCTTAGCACCTGCCTCTCCCCCACAGCACACAGATTCCCCTCTTGGCGTCCAGACAGCCACAGCATCTCATAGTTCCCAGAATTAGTCTGAGTCCAGCTCCAACCCAGGTGATGAAGATACTGATGTGTTTGCTCCATGCATGGGCCCTGGAATGTCCTCGTGAGGTATTCTCCCCTCTCTGGGACTCATCACCCCACAGGGCTTAGCTGCAGGGTTCTGGTTGCCACTTCAGGCTGTGGATTGAGAGAGAGAAGAAGGAACTTATCCTGGAGAAGGAAGGGTCTCGAGAGAACACAGAACTTGCGGGGCATGGTAGCTCATGCCTGTAATCCCAGCAATTTGGGAGGTTGAGGCTGGCAGATTATTTGAGCTCAGGAGTTCAAGACCAGATTCAGCAACATGGTGAAACCTAGTCTCTACTAAAAATACAAAAAATTATCTGGGCATGGTGGTGCATGCCTGTAGTCCCAGCCACATGAGAGGCTGAGGTGGGAGGATTGTTTGAGGCCAGGAGGCAGAGGTTGCAGTGAGCTGAGATTGCACCACTGCACTTCAGCCTGGGCGACAGAGTGAGATCCTGTCTCAAAGAGAGAGAACGAAAGAGAACATAGAAACTAGGGAGAAAGGCTGAGGCAGAAAAGCCATTTCAGATGCTAGAAACTGCTGGATTGGGAGGAGAGGGTGAAGGGGAGGTGAGAAGCAGGCAGGAAGTAGTCAAAGTAAGGGGCATAGAGGTGGGTGGTTGGGGGAGAGAGAGAGAGAGAGAGTCAAGCCCCTCTCTTCTCCTTCTAATGCCCATTGTCTACCTTGGGCTGCAGAGGGTTTCAAGGGACCCATAAGCCTTTGAGGTGGTTGTCCCCAAATACCACCCCAAACCTTTGTCTGTGCCTGTTATTTTTTTATAAATAAAATTAGCTTTATGTAATTTAGAAAAACTGATTGTAGTGTTAAGAGTTTGTCAAATGTTGTCACTCTGAACAATTTACAATAGTATTTATATACAAACAAAACAAAATAGAGTACATCACATTGCTTTTGCTTCAAAGTGTTTTCTCAATTCTGACATGCCTCTATCACTTCGGTTTGTAGTTTTTAACAGGGAAATGCTCTGTTTTGACATAGTGCTTGATTCACACAGTGTAACACTGAAGAGAAGAATCAATGATCATGAGCAGGGTTAAAAATATTTGTAACCAATGTGATTTTCTCATTAATCTTTTTTCTTTTGAGACAGAATCTTGCTCTGTCGCCCAGGCTGGAGTGCAGCAGTGGTGCGATCTGGGCTCACTGCAACCTCTGCCTCCTTCATTCAAGTGATTCTCCTGCCTCAGCCTCCCAAGTGGCTAGGACTACAGGTGCCCACCAACACACCCAGCTAATTTTTTGTATGTTTAGTAGAGATGGTGTTTCACACTATTGGCCAGGTTGCTTCTGATTTGTCCACCTTGGCCTCCCAAAGTCCTGGGATTACAGGCATGAGCCACCATGCCTTGCCTCATTAATCTTTTCTCTATAATAAAATATGTTTCATGTAAAACAAAACATACTTGGACTCAAGATGGCGCTGTGAGAACAACCCAGGATTGAGGCTCTCGCTGGATGTGCAGAGTAGGTGAGTCAGGGACGCATTTCCAGACGGACCTTTGTTGCCCACAGAACGGGGAAATTCCCAGATATAAAACAAACGCGGGATGCCAGCCAGAGATCTTGACTGGTGTAGCCAGCAGCCGGTGTGGCTGCGGCCCATGCCGGAGCGCAGAGGCGCTCCACAGAGGTCCACACAAAAGTGCACTGTTCCGGGTGCCCTGTTGAACTGGCAACCTGAGACCTGAGAGGGCTGAACTTGAGACTGAATGGGACTTGAACAGTGAGCCAGCCCAGGACAAAGCGTTAGGGGTAGCGCAGTGCGACAAACAAAACGGGATTCCAAACACTCGCTGTTAGGAGGTTACCTTAAGGCGCAGCTCCGTGCGGGAGGGGCGTCCGCCATTACCGAGGCAATCAGCCCCTACTGAGGTACACGCCCATTGCTGACGCAGCCTGCCGTTGCTGAGGCAACCCGGTACAACAGAGAGACTCCTCCGCAGGGCGGAGCCCGTGGCTGCAGGGCGGAGACCGCAGAAACAGGGTAAACCTCACACCAGCAGGGCAAGACTGCCTCCTAGCTGGGCAGGACAACCCGGCAGACACTCAAAAATAAAGCACCAACCCCTTCAGAAAGAGCAGCTGAGAAAAAAAGGGCTTTTTTTGAGTTCTGTTGCAGCAGAACTAAACATAGCAGCCTAAGAGCCCTGAATGAACATCAGAGCTCACAGCTCAGCACTTGAGCTCCTATAAAGAACAGACTGTCTCCTCAAGCAGCTCCCTGACCCCTCTATATCCAAAAGACTGACATTTGGCAGACATCATTCTGGAACAAAGATAGCAGAAAAAGAAACTGGTAGCATCCCTACTGTTCCACAGCTGCTATAGGTGTACCCCAGACAAGCAGGGCCTGGAGTGGACCTCTGCAGTCATACAGCAAAGGGGCTAGGCTGGTAGAAGGAAAACCAAGTAACAGAAATACTTCATCATCAACAATCTGGGGGTCCACCCAGAGACCCAATCGAAAAGTCAGCAACTACACAGACGACAGGTGGATAAACCCACAAAGACGGGAAGAAACCAGCGCAAAAAGGAGGAAAACACCCGAAACCAGAACACCTCGCCTCCTAGAAAGGACCAAAACTCCTCACCAGCAAGGGAACAAAGCTGGATGGAGAATGACTGTGACGAAATGATGGAATTAGACTTCAGAAGGTGGATAGTGAGAAACTTTTGTGAGCTAAAAGAACATGTTTCAAATCAATGCAAAGAAACTAAGAACCTTGAAAAAAGATTCGAGGAAATGATAACAAGAATGGATAACTTAGAGAGGAATATGAATGAATTAAAGGAGATGAAAAACACAATACGAGAACTTCACGAAGCATGCACAAGTTTCAATAGCCGAATTGACCAAACAGAAGAAACAATTTCAGAAGTCGAAGATCAACTCAATGAAATAAAACAAGAAACCAAGATCAGAGAAAAAAGCGCAAAAAGGAATGAACAAAGACTCCAAGAAATGTGGGACTATGTGAAGAGACCTAACCTACGTTTGATAGGTGTACCAGAATGTGACGAAGAGAATGAATCCAAGTTGGAAAATACTCTTCAGGACATTATCCAGGAAAATTTCCCCCACCTAGCAAGACAGGCCAACACTCAACTGCAGGAAATACAGAGAAAACCACAAAGATATTCCGCAAGAAGAGCAACCCCAAGGCACATAATCGTCAGATTCAACAAGGTTGAAATAAAGGAGAAAATACTAAGGGCAGCCAGAGAGAAAGGTCGGGTCACCCACAAAGGAAAGCCCATCAGACTCACAGCAGATCTCTCGGCAGAAACTCTGCAAGCCAGAAGAGAGTGGGGGCCAATATTCAACATCCTTAAAGAAAAGAACTTTCAACCCAGAATTTCATATCCAGCCAAACTGAGCTTCATAAGTGAAGGAAAAATAAAATCCTTTGTGAACAAGCAAGTACTCAGAGATTTTGTCACCACCAGGCCTGCTTTACAAGAGCTCCTGAAAGAGGCACTACACATAGAAAGGAACAACCAGTACCAGCCATTCCAAAATCACACTAATTGCTAAAGAGCATCAACATAATGAAGAATCTACAACAACTAACAGGCAAAACAGCCAGCTAGCATCAAAATGGCAGTATCAAATTCACACATAACAATACTAACCCTAAATGTAAATGGACTAAATGCACCCATCAAAAGACACAGACTGGCAAACTGGATAAAAATCCAAAACCCATCAGTGTGCTGTATCCAGGAAACCCATCTCACATGCAAGGATACACAAAGGCTCAAAATAAAGGGATGGAGGAAGATTTACTAAGCAAATGGAGAGCAAAAAAAAGCAGGAGTTGCAATTCTCATCTCTGATAAAATAGACTTTAAAGCAACAAAGATCAAAAGAGACAAAGAAGGCCATTACATAATGGTAAAAGGATCGATACAACAAGAAGAGCTAACGATCCTAAACATATATGGACCCAACACAGGAGCACCCAGATACATAAGGCAAGTTCTTAAAGACTTAAAAAGAGACTTAGACTCCCACACAATTATAGTGGGAGACTTTAACACCCCACTGTCAATATTAGACAGATCAACCAGACAGAAAATCAACAAGGATATCCAGGGCTTGAACTCAGACCTGGAGCGAGCAAACCTGATAGACATTTACAGAACTCTCCACCCCAAATCCACAGAATACACATTCTTCTCAGCATCACATCACACCTACTGTAAAATTGACCACATAATTGGAAGTAAAGCACTGCACAGCAAATGCAAAACAACTGAAATCATAACAAACAGCCTCTCAGACCATAGTGCAATCAAGTTCGAACTCAGAATTAAGAAACCAACCCAGAACCGCACAGCTTCATGGAAACTGAACAACTGGCTCTTGAATGTTGACTGGATAAACAATGAAATGAAGTCAGAAATAAAGAAGTTCTTCGAAACCAACAAGAACGAAGATACAACATGCCAGAATCTCTGGGACACATTTAAAGCAGTCTCTAGAGGAAAGTATATAGCAATAAGTGCCCATATAAGAAGAATGGAGAGATCCAAAATTGACACCCTATCATCAAAATTGAAATAGCTAGAGGAGCAAGATCAAAAAAACTCAAAACCCAGCAGAAGACAAGAAATAACTAAGATCAGAGCTGAACTGAAGGAGATTGAGACACGAAAAACCCTTCAAAAAAATCAATAAATCCAAGAGCTGGTTCTTTGAAAAGATCAACAAAATAGACAGACCACTAGCTAGACTGATTAAAAAGAAAAGAGAGAACAACCAAATAGATGCAATAAAAAATGATAAAGGGGAAATCACCACAGATTCCACAGAAATTCAAGCCATCATAAGAGAATATTGCCAACAATTCTACGCACATAAGCTAGCAAACCTGGAAGAAATGGATAAATTCCTGGACTCCTGTGTCCTCCCAAGCCTAAACCAGGGGGAAGCTGAAACTATGAATAGACCAATAACAAGGGCAGAAGTCGAGGCAGCAATTAAGAGCCTACCACACAAAAAAAGCCCAGGTCCAGATGGGTTCACAGCCGAATTCTACCAGACACACAAAGAGGAGCTGGTACCATTCCTTCTGAAACTATTCCAAATAATCCAAAAAGAGGGAATCCTTCCCAAATCATTCTATGAGACCAAAATCATTCTGATACCAAAACCCAGCAGAGACCCAACAAGAAAAGAAAACTTCAGGCCAATATCCATGATGAACATAGATGCGAAAATCTTCAATAAAATATTGGCAAGCCGATTGCAACAGCAAATCAAGAAACTTATCCATCATGATCAAGTAGGATTCAACCCGGGGATGCAAGGCTGGTTCAACATACGCAAGTCTATAAACGTAATTCACCACATAAACAGAACCATAAACAAAAACCACATGATTATCTCAATTGATGCAGAGAAGGCATTTGACAAAATTCAACAGCCCTTTATGCTAAAAACCCTCAATAAACTCGGTATTGATGGAACATATTTCAAAGTAATAAAAGCTATTTATGACAAACCAACAGCCTATATCATACTGAATGGGCAAAAAATGGAAGCATTCCCTTTGAAATCCGGCACTAGACAAGGATGCCCTCTCTCACCACTCCTATTCAATATAGTTCTGGAAGTTCTAGCCAGAGCAATCAGGCAAGAAAAAAAAAAAAGGGTATTCAAATAGGAAAGGAGGAAGCCAAATTGTCTGTATTCGCAGACAACATGATAGTATACCTAGAAGACCCCATCGCCTCAGCCCAAAAACTCCTGAAACTGATAAACAACTTCAGCAAAGTCTCAGGATATAAAATCAATGTGCAAAAATCACAAGCCTTCCTCTACACCAATAACAGACTTAAAGAAAGCCAAATCAAGAACGAACTGCCATTCACAATTGCTACAAAAAGAATAAAATACCTTGGAATACAACTCACAAGGAACGTAAGGGACCTCTTCAAGGAGAACTACAAACCACTGCTCAACGAAGTCAGAGAGGACACAAACAGATGGAGAAACATTCCGTGTTCGTGGTTAGGAAGAATTGATATCGTGAAAATGGCTATACTGTCCAAAGTAATTTACAGAATCAATGCTATACCCATCAAGCTACCATCGACTTTCTTCACAGAACTGGAGAAAACCACCAGGAACTTCATATGGAACCAAAAGAGAGCCCGCATAGCCAAGTCAATTCTAAGCAAAAAGAACACAGCGGGGGGCATCACACTACCGGATTTCAAACTATACTACAAGGCTACAGTAATCAAAACAGCATGGTACCGGTACCAAAACAGAGATATAGACCAATGGAACAGAACAGAGGCAACAGAGGCAACACAACATATCTACAACCACACAATCTTTGATAAACTTGTCAAAAACAAGCAATGGGGAAAGGATTCCCTGTTCAACAAATGGTGTTGGGAAAACTGGCTAGCCATGTGCAGAAAGCAGAAACTGGACCCCTTCCTGACACCTTACACCAAAATTAACTCCAGATGGATTAAAGACTTAAACATAAGACCCGGCACAATAAAAACCCTAGAAGGAAATCTAGGCAAAACTATCCAGGACATAGGAGTAGGCAAGGACTTCATGAACAAAACACCAAAAGCATTGGCAACAAAGGCCAAGATAGACAAATGGGACCTAATGAAACTCCACAGTTTCTGCACGGCAAAAGAAACAGTCACTAGAGTGAATCGGCAACCAACAGAATGGGAAAAAATGTTTGCAGTTTACCCATCTGACAAAGGGCTGATATCCAGAATTTACAAAGAACTCAAACAGATTTACAGGAAAAAAACAAACAAGTCCATTCAAACGTGGGCAAAGGATATGAACAGACACTTTACGAAAGAAGACATATATGAGGCCAACAATCATATGAAAAAATGCTCATCGTCACTGGTCATTAGAGAGATGTAAATCAAAACCACATTGAGATACCATCTCACGCCAGTTAGAATGGCGATCATTAAAAAATCTGGAGACAACAGATGCTGGAGAGGATGTGGAGGAAAAGGAACACTTTTACACTGTTGGTGGGAGTGTAAATTAGTTAAACTACTGTGGAAGTCAGTGTGGCGATTCCTCAAGGCCTTAGAAATAGAAATTCCATTTGACCCAGCAATCCCATTACTGGGTATATATCCAAAAGGCTATAAGTCATTCTACTATAAGGACACATGTACACGAATGTTCATTGCAGCACTGTTTACAATAGCAAAGACTTGGAATCAACCCAAATGCCCATTGATGATAGACTGGATTGGAAAAATGTGGCACATATACACCATGGAATATTATGCAGCAATCAGAAATGATGAGTTTGTGTCATTTGTGGGGACATGGATGAATCTGGAGAACGTCATCCTCAGCAAACTGACACAAGAACAGAAAACGAAACACCGCATATTCTCACTCATAGGTGGGTGATGAAAAATGAGAATGCATGGACACAGAGAGAAGAGTACTAAACACTGGGGTCTATTGGGGGGAAATGGGGAGGGCCAGTGGGAGGGGGAGGTGGGGAGGGATAGCTTGGGGAGAAATGCCAAATGTGGGTGAAGGGGAGAAAGAAAGCAAAACACTCTGCCATGTGTGTACCTATGCAACTGTCTTGCATGTTCTGCACATGTACCCCCAAACCTAAAATGCAATAAAAAATTAAAAACATACTTGCATTCACTGATAACCTACATTTGTTGTACTAAGCTTGGCATTTATATAAACCCATAGTTGATTGAAATACAGTATAGATATGAACTTATATTAAAACTCACTGATATAAACGTTTGCCACAAATGAAAATGAACAAAATTGGTTTAACAGAGGTAACATAAAAATCCATTTGAAAAATAGTGGTTATTGCCCTTTTTTATTTATCTCCCATTGATTTTGTGTTCTGAGAATGAGGACACACAGGTGTTTGAACCACAAGGGACAGGCACAGAGATAACCTTGAACTCAAATGCCTGAAGTTGTAACTACCTTCCACCCTGGTAAGAGGAGCCTCTTAGAAGGAGATGTTTGAGTGACTGAAATGCAAACATTTTTTATTTACTGTGCCTTTCCTTCTACAACTGAACAGGCAATAGGCACACAAGCAATTAATAAAACAATGATTTTAATAATCTAGGTCATAGCTGCATCTTCTTTGAGTGCTCCAAGGTTTGCAGAACTTCTGATCTGACCACAATTTGCCCTGAGGTTGACTGATAGCAGGGCCTCTCATGGAGCACATCCCACTGAAGGCTGCCCCACTGCAGAGCATGTGCGCCACAGCTCTTACTGGCTCCCACAAATCCCTCATGTGAGGCATTATGAGAGGATGCTCTCGTGCATTGCCACGTAAGGCTGTAATTACGATGGATTGTATTTCTATAAGATAACCACTGAGTCTGACCAGACGATAGCCTGCCTGCACTGTGTCCAATTTGTTTCCTGTGCTATTGGGTTGTTGAATGTCTATCTTGACAGCAGGAACTCTGCCTGATTGTACACACTAAGGAAATGTTGATAAAACAGTCTGTTCCCTTCATATAAATCAAATACATTGGATGTTAAAGTATCCTATCACTTTAATTACCTGTGGTCACACAAGTTGGGATCTCTTAAGGTCCCGGTGAGGTCTGGGGCTAAGAGATTGGTGGAGCCTCCTATGGAGCCCCTAATGAGGGTTGCCCAGTGTCCAGTGAGCAGTTCTGCACTGACAGGTGCTTCCTCAGGTTCTATCCTGACAATTCTTTTCTTCAATTGGTTCCATCCTTCTGGAATGATCACACAACTGGGAGCCAGTAAACTTCTCAGCAGCAGTTCTAGAAATTGTCTACTTTCAGAACTACTCATGGCAGGCTTCCCACACTGTGGGGCTGGTACCCAGTCCATTCTCTGGCCTGAAATTCCTTCAGGACTGGGCCAAGTGTCTTTACCTTTGAAGAGAACTGAGGACCAAACCCCTCTGTAAGTAGACGAGGAACAGCTGCCTTACCATTTTCAGTAGGGCTCATACATTGATCCGTTTTTTTTCCAGTTTCCTTTTTATTTAATCAAAGACTGGTGGATAAACATAAATACAGCACAATTACTTCAGATCATTCTTCATATTGTATACACACAAACCCATGAATGTAATCTGAAAGAAAGCTGTAGACAGCAATGAAATGCATACAGCTTTTTCTTCCCTCGCTCAAAAAAAAAGATTTAACACACAAACTTAGAATCTCATCGGCACACATTCTCTTGTGACAAACGATTCAGACGTAAATAGTGGGTGCAAAGAAACTATATACTAACATATGAATAACCTTTGTTAATGAAAAAACAGAAGCAGCCATAATGATTAAGATACATTCAGTTACCGATAACTAGTTGTGCCCTAAATGGCATTATCAAAAGAGAAATCGTGCTACAGAGAAAAGTGATATATACACACATAATGAGAAAATAAACTGCAAGATTAATGCATGCATGTTTAATACTGGAAAAATCACAGCCCTCCAAAATTTCTGCACGTTTGTTATAAAAGCCCTCTGCACTCAACTAAAATTAAAATGATCTTAAAAGGATAATACTTGTAAAGTTTAAGTCTTCTCAGCCACAGAAATTGCAATGGAAATAAATGTTCAGAGTCATTTTCAAAACAAAAACAAAAATCTATTCTTTTGATGACATGCATGATTAAAAGGTCTATGCAAGATACACTGCTCTACATTCCCAATGACTAGGAAAAAAAAACCTCAAGTCAATTTTTAGTTTGCAGATGCTCAAAGGATTTTGTATTCCAGCAGGAGTTCAAATCTTCTGGATCTTTTCACCAACAACTACTGGATTTTCTTTTCTGATTTTCTCTGCAGCATCAGCTTTGTAGTTGTAAGAGCAATTGTGTAAATCTGAGTAACGGTGTACACCACAGGAAACATTTCCACACAGGCATTCAAATCCAGTAAGTCCCACTTTCTTCCCGCACATGAAACAGCGATTCTTTTTTGTTTTGGTTTTTCAAGAGATTTACTTTGCTCTTCAGATGGCTGCTGTGCCATGTCTGATTTTTTCTAGGGGTGGTTTTTTAAATTTACCTTTCTTTTCTAGGTGAAGGGGGAAGCAGTGTGGATTCTTTAGTGTGTTCTGATAGCCATTGTCACTATGCGCTTCTTTGAGTCTTTACATCTCCTCCTGCTGCATTTTAAAGCATTTTCATAGTAAGTAGTTTGGCCTAATAAAGCACTTTCATAGCACCTCCAGCTTCTTTCTATAGGCCCTCTGGGTACTGCTTCCAGATGGACATAGTGGCCCTGCAAGACTGCAGCTGTCTTGGGCCTCTCACATCCCAGGAGCAAGCAGTCCAGTGGCTCCTGGAGGGGTTAGCATGGGCTGTGGACATGGCAGGCAGGCTTCATGCAAACTTGGGGCTGGCCTGGGCCTTGGGCAGCTAATTCATGCGAAACCTGTTTCTGAAGGCAAGCCTTGGCTAATCCCATGTACTGAACTTCCAGGGGACCAGCTGGGCCTCTGTTTCTGAAACTATGTAAGTGGTCAGTGACCCCAGTGGACGATGTCCCCAATGTATCATCTCAGGCGACATGAATGTGGTCGGACAGTTGACCCTGAACCAGCAATGAAGGGTGGGCAAGTAGGGCCCCAGCCACCCCCTCACCATAACGGCCTGGGTGTGTCTGTGTGGCCTCATTCTCTTAATGAAGTGGGCATGGGGTATCTGGCAGGGGCTAGGGGGCAGGAATCAAGCCCACCATATACTCACATGCAGTGAACCCCCTATGGAAGGGGAGTTCCCATTGACCACCAATGGAAAATAAATAAAAACAATAAATAATAATAAGGCAGAGATGGGGGGACAGAAAGCACACAGGAGGAAGGCAGCACACACAGATCCTGAGATGGTGAAGAGGGAGGAAAGTGCACTTTTTTTTTTTTTTTTTTACTGTTTTGAGTGGTAACCGAGCAGTTGGACTTATGGGTATATGATTGATCAAAAGATGGACCAAAGTAGCATGTTTTACACAAAGCTAAATTATTCCAAAAAACAAGAAAGGAAACTTAGAAAACAAATAATCTAATAAATAAATCACCATTGTTAGAAACCAGAAATTGACATCAAAACCTCATGCAGAAACAAGGAAGAAGGTGTTTGTTGCTGTTGGGTTTTATCCTTGGTCTATTAAACCAAGTTAGTGAGCAGCTAACTTTCAAGAAACAAACAAAAAATTCAACCAAACCAACGAAAATCAGAAAAGAAAGGGAAGACAAGCCCAAACAGAGTGGCAGAGGGTACTTCATACGATACCTAAGTTAACCATGAGCTTGACACGCCCCCAGTCCAGCTCCAGACACAGGGTATCAGCAGAGTATCTGGAAGTTGTAGCCACCAGCAACCCATAAGCTCGCTGGGACATGAAATGGAAGGACAGGTCCTCTGCCTCCATGTGGTTATTGCGTGAGTGCGATGGGGGCAGCAGGAAGCCAGAGGGCCAAGTATTGCACTTAGAAAACAATCCTCATCGGACAGCGGGCCACCTTGGGGAGATGAGTTGGGGGGCGGGGGGACTCCACAGCCGGCTCTTCTCCGCCACAGGGCTGCCCCGTCCATTTTAAAGCTGGGGAAACTGAGGCACCGAGGTGAAGGGAGCCTCCTCGCACGCGAGGCCGCCGCTGGGGGCAGGGCGTTGGGGGTGGGCGCAGGGCAATGAGGCGAGACGGCCGGAGGCGCAGAGGGGGCTGCCCCACCGGCCCGTCCGTCTGACTTCGGCTTCCTACGCCTGCCTATGGCTTCTGGGCAGGCTGGCGGCCGGGCAGCGCCATGGCATGGCTTTGGTCTGGATGACGGCCCCGCCCCCGGCGGTGGGCAAGGGTCACAAGTTGGACCAGAGGCGCGAGCGCGCGGAGTCCTTGGGGTCCAGGCCACCAGCGGGGCCGGGCGAGGCCGAGTCCCTAGGTCCGGGCTGAGTGCGGCGGCCCTGGCGGCGGACGTGGGCCCCAGGCGCGGCGTGGAGCTGCTGGCCGGGCGCGCAGAGGCCGCAGTGCCCGGCGATCCGTGGGGCAGCGAGGGCTGCGAGGCGGACAGTGGGCGCGATGCGCGGCTCAGACGGCTCGCAGTCAGGGCAGGCCCGGCGAGGGGGGAGGCAGGTGGGCCGCCATAGGGCGAAGTCCGCGGTGCCCGGGGGCTGCCGGGCGCGCCTGGGGAGCTGGCGGGGTGCGGGGGCTCCGGCGAAGAGGCGGCAGGTGCAGGCCTTGGGGGCGGATGGCGTACCAGGCGCGGAGAGCCAAGCGCTAGCGGCCCCACGAGCGGCCGAGCCACCTGCGGGCAGAAGCTCATGGCCACGGCCTGCTGCAGCCTGGCGACGGCGGACGTGACCTGCGGCGGAGGCGGCGGCGGGAAGAGGCCCACATGCTGGCCCAGCTCAGCCTGCTGCACCATCTCCTGGTCGTACTTGACAATCTCCTGGATGATGGCGTTCTCCTGGTTGTTGAACACGCCCGAGTTGAGGTCATGCTGCACCTTGTGCTGGAGGATGGAGTTCTTGCCGATGCGGTCCAGGCGGTCGTGCCACATCATGGGGTACTCCTCCAGCACCTCGTTGAAGCTGTCCACGCTCTGCGAATAGAGGCAGCAGTGGGTGTCGGCAATAGGTTGTTCTGAGAGATGAAGATACTTGCTGCTAATAGAGGTGAAAACGAGATCGATCCATCTGGGGTTTTACGGTGTGCCGCACAGACTTGTCAAGGTTTGCTATGTTCTCTGGGCATCCACAGAAGGCCCTGCTCTCTGGAGTGCTGCATATAGTGTAGCAAAAGAGTGTTTATACATCCCACCAATCAAAACACAGCTTTATTACCTCATGCGAACTCATACAAACCAGTAGAATTTCAACATGTTCTGGAGCTTAGAGTGCTCACTTACTACCTCTGAACAATACGCTATAGTTTGTCTCTTTCTTATCTTTTTGCATCTTGTAATTAACTCTGTTTCCCTTCATAAAATGTAATGTACAGCTCACCCTGCGGACAGAAGCCCTCCTGCAGAGCAGTAGGCGACCTCTCCCTCCTTCAGCAGGTGACCTAGGTTCGGAGCGGCCTGGGCACCGCCGCTCCTATTGGTGTAAGCGCAGTGGCCAGAGCTGGGGAGCAGGCAGAGCAGGAGGCGGCGGAGGGCTGAGAGCAGGCAGAGCCGGGAGCAGATGCAGAGCCCGGGAGCAGATGCAGAGCCGGATAGCAGATGCAGAGCCGGGAGCAGGTGCAGAGACCGGAGCAGGTGCAGAGCTAGGAGCCGGTGCAGGGGCGCACGTTCTCCCGCCGGGCACCGAGCGCCCTCTAGCGGCAAAGCGCTCTCCGACTCGCCGGCTCCCCTCACCTGCCTGTCCAGAGCCCGGGCCGCCAGGTCCAGCGCTTAAGAGCCACAGCGGGGAAGCCAGCTTCTCCGCCACCCGGGACAAGTCTCAGCCCATCACTGTGCTGCTGCGGCCATTGCCTTTTTCTGTTGTCTTGCACTTCCTTGGACGTTGTGCTGTGAAAAGCCTTATCTCCTGTATTTAATAAAATCACATCTAACACTTCCTTTAATAAAAAATCAGAATTCTAGGTAGAGCGAGGTCGGCTGAGGCAGCAGGTATGGCTACAGGGAACTGCTTTAATAACTTTGCAGCCAAAAGCAAAGAAAGGTGACCTTTGCCCCTCACCACGATACAAAACATCCAGGTAACGAACCTGCACATATAGCCCCTGAGTCTAAAATAAAATAAAATGAAATTTAAAAAGGGAAAGGTGACCTTGGCTAGCCTCTGCCATAGCCAGCTTCGCAGAATTTGCCTTTGTGCCCTCACACCTGTCTGTACCAAGGACAGGACCATGCCCTCCAGCATCTCACACTGCCCACTGTAACTGCCCTAGAAATATCATTCTGCCTACTTCTTTTCTTTTTTAGAAATGTTATTTTACACCGGGCGTGGTGGCTCACGCCTATAATCCCAGCACTTTGGGAGGCTGAGGCGGGTGGATCACAAGGTCAAGAGATCAAGACCATCCTGGTCAACCAGATGAAACCCTGTCTCTACTGAAAATACAAAGATTAGCTGGGCATGGTGGTGCGTGCCTGTAGTCCCAGCTACTCAGGAGGCTGAGGGAGGAGAATTGCTTGAACCCAGAAGGCGGAGGTTGTGGTGAGCCGAGATCGTGCCATTGCACTCCAGTCTGGGTAACAACAGCAAAACTCTGTCTCAAAAAAAAAAAAAAAAAAAAAAAAAAAAAAAGAAAAGAAAAGAAAAAAAGAAATGTTATTTTACTTTAAATTCCAGGATACACGTGCAGGATGTGCAGGTTCGTTACATAGGTAAACGTGTGCGACGGTGGTTTGCTGCACCTATCAACCCCTCACCTAGGTATTAAGCCCCACATGCATTAGCTATTTGTTCTGGTGTTCTCCTTTCCCTCGCCAACAAGCCCCGGTGTGCATTGTTCCCCCCATCCCCCGTGTCCGTGTGCTCACATTGTTCAGCTCCCACTTATGAGAAAGAACATGTGATGTTTGGTTTTCTGCGTTAGTTTCCTGAGCATGATGGCTTTCAGCTCCATCCATGTCCCTGCAAATTACATGATCTTGTTCCTTTGTATATGGCTGCATAGTATTCCATGGTGCATATGTACCACAGTTTCTTTATCTAGTCTATCACTGATGGGTATTTGGGTTGGTTCCATGTCTTTGCTATTGTGAATAGTGCTGCAATGAACATACATGTGCATTTATCTTTATAATAGAACGATTTCTATTCCTTTGGGTGTATAGCCAGTGATGGGATTGCTGGGTCAAATGGTATTTCTGGCTGTAGATCCTTGAGGAATTGCCACACTGTCTTCCACAATGGTTGAACTAATTTACAGTCCCACCAACAGTGTAAAAGTGTTCCTATTTCTCCACAGCCTTGCTAGCATCTGTTGTTTTTTGACTTTTTAATTATTGCCATTCTGACTGAATCCTGCTCATTTCTGCTCCAAGCAAAACTCCATGGCCTTGGTGAACCCAGGTTCCACCTGTCCACAAACCCCAGCCTTGGCCTCTTTCTCTCTGTTCTT
Organism: Callithrix jacchus; assembly: GCF_049354715.1. Lineage (NCBI taxonomy): Eukaryota > Metazoa > Chordata > Mammalia > Primates > Cebidae > Callithrix > Callithrix jacchus. The sequence goes on from NC_133507.1 coordinate 30,115,110, forward strand.
AGTGCCCTTACCTGGCACAGGAAGCTCAGAACTCCTGGCTTGCTGACATCATTAGAGTGCTGCATTATGAAGACTCAGTGAAAGCATGTGAGTGAACTTGCTGTTTTGTTACGTGTTAGGGTATGTAAGGGACTGTGGTTGTTGCCTGCTTCTGGGCTCCCTGTATTGCTCTCTCTCTCAATGAACCCTCACTCCCTCACTGATTTGATCTCTGCCTTCATCTAAGGATTTGGACACTCAGAGGAAGCCCTAGGATGATGCTTCCTCTGAGTGTCCTGATGGATTACAGGCATGAGCCACCACGGCCAGCCTGGGCCAAGAGTTCTTAACACACACATGTGGAGGAGTGTACTGCTGGCTTGCAGCACAGTGAGACCAAAACTGGAGATCCTAACCGCCACCCAGCTAGTTTAATGACACCGTGGTATTCACAGGCCCTAGAACTTACAGCTGAAAGGGACCTTAAAGGTCAGAGACTGCAGCCTCCACATTTCACAGCCCAAGAAACAGTTGGGCAGGATGTTTGCATTCCGTGCTGTTCACAGCCCCATCCACAGTCCACATCATGGTATAACTTCTGTGGGTTTTACCCAATGCATGTGGTTACATATCCACCATGACAGTGTCAGACAGAGTAGTTTCACTGCCCCCCAATCCTCTGTGCACCACCTTTTCATCCTTATTCTTTCTTCTTTCAACCCAGGTAACCACTGATTATTTATCTATTTTTTTGAGACACAATGTCACTCCTGTTTTCCAGGCTGGAGTGCAGTGGCTCCATCTCGGCTCACTGCAATGTCGGCCTCCTGGGTTTAAGCAATTCTCAGCCTCACGAGTAGCTGGTACTTCATGTGTGTGCCACCACACAGGCTAATTTTGTATTTTTAGTGGAGATGGGGCTTCTCCATGTTGGCCAGGCTGGTCTCGAACTCCCGACCTCAGGTGATCTGCCCACCTTGGTCTTCCAAAGTACCAAAGTGCTGGGATGACAGGCATGATCCACTGCACCCAGCCACAAGATCTTTAATGTAGACACATCTGCCAAGTCCCTGTTATCCCGTGTAAGAAAACATATTAGGCCTGGCATGGTGGCTCACACCTGTCATCCCAGCACTTTGGGAGGCTGAGGTGGGCAGATCACGAGGTCAAGAACTCAAGACCATCCTGGCCAACATGGTGAAACCCCCTCTCTACTAAAATGCAAAAGTTAGCTGGACATGGTGGTGTGCCCCTGTGGTCCCAACTACTAGGGAGGCTGAGGCAGGTAAATTGCTTGAACCTGGAAGGAGGAGGCTCCAGTGAACTGAGATTTCACCACTGAACTCCAGCCTGGGCAACAGAGCAAGACTCCATCTCAAAGAAAAAGAAAAAAAAAAAATTCACAGGTTCTGGGATTAGGACACAGGAATCTCTGGGGGCTGTGACTCTTCCAACCACACAGCCTGTGTACAGGGCTTGCCTGTTCTAGGGTTTCATGTAAATGAAATCACACCGCCCGTCATCTCGTGGAAGGCTTATTTCACTTGGAGTAGTTTCTGGGAGTCCTCCATGATGGCACTTAGCAGTTCCTTTTCCTTGCTGAGTGGTAATCCGTGGTATGAATGGATCACGGTTTGTTTATCCACTCACCGGTGGTGGAATGCCTAAGATGTTTCCAGCTTTTTACTTTTAATTCTGATGAGAAGATGGGAAGAGCTTCTCTGAACATTTCTTTTTTTTTTTGAGATGGAATCTTACTTTGTCACCCAGGCTGGAGTGCAGTGGTACAGTCGTGGCTCACTGCAACCTCCCCCGCCTGGGTTCAAGTGATTCCCATGCCTCAGCCTCTTGAGTAGCTGGGATTATGGGAATATGACACCACACCCAGCTGATTTTGAATTTCTAGTAGAGACAGGGTTTCACCATGTTGGCCAGGCTGGTCTTCAACTCCTGACCTCAGGTAATCTGCCCTCCTCGGCCTTCCAAAGTGCTTGAGATTTCAGGCATGAGCCACCACACCCAGACAAGTAAGTTTTAAACGTTTAATGACGTCAATCTGTTGTGACTTTTTTTCTTTCCCAAGAGCTTATAAGCAAACTCCTTTAGAATATCTGAAAAATATTTTGACAGGTGTGTGAGACCAGGCAAGCCTCATAAGTGTGTGACTTGTGAGTCACCTGGGACCTGGTGATTGGAAGAACCCTGTGGTCCAAGGGCCCCACATTTGGTTTATTGCTGGGTCACTATCTTGAAATCCTTAAACATTTTTGAAAAAAGGCCCTGTGATTTCTCTCTTTTTTTTTCACTATTAGTATTTTTTGAGATGTGGTCTCACTCTTTTACTCATGCTGAAGTGCAGTGGTATGATCTCGGTTCATTGCAACCTCTGCCTCCCAGGTTCAAGTGATTCTCCAGCCTCAGCCTCCTAAGTAACTGGGACTACAGGTGTCCACCACTACTCCTGGCAATTTTTTGTATTTTTAGTAGAGATGGGGTTTTTCCATGTTGGCCAGACTGGTCTCGAACTTCTGGCCTAAGGTGATCCACCTGCCTTGGATTCCCAAAGTGCTGAGATTACAGGTGTGAGCCACCACACTCGGCCAGTGATTTCATTCCTACTGAGTCCTGCAATTACGTGGCTGGTCCTAGTATGAGACCCTCTTATGAACCCTGGCAGAGCCTCTTGACCTCACCCACTCTCAGGCTAGCTCTGTTGGGTGTGGACAGATGTCACACAGGTATGAGCTCTGCACCTGGCTTCCCCCTTTGCAGGGGTAGCCACAACCAGGAAGTGCAGAGGTGAGCCTCTGGCCAGTGAGGAGCCAGTGAGTCAGCCTCCTCCTGACTACTGAGCCCTGAGACACCACCTCTGTGGGCATGCCAGGACAAGGGCACCTGTATGAAGCCAAGGCTGAGGCAGGTAGGGACACACCCTCTTATGGGCCTGCAATCACTCCCTGCTTCACTGTTGCTTTTTTTTTTTTTGAGGTGGAGTCCTGCTGTCACTTAGGCTAGAGTGCAATGGCACGATCTCAGCTCACTGCAAGCTCCGACTCCCAGGTTCAAGGGATTGTCATTTCAGCCTCCCTAGTAGCTAGGATTACAGGAGACCACCACCACACCCAGCTAATTTTTATTTGCTCATTTATTTTATTTTTAGTAGAGATGGCATTTCCCCATGTTGGCCAGGCTGGTCTTGAACTCCTTACCTCAGGTGATCCACCTGCCTCGGCCTCCCAAAGTGCTGGTATGATGGGTGTGAGCCACAGTGCTCAGCCTTGCTTCAGTGTCCTTATCCCTTCCTCTTGTGCAGAGGATCAGACTGCACTCCCCCAGAACACAACAGCATATGAACCTTCTGTCCCAGGCTCTGCCTCTGGGGAACCCAAGTGGTCGTGGGCTGAAGAATGGCCCCCAAAGATGTCCTTGTTCTAATCCTCCAAATACAGGAATATGTCACCTTCCATGTCAAAGGAGACTCTGCAGGCATGATTGAGTGAGGGACTCTGAAATGGCAGGGTGTCCTGGATGATCTGGGGGTCCAGTGTCCTCACAGCATCTCTCATAAGAGAGACCAGAAGAGTCTGCGCTGACTGGCTGTGAAGGTGGGGAAGAGGCCCCGAGCCAAGGAATGTGGGTGCCTCGACTCTGGGAAAAACGAGGAGCTGGATTCTTTTTGTTTTGTTTTGTTTTTTAATTAAAATAAAGACCACCGGTGGTTCACGCCCATAATCCCAGCACTTTGGGAGGCTGAGGCTGGGGGATCACCTGAGGTAAGGAGTTTAAGACAAGCCTGGCCAACATGGAGAAACCCCATCTCTACTAAAGATACAAAAATGAGCTGGGCGTGGTGGCATAGGCCTGTAATCCCAGCTAGTCAGGAGGCTGAGGCAAGAGAATCACTTGAACCTAGGAGGCAAAAGTTGCAGTGAGGTGAGAACACACCATTGCACTCCAGCCTGGGCAAGAAGAGCAAAACTCCGTTCCAAAAAATTAAATTAAATTAGTTTAAATTAATTTGATTAAGCCCAGGATACACATGCAGGATGTGCAGGTTTGTTACATAGGCAAACGTGTGCCATGGTGGTTTGCCGCACTTATCAACCCATCACCTAGGTATTACCCACATGTTGCTAGGCATGGTTGCTCATGCCTGTAATCCCAGCAATTTGGGAGGCTAAGGTGGGAGAATCACTTGAGCCCAGGAGTTAGAGCCCAGCCTGGGCAATGCAGTGAGATACCATGTCTACAAAACATTTTTAAAATTAGCTGAGTCTGATGATGTTTCCCTATAGTCCCAGCTACTTGGGAGGCAGAGGTGGGAGCATTGCTTGAACTTGGGAGATCGAGGCTGTAGTGAGCTCTGATAGCACCATTGCACTCCAGCCCAGGTGACAGAGCCAGACCCTGTCTCAAAGAAAAGAAGAAAAGAAAAGAAACAAAAAGTATGAATAAGCATTTTCCATGTGAGGAAATACAAATGTGTGATAATTTTAGGGACAGGTACACACACATAAGCTTGAATGCACACACACATACAAGTGTGTCTTTAAAAACATGCGTGTTCAGAAGGCACTTTATTGAAAGACAGTGTGCAAAAGTAGTGAAACTCAGAAATAATCTAAATGTCCATCAATAGTATACACTTTTTTCTTTTTTGAGATGCAGTCTCACACTGTCATCCAGGCTGGAGTGCATTGGCACGATCTTGGCTCACAGCAACCTCAGCCTCCCAGGTTCAAGCCATTCTCCTGCCTCAGTATCCTGAGTAGCTGAGATTACAGGTGCCGGCCACCATACCTGGCTAATTTTTTTTTTCTTGGAGAACAAGTCTCACTCTGTTGCCCAGGCTGGAGTGCAGTGGTGCTATCTTGGCTCACTGCAATCTCTGCCTCCCATGCTCAAGCAATTCTCATGCCTCAGTCCCTCCATTAGCTGGGATTATAGTTGCATGCCACCAAGCATGGCTAATTTTTGTATTTTTAATAGATACAGGGTTTCACTATGTTGGCCAGGCTGGTCTAGTACTCCTGATTTCAGGTGATTCTCCTGCCTCTGCCACCCGAAGTGCTGAGATTACAAGTGTGAGCCACCGTGCCCCAGTAACTATATAAATTAAATTACTCAGTGGGGCACGGTGGCTCACACCTGTAATCCCAGCACTTTGGGAAGTCGAGGCAGGTGGATTACCTGAGGCCGGAAGTTCAAGACCAGCTTGACCAACAAGCAGAAACCCTGCCTCTACTAAAAATATAAAATTAGCTGGGTGTGGTGGCACATGCCTGTAATCCCAGCTACTTGGGAGGCTGAGGCAGGAGAATTGCTTGAACCTGGAAGGTGGAGGTTGAGGTGAGCGGAGATTGTGCCATTGCACTCCAGCCTGGTCAACAAGAGAGAAATGCCATCTCAAAAAAAAAAATTTAGCCTGGGTGTGGTGGCGCATGCCTGTAATCCCAGCTACTCGGGAGGCTGAGGCAGGACAACTGCTTGAACCCGGGGAGGTGGAGGTTAGTGAGCTGAGATCCCACCACTACCCTACAGCCAGGGTGACAGAGTGATACTGTCTCAAAAATAAATAAATAAATAAGTCTCTGCTTAGATAAGCACTGTGTCTACTGCTTATAAACGTCTCTTTTACCCTTTCTTTAGCATGGAAAGACACTTTCTAATTGTTATGAATGAAATGTGTGAGCCCTGAAGGCGGGTTGTTGGTGCTCATTATCCTCTGGCTTGACTCAAGAGAAGGATACATTGTTGCCTCCGGCCCTTTCCTTCCCATCACCTAAGAGGAGGCACAGCACTGAATGCATCTCTTTGGATTTGGGAGGCAGCATATGTTTAAGTTGAGTGAGCTTCTTCTGTCTTAAAAAAAAATTACTCTGGAGTTGTTAAAATGCACTGATTTTAAAAAGAAGTATACTGTTTTTATATCTTTTTTGTTTTTCTTCATAAAAATGCATTGATTTAGCAAGCTGTGGGTCATAGGAGCTTAAGTGAAAAAAAAAAAAAAAAAAAAAAGCTAAGCCAGTATCAGCACAGTCTGTGTGGAGTGAGTCCTGTTTTGGAAAACAAATTGCAGGTGTGAATACAAAGTAGTGCTGATCTCCATTAGGGATCTCCTAAGGTCTGGCTGAAAATTCTGGCCAGTTCTGGCTGCACCACTCTCTAGCTGTGGGCTTGAAGGAATCACCTTCTCTCAACCCGTGATTATCCATCTGCACACTCAGTGCGTATGACCATAGCACTTACCTCACAGCGTTTCCAGGGGGCTCAGATGACACAATCCAAGGAAATGAACTATTAATACTACTTACTGTCACTGCTTTCTTCTGATGCCATCACATTTGCATATGCCTAGAAGTTTGAAGGATTTGCCTCAGCTGTGAATGAATGGCGGCTACAGGTGCCAAGAATGGGTCTGAGGAAGGAGCATGGAGGGATGTTTTCTTTTCTTTTTTTGAGATGGAGTTTCACTCTTGTCACCCAGGCTGGAGTGCTATGGTGTGATCTCAGCTCAGTGCAACCTCCATCTCCCGGGTTCAAGCAATTCTCCTGCGTCAGCCTCCCGAGTAGCTGGGATTACAGGTGTGCACCACCACGCCCAGCTGATTTTTGTATTTTTAGTAGAGAGAAGGTTTCCCCATGTTGGCCAGGCTGGTCTTGAACTCCTGACCTCAAGTGATCCACCTGCGTTGGCCTTCCAAAGTGCTGGGATTATAGGCATGATCCATGAGGCATGGTTAGAGATATTCATTTTTGTTTTTTACTTGCAAAGTAAAAAGAGGTGAAAATAAGGATGACTTTTTTTTTTTTTTTGAGACAAACTTGCTGGCTTGTCACCCAGGCTGGAGTGTAGTGGCACGATCTCAGCCTCCCTGGTTCAAGCAATTCTCCTGCCTCAGCCTCCCGAGTAGCTGGGATTACAGGCCTGTGCCACCATGCCTGGATAATTTTTATATTTTTAGCAGAGGTGGGGTTTTATCATATTGGCCAGGCTGGTCTCAAACTCCTGACCATGTAATCCACCCGCCTCAGCCTCCCGAAGTGCTGGGATTACAGACGTGAGCCACTGCACCTGGCCTTAGGATGACTTTTAAATACTGCATTATTTTATGTAACTTCTGTAGTTATTATATTTTGTTTTGGGGACCAGGAAAAGGAGTGGTAAACCCTTTTGGCTTATTTCCCATGTCTTTTTGTTCTGTGCATTAAAAACAAAAACAAAAAATCAGCCAGGCATGGTGGCTCATGCCTGTAATCCCAGCTCATAGGGAGGCAGAGACAGGAAGATAGCTTGACCCCAGGAGTTCAAGACCTCCCTGGGCAATACAGCAAGACCCCATTCCCCACATAAAGGGGAAAAAAAGACAAAAAAAAAGTGTAGGCCAGGCACGGTGGTTCATGCCTGTAATCTCAGCACTTTGGGAGGCTGAGGTGGGTGGATCACAAGGTCAGGAGTTCAAGACCAGCCTGGCCAATATGGTGAAACTCTGTCTCTACTAAAATACAAAATACAAAACAATTAGCCTAGTGTGGTGGCACATGCCTGTAATCTCAGCTACTCAGGAGGCTGAGGCAGGAATTGCTTGAACCCAGGAGGCAGAGGTTGCAGTAAGTCAAGATTGCACCACTGCACTCCAGCTTGGGCAACACAGCAAGACTCCATCTCAAAAAAACAAAAAAGTGTAAAAATGAAAACCAACCAAGTGCTAGTAATGTATATGATTTTGCATGTAGGTTTTTCAATGACTACATGATTAGGCTGGTGCAAAAGCAGTTGTGGTTTTGCTATTAAAAAGTGAAAACCACAGTTACTTTTGCACCAACCTCATATTTCAACATTTTCCATGTCCTTAAAAACCAGTCATGATGGATAAATACAAGGTGGTCTGTCCAGGAAAAGGAATATTGCTCAGCCATGAAAAGGAATGAGGGTCTGACATAGGCAACAACCTGCATGAACCCTGAGGACCTCACGGCCAGGGAGAGACACCAGATATAAAAGACCACACTGTGCATGATCCCATTTATGTGAACTGCAAAGGACAAGCTAGTCCACAGAGACAGGAAAGGGATTGATGGTGGCTTGTGACCAGGGAGGGGTGCGGAGTGACTGCTGATGGGGATGGGACTTCTTTGTGGTGATGATTGTTCTGGAATTACATAGAGGGGATGGTTGCACAACTCCTAAAATTTACATGTTATTTTATTTTATTCTGAGATGGAGTCTCGCTCTGTCACCCAGGCTGGAGTACAGTGGCATGATCTTGGCTCACTCTGCCTCCCAGGTTCAAGTGATTCTTCTGCCTCAACCTCCTGAGTAGCTGGGATTACAGGAACATGACACCATGCCAAGCTAATTTTTATATTTTTTGTAGAGACAGGGTTTCACCATGTTGGCTAGGCTGGTCTTGAATTCCTGACCTCAAGTGATCTGCCTGCCTCAGCCTCCCAAAGTGCTGGGATTACAAGCATGAGCCACTGTTCCCGACCTAAATTTTACATTTCATTCATTTAGAGACAGAGTCTCTGTTGCCCAGGCTGGAGTGCAGAGGTGTGATCGCAGCTTACTGCAACTTCACCTCCCAGTTTCAAGCAATTCTCCTGCCTCAGCCTCCTGAGTAGCTAGAATTACAGGTGTTCACAACCATGCCTGGCTAATTTTTGTATTTTTAGTAGAGATGGGGTTTCACCATGTCGGCCAAGCTGGTATCAAACTCCTGACCTTGTGATCTGCCGCCTCAACCTCCCAGTGCTGGGACTTCAGGTGTGAGCCACTGCACCTGACCTAAATTTTACATTCTAAAGGGCAATTTTTATGGTAGGTGAATTTCTCCTCACCTTTAAAAATTGTAAATGTTGTGAAGCCTACAAATATATGTGTGTGACTGTATCATAACAAGGAATTAACCACTGTGGTTAGATATTACCTGCATTTCAGATTACTCGTGTAGATTCTCCAAAATGAATGTACCCTTGGGAAACATTGCCAAAGCATTTTCTTTTCTTTTTTTTTCTTTCTTTCTCTTTCTTTCTTTCTTTCTTTCTTTCTTTCTTTCTTTCTTTCTTTCTTTCTTTCTTTCTTTCTTTTTCTCTCTCTCTTTTTCCCTCCCTCCCTCCCTCCCTCCCTCCCTCCCTCCCTCCCTCCCTCCCTCCCTCCCTCCCTCCCTCCCTCCCTCCCTCCCTTCCTTCCTTCCTTCCTTCCTTCCTTCCTTCCTTCCTTCCTTCCTTCCTTCCTTCCTTCTTTCTTTCTTTCGACAGTCTCACTCTGTCACCCAGGCTGGAGTGCAGTGGCGCAATCTTGGCTCACTGCAAACTCCGCCTCCCGGGTTCAAGCAATTCTCCTGCCTCAGCCTCCCAAGTAGCTGGGATTACAGGTGTGCATCACCATGCCTGGCAAATTTTTGTGTTTTTAGTAGAGTTGGGGTTTCACCATGCTGTCCAGGCTGGTCTCAAACTCCTGACCTTGTGATCCACCTGCCTCATCCTCTCAAAGTGCTGGGATTACAGGTGTGAGCCACCTTGCCTGGCCTTTCTTTTTTGTTGTTGTTTTTTAAATAGAGACAGAGTCTTGCTCTCTTGGCCACACTGGAGAGCAATGGTGTGATCACAGCTAACTGCAGCCTTCAACACCTGGGCCCAAGCAATCATCTCACCTCAGTCTTGCCAGTAGATGGGACTACGGGTGCTCACTAATATGCCTGGCTAATTTTAAAATTTTTGTAGAGACAGGGTCTCGCTGTGTTCCCAGGCTTATCTCAAACTCCTGGGTCCAAGCAATCCTCTTGTCTTGGCCTTCCAATGTGCTGGGATAGCTGGCATGAGCCACCACACCCAGCTACCAAAGCACTTTCTAGGAAGGTTGTACCACTTAGAGGTCCTCTGGCAGCATGTGACAGCTTGTATCCTCTGTGTTTTGGCCAGCATAGAGCCCAAAAGCTTTTCTTAATCGTTCTTTTTGTTTCATTTTGTTTTTGAGATAGAGTTTCACTCTTGTCACCCAGGCTGGAGTGCAGCGGTGCAATCTCAGCTCACTGCAATTTCCACCTCCAGGGTTCAAGCAATTCTTCTGCCTCAGCCTCCCAAGTAGCTGGAAGGCCATGACCACACCTGACTAATTTTTGCATTTTTAATAGAGATGGGGGTTTTCCATGTTGGTCAGGCTTGTCTCTAGCTGTTGACCTCAGGTGATCCATCCTCATTGGCCTCCCAAAGTGCTGGGATTACAGGCATGATCCACCACACCTAACCAGCTTTTCTTAATCTTTTTTTTTTTTTTTTAATTTTTTATTGGATTATAGGTTTTGGGGTACATGAGCAGAGCATGCAAGACAGTTGCGTAGGTACACACATGGCAGTGTGCTTTGCTTTGCTTCTCCCCTTCACCCACATTTGGCATTTCTCCCCAGGCTATCCCTCCCCACCTCCCCCTCCCACTGGCCCTCCCCTTTTCCCCCCAATAGACCCCAGTGTTTAGTACTCCCCTTTCTGTGTCCATGTGTTCTCATTTTTCATCACCCACCTATGAGTGAGAATATGCGGTGTTTCATTTTCTGTTCTTGTGTCAGTTTGCTGAGGATGATGTTTTCCAGGTTCATCCATGTCCCTACAAACGACACGAACTCATCATTTCTGATTGCTGCATAATATTCCATGGTGTATATGTGCCACATTTTTCCAATCCAGTCTATTATCAATGGGCATTTGGGTTGATTCCAGGTCTTTGCTATTGTAAACAGTGCTGCAATGAACATTCGTGTACATGTGTCCTTATAGTAGAACGATTTATAGTCTTTTGGATATATACCCAGTAATGGGATTGCTGGGTCAAATGGAATTTCTATTTCTAAGGACTTGAGGAATCGCCACACTGTCTTCCACAATGGTTGAACTAATTTACACTCCCACCAACAGTGTAAAAGTGTTCCTTTTTCTCCACATCCTCTCCAGCATCTGTTGTCTCCAGATTTTTTAATGATCGCCATTCTAACTGGCGTGAGATGGTATCTCAATGTGGTTTTGATTTGCATCTCTCTGATGACCAGTGACGATGAGCATTTTTTCATATGATTGTTGGCCTCATATATGTCTTCTTTCGTAAAGTATCTGTTCATATCCTTTGCCCACTTTTGAATGGGCTTGTTTGTTTTTTTCCTGTAAATCTGCTTGAGTTGTTTGTAAATTCTGGATATCAGCCCTTTGTCAGATGGGTAGACTGCGAAAATTTTTTCCCATTCTGTTGGTTGCCGATCCACTCTAGTGACTGTTTCTTTTGCCGTGCAGAAGCTGTGGAGTTTCATTAGGTCCCATTTGTCTATTTTGGCTTTTGTTGCCAATGCTCTTGGTGTTTTGTTCATGAAGTCCTTGCCTACTCCTATGTCCTGGATAGTTTTGCCTAGATTTCCTTCTAGGGTTTTTATGGTGCCAGGTCTTATGTTTAAGTCTTTAATCCATCTGGAGTTAATTTTAGTGTAAGGTGTCAGGAAGGGGTCCAGTTTCTGCTTTCTGCACATGGCTAGCCAGTTTTCCCAACACCATTTGTTAAACATGGAATCCTTGCCCCATTGCTTGTTTTTGTCAGGTTTATCAAAGATTGTATAGTTGTATGTATGTTGTGTTGCCTCCGGTGCCTCTGTTTTGTTCCATTGGTCTATATCTCTGTTTTGGTACCACTACCATGCTGTTTTGATTACTGTAGCCTTGTAGTATAGTTTGAAATCTGGTAGTGTGATGCCCCCCGCTGTGTTCTTTTTGCTTAGAATTGACTTGGCTATGCGGGCTCTCTTTTGGTTCCATATGAAGTTCATGGTGGTTTTTTCCAGTTCTGTGAAGAAAGTCAATGGTAGCTTGATGGGGATAGCGTTGATTCTGTAAATTACTTTGGGCAGTATAGCCATTTTCACAATATTAATTCTTCCTAACCATGAACATGGGATGTTTCTCCATTTGTTTGTGTCCTCTCTGATTTCGTTGAGCAGTGGTTTGTAGTTCTCCTTGAAGAGGTCCCTTACGTTCCTTGTGAGTTGTATTCCAAGGTATTTTATTCTTTTTGTAGCGATTGTGAATGGCAGTTCGCTCTTGATTTGGCTTTCTTTAAGTCTGTTATTGGTGTAGACGAATGCTTGTGATTTTTGCACATTGATTTTATATCCTGAGACTTTGCTGAAGTTGTTTATCAGTTTCAGGAGTTTTTGGGCTGAGGCGATGGGGTCTTCTAGGTATACTATCATGTCGTCTGCAAATAGAGACAATTTGGCTTCCACCTTTCCTATTTGAATACCCTTTATTTCTTTTTCTTGCCTGATTGCTCTGGCTAGGACTTCCAGAACTATATTGAATAGGAGTGGTGAAAGAGGGCATCCTTGTCTAGTACCAGATTTCAAAGGGAATGCTTCCAGTTTTTGCCCATTCAGTATGATATTGGCTGTTGGTTTGTCATAAATAGCTTTTATTACTTTGAGATACGTTCCATCGATACCGAGATTATTGAGGGTTTTTAGCATAAAGGGCTGTTGAATTTTGTCAAATTCAACGCCTTCTCTGCGTCAATTGAGATAATCATGTGGTTTTTGTTTTTGGTTCTGTTTATGTGGTGAATTACGTTGATAGACTTGCGTATGTTGAACCAGCCTTGCATCCCCGGGATGAATCCTACTTGATCATGATGAATAAGTTTTTTGATTTGCTGTTGCAATCGGCTTGCCAATATTTTATTGAAGATTTTTGCATCTATGTTCATCATGGATATTGGCCTGAAGTTTTCTTTTCTCGTTGGGTCTCTGCCGGGTTTTGGTATCAGGATGATGTTGGTCTCATAAAATGATTTGGGAAGGATTCCCTCTTTTTGGATTGTTTGAAATAGTTTTAGAAGGAATGGTACCAGCTCCTCCTTGTGTGTCTGGTAGAATTCGGCTGTGAACCCATCTGGACCTGGGCTTTTTTTGTGAGGTAGGCTCTTAATTGCTGCCTCAACTTCAGACCTTGTTATTGGTCTATTCATAGTTTCAGCTTCCTCCTGGTTTAGGCTTGGGAGGACACAGGAGTCCAGGAATTTATCCATTTCTTCCAGGTTTACTAGTTTATGTGCATAGAGTTGTTTGTAATATTCTCTTATGATGGCTTGAATTTCTGTGGAATCTGTGGTGATTTCCCCTTTATCATTTTTTATTGCATCTATTTGGTTGTTCTCTCTTTTCTTTTTAATCAATCTGGCTAGTGGTCTGTCTATTTTGTTGATCTTTTCAAAAAACCAGCTCTTGGATTTATTGATTTTTTGAAGGGTTTTTCGTGTCTCAATCTCCTTCAGCTCAGCTCTGATCTTAGTAATTTCTTGTCTTCCGCTGGGTTTTGAGTTATTTTGATCTTGCTCCTCTAGCTCTTTCAATTTTGACGATAGGGTGTCAATTTTGGATCTCTCCATTCTCCTCATATGGGCACTTATTGCTATATACTTTCCTCTAGAGACTGCTTTAAATGTGTCCCAGAGGTTCTGGCACGTTGTGTCTTCGTTCTCATTGGTTTCGAAGAACTTCTTTATTTCTGCCTTCATTTTGTTGTTTACCCAGTCAACATTCAAGAGCCAGTTGTTCAGTTTCCATGAAGCTGTGCGGTTCTGGGTCGGTTTCTGAATTCTGAGTTCGAACTTGATTGCACTATGGTCTGAGAGGCTGTTTGTTATGATTTCAGTTGTTTTGCATTTGTTGAGCAGTGCTTTACTTCCAATTATGTGGTCAATTTTAGAGTAGGTGTGATGTGGTGCTGAGAAGAATGTGTATTCTGTGGATTTGGGGTGGAGAGTTCTGTAAATGTCCACCAGGTTTGCTTGCTCCAGGTCTGAGTTCAAGCCCTGGGTATCCTTGTTGATTTTCTGTCTGGTTGATCTGTCTAGTATTGACAGTGGAGGGTTAAAGTCTCCCACTATTACTGTGTGGGAGTCTAAGTCCTTCTGTAAGTCATTAAGAACTTGCCTTATGTATCTGGGTGCTCCTGTGTTGGGTCCATATATGTTTAGGATCGTTAGCTCTTCTTGTTGTATCGATCCTTTTACCATTATGTAATGGCCTTCTTTGTCTCTTTTGATCTTTGTTGCTTTAAAGTCTATTTTATCAGAGATGAGAATTGCAACTCCTGCTTTTTTTTGCTTTCCATTAGCTTGGTAAATCTTCCTCCATCCCTTTATTTTGAGCCTTTGTGTATCCTTGCATGTGAGATGGGTTTCCTGGATACAGCACACTGATGGGTTTTGGATTTTTATCCAATTTGCCAGTCTGTGTCTTTTGATTGGTGCATTTAGTCCATTTCCATTTAGGGTTAATATTGTTATGTGTGAATTTGATACTGCCATTTTGATGCTAAGTGGCTGTTTTGCCTGTTAGTTGTTGTAGATTCTTCATTATGTTGAAGCTCTTTAGCATTCAGTGTGATTTTGGAATGGCTGGTACTGATTGATCCTTTCTATGTGTAGTGCCTCTTTTAGGAGCTCTTGTAAAGCAGGCCTGATGGTGACAAAATCTCTGAGTACTTGCTTGTTCGCAAAGGATTTTATTCTTCCTTCACTTCTGAAGCTCAGTTTGGCTGGATATGAAATTCTGGGTTGAAAGTTCTTTTCTTTAAGAATGTTGAATATTGGCCCCCACTCTCTTCTGGCTTGTAGTGTTTCTGCCGAGAGAGCTGCTGTGAGTCTGATGGGCTTCCCTTTGTGGGTGACCCGACCTTTCTCTCTGGCTGCCCTTAGTATTCTCTCCTTTATTTCAACCCTGTTGACTCTGACGATTATGTGCCTTGGGGTTGCTCTTCTTGCGGAATATCTTTGTGGTGTTCTCTGTATTTCCTGCAATTGAGTGTTGGCTTGTCTTGCTAGGTGGGGGAAATTTTCCTGGATGATGTCCTGAAGAGTATTTTCCAGCTGGGATTCATTCTCTTCGTCCCCTTCTGGTACACCTATCAAACGTAGGTTAGGTCTTTTCACATAGTCCCACATTTCTTGGAGACTTTGTTCATTCCTTTTTGCGCTTTTTTCTCTGATCTTGGTTTCTCGTTTTATTTCATTGAGTTGGTCTTCGACTTCAGATATTCTTTCTTCTGCTTGGTCAATTCGGCTATTGAAACTTGCGTTTGCTTCGCGAAGTTCTCGTATTGTGTTTTTCAGCTCCTTTAATTCATTCATATTCCTCTCTAAGGTATCCATTCTTGTTATCATTTCCTCGAATCTTTTTTCAAATCTTTTTTCAAGGTTCTTAGTTTCTTTGCATTGATTTAATACATGATCTTTTAGCTCACAAAAGTTTCTCATTATCCATCTTCTGAAGTCTAGTTCCGTCATTTCGTCACAGTCATTCTCCGTCCAGCTTTGTTCCCTTGCTGCTGAGGAGTTTTGGTCCTTTCTAGGAGGCGATGTGTTCTGGTTTCGGGTGTTTTCCTCCTTTTTGCGCTGGTTTCTTCCCATCTTTGTGGATTTGTCCGCTGGTCGTCTGCGTAGTTGCTGACTTTTCGTTTGGGTCTCTGAGTGGACACCCAGAATGTTGATGATGAAGTATTTCTGTTGCTTGGTTTTCCTTCTACCAGTCTAGCCCCTTCGCTGTAGACTGTTGAGGTCCGCTCCAGACCCTGCTTGTCTGGGGTGCACCTCTAGTAGCCGTGGCACAGCGAGGGATGCTACCAGTTTCTTTTTCTGCTCTCTTTGTCCCAGGATGATGCCTGCCTAATGACAGTCTTTTGGATATAGAGGGGTCAGGGAGCTGCTTGAGGAGACAGTTTGTACTTTATAGGGGTTTAATTGCTGAGCTGTGCACTCTGTTGTTCATTCAGGGCTGTTAGGCTGCTATGTTTGATTCTGCTGCAACACAGCTCATTAAACAACCCCTTTTTTTTTTCTCAAATGCTCTGTGTTGAGGGGTTTGGGCTTTATTTTTGGATGTCCGATCAGGTGTCCTGCCCAGCTCAAAGGCAGACTAGCCACTGTTCGGCTGCCGAGGCTCCGCCCTGCTGTTGTGTGATTCGCGCTGTTCCTGCCGGCTCTGCTGTGGTCTCCGCCACGCCCTGCGGCGGAGTCTCTTCGTTGTAGCATGTTGCCTCAGCAACGGCAGGCTGTGTCAGCAGTGGGCGTGTATCTCAGTAGGGACGGGTTGCCTCGGCAACGGCTGGCTGCGTCAGCAGTGGGCGTGTATCTCAGTTGGGGCGGGTTGCCTCGGCAACGGCTGGCTGCCTCAGCAGTGGGCGTGTATATCAGTTGGGGCAGGTTGCCTCCGTAGTGGTGGATGCCCCTCCCCCACAGAGTGTCTCGGACCGTCTGCCCAGGATAGTTTGAAATCGCGGTTTTGTTCGTCCCACTGGGTATCCCAACCGATCTGTCCCTGCAATCCCCTGGGCTGGGCTACTGTGCAAGTCTCGTTCAGTCTCAAGTCCAGCCCTCTCAAGTCTCAGATTGCCGGTTCAACAAGGCACCCGGACAAGCGCGCCCTGTGGGGATTGCTGGGTAGGGCCGGCCGCCGCCGCCCCGGCTGCCGGCTTCGCCAGGCAGACCTACTGCCTGGCGTCCCGTGTCTTTTTATACTTGGGAGTTTCCCCGTTCTGTGGGCAACAAAGATCAGTCTGGAAATGCAGCACTGACTCACCGTTTGCGAATTCAACGTGGGCTCCAATCCTGGGTTGTTCTCACAGCACCATCTTCAACTTCTATTCTCTTTTCTTAATCTTAATGAGACAAAAGAAAAATTTTGCCATCAAAATAAATGATCAGTAAACACTTTTTCCTATATTCCCTGTGCATATCCCAGGTGCAGCATTTTTTGTAGAGATGGGGTTTTGTCATGTTACCCAGGCTGGTCTCCAACTCCTGGCCTCAAGAAATCAACCTGCCTCAGCCTCCCAAAGTGCTGGGAATACAGGTGTGAACCACTGTGCCCAGCCTTTTTTTGAGACAGGGTCTTGCTCTATTGCCCAGGAGAGAGTGCAGTGGTGGGATCATAGCTCATTGAAGCTTCAGCCTCCCAAGCTCAAGCACCTCCCAGGCTCACACAATCCTTTTGCCTCAGCCCCCTGGTAGTTAGGACTATAGTAGGTGCCACCATGCCCGGCTAATTTGTGTGTGCGTGTGTGTGTGTGTGTATGTGTGTGTGTGTGTTTTGTAGAAGTAAGCCCTCAATGTGTTGCCCAGGCTGGTCTCCAACTCCTGGGCTCAAGTGATCCTCCTGCCTTGACCTCCCAAAGTACTGGGATTACAGGCATGAGCCACTGTGCCCAGCCTTCCTCCTAGATTTCCTTTTCTTTCTTTCTTTCTTTTTTTTTTTTGTTTGAGATGGAGTCTCAATCTGTTGCCCAGGCTGGGGTGCAGTGGCATGATCTTGACTTACTACAGCCTTTCCTCCTGAGTTCAAGTGGTCCTCCTGCCTCAGCCTCCTGAGTAGCTGGGATTACAGGTGAAAGCCACCATGCCTTCAAGGACTCTGACCAGCAAGAGGACATTCCTGGTGTGTTGCTCACAGTAGCTCAGGAGGTCAGATGCCACTTTAGAGACCTGTGTTTGGGCACAAGGAGGAGAGAGAGGTAAAAAGAAGAGGCTGGCACACCGGGGCTCCCAGCAGCACCATCCCCAACAGCTGCAGGCAGAAACAGCCCAGGAGCCCGTGGACAGGGGCGTGGGCAAACAGTGTGGCCCAGGCACACCCTGGTATATTACTCAGTCATGAAAAGGAGCCCAGCTCTGACATAGGCCACAATGTGGATGCATCTTAAGGACCTCACACTCAGTGAGCAGATGCTAGACATAGAAGGTCCTGCAATGTGTGATCCCATTTCTTTCTTTCTTTTTTTTTTTGAGAAAAGTCTCACTGTCATCCAGGCTGGAGTGCAGTGGTGTGATCTCAACCCACCACAACCTCCAACTCTCAGGTTCAAGTGATTCTCCTGCCTTAGCCTCCCAAGTAGGTAGAATTACAGGCATGTGCCACAACTACCTGGCTAATTTTTGTATTTTTTTAGTAGAGTGGGGTTTCTCCACATTGGTCAGGCTGGTCTTGAACTCCTGAACTCAGGTGATCCTCCTGCCTCAGCCTCCCAAAGTGCTGAGATTACAAGATGAGCCACAGAGACCTGCCAGTGATCCCATTTCTATGAAGTGCCCAGGACAGGCCCATTCACAGAGACAGGAAGGGGATGCATGGGTGCTGGGGGCTGGGGAGGGGATGGGGCATGATGGCTGAGGGGGACAGGGTTTCCTTTTGGGGTAATGGAATGTTCTGGAGTAAACATGGTTTGAGTGTACAACATTGTGACTGTATTAAATATCGCCAGCGGTAAACATATGTGTCTTGGTGGGGGTGTGTGGTGGCTCATGTCTGTCATCCCAACATTTTGAGAGGCTGAGGCTGGAGGATTGCTTGAGCCCAGGAGTTTGGGACCATCCTTGGCAACATAGTGAGGCCCTATCTCTACAAAAACTACAAAAATGAGTCAGGCATGGTGATGCACACCTGCAGTTCCAGGTACTTGGGGAGCTGAGGTTAGAGGATCACTTGAGCCTGGGAGGTTGAGGCTGCCGTGAGCCAAGATTACACTATTACACTCCAGTCTGGGTGACAGAGTGAGACACTGTCTCAATTAAGACAAATAGGTAAATAGGGCTGGACACAGTTACTCACACCTGTAATCCCAGCACGTTGGGAGGTCAGGATTTCAAGACCAGCCTGGCCAACGTGATGAAACTCTACTAAAAATACAAACATTAGCCAGGCATGGTGGCGTATGCCTATAATCCCAGTTACTTGGGAGGCTGAGGCAGGAGAATCACTTGAATCCGGGAGGCGGAGGTTGCAGTGAGCCGAGACTGCACTCCAGACTGGGTGAAAGAGCTAGACATCATCTTTAAAAAAAGAAAAGAAAAGAAAAGAAAAGAAAAATAGGTAAATTAGATAAATAAATTGATGTATGTATTTTCTCAACATTTTAAAAAGATTTTTTTTTCCTTTTTTTTTTTCTTTTTTGAGACGGAGTCTCCCTCTGCCACTTAGGCTGGATGTAGTGCAGTGATGCCATCTCAGCTCACTGCAACCTCCACCTCCTGAATTCAAGTGATTCCCCTGCCTCCCAAGTAGCTGGGTCTATAGATGCACACCACCATACCCAGCTAATTTTTTGTATTTTTAGTAGAGATGGGGTTTCACTGTGTTAGCCAGGATAGTCTGGATCTCCTTTACCTTGTGATCTGTCCTCCTTGGCCTCCCAAAGTGCTGGGATTACAGGTGTGAGCCATTGTACCTGGCCGAAAAAGATTTTTTTTTTTTTTGAGACGGAGTTTTGCTCTTGTTACCCAGGCTGGAGTGCAATGGCACAATCTCGGCTCACCGCAACCTCCGCCTCCTGGGTTCAGGCAATTCTCCTGCCTCAACCTCCTGAGTAGCTGGAATTACAGGCACACACCACCATGCCCAGCTAATTTTTGTATTTTTAGTAGAGACGGGGTTTCACCATGTTGACCAGGATGGTCTCGATCTCTTGACCTCACGATCCACCTGCCTCTGCCTTCCAAAGTGCTGGGATTACAGGCTTGAGCCACCGCGGCCGGCCTCCAAAAAGATTTTTAAAAGAAGAAAAGACTGGGCTTCCTTCAGCAGGTTTTAAACGAAAAGCATCAGGAACAGATGAATCCAAGATCTCATTCTCACCCCAAGCAAGGAAGGCCCTGATAGGAAAACACTGCCTGAACAACTGCTGAGTTTGAGGGAGGGTTTACAGTGACACTGGCCGGGAGGCTGCGCCCAATGAGGATGAGATAAGTTTCAATCTTTCTCTTGCAGCCTGGACCCCTGGGGAATCCAACCCCCCACCGAGGGTCTAACATTTCCGGTCACAAGAGGGACACTCTGCCCCAGGCTGCTGCTGGCCCGTTCCAGGCCACGTGCCCACCCATCTCTCCTGCCCATGCCTTTAGGAGGACTGCTGCCGTTCCCTGCTTGGCTCACCCCAGCAGGGCTGTGGCTGGGTTGTTGGGTGTCCTGGGTCAGACTAAATGGGGACATGTCTTTCCACCCCTGGATCTTGTCCAGTGGTGGTAACCGTGTCTCTGTGGGACTCAGCGATTTTTCTTGGCCTGGCTTTCTCTCCTGGAAGGCAAGAGGTGGTCACAGAGGGAGGATTAGATGCGGCAGAGGAGAGGTGATGATCTGAGAGGGATCACAGTGTCACCTTGTGGAGGTGCCTCTGTGGTCTGTTTGTGTGTTTGTTTGTTTGAGATGGAGTTTTCTTCTTGTTGACCAGGCTGGAGTGCAATGGTGCGATATCACCATCTCGTTCACCACAACTTCTGCCTCCCAGGTTCAAGCAAGTCTTCTGCCTTAGCCTCCCAAGCAGCTGGCATTATAAGAATGTACAACGATGCCTGACTAATTTTTTTGTGTTTTTAGTAGAGACAGGGTTTCTCCATGTTGGTCAGGCTGGTCTTGAACTCCTGACCTCAGGTGATCCTGCCTGCCTCGTCCTCCCAAAGTGCTGGGATTACAGGCCTGAGTCACTGTACCTGGCCCATCTGTTCGTTTTTGAGACAGGGTCTTGCTCTGTCCCCAGGCTGGAGTGCAGTGGTGCGATCATAGCTTGCTGCAGCCTCCACCTCCTGGGCTCAAGTGATTCTCCCACCTTAGCCTCCCAGTAGCTGGGACTACAGGAGTGTCCCAGCCATAATGTTTATTTTTATTATTTATTATATTTTTTTTGTGCGATGGAGTCTCACTCTGTCGCCCAGGCTGGAGTGCAATGGCACGATCTTGACTCACTGCAAACTCTGCCCCCAAGAGTCAAGTGATTCTCCCACCTCAGCCTCCCAAGGAGCTGCGCTTATAGGCACCCACCACCATGCCAGGTAATTGTTGTATTTTTAGCAAAGGCAGGGTTTCACCATGTTGGCCAGGCTGGTCTTGAACTCCTGACCTCAGGTGACCCACCGGCCTTGGCTTCCCAACGTGCTAGGATTACAGGTGTGAACCACAGCACCTGGCCTGGCCATAATTTTTAGAATAATTTTCTTATACAGATGAGGGTCTTATTATGTTGCCCAGGCTGGTCTCAAACTCCTGGGCTCAGGCAAATCCTCCTGCCAAGGCCTCCGAAAGTGCTGTGATCATAGGTGTGAGTTGCCTCACCTGGCCAGTACCTCTGCATCCCAGATCCCCTCAAATGGCCAGGAGCCTGTGGGACAGCTTTGGGGTGTTGCCCAGCTGGGCAGCCAAGGGATGATTATACCCATGAAGCCAGCCCACCAGCTGCAACCTGCGATGTCTTGAGTCTGGCCTGCTTTCTAGACTTCTATTTGGGAAGTGGCCCTCTGGGATGATGGAAATAGCCTCCAGACACTGAAAATAGCTGACATTGTGGCTCCAGCATGCAGCCCCTCGGCACCACCCCCTGTGCTCACCATGCAGGGCTGGTGAACCCCAAGATCATCCTGCTGAGGCTCTGTGGCTCTGGTAGCCATGCTGGAGCTAGGGATATAAAACCTCCGGTGGGACTAGAAGCAGGGACAAGTCAAATTCCAGCTCCCCTGAGGCCCGATATTCAAAGGGGTGGTGGGGGCCCCTCCTCAACATCAGACGGGGTGATCTCTGCTCACTGCAGCCTCTGCCAACTGGGTTGAGGCTTCTCCTGTCTCAGCCTCCTGAGTAGCTGGTATTACAGGCTCCTGCCACCACACCTGGCCAATTTTTGTACTTTTAGCAGAGACGAGGTTTCACCATGTTGGCCAGGCTGGTCTCAAACTCCTGACTTCAGGTGATCTGCCCACCTTGGCCTCCCAAAGTGCTGAGATTACACGCGTGAACCACCTAGCCGGCTGTTATTTTTCTTAAGTTCATTTTAATCTAGAACAATCTCTTCACCTATAGACTTTTGAAGAAACAAATGTTTTAATGTTCCATATTGTAAATTTGTCTAATTATTTCCCATCATGTTATTTAACTTGTTTCTTTATTTGCATATTTCTTGCAAACTGAAATTTAGAACTAAGGTGCTTGATTTGATGCTGATTAAACATGTTTGGCAAGAACACATCCTAGATGTTGCATGTGGCTCTGCCTTACTAGTGGAGGCTGTCACTGGGAGGCCATTTCCAGGGTGAAGGCTTGGGGGTTAGGCTGCCAGAACAGGCAAGACAGAAGCAGAAGTGGGGCTAGGTGGAGCCTGGAGACTCCTCTCAGCAAGCTCCTTTAACTAATCTCTGGATGTGCACCAGAGCGGGGGTCCCACTTCACCACCAGGCTCAAGAGGCCAGCTCAGGCTCAGATTCTGAGGCAAGAACCCATGGCCAGAATGCGGTCACCCAGAGAGCATGGCCTGCAGCTAAAAGACCTCCCAGGAGCTTGACAACAGCTCTGATCTCTTTGTCCTGGAACTGAGTGGCAGTGAAGTGGCGTCACATAAGAAAACAGCAGACTTTGGAGACAGACTGAGCT
The DNA here is from genome assembly GCF_049354715.1 of Callithrix jacchus. Lineage (NCBI taxonomy): Eukaryota > Metazoa > Chordata > Mammalia > Primates > Cebidae > Callithrix > Callithrix jacchus. Next base: position 30,137,525 of record NC_133507.1, read on the forward strand.
CTGCAGTGTTTCAGCTTTATTTAATTTAATTGAACTAATTTTTTTTTTTGAGAAAGAGTCTCACTGTCACCCCAGCTGGAGTGCAGTATTGTGATCTCGGCTCACTGCAACCTCTACCTGCCCAGTTCAAGAAATTTTCCTACCTCAGCCTGCCAAGTGGCTGCTGAGTCACAGGTGCCTGTCTCCATGCCCAGCTAATTTTTTGTATTTTTAGTTTTGTTTTTAGTTTGTTTTGAGACCAAGTCTCATGCTGTTGCCCAGGCTGGAGTGCAGTGGCACCATCTCAGCTAACAGCATCCTCTGCCTCCTGGGTTCAAGCAGTTCTCTGCCTCAGCCTCCTGAGTAGCTGGGATTACAGGCACCTGCTACCATGTCTGGCTAATTTTTTATTTTTTAGTAGAGACAGGGTTTCACCATCTTGGCCAGGCTGGTCTCGAGCTCCTGACCTCATGATCCACCTGCTTCAGTCTCCCAAAGTGCTGGGATTATAGGCACGAGCCACTGTACCCGGCCTAGTACTTTTTAAAAAATACTCTCCACATAATAATAAAGGGGTCTAGAATTTGGATAGATGCCATTACATTTTTGTGTTGGAGCTATGTTAAAGAATCCATACTGAGCTAATAGAAAAATAGAAGTTAACCCACTGTTCTGAGCCATTAGAAGTTTACTGAAAAACTGAATGATGGCTCTTGGTGGTTTTTAAATTTGTTACTTGACTGGATACATCATAGTGTGGTGGAAAGAATGTGACCTTTGAAACCTGGGACCTTGGTGGTTGTCCCATCTGTAAAATCAGCACAGTATCACCCTTTTCATTGGTTTTGGAAGTATTGACAGGGAGACAGTGAATATATTGGACTTATCTTATTGCAGAGACTCAAAATCTTCGTCCCCATTATCTTTCCTTTCCTATAGATGCTGATATTCTAAAACAAGACTGTTTCATGAGGCTCAGAACGAATTTCTAGTTAACTCACTTATTTCTCCTCCTCTGTGGGCTTCTGCCCTTTCTTCTGTACAAGTAGAAGGGAATTAAGAATCTGAAAGGCACTGGTGTTGAGGGGCTCAGGGTATCACGTTATTCTCACTTTGGGACCCTTTCCCTACCTAATGGTGCTCTAAAGCTGGAACTTCACACAGTGACATTTCTGTGGATTCTAATCATTTTACCTTCCCATTAACAACAGGGAGTGTTGTGATTTCTTCACATCCTCACCAACACTTATTTTTGTTTTTTGCTGTTTGCTTTTTAAATTAGAGCTTTCTTAGTGGGGATGAAATGGTACCACCCTGTGGTTTTGCTTTATATTCCCTAATGACAGATGCTATTCACCTTTTTACTTGCTTACTGATCATTTATATCTCTTCTCTGACCTTTGCCTGATTTTAAAGTGGGTTGTCTGCTTTTTGTTGTTGTTGAGTTAGTTGTAAGAGTTTTTTTTTATATGTACTGGGCACTTGATCCTTTTCAGATATATGACTTGAAGATATTTTCTCTCATTCTACTGGCTGTCTTCATTTTCTTAACAATATTTTCAATACACAAAAGTTTCCAATTTTTACAAAGTCAAATTTATCTTCTTTTTGTTGCTCCCACTTTTCTTGTCATATGTAAGATCTGTTCATATTTTTTTGTTATATTTAAGAATCCAAGTTTATGAAAAGTTACCCTAAGATTTATCCTATATGTTTTCTTCTAACAGTTTTATGATTTTAGCTCTTATATTTAGATCATAGAGCCATGACTAACTATCATGTGAGGTAGGGGGTCTAATTTCATTCATTTGCATGTTGTTATCCAGTTGCCCCAGCACCATTTATTGAAGAAACTATTCTTTCCAAGATTGAATGATCTTGGCACCCTTGTCAGGAGTCCATTGGCCATAGATATGCGGGTTTATTTCTTGATTCTAAATTCCATTGCTTTGTTCTATATGCCTATACTTACATCAGTGACACACTATTTGTGTGTGTGTGTGTGTGTGTGTGTTTGCTGTGTCTTTTGTAGTAAGTTTTGAATTCAGGAAATGTGAGTCCTCCCACTTTGTGTTTTTCCATAATTATTTTGGCTACTTGGGGCTCCTCTTGAAGGAAGAGTTTTATTTTATAAATAAAAAAGTAATACCTTTATTCTGTTTTGTCCTGTAATGATTTTTAAACTATGGTATTACAGCTCAGGAGAAAGCAGCAACTCCAGGGAATAATCATATGCTTGTGTGTGGGGCTATTACAGACATGCTACAATCCAAGGGCCTCTCTTGCTTAAAGCTTTACATTCTAGAAGGCCTAGAAACCTTGATGAGAACTGCATCAGTGGTATTCAAAGCAAAGCCAGTGCACAGACTGCTAAGTTAAAGCTGCTTTTTAGAATTCCAGAGGGAACTTTTAGCTGTGAATCCTCAGCAACTGCTCTTTAAGCACTTCCAGATGGTCTTTAAAGTCCTCATCTAACGTAAGTTGAGAGATTGCTCCTCAGGGTTAGGGGGTGGGGATAGAAAACTGCTTTAATTACTGGATACCTTGACAATGGGAAGTTATAAGAAGGAGACACATGTGTTTTTCAGCAGAGCCTCATCAAAATACTATTAGAAGCAAGTACATATGTATATTTATGTGTATATGTGTGTTTATGTGTGTATGTGTGTTTACGTGTGTATGTATTAGACACTCATGAGCCTAGAGCATGGAGTGAAACATGTCAGTAACTGTAATGGGAGAACTTCTTGGAATTGACAAACTAAAGGAGGTAGGAAGAAATGGGTTAAGGCAAAAATGCCCAGGGCCATCTTTGTGGTTAGAGAAAGTTGAGTTTCCAGTCCATGCAGAGCTTCCTAAAGCTGAGATGGAGAGACGGCTGAGAAGCAGATTCCTAAGAGGCAGCTGATGTCAACAGGCCTGACCTGGGGGCTAGCCAGAACTCACCACTAAGGTCCTTGGTCTTCATGGTTTGGCAGGAGCTTTTGGCATCGCTGTGAGGATAACATTCTCATCTGGTGCAAACAACAAAATAAAACAAACTCCATGCTCTTAGACAGGTCCTCAGACATAGCAAGTGTTCGGTAAACAATAGCTATTTTTTTGTTTAATATAGAAAAACTGTGATTCTTAATGGTCATCCCATAAAGCAGCCTTTTTTTAAAGGATCTTCAGAGGAAGCGTGGACTAAAACCTTCTGCCTAATTCATCCACTGTGACAGTTTGTTTCCCTATGGGAGTGGCAATACTAACAACAATAAACTCTCATTAAATGGGTACAGAATAAAGCTCCTTTTGGTGGTTGTGTGCTTTCAGATCTATTACAAGTATGAGCAGTTGACATTTCTTAGCCACTAAAATTGATTCAGAAATTTCACAAAGGAAGGAAGGATATTAGGATGAGGTGCAGCCAGTGTTGTATCGGACCGAGCACAGAAAGTCAACACCAAGACAAAAGTATGCCAAATTGCAGGGTTTATTGCCAGTGACCACGGAGGACTCATGCCTCTCCAACCCGTGGCCCCAAAAGAAGAGAGACAAGACCTTTCTATACCCACTAAACCACTTTGGGAGTGGGGGTAAGGAGCAGAGATGAGATGAAAGTCTTCAGATATTTCAGTGGGCTGTAAATCACCTCCTGGGTAGAGAGGAGAGTGATGGGCTCTGGACATTCCGAGGGCTAGGAAATGTGCTTGACCCTTTAAGAGATTTACAGAACTTAAGAAAACTATTTGCTTACACATCGTCTGGGTAGGAGTTACTTGGCACCAGAATGGAATTACCCAGGGGTACTTCCTCTGGCTATTACTGGTGATCAAAGGCCAGCAATTCTGGCAGTTACAGATAAGAGAAAGTATGCTGCTTTACCTTTTGGCATTTTTAGCAGTTTCACGGAGGCTGAGGTTAGCATTCATTGTGAGGAGTATGGAAGCATTTTTGTCCTTTATAAAATGTCAGTGTACAGGTTCTAACTCTAGGCTAGCTATATCACACCAGCAAAAGGTCACACGTCCCCTGCTTGTGCTCAGTGCCTTTACCAGAGGTTACTGTGTGGTGTGGAAGGTCAGTAACCAAAGTGTATGCTGCAGGGAGAAACACCAATGGCCAACCGGGATTCCCTCTCAAGGTGACATTGGAGGTAGAAGCTTTACCTCTTTATGTTGTCCCAAGATGTGGCGAACTTATTTATTTATATTTTTTACTTTATTTGGTACCTCTTAATTCATTTAAAAAATGGTTTTTACAACAAATCTGGGTTCTTTGTGTTTAAAACTTTTTTTCTTCAAATTTTATTTTAAGTTCAGGGATACATGTGCAGGAGGTGCAGGCTTGTTACATAGATAAACACGTGCCATAGTGGTTTGCTGCACAGATCATTCCCATCACCTGGGATTAGGCCCAGCATCCATGAGCTATTCTTCCTGATGCTCCCCCTCCCCACATCCCTTGCCCTCTAACACTTTTTTCTGAAGGTTAAAAAGGAATTATTATTTTTTATTTTTATTTTTTTTGGGAGGAAGTCAGGAAGGGAGGGAAGGAGGATGGTAGGGAGGAAGGAAGGAAGGGAGGAAGAGGGGAGGGAGGGAGGGAGGGAAGGGAAGGAAGGAAATCAAGCAATGAGAGAGACATTGCCGACCTGGATCTAGAGGTTTACACGTTGATTTCTTTTTTTTTTTTGAGAGAAGGAAAGAAAAAAAAATAAGTAAAGGAGAGGAAGAAAGAGGAAGAGAAAGAGGGAGAGTAAATGGAAATATTGCTTTATTCGGAAAAAAATTGGGTATTAATAATGGCCAATCAATGTTTCATTTAAACCTATGGGTAGGTGTGATGTGGTATTGACAAGAATGTATATTTTGTGTATTTGAAGTGGAGAGCTCTATAAATATTTATTAAGTTTACTTGTTCCGGATCTGAGTTCGAGTCCTTGATATCCTTATTAATTTTCTGTCTCATTGAATCTAAGTCTCTATGTATCTGGGTGTTAGGATCGTTAGCTCTTGTTGTTGCATTGATCCTTTTACCACTATATCTTTGTTGCTTTAAAATCTATTTTATCCGATACGAGAATTGCAACTCCTGCTTTTTATTTATTTATTATTTATTTTTGCTCTCCATTTGGTTGGTAAATCTTTCTCCATCCCTTTGTTTTGAGTCTTTGTGTATCCTTGCATGGGAAACAGGTCTGGATGTAACCTGCCATTGGGTTTTGGCTGTGTCTTTTGATTGGGGGATTTAGTCAATTTAAATTTAGGGTTACTGCCATTTGATGTTGACTGGCTGTTTTATCCATTCGTTGGTGTAAATTCTTCTTTATGTTGGTGCTCTTTACTTTTTGGTGTATTTTTAGAAAGGCTAATACTGGTTGTTTCTTTCTGTGTGTAATGCTTCTTTCAGAAGCTCTTGTAAAGCAGGCCTGGTGGTAATAAAATCTCTGAGTTCTTGCTTGTTCATAAAAGATTTTATTTTTCCTTCAGTTGTGAAGCTTAGTTTGGCTGGATATGAAATTCTGGGCTGAAGGTTCTGTTCCTTGAGGATGTTGAATATTGGCCCCCACTCTCTTCTGGCTTGTAGAGTTTCTGCTGAGAGATCTGCTGTAAGTCTGATAGGCTTGCCTTTGTGGGTAACATGACCTTTCTCTCTGGCTGCCCTTAGTATTTTCTCCTTCGTTTCAACCCTGGTGAATCTAACGATTATGTGCCTTGGGGTTGCTCTTCTTGAGGAATATCTTTGTGGTGTTCTCTGTATTACCTGGGGTTGAATGTTGACCTGCTTTGCTAGTTTAGGAAAATTTTCCTGAATAATATCCTGAAGGGTATTTTCCAGCTTGGATTCATTCTCTCCGTCGCATTCAGGTACACCTATCAAACGTAAATTTGGTCTTTTCACATAGTCCCACATTTCTTGGAGACTTTGCTCATTCCTTTTTATCCTTTTTTCTCTAATCTTTTCTTCACATTTTATTTCATTAAGTTGGACTTTAACCTCTGATATCCTTTCTTCTGCTTGAACAATTCGAGTGTTTAAACCTGTGCATACTTCTCGGAGTTCCTGTATTGTATTCTTCAGTTCCATTAATTCACTCATACTCCTCTCTAAGTTGTCTATTCTCAATAGGATTTCATCAAACCTTTTTTCAAAGTTCCTAGTTTCTTTACGTTGGGCTACAACATGGTCTTTTAACTCACCAAAGTTTGTTATTATCCATTCCTTGAAGAGTGATTCTGTCATCAGGATGAGCTCGCTCATTCTCCATCAAGCCTTGTTCCATTGTTGATGAGGAACTGTGGTCACCTTTAGAGGGAGAGGCGTTCTGACTTTGAGTATTCTCAGCTTTTTTACGCTGGTTTCTTCCCATCATTGTAAATTTATCCTCCTGTCGCCTTTGAAATTACCAATTTTCAGATTAGGTCTCTTGAGTGGGCGTCCAGGTTGTTAGTTCCCAGGGCCAGAGCAGCAGCATTAAAACTGATGGTGCTTTTCTGCCCAGGATTCTCCTGTCTGGCTTCCTTCTTGTGTCTGTAGTAGGCGACTCTGCCTTCCCGGGGCTCCAAACCTCGGTCAGAAGGGGAACCAGTCTCGTTTACTCTGCGCCGAGCGCTGCCGCACTGAGGTGCCATCACAGCCACTGCCGGGCTCTGGTGTTGTGCTGGGGCCCCCTGCGGGTTCTCCGAACCTGTTTACTCTGCTCTGAGAGCTGCACACCGAGGTGCCAGTGGAACAGCTGTGCCGGCCACGAGAGTCTCGCTGGCCACCCGTGTGTTTCCTCCACTGGGGGATCTTCTGCTCCGTGAGCGACCAGAATTTGTCTGAAAGTGTGGCATCCTCTAGTTCTCTGTGCCTTCCCTGAGAGCTGCAATCCTGGGATGTTAGCGATCGGCCATCTTGGATCTGTTCCCCAAAAAGGAATTATTAGAGTGATTACCAGGGGGAAAATGCTGGGAAATGTATTACACTTTTTTCCCCCACAGGTAGTGAAAATTAGCTAGGGCTGAAAAATACCACAGACTGGATCATAGTTCTAGAGGCCAGAAGTCCAAGATCAAGGTGTTGGCAGGTGTAGTTTCTTCTGTGGCCTTTCTCCTTGGCTTGCAGATGGCTGCTTTCTCTCTGTGTCCTCACCTGGCATCTGCCCTGTGCACTCACATTCCTGATGTTTTGTGTCCAAATTTCCTCCTCTTATAAAAACACCAATTACATTGGATTTGGGCCCACCCAAACAGCCTAATTCTAACTTAATAACCTCTTCAAAGATACAGCCAAATACAAATGCAATCATGTTCCAAGGTACTGGGAGTTAAAGCTTCAAAATAGACATTTGAGGGCAGTGAGGGATACAATTTTGTCCATAAGGCAGTATGGGGTAAAGGAGAACATAGATAAAGCAGGAACTAAGAGCTAGAAAAGTGGGTGAATAGTCAGGGCCATGAAATTAAGGAAAAATTTTTGGGGGGAGATCTGTAGACTGATATTGGGAAAGAAATAATTTTCCTGACTGATCGATGTCTCAGGTAGCTTTCACTGAATGACAGACTACTCCCAAAATTTAGTGGCTCAAAACAGTAGCTCCTCATTTAGCTCACACTTCAGTGGGTCAGCAGTTTCAGCTGGCCTTGATTGGGAAGTTCACCACTGGGCTCACTTATAGGTCTCTGGTCAACTGCCGAGGGCAGTTAGGGTGGTCTTAGCTGGCATGGCTCATTTCTTCTCCATGTGTCTCTTGCCTTCCAGCAGAGCAGTTTGGGCTTGTTCACATGACAGCTGCAAAGTACCCAGAGTGCAAGAGAAAAACCATGCCATAATTTCTTCCCCAATTCTATTGGCCAAGGCAGGTCACAGGCCAGCCCAGATTCAAGAGGTGAGGAAATAGACCTTTTCAGGTGATGGCTTGGGAGACAAGGAATATTTGACTGAAACAGTCCCATGGCCGTATTGTGTATTATATTAATAACAGACTTTGCCTATATCCATGAATCAGAAAATAACTATCTGGAAAGGAATTACAAGTGTATTTATTTATGGATGGAGTTCTTTTTTTTTTTTTTTTTTATTGGATTTTAGGTTTTGGGGTACATGAGCAGAGCATGTAAGACAGTTGGGTAGGAACACACATGGCAGTGTGCTTTTCTTTCCTTCTCCCATTCACCCACATTTGGCATTTCTCCCCAGGCTATCCCTCCCCACCTCCCCTTCCACTGGCCCTCTTCTTTTCCCCCAATAGACCCCAGTGTTTAGTACTCCCCTTTCTGTGTCCATGTGTTCTCATTTTTCTTTTTTTCTTTTTTTTTTTTAATTTTTTATTGGATTATAGGTTTTGGGGTACATGAGCAGAGCATGCAAGACAGTTGCGTAGGTACACACATGGCAGTGTGCTTTGCTTTTCTTCTCCCCTTCACCCACATTTGGCATTTCTCCCCAGGCTATCCCTCGCCACCTCCCCCTCCCACTGGCCCTCCCCTTTTCCCCCCAATAGAACCTAGTGTTTAGTACTCCCCTTTCTGTGTCCATGTGTTCTCGTTTTTCATCACCCACCTATGAGTGAGAATATGCGGTGTTTCATTTTCTGTTCTTGTGTCAGTTTGCTGAGGATGATGTTCTCCAGATTCATCCATGTCCCTACAAATGACACAAACTCATCATTTCTGATTGCTGCATAATATTCCATGGTGTATATGTGCCACATTTCTCCAATCCAGTCTATTATCAATGGGCATTTGGGTTGATTCCAGGTCTTTGCTATTGTAAACAGTGCTGCAATGAACATTCGTGTACATGTGTCCTTATAGTAGAACGATTTATAGTCTTTTGGATATATACCCAGTAATGAGATTGCTGGGTCAAATGGAATTTCTATTTCTAAGGCCTTGAGGAATCGCCACACTGTCTTCCACAATGGTTGAACTAATTTACACTCCCACCAACAGTGTAAAAGTGTTCCTTTTTCTCCACATCCTCTCCAGCATCTGTTGTCTCCAGATTTTTTAATGATCGCCATTCTAACTGGCGTGAGATGGTATCTCAATGTGGTTTTGATTTGCATCTCTCTGATGACCAGTGACGATGAGCATTTTTTCATATGATTGTTGGCCTCATATATGTCTTCTTTCGTAAAGTATCTGTTCACATCCTTTGCCCACTTTTGAATGGGCTTGTTTGTTTTTTTCCTGTAAATCTGCTTGAGTTCTTTGTAAATTCTGGATATCAGCCCTTTGTCAGATGGGTAGACTGCGAAAATTTTTTCCCATTCTGTTGGTTGCCGATCCACTCTAGTGACTGTTTCTTTTGCCGTGCAGAAGCTGTGGAGTTTCATTAGGTCCCATTTGTCTATTTTGGCTTTTGTTGCCAATGCTTTTGGTGTTTTGTTCATGAAGTCCTTGCCTACTCCTATGTCCTGAATAGTTTTGCCTAGATTTCCTTCTAGGGTTTTTATGGTGCCAGGTCTTATGTTTAAGTCTTTAATCCATCTGGAGTTAATTGTAGTGTGAGGTGTCAGGAAGGGGTCCAGTTTCTGCTTTCTGCACATGGCTAGCCAGTTTTCCCAACACCATTTGTTAAACATGGAATCCTTGCCCCATTGCTTGTTTTTGTCAGGTTTATCAAAGATTGTATAGTTGTATGTATGTTGTGTTGCATCCGGTGCCTCTGTTTTGTTCCATTGGTCTATATCTCTGTTTTGGTACCACTACCATGCTGTTTTGATTACTGTAGCCTTGTAGTATAGTTTGAAATCCGGTAGTGTGATGCCCCCCGCTGTGTTCTTTTTGCTTAGAATTGACTTGGCTATGCGGGCTCTCTTTTGGTTCCATATGAAGTTCATGGTGGTTTTTTCCAGTTCTGTGAAGAAAGTCAATGGTAGCTTGATGGGGATAGCGTTGATTCTGTAAATTACTTTGGGCAGTATAGCCATTTTCACGATATTAATTCTTCCTAACCATGAACATGGAATGTTTCTCCATCTGTTTGTGTCCTCTCTGATTTCGTTGAGCAGTGGTTTGTAGTTCTCCTTGAAGAGGTCCCTTACGTTCCTTGTGAGTTGTATTCCAAGGTATTTTATTCTTTTTGTAGCAATTGCGAATGGCAGTTCGCTCTTGATTTGGCTTTCTTTAAGTCTGTTATTGGTGTAGACGAATGCTTGTGATTTTTGCACATTGATTTTATATCCTGAGACTTTGCTGAAGTTGTTTATCAGTTTCAGGAGTTTTTGGGCTGAGGCAATGGGGTCTTCTAGGTATACTATCATGTCGTCTGCAAATAGAGACAATTTGGCTTCCACCTTTCCTATTTGAATACCCTTTATCTCTTTTTCTTGCCTGATTGCTCTGGCTAGAACTTCCAGTACTATATTGAATAGGAGTGGTGAGAGAGGGCATCCTTCTAGTGCCAGATTTCAAAGGGAATGCTTCCAGTTTTTGCCCATTCAGTATGATATTGGCTGTTGGTTTGTCATAAATAGCTTTTATGACTTTGAGATACGTTCCATCGATACCGAGTTTATTGAGGGTTTTTAGCATAAAAGGCTGTTGAATTTTGTCAAATGTCTTCTCTGCGTCAATTGAGATAATCATGTGGTTTTTGTTTTTGGTTCTGTTTATGTGGTGAATTACGTTGATAGACTTGCGTATGTTGAACCAGCCTTGCATCCCCGTGATGAATCCTACTTGATCATAATGAATAAGTTTTTTGATTTGCTGTTGTAATCGGCTTGCCAATATTTTATTGAAGATTTTTGCATCTATGTTCATCATGGATATTGGCCTGAAGTTTTCTTTTCTTGTTGGGTCTCTGCCCGGTTTTGGTATCAGGATGATGTTGGTCTCATAAAATGATTTGGGAAGGATTCCCTCTTTTTGGATTGTTTGAAATAGTTTTAGAAGGAATGGTACCAGCTCCTCCTTGTGTGTCTGGTAGAATTCGGCTGTGAACCCATCTGGACCTGGGCTTTTTTTGTGAGGTAGGCTCTTAATTGCTGCCTCGACCTCAGACCTTGTTATTGGTCTATTCATAGTTTCAGCTTCCTCCTGGTTTAGGCTTGGGAGGACACAGGAGTCCAGGAATTTATCCATTTCTTCCAGGTTTGCTAGTTTATGTGCATAGAGTTGTTTGTAATATTCTCTGATGATGGTTTGAATTTCTGTGGAATCTGTGGTGATTTCCCCTTTATCATTTTTTATTGCATCTATTTGGTTGTTCTCTCTTTTCTTTTTAATCAATCTGGCCCGTGGTCTTTCTATTTTGTTGATCTTTTCAAAAAACCAGCTCTTGGATTTATTGATTTTTTGAAGGGTTTTTCGTGTCTCAATCTCCTTCAGCTCAGCTCTGATCTTAGTAATTTCTTGTCTTCTGCTGGGTTTTGAGTTTTTTTGATCTTGCTCCTCTAGCTCTTTCAATTTTGACGATAGGGTGTCAATTTTGGATCTCTCCATTCTCCTCATATGGGCACTTATTGCTATATACTTTGCTCTAGAGACTGCTTTAAATGTGTCCCAGAGGTTCTGGCACGTTGTGTTTTCGTTCTCATTGGTATCAAAGAACTTCTTTATTTCTGCCTTCATTTCATTGTTTACCCAGTCAACATTCAAGAGCCAGTTGTTCAGTTTCCATGAAGCTGTGTGTTTCTGGGTCGGTTTCTGAATTCTGAGTTCTAACTTGATTGCACTATGGTCTGAGAGGCTGTTTGTTATAATTTCAGTTGTTTTGCATTTGTTGAGCAGTGCTTTGAGCAGTGATTTGAGTCCCTCAATCGTGTTCTCATTTTTCATCACCCGCCTATGAGTGAGAATATGCGGTGTTTCATTTTCTGTTCTTGTGTCAGTTTGCTGAGGATGACGTTCTCCAGATTCATCCATGTCCCTACAAATGACACAAACTAATCATTCCTGATTGCTGCATAATATTCCATGGTGTATATGTGCCACATTTTCCCAATCCAGTCTATTATCAATGGGCATTTGGGTTGATTCCAGGTCTTTGCTATTGTAAACAGTGCTGCAATGAACATTCGTGTACATGTGAACTTCCAGAACTATATTGAATAGGAGTGGTGAAAGAGGGCATCCTTGTCTAGTGCCAGATTTCAAAGGGAATGCTTCCAGTTTTTGCCCATTCAGTATCATATTGGCTGTTGGTTTGTCATAAATAGCTTTTATTACTTTGAGATACGTTCCATCGATACCGAGTTTATTGAGGGTTTTTAGCATAAAGGGCTGTTGAATTTTGTCAAATGTCCTCTCTGCGTCAATTGAGATAATCGTGTGGTTTTTGTTTTTGGTTCTGTTTATGTGGTGAATTACGTTGATAGACTTGCGTATGTTGAACCAGCCTTGCATGCCCGGGATGAATCCTACTTGATCATTGTGAATAAGTTTTTTGATTTGCTGTTGCATTTGGCTTGCCAATATTTTATTGAAGATTTTGGCATCTATGTTCATCGTGGATATTGGCCTGAAGTTTTCTTTTCTCGTTGGGTCTCTGCCGGGTTTTGGTATCAGGATGATATTGGTCTCATAAAATGATTTGGGAAGGATTCCCTCTTTTTGGATTGTTTGAAATAGTTTTAGAAGGAATGGTACCAGCTCCTCTTTGTGTGCCTGGTAGAATTCGGCTGTGAACCCACCTGGACCTGGGCTTTTTTTGTGTGGTAGGCTCTTAATTGCTGCCTCGACTTCTGCCCTTGTTATTGGTCTATTCATAGTTTCAGCTTCCTCCTGGTTTAGGCTTGGGAGGACACAGGAGTCCAGGAATTTATCCATTTCTTCCAGGTTTACTAGTTTATGTGCATAGAGTTGTTTGTAATATTCTCTGATGATGGTTTGAATTTCTGTGGAATCTGTGGTGATTTCCCCTTTATCATTTTTTATTGCATCTATTTGGTTGTTCTCTCTTTTCTTTTTAATCAATCTGGCTAGTGGTCTGTCTATTTTGTTGATCTTTTCAAGAAACCAGCTCTTGGATTTATTGATTTTTTGAAGGGTTTTTCGTATCTCAATATCCTTCAGTTCAGCTCTGATCTTAGTTATTTCTTGTCTTCTGCTGGGTTTTGAGTTTTTTTGATCTTGCTCCTCTAGCTCTTTCAATTTTGACGATAGGGTGTCAATTTTGGATCTCTCCATTCTCCTCATATGGGCACTTATTGCTATATACTTTCCTCTAGAGACTGCTTTAAATGTGTCCCAGAGGTTCTGGCACGTTGTGTCTTCGTTCTCATTGGTTTCAAAGAACTTTTTTATTTCTGCCTTCATTTCATTGTTTACCCAGTCAACATTCAAGAGCCAGTTGTTCAGTTTCCATGAAGCTGTGCGGTTCTGGGTCGGTTTCTGAATTCTGAGTTCTAACTTGATTGCACTATGGTCTGAGAGGCTGTTTGTTATGATTTCAGTTGTTTTGCATTTGTTGAGCAGTGCTTTACTTCCAATTATTTGGTCAATTTTTGAATAGGTGTGATGTGGTGCTGAGAAGAATGTGTATTCTGTGGATTTGGGGTGGAGAGTTCTGTAAATGTCTATCAGGTTTGCTTGCTCCAGGTCTGAGTTCAAGCCCTGGATATCCTTGTTGATTTTCTGTCTGGTTGATCTGTCTAATATTGACAGTGGAGTGTTAAAATCTCCCAGTATTATTGTGTGGGAGTCTAAGTCTCTTTGTAAGTCATTAAGAACTTGCCTTATGTATCTGGGTGCTCCTGCATTGGGTCCATGTATTTTTAGGATCGTTAGCTCTTCTTGTTTTATCGATCCTTCTACCAGTATGTAATGGCCTTCTTTGTCTCTTTTGATCTTTGTTTCTTTAAAGTCTATTTTATCAGAGATGAGAATTGCAACTCCTGCTTTTTTTTGCTCTCCATTTGCTTGGTAAATCTTCCTCCATCTCTTTATTTTGCGCCTTTGTGTATCCTTGCATGTGAGATGGGTTTCCTGGATACAGCACACTGATGGGTTTTGGATTTTTATCCAATTTGCCAGTCTGTGTCTGTTGATTGGTGCATTTAGTCCATTTACATTTAGGGTTAATATTGTTTTGTGTGAATTTGATACTGCCATTTTGATGCTAAGTGGCTGTTTTGCCTGTTAGTTGTTGTAGATTCTTCATTATGTTGATGCTCTTTAGCATTTAGTGTGATTTTGGAATGGCTGGTACTGGTTATTCCTTTCTATGTGTAGTGCCTCTTTCAGGAGCTCTTGTAAAGCAGGCCTGGTGGTCACAAAGTCTCTGAGTACTTGCTTGTTTGCAAAGCATTTTATTTTTTTTTCACTTCTGAAGCTCAGTTTGGCTGGATATGAAATTCTGGGTTGAAAGTTCTTTTCTTTAAGAATGTTGAATATTGGCCTCCACTCTCTTCTGGCTTGTAGTGTTTCTGCTGAGAGATCTGCTGTGAATCTGATGGGCTTCCCTTTGTGGGTAAGTCGACCTTTCTCTCTTGCTGCCCTTAGTATTTTCTTTTTTATTTCAACCTTGTTGAATCTGACGATTATGTGCCTTGGGGTTGCTCTTTTTGCAGAATATCTTTGTGGTGTTCTCTGTATTTCCTGCATTTGAGTGTTGGCCTGTCTTGCTAGGTGGGGGAAGTTTTCCTGGATGATGTCCTGAAGAGTATTCTCCAGCTTGGATTCATTCTCTTCGTCCCCTTCTGGTACACCTATCAAACGTAGATTAGGTCTTTTCACATAGTCCCACATTTCTTGGAGACTTTGTTCATTCCTTTTTGTGCTTTTTTCTCTAATCTTGGTTTCTCGTTTAATTTCATTGAGTTGGTCTTCGACTTCAGATATTCTTTCTTCTGCTTGGTCAATTCAGCTATTGAAACTTGTGCATGCTTCGCGAAGTTCTCGTATTGTGTTTTTCAACTCCTTTAATTCATTCATATTTTTCTCTAAGTTATCCATTTTTGTTATCATTTCCTCATATATTTTTTGAAGTTCCTTAGTTTCTTTGCATTGATTTAATACATGTTCTTTTAGCTCACAAACGTTTCTTGTTATCCACCTTTTGAAGTCTAATTCCATCATTTCGTCACAGTCAGTCTCCATCCAGCTTTGCTCCCTTGCTGGTGCGGAGTTTTGGTCTTTTCTGGGAGGCGAGGTTTTCTGGTTTCGGGTGTTTTCCTCCTTTTCTCGCTGCTTTCTTCCCGTCTTTGTGGGTTTATCCGCTTGTCGTCTGCGTAGTTGCTGACTTTTCGATTGGGTCTCTGAGTGGACACCCAGATTGTTGATGATGAAGTATTTCTGTTGCTTGGTTTTCCTTCTACCAGTCTAGCCCCTTCGCTGTACAACTGCTGAGGTCCACTCCAGGCCCTGCTTGTCTGGGGTGCACCTCTAGCAGCTGTGGCACAGTGAAGGATGCTACCCATTTCTTTTTCTGCTATCTTTGTCCCAGGATGATGCCTGCCAAATGTCAGTCTTTTGGATATAGAGGGGTCAGAGAGCTGCTTGAGGAGACAGTCTGTGTACTTTTTTGGAGCTCAATTTCTGAGCTGTGAGCTCTGTTGTTCATTCAGGGCTGTTAGGCTGCTATGTTTGATTCTGCTGCAACAGAGCTCATTAAAAAACCCCTTTTTTTCTCAAATGCTCTGTGTTGGGGGGTTCGGGCTTTATTTTTTGATGTCTGATTAGGTGTCCTGCCCAGCTAGAAGGCAGACTAGCCACTGTTTGGCTGCCGTGGCTCCGCCCTGCTGTTGTGTGATTCGCCCTGTTCCTGCAGGCCACGCCCTGCAGCGGAGTTTCTTGTTTGTAGCGTGTTGCCTCAGCAACGGCAGGCTGCATCAGCAGTGGGCGTGTATCTCAGTAGGGACGGGTTGCCTCGGCAACGGGAGGCTGCGTCAGCAGTGGGCGTGTATCTCAGTAGGGACGGGTTGCCTCGGAATGGGAGGGTGCATCAGCAGTGGGCGTGTATCTCAGTAGGGACGGGTTGCCTCGGCAACGGGAGGCTGCGTCCGCACTGGGTGTGTATCTCAGTTAGGGCGTGTTTCTTCGGTAGTGGTGGATGCCCCTCCCCCACAGAGCGTCTCGGACCATCTGCTCGGGATAGGTTGAAATCGCGGTTTTGTTCGTCCCACTGGGTATCCCAAACGATCTGTCCCTGCAATCCCCTGGGCTGGCCTACTGTCCAAGTCTCGTTCAGTCTCACGTCCAGTGCTCTCAAGTCTCAGGTTGCCAGTTCAACAGGGCACCCAGACAAGCGCGCCCTGTGGGGATTGCTGGGTAGGGCCGGCCGCCGCCGCCCCGGCTGCCAGCTTCGCCAGGCAGACCTACTGCCTGGCGTCCCGTGTCTTTTTTATACTTGGGAGTTTTCCCGTTCTGTGGGCAACAAAGATCAGTCTGGAAATGCAGCTCAGACTCACCGTTTGCGGATTCAATGAGAGCTCCAATCCTGGGTTGTTCTCACAGCGCCATCTTGAGTCCTCCCGGATGGAGTTCTTTATTGCCAAATTTGGAGAAATAGTTTAATCAGAACATTTCTAACAATGCTGTTTGTATTTTGTTTTCCTGTGTCGCTTTGTCTATCTGGAGTACTGGGAGAGATCCTAGGAGAACTCTGGGTGATACTTCCCATTTTCAGAATTCTGGGTGTTAGTTCCCTTTTCCTCCCATATCCTATTTTGAATGAAGCCTCAGTGGATGAGGTGGCCCAGCTCTTATCTTGTGGGGTCAGGTCTCATGAAGCTCTTACAAGAGAACTGGGTTTTTGGGGTCTTGTGTAGGGGGGTAACTTAAGAAAATTCAGCCGTAACACCTTATATGGGAGATTATGCTGCATATAAACCCTCTTGGAGAGAGCTGCCACCTTCTTGCCATAGTCACTAGTCCTTGGTTTTCACATGGGCTCTTAAGGGAGCCCCCCATCTAATTAGTTCTTGTGTTATATAAAATAATGCTGTACATAGCAGTGCTCCTTAGCCTCGTTGTGAGATAGTGCACTGAATTTCTATGGAGGTGGAGAAGAACATATTAGCATCTTACGGGGCAGAGACAGGAAACTGGTGTGTAAAGTGTGAAAATTTCAGTATTAAAGTTTTACATTTGGAAAGCAATCATAAAATAATTTTAGTATATTTGCATAAAAAACATCTTGGCAGATTCTTAACTGGTTAAACATTTACTTACCATATGACTGCAGCAATTTTACTCCTAGGTTTTATTTCCCAAGATAATGAAAACTTATTTCCACACAAAGACTTGTAAATGTATGTTCATAGCAGCTTTAGTCATAATAGCAAAAACTAGAAACAACTAATTATCCACCAACAGGTGACAGATAAAAAAGTTATGATGTATGCATGCAATGGAGTACTGCTTAGCAATAAAAGAGGAACAGGTCATTGATACAAACAACAGCTTGGATAAACCTAAAAAACGTTCTGCTGGGTGAAAGAGGCACCTCACAAAAGGATAAATGCTGTGTCATTTAATGCATAGAATGTTCTCAAGCAGGCAGGTCTAATCCATAGTGATAGAAAGCAGATCAGTGGTTGCTTACATCAGTGGTTGCTTACATGTGTGTGTGTTGAAGGAGGGTGAAGACAGAGGGGTCCAAGAAACTTTTGGGGTGATGGACAAGGCTCTAATATCTTGATGGTGATGCTGGTTAACATACATCCATTTTATTGCATATAACACATACCTCAATAAGTTTGGTAATTTGGGAAGAATTGCCCGTTTCTTGTAATGCAAGACATTATTATTCTAGAACAATGTAAAATCTTTATAGTCATTAAAAGGGAACATGGGTTTGATTAAAGATTAGAGCTCTGATCTATCTTTAGGTCAGAGATTATTTATTTGTCTCTAAATTGTCCAGTGTTGAAAACAGTGGGCAGGAACAATCAAGAAAACTGTTTAGAATTTTATATTATATACCTGGGTCATATGAGTAAGCCAACATCTCACAAATTCAAATTAAATTTTGGGAATTTTTCAACAGAAATATGAAAATTTCACTCATTTAGTTCAATTATGGTAGCTACAACTGGGTAAAGTTAGTAGGTCGTTTTTAACATTTGATGCAATGCAAGGCACTAAATATCAGGTTTATGGTTTATGTCAACCAAATATTATTTCATTGATGAAAACTGAGTGGTAAAAGTGGGTAAATTTTTATGTATGCTGTGGGAGTTCTGGAAGAGACAAAAGTAAATAAGAACAGGAGAAAAATAGTCCCTTAGAATTATCTGGAAATGTTCAATCTAGTCACTCAGAACTTGCCCCTAAAGTCCTATTGTGGCCGGCTTACTCACCAGTAGTGTTAAAGATAAAGCTGAGAGAAAAATTATGTTAGTCATATGTTTATTTGGGTTGAATGCTTGATATAACTTAGTAAGAGCAACTTCTTTGCATTTAGCAGCAAAGAGTTTATTAATTCCCAGTTGTCACTCATTCCCCAGAGCGCCAGAGACAGTGATTTATATTGGCAAAAGCTGGCAATGCCAAAACAGAAGCAGATTTTGTTTTACTTCTTGTGCCAAATTATAGTCTACTTGAAATGACTCAAATGTATCTCATTTTCCTTTCATTTTGATAATCCAACAATAAGTTTCACATTTCATCTTCTTAATGTTTTAATGTTAAATGATGATGCTGGCCTAGAATATTTTATGCTTTCCTCCTCATTAGTGTTTGCTAGTCACTTTTTTGTATTTTTTCAATCATTTGTTCCTTTATTTAGCAAACATTTATTGAGTGTCCGCCACGCACCAAGCACTGTTCTAAGTACTTGGAAGAGAACAATGAACAAAGACACATCCCTGATCTTATAAAGGAATAAAGGAATATTTTCTAAGAGAGGGAAATAGATAGTAAAGAAGTAAACACGTGAAAGAACAGGATAATTTTATGTAGCGATAAGCATGAAGAAAATAAAGTGGTATGGTAGAGGCTATGGCAGGATAGGTGACTCATTTGGATTTATGGTCAAAGAAGATTGTATTATGAAGGTGACATTTGAGCTTAGTTATAAATGATGAAAGAGAGCCAGAAATGTAAAGAACTAAGAGGAGAACTTTCTAGATGGAGGGAACACTCAGTAAGGTTGCTTGTAAGTAAGGTTGCAAGTAAGTTTGAGATGAACTTACATTTAACTATCAGTGGCCAGTGGGGAGCAAGTGGTAGATAAGTCAGAGGGGCAGACAGTAGCTAGATGCATAATCACCTTTAGACCTTTGTAGGAAGGAGTGTTTTAAATTGTTGATGTTTCTTATTGTTTTTGCTTTAAATGGGATGGGAATTTATTGATAGGCACACTCTGATTTCTATTTTAGAAAAATCACGGTTGCAGTGGAAAATGAATTGGGAGTATACAGTTGGAGATAAACTGGAGGAGAAAAAGACAATTAGGTAGCTGTTGGATTACCACAAGGGTAAAGGCTCAGACCTAAGTGCTGGAGGTGGTGATGTAAGGAAATAAACAAGTTTGGGAACTATTTTGAAGCCATGTCAGTAGCAGATGAGTTGGATACAGATGGTGAGGTAAATTAAAAAAATGGCACTGAGGATGACTCTCAGGCTGCCAGATTGAACAATACATAGGAAATTTCCTGAGATGGAAAAGACTAGAGGAAAAATACGGATTCAAAAAATCAAATGTTCTGCTTTCAACTTTAAAGCTTTATGCGCTTATTGAGTGTATGAGTGGAAATGGCAAGTAAGCAGTCAGATATGCGAGTCTACAGTAGTCAGATCTATGAGAGCTGGGAATGCAGAGGTCAGTAATGGAAATAGAGATGGCCTTTAAAGCTTTGGGGCCATCTGTGATCACCTAGGAAGAGAAAATACGTAGAGATGGATCATTCAAACATGTAGAGCTTAAGCAAACCAAAAATGGTTAGAATTGTGGACAAGGGGCTGCTGAGGTCAGGAAAAGCTTGGAAATTGTAGTCACTGTCACTAAGAAAAGGAACATTTCAAGGAGAGAGTGATTCATTGGGTCAAATGCTGTCAAGATGATCGATGGAGTCAGAAAAGTCATGGTTGAATTTTACAACCTGGAGATCACTGAGGGCCTTGATGAGAGGCAATAACTCTAATTGGATTGGGCTGAGGAAAAGGGAAGGTGAGTCACTGAATTCTTTATAGGTTGACACTTGTAAGATATTGGGTGGGCCGGGCGTGTGGCTCACACCTGTAATCCCAGCACTTTGGGAGGCCGAGGCGGGTGGATCACGAGGTCAAGAGATCGACACCATCCTGGTCAACATGGTGAAACCCTGTCTCTACTAAAAATACAAAAATACTGGGCATGGTGATGCGTGCCTGTAATCCCAGCTACTCAGGAGGTTGAGGCAGGAGAATTGCCTGAACCCAGGAGGCAGAGGTTGGGTGAGCCGAGATCACGCCATTGCATTCCAGCCTGGGTAACAAAAGCGAAACACCATCTCCAAAAAAAAAAAAAAAAAAGATGTTGGGTTAGGGGTAATTTTGTCATTAAAAAAGGGCATAGGAAGAAGAGGCTGGTTCTTTGAGGTTACTATATGAAATTATTTTAGAGAGTAGAAGTGTAAATATCCCACGAAGGGTTATTAGACAATGCTTGAGTGTTCATTTGAGATTTGTCCTCATGCGTTAAGTAAAGGCCAGTTTATTTAGCCAGCAGTTTTCTCCAGCCAAACTCCATTACTGCAGTTGCTTAGTAGAGAATGAAGTGTAACCATATTTGGGGAATTAGCAAAGCAAGTATGATGGAAAGGGAATGAGGCAAGGGAGTGAAGAATGATTGTAAGGTGTGATGGACAATGGAATGTAGGATGAGTCAGACGGAAAGGGGCACCTGAAGACTATGATGGATAATGAAAGCGTGGTAGGGTCAGTGGAGTGTAGGTCTCAGTTTGGTCATTGTTGGACTTGGAGTTCTAATAGTAGAGAAGAGGACAATGAATAGGCAGGGAAGGGGTGCTTGCATCTGATTTTGAAAGGAAGTACAGTTGCTGATGATGATGGCATCAAGCAAATGCACAGAGGCACGGTTGACTGAAGTTGAGTGGACAGAAATACCACTAGAAGTTAAAAAGTCAGGGGTCTTGACATCACTTTTGCTTCTGCTAGGCCCTAAATGTTAAAATGTATTAATCCATAGTAATACAGAAAAGTGTGTAATAGTGTCTAAGTTCCCTTTGACTGTAGTTGATGTAAACTGACTCTTTTTCTGTAGTGGACAGCAAACTATCCACTTATTGCAGCCTCAG
Source organism: Callithrix jacchus (assembly GCF_049354715.1). Lineage (NCBI taxonomy): Eukaryota > Metazoa > Chordata > Mammalia > Primates > Cebidae > Callithrix > Callithrix jacchus. The sequence goes on from NC_133507.1 coordinate 30,158,664, forward strand.
GCATCTGGAAAGACCAGTTTCTTTCCAAATCTCACTTTCAAAAATCCCAGAGAAGACAATGACTAGCTCAGCATTGATTGTGAGGCCTATGCAGGAGCAGTCAGCTCTGACTGGCAAAGTTCTCAGATGTAGAAGTGGGTTGTTGGGCAGATAATTCTGTAAATGCCCCCTGCAGACAACAGCTGGTTTACATCATTAAGTGAGTAAAAAAGGTCCAGGCAAGACACACTTTATGAACCAACTCTTATTGAAGAGGGATGAATGTAAGTTAACCTCCACAGTCATTGTTTTTGGCATCTTCACAAGTGGTCTGGATCTTATTAACTTACCTTTCTGGTTCAGCTCAGCAGGAAACTTAGCAGGCTTGATTATCTTTATCTATTCCAGGCCAGATATCTTTGTTGCCTAGATGCCTTAGCTTGCGTGTGATTTGTTTGTTTATAAGAGTTGTACAGGTCTTAAGGCAATAGCTCACTGGATATTCAAGAAGTAAATGCACTCACATGGCCTGATAAAGAAAGAGGACTTTCCCAATATTCAGGATCCCCCTTCAGGACCCTCCGTGGTCACCATCCCTTCCCCAAGCATAATCTCTTTCTTGACCATTTATACCTTAGATTAATTTTGTCTCTTGATGTCTTGATGTTTGCACAGGAAAATCTGGTTATAGTTTGCAGGTACCCTGGCACAGATAAAACCAAGAATGTTTAAATGATCTGTAGGTTAGTGATTCCTCCAAGGCCTGATATTTTTGCTGCTGTCCACCCCTCCAGCCCCCGCCTCCCAGAACAAGGAAGAATAACCTTCTGGCATAAAGAACTACTTTACCCTCAAAGGCTTCTTCTTACATAATTATGTAATGATATAAATTGATAGGACACAGGTTCTTTCAGGCTTTTCCGGGTGTGTGTGTGTGTGTGTGTGCACACGTGTGTATGTGTTTTGCAAATATGACTCTCAGAAACATTCATAACAAGAGTCCTGCAGAGAAGAGCCTATTTAGTCTGAGCCTAATTGCACAAGGTAGTGTTTAATCTTTCGTGTGTGTGTCTGTAATGGAGACCTCTCTCCTGATAAAGGTAACAGATGCTGATTTTTAAGTGCTCTCTGTCCTTCTGCAACAGAGCAGGGCTGGGAGCTGTCAGACAACAAGGCAGGGCTTTCCTGAACTTATTTTGGATCGATGGGAGAGGCACTTATTTTAGACAAGTGGGAGCACTCTACATGAGTTTCTATGGAAACTAACAATGTCAGATGAGATTAACAGCTGAATGCTATTTCATCCAAAGGCAGCTTAAGTCATGTGATTTTGGATAAAAGTTGGCCTGTAAGAAACAAAGGAAATGATCATTTCTTTCATAGGAACAGACAACTGAAATATGATTTATTTACCCAGCCACATACAGATTACTCTTGTTATGTATTGGCTACATAGGACATGATGACACCTTTGTGATAGGTTTGATTCTAGTAACTTCTATAAATGATACCTTCATGATACTGTGTCACAGAAATACAGATTTTGGAATAATGTGACTCTCTCCCACAGGTCTGCAGAGAGAATGAATGAAAAAAGACAAAATAAAAAATTTTTAAAATTGGCTTTCCTGTATTATACTTTATTTTTCCTCACTTTTCTTCACTGTTCTATTTATTGTGGTACAATTCACTTGTGGGGAAAATGCCCAAATCCTAGGTTAAGACTTTTCATATGTAATAAACTTGATCACCACTTCCCAGATTAAGATGTGTGTGTGTGTGTATGTGTGTGTGTGCGTGCATACGTATGTTTTTTTTTTTTTTTTTTTTTTTTTAAATTTTTTATTGGATTACAGGTTTTGGGGTACATGAGCAGAGCATGCAATACAGTTGCGTAGGTACACACATGGCAGTGTGCTTTGCTTTTCTTCTCCCCTTCACCCATATTTGGCATTTCTCCCCAGGCTATCCCTCCCCACCTCCCCCTCCCACTGGCCCTCCCCTTTTCCCCCCAATAGACCCCAGTGTTTAGTACTCCCCTTTCTGTGTCCTTGTGTTCTCATATTTCATCACCCACCTATGAGTGAGAATATGCGGTGTTTCATTTTCTGCTCTTGTGTCAGTTTGCTGAGGATGATGTTTTCCAGATTCATCCATGTCCCTACAAATGACACGAACTCATCATTTCTGATTGCTGCATAATATTCCATGGTGTATATGTGCCACATTTTTCCAATCCAGTCTATTATCAATGGGCATTTTGGTTGATTCCAGGTCTTTGCTATTGTAAACAGTGCTGCAATGAACATTCGTGTACATGTGTCCTTATAGTAGAACGATTTATAGTCTTTTGGATATATACCCAGTAATGGGATTGCTGGGTCAAATGGAATTTCTATTTCTAAGGCCTTGAGGAATCGCCACACTGTCTTCCACAATGGTTGAACTAATTTACACTCCCACCAACAGTGTAAAAGTGTTCCTTTTTCTCCACATCCTCTCCAGCATCTGTTGTCTCCAGATTTTTTAATGATCGCCATTCTAACTGGCGTGAGATGGTATCTCAATGTGGTTTTGATTTGCATCTCTCTGATGACCAGTGACGATGAGCATTTTTTCATATGATTGTTGGCCTCATATATGTCTTCTTTCGTAAAGTATCTGTTCATATCCTTTGCCCACTTTTGAATGGGCTTGTTTGTTTTTTTCCTGTAAATCTGCTTGAGTTGTTTGTAAATTCTGGATATCAGCCCTTTGTCAGATGGGTAGACTGCGAAAATTTTTTCCCATTCTGTTGGTTGCCGATCCACTCTAGTGACTGTTTCTTTTGCCGTGCAGAAGCTGTGGAGTTTCATTAGGTCCCATTTGTCTATTTTGTCTTTTGTTGCCAATGCTCTTGGTGTTTTGTTCATGAAGTCCTTGCCTACTCCTATGTCCTGTATAGTTTTGCCTAGATTTCCTTCTAGGGTTTTTATGGTGCCAGGTCTTATGTTTAAGTCTTTAATCCATCTGGAGTTAATTTTAGTGTAAGGTGTCAGGAAGGGGTCCAGTTTCTGCTTTCTGCACATGGCTAGCCAGTTTTCCCAACACCATTTGTTAAACATGGAATCCTTGCCCCATTGCTTGTTTTTGTCAGGTTTATCAAAGATTGTATAGTTGTATGTATGTTGTGTTGCCTCCGGTGCCTCTGTTTTGTTCCATTGGTCTATATCTCTGTTTTGGTACCAGTACCATGCTGTTTTGATTACTGTAGCCTTGTAGTATAGTTTGAAATCCGGTAGTGTGATGCCCCCCGCTGTGTTCTTTTTGCTTAGAATTGACTTGGCTATGCGGGCTCTCTTTTGGTTCCATATGAAGTTCATGGTGGTTTTTTCCAGTTCTGTGAAGAAAGTCAATGGTAGCTTGATGGGGATAGCGTTGATTCTGTAAATTACTTTGGGCAGTATAGCCATTTTCACGATATTAATTCTTCCTAACCATGAACATGGAATGTTTCTCCATCTGTTTGTGTCCTCTCTGATTTCGTTGAGCAGTGGTTTGTAGTTCTCCTTGAAGAGGTCCCTTACGTTCCTTGTGAGTTGTATTCCAAGGTATTTTATTCTTTTTGTAGCAATTGCGAATGGCAGTTCGCTCTTGATTTGGCTTTCTTTAAGTCTGTTATTGGTGTAGACGAATGCTTGTGATTTTTGCACGTTGATTTTATATCCTGAGACTTTGCTGAAGTTGTTTATCAGTTTCAGGAGTTTTTGGGCTGAGGCGATGGGGTCTTCTAGGTATACTATCATGTCGTCTGCAAATAGAGACAATTTGGCTTCCACCTTTCCTATTTGAATACCCTTTATTTCTTTTTCTTGCCTGATTGCTCTGGCTAGAACTTCCAGTACTATATTGAATAGGAGTGGTGAGAGAGGGCATCCTTGTCTAGTACCAGATTTCAAAGGGATTGCTTCCAGTTTTTGCCCATTCAGTATGATATTGGCTGTTGGTTTGTCATAAATAGCTTTTATTACTTTGAGATACGTTCCATCGATACCGAGTTTATTGAGGGTTTTTAGCATAAAGGGCTGTTGAATTTTGTCAAATGCCTTCTCTGCGTCAATTGAGATAATCATGTGGTTTTTGTTTTTGGTTCTGTTTATGTGGTGAATTACGTTGATAGACTTGCGTATGTTGAACCAGCCTTGCATCCCTGGGATGAATCCTACTTGATCATGATGAATAAGTTTTTTGATTTGCTGTTGCAATCGGCTTGCCAATATTTTATTGAAGATTTTTGCATCTATGTTCATCATGGATATTGGCCTGAAGTTTTCTTTTCTCGTTGGGTCTCTGCCGGGTTTTGGTATCAGGATGATGTTGGTCTCATAAAATGATTTGGGAAGGATTCCCTCTTTTTGGATTGTTTGAAATAGTTTTAGAAGGAATGGTACCACCTCCTCCTTGTGTGTCTGGTAGAATTCGGCTGTGAACCCGTCTGGACCTGGGCTTTTTTTGTGAGGTAGGCTCTTAATTGCTGCCTCAACTTCAGACCTTGTTATTGGTCTATTCATAGTTTCAGCTTCCTCCTGGTTTAGGCTTGGGAGGACACAGGAGTCCAGGAATTTATCCATTTCTTCCAGGTTTACTAGTTTATGTGCATAGAGTTGTTTGTAATATTCTCTGATGATGGTTTGAATTTCTGTGGAATCTGTGGTGATTTCCCCTTTATCATTTTTTATTGCATCTATTTGATTGTTCTCTCTTTTATTTTTAATCAATCTGGCTAGTGGTCTGTCTATTTTGTTGATCTTTTCAAAAAACCAGCTCTTGGATTTATTGATTTTTTGAAGGGTTTTTCGTGTCTCAATCTCCTTCAGCTCAGCTCTGATCTTAGTAATTTCTTGTCTTCTGCTGGGTTTTGAGTTTTTTTGATCTTGCTCCTCTAGCTCTTTCAATTTTGACGATAGGGTGTCAATTTTGGATCTCTCCATTCTCCTCATATGGGCACTTATTGCTATATACTTTCCTCTAGAGACTGCTTTAAATGTGTCCCAGAGGTTCTGGCACGTTGTGTCTTCGTTCTCATTGGTTTCGAAGAACTTCTTTATTTCTGCCTTCATTTCGTTGTTTACCCAGTCAACATTCAAGAGCCAGTTGTTCAGTTTCCATGAAGCTGTGCGGTTCTGGGTCGGTTTCTGAATTCTGAGTTCTAACTTGATTGCACTATGGTCTGAGAGGCTGTTTGTTATGATTTCAGTTGTTTTGCATTTGTTGAGCAGTGCTTTACTTCCAATTATGTGGTCAATTTTAGAGTAGGTGTGATGTGGTGCTGAGAAGAATGTGTATTCTGTGGATTTGGGGTGGAGAGTTCTGTAAATGTCCACCAGGTTTGCTTGCTCCAGGTCTGAGTTCAAGCCCTGGGTATCCTTGTTGATTTTCTGTCTGGTTGATCTGTCTAGTATTGACAGTGGAGTGTTAAAGTCTCCCACTATTATTGTGTGGGAGTCTAAGTCCTTCTGTAAGTCATTAAGAACTTGCCTTATGTATCTGGGTGCTCCTGTGTTGGGTCCATATATGTTTAGGATCGTTAGCTCTTCTTGTTGTATCGATCCTTTTACCATTATGTAATGGCCTTCTTTGTCTCTTTTGATCTTTGTTGCTTTAAAGTCTATTTTATCGGAGATGAGAATTGCAACTCCTGCTTTTTTTTGCTTTCCATTTGCTTGGCAAATCTTCCTCCATCCCTTTATTTTGAGCCTTTGTGTATCCTTGCATGTGAGATGGGTTTCCTGGATACAGCACACTGATGGGTTTTGGATTTTTATCCAATTTGCCAGTCTGTGTCTTTTGATTGGTGCATTTAGTCCATTTACATTTAGGGTTAATATTGTTATGTGTGAATTTGATACTGCCATTTTGATTCTAAGTGGCTGTTTTGCCTGTTAGTTGTTGTAGATTCTACATTATGTTGAAGCTCTTTAGCATTCAGTGTGATTTTGGAATGGCTGGTACTGATTGATCCTTTCTATGTGTAGTGCCTCTTTTAGGAGCTCTTGTAAAGCAGGCCTGGTGGTAACAAAATCTCTGAGTACTTGCTTGTTCGCAAAGGATTTTATTCTTCCTTCACTTCTGAAGCTCAGTTTGGCTGGATATGAAATTCTGGGTTGAAAGTTCTTTTCTTTAAGAATGTTGAATATTGGCCCCCACTCTCTTCTGGCTTGTAATGTTTCTGCTGAGAGATCTGCTGTGAGTCTGATGGGCTTCCCTTTGTGGGTGACCTGACCTTTCTCTCTGGCTGCCCTTAGTATTCTCTCCTTTATTTCAACCCTGTTGAATCTGACGATTATGTGCCTTGGGGTTGCTCTTCTTGCGGAATATCTTTGTGGTGTTCTCTGTATTTCCTGCAATTGAGTGTTGGCTTGTCTTGCTAGGTGGGGGAAATTTTCCTGGATGATGTCCTGAAGAGTATTTTCCAGCTGGGATTCATTCTCTTCGTCCCCTTCTGGTACACCTATCAAACGTAGGTTAGGTCTTTTCACATAGTCCCACATTTCTTGGAGACTTTGTTCATTCCTTTTTGCGCTTTTTTCTCTGATCTTGGTTTCTCGTTTTATTTCATTGAGTTGGTCTTCGACTTCAGATATTCTTTCTTCTGCTTGGTCAATTCGGCTATTGAAACTTGTGTTTGCTTCGCGAAGTTCTCGTATTGTGTTTTTCAGCTCCTTTAATTCATTCATATTCCTCTCTAAGGTATCCATTCTTGTTATCATTTCCTCGAATCTTTTTTCAAATCTTTTTTCAAGGTTCTTAGTTTCTTTGCATTGATTTAATACATGATCTTTTAGCTCACAAAAGTTTCTCATTATCCATCTTCTGAAGTCTAATTCCGTCATTTCGTCACAGTCATTCTCCGTCCAGCTTTGTTCCCTTGCTGGTGAGGAGTCTTGGTCCTTTCTAGGAGGCGATGTGTTCTGGTTTCGGGTGTTTTCCTCCTTTTTGCGCTGGTTTCTTCCCATCTTTGTGGATTTGTCTGCTGGTCGTCTGCGTAGTTGCTGACTTTTCGTTTGGGTCTCTGAGTGGACACCCAGAATGTTGATGATGAAGTATTTCTGTTGCTTGGTTTTCCTTCTACCAGTCTAGCCCCTTCGCTGTACGACTGTTGAGGTCCGCTCCAGACCCTGCTTGTCTGGGGTGCACCTCTAGTAGCCGTGGCACAGCGAGGGATGCTACCAGTTTCTTTTTCTCCTATCTTTGTCCCAGGATGATGCCTGCCTAATGACAGTCTTTTGGATATAGAGGGGTCAGGGAGCTGCTTGAGGAGACAGTTTGTACTTTATAGGGGTTTAATTGCTGAGCTGTGAGCTCTGTTGTTCATTCAGGGCTGTTAGGCTGCTATGTTTGATTCTGCTGCAACACAGCTCATTAAACAACCCTTTTTTTTTTCTCAAATGCTCTGTGTTGAGGGGTTTGGGCTTTATTTTTGGATGTCCGATCAGGTGTCCTGCCCAGCTCAAAGGCAGACTAGCCACTGTTTGGCTGCCGAGGCTCCGCCCTGCTGTTGTGTGATTCGCGCTGTTCCTGCCGGCTCTGCTGTGGTCTCCGCCACGCCCTGCGGCGGAGTCTCTTCGTTGTAGCGTGTTGCCTCAGCAACGGCAGGCTGCGTCAGAAGTGGGCGTGTATCTAAGTAGGGACGGGTTGCCTCGGCAACGGCTGGCTGCGTCAGCAGTGGGCGTGTATCTCAGTTGGGGCGGGTTGCCTCGGCAACGGCTGGCTGTCTCAGCAGTGGGCGTGTATATCAGTTGGGGCAGGTTGCCTCCGTAGTGGTGGACGCCCCTCCCCCACAGAGCGTCTCGGACCGTCTGCCCGGGATAGTTTGAAATCGCGGTTTTGTTCGTCCCACTGGGTATCCCAAGCGATCTGTCCCTGCAATCCCCTGGGCTGGGCTACTGTGCAAGTCTCGTTCAGTCTCAAGTCCAGCCCTCTCAAGTCTCAGGTTGCCGGTTCAACAAGGCACCCGGACAAGCGCGCCCTGTGGGGATTGCTGGGTAGGGCCGGCCGCCGCCGCCCCGGCTGCCGGCTTCGCCAGGCAGACCTACTGCCTGGCGTCCCGTGTCTTTTTATACTTGGGAGTTTCCCCGTTCTGTGGGCAACAAAGATCAGTCTGGAAATGCAGCACTGACTCACCGTTTGCGAATTCAACGCGGGCTCCAATCCTGGGTTGTTCTCACAGCGCCATCTTGAGTCTCCTCCTTCGCATACGTATGTTTAAATGACTTTGTGCTTGTCACACATATCCACATCCCCCACCCCACCTCTATGTATCCTAACCTTTATTAGCTGCAGCATAGGATAACCAAAGGGAAGTTATTGGACTAAAAGTGGGTGATGAAGATTTGATTAAAGCAGCAATGGCCCTGAATGAAATGCTACTAAGTTTGGATTTTTTCTGGTAGGAGCTTGCTTCTCAAGATATTATCCAAGGACCGATAGCATCACTGAGGAGCTTGTTAGAGATGCCAGATCTTGGGCTCCACTTGATCTACTGCCTGAGACTCTCTGGGATGAGTCTCAGCCATCTGTGTTTTCACAAAATCACCAAGGATTTTTGTGCACACTCAAGTTTGAGAAGCATGACACTAGACCACAGGTCCCGAAACATAAACCAGTAGTGCTGCCAAAGTTTGCACAAAAGAAGAATTTTAAGTGGTGTTAATAGATGCTTTGCACAGAAGTGAAATGCTGAGCTAAACACAGACACTTTTCTTTACCATGATGTTCTCAGAACCCAGAGTGTCCTGATATAGATTTTAAATTTCCCACAGGGGGTTATAGTATGCTGTGCTATCCAAATTATTTTTTTGTGTGAAATCTTTTTTTTTCTTTCTTAGTATTTTAAATGAGAACCAAGGGAGGAATTCATATGGCTTGGTACATTGGAGACACACCATGGTGGGCAGTGACAAGGCAAAGTTTTGCATTAGGAAAGGAATGGAGTAGCATGATGAGATCAGTGCTCGCAAATAATCACCTCGAGGCATGCAGGTTTAGAAGACTGGGCTGGTTGGGGATAGGGACTGCAAAAGAAGGAAATGATTAACTTTGACATCACTAGGGAGGCTCTGGAGTTTTCCAGGTAAGAGCACTAAGCAGCTAGATTAGAATGGTGCTTCCAAGAAGCATGGAGGTAGGGCTATTGTAGAAAGAACATGGTGCCTATGGATATAGCACCAGCATACAGTATTTTAACACTGAACTCTGAAGGAGTTCTGTTGTCACTTCAGTACCAGCAAACAACTCATGGCCCATGAACATGGTTTCAGAAAGAAGTAGTCCTTTGGTAGAGGTTATTGCCTGGTCAGTAGGTGCAGGCTGCTACGCATGTGTGCACTGTGGAGGAGGAAGTGGAGTTGACACCCCTGAGGGACACTTTATCCATATGTGGGTGTCATCCTTCAGCACAGCAGGAGCACTGGTGAACAGCATAGCCTTTGATCTCCAAACTCAATCTTACCATTTGAGTCCTTTCTGAATCCTTTATGAGATCACACTGTAACCAGGCAAGGGCACCTTTCTGGGTGGCTGCTGTGTGGACTGATTTTGATACCACAATACCTGTGTCTGTGATTTTCCAGGGCATAAAAGGAAAGTGGACATTGTTAACAGTTCCTCATTGCTGAGGCTTTTAGTACAATTTTCCATGCTGTAAATAAATGACGTTACTCAGAGACAATTAGGTTACATTTGAGAAACTTTCTGATTTGTCTCAAAAAGTGCCCTCCTATTCCTCTGGATAGCCAGCTGGCATTATGCTGAATAATTACTCACTTGGGAAAGTATAACATTTTCGTTTTTTAATAAGAGTAATGTATGCACATGTAATGAGCTAGATCACTTCCTGCACCCCCACTTAACTTTTTGGAGGAGATCACTGTAGCCATTTCTGTTTTTAATTCTTGTGGTGGTCATCTAAGTTATAATCCATACCTATAATCTCTACATGTTATATAGATTATGATCTCCATATATATAGATCATAATCTATAAGTTAAATCTTCTATCTTCCAGTACTCAGTTGATTAGTTTAGATATTAGCTATTGACTTACTTAATGAATAAGGATTTATATAAACTACAATCTTGATTTTTTTGATACTTACCTATTTATAGTTCTTTCTGTGGCCTGTGTTAGTTTAAGTAGCATTCTTCTGTTTCTTACTCCTCTAACATTTGAAGGTCTGTCTTGATTCCTTACCATGTAAGACGATGGTGTTTGTTCCACTATCCTCTCTCAAACTTTCTTCCTTTCACCCCCACTTCTTAACAGTCCTTTTTCACATTGTCAAGTATCCAAGCATTTTCTTTGTTTTATTTTTTCATATCTTACATCATGATAGTCTTCCCACATCATTATAGATTGCATTATAAGCTGGATTTCAATGGATACATCATGTAGGGCAGAAAAAGCACTATCTTTTCCACATCTTTCTCATGGCTCATGGCTGACACCCCTATAACAAAGACAGATTAACAAGAGAAAAATGTAACAAATTTATTTAACCAAAACTTTCTGTGATATAGGAGTCTTCAGAGATGAATGGCCAAGTACCCAGGGAAAACTATTTTTGTTGACAGTTGTGCACAAGTATGACTGAAGGATGGAAGGGTATGATATCATGGTATGTATTAGTCAGGGTTCTCTGGAGGGAAAGAACTGACAGGATAGATATATAAAGGGGAGTTTATTAAGGAGCATTGACACACACAGTCACAAGATGAAGTCCCACAATAGGCCACCTGCAAGCTAAGGAGCAAGGAAGCCAGTTGGAGTCTCAAGACCTCAAAAGTAGAGAAGCTGACAGTGCAGTCTTCAGTCTGTGGCTAAAGGCCTCAGACCCCTGGCAAACCACTCTGAAAGTCCAAGGGCCCAAAAGCTTGGAGTCCAATGTTCGAGGGTAAGAAGCATCTAGCACAGGAGGAAGATGAAGGCCAGAAGACTCAGCAAGTCTGCTCTTCCATCTTTTCCTGCATGCTTTATTCTAGCTGTGCTGGCAGCTGATTAGATGGTGCCCACCCAGATCGAGAGTGGGTCTGCCTCTCCCAGTCCACTGACTCAACTATTAATCTCCTTTGGCAAAACCCTCACAGCACACCTAGGAACAATACTTTGCATCCTTCAATTCAGTCAACTTGACAGCATTAACTCAGCATTTAACCATCACATAGTAAGAAACTGGGGTGAACTCAGCAAGGCCTGTTTGTTCAGATTCTTGGTGTCTGTATATAGAGGAGCAGCCCTCTGGAATGAGGGTCTTATGACCTACTTTCAGGGGAGGTAGGTTGAGTAATCTTTTTTTTTATTGCATTTTAGGTTTTGGGGTACATGTGCAGAGCATGCAATACAGTTGCATAGGTACACACATTGCAGTGTGTTTTGTTTGCTTTCTCCCCTTCACCCACATTTGGTATTTCTCCCCTGGCAATCCCTCCCCACCTCTCCCTCCCACTGGCCCTCCCCTTTCCCCCCTATAGACCCCAGTGTTTAGTACTCCCCTCTCTGTGTCCATGTGTTCTCATTTTTCATCACCCGCCTATGAGTGAGAATATGCGGTGTTTCATTTTCTGTTCTTGTGTCAGTTTGCTGAGAATGATGTTCTCCAGATTCATCCATGTCCCTACAAACGACACGAACTCATCATTTCTGATTGCTGCATAATATTCCATGGTGTATATGTGCCACATTTTCCCAATTCAGTCTATCATCGATGGGCATTTGGGTTGATTCCAGGTCTTTGCTATTGTAAACAGTGCTGCAATGAACATTCATGTGCATGTGTCCTTGTAGTAGAACGATTTATAGACCTTTGGATATATGCCCAGTAATGGGATTGCTGGGTCAAATGGGATTTCTATTTCTAAGGCCTTGAGGAATCGCCACACCATCTTCCACAATGGTTGGACTAATTTACACTCCCACCAACAGTGTAAGAGTGTTCCTTTTTCTCCACATCCTCTCCAGCATCTGTTGTCTCCAGATTTTTAATGATCGCCATTCTAACTGGCGTGAGATGGTATCTCAATGTGGTTTTGATTTGCATCTCTCTGATGATCAGTGACGATGAGCATTTCTTCATATGATTGTTGGCCTCATATATGTCTTCTTTCGTAAAGTATCTGTTCATATCCTTTGCCCACTTTTGAATGGACTTGTTTGTTTTTTTCCTGTAAATCTGCTTGAGTTCTTTGTAAATTCTGGATATCAGCCCTTTGTCAGATGGGTAAACTGCAAAAAATTTTTCCCATTCTGTTGGTTGCCGATTCACACTAGAGACTGTTTCTTTTGCCGTGCAGAAGCTGTGGAGTTTAATTAGGTCCCATTTGTCTATTTTGGCTTTTGTTGCCAATGGTTTTGGTGTTTTGTTCATGAAGTCCTTGCCTACTCCTATGTCCTGGATGGTTTTGCCTAGATTTCCTTCTAGGGTTTTTATGGTGCCGGGTCTTATGTTTAAGTCTTTAATCCATCTGGAGTTAATTTTGGTGTAAGGTGTCAGGAAGGGGTCCAGTTTCTGCTTTCTACACATGGCTAGCCAGTTTTCCCAGCACCATTTGTTGAACAGGGAATCCTTTCCCCATTGCTTGTTTTTGCCAGGTTTAAGACAGTGCTTCAAGGGAGAGAAGTGAGAGAGGGTCAGAGTGACTTCAGGTGCCGTATTTTGGGGTAGTGTGTCCTGAGCCAAATAATAATACCTAGTGTTAAGTAGGTTTCATAATTTTTGTAACCTTACTATTTCTCTCTGCTCACCATCTGCCCAGTTTTCCCTTTCATTCTCTCTGTAACCCTAATATACTGTAAGTAACTTTACAACTTCAGGCTTCTAGCCTGTGATTTTTTTGTGACCGTTATTGTCTTCTATGTTGTGTCTGAGCTTGATTTTTTCCCCTCCTATCCCCTGTGCCAGCTCTAAGCCATGCCCACTGCAGTCCCCTCTGGGCATATTCTGGTTTGTAGCTTTCCCTGCTTTAGTCTCTGATCACACACTTGTCCCTGCTTTTCTGGTCTCTATCATCTATTTTTTTTTTCTTGGCCCTTTCTCTTCTCTTTGGTTATCTCTCTGTTCTCTTTGTTATTCGCTTTTATTTCACTAGGGGGTTGGGAGGCTGAGAGGGAAAGAAAATGGGGGATGGGAGTAATAAACACAGGAGTTCAGTCCAGCATCCCTGGCCACTTAGGTAAACCATTGTCTGCTCTGATGGATCATGGTACACATCAGAACTTTGTTACTGCATTTCCTGGTGGCAGCAGAGATTTCAATTGTTTGATTTGCAGAAACTGTATCTAATACATTGAATCAGTTATATTTCTTCTTCAATTCTCTGTCTCCAATGGTTTAGAAGAGGAGACCTATAGAAGAAATATTTAGGCTCAGTTTTCTTTGAAATATATGTAAAACAGAAAGTAAGTGAAAAATTAATTTGTAGTGGGTTTAGATTTATTGCTTAGCTACAAAGGAAAGGCTTACTTGAATGAAGGCTTCTCTGATTTCTTTGTTACTGCAATGATTTTATGGCTGGGGTAAATACTGTCACCTCCCTTCCCTTTCTCTATTTATCTTGCCCATTTACACACCTCCCTTGCACTTCCTGCTGTCAGAGAAGCTGAAATCAGCAAATTAGTCTGTGGATCTTTTTTTTTTTTATTCCTCTGATGGCAAAATGGCAAAAACACATGAATGCATGTGTTCTCTCTCTCTCTCTCTCTCTCTCTCAAAACCACACAAGGGAAACCAGTGAACCAAAAGCAGAATGGGAAACAAAATTGGCCCAGCATAGAAGAAAAGGAAATGAAAGGACTGTGATTACTGTTGACCAACACTGAATATGATTGTCCAAGTCAGGATACTTGTGCGATGAATCACCAGATGGATTCAAGATTATGTCTAGAGTAGCAATGGAAATAGGAGGCTTTAAGCCAAGGGCATACCCTGGAGGAGCTAAAATAAGGAGAGCTCCTTCTCTTGAGAGCAGGTTATGGGAAGGCAGGCAGGAGCCTTGACAAAGTCAGTAGAATCAGAGAATTAAGCTGAAGCATGACCAGAATGTCAGCATAATCAACTCTCCAGAACCTTGGTTTATGACAGTAAACATTTATTATTGGTCACAAATTAATGGATCAGCTGGGCTTTTTTATGTGGGTTTGTATTAGGCTCATTTGGGCTTACTCATGAATCTGTGGTCAGCTAGTGGGTCAGTTAGTGGCTGGCCAATTTTGGATCATCTCAGTTGGGACGACTCAGCTCTCTGTTCCATGGGGCCTCTTGGCCTCTATCTGATTAGCTTGGGCTTTTTCATAGCATGTGAACAAGGTTCCAAGAGAAGGAGCAGAAGCATGCAAGGCCTTGGGAAGTCTACATTTGGAACTGCAGGTGCTGTTTTCTCATTCTGTTGGCCAAAACAAGTCCCCAGGTGAATCTCAGAGTCAGGATGGGAAGAGGCGTCAAAGTTACAGGACAAAGGCCAAGGATACAGGGGGGTTATTAATTGGAGGCATCAAAACAGTCTACTGCAACCTGGGCCATTATTGAGTCAGATTCATGGGTCTGGGAGATTCCCCAGGGTTCACGGAGTAGAGGAAATTCAGAGAATAAAACAAAGTCCTTATGAGGAAATCAGCTTTAAAGAAGGGGATTTTGGATAGAAAACCTAACAGGCTCCTTCCTGGTAACAAGGGCCAAGTTCCTTCCAGGCAAATGAAAAAAAAGGGATGGCTCCTGGGTCCCTTGACAAACTTGCCTCAGGGTGATAATTCATGTGAGCATTAAAGAGGATCATTCCATCTGGGGGAATCTAACCAATATAAGCATGGCTGGACCTTCTTAAATTTAGACATTTTCCGATTTACTAATAGAGTTGAGATAAGGGGACCTGAATGCCCAGTGGACATAGATGACACTCTTATGCTCTCCTCTTGGCTTAGGCAGTTTAGTTGGGGTTTCTGCAGATTGGAGGTGCTTCTTCCTTGTACTCTACCCTTAATCAGGGAATTGGAGTAGTGACTTTCAAGGTGTGGACCCTGGATGAGCAGTATCCATGTCACCTGACAACTTGTTAAAAATGCATATTCTCAGGCCCACCCTAGACCCGTGGAACCAGAAACTCTAGGAGTGGGATCTGGGCACCTGCAATTTAACAGTCCTCCCCAGGTGATGTTGATGCGTGCTCAATTTGGAGGCAGCTGCATTAGGGTTATATGTGGCCTTGATGGGTTCAAAGCCCATCAAAGAAGTGGAACAGATAGATGGATTTAGCAAATAAAAATACAGGACATCTGGCTATATTTGAATTTTCAGATCATCAATGAGTAAATTTTTTAGTGTAAGTATGTTCCATGTAATATTTGGGACATACTTAATACTAAAACATTACTTATTGTTGATATGAGAATCAAACATAATCCAGTGTTCTGTATTTTACCTGGCAACCCTGCAAAGAGGTATAGAAAAACTGCAGAAGGTTCAGAGAACATCAAGATTATTAACAGAATAGAAATTCTAGAGAAAAAGTTTAAAGAAATTAACTTGATGAACTCAGAGAGAAGAGCACTGGTGGGATTAGTAGGTTAGAGGATTTTATTTTATTTTATTTATTTTTTAAATTTTTTATTGGATTTTAGGTTTTGGGGTACATGAGCAGAGCATGTAAGACAGTTGAGTAGGAACACACATGGCAGTGTGCTTTCCTTTCCTTCTCCCCTTCACCCACATTTGGCATTTCTCCCTAGGCTATCCCTCCCCACCTCCCCCTCCCACTGGCCCTCCCCTTTTCCCCCCAATAGAACCTAGTGTTTAGTACTCCCCTTTCTGTGTCCATGTGTTCTCATTTTTCATCACCCACCTATGACTGAGAATATGCAGTGTTTCATTTTCTGTTCTTGTGTCAGTTTGCTGAGGATGACGTTCTCCAGATTCATCCATGTCCCTACAAACGACACAAACTCATCATTTCTGATTGCTGCATAATATTCCATGGTGTATATGTGCCACATTTTTCCAATCCAGTCTATTATCAATGGGCATTTGTGTTGATTTCAGGTCTTTGCTATTGTAAACAGTGCTGCAATGAACATTCGTGTACATGTGTCCTTATAGTAGAACGATTTATAGTCTTTTGGATATATACCCAGTAATGGGATTGCTGGGTCAAATGGAATTTCTATTTCTAAGGCCTTGAGGAATCGCCACACTGTCTTCCACAATGGTTGAACTAATTTACACTCCCACCAACAGTGTAAAAGTGTTCCTTTTTCTCCACATCCTCTCCAGCATCTGTTGTCTCTAGATTTTTTAATGATCGCCATTCTAACTGGCGTGAGATGGTATCTCAATGTGGTTTTGATTTGCATCTCTCTGATGACCAGTGACGATGAGCATTTTTTCATATGATTGTTGGCCTCATATATGTCTTCTTTCGTAAAGTGTCTGTTCATATCCTTTTCCCACTTTTGAATGGGCTTGTTTGTTTTTTTCCTGTAAATCCGTTTGAGTTCTTTGTAAATTCTGGATATCAGCCCTTTGTCAGATGGGTAGACTGCAAAAATTTTTTCCCATTCTGTTGGTTGCCAATCCACTCTAGTGACTGTTTCTTTTGCCATGCAGAACCTGTGGAGTTTCATTAGGTCCCATTTGTCTATTTTGGCTTTTGTTGCCAATGCTTTTGGTGTTTTGTTCATGAAGTCCTTGCCTACTCCTATGTCCTGGATAGTTTTGCCTAGATTTCCTTCTAGGGTTTTTATGGTGCCAGGTCTTATGTTTAAGTCTTTAATCCATCTGGAGTTAATTTTGGTGTAAGGTGTCAGGAAGGGGTCCAGTTTCTGCTTTCTGCACATGGCTAGCCAGTTTTCCCAACACCATTTGTTAAACATGGAATCCTTGCCCCATTGCTTGTTTTTGTCAGGTTTATCAAAGATTGTATAGTTGTATGTATGTTGTGTTGCCTCCGGTGCCTCTGTTTTGTTCCATTGGTCTATATCTCTGTTTTGGTACCAGTACCATGCTGTTTTGATTACTGTAGCCTTGTAGTATAGTTTGAAATCCGGTAGTGTGATGCCCCCCGCTGTGTTCTTTTTGCTTAGAATTGACTTGGCTATGCGGGCTCTCTTTTGGTTCCATATGAAGTTCATGGTGGTTTTTTCCAGTTCTGTGAAGAAAGTCAATGGTAGCTTGATGGGGATAGCGTTGATTCTGTAAATTACTTTGGGCAGTATAGCCATTTTCACGATATTAATTCTTCCTAACCATGAACATGGAATGTTTCTCCATCTGTTTGTGTCCTCTCTGATTTCGTTGAGCAGTGGTTTGTAGTTCTCCTTGAAGAGGTCCCTTACGTTCCTTGTGAGTTGTATTCCAAGGTATTTTATTCTTTTTGTAGCAATTGCGAATGGCAGTTCGCTCTTGATTTGGCTTTCTTTAAGTCTGTTATTGGTGTAGACGAATGCTTGTGATTTTTGCACATTGATTTTATATCCTGAGACTTTGCTGAAGTTGCTTATCAGTTTCAGGAGTTTTTGGGCTGAGGCGATGGGGTCTTCTAGGTATACTATCATGTCGTCTGCAAATAGAGACAATTTGGCTTCCACCTTTCCTATTTGAATACCCTTTATCTCTTTTTCTTGCCTGATTGCTCTGGCTAGAACTTCCAGTACTATATTGAATAGGAGTGGTGAAAGAGGGCATCCTTGTCTAGTGCCAGATTTCAAAGGGAATGCTTCCAGTTTTTGCCCATTCAGTATGATATTGGCTGTTGGTTTGTCATAAATAGCTTTTATTACTTTGAGATACGTTCCATCGATTCCGAGTTTATTGAGGGTTTTTAGCATAAAGGGCTGTTGAATTTTGTCCAATGCCTTCTCTGCATCAATTGAGATAATCATGTGGTTTTTGTTTTTGGTTCTGTTTATGTGGTGAATTACATTTATAGACTTGCGTATGTTGAACCAGCCTTGCATCCCCGGGATGAATCCTACTTGATCATGATGAATAAGTTTTTTGATTTGCTGTTGCAATCGGCTTGCCAATATTTTATTGAAGATTTTTGCATCTATGTTCATCATGGATATTGGCCTGAAGTTTTCTTTTCTTGTTGGGTCTCTGCCAGGTTTTGGTATCAGGATGATGTTGGTCTCATAAAATGATTTGGGAAGGATTCCCTCTTTTTGGATTGTTTGAAATAGTTTTAGAAGAAATGGTGCCAGCTCTTCCTTGTGTGTCTGGTAGAATTCGGCTGTGAACCCGTCTGGACCTGGGCTTTTTTTGTGTGGTAGGCTCTTAATTGCTGCCTCAACTTCAGACCTTGTTATTGGTCTATTCATAGTTTCAGCTTCCTCCTGGTTTAGGCTTGGGAGGACACAGGAATCCAGGAATTTTTCCATTTCTTCCAGGTTTACTAGTTTATGCGCATAGAGTTGTTTGTAATATTCTCTGATGATGGTTTGAATTTCTGTGGAATCTGTGGTGATTTCCCCTTTATCATTTTTTATTGCATCTATTTGATTGTACTCTCTTTTCTTTTTAATCAATCTGGCTAGTGGTCTGTCTATTTTGTTGATCTTTTCTAAAAACCAGCTCTTGGATTTATTGATTTTTTGAAGGGTTTTTCATGTCTCAATCTCCTTCAGCTCAGCTCTGATCTTAGTTATTTCTTGTCTTCTGCTGGGTTTTGAGTTTTTTGGTCTTGCTCCTCTAGCTCTTTCAATTTTGACGATAGGGTGTCAATTTTGGATCTCTCCATTCTCCTCATATGGGCAGTTATTGCTATATACTTTCCTCTAGAGACTGCTTTAAATGTGTCCCAGAGGTTCTGGCACGTTGTGTCTTCGTTCTCATTGATTTTGAAGAACTTCTTTATTTCTGCCTTCATTTCGTTGTTTACCCAGTCAACATTCAAGAGCCAGTTGTTCAGTTTCCATGAAGCTGTGCGGTTCTGGGTCTGTTTCTGAATTCTGAGTTCTAACTTGATTGCACTATGGTCTGAGAGGCTGTTTGTTATGATTTCAGTTGTTTTGCATTTGTTGAGCAGTGCTTTACTTCCAATTATGTGGTCAATTTTAGAGTAGGTGTGATGTGGTGCTGAGAAGAATGTGTATTCTGTGGATTTGGGGTGGAGAGTTCTGTAAATGTCTATCAGGTTTGCTTGCTCCAGGTCTGAGTTCAAGCCCTGGATATCCTTGTTGATTTTTTGTCTGGTAGATCTGTCTAGTATTGACAGTGGAGTGTTAAAGTCTCCCACTATTATTGTGTGAGAGTCTAAGTCCTTTTTTAAGTCCTTAAGAACTTGTCTTATATATCTGGGTGCTCCTGCATTGGGTCCATATATGTTTAGGATCGTTAGCTCTTCTTGTTGTATTGATCCTTTTACCATTATGTAATGGCCTTCTTTGTCTCTTTTGATCTTTGTTGCTTTAAAGTCTATTTTATCGGAGATGAGAATTGCAACTCCTGCTTTTTTTTGCTTTCCATTTGCTTGGTAAATCTTCCTCCATCCCTTTATTTTGAGCCTTTGTGTATCCTTGCATGTGAGATGGGTTTCCTGGATACAGCACACTGATGGGTTTTGGCTTTTTATCCAAGTTGCCAGTCTGTGTCTTTTGATTGGTGCATTTAGTCCATTTACATTTAGGGTTAATATTGTTATGTGTGAATTTGATACTGCCATTTTGATGCTAAGTGGCTGTTTTGCCTGTTAGTTGTTGTAGATTCTTCATTATGTTGATGCTCTTTAGCATTCAGTGTGATTTTGGAATGGCTGGTACTGGTTGTTCCTTTCTATGTGTAGTGCCTCTTTTAGGAGCTCTTGTAAAGCAGGCCTGGTGGTGACAAAATCTCTGAGTACTTGCTTGTTCGCAATGGATTTTATTTTTCCTTCACTTCTGAAGCTCAGTTTGGCTGGATATGAAATTCTGGGTTGAAAGTTGTTTTATTTAAGGATGTTGAGTATTGGCCCCCACTCTCTTCTGGCTTGTAGTGTTTCTGCCGAGAGATCTGCTGTGAGTCTGATGGGCTTCCCTTTGTGGGTGACCCGACCTTTCTCTCTGGCTGCCCTTAGTATTCTCTCCTTTATTTCAACCCTATTGAATCTGACGATTATGTGCCTTGGGGTTGCTCTTCTTGCGGAATATCTTTGTGGTGTTCTCTGAATTTCCTGCAATTGAGTGTTGGCCTGTCTTGCTAGGTGGGGGAAATTTTCCTGGATGATGTCCTGAAGAGTATTTTCCAGCTTGGATTCATTCTCTTCGTCCCCTTCTGGTACACCTATCAAACGTAGGTTAGGTCTTTTCACATAGTCCCACATTTCTTGGAGACTTTGTTCATTCCTTTTTGAGTTTTTTTCTCTAATCTTGGTTTCTCGTTTTATTTCATTGAGTTGGTCTTCGACTTCAGATATTCTTTCTTCTGCTTGGTCAATTCGGCTATTGAAACTTGTGCATGCTTCGCGAAGTTCTCGTATTGTGTTTCTCAGCTCCTTTAATTCATTCATATTCCTCTCTAAGTTATCCATTCTTGTTATCATTTCCTCAAATCTTTTTTCAAATCTTTTCTCAAGGTTCTTAGTTTCTTTGCATTGATTTAATACTTGATCTTTTAGCTCACCAAAGTTTCTCATTATCCATCTTCTGAAGTCTAATTCCGTCATTTCGTCACAGTCATTCTCCATCCAGCTTTGTTCCCTTGCTGGTGAGGAGTTTTGGTCCTTTCTTGGAGGCGAGGTGTTCTGGTTTCGGGTGTTTTCCTCCTTTTTGCGCTGGTTTCTTCCCATCTTTGCGGATTTGTCCGCTGGTCGTCTGCGTAGTTGCTGACTTTTCGATTGGGTCTCTGAGTGGACACCCTTAATGTTGATGATGAAGTATTTCTGTTGCTTGGTTTTCCTTCTACCAGTCTAGCCCCTTCGCTGTACAAGTGCTGAGGTCCGCTCCAGACCCTGCTTGTCTGGGGTGCACCTCTAGTAGCTGTGGCACAGCGAGGGATGCTACCAGTTTCTTTTTCTGCTATCTTTGTCCCAGGATGGTGCCTGCCTAATGTCAGTCTTTTGGATATAGAAGGGTCAGGGAGCTGCTTGAGGAGACAGTTTGTACTTTATAGGGGTTTAATTGCTGAGCTGTGAGCTGTGTTGCTCATTCAGGGCTGTTAGGCTGCTATGTTTGATTCTGCTGCAACAGAGCTCATTACAAAAACCCTTTTTTTTCTCAAATGCTGTGTTGAGGGGTTCGGGCCTTATTTTTGGATGTCCGTTGAGGTCCTGCCCAGCTAGGATGCAGACTAGCCACTGTTTGCCTGCCGAGGCTCTGCCCTGCTGTTGTGAGGCTCACCCTGGCTCCGCTGTTCTGCTGTTCTCCACCACGCCCTGTGGCAGAGTCTCTCTGTTGTAGCGGGTTGCCTCGGCGATGGCAGGCTGCGTCAGCAGTGGGCGTGTATCTCAGTAGGGACGGGTTGCCTCGGCAACGGCTGGCTCTCTGCAGACACAACGAGAACTCCAATCCTGGGTTGTTCTCACAGCGCCATCTTGAGTCCTCCTTCCGGGTTTTGAGTTATTTTGATCTTGCTCCTCTAGCTCTTTCAATTTTGAAGATAGGGTGTCAATTTTGGATCCCTCCATTCTCCTCATATGGGCACTTATTGCCATATACTTTCCTCTAGAGACTGCTTTAAATTTGTCCCAGAGGTTCTGGCATGTTGTGTCTTCGTTCTCATTGGTTTTGAAGCACTTCTTTATTTCTGTCTTCATTTCATTGTTTACCCAGTCAACATTCAAGAACCAGTTGTTCAGTTTCCATGAAGCTGTGCGGTTCTGGGTTGGTTTCTGTATTCTGAGTTCTAACTTGATTGCACTATGGTCTGAGAGGCTGTTTGTTATGATTTCAGTTGTTTTGCATTTGCTGAGCAGTGCTTTACTTCCAATTATGTGGTCAATTTTAGAGAAGGTGTGATGTGGTGCTGAGAAGAATGTGTATTCTGTGGATTTGGGGTGGAGAGTTCTGTAAATGTCTATCAGGTTTGCTTGCTCCAGGTCTGAGTTCAAGCCCTGGATATCCTTCTGGATTTTCTGTCTGGTTGATCTGTGTAATATTGACAGTGGAGTGTTCAAGTCTCCCACTATTATTGTGTGGGAGTCTAAGTCTCTTTGTAAGTCATTAAGAACTTGCCTTATGTATCTGGGTGTTCCTCCATGGGTCCATATATGTTCAGGATCGTTAGCTCTTCTTGTTGTATCTATCCTTTTATCATTATGTAATGGTCTTCTTTGTCTCTTTTGATCTTTGTTGCTTTAAAGTCTATTTTATCAGAGATGAGAATTGCAACTCCTGCTTTTTTTTGCTCTCCATTTTCTTGGTAAATCTTCCTCCATCCCTTTATTTTGCGCCTTTGTGTATCCTTGCATGTGAGATGGGTTTCCTGGATATAGCACACTGATGGGTTTTGGATTTTTATCCAATTTGCCAGTCTGTGTCTTTTGATTGGTGCATTTAGTCCATTTACTTTTAGGGTTAATATTGTTATGTGTGAATTTGATACTGCCATTTTGATGCTAAGTGGCTGTTTTTCCTGTTAGTTGTTGTAGATTCTTCATTATGTTGATGCTCTTTAGCATTTAGTGTGATTTTGGAATGGCTGGTACTGGTTGTTCCTTTCTATGTGTAGTGCCGCTTTCAGGAGCTCTTGTAAAGCAGGCCTGGTGGTGACAAAATCTCTGAGTACTTGCTTGTTTGCAAAGGATTTTATTTTTCCTTCACTTCTGAAGCTCAGTTTGGCTGGATATGAAATTCTGGGTTGAAAGTTGTTTTATTTAAGGATGTTGAGTATTGGCCCCCACTCTCTTCTGGCTTGTAGTGTTTCTGCCGAGAGATCTGCTGTGAGTCTGATGGGCTTCCCTTTGTGGGTGACCCGACCTTTCTCTCTGGCTGCCCTTAGTATTTTCTCCTTTATTTCAACCTTGTTAAATCTGACGATTATGTGCCTTGGGGTTGCTCTTCTTGTGGAATATCTTTGTGGTGTTCTCTGTATTTCCTGTATTTGAGTGTTGGCCTGTCTTGCTAGGTGGGGGAAGTTTTCCTGGATGATGTCCTGAAGAGTATTTTCCAGCTTGGATTCATTCTCTTCATCCCCTTCTTGTACACCTATCAAACGTAGGTTAGGTCTTTTCACATAGTCCCACATTTCTTGGAGACTTTGTTCATTCCTTTTTGCACTTTTTTTCTCTAATCTTGGTTTCTCATTTTATTTCATTGAGTTGGTCTTCGACTTCAGATATTCTTTCTTCTGCTTGGTCAATTCGGCTATTGAATCTTGTGCATGCTTCGCGATGTTCTCATATTGTGTTTTTCATCTCCTTTAATTCATTCGTATTCCTCTCTAAGTTATCCATTCTTGTTATGATTTCCTCATATCTTTTTTCAAGTTCCTTAGTTTCTTTGCATTGATTTAATACATGTTCTTTTAGCTCACAAAAGTTTCTCATTATCCACCTTCTGAAGTCTAATTTCATCATTTCGTCACAGTCATTCTCCGTCCAGCTTTGTTCCCTTGCTGGTGAGGAGTTTTGGTCCTGTCTAGGAGGCGAGGTGTTCTGGTTTCGGGTGTTTTCCTCCTTTTTTCGCTGGTTTCTTCCCATCTTTGTGGATTTATCTGCTTGTCGTCTGCATAGTTGCTGACTTTTCGATTGGGTCTCTGAGTGGACACCCAGATTGTTGATGATGAAGTATTTCTGTTTCTTGGTTTTCCTTCTATGAGTCTAGCCCCTTTGCTGTACGACTGCTGAGGTCCACTTCAGGCCTTCTCATCTGGGGTGCACCTCTAGCAGCTGTGGCACAGCAAGAGATGCTACCAGTTTCTTTTTCTGCTATCTTTGTCCCAGAATGATGCCTGCCAAGTGTCAGTCTTTTGGATATAGAGGGGTCAGGGTGCTGCTTGAGGAGACAGTCTGTACTGTATAGGAGCTCAATTGCTGAGCTGTGATCTCTGTTGTTCATTCAGGGCTGTTAGGCTGCTATGTTTGATTCTGCTGCAACAGAGCTCATTAAGAAAACCATTTTTTTCTCAAATGCTCTGTGTTCGGGGGTTTGGGCTTTATTTTTGGATGTTCGTTGAGGTGTCCTGCCCAACTAGGAGGCAGACTAGCCACTGTTTGGCCGCCAAGGCTCCGCCCTGCTGTTGTGAGGGTCACCCTGTTGGGGCAGGCTCTGCTGGTCTGCTGTGGTCTCCGCCACACCCTGCGGCAGAGTCTCTCTGTTGTAGCGGGTTGCATCGGCAACCGCAGGCTGCGTCAGGAGTGGGTGTGTATCTCAGTAGGGATGGGTTGCCTCAGCAACGGCTGGCTGCATCAGCAGTTGGCGTGCATCTCAGTTGGGGTGGGTTGCCTCGGTAATGGTGGACGCCCCTCCCCCACAGAGCGTCTCAGACTGACTTCACGGGGATCATTTGAAATCACGGTTTTGTTCGTCCAACGGGGCTACCCCAAACGCTCTGTCCCTGCAATCCCCTGGGCTGGCCCACTGTCCAAGTCTCGTTCAGTCTCAAGTCCAGCCCTCTCAAGTCTCAGGTTGCCAGTTCAACAGGGCACCCGGACAAGCGCGCCCTGTGGGGAGCGATAGGTAGGGCCGGCCGCCGCCACCCAGGCTGCCGGCTTCACCAGGCAGAGGCACTTCCAGGCGTCCCGTGTCTCCTTTATACTTGGGAATTTCCCTGTTCTGTGGGCAACAAAGATCAGTCTGGAAATGCAGCTCCCACTCACCTCTCTGCGGATTCAAGGAGAGCTCCAATCCTGGGTTGTTCTCACAGTGCCATCTTGAGTCCTCCACAAAACATTTTTTATTACTTAAAAAGCTTTTGTTAAAAATTTAAATAGACCACAATACATTTCTTCTTTTTGCAAAGCTCTGACTTTCAGCAGCATAATATTTATTAATATAGTCAAGCAGAATTAATGCATGTGTTCTTGTCACCCTGAGAACTGTAGCATTGTGGACAGTGTTTCTAATGTATTGTGATCTGTTAGCTCTCGTGAGAATAAGGTGAATGTTTGATTACGTATATATTATATATCTTTATTTCTACCCATTACTCTATCTGTGTTTATATATGTGTATGTACATATATACACATAAACACTGAAAGCATGTGGTGTTTGTTTATCCATGTGCTGTGATTGAAACTCATGTACAATTGTGTTCACTTGAATGCCAGCATTTTTCTACGTAGTTGATCTTTGTATTTTTCTATCTTCCGGCCATCTAAATCCTCTGACTTTGAGGCTTTTTGATTTGGTTGAAACTAATATCAAAATTGGAAATCTTTTAATACACCAGTTACACTTGAAGAGTTTCCTAATATGGGATAAAGGGATAGTTTGTAAGAGTAGAAATAAATGTTATAATCACTTGAATCTTGGAGCATACATAGTGTTTTATTAATTTTGGCATCACTTAAACATATTAGAAATAAAAAGAGCCAGCAGGCTTTTGTGTGAGATTAACCTAGAAAAAATTACATGAAGAGTTTGCATTGTTTATTTTTGTTTCCTGTTCATTGAGTGGGAAATTTAAATCTGACTCTTTTAACACACTGAGAGCTATATATTTATTTCTAATTTATCGAGTGGCGGAAATATGTCTTTCAATTCCCTAAGGCTCAACTTCAAGGCTGATTCCTTTATGAGGGTTTTCTCTCATCCCCTGCATTAATTTCCTATTGCTGCTATAGAAAATCATCACAAATTTCAAATTTAGTGACGTAAAACAACACAAGTTTATTTTCTTATAGTTCTGGAAGTCAGAAGCCCAAAATGAGTCTCACTGGGCTGAAATCAAGGGGGCTGGCAGAGCTGCTTTCCTTTCTGGAGGCTTCTGAGGGGACCTGTTTCCTCCCTTTTCCAGCATCTAACGATTGACTGCTTTCACTGGTGTGTAGCGCCCTTCTATCTTCAAACCATCGAGTCTTTCTTACAATGCCATATCTCTGTTTTTTACTCTTCTGCCTCCTTTCTCCCCATTTAAGGACCTTTGTACCTTTGTGAGTCCATCCACCTGGATAATCTGGAATAATCTTTTATTTTAATGTCACTTGATTAGCATTTCAATGCCAGCTTTTTTTGAGATAAGATATCTCTCTGTCACCTAGGCTTATATGTAGTGGCACAATCACAGCTCACTGCAGCCTCTAACTTCTGGGCTCAAGGAATCCTCCCACCTCAGCCTCCCAAGTAGCTGGGACTTTAGGTATGTGCCACCATGCCCAACTAATTTTTTATTTTTTTATTTTTATTTTCTGTAGAGACAGAACCTTGCTATGTTGCTCAGGCTGGTCTCAAACTCCTGGCTTCAAGTGTCAATCTCCTAAAATGTTGAGATTATAGGCATGAACCACCATGCCTGGTTTCTTAATGCCATCTTTCATCTCAATTCTCTTTTGCCATATAACCTAACATAGTCACAGGTTCTGGCCATTAGGAAATGGTCCTCTTTAGGGAACTATCATTCTGCCTACCACATCCCCTAAACCAGAATTGATCTATGTGTCTTTCATAAGGTTTTAGGGAAACAGTATCTCAACTTCCTATTATTCACATGCATGTGTTATCTCTCCTTTATATTTTAACCTATGGGAAAAAACAGGACCCTGTCTATATTATATTTATGTTCTTCTTGATATATAGCAACACTGAAAGACCCAGGTAAATATTTTTTGAGCAAATGGATTATTCTGTGTCCAAAGAATGCATCAGTTATAAGGGAGAGAGGTCAGCTATAGAAATAGAGGGGAAAAAAGGGCAGAAATTGACAGATTATTATCAACACTACTCATAAGAGAATAGTGTCTTCATATGCACCATTGCCTCTAAGCAGCAAATAATTTCACTAAAGTTATGATCCACTTAAGAGTTATCCTCACCTGTCTCACTATATATCAATATTTTGGAATAAGAAAAATCCTTCAACCTTCTGTTGGCTTACCATGAATCAGTTTTTTGAAGGCTTGCAAGCTCTGGGCATCCTACCTTCATCAAAGTGACTGCCACACTCTGTGATGGATGCCCTATGCAGAGAGATCTATTGGATAGCCAGCCTTCACCCATCAGGTGGTACCCACAAGCCTTCCTTAAACTCGGTGAGGTTTATGGCATTAAAGCACTTCTAAACATATGAAGCACTCTTAAGAACAAAGGAAAGTGAATGAATTCCCCCAAGATTTTCAGAAAGCCAGGATTTCCCCCAAGTGTTACCTTAAGACTGCACCTGAATTATGTATTTTACTCCCATGATGCATTTGTGTAGTTCTAAATATATAAACATTGTTTGTTTGTTACACATCCAAGAAATGGTCTTTTGAGATGTGTGAGCACATATTCTGTAGGCAGGCATTGTTTTCTCATCTTGCAGATGAGGGATTCAACTCACAGCATGTAAGTGGCACGTCCCTCATCACATATCTGGTGTGTGTTATGTGAATCATGGTGAATGATCTCCAACCAGACACACTGTAACCTAAGCAGTATTATAGTGGATACTCTTGGGTGAGTAACCAACCATGATTTTCCCACTTGGCTTTGCTTCCTTCTGGTCTGTGTGCATTTCCAGCAGAGCAAGGGACCTGACTAGATCAGCTATGCTTGCTGGAGTTGCACATTCTTGGTCTTTGTCCATTCACTCACTGGCTAACTCCTTCCTCCCCTTCCCTGTCAGGAGTTTCCTCATTCTTTACCTTCCTTGTTCTCCAGGTAGCCAACAAGGTAAGGCTCCTGCTATGTGCTGATACCTACTCAGACCCAACCTGGAAGGCCATCAACGACTGCCAGTTTCTTTCAGCTCCTCATCCCCACTCTTTCCCCAGTGAAAATGGTTTCTCTTCCCTATTGCCTTGTTCCCATATCTTCCACTTATAGATGGCATTATGCACATCTCCAGTCTTTGTTTCCTTCAGGTGCTCATAATTCTGTAGTTATTTTGCTCATTACATTTTGCCTGTTTGTTGATGATAAGCTCAAATGAAGTATGCATAAAGTCTGTTCGTACAAAGCAGCTCTGAATCCATGAGCCCAAACTTACATGTGATATTTTGACCATATTTGGGTACATTAGAAGCTGCCCATGTGCACTTTCCGGGTTTCCTGGAGACTGAGAAGATGCACAGACCTCGAAACCTAGGCTTGCAAATTTACATGCCTCTGTTGTGAACTAGATCTGCTGGGTTTCTCTTCTGAGAAGGAAATTTTAGCAGGACACACTTGAAAAAACAAGTCCTCCTCTCTTAGGAATCTCCAACTGAGAAGGTGCAAACAAAGCCATGTAAGAGCAAAAGTATGTTTGGTCTGCCCAGCTCTAACATGGTGTTCATGTCCCTTGGGCTCAAGAACAAAGGGACTACCTGACAGCCTTTTGAAATCTTACTGTTTCTTGGTAGAGAGCTTCTATACAGTATACATTTCCATGATAAGTAACTGCTGTCAAATCTAATAAGAAGACTAATCTAAAATTCAGTCTGTATAACATTTAGGCTATGCAATAAATAAAATAACCTGATTATGTTAAAAAATAACTTTTATTTGAAGACCAAGCACTTGGAGAAATATAGTAGTTAGCCAACAAAATCAGTTATTAGCTTACATTTGAAAATGAAGTTCATGTTTTAACTGTATAGCTCCTATGATGAAACTGTCTCAGGCTAGAAAATGCAATTTTTGAAATGTAAAGTTAGTGATGTAAAATTAAAAATATTGTCTTGGCTGGGTGTGGCTGCTTACACCTGTAACTGCAGCAGTTTGGGAGGCCAAGGTAGGTGGATCACTTGAGGCCAGGAGTTTGAGACCAGCCTGGCCAACATGGCGAAACCCTGTCTCTATGAAAAATATAAAAATTAGCCAGACTTGGTGTTGCATTTCTGTAATCCCAGTTTCTTGGGAGGCTGAGACACAAGAATCTCTTGAATCTGGGAGGCAGAGGTTGCAGTGAGCTAAGATTATGCCACTGCACTCCAGTCTGGGCAACAGAGCGGAACTCTGTCTCCAAAAAATAAAAATAAATTGTTTTATCACATTTACATAATTCTCTAATATTTATATTGCAATAAAAATGAATCCGGTAAAGTTCCATGAAATGTTGGGATGTTTATTGCAAATGGTCCAATGGCTTTTCAGAGAAATAGCCATATGAATCAAATTGTATGTAGAACAGCAAAATAGTAAAAGTATACTATCAACTTTCTAGTGTTAGAATTAAGAAGTGTCATGAGGAACCACCACAAATTTTGGAAGGCCAGAGAAATTTTGATTCTTCTGCAATCACTCTAGTCAGTAAAAGAGATAACCCAAGTAATAATAATAAATACAAATATCTAGTAAAATATATATTTATACCTGCATATATAGTGAAGTATATCTAATTTACCTTATACATAAGGCATGGTTGTGTTGTACCTCACCCTGTTAATGGTGCTTTCACAAATAATCTCATCATCCTCTATGGCCCTTGGCAGAGTTCATGGTAACTTTTGTTCCATTTGACAGATTTGAAAATACTCAGGAAAAAGCAGTATATACTCAAAGTCATAAGAATGGTAGGATTAGAAGTCATACTTCTAATTAGCTGCTGTTCTTTTCACTGTAGTCTGTTGCCTCTTTATTCCCAGAGGCCCTCAGCCAATAGGATTTTTTAGGCATGCTGGGCTCTTAGACATTAAAGAACTAGCCAGTGAGTTGAACATTCCATGGTGGATTAAATCAGCCTAATTAACTTGTCTCTCCTCTCTACTACAGGTCTTCAGTCTTTATTTCTGAAAGCAGTAAAACTTTCAATTTAGTTTTTTTGTAAGTTTAGCATAAATTTAGTGGCAAAATCATGTCTGAACCAACAGATGGTGATATATATTCTTTATCCCACTTAGAGTGAGTAGCCATAGATTTCACTCCATAAATACCTATGGTATTTGATAGGGATCAGCAAACATTTTCTGTAAACGGCCAGATAGTGATTATTTTAGGCTTTGTGGACCATACCATCTCTGTTGCAACTACTCAACCCTATCATCATAGCATGAAAGCAGACATAGACAATACATAAATGAAATTGTGGCTGAGCCAAAATAAGTCTTTATATAAAAAAATAGGTGGCAGGCTGGACTTGGCCCATTGACTATAGTTTATCAACCACCTAGACTGAAAGGTGCTCAGATCTGTTGGGACTATTTCATAACATATGATATATATATATACCATATTACCTTTCTGAATTCTGAAATATTTCAGACTTCAAGAGTATTTAGCAAGGGATCAAAAATGTATACCTAAAGGAAGTTTTATAGAGCAGAAATTTCTCTTATGCTCAAGGATTGAAGTTCTTATATACTGATGTCTGCATGGAGCAATTAAAGTTCAGATATTCCTAGTGTGTTAATCAGGAATGAGTTTTGTGAAAAACAAAGGATTTGAACACATAGCCTCTTATTTGTCCCTTGTAACAAGAAGGTCAGAAGTAGGCAGCCTTGAGCTGGTTCAAGAGCTAAGTGATTCCCTCAAGCATCCAGACTCTCTGTTCATATTTATTGTCCAGCATCTTTAGTTGATAAGCGTTCACCCTGATGTTCATTGCCTTATGGTTGGAAGATACATCCTACACATCCAGGTGTCACATGCACACTCCCAGCAGAAAGAAAATAAGAAAGCAGGGAGAAATGTCTCTCTTAGAGTAGAAACTTACCCCTCCAAATCTCAGCATTCCTCTTGTTGGACTAAACAGTGTTACAAAGCTACTCCTAATTGTAAGGAAGACTAGGGAAGTGAGTATTTTTAGTTGGATTCATTTTCACCACCCTATAAAATCGGGAGAAAGAATGTCAGGTGGGCAAGTTGCACACCATCTGCTGAGGCATCTGTTCTTGTTTTGGTGCCTGTTATATTTCATTACTGATATTTAACATCATATCATCTTCTCCCCTGGGGAACACATCTTTTTAAGTATCCCCAGTGTTAGCACCTTGTTTTCCAACTGAGATGGAAAATTAAGTAACATTCACATTTTTATGTAAATGTTGTATAATGTGCATATATAATTATTTGAGAATGGTTTTCTTCAGAAATACATTTTTCTTTTTTTTGATTATGAGAATATTCTTTTATTTATGCATATTTCCACTTACATATGTTTACTTTTTTTTTCCTTATTTTTTTATTGCATTTTAGGTTTTGGGGTACATGTGCAGAGCATGCAATACAGTTGCATAGGTACACACATGGCAGTGTGTTCTGTTTGCTTTCACCCCTTCACCCACATTTGGCGTTTCTCCCCAGGCTATCCCTCCCCACCTCCCCCTCCCACTGGCCCTCCCCTTTCTCCCCAATAGACCCCAGTGTTTAGTACTCCCCTTTCTGTGTCCATGTGTTCTCATTTTTCATCACCCGCCTATGAGTGAGAATATGCAGTGTTTCATTTTCTGTTCCTGTGTCAGTTTGCTGAGATTTTTCTATTTTCCTGAGGATTTTAGTTTTGGAGGACTTTGTTTAGATGTGGCCCTCATATGCAGGTTAGCAAGTCTTGATGGAAGAGTGAAGTTGATATAAATGGAAGGCAACTTGCACATTGAGGTTTGTGGGCAAGTGATTGTTCTCATGGAGGATGATTCCATCTAAGAGCAAGGTTTTATGAACTCAGAGTACCTTAAGAAGAAACAGCTACTTAGTAACTTTCTTTTCTTTTCTTTCTTTATTTTTTTTTTTGAGATGGAGTTTCACTCTTCTTACCCAGGCTGGAGTGCAATGGCGTGACCTTGGCTCATGGCAACCTCTGCCTCCTGGGTTCAGGCAATTCTCCTGCCTCAGCCTCCTGAGTAGCTGGGACTACAGGCATGCATCACCATGCCCAGCTAATTTTTTGTATTTTTAGTAGAGATGGGGTTTCACCATGTTGACCAGGATGGTCTCGATCTCTTGACCTCATGATTCACCCGCCTCGGCCTCCCAAAGTGCTGGAATTACAGGCTTGAGCCACTGCGCCTGGCCCTAGTAACGTTCTTAAAATATGGATCTGATACAGTATGAGAGAAGAGCAATTAAATAGACACACAGAGATCATTTTAGTTCTTAACTTGAATGCCTCGGGATACTTCTTTTTCCTATAGAGGTAATATTTATTCTCTTTCTGGAAACAGGGCACATACTTGCTTTTTCTTTGGTGTAGACTACCAACGCCATTCTTCTAACTAAATATTTTTGTTACAGAACATGGAGTTACTTTATCATTCATTATAAACTGTGTTTATTTTAACATGTGATGGGTTTGCTATTGTTATTTTTAAATGAGCAAGAAATATTTTTTAATTTTTCATTTTAATTTATAACACAGTAAATATGGATAGACATAAGCCAGATCCACAACATTTCTTTGGATCTTCAGCAATTTTTAAAGGTGTAAAGTAGTCTGAGGCCAAAAGGTTTAAAAAGAACTGATCTAGCATTGAAGAGGTGCAAATCTGTAATCTGTAGTTAAGAGAAATCCACAAATCATGTCTCAGCCATTCATTGACTGTGCTACCCCCTGTGCAAGTCATCTCATGCCTCCAAGCTTCAGTTTGCTTATCTATAAAAGAAATTATATTCTCCCACCTCACAAGGTTGCTATGAGTCCTTAACACATAGTAACCCCCTCTTATAATTATTAGCTTCTGATATTACCTTCATCTCATCATTTTTGGGCAACTTACTGACACTAGTTAAAGTTGTTTAGATTTTTAAGGAGAGGATAAAATTCCCCCCCCCAAAAAGATGAAAGTTCCTCTTCTCAGGGGCTATAGGACCGCACAGCTATTAAGCCTGAGTCACAGTTCGCCACACTAGTGTCTGACACAGTGATTTCACCAGGGATTGGCTAATCTCCTTAACAACTTGTTCCTCAGGAGAGTGGGAGCTAAAGATGGGAGAAAATTCTATCACTTTCTGAGGCCACCAAAGTAATTTCCATCATCATCCATCTGTGCGTGTGTGTAAGCCACATGGGTGCTCAGAGTAGCATAAAACCAATTACTTCAAATTCACTTTTGTAATGGTTGCAGGGTTCCAAATACAGTTGTTATATACAATCTCTGAAATTTTTGCCATGGTCTTAGGGAAGGACAACCAGCCCAGTAGAACAAGGTGAGAAATAATAGAACACACCCCCATCTGCCTTTTTTTTTTCATTTTCCATTTACTCTTTAAGTCCTGTGGGATAGGTACACAAACTACAAAAATAATCATTTCTCAATTTTCCCCTATTATTTTCCATATTTGAAAACATAAAGCTCTTTCCACTGGCTGCCTTTCTAATTCTCCTCTCTATTCCTGTTCCAGCACGAAAATTATTTTGCCAATGAAAGTGCTATAAACAGCCATGCCCTCACTGAAAATGGCAATATGCTGTTAGCCTGATATATACCTCGCTTTTCTGCTCATTGTCAACACAGTGATTGATGGTGCAGTTCATGAATGTGAGACCATTGTCAGCTTTTCCTGAATACATATAAAAAGAAACAAAGAAATCTCCACCCTTTTCAAGCCAGAGTGAATTATTTCCTATTTTCCAGGCTTAGGTTTAAAAATCCATAGGGCATTCATCTTACAGTAAATAATGAACATACACTTTAATGGAAGAAATTTTAGTTTGGGTTCAGGGCTGACATAGTTTTTATATATATAGAAAAAGAGAAAAGAATGCTATTCAAAGGATGAAGCCATATAGGCATCTAAAATTGTACTTTAGAGCAATACTTCATCTTTAGTATACATAGTCATGAAAAATGTAAGAAATTATCACCTTTGGAAATCTGTAAAGTAAAAAGGACCTAAACTGCAATGTGCTAAATTTCAATGTAACAAAAATCATAAGTAAAGAAGGCAATAGAGTGGATGGATAGCTAGAGGACTAATTTGCAGCTGGGTAGTAAAGTTGATTAAAATAAGTGCACATCAAAGGAAGTTTTGTGAAAAGAAACAGATTTTACTTTAGATCTCTCTTTACTCATGGTGCAAGGTTGGGATACACTGCCAGATACACTGACATAGATAAGCTCAAGAAAGGTAAGATCTTGATCCCATTTGCCCTTTTATCAAGGGGTATTGCTGCCATGACTTTTCTCTGCATTGGCATCCTTATCTTTCTGTCTGTTTAAACCACTTTAACTGACTCTTTGCTAACTCTGTTAGTCACAAGATCAACAAACATCATTGGGTGTGTCTTGCTTTTAGCTTTGATGTACAAAAAGCAACAACCGGAACAAAAACATCCCCATGCATATGACACTCACAAGTGGATAAACATACAGTGTCTGACTCTAGGCATTCTGTTCCTGTACAGATATTCTTGGGTGGTAATGTGCTAATGATGATAATAATTTACTCTGAAGACATGCTAAATTTCTTGAATTGTGAAGTATTTTGAATACCACTAGAAGGCACAGGAAACTGAGAACTACAGGAAAAAAAAAACTGGCATTCTGCCACCACTTGAAGATTTAATCTGATTGTAATAGAAGGTGATCGCTGAAGACCAACCAGAAGACCTTGGATGATTTCCTCTTAAAATGACAGCTTGCCTGTGTATTGTGCATTCTTAGAGCACATATGCATGGATCTGTTTTCTGGATGTTCTCATTCTTAGCAATGTAGGCAAAGGGACTTGAAGCCTGACAATAGCTCACATTCACCGAGCGCTGTGCACATGCCCACAACCCCTGCACTCACACTTTATGTATCTCACCTGGTTCAATCCACACTCCACCTCTAGTAGATGTGATCTATCACTGCTCCTGTTCTAAGGATGAGGAAGATGCAGCTAAGATTCGAAGTCATAGATGAGTAAGTGGTACAGTCAGGATTCTCACGCAGCCCTGTCTGACTCCAAAGCCAGAACTGTGAGCCACTAAAATGTTGGAAGAGTTTCTGTTGACGAAAAGGGCAATCATCATTTGACTTCAAAATGTTTCTCAGTGGGCTAGGCACCGTGGTTCCTGCCTGAAATCCCAGCAATTTGGTAGGCCAAGACGGGTGGATCACTTGAAGTTGGGAGTTCAAGACCAGCCTGGCCAACATGGAGGAAACTCCATCTCTACTAAAAATACAAAAATTAGCTGGGTGTAGTGGTGGATGTCTGTAATCCCAGCTACTCAGGAGGCTGAGGCAGGAAAACTGTTTGAACCCGGGAGGCAGAGGTTGCAGTGAGCTGAGATCACACCACTGCACTCCAGCCTGGACAACAAGAGCTGTCTAAAAAAAAAAATGCTTCTTAGTGTTATCACATTTGAGGTTCATTTCCTCCTCACTCTAACTACATTGAGTCAGCAAAGCACGTAATATTATGTTCCTTTTACAGATAAGAAAAACAAAGTCCAGAGAGGCTAAAGGACTGTTTTAAGGTTCAACATCTCTGACTTACAAGACCTGGGACCAGAATTCAGGTCTTTCCAGTACACTGTCATTTTGCTATAAAGTAGCAAACAAAAAGACAGATAGGTAGTAGGTAGGTAGGTAGATAGATAATTAAAGTCTTTCAAAATCGGTGAGTAAAAAGGTAGTTGTTGCCAGCATATTTCAATTTACAACTGCTTAGCTTGTTCTATAATGAATTCTGCCTTTCCCTACTAGCTGCCAAGTAGGGAATTGTGCTCTGGAAGTCTCTAGATTCACTGTATGTCACATTATCTCAATGCCTTCAGGTGATGAGATCCTGGATTCTTCATGAGGAAGAAAGTCTAATAGTCTTGAGAAGCTTGAGGTGGAAGTCTCAACGCTGCTTGAAATTTACAGCCAGACTTAGCATCACGGGAAACGTTTCCTGTTAAGGAGCCAGCCAGCAATGTATCTGCCCATACTTCTCAAGCAGTCATAGCAACACTCCCAGCATCACAGAATAATAAAAACCAGTTGTGAGGAATGGAGAATTTTAGAGAGAGAGAAGTGTCCTTCAACAAACTCTAGACTTTACATGTTACAGTGACCCAAAGACTGCAATAGAAAAGTTCCCATAGCTTCACAGCAAATGAAGATAGACAAACTTTCTGGAATCTGCTGGGGTCAGACCTTGACATTCATCCAGAACATCCCAAAAGGGAGGAAACAACCCACAAGAGCAGTAAATTTCTTATTCAAATCTCAAAAGTGCCCCAATTGATAACACTGTTCACTTTTAGAAATTTAATACTAGAGAATAAAACTCCACCTACTACTGACTTTGACTATATGAAATACTATCAACTCATAGTAGTTCACAAAGTGTGTGGCCTTCCCCTAAATACTGTCAGTAGGAAAAGTGTATGCATTTTTGCTTCTTAAGGATACGTTGAATTGTGGGCCAATGAGAATATAATGAACCAACACTGATAATGTACATACAATGAATTTATTCTGTATTCCAAGAGACTCTTCCTATTTTCTCCCCAGCAAATTGAAAATTATATTTTAATGCACTCGGAATGTGTATTTTAACCTGATTTTAATGCACTCTGAATGTGCATTTCTCAGGGCTATTAACTGAGTTTAGATAGCATTTTCTATTTCTTTCCTGTACATTTATTATAGGACATCCAGGAGGGAGACGAAATTAAAGATCATGAAATATCAGAATTTTGCATGCTCTTGTCTCTTCTGCATAAAGAAAAACAGAATATGAACTTTTGAAATATGACCAAAAATCATGACGATAGAATGCAGTGGTTCCTTAATGTTTTATGGGAGTGGACCCTTATGAGAATCTGATAAAAGCCTCTCCCTAGGAAACTGCCTATGACTTAAGAAAAAATATTACAGTAATGTTAGACATTTCACTGCCCAACCCCTAAAATCTAGTCTTAAATTGCCTATAGATTAAGAATCCTTGAATTATAATATTCCCAGCACCATATAAAATCAGTTCATCTAACTGACTTTTCTTGTGTGCTAACAGAATCACAGTTCATCATAAGCAATGGCTATTTAAATTTTACTGGAATCTAAACTTCCTGACCCCTCTCATTCTCTATTCTTCCTTGGATGCACTACTCAGCTTATGCATGGTGGTATAGAAGAGAATGGAATTAGAAAGACTGTCAAGAAGGTTGCTTTTGCATCTCTGTCGCTTAAAATACAGACCATCAGAGACAGGTTTCTCCATCAAGAGAAAACTGTGTTTGTTCCCAGGACAATCAAACTGGAAAGGTAACACTTCCAAGAGATAAGGGGCTGAAAAGGAAGCCCAACTCTTTGGGGAGCTGGGTGATACCACAAATAATTATGTGATAATTTCCACTGGAGTATTTAGTCCTTACCATGAGTCCTTACCCTTGTCTCAGAGTGAAGGCCACTGTCCATTTTCACAGTCTAATTTTACAATAGGTTAACTTTGGAAAGGCTTGATGGTAAAGAGGCTCTAAGGGCCATATGAGTGAAACTGGCCAATTTTGGTCATTACTGAATGCAGCACTTTTACTCCTCTCTTAGACAGAGAAGTAAGTCAAGACCCATTATCACTAAATCACAAAGCAACCTCAGAATTCCTTTCACGTAATCCCATCTTTGACACCATCCAGAAATTAGATTTGCAATTTCCCACTAATATAACCAATCACTGCCATGTTAAAAAAAAAAAAGCAAGCCTGGGAATCTCTCTTGGGTTCTCACAAATGATGAAATTTAAACACAGGATCGATTTTTTAGACCACACTTAATTATATCCAACTATACCCGAAAATCCTCAAAACATAAAAAGTTTAGTCCATAAATAAAGCAGGAAAACAACTCCAGTGTCTATTCTCTGTTAACAGAAGGTTTCTGTCTAACTTGTTCTGTTCCTTATGAAGCTGCAGAAATGAGTCTGGCTTGGAGGATTCTATTTTTAAAAACGCTTCCTATTTACATATGTTTTACTTCTCAAAAGAATATCACCTTCCTATTAATGCAACACTTAACAAAGGCAATGTCAGAACTGTACCATTGGTGGGGGCTTTGTTTCTCTCTTGCCATGGTTTGATTGGAATCTGTGATAATTCATGTGCCCTCATTGTGAGACAACTAAAAATTATCATTGTCAATACAGTTTCCTAACAATCCCAGAACCTGGGCAATTAGTTATAAATAAGTCATTGTTGGCAAAATAAAGAATGTCATCTAATGTCTCAGATGAATAAAGGAACAACTGGAAAAGGAAGGGAAGAAGCACAGAGAAAGAGAGAGAGAGAGAGAGAGAGAGAGAGAGAGAAATAAAGGGGACACAGAACTTCTTAATGGGGTCACAGTAAAAACTTTACATGCCTAAATAAAGACACCAAAAAAAAAAACATACTTGAGAAGTCATTATCCAATACGTTTTTAAGCCAACTCCTAAAAACAGCTTTTCTGAAATGCTTTTGGATGACTGTTTTTATGTTAAAATCAACATTTAAATTGTGCTACAAAGCTTATTGTGTACTACATAAGCAGTTCTAAGACCTCTAGAACAACATAGCTTTGGGTCTAATCTACTGAAAAGACACTCTGTACACATGAAAATTTGGTTTGCTTTGGTTGGGAAAAAGTGAGGAATGTGCTTGCCTCCAAGTTAGAAGAGGGTCAAGCAAGCATTTTAAAAATGTATTTCTCCATGAATGGCCAAGTAGCCAGGGCCCCTTTGTGCACCTGAGAGATTTGCCAGCCAAGATGCAGATCCATTCCTGAAAGAAGCATTCATACCTTAAATATGCATTTATTCTCCCCTCCCAAAAATGCACAGTTCCAATTTTTTTTTTCAAAAATAGGAGTTCAGAAATGAGGGGTGTTAGAAACACATAAGTCCCATTTGTTTAAACCAATGTTAAGTATCATGAGATGTGAAGGAAAGAAAAATCTTAGCAATCAGAAAGAGTCCAGTTATCTGACAAATGTTAGGATTGATTTTATAAGTTACTTTTCTCCAAATTGGAAAACAGCTTTCTATCAGAGCATACAAAATGGACAACGATTCATTGAATCATGACATGGGAGATAGATTTTATTCTCTAGGCTGTAAGAGCTGCTTCACGTACACTACTTTTCACCAGAATATTATTTCACCTAACAGTCTGAACAATTCATCGTGGACTATATGTAAGAATAAGAGATTATTTCTACTGAAACAAGTGGTATCAAACAAAAGTAAAATTAGATGAAATCACTAGAAGTTTAAGAAGTCAAACTTTTGACTCAGGAATTCCGTGTCTAGAATTCTACTCTAAGATTGCAATCAGAGCAACAGTTGAAGATTTGTATTCAAAGGTGTTCATCACAGTGATATTTATAACCACAAAAAACTGGAAATAACTAAAATATCCAATAACAAGGATCTTTTTTAAAATCACACACACACACACTCTTTAGTTAAGAAACAGACAAGGAGACTGACATAGAAGAAAAAGAAAAGAAACCTCAAATCCATTTATCTGGGAATTGATGTAAAGAAATTATTTTGGGAGAGGGGACTCAAGATGGCGCTGTGAGAACAACCCAGGATTGGAGCCCGCGTTGAATTCGCAAACGGTGAGTCAGTGCTGCATTTCCAGACTGATCTTTGTTGCCCACAGAACGGGGAAACTCCCAAGTATAAAAAGACACAAGACGCCAGGCAGACCTACTGCCTGGCGAAGCTGGCAGCCGGGGCGGCGGTGGCCGGCCCTACCCAGCAATCCCCACAGGGCGCGCTTGTCCGGGTGCCTTGTTGAACCGGCAACCTGAGACTTGAGAGGGCTGAACTTGAGACTGAACGAGACTTGCACAGTGGCCCAGCCCAGGGGATTGCAGGGACAGATCGCTTGGGATACCCAGTGGGACGAACAAAACCGCGATTTCAAACTATCCTGGGCAGACGGTCCCAGACGCTCTGTGGGGGAGGGGCGTCCACCACTACGGAGGCAACCTGCCCCAACTGATATACACGCCCACTGCTGAGGCAGCCAGCCGTTGCCGAGGCAACCCGCCCCAACTGAGATACACGCCCACTGCTGACGCAGCCAGCCGTTGCCGAGGCAACCCGTCCCTACTGAGATACACGCCCACTGCTGACGCAGCCTGCCGTTGCTGAGGCAACACGCTACAACGAAGAGACTCCTCCGCAGGGCGTGGCGGAGACCACAGCAGAGCCGGCAGGAACAGCGCGAATCACACAACAGCAGGGCGGAGCCTCGGCAGCCAAACAGTGGCTAGTCTGTCTTTGAGCTGGGCAGGACACCTGATCGGACATCCAAAAATAAAGCCCAAACCCCTCAACACAGAGCATTTGAAAAAAAAAAAGGGTTGTTTAATGAGCTGTGTTGCAGCAGAATCAAACATAGCAGCCTAACAGCCCTGAATGAACAACAGAGTGCACAGCTCAGCAATTAAACCCCTATAAAGTACAAACTGTCTCCTCAAGCAGCTCCCTGACCCCTCTATATCCAAAAGACTGTCATTAGGCAGGCATCATCCTGGGACAAAGAGAGCAGAAAAAGAAACTGGTAGCATCCCTCGCTGTGCCACGGCTACTAGAGGTGCACCCCAGACAAGCAGGGTCTGGAGCGGACCTCAACAGTCTACAGCGAAGGGGCTAGACTGGTAGAAGGAAAACCAAGCAACAGAAATACTTCATCATCAACATTCTGGGTGTCCACTCAGAGACCCAAACGAAAAGTCAGCAACTACGCAGACGACCAGCGGACAAATCCACAAAGATGGGAAGAAACCAGCGCAAAAAGGAGGAAAACACCCGAAACCAGAACACATCGCCTCCTAGAAAGGACCAAAACTCCTCACCAGCAAGGGAACAAAGCTGGACGGAGAATGACTGTGACGAAATGACGGAATTAGACTTCAGAAGATGGATAATGAGAAACTTTTGTGAGCTAAAAGATCATGTATTAAATCAATGCAAAGAAACTAAGAACCTAGAAAAAAGATTTGAAAAAAGATTCGAGGAAATGATAACAAGAATGGAT
This sequence comes from Callithrix jacchus, assembly GCF_049354715.1. Taxonomy (NCBI): domain Eukaryota; kingdom Metazoa; phylum Chordata; class Mammalia; order Primates; family Cebidae; genus Callithrix; species Callithrix jacchus. The sequence goes on from NC_133507.1 coordinate 30,199,573, forward strand.
ACCTTAGAGAGGAATATGAATGAATTAAAGGAGCTGAAAAACACAATACGAGAACTTCGCGAAGCAAACGCAAGTTTCAATAGCCGAATTGACCAAGCAGAAGAAAGAATATCTGAAGTCGAAGACCAACTCAATGAAATAAAACGAGAAACCAAGATCAGAGAAAAAAGCGCAAAAAGGAATGAACAAAGTCTCCAAGAAATGTGGGACTATGTGAAAAGACCTAACCTACGTTTGATAGGTGTACCAGAATGTGACGAAGAGAATGAATCCCAGTTGGAAAATACTCTTCAGGATATCATCCAGGAAAATTTCCCCCACCTAGCAAGACAAGCCAACACTCAATTGCAGGAAATACAGAGAACACCACAAAGATATTCCGCAAGAAGAGCAACCCCAAGGCACATAATCGTCAGATTCAACAGGGTTGAAATAAAGGAGAGAATACTAAGGGCAGCCAGAGAGAAAGGTCGGGTCACCCACAAAGGGAAGCCCATCAGACTCACAGCAGATATCTCGGCAGAAACACTACAAGCCAGAAGAGAGTGGGGGCCAATATTCAACATTCTGAAAGAAAAGAACTTTCAACCCAGAATTTCATATCCAGCCAAACTGAGCTTCAGAAGTGAAGGAAGAATAAAATCCTTTGCAAACAAGCAAGTACTCAGAGATTTTGTCACCACCAGGCCTGCTTTACAAGAGCTCCTAAAAGAGGCACTACACATAGAAAGGATCAATCAGTACCAGCCATTCCAAAATCACACTGAATGCTAAAGAGCTTCATCATAATGAAGAATCTACAACAACTAACAGGCCAAACAGCCACTTAGAATCAAAATGGCAGTATCAAATTCACACATAACAATATTAACCCTAAATGGAAATGGACTCAATGCACCAATCAAAAGACACAGACTGGCAAATTGGATAAAAATCCAAAACCCATCAGTGTGCTGTATCCAGGAAACCCATCTCACATGCAAGGATACACAAAGGCTCAAAATAAAGGGATGGAGGAAGATTTACCAAGCTAATGGAAAGCAAAAAAAAGCAGGAGTTGCAATTCTCATCTCTGATAAAATAGACTTTAAAGCAACAAAGATCAAAAGAGACAAAGAAGGCCATTACATAATGGTAAAAGGATCGATACAACAAGAAGAGCTAACGATCCTAAACATATATGGACCCAACACAGGAGCACCCAGATACATAAGGCAAGTTCTTAATGACTTACAGAAGGACTTAGACTCCCACACAATAATAGTGGGAGACTTTAACACTCCACTGTCAATACTAGACAGATCAACCAGACAGAAAATCAACAAGGATACCCAGGGCTTGAACTCAGACCTGGAGCAAGCAAACCTGGTGGACATTTACAGAACTCTCCACCCCAAATCCACAGAATACACATTCTTCTCAGCACCACATCACACCTACTCTAAAATTGACCACATAATTGGAAGTAAAGCACTGCTCAACAAATGCAAAACAACTGAAATCATAACAAACAGCCTCTCAGACCATAGTGCAATCAAGTTCGAACTCAGAATTCAGAAACCGACCCAGAACCGCACAGCTTCATGGAAACTGAACAACTGGCTCTTGAATGTTGACTGGGTAAACAACGAAATGAAGGCAGAAATAAAGAAGTTCTTCGAAACCAATGAGAACGAAGACACAACGTGCCAGAACCTCTGGGACACATTTAAAGCAGTCTCTAGAGGAAAGTATATAGCAATAAGTGCCCATATGAGGAGAATGGAGAGATCCAAAATTGACACCCTATCGTCAAAATTGAAAGAGCTAGAGGAGCAAGATCAAAATAACTCAAAACCCAGCGGAAGACAAGAAATTACTAAGATCAGAGCTGAGCTGAAGGAGATTGAGACACGAAAAACCCTTCAAAAAATCAATAAATCCAAGAGCTGGTTTTTTGAAAAGATCAACAAAATAGACAGACCACTAGCCAGATTGATTAAAAAGAAAAGAGAGAACAACCAAATAGATGCAATAAAAAATGATAAAGGGGAAATCACCACAGATTCCACAGAAATTCAAACCATCATCAGAGAATATTACAAACAACTCTATGCACATAAACTAGTAAACCTGGAAGAAATGGATAAATTCCTGGACTCCTGTGTCCTCCCAAGCCTAAACCAGGAGGAAGCTGAAACTATGAATAGACCAATAACAAGGTCGGAAGTTGAGGCAGCAATTAAGAGCCTACCTCACAAAAAAAGCCCAGGTCCAGACGGGTTCACAGCCGAATTCTACCAGACACACAAGGAGGAGCTGGTACCATTCCTTCTAAAACTATTTCAAACAATCCAAAAAGAGGGAATCCTTCCCAAATCATTTTATGAGACCAACATCATCCTGATACCAAAACCCGGCAGAGACCCAACGAGAAAAGAAAACTTCAGGCCAATATCCATGATGAACATAGATGCAAAAATCTTCAATAAAATATTGGCAAGCCGATTGCAACAGCAAATCAAAAAACTTATTCATCATGATCAAGTAGGATTCATCCCAGGGATGCAAGGCTGGTTCAACATACGCAAGTCTATCAACGTAATTCACCACATAAACAGAACCAAAAACAAAAACCACATGATTATCTCAATTGACGCAGAGAAGGCGTTGAATTTGACAAAATTCAACAGCCCTTTATGCTAAAAACCCTCAATAATCTCGGTATCGATGGAACGTATCTCAAAGTAATAAAAGCTATTTATGACAAACCAACAGCCAATATCATACTGAATGGGCAAAAACTGGAAGCATTCCCTTTGAAATCTGGTACTAGACAAGGATGCCCTCTCTCACCACTCCTATTCAATATAGTACTGGAAGTTCTAGCCAGAGCAATCAGGCAAGAAAAAGAAATAAAGGGTATTCAAATAGGAAAGGTGGAAGCCAAATTGTCTCTATTTGCAGACGACATGATAGTATACCTAGAAGACCCCATCGCCTCAGCCCAAAAACTCCTGAAACTGATAAACAACTTCAGCAAAGTCTCAGGATATAAAATCAATGTGCAAAAATCACAAGCATTCGTCTACACCAATAACAGACTTAAAGAAAGCCAAATCAAGAGCGAACTGCCATTCGCAATTGCTACAAAAAGAATAAAATACCTTGGAATACAACTCACAAGGAACGTAAGGGACCTCTTCAAGGAGAACTACAAACCACTGCTGAACGCAATCAGAGAGGACACAAACAGATGGAGAAACATTCCATGTTCGTGGTTAGGAAGAATTAATATCGTGAAAATGGCTATACTGCCCAAAGTAATTTACAGAATCAACGCTATCCCCATCAAGCTACCATTGACTTTCTTCACAGAACTGGAAAAACCACCATGAACTTCATATGGAACCAAAAGAGAGCCCGCATAGCCAAGTCAATTCTAAGCAAAAAGAACACAGCGGGGGGCATCACACTACCGGATTTCAAACTATACTACAAGGCTACAGTAATCAAAACAGCATGGTACTGGTACCAAAACAGAGATATAGACCAATGGAACAAAACAGAGGCACCAGAGGCAACACAACATACATACAACTATACAATCTTTGATAAACCTGACAAAAACAAGCAATGGGGCAAGGATTCCAAGTTTAACAAATGGTGTTGGGAAAACTGGCTAGCCATGTGCAGAAAGCAGAAACTGGACCCCTTCCTGACACCTTACACTAAAATTAACTCCAGATGGATTAAAGACTTAAACATAAGACCTGGCACCATAAAAACCCTAGAAGGAAATCTAGGCAAAACTATCCAGGACATAGGAGTAGGCAAGGACTTCATGAACAAAACACCAAGAGCATTGGCAACAAAAGCCAAAATAGACAAATGGGACCTAATGAAACTCCACAGCTTCTGCACGGCAAAAGAAAGAGTCACTAGAGTGGATCGGCAACCAACAGAATGGGAAAAAATTTTCGCAGTCTACCCATCTGACAAAGGGCTGATATCCAGAATTTACAAAGAACTCAAGCAGATTTACAGGAAAAAAACAAACAAGCCCATTCAAAAGTGGGCAAAGGATATGAACAGATACTTTACGAAAGAAGACATATATGAGGCCAACAATCATATGAAAAAATGCTCATCGTCACTGGTCATCAGAGAGATGCAAATCAAAACCACATTGAGATACCATCTCACGCCAGTTAGAATGGCGATCATTAAAAAATCTGGAGACAACAGATGCTGGAGAGGATGTGGAGAAAAAGGAACACTTTTACACTGTTGGTGGGAGTGTAAATTAGTTCAACCATTGTGGAAGACAGTGTGGCGATTCCTCAAGGCCTTAGAAATAGAAATTCCATTTGACCCAGCAATCCCATTACTGGGTATATATCCAAAAGACTATAAATCGTTCTACTATAAGGACACATGTACACGAATGTTCATTGCAGCACTGTTTACAATAGCAAAGACCTGGAATCAACCAAAATGCCCATTGATAATAGACTGGATTGGAAAAATGTGGCACATATACACCATGGAATATTATGCAGCAATCAGAAATGATGAGTTCGTGTCGTTTGTAGGGACATGGATGAATCTGGAAAACATCATCCTCAGCAAACTGACACAAGAACAGAAAATGAAACACCGCATATTCTCACTCATAGGTGGGTGATGAAAAATGAGAACACATGGACACAGAAAGGGGAGTACTAAACACTGGGGTCTATTGGGGGGAAAAGGGGAGGGCCAGTGGGAGGGGGAGGTGGGGAGGGATAGCCTGGGGAGAAATGCCAAATGTGGGTGAAGGGGAGAAGAAAAGCAAAGCACACTGCCATGTGTGTACCTACGCAACTGTCTTGCATGCTCTGCTCATGTACCCCAAAACCTATAATCCAATAAAAAATTAAAAAAAAAAAAAGTTTTTAAATAAAGCTGTGTTAATGGTAAAAAAAAAAAAAAAAAAAGAAAAAGAAATTATTTTGGTCTCCTTTTTAAACTTTTTTTTTCTTTTTTTTGAAACAGTCTTACTGTCTTTTTGCAGGCAGGCTGGAGTGCAGTGACATGATCTGGGCTCACTGCAGCCTCAACCTACCAGGTTTTAGCAATTCTCCTGCCTCCACCTCCCAAATAGCTGGGATGACAGGCATGCGCCACAATGCATGGCTAATTTTTTTTTTTTTAATTTTTTATTGGATTATAGGTTTTGGGGTACATGAGCAGAGCATGCAAGACAGTTGCGTAGGTACACACATGGCAGTGTGCTTTCTTTTCTTCTCCCCTTCACCCACATTTGGCTTTTCTCCCCAGGGTATCCCTCCCCACCTCCCCCTCCCACTGGCCCTCCCCTTTTCCCCCCAATAGACCCCACTGTTTAGTACTCCCCTTTCTGTGTCCATGTGTTCTCATTTTTCTTTTTTTTTTTTAAATTTTTATTGGATTATAGGTTTTGGGGTACATGAGCAGAGCATGCAAGACAGTTGCGTAGGTACACACATGGCAGTGTGCTTTGCTTTTCTTCTCCCCTTCACCCACATTTGGCATTTCTCCCCAGGCTATCCCTCCCCACCTCCCCCTCCCACTGGCCCTCCCCATTTCACCCCAATAGACCCCAGTGTTTAGTACTCCCCTTTCTGTGTCCATGTGTTCTCATTTTTCATCACCCACCTATGAGTAAGAATATGCGGTGTTTCATATTCTGTTCTTGTGTCAGTTTGCTGAGGATGATGTTTTCCAGATTCATCCATGTCCCTACAAACGACATGAACTCATCATTTCTGATTGCTGCATAATATTCCATGGTGTATATGTGCCACATTTTTCCAATCCAGTCTATTATCAATGGGCATTTTGGTTGATTCCAGGTCTTTGCTATTGTAAACAGTGCTGCAATGAACATTCGTGTACATGTGTCCTTATAGTACAACGGTTTATAGTCTTTTGGTTATATACCCAGTAATGGGATTGCTGGGTCAAATGGAATTTCTATTTCTAAGGCCTTGAGGAATCGCCACACCGTCTTCCACAATGGTTGAACTAATTTACACTCCCACCAACAGTGTAAAAGGATGCTCCACATCCTCTCCAGCATCTGTTGTCTCCAGATTTTTTAATGATCGCCATTCTAACTGGCGTGAGATGGTATCTCAATGTGGTTTTGATTTGCATCTCTCTGATGATCAGTGACGATGAGCATTTTTTCATATGATTGTTGGCCTCATATATGTCTTCTTTCGTAAAGTATATGTTCATATCCTTTGCCCACTTTTGAATGGGCTTGTTTGTTTTTTTCCTGTAAATCTGTTTGAGTTCTTTGTAAATTCTGGATATCAGCCCTTTGTCAGATGGGTAAACTGCCAAAATTTTTTCCCATTCTGTTGGTTGCCGATCCACTCTAGTGACTGTTTCTTTTGCCGTGCAGAAGCTGTGGAGTTTCATTAGGTCCCATTTGCCTATTTTGGCTTTTGTTGCCAATGCTTTTGGTGTTTTGTTCATGAAGTCCTTGCCTACTCCTATGTCCTGGATAGTTTTGCCTAGATTTTCTTCTAGGGTTTTTATGGTGCCAGGTCTTATGTTTAAGTCTTTAATCCATCTGGAGTTAATTTTAGTGTAAGGTGTCAGGAAGGGGTCCAGTTTCTGCTTTCTGCACATGGCTAGCCAGTTTTCCCAACACCATTTGTTAAACATGGAATCCTTGCCCCATTGCTTGTTTTTGTCAGGTTTATCAAAGATTGTATAGTTGTATGTATGTTGTGTTGCCTCCGGTGCCTCTGTTTTGTTCCATTGGTCTATATCTCTGTTTTGGTACCAGTACCATGCTGTTTTGATTACTGTAGCCTTGTAGTATAGTTTGAAATCCGGTAGTGTGATGCACCCCGCTGTGTTCTTTTTGCTTAGAATTGACTTGGCTATGCGGGCTCTCTTTTGGTTCCATATGAAGTTCATGGTGGTTTTTTCCAGTTCTGTGAAGAAAGTCAATGGTAGCTTGATGGGGATAGCATTGATTCTGTAAATTACTTTGGGCAGTATAGCCATTTTCACGATATTAATTCTTCCTAACCATGAACATGGAATGTTTCTCCATCTGTTTGTGTCCTCTGATTTCGTTGAGCAGTGGTTTGTAGTTCTCCTTGAAGAGGTCTCTTACGTTCCTTGTGAGTTGTATTCCAAGGTATTTTATTCTTTTAGTAGCAATTGCGAATGGCAGTTCGCTCTTGATTTGGCTTTCTTTAAGTCTGTTATTGGTGTAGACGAATGCTTGTGATTTTTGCACATTGATTTTATATCCTGAGACTTTGCTGAAGTTGCTTATCAGTTTCAGGAGCTTTTGGGCTGAGGCGATGGGGTCTTCTAGGTATACTATCATGTCGTCTGCAAATAGAGACAATTTGGCTTCCACCTTTCCTATTTGAATACCCTTTATTTCTTTTTCTTGCCTGATTGCTCTGGCTAGAACTTCCAGTACTATATTGAATAGGAGTGGTGAAAGAGGGCATCCTTGTCTAGTGACAGATTTCAAAGGGAATGCTTCCAGTTTTTGCCCATTCAGTATGATATTGGCTGTTGGTTTGTCATAAATAGCTTTTATTACTTTGAGATACGTTCCATCGATACCGAGTTTATTGAGGGTTTTTAGCATAAAGGGCTGTTGAATTTTGTCAAATGCCTTCTCTGCGTCAATTGAGATAATCATGTGGTTTTTGCTTTTGGTTCTGTTTATGTGGTGAATTACATTTATAGACTTGCGTATGTTGAACCAGCCTTGCATCCCCGGGATGAATCCTACTTGATCATGATGAATAAGTTTTTTGATTTGCTGTTGCAATCGGCTTGGCATGGCTAATTTTTTTTTTTTTGTTCTCCACTACAGTCCTCCGCTCTACCAACTGAGCTATCGAAGGCTCTGCTATTTTTTTATTTTTTGTATTTTTAGTAGAGACAGGGTTTCACCATGTTGGCCAGGCTGGTCTCAAACTCCTGACCTCATGTGATCAACCCACCTTGGCCTCCCAAAGTGCTGAGATTACAGGTGTGAGCTACTACACCCAGCCTAAACTTTTTCATATTGTCCAAGTCCTCTACAACAAGTAATATCAGCAAAGAGACACTTTAAAAATGTCAAAGTGGCTTTTATCAGTTTAAATTCTAATTAACATCATCTCTTTTAGACTCAAAGAATGTAAGATGCTGGCAGATGGAAATGATTTGGACCTTGGCTGAGGGGAAGCTTTACCAGGGGAAAGCTCTTCCAGCCTCATACTCTCCTCAGCCAGAGGAGATCTGCTTTTATTTACTTTAATTATATTTTTAACTTGATGTCAAGCCAAGCTGTTTTCAATTGATGGATAAGGAAACCCTCCAGAGAAGTTAAAGGTCTTGCCTAAAGTCACACAGCTTGTTAGTTGAAGATCTCATATTAAAACTCAGATGTCTTCATTCAGATAATCCTGTGTCCACTTTGTGGTTCTGTCTGTTCAACAAAGAGCACCTGTTTTCTGTTAATTGTTTTATAGTACTCAGAGACCCACATGGAACCACCGAAATTGTCTTGCACAATACTTCCTCCTCCAAAACCTACCCCCAACGTTGTGATTATGTGGAACTTGACAAAAGAGCCTTGTTTAAGAAACACCACTAGGAGCCAGTTAACAATAAAATATCAGACTTTCTTTACTATGCCAGCCCGGGTTTTAAAACATTTTTGTAAATGATCACATCTCCTTAAACTTTAGCGTAACAGTTCTTGCTATGAATACAAAAAACATGGTTGACCCACTGAGTACAACTTCCCATTATCTAGGAGATAACTATTTTAAACATCACCTATAAAACCAGCAAAAAATATTAGCCAGGCATGGTGGTGCAGGTCTGTAGTCCCAGCTACACAGGAGGCTGAGGTGGGAAAATCCCTTGAGCCAAGGAAGTCCAGGCTGCAGTGAGCCAAGATCTGCACTCCAGCCTGGGCAACAGAGCAAGATTCCATCTCAAAAAAAAAAAAGCAAAAATAAAGATGAACTAGAATGTGATATTAACATAGCTAACACTTGCTTTTCCATGCAAAAGAAATATGTGGAAAACCTCAAAATCATTTTATTTTATCTCTACATAATTAGTGGTTAGGTTTGAAAGTGCATCAGAACTTATTCCTGTTGCAATTATGTATTACTTATACAAAATCTAAAATGCAGGCAATCCTCTAAATATTAGCCATTGTACCAAAATACCAAATACAGGCTTGATACTTAAGTACTAAGTTAATGCAGAAATCATATCTGAATGATGATGCCTGGTGAGCATAAAAGTATACAGCCCAAAAGAGTAAAGTCTAATTAGTGAAATAAAAGATTGAAGTTATGCCAAGGAAAGGGCAAATTTTCAATAAGGTATCTGACCAAAACTAAGTCACGATATCCTTGCAGACTAGATGGAAATGAGTGGGAGGATGAATAGACACAGACAGAGGAATGTAGTTTTCAGAATTCATATCTGGATAAATAACCTTACCTAAAGAAGTTACCAAAAGCTCTATGGACAAATGCAAAACCAATTTCTGCTCTTACAACACCTTCAGTTGTCCATTACTTACACAATTGCTTCTTCATGTGTTCTATTGTTCCAAAAATTATTTATCTTTTTGCAAACAAAGAGGAAATGATCTGTGCTAGGTTTAAAAACCCTGGAAAATACTCCCCCCAGAAGCACAACTAGATTGCATCTTTTGGACAGCTAAGATCAAAATGATTTAAAATGTTTATTTTTAAAGTAAACCATTTATACTGATCTTTGAAAAAGCTCTTTCACCCTTTAAGAACTGTATTTGTCTCCACAACTCTTTCAGAGACATACTAAAATCACACTGCATTCAAGATGGCACTATCAGGATTGTCGTGCCTGATTTATCGGACACCATCTCAATGTCAGCTCCACAGGGAGTGGATCCAAAGGAGGGCAGAGAAATGCATAAGGCTGGACCTGGACAGCAATCCTCCATGAGCCCGGTAACAAGATGATATACACCACAGAGCTCTTTAATTGAAAAAAGCTGCAAAGAAACAATACCAAGGGAAAATCATGAACAGTGTTTTTTGGGATCACTTAAGAAAGTAACCTTCGTGAATCTCCAACTTCTGTTTACAGAGAAGGAAGTTACAATTTAAAGTCCAGTTCCTTGCAAATTATAGATACAAGCCATAAAACAGGAGATACAAAATGCCACAAAGACTCTCGGGGAGGGCGAGTCTCGTGCCTTTTCCTTTTCAAATCTGGAGTGGGATTTGAATTGCATCAGGGTCACTATCTGGAGGAGTTTTCTCAGCCGCATAACTTTATTTCACATCTCAAACACAATGCCTTTTATGGAAACCCAGCTTAAATATTAATGCGTGTTTTCTTTTTTTTTTTTTTTTGAGACGGAGTTTTGCTCTTGTTACCCAGGCTGGCGTGCAATGGCGCGATCTCGGCTCACTGCAACCTCTGCCTCCTGGGTTCAAGCAACTCTTCTGCCTCAGCCTCCCGAGTAGCTGGGACTACAGGCGCACGCCAGCTTGTCCAGCTAATTTTTGATTTTTCTTTTTTTTTTTTTTGAGACGGAGTTTCGCTCTTGTTACCCAGGCTGCAGTGCAATGGCACGATCTCGGCTCACCGCAACCTCAACCTCCTGGGTTCAAGCAATTCTTCCGCCCTCCAGTGTAGCTGGGACTACCATCGCGCGCCTCCATGCGCAGCCAACTTTTGTATTTTTTTTATTTTTTGAGATGGAGTTTCACTCTTCCTTACCCAGGCTAGAGTGCCATGGCGCGACCTCGGCTCACCAGTTTTATACAAGGCGTTCCTAGACTACATGTTCTGATTGGATGAGAGCAAATAAGGATAACCAATCAGAGCATGAAAATAAAGACCAATTAGAGTAGACCTTGTAGTTTTTCGCTCATCCAATCAGAACATGTAGTACAGGAATGCCTTATACGAAGCATCCCAAAGGGGAGTCCCGCCATTTTAGGTTCTTCTGGGTCAGCTCTCCTGTCGGCTGTGGCCAGGTTTAGAGGAGAAGGCCGAGTAGCCACCCGCGCTGGAAGCTGGAGCCTGCAGCATCTTGGCTTGCTTCAGTGTTGCGGTTGGTGGCAGTGAGGAAGACTACAGCACAGCCAGAAAGGTAAAATGTTGGTTGGATAGGTTCGCCATCACGGCCTGCACGGCCTGCGTCATGGAGGGCGGGTTGGGGGCACCATGCCCTGGGCAGTAGGTGCTATTCAGGGTGTCACTGCCCGTATTTAGGGTTTGGTTGGGTGTGTTACCTAGGGTGCCACTGCCCATGGAGGGAAGAGGATTGGGGACCTTATCTGGGGGTGCACTGCCCTTGGATGGTGGTGGGTTGGGGCAGTATGGTTAGTGGCGAGAAGGGAGACTACAGCCCAGCAAGGAAGGGGTAAAGGACGCCGGATAGGTTCACCATCCCCGGCGCAGTTCCTGGAGCATGCAGGGTTGGGTTGGCGGTGCCTGCCCTACTGTGGGCAGTGGACACTGTCCATGTGGACCTCACTGCCTGTGTTTCGGGCTGGTTGGGTGTGCTCTCTGGGAGCATCGCTGCCCATGGAGGGGAGTGGGTTGGGGCCACTATCCGGGGTGCACTGCTCATTGCTGGGGGTGGGTTGGGGTGCTATCCCAAGCTGTACAGCCGGCAGCAGTGGGGCGTTTTGGGAGCATTGTCTGGGGATGCACTGCCCGGGGATGAACTGCCCACATTGGGGGGCAAGTTGGGGGAGCTATAGGATGCTGCAATTCCTTTGTCAGGAATAGGTTGGGGGCGCTGTGGGGTGTTACATTGTCCATGGTGGGTGGGGAGTGTGATATCCAGGGCATCACTGCCTCCATCTGGGAACTGGTTGGGGCACTATCCATGGCTGCTGCCTTCAGCAGGGGGTGGGTTGGGGATACTATCGGGCTCGAATCCCAGTGGTGGGGGATGGGTTATGGCCACTATAGGGTGCTACGCTCCTGGTGGTGGGGTGGGGGTTTTGAAGATGCTATCAGGGGCTACACTGAGGCAGAGGTGGGGAGTGTTTCTTGGGAGCACTACTGGAGGCCAGACTGCATGAGGAGAGGAAGTGGGGGTTGGCTGGGGGCACTGTTGGGGGCAGGATAGACTGCTCATGGCGAGGGAGCATGTTGGGTGCTATCAGGGGTCTGTGTTGCCTGGCAGGGAGCAGGTGGGTGTGCTATCTGAGGCATATTGGCTGTGGCAGGGGCAGGTTGGGTCTGCTATTGGGAGCTACCCTGCTTATGGTGGGGGATGGATTGGGTGGACTGTCTGTGGCTACATTTCCAGAGGTGGGTGGCAAGTTTGGAGTGCTATCCCTGGCTGCAGTTCCTGAGGCAGGAAGTGGGTTGGAGGAGCTATGGGGGCCTGCACTGCACCCAGTAGTGAGGGGGTTGGGGTGCTATCTGGGGTTGCATTGCCCACGATGGGGGTCGGTTTGGGTGGCATATCGGGGTGTCACTGACCGCAATAGGATTCTGGTTGGGGATGCTGTATGTGGTGAACTGCCCATGGAAGGGAGTAAATTGGGGGCATTATCCTGGGGTGTGCTGCAGAGTGGGGTGGGGTGTGGAGGGTGGATTGCAGGCACCATCGGGTGCTGCAGGGTCTGAGGCAGGGGCAGATGGAGCCACCACTGGGCGTTACACTTCCTGCTGTGGGGTGCAGCGTGTTGGCCCTATCCCAGAGCTACACTGCCAGTGGCAGGTCTATCGGGGGCTGCACTGCTGGTGGCTGGCTGGCAGCAGAGGTGTCAGTGACAGCAGTGGTCTTTGAGAGAAGAGCAGTTCTCCCCTCCCTGGACTCTGGACTCTATAGGGCCATCTCTTCCTGCTCTAGCAAGGTGGGCACATAATGTTTCCTTGGGAATCCTCAGCATGGTGGGGTGCTGGGACCCGGTGGTTCCTCGGCCCATGCCCTCTCATTCTGTATTGTGGGGACCACCTGGGACCCTCAGGACACAGTAGCAAACACCACGGGGTCACAGGGCTCTGTGGGTATAGGCGTCAGGAACGGGAACGAGCACTTTGGTAAGGAGAGCTGGCTGGGACTGTTTCTGCTGCTCCTGCTTCCTGAGCTCAGCCCAGGTGGGCCCAGCAATTCCTGTGGAGTGGGAAAGTCCAGGTACCGTGGTGTCCTCACTACCTCATCCCAGGCCCTCCTCAGCCCTTCACTGCCCTTTCCTTCTGCCCTCACTAGCCCCACCCTCCTGCAGTGCCCATTGAATTCTTTTCTTTACTAGGAAAGAATCAGAACCTTTACTAGGCCTGAGCCCTGCAACTTCAAATGACCCCGTGGACTGTGGGAGAGAGAGAAGACACTGTGCCTCAGTTTCCTCACCTGTAAAACAGACCTCACCTTCCTAGAGGGTTGTCTAAATGTTAGGTTTGTAAACAAAGTCTGGCACATCAGAGGCACTTAGTGACAACTGGGTGTCATGATCGTCACCAGTGCTGATTCTGTGCTCACCTTTCTCATGGAGAGGGGATTTAACCATGTCCTGTTTCCTCCTGCTGACAGGGGCCAGTGGGTGTGGGATGAGATCCTGGAGCTCCTCCTTCCCCTACAGCTTCCACACCAGCAAGGGGATCAGACCTTTGCTGATGATGCCATAGGTCCTGCAGTAGAGGAAAGGGTGCTGAGGGAGGGCCCGCCACACACCCATGCATGCTGGTTTGTCTTCAGGTGTCATGGAGGGTTTTCAGAGCAGGTGGTGGCTTTGACAAGTGGACTCACCAGTGTCCCTTGGCTCCCCAGCCAGAGACCTGATCAGCCAGCAGGAGGCTGCCAATGACAGTCATGTCAGAGGCTGAGAAGTGAGGGGCAGGGGAACTGGGAAGGACCAGCTTTTGGTTACCAGTGCCTCAGGAGTCATCTACCATAGCAGTTGTACAGTGGCCTGAGAGACAGTGGCCACCCCTGGGAAAGTCAGCAACTCATTTTTGTGGGGCCCCAGGCACACGAGGAGATTCTCCATTTTTCCCTACACTACCCCACGGTGTGGTAGCCAGCCAAGCCTCATTCCCACCCAAAGTATTTCAAAGCCACTGGGCACCCTAGACTGGTCTGGCCAGCCCTGGGGAAGGGCTTGGAGTCAGCTCTGAGGTAGACCTAACATGTAGGCTAGTGTCTTACACACTAAAAAGAGCTGTGTCACTAAAGGTAATGGGAAGCCATAGGCTGGGCCACCACAGGTCTGGACAGGGATGCTGGCTTGAGCTGGGCCACCATGGGTCTGGATAGGGACGCTGGCTTGAGCTGGGCCACCACAGGTCTGGACAGGGATGCTGGCTTCAGCCTCCAGCTCACTGCTGGGCCACCACGGGTCTGGAGGTTTGCCTCTCTGGGCCTTGGTTCCCGATTGTGAAATGAAGCTGGCAATTGCCCCATGTCTCATGCCCGCTGGGAGGTAAATAGATGAGACAGGTGGGGGCAGCTTGTGGCGAGTACTCAGTGTGCCCCAGCTCTTGGCGTTCTCCCTCCAGCAGGCACAGCTCCCTCTCGATTTTGTCCTGGCTCAGCTCCGGCAGATCTCATGCCTGAATTTCTGCTCCATCCTGGAGATGACCCCACCAGCGACCCCTGCTCAGGCCCCTCCAGTGGTCCAGAGCCTGGGGCTCCCTGGTGACCGCCCCAGGAGAAGCTTCCCAGACAGAAGGAGGGGGAACAGTGGAATGTGGCAGGGAAGGGGGCAGTGAGGGAAGGGAGGCCAGGGCACAGCCAGGTTTCCCACCCCACTCTGAGGCCAGCCCAGTGACCCCTCACCACGCTGACTTATTTCTTTGAACTATATTAAAAGTATGATGGTCTCATTAACTCTGACTTTTCCTCCCCACATTTCCCATAGTGCCCCCCATGCACCTCGGTCTCCCTGCCTCTCAGAATCCCACCACCTCAGGTCTCCCACCCTGCCCCTTGGTTTTCCCCCGCCATGCTCCTCAGTTCCCCCCACCCCTCAGTCTTCCCCCTCACCCCTTGGTCTCCCCAACATGCTTCTCAGTCCCCCCTCTGTCTCTCCCCCACCCCTTGGTATCCCCTTCTGACCCTCAGTCTCTCCCCACCCCTCAGTCTCTCCCCACCCCTTGGTCTCCCTGCTGGCCCCTTGGTCTCCCCCACCCCTCAGTCTCCTCCCCATCTCCCCCCCCCTCCGTCTCCCCCCTCCTCATGCCTCTCAGTCCCCCTGCCCCTTGGTCTCCCCCCACCCCTCCATGTCCTCCCGCCCCTCAGTCGCCCCCTCTCCCATGCCTCTCAGTCCCCCTGGCCCCTGGGTCTCCCCCGCCCCTGGGTCTCCCCCACCCCTCAGTCTCCCCCTACTCCTCCATCTCCCCCCTCTTGGTCTCCCCTCACTCCTCAGTCTCCCCCGACACCCCTAGCTCTCCCCAAGCCCCTCAGTCTCCCGCTCTTTTAGTCCTCCCCTTTCCCCCCAGTCTTTCCATCGTTGACACCCAGTGTCCTCAGGGTCTCAGAATCGGGAATCTGAGATAGAGACATTTGAGCATTCCTTAAAATGCTATTTTAAAATTATTATTACTATTTGGAGGAAAGAGGTGAGGGAACGAGAGGGAGTGGGGAGGAGGGAAAGGAGAAGTGAGAGAGGGCCCACAGAGGAAGAGCAGAAGCCTTAAAATGCTGTTATGGGCCGGGTATGGTGGCTCACACCTGTAATCCAAGCACTTTGGAGGCTAAGGTAGGCAGATCACCTGAAGTCAGGAGTTCAAGACCAGCCTGACCAACATGGTGAAACCCCATCTTTTAAAAAATAATGCTGTTATGATGACAACATGAGAACTGGAGAACTGGGTAGATGCCTTCCAAAGCCAGGAAACCCATTTTATCTAATACAGCTATCTTTATTTTATTTTATTTATTTATTTTGAGATGGAGTCTTGCTCTGTCACCCAGGCTGGAGTACAGTGGTGTGATCTTGGCTCACAGCAGCCTCTGCCTCCAAGGTTCCATTGGTTCTCCTGCCTCAGCCTCCCAAGTAGTTGGGATTTACAGGCATGCACCACCATGCCTGGCTAATTTTTTATTTTTGGTAGAGGTGGGGTTTCACCATGTTGGCCAGGCTGGTCTTGAACTCCTGACCTCAGGTGATTCACCTGACTCAGCCTCCCAAAGCGCTGTAATTGATTACAGGTGTGAGCCACTGCACCTGGCATAATTCAGGTGTCTCTAAATAGACAAACATGAGAAACCAACAAATACATTTGCAGTACGAGGCATTTGGGGATTGTCTTTCAGCAAATCAGCTGCCTCACAGGTGGACCATATAGGAGTGTACGCAGAGGCAAGTGCCTCGCGGTGGCCGGGACAGACAGGGGTTCTTGTCTCAGGCAGGAAGTCCCAGGTGCACAATCCAAGCTGGCGGGACCTGGAGCTGACTGTCCCTCAGCTGAAGCATCCTTGCCACTGCAGCCCTCCCCTCCTGCTTGTCACAGATGGCACCCTCCCTTCCAGGCCTCTTGCCATGTTCCGGGCAGGAAGAAGGAGGGGAAAGGGCTGACTCCCAGCGAGGAGCTCATGTCTATTTCTCCCCAGCCAGGACTGTGTCCCAGAGCCCCTAGTTTTGAGGGGGTGGCCTCAGGGTGTTTTCAGCAGGTCCCTTACTGTAATTGGGACCTTGAGCAATATCAGAATCTGCTGGTGAGGAAAGGGGGACCAGTGTAGGACTGGCAGCTCAGGGGAGGGACAGCTTACTCTTGTGACCCCGGGGGAGCAGAGAAAGCAGAGCCACCAGCAGAGGCTGGGTCTCAGTAGGCAGTATGGAGGTGAGTTTAAGTGAGGAGCGTGGCTGTGGGAAAGCCCCCGGGTGGGCAGTGGCAGAGGGTATGAAGGACAGGAGCAGTGCCAAGGCTAGTGTGGGGGCAGGGAGCGGGGCCTGCCCCTTGATGCATTTCTTCTCCAGATGTTCTCTGAGCCATTGTCAAGGGCATGGACAGTGGGGCAGCTTTGATGTCATGGCTGGGTTTGCATGCTAGCAGCAACTGGAATGGATCGAGCTGTTAGGATGTGCCGGGCACGTGCTGAGCCTGCACATGCAAGGCCATGAGCAGTCCTCCCTCTGGGGCTTGGAGGCAGACACGATTGTCACATCAACTTCACAGAGGAGGACGCTGAGGTTCAGAGAGGCCAAATGAGCCGCCCAGGCATCTCAGTTAGGAAGCAGAGGGTCTGGGGACCTAACCTGCTAAACCTCCACACTGTGCCACCTCTCCAGGGACAGTCAGAGGGAGGCTATGTAGGAGAGGGAGGGCGGACGGCAAGGAAGAGGCAGTGGTGGAGGTCTGCCTTCATCGTGACATGGGCAGTGAGGTGCTGTTCTGGGAGGGTTCTGGCAGAAATGGTGTCTTTGGGTCTTGGGCTGTGGGCACCTGGGTGCCAGGCCCAGGCTGAGCCCCACGACCCCTAGGTGTGCAGAGGCAGAGTGTGTACTGCTTGGAGCAGCAGGCAGGGCCTGTGGACAAGGGGCACTGTGACCCCCTGGGCCAGCCTGATGACCGCCAGAGGAAGTGCAGTGAGCAGCCCTGCCCTGCCAGGTGAGCTGTCCCCACTCCCCTGCCAACTCCTCACCCCCGGGTGGCCTGGGTCTGCCACAGGCCCCTACTTCTGGGCCCCAGAGGCCCCAGGGAGGAGCACAGGCAGCCAGGTTTTCACGGGTCTTCCCAAGGCTGAAGCCCCAGCTCCCGGTCACCCCTTACTCCAGCCTGAGCCAGCCTGGACACGTGTGTTCCTCCTCCTTAGGCCCCTGGATATGGAAATAGGCCTCAGTCATGCTCAGTTTCCCTGAGGGGAGAGTGGCAGGAATCAAGGGGCTGGGCCATGTCACCAGACTTAGAGGGCAGGACACCTACCTGGGCTTGGAGCTCTGGAGAAGCAGCCACTGGCCTCGGTCCCAGGTCTGCCCAAACCCTGAGGGCCTGGGAGTCCGACCTGGCCCTCCCTGCTGGTGAGCCTGCTGATGCCACACTGATGCCACCCATGTGCCCTTGCCAGGTGGTGGGCAGGTGAGTGGCAGCTGTGCTCAAGCTCCTGTGGGCCTGGGGGCCTTTCCTGCCGGGCCGTGCTCTGCGTCCGCAGCGTGGGGCTGGATGAACAGAGCACCCTGGAGCCTCCAGCCTGTGAACACCTTCCCCAGCCCCCGGCTGCAACCCCCTGCAACCGCCACATGCCCTGTCCGGCCACCTGGGCTGTGGGGAACTGGTCTCAGGTGAGTGCAGGATGGGAGGGGCCGCCTCCAGTGCCACCCTTGGTCTCAGGCTACAGCAAGGCAGACAGCCTTCCTCCAGCCCTTACTGCCTGGTACTGTGGGTGGGAGGGAGTCTGGGGCATTCCAGGGTCCAGCCTCTGACTCCAAAGCCTCAGGGATCAGAAAGCCCCTGTGAAGCCTTGGTCACAGCCATGACCTTGAGCTGGGTAGGGCCAGAGAGGGCTGGCTTGGGTCCCTGCCACTCTGACACCAGGCAGTGGACAGGTTACCCTGCCTTGCCCCAGCATCCCCTGGCGGTCTGCCTCCCAGCCTGAGCCCCTCACCCTGGCTTTCCCCACAGTGCTCAGTGACATGCAGGGAGGGCACTCAGCACCAAAGTGTCCTCTGCACCAATGACACTGGTGTCCCCTGTGATGAGGCCCAGCAGCCAGCACGCCAAGTCATCTGCTCTCTGCCACCCTGTCTGAGGCCCCTGGACACACTGGTTCCTGAAGGCTCAGGCAGCGGCTCTTCCAGCCACGAGCTCTTCAACGAGGCTGACTTCATCCCGTGCTGCCTGGCCCCATGCCCTTCACCCACCTCAGCACCCAGGCCAGCCAGCATGGGCAACGCCATCAATGTGGAGGCCCTGGAGCTGGACCCGCCGGGGCCCGTGTTTGTGGATGACTTCTACTATGACTACAGTTTCATCAACTTCCACGAGGACCTGTCCTACAGGTCCTTTGAGGAGCCTGATCTAGATCTGGCGGGGATAAGTGATGGAACGCCCGCACCACACAGCCGTCCTGCTGCACCCACCATGGGTAGCCCCGTGCCTGTCACAGAGCCTCCTGCAGCCATGGAGGAGGGGGCACTGGGACCTTGGTCCCCTAACCCTTGGCCCAGCCAGGCTGGCCACTCCCCACCCCTATCCTCAGATCCGACCCCTGGGAACTCTTTGGTCAATTTCCTGCCTGAGGAAGATACCCCAATAGAGGCCCCAGACCTTGGGCTCCCCAGCCCGCCCTGGCCCAGGGTTTCCCCTGATGATGTGCAGATGCCTGCCGCCCTGGGAGCCAAAATGACTTGGTTGGTGAGGATAGCCAGCACAAGCTGCCGTCTCCATGGTGGGACAGGACCAATGAGGTTTCTGAGAATGATGAGGAACCCGGGGGCCACAGAGCCCCCCACCTGCCCCCGAGACCCAGCGCCATGCTGCCCCCTTTGTCCCCTGTCGGCAGCATCCACTCCTCTCTTGGTCCTGATGTGGTGGAGCTGTGGACAGGAGGGACTGTGGCTTGGAAGCCAGCTCTGGAGGGTGGCCTGGGGCCTGGGGACAGTGAGCTGAGGCCCACTGTGGAGGCAGCTCCTCCCCCTCCTCCTCCCATAGCCCCTCTGCCAGAGATGGAAGGCAGAGACAGCCCCCTGCAGCCAGGGACTCCCAACTCCCCAACCCCAGGACCAGGCTCCTGGGACCTGTGGCCTGTGGCAGTGTGGGGCATCTTCCTCCCCATGACACTGACTGGCCTCGGGCACACACCTGAGCCTGAGCCTGCCCTGAGCCTGGGACCCGAGGACCAGCCTGAGTCCCTTAGACCTGAGGTGCCCCTGAGCTCTGGGCTGCTGTCCATGCCAGCTTGGGATAGCCCTGCAAACAGCCACAGAGGCCCTGAGACCCAGCCCCTGGCCCCCAGCCTGGCTGAGGCGGGGCCTCTTGTGGACCCACTGGCTGCTAGGAACGCCAGCTGGCAAGCTGGAGACTGGAGCGAGGCAAGTGGTGCGGGCTGGGTTGGCGGGGAGTTCACGTGGGACCTTGATGATTGTTGCCTCATCTGAAAATGAGCAGAGTGGGACACAGGCGCTGTCTGTCCTGCATCCCTCAGGGCAGGGGTTCCCAGGATTAGGGGGATGAGGGGACCCCAGGGCCCATTCCTGAGCAGCACAGGGGACCTCAGGGAAGCCAGGGGCAGGCACACTCTGGGAGCACACCCCAGGATGGAGTTCAGACAGCCATGCAGTGGGGAGGATCCCCGCATGGCCTGCAGGCCCAGTTCTGCCCAGAAGGCAGCAAGCTTCCCCTGAGGCTCAGCCTGGCTCCTCCAGGCTGGGCTCAGCCCACTGCCACCTGGCTCTGCCCTCTAGCTCTACCCTCCCTTGGCAGTGACCTGCAGGGGTCTGAGCTGCATGAAAAAAGCTGGCCAGTGCCCCCTCCCTGGGTCCCCAGATGGTCACTGCAGGAGAAGCAAGCTTCTGTTCAGATCCCTAATTTGGGGGTGGGAAGGGGCAGGCTGGTCATGATAACCGGTCAGGGGTGCCCGCAGGGTCCCCTTTCCATGCCTCTGCACCAGTGACACTGGAACATAGGCCTTTTGTCCTTTGTGGGCAGGGGTAGTTGGTTGCTGGGGTGGGGGGTTGATTTTTTATTCTCATGGTCTTCCTGGGAGGTGGGTGGAGGAGTCTATTTTGCAAATAAGAAAACTGAGGCCCAGAAGAGGGGCGTGTCTTGCTGAGGTTTTGTTAGCCTAGGTGGGTAGTTCCTGGCTGTGGGGGCCTGGGTCTGCCTGGCTTTCACAGGTCCGTGCCTCACAGTGCTCCACCACCTGTGGCCTGGGTGCCGTCTGGAGGCCAGTGCGCTGTAGCTCTGGCCGGGATGAGGACTGTGCCCCTGCTGGCTGGCCCCAGCCTGCCCGCTGCTGCCACCTGGCACTCGGGCAACTGGAGTAAGTTGCGTCAGGACAGAGCCAGGGCAGGGAGTCCCAGGGTACAGGGCAGAGCCCTGGGTCCCCATGGCCTGTGTTCCGAGAGCAGCAGGGCAGGGGAGGGCTCCAGGCTGCACATCTTGGCACCCGATCAAACTGGATCTGAATCTCCTGGGAGTCTTCATTTTTGTCTGGCTTGGCCTGTCTCCTCCCCTCTGTATTTCTGACCCCATCTGGACTTGTCTTTCACAAGCTTGCCTTTGTTCCCCCCTTTCTCCGTCTGTACCCTGGGGCCTGCCAGTCTTGGCCTCTCACTGGGGCTCTTCAGGGATTTGCCCCTGGCTGGAGTGTGGGCCTGATGCCTTCTCTGGCACACGCCTTATGGGGTCACACGTGTGGGCTTGCATGTGGGGTGTGTCCACACACGTCTCTCCATCCCCAGTGCTCCCACAGCTGCGGTGGAGGCTCCTCTGTGCAGGATGTGCAGCGTGTGGACACACGGGACCTCCGGCCACTGCAACCCTTCCATTGTCAGCCGAGGCCAGCCAAGTCGCCTGTGCCCTGCGGGGCCCAGCCCTGCCTCAGCTGGTACACCTCTTCCTGGAGGGAGGTGAGGCCTGGGGGTCCATTTGCAGGGGGTGCCCTCAGACCCTGGCTGTGCCCTGACTCCTTCCCTGCTCCCCAATGCTCTGAGGCCTGTGGCGGGGGTGAACAGCAGTGGCTGGTGACCTGCCCAGAGCCAGGCCTCTGTGAGGAAGCGCTGAGACCCAACACCACGAGGCCCTGCAATACCCACCCCTGCACACAGTGGGTGGTGGGGCCCTGGGGCCAGGTGAGCTGAGCTGCATGGAGGAGCAGGGAGCAATGGCTTGGCGGCACCTGGTCAATCCTGGGTTGGGTGAAGCAGCTATTGAGTGTGGCTGAGAGCCAGGCTCTCTGGCCACTGCTCTTGCAGCAGTGACTGGATGAGGTCCCACCCTGCTGGTGCTCACAGCCTGCCAGGGAGAAACAGACAAGGAAAGGGCACGTGTGCTGTGATACCAGGGAAGGCCTTCCCAGGAGGGGCCTGGGGTTGAGACCCGAGGGAGTAGTCAGTGATGCCAAGGACAGGGATAAAAGGGACAGTAGGTGTGAAGTCTGAGGCAGGAATGACAGGCTTGGGGCGATCAAGGAGCCTGGCAAAGGCCAGCAGCAGAAGGGGGCGGAAGAGGAGCCTTGGGTGGGCAGGATACCTTCTGCTGGGTCTGTTTGGAACCAAGGGGGTCAGAAATCTCAGCTCTGGACCCTGGAGTCAGCGTTCAAGTCTTTGTCCCACTGGCTGCTGAGTGACTCTGGGCAGGTTGCTTTGCCTTGCTGGGTCACTGTTTTCTCATCTGTAAAACGGGGAGAGCTTGGGAGAGGAGGGGCAGGAGGATTAAATGAAGTAACAGGATGAAGCACAGGGCCAGGCACAGACTAGGTGGGCACAGCATGACACTGGCACAGACTCGGAACATGTTTAGGTGGTGCAGCCAAGCAGATGAAGCTGTGGCAGGCCACCATATATAGCTGTGCAGGCTCTATCTTGCACAACTCCATGGGGCACAATCCACATAAACTATGGTATAAAACCCTCCAGGTTATACCATGGGCCATTTTTCTCCTTATCTACTTCAATCCAATTTATTCTTATATCCCTGGTAAGAAAATGAAAGAAAATATTTTTAAAAAATGATTGACCAGAGTAAGACTTTCCATTTTATGATAAGCCAACAGGATAATAAGGCATAGATGAGTCAGCCATACCGAGAGAGTCAGCCATCTTGCAAGAGGCGATTCTTAGTGTCTCTACCCATCTTTGTGTTCCATGATTTCATGCTGGTAACTTGAAATCAGCCATGGTGGTTTCTACACCACAGAAGTTGGCCTCCCACCTATCCTCTATAAGAGCCAATTGTTTAGCCTTTACCAGCATGCTACTGGCATTAGTCACCTCTTGCCATAAGTTTCCAATTTCTGTCAGGGACTAGGGTTACTTTAAAATATCTTTATTTTCATCATTGCTCCCCTGATATGAATCTTTGCTTGGTATACCCCATTAAAGTTTCTCTTGTCATACAAGAGACTAACCTAAGACACAGCACGATGGCTTCTCCAGTCCATAAGTCAAACGTGAACTCTTTGTCCACCTTAAGCATATAATCAAGTGGCATTTGACAGGTAGAGAGTATTCTGGAAATGTTTGTGGGGAGTTGGTTATCTCATTATCTCATAATCTTTCAAGCTTTATAACTGATGAAAACTTTATAAACCTGAAAAAGTTTACCCATAAAGACTAATTTAACTTTTCTAAAATTCTCCAACTCTATGAAAGTAAAATTATGTTACTTGTGTTTTGCAATAACTAAAAAGTCACCAATCCTGGTAATATTTGATCCCCATTAGATCTAACAGCCTATCTTAATGTTTTTAATTCTTAAACGAATATCTCTTTCTATTTGGTATGTAAGAATTTTCCCTGGACTCATCCATAGAAGGAAGCTCTTATCTTTGCTACTGGATTTAGATATTATATTTTTCCTTCAATTTATTGTTAATGTGGTAAGCCATAATTGCACTGGTAATAAGCATTTACATGACGATTTGCAAGTATTAATGAGTAAATCTACACAACCTGCCTTGAAGATGCTTAGAAAGAAAAGAAGGAAGCAGTTTAAAGTGTTTCTTAACTTCAGAACCCTATGTTCTTTACCAAGAATAGGGTGGGAGAAGGCATTTCCAATGACCAGTATCAACTCCACTTGTCAGTTGGTCATAAACATGTGTAGTTTCCCAGAATAAAGAAGAAAATTTCCAGAGCAATGGATTGCGTCAAACTTTTCTTCCCCACTTACAAGCATTTATTAAGTTCGATTATAAAATATTATTTAAAGTGGCTAATATGATTCAGAAATTGAAAACATGTTTCTCCATGAGAAAATACATGGTCATGTCATTTGTTGAGTGTACTATTTGCCAGGCACTGTGCTATGCTGCAATTCACGTACATTCCCTCTTTTGGCTCTTACAGGAAAGCTGTGAGGGCAGTAATGCCTCCTGCACAGATGAGGGATTTGAGTCTCCAAGAGGTCAGCCAGCTACTCCCCAAATGTCCCACAGGGAATCAGTGTCCGTCTTTAGTATTTGCGCAATTTCCATGATACATGTTTATGTCATATATATTAATCATACTATGGCCCTATGCAATTGTACAATTATATATGGTAATAGATTAATGTAATTCCAAAGTAGAAGAATAACAGAAAAAAATATTCTTTTTGATATCAAAATAAGAACAAATTTAGGTCTTCAGGGAGTACTGAATTTTTTACTTGAGAACCCAGAAAAAGAAATCCAGTTTTTTTTCTAGTTTTTGAACTTCTATTGGCTGCTTTTTCTAGCTGTTGTCTTCAAGAAAGGGGAAGAAAATAACAAGTTGAGCATGTACCATCATCACTCAAGCTCTATAGGAACTCCCTGGGGAAGAGACACTGGCCGGGGGTGGGCAGGTGCTTACTAAAGAAACAAAACAAAACAAAAAAACTTTCTCCATGAAACAGTAATCATCTGGATTCTTAAAGTATCTGGAAATATAACAAAATACTGCAATCAATGACGTGTTTGGGTTCAACTGTCAAACTTCCTGAAGATGAAAAAAATGGCATGTCTTCAGCAACAAAAGTATCTGAATCATATAGCGTACATCTGGTAGACATTCTTTCCCAAATGACCCAGCTAATACAAGTGCATCTCTTCTTACAAGTATAAAGCAAAACCAACTAAAAAGCCTATTAGGAAAAGAGAATAATTTTGCTGTCAGAAAATTCATACTGCTACAAATCGCTTGGATTGAAGGCACAAAGTAATGAAAGTGAGCCTCCACTTCCACCATTTTTGAAGGGATTATGAACAGGCAGGACCTCTCGGGGTCTGGGGCTCTGAAAGTTACTTTTGAAGGTTAACTGTTAGACACTTCTAAGGGGTCTACTCGGGAAAGCATCTGGCCCAGGACAGCAGAGATGGTATGTAATCTTGTCTTGGGTTCCTTTTCTGGTTTACTTCAGAGACCTCCAGTTTCTGTTTCATGTAAAGTTTTGTATCTGTGTTTGTGAAAGTGCAAAAATAAGAAATAAGCATGGGGAAGAGCAGATAATTAACATCGCGAGTCAGAGAGACTTTCAGCCTATCTAGATGTAGCCCCTCCATTTGAACCTAAGGAGACTAAGAGTTCTAAGCTTCAGGGATGGGATAGGTCACAGAACCCATTGGTATAGAACTAGATTCCAGGTGTCTCCCCTTACAAAAATCTTCTGTGTACTTTGCCTCTATCAAACAAAACACTGTACATCAGAAATTGATAAAAAACTGCAAAGATGCATCAAAAAAGAACTTTGATAGCAGTAGGTTAAAAATCAAGCTGATTAAGCACAGGTGACTTAAGTTTATATACTTTTTCTTCTTTAACTTTATTTCGTTACTCAAAGTTATTTTACACATCTACACAACACTGAAGAGAAAAAGCACTCAGAGTACTTTACTGCGACTAAAGCTAAAATGCCCAAGACATATTCTACAATTCAGTTTTTTTGTGTGTTTGCTTTGTTTTGTTTCTGAGACTGAGTCTCGCGTTGTCACCCAGGCTGGAGTGCAGTGGCACAATTTAAGCTCACTGCAACCTACAACTCCTGGGTTCAAGAGATTCTCCTGCCCTAGCTTCCTGAGTAGCTGGGATTATGGGTATGTGCCACCATGACAGACTAATTTTTGTGTTTTTAGTAGAGATGGGTTTCTCCATGTTGACCAGGCCTGTCTGGAACTCCTGATCTCAGGTGATCCACCTGCCTTGGCCTCCCAAAGTGCTAGGATTACTGGTGTGAGCCACGGTCCCCAGATTCTAATTCAGTTTGATTCTCAGAATATGACTGAGGCTTCCAGTGTAACAAACATGAAATCTAATGAAAAGCCAGTTCACTTGGAAAAGCTATACTACAATAAAGAACAATATATTGAAACATACTTCTAAATTCAGTACACCTAATATTAGTAAGGAAACCACATTTTACAACTTTTATGTTTCTAACTAGCAAACACAATAGTTTTTACCTTTTTGTCGTGTTTTTCACACTTCTCAAGATTGAAAACAGATTTTCTTTGCCCCATCACTTGAATGTTTCTGTATACTTTAGGTGCTTAGTGGAAAGTGTTGAGGTATATCTTTATAGTGGAAAACACTCACTGTGAATATGTGGCAGACCATTACAGTTAATTTGTCCTGCTACACATTTAAATCAAGAAGTTCTATAAAACTTGGTCATATAAAGGGATCCTGGCCAAAAAAAAGTGCAGGTGTATTTATTATTACATATATAGTGAAGCCAAAATAGTTATGTAGCTTGAAGAGAATGCCTCCATTCTAAGGACACAAAAGCAATGAAATAGCAGTCATTTTTTCCTCCATATACCCTTTACCAAATGTCCGTTAAAATGCATGCTGAATGCCACAAATCCATTCCATTATTATGCTATAATTAACAATTTATCCAGTTATTTTTCAACAATGAACGTCTTTATAAAGGTCCGGTACAGAGAGCTGGGATTATTGAAAGCAAATTTTGACAATTCTATATTCTTACCTAGCACTGCATAAACACAGGTCATCAAAATCCTCAATAGAAGCATGTTTTCCCTTAAGGCAAGAATCTGGAGCTGGCAGCCCAGAGAAAAATCCTGAACTTCTTGAGTCCCAAAGGTCCTGTGTTCATTCCTCTATCCTGAATTTTATTGTTGTCTCATTAACTGTGCCTCAGCCTTGTGAGTATAGGACTGCTTTTTAAAATCACACCAACTTTGCCAATAGAAAGAAGACTGCAGTCAGTGCCCAACACCCCAGAAACCTTATTAAGTAGGTGCCCTGATGCTGCAAGGTAGAAAACAATGGATTGCCACACAGATGAAAAATTGCTGACCTTTGACCAGTGCTTTGGGAGTTTACAGGGCACTTTTATATTAGGTGCTTTGATGCTCATCTACCCCTCTACAAGGCCTCAGCTCAGCCTTGGTGCTGAGCTAGTCTCCTCCAGTCTAGCTGGAAACTCTGCCTCAATGCTTCTCAGGGTCTACCTGGACACCCTGCCTGATTCTGATGACAGCTTGATGTTCTTGATTTATTTTGCTCTTGGCTCCTGTCTCAGGTGAGTTCTCCAGGACACAGACAGTGAGATGAAAGTAGATGTGAGAAAGGTTTATTAGGGAAGAATACCTGTGAAAGAAAAGGGTGGAAGAAAGATTGGGCAGGTGCAGCTGTGAGAGCATTGGGCAGGTCTCCACCAGCCTAGAAATATCTTCAAGCAAAGGTTGAAATTTCCTGAGGGGCAGAAATGGAATTGGACAGCCCTTTGCATCATCACTTTTTCATGCATTGGTTGGGAGTCACCTTCAAAGGATCTGCCCCTGGCTATCCCCGCCTTGCTAGGTCATTGCTCAGGAACATCAGAACAGCAAGGCCTCAGCTGTAAGGTAACTACAACCCTGGTGGCTGAGCAGCTTGGACAGGACCAGGGCAATGAGTTTCCAAATCTACCTCAGCTCCCAGACTCCGGATCTTTTTGGGAAAGTCACTTTTCACCCAGATTTGATAGGAGCTTGCAAGTAAACCTGGAAACTCAGGCTGGTCAGACTTAGCCATCTACATCTTTTTAATAAAACATTAAAGAACAATAAGGTGAAGTGACATGCCCTACAGCATACAAACTAGTAAGGGAAAGAGCCAGAATAAAATAACATAGAGCTGCAGAACTACTTACTACACAGTTTCCTTTATAAAACAGTGTTTGCCAACTGTTATTGAGGCTGTTGACAATATGCCTGGCTCTAGGCTACAAGCATTATGTATAGGTATATCATTTAATCTTCACTATCACAGTGAGATAATATTTATAATCTCTACGTCACTGATGAGAAAATTGACTCTTATAGAGGATAAAGGATTTTTCCCTAAGTATAGAGCTGGGAGTGGGAGAAGTGAGACTTGGACCCAAGTATGGCTCCAGTACCTGTCACCTTCCTCACCGTGGCCATCATAGCTGTACTTGTGTATTTCAAATGTAAGTGCCCAGTTCCTTGGATATTGCTTTCAGAGTATGTTCTTTTGGCTTCTGTCAAATGTAACATTTTGAAAGCTAGCAGTTCGGGAAATTTTCTATACTACAAAACACACTAAATGGAGGCAAATGGCCACCTTCTATCTTAAGAAAGATAGCTCAGTTAAACACACCTTAAGATTGCAGCAGAAGTCGGCACGGTGGCTCATGCCTGTAATCCCAGCACTTTGGGAGGCCAAGGTGGGCAGATCATGAAGTCAAGAGATTGAGACCATCCTGGCCAACATGGTGAAACCCCAACTCTACCAAAAATACAAAAATTAGCTGGGTGTGGTGGCGCGTTCCTGTAATCCCAGCTACTCGGGAGGCTGAGACAGGAGAATTGCTGGAACTCAGGAGGCAGAAGTTGCAGTGACCCGAGATCATGCCCCTGCATTCTAACCTAGCGACAGATTACAGCAAAAAACGCACATTCACATTTTTCTAGACACCAAAAATAAAATAAGAAAACCATGTCAGAGATATTTAAAGCATAAAATACTGTGTAGCATGAGTATGCCAGTTTCCTAGTATCTGTCATAAATTTGTTAACATCTTTTAATAACAATCTGCATATGCTATAAAGGTGAAACAGTTGAACTTACAAAGATGCAGAGTTCTGATCAACCACCTTCGTAGAAAGATCTACACGTTCTTCAAGGTTGGTCTCAGAAAAACGGGCAATAGAAAATAGGTATTTGTCAAGCATTGATAAGAAATCAACCCAAACTTAAAAATGGAGTAGACGTTTCAGGGGTTTACTATATTAGCATGATCAGAAAAGGGAAGACTATTGTGGAGAAAGGTAACTTGTAGCATTATCAAAAAGATATGTCATTTTATGTTTTAATTAAGTCTGAAACAGATTATATTATGTCACATAGGACTGGTAAAGGGTTATGTTTGTCCTCTAAAGTACAAGAAATAATTCTGACTTTAAAATGAATTCTCTCTTTTTTATGTTTTTACTATATCTTAAAAGGTATGTATTTCTAAAATTAAGAATTCACACATCCTCTTTTGGGTTCATTCTATACATATATTCATTTTCCTCTAATTTGATGGGGCTAAGCTGTGGTGAAAACAGCTCTTCCTCCCCCAAAAAGGCAAAGATCAGCAGAAGGATCATACTGCAAAACTCTGGTATCACTCAACAATACCAAAATGCCATTTAAGATATTTCGTAGGGAGGGGACTCAAGATGGCGCTGTGAGAACAACCCAGGATTGGAGCCCGCGTTGAATTCGCAAACGGTGAGTCAGTGCTGCATTTCCAGACTGATCTTTGTTGCCCACAGAACGGGGAAACTCCCAAGTATAAAAAGACACGGGACGCCAGGCAGTAGGTCTGCCTGGCGAAGCCGGCAGCCGGGGCGGCGGCGGCCGGCCCTACCCAGCAATCCCCACAGGGCGCGCTTGTCCGGGTGCCTTGTTGAACCGGCAACCTGAGACCTGAGAGGGCTGGACTTGAGACTGAACGAGACTTGCACAGTAGCCCAGCCCAGGGGATTGCAGAGACAGATCGCTTGGGATACCCAGTGGGACGAACAAAACCGCGATTTCAAACTATCCCGGGCAGACAGTCCGAGACGCTCTGTGGGGGAGGGGCGTCCACCACTACGGAGGCAACCTACCCCAACTGATATACACGCCCACTGCTGAGGCAGCCAGCCGTTGCCGAGGCAACCCGCCCCAACTGAGATACACGCCCACTGCTGAGGCAGCCAGCCGTTGCCAAGGCAACCCGTCCCTACTGAGATACACGCCCACTGCTGACGCAGCCTGCCGTTGCTGAGGCAACACGCTACAACGAAGAGACTCCGCCGCAGGGCGTGGCGGAGACCACAGCAGAGCCGGCAGGAACAGCGCAAATCACACAACAGCAGGGCGGAGCCTCGGCAGCCAAACAGTGGCTAGTCTGCCTTTGAGCTGGGCAGGACACCTGATCGGACATCCAAAAATAAAGCCCAAACCCCTCAACACAGAGCATTTGAGAAAAAAAAAAGGGTTGTTTAATGAGCTGTGTTGCAGCAGAATCAAACATAGCAGCCTAACAGCCCTGAATAAACAACAGAGTGCACAGCTCAGCAATTAAACCCCTATAAAGTACAAACTGTCTCCTCAAGCAGCTCCCTGACCCCTCTATATCCAAAAGACTGTCATTAGGCAGGCATCATCCTGGGACAAAGAGAGCAGAAAAAGAAACTGGTAGCTTCCCTCGCTGTGCCACGGCTACTAGAGGTGCACCCCAGACAAGCAGGGTCTGGAGCGGACCTCAACAGTCATACAGTGAAGGGGCTAGACTGGTAGAAGGAAAACCAAGCAACAGAAATACTTCATCATCAACATTCTGGGTGTCCACTCAGAGACCCAAACGAAAAGTCAGCAACTACGCAGACGACCAGCGGACAAATCCACAAAGATGGGAAGAAACCAGCGCAAAAAGGAGGAAAACATCCGAAACCAGAACACATCGCCTCCTAGAAAGGACCAAAACTCCTCACCAGCAAGGGAACAAAGCTGGACGGAGAATGACTGTGATGAAATGACGGAATTAGACTTCAGAAGATGGATAATGAGAAACTTTTGTGAGCTAAAAGATCATGTATTAAATCAATGCAAAGAAACTACGAACCTTGAAAAAAGATTTGAAAAAAGATTCGAGGAAATGATAACAAGAATGGATACCTTAGAGAGGAATATGAATGAATTAAAGGAGCTGAAAAACACAATACGAGAACTTTGCGAAGCAAACGCAAGTTTCAATAGCCGAATTGACCAAGCAGAAGAAAGAATATCTGAAGTCGAAGACCAACTCAATGAAATAAAACGAGAAACCAAGATCAGAGAAAAAAGCGCAAAAAGGAATGAACAAAGTCTCCAAGAAATGTGGGACTATGTGAAAAGACCTAACCTACGTTTGATAGGTGTACCAGAAGGGGACGAAGAGAATGAATCCCAGCTGGAAAATACTCTTCAGGACATCATCCAGGAAAATTTCCCCCACCTAGCAAGACAAGCCAACACTCAATTGCAGGAAATACAGAGAACACCACAAAGATATTCCGCAAAAAGAGCAACCCCAAGGCACATAATCGTCAGATTCAACAGGGTTGAAATAAAGGAGAGAATACTAAGGGCAGCCAGAGAGAAAGGTCGGGTCACCCACAAAGGGAAGCCCATCAGACTCACAGCAGATCTCTCGGCAGAAACACTACAAGCCAGAAGAGAGTGGGGGCCAATATTCAACATTCTTAAAGAAAAGAACTTTCAACCCAGAATTTCATATCCAGCCAAACTGAGCTTCAGAAGTGAAGGAAGAATAAAATCCTTTGCGAACAAGCAAGTACTCAGAGATTTTGTCACCACCAGGCCTGCTTTACAAGAGCTCCTAAAAGAGGCACTACACATAGAAAGGATCAATCAGTACCAGCCATTCCAAAATCACACTGAATGCTAAAGAGCTTCAACATAATGAAGAATCTACAACAACTAACAGGCAAAACAGCCACTTAGAATCAAAATGGCAGTATCAAATTCACACATAACAATATTAACCCTAAATGTAAATGGACTAAATGCACCAATCAAAAGACACAGACTGGCAAATTGGATAAAAAGCCAAAACCCATCAGTGTGCTGTATCCAGGAAACCCATCTCACATGCAAGGATACACAAAGGCTCAAAATAAAGGGATGGAGGAAGATTTACCAAGCTAATGGAAAGCAAAAAAAAGCAGGAGTTGCAATTCTCATCTGTGATAAAATAGACTTTAAAGCAACAAAGATCAAAAGAGACAAAGAAGGCCATTACATAATGGTAAAAGGATCGATACAACAAGAAGAGCTAACGATCCTAAACATATATGGACCCAACACAGGAGCACCCAGATACATAAGGCAAGTTCTTAATGACTTACAGAAGGACTTAGACTCCCACACAATAATAGTGGGAGACTTTAACACTCCACTGTCAATACTAGACAGATCAACCAGACAGAAAATCAACAAGGATACCCAGGGCTTGAACTCAGACCTGGAGCAAGCAAACCTGGTGGACATTTACAGAACTCTCCACCCCAAATCCACAGAATACACATTCTTCTCAGCACCACATCACACCTACTCTAAAATTGACCACATAATTGGAAGTAAAGCACTGCTCAACAAATGCAAAACAACTGAAATCATAACAAACAGCCTCTCAGACCATAGTGCAATCAAGTTAGAACTCAGAATTCAGAAACCGACCCAGAACCGCACAGCTTCATGGAAACTGAACAACTGGCTCTTGAATGTTGACTGGGTAAACAACGAAATGAAGGCAGAAATAAAGAAGTTCTTCGAAACCAATGAGAATGAAGACACAACGTGCCAGAACCTCTGGGACACATTTAAAGCAGTCTCTAGAGGAAAGTATATAGCAATAAGTGCCCATATGAGGAGAATGGAGAGATCCAAAATTGACACCCTATCGTCAAAATTGAAAGAGCTAGAGGAGCAAGATCAAAAAAACTCAAAACCCAGCAGAAGACAAGAAATTACTAAGATCAGAGCTGAGCTGAAGGAGATTGAGACATGAAAAACCCTTCAAAAAATCAATAAATCCAAGAGCTGGTTTTTTGAAAAGATCAACAAAATAGACAGACCACTAGCCAGATTGATTAAAAATAAAAGAGAGAACAACCAAATAGATGCAATAAAAAATGATAAAGGGGAAATCACCACAGATTCCACAGAAATTCAAACCATCATCAGAGAATATTACAAACAACTCTATGCACATAAACTAGTAAACCTGGAAGAAATGGATAAATTCCTGGACTCCTGTGTCCTCCCAAGCCTAAACCAGGAGGAAGCTGAAACTATGAATAGACCAATAACAAGGTCTGAAGTTGAGGCAGCAATTAAGAGCCTACCTCACAAAAAAAGCCCAGGTCCAGATGGGTTCACAGCCGAATTCTACCAGACACACAAGGAGGAGCTGGTACCATTCCTTCTAAAACTATTTCAAACAATCCAAAAAGAGGGAATCCTTCCCAAATCATTTTATGAGACCAACATCATCCTGATACCAAAACCCGGCAGAGACCCAACGAGAAAAGAAAACTTCAGGCCAATATCCATGATGAACATAGATGCAAAAATCTTCAATAAAATATTGGCAAGCCGATTGCAACAGCAAATCAAAAAACTTATTCATCATGATCAAGTAGGATTCATCCCGGGGATGCAAGGCTGGTTCAACCTACGCAAGTCTATCAACGTAATTCACCACATAAACAGAACCAAAAACAAAAACCACATGATTATCTCAATTGACGCAGAGAAGGCATTTGACAAAATTCAACAGCCCTTTATGCTAAAAACCCTCAATAAACTCGGTATCGATGGAACGTATCTCAAAGTAATAAAAGCTATTTATGACAAACCAACAGCCAATATCATACTGAATGGGCAAAAACTGGAAGCATTCCCTTTGAAATCTGGTACTAGACAAGGATGCCCTCTCTCACCACTCCTATTCAATATAGTACTGGAAGTTCTAGCCAGAGCAATCAGGCAAGAAAAAGAAATAAAGGGTATTCAAATAGGAAAGGTGGAAGCCAAATTGTCTCTATTTGCAGACGACATGATAGTATACCTAGAAGACCCCATCGCCTCAGCCCAAAAACTCCTGAAACTGATAAACAACTTCAGCAAAGTCTCAGGATATAAAATCAATGTGCAAAAATCACAAGCATTCGTCTACACCAATAACAGACTTAAAGAAAGCCAAATCAAGAGCGAACTGCCATTCGCAATTGCTACAAAAAGAATAAAATACCTTGGAATACAACTCACAAGGAACGTAAGGGACCTCTTCAAGGAGAACTACAAACCACTGCTCAACGAAATCAGAGAGGACACAAACAGATGGAGAAACATTCCATGTTCATGGTTAGGAAGAATTAATATCGTGAAAATGGCTATACTGCCCAAAGTAATTTACAGAATCAACGCTATCCCCATCAAGCTACCATTGACTTTCTTCACAGAACTGGAAAAAACCACCATGAACTTCATATGGAACCAAAAGAGAGCCCGCATAGCCAAGTCAATTCTAAGCAAAAAGAACACAGCGGGGGGCATCACACTACCGGATTTCAAACTATACTACAAGGCTACAGTAATCAAAACAGCATGGTACTGGTACCAAAACAGAGATATAGACCAATGGAACAAAACAGAGGCACCGGAGGCAACACAACATACATACAACTATACAATCTTTGATAAACCTGACAAAAACAAGCAATGGGGCAAGGATTCCATGTTTAACAAATGGTGTTGGGAAAACTGGCTAGCCATGTGCAGAAAGCAGAAACTGGACCCCTTCCTGACACCTTACACTAAAATTAACTCCAGATGGATTAAAGACTTAAACATAAGACCTGGCACCATAAAAACCCTAGAAGGAAATCTAGGCAAAACTATCCAGGACATAGGAGTAGGCAAGGACTTCATGAACAAAACACCAAGAGCATTGGCAACAAAAGCCAAAATAGACAAATGGGACCTAATGAAACTCCACAGCTTCTGCACGGCAAAAGAAAGAGTCACTAGAGTGGATCGGCAACCAACAGAATGGGAAAAAATTTTCGCAGTCTACCCATCTGACAAAGGGCTGATATCCAGAATTTACAAAGAACTCAAGCAGATTTACAGGAAAAAAACAAACAAGCCCATTCAAAAGTGGGCAAAGGATATGAACAGATACTTTTCGAAAGAAGACATATATGAGGCCAACAATCATATGAAAAAATGCTCATCGTCACTGGTCATCAGAGAGATGCAAATCAAAACCACATTGAGATACCATCTCACGCCAGTTAGAATGGCGATCATTAAAAAATCTGGAGACAACAGATGCTGGAGAGGATGTGGAGAAAAAGGAACACTTTTACACTGTTGGTGGGAGTGTAAATTAGTTCAACCATTGTGGAAGACAGTGTGGCGATTCCTCAAGGCCTTAGAAACAGAAATTCCATTTGACCCAGCAATCCCATTGCTGGGTATATATCCAAAAGACTATAAATCGTTCTACTATAAGGACATATGTACACGAATGTTCACTGCAGCACTGTTTACAATAGCAAAGACCTGGAATCAACCCAAATGCCCATTGATAATAGACTGGATTGGAAAAATGTGGCACATATACACCATGGAATATTATGCAGCAATCAGAAATGATGAGTTCGTGTCGTTTGTAGGGACATGGATGAATCTGGAAAACATCATCCTCAGCAAACTGACACAAGAACAGAAAATGAAACACCGCATATTCTCACTCATAGGTGGGTGATGAAAAATGAGAACATATGGACACAGAAAGGGGAGTACTAAACACTGGGGTCTATTGGGGGGAAAAGGGGAGGGCCAGTGGGAGGGGGAGGTGGGGAGGGATAGCCTGGGGGGAAATGCCAAATGTGGGTGAAGGGGAGAAGAAAAGCAAAGCACACTGCCATGTGTGTACCTACGCAACTGTCTTGCATGCTCTGCTCATGTACCCCAAAACCTATAATCCAATTAAAAAAAATAAATAAATAAATAAATAAAAATTAAAAAAAAAAAAAAAAAACAAAATGCCATTTAAGCAGAAGATTCAATCCCGCTAAAGTGACTAAAGCATTGTCTCTAAGGTGGATGCACAGATACCCATCGTCCCTATAGCATACCATAGAGACCCCCACATAGGAGGAACCGTGCATGGGTTCCTTTTCATTTTAGGCACAATTCTAATCAAGCAAGTCTCTGATTCCTGCTTATTGACGCACAGCCAGGACCTTGCCCTGTACTCAAAGCATATGGTCTCTTCCACAAGCACTCAATGTAGAGCTGTGTTTATTCGTCTGCACCATGGCATGGATAGTGAATCCCTTGAGGCTTGAGATTATGTCTAATTTCTCTATATATCATCTGAACATAGCTCCCTTTCTTGCATACACAGATTACCAATAGTTCAATGAATGTTTGCTGACTGAATGTGCTGGTTAGCTAGTGAATTGAAAGGAGCTACGAAAGATGACAAAAGGGAGAATATGATATCATCAATCTCATGAAAATAAAAGGCAGAGGAAAACCATTAGAAGTGCTCACAAAAACTGTTTTCTTTAAAAGGAAATATGTCTAGGTAGAAATTTAGAAAACAGATAAATTAAACTAAAAATAAATTCAAAACTCACTTCTCAATCCTGACACTTGGAGGTAATTTTACATGTTGGTATTTGTTCTTCATGTTGGTATTTATGGTTTGGTCTTAGTCTCTCTTTTTCTTTTGTGTTTTCATAATTCTGAAAGAATATGTTGTACTTCATCCTTCTTCCCCTTCTACTTACACATTGGAGCATCTCTTCATGTTATTACATAGTCTTTCATATCAATTTTTGTAGATATATTTCCTTATTGTGATATAATTTAGTCAAAACCACCTCCTGTTTGGGAACAGCATTCTAGGTAATTTTTACTATTAAATTATTATGAAAACAGAGGTAGCTACTCTTATGGGTGGTGGTGTTATTTTTAATTATCATTGACTGAGTCTATTTAATATGAGACAGATAATTAGTGCCACTGAAAGAGTCCTTCTTCTATAGTTTAAAGTCATGCACATAATAACAACTGGTATCCAACAAAAACAAAAATGATTACATTTATTTGAACTACTCATTCTTTCCTCCTTTGCTATGCACTGGAAATACCTAGATGGCTATCAGAAAGACAAAAGATAAGTATTGGTGACGATGAGTGCTACGGTCAATCCTCACATTGGACTCCATGATCAATAGAGGAAAACTATGTATTCCAAAAAGCTTTTTACTTAAAAATACTAAAGTGAAGAAAACCACATGTCTTAGAACCCTAGAAGGATATAAGAAGACATCTTGGCATCTATGAACATATGAAATAGGAAGGAGTGATACTAAAGCTTAAGTGAGAAGAAAGAATCATGCACTAATGCTAAGGAAAGTTAAAATACCAAGTATTCTTTTACGTTTCTTTCAGCTTTATTGATGTATACTCTAGAAACAAAAATTGTATGTGTTTAAAATATGCAACATGATGCTTTGATATATGTACATATTGTGAAATAATTACCACATAAAGCAAATTAACACATCTAGCACCTTAATTAGGTTTTTTCCTTTTAGTGATGAAGACAGTTAAGATCAACTTTTTTTTTTTTTTTTTTGAGACAGAGTTTCACTCTTGTTACCCAGGCTGGCGTGCAATGGCACAATCTCGGCTCACTGCAACATCTGCCTCCAGGGTTCAGGCAATTCTCCTGCCTCGGCCTCCGAGTAGCTGGGATTACAGGCACGTGCCATCGTGCCTAGCTAATTTTTTGTATTTTTTAGTAGAGACGGGGTTTCACCATGTTGACAAGGATGGTCTCAATCTCTTGACCTCGTGATCCACCCGCCTTGGCCTCCCAAAGTGCTGGGATTACAGGCGTGAGACACCACGTCCGGCAAGATCAACTTTTTTAGCAAATCAAGTGTGCAATACAGTATTGTTAACTCTAGATGCCATGCTGTACATTAGATCTCCACAACTTATTCATCTCTAGTAATTGAATCTTTGTACCATTTGACCAATACCTCCACCACTTACCTCTTCTTCCAAACCCTAGAAACCACAATTCTATTCTCTGCTTTTATAAGGTTGACATTTTTAGATTCTACATAGGAGTGAGATCATGTAGTATTTGTCTTTCTCTTTCTGGATTATTTCACTTATCATAGTATCCTTCAGGTTCATCCATGTTA
The DNA here is from genome assembly GCF_049354715.1 of Callithrix jacchus. Classification (NCBI taxonomy): domain Eukaryota; kingdom Metazoa; phylum Chordata; class Mammalia; order Primates; family Cebidae; genus Callithrix; species Callithrix jacchus. The sequence goes on from NC_133507.1 coordinate 30,237,455, forward strand.
TTCCAAATGGCAAGATTCCCTATTTAATTTCAATGTTATTTAGTACATACATACAGTACTGCAATTTCTTTATCCATTTATCTAGTTATGGATATTTAGGTTGACTCTGTATTTTGTAAACAATGCTGCCATGAACATATGAATGCAGGTATGTCTTTGACATACTGATATTATTTCCCTTGTAAATATATCCAGAAATGGGACTGGTGGATCAGGTTGTTTTAATTTTGTGAGGAACTTCCATACTGTTTTCTATATTGACTATACAGATTTATATTTCCACCAACAGTGTACTAGGGTTCCTTTTCCTCCACATCCTAACCGATACTTATCTTTTTCTTTGTCTTCTTGATAACCCCTGTCTAACAGGTGTGAGATGATACCTCATTGTGGTTTTGATTTGTGTTTCTCTGATGATTAGTGATGTGGAGCACCTTTTCATATACCTGCTGGCCATTTTCATGTCTTCTTTTGAGAAATATCTATTGAGGTCCCTAGCCAACTTTTTTTTTAAATTTTTTATTGGATTTTAGGTTTTGGGGTACATGAGCAGAGCATGCAAGACAGTTGCGTAGGAACACACATGGCAGTGTGCTTTTCTTACCTTCTCCCCTTCACCCACACTTGGCATTTCTCCCCAGGCTATCCCTCCCCACCTCCCCCTGCCATTGGCCCTCCCCTTTTCCCCCCAATAGACCCCAGTGTTTAGTACTCCCCTTTCTGTGTCCATGGGTTCTCATTTTTCATCACCCGCCTATGAGTGAGAATATGCGGTGTTTCATTTTCTGTTCTTGTGTCAGTTTGCTGAGGATGATGTTCTCCAGATTCATCCATGTCCCTACAAACGACACAAACTCATCATTTCTGATTGCTGCATAATATTCCATGGTGTATATGTGCCACATTTCTCTAATCCAGTCTATTATCAATGGGCATTTGGGTTGATTCCAGGTCTTTGCTATTGTAAACAGTGCTGCAATGAACATTCGTGTACATGTGTCCTTATAGTAGAACGATTTATAGTCTTTTGGATATATACCCAGTAATGGGATTACTGGGTCAAATGGAATTTCTATTTCTAAGGCCTTGAGGAATCGCCACACTGTCTTCCACAATGGTTGAACTAATTTACACTCCCACCAACAGTGTAAAAGTGTTCCTTTTTCTCCACATCCTCTCCAGCATCTGTTGTCTCTAGATTTTTTAATGATCGCCATTCTAACTGGCGTGAGATGGTATCTCAATGTGGTTTTGATTTGCATCTCTCTGATGACCAGTGAGGATGAGCATTTTTTCATATGATTGTTGGCCTCATATATGTCTTCTTTCGTAAAGTGTCTGTTCATATCCTTTGCCCACTTTTGAATGGGCTTGTTTGTTTTTTTCCTGTAAATCCGTTTGAGTTCTTTGTAAATTCTGGATATCAGCTCTTTGTCAGATGGGTAAACTGCAAACATTTTTTCCCATTCTGTTGGTTGCCGATCCACTCTAAGTGACTGTTTCTTTTGCCGTGCAGAAGCTGTGGAGTTTCATTAGATCCCATTTGTCTATTTTGGCTTTTGTTGCCAATGCTTTTGGTGTTTTGTTCATGAAGTCCTTGCCTACTCCTATGTCCTGGATAGTTTTGCCTAGATTTCCTTCTAGGGTTTTTATGGTGCCAGGTCTTATGTTTAAGTCTTTAATCCATCTGGAGTTAATTTTAGTGTAAGGTGTCAGGAAGGGGTCCAGTTTCTGCTTTCTGCCCATGGCTAGCCAGTTTTCCCACCACCATTTGTTAAACAGGGAATCCTTTCCCCCTTGCTTGTTTTTGTCAGGTTTATCAAAGATTGTATAGTTGTAGATATGTTGTGTTGCCTCCGGTGCCTCTGTTTTGTTCCATTGGTCTATATCTCTGTTTTGGTACCAGTACCATGCTGTTTTGATTACTGTAGCCTTGTAGTATAGTTTGAAATCCGGTAGTGTGATGCCCCCTGCTGTGTTCTTTTTGCTTAGAATTGACTTGGCTATGCGGGCTCTCTTTTGGTTCCATATGAAATTCATTGTGGTTTTTTCCAGTTCTGTGAAGAAAGTCAATGGTAGCTTGATGGGGATAGCGTTGATTCTGTAAATTACTTTGGGCAGTATAGCCATTTTCACGATGTTAATTCTTCCTAACCATGAACATGGAATGTTTCTCCATCTGTTTGTGTCCTCTCTGATTTCGTTGAGCAGTGGTTTGTAGTTCTCCTTGAAGAGGTCCCTTACGTTCCTTGTGAGTTGTATTCCAAGGTATTTTATTCTTTTTGTAGCAATTGTGAATGGCAGTTCGTTCTTGATTTGGCTTTCTTTAAGTCTGTTATTGGTGTAGACGAATGCTTGTGAGTTTTGCACATTGATTTTATATCCTGAGACTTTGCTGAAGTTGCTTATCAGTTTCAGGAGTTTTTGGGCTGAGGTGATGGGGTCTTCTAGGTATACTATCATGTCGTCTGCAAATAGAGACAATTTGGCTTCCACCTTTCCTATTTGAATACCCTTTATTTCTTTTTCTTGCCTGATTGCTCTGGCTAGAACTTCCAGAACTATATTGAATAGGAGTGGTGAAAGAGGGCATCCTTGTCTAGTGCCGGATTTCAAAGGGAATGCTTCCAGTTTTTGCCCATTCAGTATGATATTGGCTGTTGGTTTGTCATAAATAGCTTTTTTTACTTTGAGATACATTTTATTGATACCGAGTTTATTGAGGGTTTTTAGCATAAAGGGCTGTTGAATTTTGTCAAATGCCTTCCCTGCATCAATTGAGATAATCATGTGGTTTTTGTTTTTGGTTCTGTTTATGTGGTGAATTACGTTGATAGACTTGCATATGTTGAACCAGCCTTGCATCCCCGGGATGAATCCTACTTGATCATGGTGAATAAGCTTTTTGATTTGCTGTTGCATTTGGCTTGCCAATATTTTATTGAAGATTTTTGCATCTATGTTCATCATGGATATTGGCCTGAAGTTTTCTTTTCTTGTTGGGTCTCTGCTGGGTTTTGGTATCACAATGATGTTGGTCTCATAAAATGATTTGGGAAGTATTCTCTCTTTTTGGATTGTTTGAAATAGTTTTAGAAGGAATGGTACCAGCTCCTCTTTGTGTGTCTGGTAGAATTCGGCTGTGAACCCGTCTGGACCTGGGCTTTCTTTGTGTGGTAGGCTCTTAATTGCTGCCTCGACTTCTGACCTTGTTATTGGTCTATTCATAGTTTCAGCTTCCTCCTGGTTTAGGCTTGGGAGGACACAGGAGTCCAGGAATTTATCCATTTCTTCCAGGTTTACTAGTTTGTGTGCATAGAGTTGTTTTTAATATTCTCTGATGATGGTTTGAATTTCTGTGGAGTCTGTGGTGATTTCCCCTTTATCATTTTTTATTGCATCTATTTGGTTGTTCTCTCTTATTTTTAATCAATCTGGCTAGTGGTCTATTTTGTTGATCTTTTCAAAAAACAAGCTCTTGGATTTATTGATTTTTTGAAGGGTTTTTCATGTCTCAATCTCCTTCAGTTCAGCTCTGATCTTAGTTATTTCTTGTCTTCCGCTGGGTTTTGAGTTATTTTGATCTTGCTCCTCTAGCTCTTTCAATTTTGACGATAGGGTGTCAATTTTGGATCTCTCCATTCTCCTCATATGGGCACTTATTGCTATATACTTTCCTCTAGAGACTGCTTTAAATGTGTCCCAGAGGTTCTGGCACGTTGTGTCTTCGTTCTCATTGGTTTCGAAGAACTTCTTTATTTCTGCCTTCATTTCATTGTTTACCCAGTCAACATTCAAGAGCCAGTTGTTCAGTTTCCATGAAGCTGTGCGGTTCTGGGTGGGTTTCTGAATTCTGAGTTCGAACTTGATTGCACTATGGTCTGAGAGGCTGTTTGTTATGATTTCAGTTGTTTTGCATTTGTTGAGCAGTGCTTTACTTCCAATTATGTGGTCAATTTTAGAGTAGGTGTGATGTGGTGCTGAGAAGAATGTATATTCTGTGGATTTGGGGTTGAGAGTTCTGTAAATGTCTATCAGGTTTACTTGCTCCAGGTCTGAGTTCAAGTTCTGGATATCCTTATTGATTTTCTGTCTGGTTGATCTGTCTAATATTGACAGTGGGGTGTTAAAGTCTCCCACTATTATTGTGTGGGAGTCTAAGTCTCTTTGTAAGTCATTAAGAACTTGCCTTATGTATCTGGGTGCTCCTGCATTGGGTCCATATATGTTTAGGATCGTTAGCTCTTCTTGTTGTATCGATCCTTTTACCACTATGTAATGGCCTTCTTTGTCTGTTTTGATCTTTGTTGCTTTGAAGTCTATTTTATCAGAGATGAGAATTGCAACTCCTGCTTTTTTTTTGCTCTCCATTTGCTTGGTAAATCTTCCTCCATCCCTTTATTTTGAGCCTTTGTGTATCCTTGCATGTGAGATGGGTTTCCTGGATACAGCACACTGATGGGTTTTGGATTTTTATCCAATTTGCCAGTCTGTGTCTTTTTATTGGTGCATTTAGTCCATTTCCATTTAGGGTTAATATTGTTATGTGTGAATTTGATACTGCCATTTTGATGCTAAGTGGCTGTTTTTCCTGTTGTTGTAGATTCTTCATTATCTTGATGCTCTTTAGCATTTAGTCCTAGCCAATTTTTTAATTGTGGATATTTAATTTAATTTTTGCTACTGAGTTTTAGTTATATATATATATATATATATATATCCACACACACACACATGCACACACACATATATATAAAACATCATATATGCGTATATATGATGTTCACTTCTTATCAGATTTATAATTTGCTATTATATCTTGAACAAATTATGTGGCTCATTGCAATTGGTTTGCACTTTCATCACATCAGGTTAATTGTATCACTCAGTCTTCCCAGGATCAGATTATCCCAACTTTCTGCATGTAAAACCTGAGTTATATGCTCTCATGCTTCTTAACACTCTTCATCTTCTCTCTTGCAGGAGTAATTATAGATGTTTATTTGCATATAAATAATAGTTGAAAAAAGTCTGAGAGATATTCTGTATTTTCTCTATTTTAAAAAGCCTTTTTTTCTTTTTTGTAAAGGTTCACCAACACAAACAGCCAATCTGTGCCAATAAGACAGGCATTTCTTTATTAAGGAAAGAATGTATAGAAGGTGCAATTCTTCTCTAAGTGAAATAGAGATTTATGGTATGTATTACAGACCCTGAGGGTAAAAACAATGGCAAGCATTACATGACTCATTCACTTTGAGACATCTTTTTTCCTATTGTTCATGCTGTTAAGGGACTAGATTTCCAGATCCTATCTAGGAGTTATGGGGGAAGCCATATTCTTGAAAGGAGACATGAATAAATGAAAATCTTCTTTGTGTACATTTGTGGAATATTGATATTTGACACAGACAATGGATATTTCTTCAAATTCAGATAAAATGCTATGCAAACAGAGCTTCTATGCAAGTCTAAGAATAGCTCCTACCATAATCCTGTCAGATTACCATCCTCATCTCTTTTATATAGACTTGTTGGAGCTCTAACTGAAAACCAAAAATACTGGGGGAATCAAAAAAATATAGAACTATATTTTAAAATTTTAATGGAGATAACTTTTATACAGAAACAAAAATTGCTAGAATTACAAGATATTTTTAAATGTATATATGAAAAAGAATAAAAGAAATCATTTAATTCTTCCAGGAAGTAGCAGAAAGAGAAAACTTCCAGACAACTTTCACACCACAGTAATGCTGATAACAAAACTTCATATATATTGTCTGGTGAAGAAAGGTTAAAGTACATCATGTCCTTGATTGGGTGATTATTTTACTAGTATATATGAAAAACCAACATCAGAAAGAAAGATACACTATTTAGGTTCACATCCAAAATGTGAAGATACCCATATCTAATTCTAGAAATTCCAATTCAGTTGGTTCAGGATCTGACTCAAACACATGGGAGATGCTACTGTACAGCCACCCTGGAGACTACTGGGACAGTTAGTCTGTTGAAAGTCACACTATACATGTTTTAAATGCAAAGTATTATTTAAAAAATGAAATTATCACATAAAATTAAATCATAGAGAAACATTTTCTAACACATCATTAAAGCCAGAAAGTCTAAAAGAAAAAAAAAATACTGGATTGGATTATATGAAAATTGTTTTATTTTTCAAAGAAAAATCACCATTGACAAAGATTAGAAGCCCTGAAATATAAATGTAAAAGATTCTTATGAGTAAATCAGGGAAGATTAAAATCTCAACTTATGTTGGAAAAAATGGACAGCAAAGAACCTGAAGTTGTATTTCATGTTAAGATATACACAAATGGTCACTAAATACACAAAAGTCTCTCTCTGTCTCACACATGCACACACACAGACACCCCAGCAGAAGAAGCAATGCAAAATAAAATAACCATAGGTAGCATTTTTTTTTCTTTTTGAGATGGAGTTTTCCTCTTGTCACCCAAGCTGAAGTGCAATGGTGAGATCTCAGCTCACCACAACCTCCACCTCCCAAGTTCAAGCGATTCTCCTGCCTCAGTCTCCCAAGTAGCTGGGATTACAGAAGTCTGCCACCATGTCTGGCTATCCTTTGTATTTTTAGTAGAGACAGGGTTTTGCCATGTTGGGCAGCTGGTTTCGAACTCCTGACCTGAAGTGATCCACCTGTCTTGGCCTCCCAAAGTGCTGGGACTACAGGCACGAGCCACTGCGCCTGGCCATAGATAGCATTTTTAATGGAATAATAAAGTTGTAAAGTAAAATGGTTAAGCACATGGGCTTAAGGTTTGCAGCTTCATTCTACCACGTACTAGCTACATGGCCCCTGGGCAAGTTATTCAGCCTCTGTTTTCTCATCAGTAAAGCAATTGTTAAAAGGATGAAATGAGTTTACATACATGTAGCACCTATAACAGTGCCCACTCCATGGTAAGTGCCATTTAGCATTTTCTGTTGCTCATACAAACATTAAAAGCTTACTATTGTTGGTGAGAGTAAGGGAAAATAATCTCTTAGTATGCTAGTGTCACAGTCATACATTTATACTGAAACACTAATTTATTCATTTATTCAATGATAACTTATTGGATAATTTGCATGCAACAAGGACTCCTCTGAACCCTGAGTAGTCCGCAGTGAACAATGAACAAACAGATGAAGTATTTGATCTTATTATTATTATTTTGAAACAAGATCTCACTCCATCACACAGGATAGAGTGCAGTGGCATGATCTTGGCCCAGTGCTGCCTTGGACTCCTGGGTTCAGGCAATCCTCCCACCTCAGCCTTCTAAGCAGCTGGGACTACAGACATGAGCCATCATGCCAAACTAATATTTTGTGGGTTTTTTGTAGAGACAGAGTTTCACCATGTTGGCCAGGCTGGTCTGGAACTCCTGAGCCCATGGTATCTGCCCACCTCAGCCTCCCAAAGTGCTGGGATTACAGTGGTCAACCACCACGCTTATATTCTAATGAGTAGTAAGTAAATGTTTACATAGGTAATATAATAAAAAAATTGTAAGGGTTATAAAGAAAAAGAACAGGGAGATAGAGAGTGATGATGATATTATTTTAGATAAAAGAGACTTTTCAAAGGATATGATATTTGAGCAGAAACTTGAAAAAAAAAAAGAGAAATCCCAGAGAATGTGGAGGAGACTTTCAGGCCCTGGGAAGGGTTGGGATCAAGAATCATTTTAGTAGAGGCCATGTAGCAAGGCAAAAACAATGGAAATAAGTTTTGAGATGTAACCAGAGTTCAGAACACTCAGGGCCTTGTAGGACAGAGGATGGCTTTCGGGTATCAGTCAGTGATATGCTGGTAAATATTTTAAAAACAGGTTTCCAGGAAGAAAAAAAGTTATTTGTAATATTTGCCAAACTCTATGGTGTAGATCATGGCCAATTTCAATATAACACAATGAAGTCACTGGAGGCAGAGTTAATAAGAGATCAGCACCACTGGCTCTCTCCTAAATCAGCACGGACCAGCTCTAGCACATTGCAGCTACAATAAAGTAAGAAGAGTTATGTACATTTTTATGGGCTGGGCGCGGTGGCTCACGCCTATAATCCCAGCACTTTGCGAGGCAGAGGTGGATGGATCACGAGGTCAAGAGATTGAGAACCATCCTGGTCAACATGGTAAAACCCTGTCTCCACTAAAAATACAAAAATTAGCTGGGCATGGCGGTGCGTGCCAGTAGTCGCAGCTACTCAGGAGGCTGAGACAGGAGAATTGCTTGAACCCGGAAGGCGGAGGTTACGGTGAGCCGAGATCGTGTCATTGCACTTTAGTCTCGGTAACAACAGAGAAACTCCGTCTCAAAAAAAAAAAAAAAAGAGTTATGTACGTTTTTAAAAGGATCGCTATGAAAACAGGATGGATAATAGCACTAAGGAAGCAAGAGCAGAAGCAGAGAGGCCAGGTAGACAGTGCACTGTTAAATAATACAGACAGTAAATCATAGTGGCTCAGACTATGGTGGTAACACTGAAGAGCAAGAAAAGCAAACGCTGAGATAGTGTTTCTAAGAGCTAGACCCTATTTTTAACCTTTTACATATTAACTCATTTAATTCTCACAGCTTCCCTAAAAGAGAAATGCTTTTAGCCTCATTATATAAATGAGGACACAAACATGGAGAAGTTATAATTCACTTAAAGCTGGAAAAAATAAAGGTGATTCGATTTCAAGTACAGTTGACATTTGAACTACACAGGTCTACTTATATGTAGATTTTCCTTTGCCTCTGCCACCCCTGAAACAGTAAAACCAAGTCTCCTCCACCCCGCTACTTTCTCCTCCTCCTTGGGCTACTCACTGTCAAGACGACAAGGATGAAGACCTTTAGGATGATTCACTTCCACTTAATGAAGAGTACATAAATCTTCCCTTTTTTATGATTTTTAATGACATTTTTTCTCTAGCTAACTTTTTAAAATACAGTAATATATCTAAAATACAAAATATGTGTTTATATCATTGGTAAGGCTTCCAGTCAACAGGAGGCTGTTAGTAGTTAAGTTTTGGGGAAGTCAAAAATCATACAGAGATTATCAATTACAAGACACCCCTAATCCCGATGATGTTCAAGGGTCAATTGTAATTTGATTGGCTCTACCATATTGCCTTTCCGGTGTATACAACCAATTCTGTGGATACACCAATTGTATCCACAAATTCAAGATGGCTTTAAAGGTAGAGTCAATAGAACTTCCTAATGAATTGGGTAAACATTTAATAAGTTCAGTTCTCATTGCAATCCTATAGTTGCAGAGCTATTGTTTTCATTTTCAAGGTACTGCACTGGACTATGCATTGATGTACTTTATCCCCCGTGGGTGATAGGATTATACTCCTCTATGTTCCACTAATAACTATAAATTATTATTTTTAGATATTTGGGATAATTATAATATGCATAATATTTTTTTCTAATATGTGGAGAAAATAGTTACACTTTTCTATTTAACACTCTAGAAACAAGTCATTGCATTTTCAATTTTTCTTAACCCCACAATAAATTGTACTAAAACCTCCAAACTGAGAATCTTGGATATCAGTACATATTTGAATGCTTCTCATTTAGAGTTTCTGGAAATCACCTAGACTGCTGTTTATCAGCCTTATTATGCATACAAATCACATGAAACTATTTTTAAAATGTGGTTTCTGATTCTGTAGGTTTGGAGACAGGAATTTTAGAATGGCAAAGTGATGAGGTTGAAAAACTGTTGCGTAAAACAGAGTTAAAATGAAAAAAGATTTGTCAAAAATTACTATTTAAAAACTTTGGAAATTGACCAAATAACATATAATTCAGAAGCACTTATCTAAGAAAATCTACTGTGGCATTTTAGCTAAGAACTTTTACCATCTCTGCATCCCCACTCACCAATAGTATGGAGCAGATGTTCTATCCAGACAGGCAGGACAGAGCATTTAGACTGGAAGCTCTGCTCCCTGCTAGAGGAGAACTTGCAGCATTTGGAGCAGATAGTGGAAAATCCTCTTGTTGGAAACAAGAAAGATATGAGTGGCAAACATAGCATAAACAGGGAAGGATAACATAAGCCTCAGGTCCATCCTAGTTTGGAGATTCAACAAAACAGCATACCAGATTTAGCAAAATGAGAGACTACAGGAAACTTGTTGAGATCCCACTTACACACGGTCATCTAGAAGGCTACACAAATGCACAGTGTGTGTCTGCTTAGGAGAAACAACAGAAGGATCCAGTGAGCTACCCAACAATGGCTTCAAATAAGACCTTGAAAATGCAGAACATATAAACCAAGGCATATTTGTAAGCTCCCTGAACTTTGAAAGTCTTCCCCAAGATGGCCCCAATTATCCCTAACTTCCAGTATTCACATTCTTATGTGATCCCCTCTCTTGAGTATGGACATGACTTGTGAATTGCTTCTAATAAATAGACTATTGCAAAAATGACAGAATGTCACTTCCTTGATTATGTTACATAACATTTTAATGTCTATCTGCTAGAAAACTCTCTCCCTTTCTGGTTTTTATGGAATAAGTTTCCATTGTGTACACTGACCTGTACAGAGGCCTATGTAGCAAGGAACTGAGGAAAGCTTCTAGTTTATCATTAGCAACAAACTGAGGCCATCAGTTTTGTAACCCACAAGAAACTGAATTCTGCAGCAATGATGTCAACTTAGAAGTGTATCTTTCCCCAACTGGCCTTGAGGTGAGATTTCCGTCCCAGCCAACGCATTGATTTTAACTTTATGAGTTTCTAAAGCAGAAAATATAGCCAAGCCAAGTCCAAACTCCTGACTCACAGAAACTTTGAGATAATAAATGTGTATTGTTTTAACTTCCTAGGTTGGTGGCAATATTGTTACACAACAATAGATTACTAATATACAAAGCCACACAGATCTAATAACAAAGGGTGGAAGATTTACCAGCTCAAGATGTTTAAGCATAAGTTCTGAGTAGTCATTGGCTGGTCACAATGCTGTACTGACATAGAGAAAACTCCTAAAAGCTGGTCTTAAAAAATAAAAACTAGATTAAAAAATATTGAGCAGAGACCACAATTGTGGGAAAAATAATCCACAGAATTAATTTAGGGAAGTCAATAAAATAAACAAGTGACCATTAGCCCAATGAACTAGTTGGGAAAGGGTTAGAATACAGAGATCAAAATCCAGAGTTGCTGCAGTTAGTTATCTAAAATGTCTAGTTTTTAGCAACAAAAAAATTACAAGACATGTAAAGAGGAAAATGTGACTCATCAATAAAAACCATCTCTGAGGGTACCCAGATATAAGACTTATTGAACAAATATTTCAAAGCAGTAAGTATAAATAAGCTTATATAACCAAAATGAAATAATTTTTTTTTAAAATTTTTTATTGGATTATAGGTTTTGGGGTACATGAGCAGAGCGTGCAAGACAGTTGCGTAGGTACACACATGGCAGTGTGCTTTGCTTTTCTTCTCCCCTTCACCCACATTTGGCATTTCTCCCCAGGCTATCCCTCCCCATCTCCCCCTCCCACTGGTCCTCTGCTTTTCCCCCCAACAGAACCCAGTGTTTAGTACTCCCCTTTCTGTGTCCATGTGTTCTCATTTTTCATCACCCACCTATGAGTGAGAATATGCGGTGTTTCATTTTCTGTTCTTGTGTCAGTTTGCTGAGGATGATGTTCTCCAGATTCATCCATGTCCCTACAAACGACACAAACTCATCATTTCTGATTGCTGCATAATATTCCATGGTGTATATGTGCCACATTTCTCCAATCCAGGCTATTATCAATGGGCATTTGGGTTGATTCCAGGTCTTTGCTATTGTAAACAGTGCTGCAATGAACATTCGTGTGCATGTGTCCTTATAGTAGAACGATTTATAGTCTTTTGGATATATACCCAGTAATGGGATTGCTGGGTCAAATGGAATTTCTATTTCTAAGGCCTTGAGGAATCGTCACACTGTCTTCCACAATGGTTGAACTAATTTACACTCCCACCAACAGTGTAGAAGTGTGCCTTTTTCTCCACATCCTCTCCAGCATCTGTTGTCTCCAGATTTTTTAATGATCGCCATTCTAACTGGCGTGAGATGGTATCTCAATGTGGTTTTGATTTGCATCTCTCTGATGACCAGTGACGATGAGCATTTTTTCATATGGTTGTTGGCCTCATATATGTCTTCTTTCGTAAAGTATCGGTTCATATCCTTCGCCCACTTTTGAATGGGCTTGTTTGTTTTTTTTCCTGTAAATCTGTTTGAGTTCTTTGTAAATTCTGGATATCAGCCCTTTGTCAAATGGGTAGACTGCGAAAATTTTTTCCCATTCTGTTGGTTGCCGATCTGCTCTAGTGACTGTTTCTTTTGCCGTGCAGAAGCTGTGGAGTTTCATTAGGTCCCATTTGTCTATTTTGGCTTTTGTTGCCAATGCTTTTGGTGTTTTGTTCATGAAGTCCTTGCCTACTCCTATGTCCTGGATAGTTCTGCCTAGATTTCCTTCTAGGGTTTTTATGGTGCCAGGTCTTATGTTTAAGTCTTTAATCCATCAGGAGTTAATTTTAGTGTAAGGTGTCAGGAAGGGGTCCAGTTTCTGCTTTCTGCACATGGCTAGCCAGTTTTCCCACCACCATTTGTTAAACAGGGAATCCTTTCCCCATTGCTTGTTTTTGTCAGGTTTATCAAAGATTGTATAGTTGTATGTATGTTGTTTTGCCTCTGGTGCCTCTGTTTTGTTCCATTGGTCTATATCTCTGTTTTGGTACCAGTACCATGCTGTTTTGATTACTGTAGCCTTGTAGTATAGTTTGAAATCCGGTAGTGTGATGCCCCCCGCTGTGTTCTTTTTGCTTAGAATTGACTTGGCTATGCGGGCTCTCTTTTGGTTCCATATGAAGTTCATGGTGGTTTTTTCCAGTTCTGTGAAGAAAGTCAATGGTAGCTTGATGGGGATAGCATTGATTCTGTAAATTACTTTGGGCAGTATAGCCATTTTCATGATATTAATTCTTCCTAACCATGAACATGGAATGTTTCTCCATCTGTTTGTGTCCTCTCTGAGTTCGTTGAGCAGTGGTTTGTAGTTCTCCTTGAAGAGGTCTCTTACGTTCCTTGTGAGTTGTATTCCAAGGTATTTTATTCTTTTTGTAGCAATTGCGAATGGCAGTTCGCTCTTGATTTGGCTCTCTTTCAGTCTGTTATTGGTGTATAGGAATGCTTGTGATTTTTGCACATTGATTTTATATCCTGAGACTTTGCTGAAGTTGCTTATCAGTTTCAGGAGTTTTTGGGCTGAGGCGATGGGGTCTTCTAGGTATACTATCATGTCGTCTGCAAATAGAGACAATTTGGCTTCCACCTTTCCTATTTGAATACCCTTTATTTCTTTTTCTTGCCTGATTGCTCTGGCTAGAACTTCCAGAACTATATTGAATAGGAGTGGTGAAAGAGGGCATCCTTGTCTAGTGCCCGATTTCAAAGGGAATGCTTCCAGTTTTTGCTGATTCAGAATGATATTGGCTGTTGGTTTGTCATAAATAGCTTTTATTACTTTGAGATATGTTCCATCGATACCGAGTTTATTGAGGGTTTTTAGCATAAAGGGCTGTTGAATTTTGTCAAATGCCGTCTCTGTGTCAATTGCGATAATCATGTGGTTTTTGTTTTTGGTTCTGTTTATGTGGTGAATTATGTTGACAGACTTGTGTATGTTGAACCAGCCTTGCATCCCCGGGATGAATCCTACTTGATCATGGTGAATACGTTTTTTGATTTGCTGTTGCATTCGGCTTGCCAATATTTTATTGAAGATTTTTGCATCTATGTTCATTATGGATATTGGCCTGAAGTTTTCTTTTCTTGTTGGGTCTCTGCTGGGTTTTGGTATCAGAATGATGTTGGTCTCATAAAATGATTTGGGGAGTATTCCCTCTTTTTGGATTGTTTGAAATAGTTTTAGAAGGAATGGTACCAGCTCCTCTTTGTGTGTCTGGTAGAATTTGGCTGTGAACTTGTCTGGACCTGGGCTTTTTTGTGTGGTAGGCTCTTAATTGCTGCCTCGACTTCTGACCTTGTTATTGGTCTATTCATAGTTTCAGCTTCCTCCTGGTTTAGGCTTGGGAGGATGCAGGAGTCCAGGAATTTATCCATTTCTTCCAGGTTTACTAGTTTATGTGCATAGAGTTGTTTGTAGTATTCTCTGATGATGGTTTGAATTTCTGTGGAATCTGTGGTGATTTCCCCTTTATCATTTTTTATTGCATCTATTTGGTTGTTCTCTCTTTTCTTTTTAATCAATCTGGCTAGTGGTCTGTCTATTTTGTTGATCTTTTCAAAAAACCAGCTCTTGGATTTATTGATTTTTTGAAGGGTTTTTCGTGTCTCAATCTCTTTCAGTTCAGCTTTGATCTTAGTTATTTCTTGTCTTCTACTGGGTTTTGAGTTTTTTTTATCTTGCTCCTCTAGCTCTTTCAATTTTGACGATAGGGTGTCAATTTTGGATCTCTCCATTCTCCTCATATGGGCACTTATTGCTATATACTTTCCTCTAGAGACTGCTTTAAATGTGTCCCAGATTTTCTGGCACGTTGTGTCTTCGTTCTCATTGGTTTCGAAGAACTTCTTTATTTTTGCCTTCATTTCGTTGTTTACCCAGTCAACATTCAAGAGCCAGTTGTTCAGTTTCCATGAAGCTTTGCGGTTCTGGGTTGGTTTCTGTATTCTGAGTTCTAACTTGATTGCACTATGGTCTGAGAGGCTGTTTGTTATGATTTCAGTTGTTTTGCATTTGTTGAGCAGTGCTTTACTTCCAATTATGTGGTCAATTTTAGAGTAGGTGTGATGTGGTGCTGAGAAGAATGTATATTCTGTGGATTTGGGGTGGAGAGTTCTGTAAATGTCTATCAGGTTTACTTGCTCCAGGTCTGAGTTCAAGCCCTGGATATCCTTGTTGATTTTCTGTCTGGTTGATCTGTCTAATATGGACAGTGGAGTGTTAAAGTCTCCCACTATTATTGTGTGGAAGTTTAAGTCTCTTTGTAAGTCATTAAGAACTTGCCTTATGTATCTGGGTGCTCCTGCATTGGGTCCATATATGTTTAGGATCATTAGCTCTTCTTGTTTTATTGATTTTTTTTACCATTATGTAATGGCCTTCTTTGTCTCTTTTGATCTTTGTTGCTTTAAAGTCTATTTTATCAGAGATGAAAATTGCAACTCCTGCTTTCTTTTGCTCTCCATTTGCTTGGTAAATCTTCCTCTATCCCTTTATTTTGAGCCTTTGTGTATCCTTGCATGTGAGATGGGTTTCCTGGATACTGCACACTGATGGGTTTTGGATTTTTATCCAATTTGCCAGTCTGTGTCTTTTGATTGGTGCATTTAGTCCATTTCCATTTAGGGTTAATATTGTTATGTGTGAATTTGATACTGCCATTTTGATGCTAAGTGGCTGTTTTGCCTGTTAGTTGTTGTAGATTCTTCATTATGTTGAAGCTCTTTAGCATTCAGTGTGATTTTGGAATGGCTGGTACTGGTTGTTCCTTTCTATGTGTAGTGCCTCTTTCAGGAGCTCTTGTAAAGCAGGCCTGGTGGTGACAAAATCTCTGAGTACTTGCTTGTTCGCAAAGGATTTTATTTTTCCTTCACTTCTGAAGCTCAGTTTGGCTGGATATGAAATTCTGGGTTGAAAGTTCTGTTTTTTAAGAATGTTGAATATTGGCCCCCATTCTCTTCTGGCTTGTAGCGTTTCTGCCGAGAGATCTGCTGTGAGTCTGATGGGCTTCCCTTTGTGGGTAACTCGACCTTTCTCTCTGGCTGCCCTTAGTATTTTCTCCTTTATTTCAACCTTGTTGAATCTGACGATTATGTGCCTTGGGGTTGCTCTTCTTGCAGAATATCTTTGTGGTTTTCTCTGAATTTCCTGCATTTGAGTGTTGGCCTGTCTTTCTAGGTGGGGAAAGTTTTCCTGGATGATGTCCTGAAGAGTATTTTCCAGCTTGGATTCATTCTCTTCGTCCCCTTCTTGTACACCTATCAAACGTAGGTTAGGTCTTTTCACATAGTCCCACATTTCTTGGAGACTTTGAAGGCATCTTTTTCATGGCCACGTAGTATTCCATGGTGTATTTGTGACATATTTTCTTTATCCAATCTATTATTGATGGGCATTTGGGTTTGTTCCAAGCCTTTGCTATTGTGAACAGTGCCACAATAAACATACATGTCAATGTGTCTTTATAATAGAATGATTTATAATGATTTGGGAATATACCTAGTAATGGGATTGCTGGGTCAAATGGGATTTCTACTTCTAGATCCTTGAGGGATCACCACACTGCCTTCTATAATGGTTGAACTAATTCACACGCCCACCAACAGTGTAAAAGTGTTCCTATTTCTTTACATC
The DNA here is from genome assembly GCF_049354715.1 of Callithrix jacchus. Lineage (NCBI taxonomy): Eukaryota > Metazoa > Chordata > Mammalia > Primates > Cebidae > Callithrix > Callithrix jacchus. The sequence continues at coordinate 30,253,889 of NC_133507.1, forward strand.
CTCTCTAGCATCTGTTGTCTCCTGATTTTTTAATGATCACAATTCTAGCTGGTGTGAGATGGTACCTCATTGTGGTTTTGATTTGCATTTCTCTAATGACCAGTGATGATTAGGTCTTTTTCAGGTTTGTTGGCTGCATAAATGTCTTCTTTCGAAAAGTGTCTGTTCATATCCTTTGCCCACTTTTTGATGGGGTTTTTTTTTCTTGTAAATTGGTTTAAGTTCTTTGTAGATTCTAGATATTAGCCCTTTTTCGTATAGATTGATTGCAAAAACTTTTTCCCATTCTGTTGGTTGCCAGTTCACTCTGTTGATAGTTCATTTTGCTGTGCAGAAGCTCTTTAGTTTAATTAGATCACATTTGTCTACTTTGGCTTTTGTTGCCATTGCTTTTGGTGACTTAGTCATGTCCTTGCCCATGCCTATGTCCTGAATGATATTGCCTAGGTTTTCTTCTAGAGTTTTGATGTTAGGCCTCATGTTTAAATCTTTAATCCATCTAGAATTAATTTTTGTATAAGGTGTAAGGAAGGGATCAGTTTCAGCTTTCTGCATATGACTAGCCAGTTTTCCCAACACCATTTATTAAATAGGGAATCCTTTCCCCATTGCTTGTTAAATAATTCTTAATAATAAAGGATTAGTGTATGCAAATCATCCTAAAGCAGGCTGGGGCCAGTGGCTCACACCTGTAATCCCAGCACTTTGGGAGGTAGAGACAGGCAGATCATGAGGTCAGGAGTTTGAGACCAGCCTGGCAAATATAGTGAAACCCATTTCTACTAAAAATACAAAAAATTAGCTGGTCATGGTGGCATGCATCTGTAGTCTCAGCTACTTAGGAGGCTGAGGCAGGAGAATCACTTGAACCCCTAAGACAGAGTTTTCTGTGAGCAGAGATCACACCACTGCACTACAGCCTGGGCAAAGGAGAGAGACTCCGACTAAAAAAAAAAAAAAAGAGTATAGAAAGCAGAAGATTTCTGCCCTCTATTTATTCAACATTTTTAAAAAATATTTTAATTGATTAAGTTAAACTAATTGCATTTAATTGGGTTAAGGGATATTTCAAATATACTTTCAAAACAGCAGCTAAAGATAAAAATCAATTATATTTCAATGGAGTTAATGTTATAAAGGTATTCAGAAAAAAGTAGACAGGGAGAGCTAAAGTTTGCAAAAACGTTGTAAGAATTTCCTCTAATTAACAAAAATAACAAAAATTACGTGCAATCATCACAATAATTCACAGGATCTATATGACAAAGATAAACTAGAAGGTCAAAAAATCTGTTTTTCAAAATAAAGAGGTATTTTTACATGAGTCATTTAAGAAGATACTATTGAGTAATGTCTTCAACAATATCTTTACAGTAAAACCAACCAAGATTTTCATAGGACTATTTTTATATTGTTTCTTAAGTAGCAAAACACAAAACAGTAGAAGCAATATATATATATATATTTTAATTTTTTATTGGATTTTAGGTTTTGGGGTACATGAGCAGAGCATGCAAGACAGTTGCATAGGTAGAAGCCATATATTTTTAAGAGAATGAGTGATGGGTAGGAATTGAGGTGGAAGGGGAAATATTCGAAATATTGTCTCCATAAATGGATCTCGGTTATAAAGAGGCTTAATCTAAGTACGTATATAAGAAGGTCCAAACCAATGATTCTTAATTGAGATGTATATCAGAACTATCCTAAGACATTCAGACTTAATAAGCCTAATTCCCAAACCAGAAGTCTGATTGAATAAATCTAGAGTGGAGATTTGACAAAGCTCACAATGAAATTACTATGCACACTCAACAATAAATCACACAGATCAGAGGAGAAATGGATGAATTTTCAACCCTTCGTACAATCTCAGTGTTTAGATAAGTATTTAGCAGGAAAAGGTTTAAGATAACAGAAGACCCTTTACATGATGTGATAGATAACTTCATTTTTACGTTTCTAGGTAAGTCTTCACATCACTCCAGCCTGTGATATCACCTGGGAGGCTAACCTCTACGGAGTACATCAGTTTTAGCTTACCACTGGTTTTCCCAATAAGGAACACCAAGCAGTGACTGCAGGGGGCAAGGAGAATAAAAACTAGTCAAATATTCGCCTGGCTCTTCCACCAAATGGTGCATGGTCTTGCTACAACTCTTGACCTTTCGGTTCCTCTCTTGAACACATTTTCTCCCTCTCTCTACATCCTATGACTATATACTTGTAGAATGCAGGTCTAAAGAGGTAATGGCTTCCAGACAATACCTGTGCTAGGATGCTGCACTGTCTTCTGTGGTTTTCCTATGCCTTGCCCATATCTTCATAAATAGTCCCCTAATTAAGCTCTCTGAAAATTACACATTTTGAGTGTATCAACAGTCTTCTGCTACAATCTGACTAAAACTCCCAACAAGTTCCAGACTCTAAACTTTCCCTGATTAATAATATGTCTAGAATATATATATATATATATATGCCACCAAAGGACAGGGTAAAAAAAATGGGGATTTTGAGAGCATATGTATTCCAGAAGATGAAATATAAAATGTAATAAAATCTATATGGAATTTTTAAAGTATGTATTTGAAAATAATCATTTAATAAAATAAATCATATAAATAAACCAGATAATGTATTAAAGTCCTATCATTATTTTTCCTGATTGGTTTTTCTGGAAATTGAGATATAACATATTACATAAATGTTAGTATTTAGCTATATAAAATTTAGTTTATAACTGGAAATCTTCAGTCAGAACATCTGAATTTATAAAAGAGACACATTGTCTTCATTGTGACCAACGGATCATGCTGCAATTAAATAAATGTTTATCGATGTTATTATTAAATAAACGCTTGTTAATGGAGCAGTTTGATCTGTACAAGCAAAAGAACTATGTAAATGATCACTTCTCTTAAGTTCTACCAATGACATCTGTTTGTTTCTGCTATATCTGTGTTTTGAAACACAAAGTTTATGAACTATTCACGATATGAAGTAACCCTAAATCCCCAAGTTTACATCGTAATGACTAAGGGATTTTGACATCACAGGCTAGACCACTGGCCTGTGCTTCCTCTGTATAAATGGTTCTTATATTTAGATTCCCAGCTGAGTGATCTTTCGTTCCTACAGTGTACCTCATTTCTTTTCAGTTACTCTTTCATGCTGTAAGATTCAGTTGAGTAATAATTTATATTCCAGCCATTTCTCTGAAGTATGCAATGAAGACACTGGCCAGAAACAGACCCAGTACTAGTATATAACATCCAATAGCAAGCCTATCAATTTCTTGATAGATTTCAAGAAGACATTGATGACATTTATTGAGCTAAATCAAGTAAGGACTGCACCCAAAGACTTTTGTCCTAAAAACTTGTGGGACACATTTTTAACTCAATTTAATGAGGCCTTTTTAGAAGATCCCAGTATTGATCACTGGTCTCTTTCTCTTCAGTATCTTGAGTATTCCTTGTGGTACCCTGAAAAAGCAAAAACAAATGTTGAAAATGTTTATCCCATTGCTGTTTTGTCCCCATTGAATTAGTTGAACAATTTTTTGTTTCCCGTCATTTTTATTCTGAGGAAACATTCACAGTCCTTTGAAAAGCCAGGATTTCTGGCTTGAGGTTGTTTGGCTGAATCTTTTGCAAAGTCTCACATTGTTTTGTCTTCATGATAGCAGCCCTGTGAGTGTATTTCACTCCTTGCAAGGCTTTTATTTAATCTATTTGCATCGAATTTGAGGGCTCTCAGCCTGATCACTGACACTCAGAGGACAGAGAGTGTAGCCCTCATTTGGTGTTTAACAGCTGGCACCTCAGGATACAGAATGGCAATCAGTACTGCAATAGCCAACCTCAGGAGTCGGGGGTTTTTCTTCTGAATTTCCTGTGACATTTTGAAGTATCTCCTTTCCACCACAGGGCTTAAAATACAGAATCAACCAATCTTACATGATGCCCAGGAAAATGTGATACTCTGACCAAGACAGAAATAGTTAATTACAACTTTCTGGAGATACAAATCCATACCTTGATCATGTATCTATTTCAAATAGGAAAGATACATACTGTATATACACACATATTCAACACTTTTGTTACACAGACTTCCATTATTCCAGGGTCAGCTGAAGGAATTTGGCAAGGGAACAAATTAAAGGAAGTAGAGGAATGAAAAATTGGTGAGCAGAGAGAGCTTTCAACCAAGGTAGAGTAAACATGGAGTGCCATTTTTGCACCTTGGCGGAGATCATGATGTTTAACTCTCTGGGGGATATTTCCACTGGAGGCAAAGGAAAGAAAAAGAATGGATAGGCCACATAGGGGTAGGAGTGGTGGGGAACTGTGGAGTGGAGCCTCTCGCAGATACAAGGTTTCCTGGTTCTGAAGTGGCACCCTGTTGAGGATTTATCTTTCATCCATGGGGAAGTAGAAGCCAAGGGTATGTTCTTTAGAAGAGGGGAACTGTCTCTTAGCTTGAACTCAGGGTTCTAATCATTCCTCAAGTCCTGCCATACATCAGAGGCCCTATGGGGGATGAGCCATGCTGCCTTTAGGTTCATCAGTGTTTAGCCAGGAAGAGTCACACATGACTGTGCTGGACCAAGGAAAGCCTCAGTGTCATATTCTAGATGGTGTGTGTATACACGGATTCATGCACATACCACAGAGTGAATTAAAAGGGCATCAGTCATGAAATAACTATGTTGATATCTGCTGGGAAAGACAGTCTTAGGTGTACAGTCTTCTGACCTTGCTCAGCCACATAACAATAGGCCATGAGCCTAGAACCCTTCCTTATCACATAAGAATAGGCCATGAGCCTAGGACACTTCCTTATCACATAAGAATAGGCCATGAGCCTAGAACACTTCCTTATCAAGTGTGGGACTATTTCCCCTGTTTCAGACTCATTGAGTATTCCTTAGTTCTGCTTAAATATGTCAATGACCCTCAGGCATGTCTCCAGTTTTCTGAATTTCATATTCCTCAGGGTAGGGGTCAGGGTCCTTCTGTTGTGATGGGAGAGGAGTGTGTTTGGGTAAATTGCCCTACTTCGATCCCAGGGGTTGTGGAGTGGGAACCTGCTGGCCACAGAGGACTGACATACTATTGACGCTGACCTGGCTGTGCCCCTTCTCTGTGTAAGTAGTGTTGTTTCATCCACTGCTTGACTGCTTTGTTTTCCTTGGCAACTTCAGTACCAAAATGCAATGGACAAGAGTGTTTGGATGTTTATTCCCAGTGGTTGGTGTCGTGTTGATGATCTTCGTTATTCTCCACGTATTTGGAGTGTTTCCCTGGGACTGGTAACTGTTTCCAGTGCTCCATGATATCAGTTTGTTTACTGATGCTAGTAGTCAGGGACAACATCTCTTCATTTTAGTTTGAATTCATTTGTTCAAGAAATGTTTGAGTAGCTGGCTGGTTGCAGGAGGCACGTTGTGGTATAGCTTTATGCATAAACCCAGAATTCTCTACCTGGCTAGCCTGTGCCACAGCCCATGGGTTAGAGCCAGGTTTGGGACTAGCACAAGGCAAATGAAGCACCCAGAGTGTGCAATTTACAGAGGCGCTTCCTATCACATGGTGCAAAGCTAGTGTCTCACTTGCCTAATTCTACTCCCACCCTGACTAGTGTAAAATTTTCCAAGAGAACAACAACGCTTCAAGTCACTCCAAGAAAAAAAAATCCTCTTGGCAAATAAATTTTTTAAATGTTACATAACTTATACCCCAAGAAGAAACTTACTTGTCAAAACTATTTAAACTTTGAGAAGCCTAATAAAAAATATGCTTAACTTTGCGTAAGCCAGCACCTTCCAAACTTTTTTTTGTTTTTGTTTTTTGCAAGGAAATTGTATTGAAATCCATTAAGTATACTCTGGAAAGTGCTAGGTTTCAGTTGTGTTAATATGGCTCTAAGAATCATCAAACAAATGCCTTCTAGAAGCTAATTGGTGTGCTCCCAATTTTGAATAATTTACACTTAACCTCCCATGAAATCATGGAAAAAGGGACTTCTTTCCATTATTCCAGCGTCGCCCATTCAGAAGCATCATTCCCTTAGATCCCACCATACCACTATGATTACATATTTCTTTAATTCTCATTATAGGCATCTGTATGTAATGAACATTCATTCTCACTGGATTCCAGCAATGCTGAACGACTCCAAACCTACCCCAATTCAGCTCTCAGACTCGTTTTGATCAGCATTTTTATCCATGATGAAACATAGAAGTTGAGTTATGTTGAGCAAACTTGCCAATGACACGGATTAGGGAGAAACCAAACAGCCAATTCATTTGACTCTTGGTTATAACCTCTGAGGTGCAAAATAGCTGAATCTAAGGAAGAAAATAAAGCCATAATCAACACAAAGCTGTGCTATTTGTTCCAAAACAAGTAAACCTATGAAACAAGAAGAGTGGAATCAGAATCAATATGTGTAAGATATAGGAAGGTCAAAATATGGCTGAACATACAGGAACCTAAGAATATAGTGCAAAGACACCATAAGGAACTGGGGCTCTTCTATCACCAGAAGTGTTCAAGCAAAATATTGTCTGCTGGACGAATAACATGATGCAAAGGTTAATGAGTGAACTGGATCTTAAAGGATCAATTATAAGAAAGGTAGTCTAGTGTAAAGCATGACCCTCAGAGGGGCAGGCAGAAGCCCCTTTAATCGTCATTATACAAGAATACAAAAGAGAAATCAAGAAGAAAAACTAATGAATAAACAAAGTTCTATGATTGCTGACAGGGTTAGAGGAGGTGCCCTTGCTCAACTTAATTGCAATATTGATTTCCATTAGCAGGCATGCATGCAAGTAGGACAGAAGCAGAAAGGCACAATTCACAGAGATGCCTTGTATGTACACTTAGGGAACTAATTGTGCATAATTTATCTGAGAAACGTTTTCATGGAATGGTTCTAAGAATTGCTGTTGAAATTCCCACTTCTTTCCCTCCCTCCTTGCTCCCTCCCTTTTTTCTTTCTTTCCTTCATTCTTTCTCTTTCTTTCTTTCCTTTCTTTCTTTCTTTCTCTCACCTGTGAATCAAAACTAAAGTCTCCAACATAGTTTCTTAGTGTGATGAACTCCGACACATTGTCGGTCTCTGGCAAATGGACCCAGATGCTGAATACTATGCAGATGCTGAATACTGGGCATGGAGCTCATGCCAATGGTATGGTAATGAAGGGAAGAATCAGTATTGCACAAAGGGAGAAAAGGCCTCCTCTTCCTTTTTCTCTTCTTCATTCCTTTTTTCTTTCTTTCTTTCTGTCTCTCAAAAAAAAGGGGGGGAAAAGTAATATTTCTATTTTTTTTTTCTTTTTGAGATGAAATCTAGCTCTGTCACCCAGGCTGGACTGCGGTGGTACAATCTTGGCTCACTGCAACCTGTACCTCCTGGGTTCAAGCAATTCTCCTGCCTCAGCCATCCAAGCACCTGGGACTACAGGCCATATCACCATTCCTGACTAAGTTTTGTATTTTTAGTAGAGACAGGGTTGCCATGTTGGCAAGGCTGGCCACGAACTCCTGACCTTAGGTGATCTGTCTGCCTCAGCCTCCCAAAGTGCTGGGATTACAAATAAGAACCACCATACCCTGCCTAAAAGAAAGATTTCAACATGGGTTATATCACAGAATAAAACCTATTAATATTTAAAAGTCAACAACACACCATGTAACACAAAATTTCCTTTTATTCCCCCAAATGTATTGTTTTGAATATATAAGTGTTACCACTGGTTCAATATTCTGAAATATAACAAACAAGGCCCAGCCACCTCTACCTACACACTTCACAATTTCTTGATCTTCGATAACATTTTCTCAGGAATTTTCTTCTCCCAATTATGACAAATTTTAAAAACCCAGAAAAGCTATGTGCAGTTGCTCATACCTGTAATCACAGCACTTTGGGAGGCCGAGGTGGGCAGATCACGTGGTCAGGAATTCGAGACCAGCCTGGCCAAGATGGTGAAACCCCGTCTCTACTAAAAATACAAAAATTAGCTGGGCATGGTGGCAGGTGCCTGTAATCCCAGCTACTCAGGAGGCTGAGGCAGGAAAATCGCTTGAACCTGATAGGCAGAGGTTGCAGTGAGTAGATCGCCCTACTGCACTTTAGCCTGGGCAACAGAGTGAAACTGTCTTTAAAAAAAAAAAAGAGGAGCATAGGACATGGTAGCATGTTGGTGTGGCTTTTTCTTTCTTTTCTTTTTTCCTTTCAGCCAGTCTCTCTGTCACCCACGCTGGAGTGCAGTGGTGTGATCATGGTTCACTATAGCATCAAACTCCTGGGCTCAAGCAATCCTCAGCCTCCCAAGTGGCTGGAACTACAGGCATGCAGCACCATGCCCAGCTTTTTAAAAGAAATTCTTAGGAGAGACAGGGTCTTGCTATGTCCCCCAGGCTGAACTCAAACTCTTAGACTCAAGTGGTCCTCCCGCCTTGGCCTCCCAAAATGCTGGGATTACAGGCATGAGCCACCCTGCTGGCCTATTTTTTTATTTTCTGATCAAATAGCTCAGATTGTAATGCCTATACGTTTCCACGGTGCTACAACACTTTCGCATGCCGTTCACTCTTCTGCATGGATGTCTTTCCATCACACACGTGAAATCCCACGTACACAGGCCCCACACTGCCTACCAGCAGGACCCTGCCTCTCACCCACAGGGGAAGCCTTGGGCATCAGGTATCCGGTCCAAGTGCCCTACAAGTGATAAGAGTAACCCCTGCCCCATAATCATCGAGGGGCTGCTCCCAGAAATCCTGTTCTGAAAGCCCTGCACCTTCAAGCTATCGCTCCAGCATGCTCCCCTAACACCCCAGCCGCCCTCCTACCACTCCAGCCTGCTCCCCTACCGCTCTGGCCACCCTCCTACCTATCCAGCTGCCCTCCTACCACTCCGGCCGCCCTCCTACCGCTCCAGCCCGCTCCCCTATGACTCCGGCTGCCCTCCTACCCCTCCAGCCCGCTCCCCGATTACTCCGGCCGCCCTCCTACCGCTCCAGCCCGCTCCCCGATGACTCCAGCCACCCTCGTACTGCTCCAGCTCGCTCCCCTACGACTCCGGCCGCCCTCCTACCACTCCAGCCCGCTCCCCTACCGTTCTAACCTGCTCCCCAATGACTCTGGCCGCCCTCCTACTGCTCCAGCCCGCTCCCCTACTGCTCCAGCCCCTGACCCTATGAGTCTGGCCGCCCTCCTACCCCTCCAGCCCACTCCCCTACCACTCCGGCCGCCCTCCTACCGCTCCAGCCCGCTCCCCTACCGCTCCGGCCACCCTCCTACCTATCCGGTTGCCCTCCAACTACTCTGGCCACCCTCCTACCGCTCCAGCCCGCTCCCTGATTACTCTGGCAGCCCTCCTACTGCTCCAGCCCACTCCCCTACCTCTCCAGCTGCACTCCTACCGCTCCAGACCGCTCCCCTACCGCTCGGGCGCCCTCCAACTGCTCCAGCCTGCTCCCCTACCACTCCTGCCATCCTCCTACCGCTCCAACATGCTCCCCTACCGCTCCAGCCACCCTCCTACTGCTCCAGCCCGCTCCCCTACGACTCCGGCCGCCATCCTACCCCTCCAGCCCGCTCCCCTATCACTCTGGTCGCCCTCCTACAGCTCCAACCCACTCCCGTATGACTCTGGCCACCCTCCTACTCCTCTGGCTGCCCTCCTACCACTCCAGCCCGCTCCCCTACCGCTCTGGCCACCCTCCTACTGCTCCAACCCGCTCCCCTACCGCTCCAGCCGTCCCCCTACCACTCCAGCCGGCTCCCTTACAGCTCCGGCCACCCTCCTACCACTCCGGCCGCCCTCCTACTGCTCCACCTGCTGCAGGTCCTGTCACCACCACCACCCACTGCAGCAAGGCCAGCCACAGTACAGCAGGCTGCAGCTTCCAGCATGCAGTAGGTGGCTCCGCTGCCCCTTCTCCCAGTCCTCTAAGCCGGGAACACAGTGGCTCCGCAAAAAGATACACAAGAGCCTGGAACAGCGTGCGGCGTCCTCAGTGTGCTTTATATACTGAGGTTTTGCCCATGGTTCCTGGACTACATGTTCTGATTGGATGAGAGAAAACCTTTAGGCCTACTCTGATTGGGTTTTATTTTCATGCTCTTATTGGTTGTCCTCAGACTTGTTTTCATCCAATGAGACCATGTAGTTCAGGAACCTCTGTGCATAACCTCAGTATATAAATGGTGCTATTGGCCAGGCACTCCATTCCAGGCTTTTCTGTGTCCGTTGGCTGTGCTGCTCGGTGCCGGGCTTAGAGCAGTAGAAGACAGGAGAGCCAGCTGCTGCATGCTGGAAGCTGGAGTCTGCGGTACTGCTGTTCGGTTCGCCTTGCTGCAGCTCACCTCACTGTGGTTGGCGACAGCCACGGAGTCATGCCCCTGGAGTGGTAAAAGGGGAAATGAGTTTGGGGCAAGGTGGGAGGGCTAAAGAGGGTGGTCATTGCCAAAGGGAAAAAAGAGGATGGCGAACAGGATAAGGTGTTGAAAAAAGATGGTGGGAAAACTATTTTGGGGTAGATGGAAGGGGAAAATAGAGTGGCAAGTGAGAGGAGGAATGAGAGGATGGTGAGGGGGGAACCAGGGGGTGAGCAGGAGGGAGAGAAGGTCTGAAAAAATATGGGAGGAAAGAAAGACGGAAAGAAGATGGTGGGTAAAAAGATTTTGGGCAGATGCAGAAGGGAAGAGGGGGACAAGTGGGAGAAGAAAAGGTGATGCAAAGGGGGAGGGAAGAGAAAGTGGGCAAGCAGGAGGGAGAGAAGGTTTTGCAAAAAGAAGGGGAGAAAATTTTTTAGGTAGATGAAGCGGGAAAAGAGGGTGGCGAATGGGAAGGAGAAAAGGTTTTGCAAATAGACGATGGGCAGGAAAGAAAGACGGTGCAGAAAGAAAAGACAGTGGATAAAGTGGGTAGATGGAGGGAGAAGAGGGTGGCAAGTGGGAAGAGAAAAGAGGGGGTGGCCAGAGGGAGTGCAGAAAGAGGGATGAGAAAAAGAAGATGGGGAAAATAGGGTAGAGGGCAAAAGACGTGGCAAGCAGGATAAGGGGAAGAAGAGGGTGAGTGGGAAGTGGGGAAGGCTTTGCAAAAAAGATGGTGAGGAAATGATTTGGTGTAGATGGAGAAGGGAAAGAGGGTGGCAAGAAGGAAAGGGGGAAAAAGACGATGGGGAAAACAGTTTTGGGGAGATGAAGGGGAAAAGAGGGTGCTGAGCAGGAGTGGTGAGAAGGCTTTGGTAAAAGATGGGGAAAACATTTTTGTGTAGATAGAGGAGCAAACGGGATGAGAGAGGCGGGAAAGAGGGTAGGAAAGAAAGGAAGAAAGCACAGTGGGGAAAAACGGTGTAGAAAAGTTTTGGGGTAGATGGGTGGGGAAAACTGTAGTGAGCAAGAGGGTAGAGAAGTCTTTGCGAAATGACAGTGGGGAAAATGTGGAAAAAGTTTTGGGGTAGATGGAGAAAGAAAAAGGCTGGTGAGAGGGAGGGGGCCAAAGGCTGTTGGAAAAGAAGATGGAAAAATAATGCTGGGGGACAAAGGGTTTGGGTAGGTCTTTTTCTGATTTTTTAAATAAGGTTATTTGTATTTTTTGCTTTGGAGAAGTTTGAATTCTTTATATGTTTTCTGTATTAGCCGCTTGCCTGATGGCATAGTTTGCAAATCCTTCCATATTCTGAATTTTCTTCATTCCGATTGCTTCCTCTACTTTGCAGAAGCTTCTATGTTTAATGCAATTGCATTTGACACTTTTTGCTTTTGTTGCTTGTGCTTTTGATGTGTATTTGAAAATGCCTTGTGCTAACCAATTTCATGAAGGATTTATACTGTTTTATTCTCTAGTAGTTTCATAGTCGCAGGTCCTACATTTAAATCTTTATTTTGAGTAGATTTTTGTATTTGGTAAGATAACGGTCTAGATTTATTCTTGACCCTTTATTATGTATGTGTTGTGTTTTCCTAGCACAGTTTATTGAAGAGACTGTCCGTTCCAAAGGTGTGTTTTTGGTGCCTTTGCTAAAAATAAGTTGACTTTAAATGCATGAATTTATTTCTGAGTTCTCTATTCTGTTTCATTTGTATATGTCTGTCTGTCATTCCTCTGTCTGGCGTCTCTCTCTGTCTCTCCCTTGCCCCTTTTATGGCCAGTACCATGCTGTTTTTGTTACTAAAGATTTATAATACATTTTAAAATCAGGTATTGTGAGGTTTTCAGCTTTTTTCTTTTTGTTCATGATTCTTTTATCTGAGATATTTTGCATTTCTATGTGAATTTTAGGATTTTTTTGTTTCCATGAAGAATGTCTCTTGTAATTTCACATGAATTGCATTGATGCTGCAGATCACATTGGGTGATAGATATTTTAATGTATTGTTCTAGTGCTTGGACATGGGTTATCTTTCCATTTACAAGTGTCTGTTTTGATATCTTGTCTCTTTCATCATTTTCATTGTGGGATCTTCCAACTTTTTTGTTATAATTAGGTATCTTTATTGGGTAGTAGAAGTAATGAAACAGCTTTCTTAAATTATGAAGGAATGTTGAATTTTATTTTTTTCAGCATTACTGAAATGATATGTTTTTTCTTGATTTGCTGAATGTGATGTGGCACATTTACTTATTTGGGTTTATTGAATTATCCTCATATTTTTCAGATGAATCCCTCTTAATCATGGCAGATGATCTGCTTACTGTCTTGTCAAATGCAGTTTTCAAATAGTTGGTTGAGGAATTTTTGCATCTGTGTTTATCAGGGATATTTGCCTGTGGTTTGCTTTTTTGTGTTGTGTTTTGGTCTGGTTTTTGTACCAGGGCTGGCCTCATAGGACAAGTTTGGAAGTGTTCCTTCCTCTTTATTTTGGGGGAATATTTTGAGTATATTTGGTATTAGCTCTTCTAAAAATGTTTCATTGAATTCAGTAGTAAAACCATGATTCTTATGCTTTTTTTTGATGGGAGACTTTTTATTACTACTTTAATCGCATTAGCCATAATTGGTCTGTTCTATGTTTCTTATTGTTCTATCATTCTTTCCACACCAGCCAAGGGAAGCAGCAGAGGTGCCAGCAAGTGGTCACACTAGCTGCTGCCCTTCTCTCTGCCACTGACACATCTGGTTCATCTCAGTATCCCCAGGTGTCATGTGGGGGACAGAGTGTAGCCTTCCCTAGCCTAGGAACGCACCAACACAGGGCCCCAGGGTGAGCCTATAGCTGGGGCTGCAGCTAGAACTTCAGGGAAAAAGAGGACCCTGACCTCTTACTTCCTGGTTCCAGTGGTGAGGATCCAGGAGTGTGGCCAGAGTGGGCCCACTCAATGTTGTGTAATAACAGGACAGAGAAGACAGCAGCCTTCAACACTTCACATGAAAATGTGGCATAAGAATCACTGATCAATCCAGTCTTGGCCAGAAAGCCATTGCCATTGTTGAGAAAGCCATTGTCTGAGTGCCTGTAGGTATGTATGTATGAAATATATACATATATATACATAATGCTGCTTGGCTTATAGTGTCTAAAATATTTTTTTTTAATTTTTTATTGGATTTTAGGTTTTGTGGTACATGAGCAGAGCATGTAAGACAGTTGCGTAGGAACACACATGGCAGTGTGCTTTTCTTTCCTTCTCCCCTTCACCCATATTTGGCATTTCTCCCCAGGCTATCGCTCCCCACCTCCCCCTCCCACTGGCCCTCCCCTTTTCCCCCCAAGAGAACCCAGTGTTTAGTACTCCCCTTTCTGTGTCCATGTGTTCTCATTTTTCATCACCCACCTATGAGTGAGAATATGCGGTGTTTCATTTTCTGTTCTTGTGTCAGTTTGCTGAGGATGATGTTCTCCAGATTCATCCATGTCCCTACAAATGACACAAACTCATCATTTCTGATTGCTGCATAATATTCCATGGTGTATATGTGCCACATTTCTCCAATCCAGTCTATTATCAATGGGCATTTGGGTTGATTCCAGGTCTTTGCTATTGTAAACAGTGCTGCAATGAACATTCGTGTACATGTGTCCTTATAGTAGAACGATTTATAGTCTTTTGGATATATACCCAGTAATGGGATTGCTGGGTCAAATGGAATTTCTATTTCTAAGGCCTTGAGGAATCGCCACACTGTCTTCCACAATGGTTGAACTAATTTACACTCCCACCAACAGTGTAAAAGTGTTCCTTTTTCTCCACATCCTCTCCAGCATCTGTTGTCTCCAGATTTTTTAATGATCGCCATTCTAACTGGCGTGAGATGGTATCTCAATGTGGTTTTGATTTGCATCTCTCTGATGACCAGTGACGATGAGCATTTTTTCATATGGTTGTTGGCCTCATATATGTCTTCTTTCGTAAAGCATCTGTTCATATCCTTTGCCTACTTTTGAATGGGCTTGTTTGTTTTTTTCCTGTAAATCTGTTTGAGTTCTTTGTAAAATTCTGGATATCAGCCCTTTGTCAGATGGGTAAACTGCAAAAATTTTTTCCCATTCTGTTGGTTGCCGATCCACTCTAGTGACAGTTTCTTTTACCATGCAGAAGCTGTGGAGTTTCATTAGGTCTCATTTGTCTATTTTGGCTTTTGTTGCCAATGCTTTTGGTGTTTTGTTCATGAAGTCCTTGCCTACTCCTATGTCCTGGATAGTTTTGCCTAGATTTCCTTCTAGGGTTTTTATGGTGCCAGGTCTTATGTTTAAGTCTTTAATCCATCAGGAGTTAATTTTAGTGTAAGGTGTCAGGAAGGGGTCCAGTTTCTGCTTTCTGCACATGGCTAGCCAGTTTTCCCAACACCATTTGTTGAACAGGGAATCCTTTCTCCCTTGCTTGTTTTTGTGAGGTTTATCAAAGATTGTATAGTTGTAGATATGTTGTGTTGCCTCCGGTGCCTCTGTTCTGTTCCATTGGTCTATATCTCTGTTTTGGTACCAGTGCCATGCTGTTTTGATTACTGTAGCCTTGTAGTATAGTTTGAAATCCGGTAGTGTGATGCCCCCTGCTGTGTTCTTTTTGCTTAAAATTGACTTGGCTATGCGGGCTCTCTTTTGGTTCCATATGAAGTTCATGGTGTTTTTTTCCAGTTCTGTGAAGAAAGTCAATGGTAGTTTGATGGGGATAGCATTGATTCTGTAAATTACTTTGGGCAGTATAGCCATTTTCATGATATTAATTCTTCCTAAGCATGAACATGGAATGTTTCTCCATCTGTTTGTGTCCTCTCTGATTTTGTTGAGCAGTGGTTTGTAGTTCTCCTTGAAGAGGTCCCTTACGTTCCTTGTGAGTTGTATTCCAAGGTATTTTATTCTTTTTGTAGCAATTGTGAATGGCAGTTCGTTCTTGATTCGGCTTTCTTTAAGTCTGTTATTGGTGTAGACGAATGCTTGTGATTTTTGCACATTGATTTTATATCCTGAGACTTTGCTGAAGTTGCTTATCAGTTTCAGGAGTTTTTGGGCTGAGGCGATGGGGTCTTCTAGGTATACTATCATGTCGTCTGCAAATAGAGACAATTTGGCTTCCACCTTTCCTATTTGAATACCATTTATTGCTTTTTCTTGCCTGATTGCTCTGGCTAGAACTTCCAGAACTATATTGAATAGGAGTGGTGAAAGAGGGCATCCTTGTCTAGTGCCATATTTCAAAGGGAATGCTTCCAGTTTTTGCCCATTCAGTATGATATAGGCTGTTGGTTTGTCATAAATAGCTTTTGTTACTTTGAGATACGTTCCATCGATACCGAGTTTATTGAGGGTTTTTAGCATAAAGGGCTGTTGAATTTTGTCGAATGCCTTCTCTGCATCAATTGAGATAATCATGTGGTTTTTGTTTTTGGTTCTGTTTATGTGGTGAATTACATTGATAGACTTGCGTATGTTGAACCACCCTTGCATCCCCGGGATGAATCCTACTTGATCATGATGAATAAGTTTTTTGATTTGCTGTTGCAATTGGCTTGCCAATATTTTATTGAAGATTTTTGCATCTATGTTCATCATGGATATTGGCCTGGAGTTTTCTTTTCTTGTTGGGTCTCTGCCAGGTTTTGGTATCAGGATGATATTGGTCTCATAAAATGATTTGGGAAGGATTCCCTCTTTTTGGATTGTTTGAAATAGTTTTAGAAGGAATGGTACCAGATCCTCCTTGTGTGTCTGGTAGAATTTGGCTGTGAACTTGTCTGGACCTGGGCTTTTTTTGTGTGGTAGGCTCTTAATTGCTGCCTCAACTTCAGACCTTGTTATTGGTCTATTCATAGTTTCAGCTTCCTCCTGGTTTAGGCTTGGGAGGACACAGGAGTCCAGGAATTTATCCATTTCTTCCAGGTTTACTAGTTTATGCGCATAGAGTTGTTTGTAATATTCTCTGATGATGGTTTGAATTTCTGTGGAATCTGTGGTGATTTCCCCTTTATCATTTTTTATTGCATCTATTTGGTTGTTCTCTCTTTTCTTTTTAATCAATCTGGCTAGTGGTCTGTCTATTTTGTTGATCTTTTCAAAAAACCAGCTCTTGGATTTATTTATTTTTTGAAGGGTTTTTCGGATCTCAATCTCCTTCAGTTCAGCTTTGATCTTAGTTATTTCTTGTCTTCTACTGGGTTTTGAGTTTTTTTTATCTTGCTCCTCTAGCTCTTTCAATTTTGACGATAGGGTGTCAATTTTGGATCTCTCCATTCTCCTCATATGGGCACTTATTGCTATATACTTTCCTCTAGAGACTGCTTTAAATGTGTCCCAGAGGTTCTGGCATGTTGTGTCTTCGTTCTCATTGGTTTCGAAGAACTTCTTTATTTCTGCCTTCATTTCATTGTTTACCCAGTCAACATTCAAGAGCCAGTTGTTCAGTTTCCATGAAGCTTTGCGGTTCTGGGTTGGTTTCTGTATTCTGAGTTCTAACTTGATTGCACTATGGTCTGAGAGGCTGTTTGTTATGATTTCAGTTGTTTTGCATTTGTTGAGCAGTGCTTTACTTCCAATTATATGGTCAATTTTAGAGTAGGTATGATGTGGTGCTGAGGAGAATGTATATTCTGTGGATTTGGGGTGGAGAGTTCTGTAAATGTCTATCAGGTTTGCTTGCTCCAGGTCTGAGTTCAAGCCCTGGATATCCTTCTGGATTTTCTGTCTGGTTGATCTGTCTAATATTGACAGTGGAGTGTTAAAGTCTCCCACTATTATTGTGTGGGAGTCTAAGTCTCTTTGTAAGTCATTAAGAACTTGCCTTATGTATCTGGGTGCTCCTGCATTGGGTCCATATATGTTTAGGATCGTTAGCTCTTCTTGTTTTATCGATCCTCTTACCATTATGTAATGGCCTTCTTTGTCTCTTTTGATCTTTGTTGCTTTAAAGTCTATTTTATCAGAGATGAGAATTGCAACTCCTGCTTTTTTTGCTCTCCATTTGCTTGGTAAATCTTCCTCTATCCCTTTATTTTGAGCCTTTGTGTATCCTTGCATGTGAGATGGGTTTCCTGGATACCGCACACTGATGGGTTTTGGATTTTTATCCAATTTGCCAGTCTGTGTCTTTTGATTGGTGCATTTAGTCCATTTCCATTTAGGGTTAATATTGTTATGTGTGAATTTGATACTGCCATTTTGATGCTAAGTGGCTGTTTTGCCTGTTAGTTGTTGTGGAATCTTCATTATGTTGATGCTCTTTAACTTTTAGTGTGATTTTCGAATGGCTGGTACTGGTTGTTCCTTTCTATGTGTAGTGCCTCTTTTAGGAGCTCTTGTAAAGCAGGCCTGGTGGTGACAAAATCTCTGAGTACTTGCTTGTTCGCAAAGGATTTTATTTTTCCTTCACTTCTGAAGCTCAGTTTGGCTGGATATGAAATTCTGGGTTGAAAGTTCTTTTCTTTCAGAATGTTGAATATTGGCCCCCACTCTCTTCTGGCTTGTAGCGTTTCTGCCGAGAGATCTGCTGTGAGTCTGATGGGCTTCCCTTTGTGGGTAACTCGACCTTTCTCTCTGGCTGCCCTTAGTATTTTCTCCTTTATTTCAACCTTGTTGAATCTGACGATTATGTGCCTTGGGGTTGCTCTTCTTGCAGAATATCTTTGAAGTGTTCTCTGTATTTCCTGCATTTGAGTGTTGGCCTGTCTTGCTAGGTGGGGGAAGTTTTCCTGGATGATGTCCTGAAGAGTATTTTCCAGCTTGGGTTCATTCTCTTCGTCCCCTTCTGGTACACCTATCAAACGTAGATTAGGTCTTTTCACATAGTCCCACATTTCTTGGAGACTTTGTTCATTCCTTTTTGTGCTTTTTCCTCTAATCTTGGTTTCTCATTTTATTTCATTGAGTTGGTCTTCGACTTCAGATATTCTTTCTTCTGCTTGGTCAATTCGGCTATTGAAACTTGTGCATGCTTCGTGACGTTCTCGTATTGTGTTTTTCATCTCCTTTAATTCATTCATATTCCTCTCTAAGTTATCCATTCTTGTTATCATTTCCTCATATCTTTTTTTAAGTTCCTTAGTTTCTTTGCATTGATTTAATACATGTTCTTTTAGCTCACAAAAGTTTCTTATTATCCACCCTCTGAAGTCTAATTCCGTCATTTCGTCACAGTCATTCTCCATCCACCTTTGCTCCCTTGCTGGTGAGGAGTTTTGGTCCTTTCTAGGAGGCGAGGTGTTCTGGTTTCGGGTGTTTTCCTCCTTTTTTGGCTGGTTTCTTCCCATCTTTGTGGGTTTATCCGCTTGTCGTCTGTGTAGTTGCTGACTTTTTGATTGGGTCTCTGAGTGGACACCCAGATTGTTGATGATCAAGTATTTCTGTTACTTGGTTTTCCTTCTACCAGCCTAGCCCCTTCGCTGTACAAATGCTGAGGTCCACTCCAGGCCCTACTTGTCTTGGGTGCACCTCTAGCAGCTGTGGCACAGTGAGGGATGCTACCCTTTTCTTTTTCTGCTATCTTTGTCCCAGGATGATGCCTGCCAAATATCAGTGTTTTGGATATAGAGGGGTCAGGGAGCTGCTTGAGGAGAGAGTCTGTACTTTTTTGGAGCTCAATTGCTGAGCTGTTAGCTCTGTTGTTCATTCAGGGCTGTTAGGCAGCTATGTTTGATTCTGCTGCAACAGAGGTCATTAAAAAAACCCTTTTTTTCTCAAATGCTCTGTGTTGGGGGGTTCAGGCTTTATTTTTTGATGTTCGATGAGGTTTCCTGCTCAGCTAGGAGGCAGACTTGCCACTGTTTGGCTGCCGAGTCTCCGCCCTGCTGTTGTGTGATTAGCCCTGTTCCTTCAGGCTCTGCTGTGGTCTCTGCCACGCCCTGCCGTGGAGTCTCTCTGTTGTAGCGGGTTGCAGCAATGGCAGGCTGCGTCAGCAGTGGGCGTGTATCTCAGTAGGGACGGTTGCCTCAGCAACAGCAGGCTGCGTCAGCAGTGGGCGTGTATCTCAGTAGGGACGGGTTGTCTCGGCAACGGCTGGCTACGTCAGCAGTGGGCGTGTATCTCAGTGGGGCGGGTTGCCTCGGTAGTGGTGGATGTCTCTCCCCCACAGAGCATCTTGGACCGGCTGCTCGGGATAGTTTGAAATTGCCGTTTTGTTCGTCCCACCAGGTATCCCAAACGATCTGTCCCTGCAATCCCCTCGGCTGGCCTACTGTCCAAGTCTCGTTCAGTCTCAAGTCCAGCCCTCTCAAGTCTCAGGTTGCCGGTTCAACAGGGCACCCGGACAAGCGCACCCTGTGGGGATTGCTGGGTAGGGCCGGCCGCCACCACCCCGGCTGCCGGCTTTGCCAGGCAGACCTACTGCCTGGCGTCCCGTGTCTTTTTTATACTTGGGAGTTTCCTCGTTCTGTGGGCAACAAAGATCAGTCTGGAAATGCAACTCCGCCTCACCGTTTGTGGATTCAACGAGAGCTCCAATCCTCGGTGTCTAATGTGTCATAAGAAATGTTTGCCTCTCCCAGTGCTACCTGCTTATGGTTGTGCATGACCCTATAAAGATTTAACCACTTTTAATAACAATAAACAATATTAGCTACCATTTACTGAGACTCAGAAATGTTAAGTAACTTGCCTAAGGTCACACAGCTAGTAAGTGGCATAGTGGGATCTTGCAGTGACAGTTTGGAGGGAGAGGAGAATAAGTGATAGACTTGATTACTGCCATGCAGATGAAGGTGGCCCCCTGGACTTCAGCTTCTCCATGTCTATGCATGACTCCAAAACTGCCAGGCAGCTCTGTGACCCCAATCTCTCCTCATGAGGTTGCTCTGGGATGGCTGCAAAAGCTTCTTTTTAATAAAAATCCTCATGAGAACACTGTGGCCAGAGCGTCTATGTTTCTGGCATTTTCCTTCCTGTGGGGCCGCCCAGCCTCAGCAGTTCTTTTGTAATTTGGCTGACTCCTTTCTGGTTTCCTCCTAGACTTTACCTTGTGGGTTCACAGGGGAGACTACTGTTGCTAAACCTTGCTGAGCATCGTTTCTGGTGGGCAGAGTTGACAAGCCACCTGCTTCTTCACTACTCCTGACTCATCTCTGCAGAGCAGACACACCTCACTTTTTGGGCATCAATGAAGAATGTTCTCGTAAGTACGTTTTTCAGGAATCAAAGCTTACTGCTCAGAACACTCAACTTTAGAAATTTGAAATTATTTTGCACATTAAATCTTTTTTTTTTTGTAAAAGATGGAGTCTTACTCTTACTGCCAAGGCTGGAGTGCAGCAGCACAATCTCAGCTCACTGCAACCTCTGCCTCCTGGCTTCAAGCAATTTTCTTGTGCTAGCCTCCTGAGTAGCTGGGATTACAGGTGCCTGCCACCACGCCCAGCTAAGTTTTATATTTTCAGTAAAGATAGAGTTTCACCATGTTGGTCAGGCTGGTCTTGAACTCCTGAGCTCAGGTAATCCACCTGCCTCAGCTTCCCAAATTGCTGGGTCTGTGCTATGACCAGGTCCAAGACAGGACCCAACCAAGTCATGGGTGACAGCTGGGGTAGGGTCAAAATTAGGGTGTGGCCTAGACAGAGACAAGGCAGGCAGAGCAGGGCCAGGGTGATGCCAAGGCAAGGGAAATGACAGAGAATGGCCAGAGAAGGGCCAGAAAAAGGGTAAGGACAGTGCAGGTTCATGGCATGGCCAGAGTCCAGGGAAATGGTCAGGGCCATAGCAGCACCGGAAACAGTGCTGGGTCTAGGACAGTGACAGCCAGGGTCAGGGCCAGAGTAGTGCAAGACCTGGGTAATTCCAGGCATTTCAGGGTCAGGACAGGATCAGGATTAGGACCGAACCAGGTAAGGCCTTAAGCAGGGAAGGGCCAAGGATGAGGTCTAGGGTAGGGTCAGGTCAGGGCCATAACAGAGGGGCAAGGCTCAGGAAGGACCTGAGCAGGGTAAGGGTCAGGATAAGGGCCAGGGCCAGGGTGGAGACAGGGCCAGGGCTGTGACAGAGCAGGGTCATGGTGGAGCAGGGACAGAGCTGGTTCATAGACAGGACAGGACCAATGTCAAGGTAGAGTCAGGCTAGTGCCAGCTAGTACCAGGGCTGAGGGTCAAGGCATATCGAGGGCAGGACCAGGACCAGGGAAGAACCAGGAAAGTGCAGGGCAGGGCATTGGCATAACTGGGCTGTTGCAGGGCCATTTCAGTGCCAAGACAGGGCAGAACAGGGCAGGATGATGGTAGAACCAGGACAGGGACAATCCAAGGCTGAACCAGGTCAGATCAGCACCTGGATACCTCCAAGTTCAGTTCATGACAGGGCAGGTCCAGGGTAATGCCAGGACAAAGTATAGGACCAGGGTCATGTCTGGGCTGGGGTCAGGTCCAGAGAAGGGCCTAGTCAAGGCTAGGTTAAGGGACAGTGGCAGGATCTGGGGGCTGAGGACAGAGACAGGACATGTCAGGGAAGGGTGGTTTAAGACAAGGGCTATACTAGGACAAAACCAGGCCTAGGGCCTTGGCAGAGTCATGACAGGTCCTTGGAAGGGCCAGGGACCAGGGAAGGGTCAGGGTTAGGATAAGGGCAGTGATAGGGTCAGGGATATGGCAATGAAAGGGCAGGACCATGGCGGGTCAGGATCAGAGGTAGTCCATAGAGAGGGTAGAGAAAAGCCAAGGCAGGGTTAGGGCAGGTATAGGGAGGGACCAGGGCCAGGGCATAACCAGGGAAGGGTAGGCCAGGGAAATTACATGACTAGGCTAATGCAGGGCCAAGTCAGTCCCGGGAGAGAGCAGAGCAGGCAAGGCAATGGTGGGGACAGGGCAAGGATGGGTCATGGCAAGGACGGGACCCATCAGGCATATGACATGTCCACGTCTAGGACACGGCAAGAACAGGACCAGGACTATGACCTCTGACAGTCTGGGGTCATGTCAGGACCAATATCAGGACAAAAAGCAGGGTCAGATGAAGGCATGACCAGCCCAGGTCCAGGCAGTGCATGCTGGGGCTGGGCCAGTGTAGCAGAGGGCCAAGTCAGGGTCAGGGCTATGGCAGGAATGGTGGCAGGGTCAGAGCTATGGTAGGACCAGAAACAGTGTAGAATCAGGGCCAGAGCAGGTCCTGGACATGGATAGGGTTGGGCAGGGCAGGGCCAGAGTAGTTCAGTGCCCAGTCAGAGTTGGGCCAGGGCAGAATAGGGCCCAGGCAGAGCAGTACTAAGGTAGCACAGGGTATGGTCAAAAGCAGGGAAGGGTCATAGCTAGGGCAGGCCTAGGAACAGGGCCAGGGAAAGCACTGGGCCAGGGTATGGGGCACAAATACAGGCCCAGGTTAGAGGATGACAGATTAGGGCCAAGGCAAGGCCAGGGAGAAGGCACACTCAGGGCCAGGGTCAGGCCAATGCAGAGAGGGCCGATGAAGGGTTAGTGCAGAGTGAGGGCAAGACCAGGACATGGAGGGGCATGGAAGAGCAAGGGAAGGGCCAGGGTTCAGGCCAGGGCAGGATCAGGATCTGGATAAGGACAGAGCAGCACCATTGCAGGGAAGGGCAAGACAGGGCTAGAGCCTGACCATAAAGAGGGCAGGGCAAAAGCCAAGTCAGGGTCAGGGCAGATCCAGGAAGGGGCTAGGGCAGGCCAGAAGCAGGGCACAACCAGTGTAGGGTAAGACAAGGTGATGGCATGACTGGGCTATGGCAGTGCCAGTAAAGAGCAGAAAAGGCAGGACCTTGGTGAGTCCAGGGCAAGGACAAGACAAGGCAGGACCAGGATAAATCAAGCCCTGGACATGTCCAAGTCCAGGTCAGGGCCAGAAGAGGACCAGGATCATAACCATTGGCAGGCCATGGCAGGACCATGAGTCAGGACACCATGGCAGGGGCCATGGCAGGACCAGAGTCAGGACAAGGGTCAGGGTTAGGGCCAGTACAGGTCCAGGGAAGGGACAGGGTAGGTAGCACATGGCCAAGATAGGGCCAGAATGGGGCCAGATTAGGGCAGGGCACTGCAGGGTCAGAGTCCAGGGCAGGGGCAGCACCAGACTGAATGCTGAAGCCACCTTCAGAGCTGCTCCCAGGAAGAATCAGGGCTAGGACATGGCAGGGCCATTGCAGCAGTGGGCCAAGGAAAGGCCAGGTCAGGTAGAGAAAGGGTTGGGCAGGGATGAAAGCATTGCCAAGGACAGAATCAGGACAAGGCAAAAGGAAGGGCCGGACAAGGACCAAGTTCTTGTCAGCACTATGGCTGAATGAGTGGTAGGGTAAAGACCATTGCCAAGTGCGGAGAGGACCAGGACCAGGTCAGAATCTTCCTATTGGCAGGGCAGGGCAAGGAAAGTGGCAGTGCCCAGTCAGGACTGTGCTAGGGCAGGACCAGATTCAGGGAAAGGTCAGGACCAGTGTGGAGCAGGGCAGGAATCGGGTAGTGCAGAGCCAAGGCAGGATAGGGCCAGTGTAGAGCAAGGACACAGCCAGGGGATGGCAGGTCAGGAACAGGGAAGACCAGGCCCAGGATATGGAATGGGAAGGGCCCACCTCAAGGCAGGGACAGAAATGGGCCAGGACAAGGGCAAAAATACAGAAGGACCAAGGAAAAGGCAGGGCCTCAGAGAAGTCAAGACAAAGGCAGGGCCTGGTCAGAACCAGAGGTAGGGTCAGGGCAGAGCCAGGGAAGGAAGAGCTTCAGAAGACCAGAGTAGGGCTGGGGCAAGGTCAAGACTGAGGAAGGACCATTATAGCATAGGATCAAGGCAGGGCCAGTGAAGGTAAAGCCAGAACATCACTAGGGAAGAGCTAGTACATGGCAGGGCCAGAACAGTGTCAGGTCCATGGCCTGGCCAGGTCAGGGTCAGTGACATACCATAGCTACAATGGGCCCAGGGACACGGCAGGACCAAGATAGACCAGGGAAAAGGCAGGCATAAGGTGGGTTCTGTGAAAAGGCATGGCTGGGTCAAGGACAGGGCCAGTCCAAGTTGAGGGTCAGGGAGCATCCAGAGCAAGGGCAGAACAAGGTCAGGGCAAGGTCAAGTACATGAAATGGACAGAGTATGATCAGCACCATGCCATAGCCAGAGCATGTCCAGGGGTAATGCTTGGCCAAGAGGGTGCAGGCCAAGCAAGAATAGGGTGGTTCCAGTGCCAAGGCACAGCCGGTGGGGGCCAGGGCATTGCCATAGCCACTATAGGGCCAGGCCAAGGCTGGATCAGGGATAGAACCAGACAAAGGGCAGGGCCAGGGAGGTTCCAGGGTAAGGGCAGGGCCAGGAAAGAACCAGGACAAGGTAAAGTCAGGGTTAGTGCAGGATACAGGAAGTGCGGGGCTAGGGAAGAGCAGGACTAAGGTAGCACAGGGCATGGCTAAAAGCAGGTGAGGGTTGTAGTAAGGGCAGGACTAGAAACAGGGTTAGGAAAAGAACTGGGCACAGCATGGCTGGGACAGGACCAGGTCATGAACAGAGGAGACAAGTTATCAGACCAGGGCAACTTTGAGGCGAAGGCAGGGCCAGGGCCATGGCAGAACCAGACTAGAACAGGACCCGCACAAGCCCAGAGCACAGAAGAGCAGGGCCATGGCAGCTCAGTGCCTGGACAAGGGTAGTGCCAGGGTCAGGAATATCGCAGGACCAGGGTCAGGACAAGGGTCAGCGCAGGACCAGAGCCAGGCCACAGGATGGGCAGAGCAAGTGCCAAGGCAGGGCCAGGTAATTCCAGGATTCAGTGATAGTGAATCCTAGTGATAGGGCTGAGTCAGGGTTATATCAAAGACAAGGTCAAGGAAGGAAGAAGGAAATTCAGGACCAAGTCACAACTAGGGTAGGGTTAGGCAGGGCAGTGGAAGGGCTAGGCTATGGCAGGGCCAGATCAGTGCTGTGGCAAAGCAGTCAGGCCAGGATAGCAAAGAACAAAGGCAGGGCTGGTACAATGAAGGGACAGGTTCCCGACCATGCCCACAGAAGCTCCAGGGAAGGGCCAGGCTTGGGACCAGCACCAGGAAAGGGCAATTTCAGGACCAAGGCAAAGAAAGAGCAGGACCAGGACCATTTCAGGACCAGGATCAGGAGCAGTGGTCAGGGCTGGAACCACGTCTGGTTTAGGGACCAGGTAAGGACCAAAGCAGGGCTGGGAAAAAAGGTGAGACAAGGACCAGGGTGAAATCAGGGCCAGGGTAGGACTAAGACAGCACAGGGCCAGGACCAGGATCAGGGCCAGAGCAATGGTAGGACCACAGAGAAAGCTGGACCAGGGAAAGTCCAGAGTAGGGGCAGGGCTAGGGCAGAATGGGGACCAGGACAAAGGAAAGGCAGGGACAGCATAGGCCAAGGCTATGATAGGGGAAGGGCGGAGCTAGGATAGCTTAGAGCATGGCCAAAAGTAGGGCAGAGCCAAGCAAGGGCAAGAGTAGGAACAGGGCCAGGGAAAGCATAGGGCCAGGGTATTGTGTAGCCAGTATAGGGTCAGGGTCAGACCAGGGTAGGACTAGGGCCATGCCAAGTCAGAGAGGGCCAGTGCAGGATCAATGCAAGGTTAGGGAAAGGCCAGGGTGTGGAAAAAAGGCACAGAAGAGAAAGGGAAGATCCAGGGCAGGGCTGGGGAAAGGGAAGGCAGAGTCAAGACCTGGATAAAGGACAGGTGGGCCAGAGATATGGCAGGGTCAGGGCCCCAAATAAATAAGGGCAGAACCATGGCAGGGCAGGACCAGAGACAGATCATAGATGGGAGAGGGCAAAGCCCTGTAGGCAGGGTCAGTGCACATCCAGGGAGTCGTTATGTGTCTGGGCAGGGCAGAGGCATAACCAGTGCAGTGTAAGACAAGGTAATGCCATACCTGGGCCATGGCAGTGCCAGGAAAGGGAAGTATATGCAGGGCCTTGATAGACTAGGGCAGAGACAGGTCCAGGAATGGCTGGGACAAATCAGACTCAGAACATGTCCACATCCAGGTCAGGACCAGAACAGGACCAGGACAGTGACCACTGGCAGGCCAGGTGCCGTGACAGGACCAGAGTCAGCAGGAGCAGCAGGGCCAGAATCAAACCATGGCAAGCAGAAGTCCAGGGAAGGTACAAGGTAGCACATGGCCAAGACAAGGCTAGGGTAGGGGCAGGGAAGTGGGTAGAGCAATGCCTAGTCAGGACTGGACGAGGGCAAACTGGGGCTGGGTCATGGCTAGGGTATAAACAAGGGCAGCCTCACAGCTAGGGACATGACAGGACCAAAAACAGGGCCAGGAGAGGTCAAGACACAAGGAAAAACAAGAGCAATGCCGGGGACATGGCAGGTTCAGGCTTTGAGAAAAGGTAAGGTTAGACAAGCTCAGGGCCTAGGCAAGCCAGGGCTAAGGTAGCACAGAAGCAAACAAGGCAGGGACAGTATAGGGTGAGGACAGTGTCAGGGTATGGCAGGGCAGTGACAGATGCCCAGCCAGGGCTGGTACATGGACAGCAGGGCCCACAACAAGGCAGTGTCATGGAGGGGCTAAGACAAGGGCAGGGCCAGTTCAGAATTACAGCCAGGGTAGTGTAAGACCAGGGCTGGATATGGCCAGTGTAGGGAGGGCCATGTCAGGCTAGGATAGGCTAAGGGTAATGTCAATGTTGAGGCAAGACTAGGATAGCAAAGGACCAAGGTAGGGTCAGAGAAGGGCAGGGCCAAGGCAGAACCAGGAAATGATAGGGCCAGCATAGCAGAGAGACAAGGAAATGCTAGGACAGGTAGTGGTCAGGGCAGGACCAGAAGCAAAGTAAGAATGACGGGCATGAGTGAATGAAAGGGCAGGACCAGGCCAAGTCAGAGTCAGGGCTATGGCAGGGTGAGGGCCATGGGCAAGTCAGGGCCCAAACAGTATTAGGGTTGGAGCAGCACCCTGGCATGGGATTTGTAGGGCAGGGCACTGGGGAGTACAGTGCCCAGTTGGCTGGGCTAGGGCAGGACCTGGGTGGGTCATGGGCAGGGAAAAACCAGGGGAAGGGTCACAGCCAGGGACATGATAGGACAAAGATTAGGGCCAAAATCAGTGAAGAATCAAGGCCAAGGCAGGAACGTGGCAGTACCAGGGCTTGGCACAGGATAAGGTCAGGATGAACTGAGGACCAGGTCAGGGCAGAACTAGGGTAGTGCAGAGCCAAGAGAAGGCAAAATAAGTATAAAGCAAAGACAGTACCCAGGGATGGCAGGGCAGGGACAGGGAATGCCAGGGTTGGGAAATGGACAGGAGAGGACCCACAAGTCAGGGCCAGAAAGGGGCCAGGACAAGGGCAAGGGCAGAGAATGGCCAAGAAAAAAAAAGGCAGGGCCATGGAAAGGTGAAGGCAATGGGTGGGCAGGGCCAGGGAAAAGGCCATCGCTGAGGCAGGACTAGGATAGTACAAGGCAAAGGCAGGTCCTGGGAAGGGCAGAGTCCAGACATTGCCAGGTTTGAACCACGGTATCACAGGGCCAGATCAGGGTCAGGTTTATGGCATAAACAGAGCAGGGTCAGCTCCGTACCATAGCCAGGGAAGGTCCAGGGACAATGCAGGGATAAAGAGGGGTAAGGGTGATTTGTATTATGCTATAGCCCCCTAATTTTAGTAATACTGCCACAAGTACTATTGAGCCAGCAATAGGGGCTTCTACATGGCCTTTGGGAAGTCATGGGTGAAGTCTGTATAGAAGTATTTTGACATAGAAGCCATCATATATGACAACAATGTGGTATTATTAGTTCAAGAAAAATTCTTGGGTTATATTTGTTATTGTTTAGTATATTTAGTGATCCTGAGATGTTTTGGGTATAAAGGAGTGTAATAAGTAAGGGGAGGGATCCTCCTAGTGTATGAAATAAGAAATATGAGCTTGCACTAAGGCGTTCTGGCTGATACCTTCAGCGGGTAGTGATGATTAGAGTGTGGATTAATGTAGTTTCAAATAGAATATAAAATATAATTAGTTCTGTGGCTGTGAATGCTATAATTAGAAAAATTTGTAGAAGAATTAGTGTGGAAATATAGAGCTTTTTGTGGGAAAGAATCAGTGGCTACATGATGTTGAGTAGCTAGAATTATAAGGGGTAGTAATCAGCTGTTAAAATTAGAAGAGGGGATGTTAATGGGTCTGAAAGGAAAGTTAGTGAGAGGCTGCGTGGGTTGTTGTTGGGTTGGCAAAAGTGTAATAGAGCAAAGAGGCTAATAAATAAGCTATGGGTGGCTGTGTTGATTCAGATTGTTATTTTTTAAAAGTCATATTACTGGTAGCAGTATGATATCCCAAATTTTGGGGATAATAATTTTAATATTTTTAAAATTATTTTTCAGGGTGTATGGAATATAACTTTTTTATTGTTCCATTATACAATTTTACCTCTATTTGGAATCTCCAATTCTCATAGTGGCAGAAAATTAGTCATGGTCATTTCTGGGTAAATTCAGGCATTTTACATTTAAGCTTAGTTAATTAAGAATTGTTCTTTTTTCAGCCGGGCGCAGTGGCTCACGCCTGTAATCCCAGCACTTTGGGAGGCCGAGGTGGGTGGATCACGAGGTCAAGAGATCGAGACCATCCTGGTCAACATGGTGAAACCCCATCTCTACTAAAAATACAAAAAATTAGCTGGGCACGGTGGCACATGCCTGTAATCCCAGCTACTCAGGAGGCTGAGGCAGGAGAATTGCCTAAACCCAGGAGGCGGTGGTTGCAGTGAGGCGAGATCGCGCCATTGCACTCCAGCCTGGGTAACAAGAGTGAAACTCCGTCTCAAAAAAAAAAAAAACAGAAAAAAAGTTGTTCTTTTTTCTTAGCCTGGCTCCTAGGCTTGGGGATATACTTTATATCTCAGTCTCAGGGAGAGGTGTCTGCTCCCCAGACCTCCAGGTGGAAGTCTGTCACTGCCACTTCTGCACCTGCATCCCCAAACTTTATCTGGAGAATTCAGTAATAGTCTCTCATACTTCTTTACATCTAATCCCAAAGTAGGATACAGGTATATCCCTTGTTGGAGACCATGACTGCTTTTATCATTACTTCCTCCCCATTTCACCTCTTCCCTCAACTCAGCTTTATCTAGTCTGGGGTTGGGAAGAGTGTGAAAAAAACTGATTGAGCCAACATACTATTTGTTAAATTTTTGGATCTAATGTCTGAATTGAGAACTCTTGTCTTAAAGCTCAAGAATTTGGCATATTTCATCACGGATTCCACCATGACAGCTTCCCTAAACAATGGATATCTTGCATCTATTCTCCCAAATGGTAATTGGAGGAGGAATCCAGAGAAAAGGGAGTGTGAGATGGAGAAACCATGATTGGTGAAACATCACATATTATTTCAGCTGTATAAGAGTTAGAGGATGTGAGAAAGACAAACCAAATATTAGCAGAGTTCACACCCAGGGCATAAGACGAAGAGAAGGAAAAATATTTTGGTTTTACATCTTTCCACATTGCTTAATTTGTTTTTACAATAAACATGTATTTTTTGGAAATGAATTTAATTAGTCTAAGGATTAGTGAAATGGTGAAATGGCTGGGTGAAATGGCTCACATCTGTAATCTCAGCACTTTGGAAGGGTAAGGCTGAAGGATTGCTTGAGCCCAGGAGGTTGAGACCAGCCTGAGTAACATAGTGAGATCCCATCTCTACAATAAATTTAACAATTAACCAGGCGTGGTGGTGTGCACCTGTAGTTTAAGTTCTGCACATGGCTTAGGCTGTATGTGTTGGAAATTGTGACTAGTAGGGCTACGCCTACTGAAGCTTCACATGCAGCAAATACTAGAAGGACAATAGGTATTAGGAACCCAAACTAAGTAGCTTGAGTTCCTTATGTTTTGTGTATTAACCCCTTTCCTGATGCATAGTTTGCAGATACTTCCATATTCTGGATTGTTTCCTCATTCTACTGATTGCTTCCTCTACTTCATAGAAGTTTCTAATTTGAGTGTAATTGCATTTGGTTCTTTTTGCTTTTGTTGCTTGTGCTTTTGATGTCTATTTGAAAATCCCTTGTGCTAATGAATTTCATGAAGCATTTAAGCTGTTTTCTTCTCTAGTAGTTTCTTAGTTTCAGGTCCTACATTTAAATCTTTATTTTGAGTAGATTTTTGTATATGGTAAGATAACGGTCTAGATTTATTCTTGTACATGTGGGTGTTGTGTTTTCCTAACAGTTTATTGAAGAGATTGTCTTTTCCAAAGGTGTGTTCTTGGTGCCTTTGTTAAAAATGAGTTTCCTGTAAGTGCATGAATTTATTTCTGAGTTCTCTATTCTGTTTCATTTGTGTATGTCTGTCTGTCTGTCTCTGTCTCACTTGCATCTTTTTTGGCCAGTATTATGCTGCATTTGTTACTATAGATTTGTAATATATTTTGAAATCACGTATTTTGATGCTTCTAGCTTTTTTCTTTATATTCATGATTCTTTTGTCTATCTGAAGTATTTTGGATGTCTGTGAATTTTAGGATGCTTTTTTTCTATTTCTATGAAGAATGTCTTTTGTAATTTCACGTGGATTGCATTGATTCTGTAGATCACATTGGGTAATGTATATTTTAATAACATTCTTCATAGTGCTTGGACATGGGATATATTTCCATTTACATGTGCCTGCTTTAATACTTTCATCTGATTTATAGTTTTCGCTGTGGGAACCTCCAACTTTCTGGTTTTCCCTAAGTATCCTTTTTTGGTGGCAGCAGTAATAAAATAGCTTTCTTGAATTTTTATTATGAAGGAATGTTGAATTTTACGTTTTTCAGCATCTACTGAAATGATTATATGGTTTTTTCTTGATTTGCTGAATGTGAGGTAGCATATTTATGTATCTGTGTTTATTGAATCATCCTCCTATTTCTCAGATGAATCCCACTTCATCATGGCAGATGATCCTTTTATTGTCTTGTCACATGCAGTTTTCATGTATTTTGTTGAGGATTTTTTGTATCTGTGTTCATCAGGTTTATTTGCCTTTTTCTTTTTTGTCTTGTTTTGGTCTGATTTTTGTACCAGGATAGTGCTGGCCTTATAAAACAGGTTTGGGCATCCTTCCTCTTCATTTTTGGGGAAATGTTTTGAATAAAATTGGTATTAGCTCTTTTAAAAATGTTTCATTGAATTCATCAGTAAAACCATGATTCTTGTGTTTTTCTTTGACAGGAGACTTTTTATTACTATGTTAATTGCATTACCCATAACTGGTCTGTTCAGGTTTCTCATCTTTCTATCATTCTATCCACACCAGCCCAGGGTTGCAGGGGAGTCCACAGTGAGTGGCCACACTAGCTGCTGCCTTTCTCTCTGGCCACTGACACATTTGATTCATTTTGGCATCCCCAGGTATTCTAAGTGGGGGACACAGTATAGCCCACACTGGCCTGGGAATGCACAAACACGGCCCCTGGGTGGGCCCAGAGCTGGGGCTGTAGCTAGAACTTCAGGGCAAGAAAGGCCCCTGACCTCTCACTTCCTGGTCCCAGTTCTGAGGTTTCAGGCGTGGGGCCAGAGTGGGCTCACTCAGTGTTGTGTAATGACAGGACAGAGAAGGCAGCAGCCTTTGACACTTCACATGAAAATGTCACATGAGAAGGACCACTGATCAGTCCAGTCTTGGCCAGAAAGTCATTGCCATTGGCAAAAGAGCCAGTGTCTGAGTACTTGTAGCTGTATATGTATGAACTATATATATGTATATATGTAATGCTTGTTGGGTTACAGCATCTAAATATTTATCATCTAATGCATCACAGGAAATGTTTGCCTTTCCCAGTGCTAACTGATAATGGCCATGCGTGACCCTATAAAAATGTAACCATTTTTGATAACAATAAACAATAATATTAGCTGCCATTTACTGAGGCTCAGAAACATTAAGTAACTTGCCTAAGGTCACACAGCTAGTAAGTGGCAGAGCAGGATCTTACAGTGACAGTTTGGAGGGAAGAGGAGAATAAATAATGGACTTGATTCCAGCCATGTAGATGCAGGTGGCCCCCTGGACTTAGCTTCTCCAGGGCCGGGCTTAACTCTAGAACTGCCAGGCAGCTTTGTCACCCCATCTCTCATGAGCTTGCTCTGGGATAGCTGCCAAAGCTACTTTTTAATTACAATCCACTTGAGAACACTGGTCAGAAGCTTCTGTCTCCCTGGCATTTTCCTTCCACTGGGGCCTCCCAACCTCAGGAGTTCCTCTGTAACATGGCTAACTCCCCTCTTGTTTCCTCCTAGACTTTACCTTGTAGGTTCAGAGGAGAGACTGCTGTTGCTAAGCCCTGCTGAGTGTCATTTCCGGTGTGGCAGAGTTGACAAGCTACCTGCTTCTTGACTACTCCTGACTCATCTTTGCAGAGCAGACACACCTCACTTCTTGGACATCACTGAAGAATGTTCTGGTAAGTAAATTTTTCAGGATTCAAAGCTTACTGCTCAGAACACTCAACTTTAGAAACTTGGAACTATTTTGCCTGTTAAAATCTGGGCTCACTGCAACCTCTGCCTCCCGGGTTCAAGCAGTTTTCTTGTGCTAGCCTCCTGAGTAGCTGGGATTACAGGTGCCTGCCACCACACCCAGCTACATTTTATATTTTCAGTACAGATAGAGTTTCACCACGTTGGTCAGTCTGGTCATGAATTCGTGACCTCAAGTGATCTGTCTGCCTTGGCATCCCAAATTGCTGGGTCTGTGCTATGGTCAGTTCCATCTCAGGGTCCAGCCAACTCTTGAGTGATGGCCAGGGTAGAGTCAAACCTAGGGTAGGGCCAAGGCAGGGGCAGGACCAGGGTGGTACCAAGACTAAGGAAAGGACAGGGAATGGCCAGGGTAGGGACAAGACAAAGGCAAGGATAGTGCAGGTTTATGGCACGGCCGGGGTCCGGGGACAAGGTCAGGGCCATAGCATCACTAGCAACTGGGCTGTGGCTAGGGCAGTAACAGTGCCAGGGTCAGGCCCAGAGCAGTGCAAGGCCAGGGTAATACCAGGCATTTCAGGGTCAGACAGGATAAGGACCAGGGAAGAACCAGGGAAAGACCTCAAGAAGGGCAGGACCAGGACCAGGATCTAGGTTATTATCAGGGCAGGGCCATAACAGAGGGGAAAGGACAAGGAAGGGCCTGAGTAGGTTAAGGACCAGGACCAGGACCAGGGTGGGGGAAGGACCAGGACTGTGACAAGGTAGGGTCGTGGCAGGGCATAGCCAGAGCTGGTTCATGGAGAAGGCAGAGACAATGCTAAGGTAGGGCTAGGGCTGAGGCAAGAACAGTGAAAATCAAGGGTGGGACCAGGGCCAGAGCACAGGCAAGGCAGGGTAGGTCAGGGCATTGGTACGACTTGGATGTTGCAGTGTCATTTCAGTGCCAAGACAGGGCAGAACAGGGAAAGACGATGGCAGGGCCAAAGTAGAGACAAGCCAAGGCTGGGCCAGGTCAATTCAGGGCCAGGATACCTCCAAGTCCAGTTCAGGACCATGGCAGATTCAGGGTTATTGCAAGGCAAAGTGTAGGACCAGGTCTGGGCTAGGGCCAGGTCCAGTGCAGGGCCTAGTCAAAGCTAGGTTAAGGACCAAGGTAGGGCCAGGTCAGGGTCTAAGCCAGAGTAGGCCAAGGGCAGGGCTAGGGCAGGGTGAAGACATAGCAGGGGCACAGAAGGGAAGGGTGGTTCAAGACAAGGGCTATACCAATACAGAGCAGGACCAGGTCCTTGGTGTGGACCAGGGAAGGGTCAGGGTCAGGCCTGGATAAGAGCAGGGTTATGCTCAGGAATATGGCAGGGACAAGGCAGGACCATGGCAAGACAGATCCAGAGCCAATCCACACAGAATAGAGAAAAATTCAAGGTAGGGTGAAGACAGGTCCAGCAGGGACAAGGTCCAGGGCACAGCCATGGTAGGATAGGCCAGGGCAATGACACTACTGGACCATGGCATGGCCAGGTCAGTCTTGGGAGAGAGCAGAACAGGCAAGGACATGGTGGAGACAGGGCAGGGAAGGGCCTAGGCAAGGATGGGACAAATCAGGCTCATGACATGTCCAAGTACAGGTCACAGCTAGAACAGGACAAGGATCATGAGCACTGGCAAGCCTGGGGTCATGCCAGGACCAAGATCAGGACAAAAGGCAGGGTCATAGCGAAGGCATGGCCAGCCCAGGTCCAGGGAAGTGGTAGGGCATGCTAGGGTCAGTGTAGTAGAGGGACAAGGAAAGGGCAGGGCAGATAGGGGTCAGAGCAGGGACAGGGACAGGGAA
This sequence comes from Callithrix jacchus, assembly GCF_049354715.1. Classification (NCBI taxonomy): domain Eukaryota; kingdom Metazoa; phylum Chordata; class Mammalia; order Primates; family Cebidae; genus Callithrix; species Callithrix jacchus. Next base: position 30,288,524 of record NC_133507.1, read on the forward strand.
GACCAAGACCAAGGACAAGGGAAAGGCCAAAGAACTGCCAAAGATAAAGCAATCCAGGGAGGGTTGAAGGCAAGAACGGCCAGTTCAGAACCTGAGTCAGAGGAGGCCAAAGGCAGGGCCAGGACTGAGCAAGACCAGAGTAGGGAGGGACACATCAAGCCAGGGTAGGGCTAGGGCAAGGTTAGGGACAAGATAGGACTAATATAGCACAAGATCAAGACAGAGCTAGTGCCAGGGCAGAACCAGAGAATGACAGGGCCAGGTCAGGGTCAATTCAATGGCATGGACAGCGTCAGCACATTGCTATGGGCAGGGCAGGTAAATGCAGAGCCAAGGAGGGACCAGGGTCAAAGCAGACATAGGCTGGGTCCAGTGCCAAGGCACAGCAATTGCAGGGTGAGTACGTTGCGAGGGCCAGTTTAGGGACAGATCAAGGTTGGGTGAGGGACAGGGCCAGAACTGGGCAGGGCCAGTTAGGGTCCAGGTAAAGGGCAGATCTAGGGCAGAACCAGGACCAGGAGAAACCAAATGTAGGGCCAGGGTAGGGTAGGGCTTGGGCAGAGTAGGACTAAGGTAGCACAGGGCCTGGCCAAAAGCAGGATAGGACCATAGTAGGGGAAGGACAAGGATCAGGGCAAGGGAAAACACTGGGCCAGGGTATGGTGTGGCCAGTACAGGGTGATGACAGGAGGATGGCTGGAGAAATGGGTTAGATCAGGACCATGGCCAAGTTAGTGCCATGACAGATCCAGAGCTGGGTTAGCACCCTTGTATTGGCAGTGCAGGGCAAGGAAAATGGCAGTGCCCAGTCAGGACTGTGCTAGGGCAGGACCAGAACTGCAGCAGGGCCAGAGCCAGGGAAAGAAGAGGGTTGGGTCATGGCCAGGAAAAATTCAGGGGCAGGGTAAGAGCCAGGGACATGAAAGGACCAAGTTGAGGGCCTGGACTGAGCCAAAACAGGGCAGGACCAGAATCAGCCAGGAACATGGCAGGGCCAGGGCTTGGGACAGGGAAGGTTCAGGACCAGTGCAAGGTAGGGCAGGGATAGGGGAGTGCAGAGCAAAGGCAGGATAGGGCCAGTGTAGAGCAAGAATGCAGCAAGAGGATGTCAGAGTATGGTCACAGAAGGCCATGTTAAGGACATGGACCAGGCAGGGCCCACAAGAAGGCAGGGCCAGAAAGGAGCCAGGACAAGGGAAAGACCACTGAAGGACCAAGGAAAAGACAGAGCCACGGAGGAGCCAAGGCAAGGACAGGGCCATGTGAGAACCAGAGTCAGGACCAGGGAAAGGCAAAGGAAAAGGAGGGCCACAGCAGGCCAGAGTAGGGCCTGGGAAAGGTCAAAGTTAAGGCAGGACTAGGATAGCACAGGGTTAAGGCAGGGCCAGTATAGGGCAAAGCTACACCATCGCCAGGGCATGATCAGGTCCATGGCTTGAACAAGGCAGGGTCAGTGCCATGCCATAACCAGGGATGGTCCAGGGACAAGACGGGATCAAGATAGACCAGGACCAAGTCAGCAATAAGGTAGATTCAGTGACAAGGTATGGCTGCATCAAGGACAGGGCCAGTCCAAGTCCAGGTACAGGGAAGGTCCAGAGCAAGGATAGAGCCAGTGCAGAACCAGGAAAAGACAAAGGCAGGTCCAGGGCAGGGTATGGTTAAGGGTAGGACCAGAGGAAAGCAGGACCAAGGTACCACACGGCCTGGCCAAATGCAGGGGAGGGCCATTGCAGGGGAGGACTAGGAGTAGGGCCAGGGAAAACACTGGGCTCTAGACATGGAATGGACAGGGCAGAGGAGGGCATTGCAGGGCCAGACTATACCATGGACAGAGTAGGCATGGGGTCATTATCCCAGAGCAGGGCGAGGGCCAAGACAGAGCCAGGGAAGAGCAGGACAATTTCAGGGTAAGGGCAAGGTCAGAGCTTGCAGGGGCAGGACCATGCAGATCAGGGCCAGGATAAGGGTAGGGCCAGGGCCAGGGCCAGGAATATCATAGGTCCAGGGCCAGCTCAGGGCAAGGCAGGGAAGTACCAGAACCAGGCCATGAGGCAGGGTAAGTCCCACGGCAGGACCACGTAGTACCAGGGCTGAATGACAGCCCTGAGTGCAAGGGCTGAGGAAGGATCAGGGAAGGTCCATAGCTGAGTCAGGGTCAGATCGAAGACATGAACAGGGAGGGGTCAGGATCAGGACAGATCCAGGACACAACCAGGACAGGGATAGGCAGGTCAATGGGAGGACCAAGTCACCACCAGGACCATGGCAGGGCCAAGTCACCACCAGGACAGGACAGGACAAGACTGGGTCGCACAGGATAAAGGTAGGGCAAGACCATTTCAGGGATGGGGTCCAGACCAGAACCAGAGAAGTGCTGAGGCAGGGCCAGTGCTGGGACCAGGACTAGGAAAAAGGGCAATGTCAGGAACAAGGCAAAGAAAGATCCTTAGGGCCAGAGTCAGGGACATGGCAGGACCAGCAACAGGGATAGGTCCAGGCAGTGATAGGGCCAGAGTCAGGGCAAGGGCCAGAAGAGCGTGTACTGGGTTAGGGCCCAGGCAAATCAGGGCCAGGGCCATACCAGTGTCACAATAAGTCCTTAAGCAGGTCAGGGCCAGGACAGGGTTAGTACCATGGCCAGGTCTAGGACAAGGCTGGGGCAGGACCAGGGATAGGAGCACAAGCCAGTGGTCAAGGTCAGGGCTGGGGCCAGGTCAGAGTGGCAAGACCAGGACCAGGGTGATGTCAGGGCCAGGGTAGAACTAGGATTGTGCAAGGTCAGACCCAGGCCAGAAGCAATGTAAGTCAGGGTCTAAGGCACTGTGGCCATGTCTAGGCTGGGGCCAGGGCCACAGCTAATGCAGAACCAAGGAGAAAGCAGAAACATGGAGGGTCAAGAGGAGGGCAAGATCAAGGCAGAACTAGAACCAGCAAGAAGCAAAAGCAGGGAGAGGGCAGTGCAAGGCCTGGTTAGGAGCAGTTCCAAAACAGGGCAGGGCTAGGATAGTACAAGGCATAGCAAAAAGCAGGGCAGGGGTTATAGCTGGGGTACAACTAGAAACAGGGCCTGAGTATTTTGGAGCCATTACAGGGCCATAACAGAGGATGACAGTGCAAGGTCACGGTAAGGAAGAAGGTAAAGCCAGAGCCAAGGCTGTGACAACGTAGAGAGTGCCAGTACAGGATCATTTCAGGGTGAGGGCAATACCAGGGAATGAAAGGGCAGGGAAGGTCCGGGACAGACCTGTGGTCCAGGGTCAGGGCCTGCAAAAGGAAAGGGCTAGGGACAGGGATATGACAAGACCACCAAATCAGGGCAGGGCAAAAGTTAAGACAGGGTCAGGGCAGGTTCAGAAAAGGGCTAAGGATGGCCAAGACCAGAGGACAAACCGTGCAGAGTAAGATAGGGTAATGGCATGACTGGTTCATGGCAGAAACAAAGCAGAGGGCCAAGGAAAGACCACTTCAGGAAAGGGCCAGGGAAACGTCAGGACCATGGCAGTGCTGGGGCCAGAAGCAGGACAAGACCAGAGCCAGGACAGATCCAGGGCCAAGAGAAGGTCAGGAACATGGCAAAACAAGTAGCAGGATGAGGGCCCTGGGCAAGTCAGGGCCAGGGTACTGGATAATACAGTGCCCAGTCATGGGTCAGCCAGGGCAGAACCAGGACTGGGGTCAGGCTGGAGCCTGGACAGGACCTGAGCTGGGTCATGGCCGGAGAGAAATTAGAGGTAGGGCCACAGCCAGTGTTATGACAGGACCAAGACCAGTACCAGGACAAAGTTAGAATCAGGGAAAAACAAGGGACAGAACAGGGAAATGCAGGACCAGGACTTGGCACAAGTCGAGGTCAGGACCAGCACAAAGCTAGGTCAGGGAAGGGCAGATATAGGTAGCACAAAGCCAAGACAGGGTAGGGCCAGTGCCAGAGCAGGACAAGAAAAGGGCCAGGCTACAACAGGACAGGCACATGCAAGCCCAGAGTCGTGATATGGACAGAGCAGGGCCCCCAAAAAGATGGTGCCAGAAAGGGGCCAGGACAAGTGCAAGGCCAGAGAAGGGCCAGGGGCTAAGGCAAGAGGAGGGCTAGGTCAGATCCAGAGCCTGCACAGGCTAAAGGCAGGGCTAGAGCTGGGAAAGACTAGGGTAAGATCACAGCAAGGTCAGTGCTAAGGCAGGACTGGGATACATAGGGCTAAAGCAGACCAGGGAAGGGTAGAGCCAGGGCAGAACCAGGGCAGGGGAGGTTCAAATCCATGGAATGGACAGTGCATGGCCAGCACCATGTAATAACCAGGGCAAGTCCAAGGACAATCCTGGGCCAAGAAGAGTCAGGGCCAAGCAAACATAGGATGGGTCCAGTGCCAAGGCACAGACAGTGGGGGCCAGGGCATTGCCAGGGCCACCGTTGGCCAGGCCAAGCCTGGGTTGTTGATAGAGCCAGACAGAGGGCAGTGCCAGGAAGTTTCCAAGGTAAGGGGAGGTCCAGAACAGGACCAGGACAAGGCAAAGGTAGAGCCAGGACAGGACACAGCCAGTGTAGGGCCAGGCTAGAGCAGGATTAAGGTAGTACAGGGCATGGCTAAAAGCAGGGGAGGGCCATAGCAGTGGCAGGAATAGGAACAGTGTTAGGCCAAGCAGAGGGCACAGTATGTTCCAGGGACAAGGCGGAGGAGGTCAGGACCAGGACTAGGTCATGGACAGATTAGTCCTGGGGTCAGCCCTGGGCAAGACCAGGAAAAGTTCAAGGAGAAGGCAGGGCCAGGGCTAAGGCAGAGCCAGAGTAGAATAGGACCAGTATAAGACCAATACAGGGTGAAGGCGAGGCCAGAGCACCGAAGGGGTCAGGGACATGGTGGGTCAGGGCCTGTACAAGGTTAGAGCCAAGCCCCAAAATATTACAGGACCATGGCCAGGGCAGAACCAGAGCCAGGCTACAGAGAGGGCAAGGCAGGGCCAGGTAGTGCCAGGACTGAGTGACAGTGAATCCTAAGTGCTAGGGCTGAGGCAGGGTCAGGGAATGTGCTGGGCTGAGTCAGGTTTGATCCAATACAGTGCTTGGGCCTGGCCAGGGAGGATTCAGGGTCAGGATAGGGTTGGGGAGGGCAGTGGGAGGGCCAGGACAAGGCAGGGCCAGGTTAGCACTGTCACACGGCAGAGGCAGTGCAGGATAGCACAGAGCAAAGACAGGATAAAGGTAGGGCAGGTCCAATGCAGGACCAGGGTCCAGACCAGTGCCAGAGAAATGCAGGAGCAGGGACAAGGCTGGGACCAGGACCAGGGAAGGGCAATGTCAGGACCAAGACAAAGCCAGAACAGGGCAAGAGTCATGGCAGAACCAGCAACAGGGCTAGTGACAGGGTCATGTATGGGGTTAGGGCCAGGACTGTGTACCAGGGCAGGGTGCACACAAATGGAAAACAACTTGTTCTTCTATAATAGAAGATGTGGCATTTTGGAGTCCTAGCTGGGCTGGGTGGGCCATTAAGATATATAGAATTAGCTCTATAATTTAGCTTTGACAAATTTATATAATTATTTTACTAGTATCTTCCTGAAAGAGTTGTAGGGTTTATGGGATTGGCTTGAAACCAGTTTCTGGAGATTTGAATCCCTTTTTCGTTTAAGATTTTATGTAGGCTGATTCTTTGCATGTGTAATAAAAATGGAGACAGCTATAAAGTCATTCTAAGTTATTTAATTGTTCAATGGGGAAAACTTTCATTTTGAGAAAGAGGCTTCTCAGATTATGAAGGCTGTCAATACCTCTGCAGTTAATGAGATGAATGAGCCTGCAGATGAAATAATATCTCATTCAGGGATGCATCGGGGTAGTTGGAGTATCAGCCAGGTATTCCAGATAGGCCGAGAAAATGTTGTGGGAAGAAAGTTAAGTTTACACCTACAAATATAATGAAGTGATTTTTAGCATAGGTTTGGTTAAGTGTGTAGCCTGAAAATAGAGGGAGCCAGTGGATAAAGCCTGCTATAATGGCAAACACTGTCCCTATTGATAGGACATGGTGGAAATGGGCTAATATATAATGTGTGTCATGTAAAATAATGTCTAATGATGAACTGGCTGAAACAATTCCTGTTAAGCCACCTACTCTGAAGAGAAAGATAAAGTCTAGAGCTCAGAGTATTGCAGGAGATCATTTAATGTTTCACCATGTGATGTTGCCAATCAGCTAAAGACTTTTACTCTGGTAGGGATAATAATGCTTATAGTGGTGGAGGAAAAGTATGCTCATGTATCTATATCTATTCCTACTGTAAATATGTGGTGATCCCATACGATAAAGCCTAGGAAACCAACTGATATTATGGCTCATATTTTATCTATACCCAGATGGTTCTTTTTTGCTGGTGTAGTATGTTACAATAAAAGAAATCATTCCAAAACCTGGTAGTATAAGGATTTAGACTTTGGGGTTCCCAAAGAATCAAAATAAATGTTGGTATAGAATAGGGTCACCTCCACTGGCAGGATCAAAAAAGGTATTTTTAAGGTTACAGTCAGTAATATAGTAATATCAGTGGTTGGAACAGGGAGAGAAATAAGTAGAGTAACTGCTGTAATAAGGATGGATCCGACAAAAAGGGGTGTTTGGTATTGGGTTATGGCTGGAGGTTTTATATTAATAATTATGGTAATAAAATTTATGGTTCCTAGGATAGAACAAATACCTGCTAGGTGGAGTGAGAAGATAGTTAAATCTACAGAGGCTCCTGCATGTGCCAGGCTTCCTGCTAGGGGAGGATAGATTGTTCAGCCAGTTCCAGCACCAGCTTCTAGTATTGAGGACACAAGTAGGAATAGAAGGGATGTGGGGAGAAGTCAGAAGCTTCTGTTATTTATTTGAAGGAATGCTATATCAGGGCACCAATTACTAGAGGGAAAAGTCAGCTGTTGAAGCCTCCAATCATGATTGGTATTACTATGAAGAAAATTATAATAAATGTGTGAGTGGTGACAGTAACATTATAGATATGGTGGTCTCCTAGTAGGATTGCTGGCTGGCCTAATTCTGTGGGAATTAGGAGGCTTAGGGCTGTGCCTGCTATTCCTGCTGGTGCACTAAATAATAGATGTAATGTTCTGATAGCTTTATGATTAGTTGAAAATAATCAGCAGTTGATGAACATAGGTAGAAAAAGATAAAATGGCTGAGGAAGCGTTAGACTGTAAATCTAAAGACAGGGGAATAGGGCTCTTTTTACCAGTTTGGAGGAGATACTATCATATTGAATTGCAAATTCAAAGCAGCAGCTTCAATCCTGCTGGGACTTCTCCTGCCTTTTTTTTTCTTATGGCAGGAGAAGTAGATTGAAGCCAGTTGATAAGGTATTTAGCTGCTAACTAAATTTTTGTGCGTTAAAGTACCATCAATCTAGGAAGGGCTTGGTTTAATGAAAGCAGTTGATTTGCATTCAAGTGATGCAGAGTAAAGTTTTGCAGTCCATAAAATTGATACAGAAATTAAGTATAATTTACTTCCTGAGGGCTTTGAAGGCTCTTAGTTGTGATTAATATTGACAGGGTTATATGTAGAAGGAGAGTGAAAAAAATAATCAGTGGAGGAAGGAACAGTATGGGTTTTAGGTTTTCAAATTGTCATTCTATTTTTATGTTGTTGGATGTAGGAAATATTGTTATGGAAATAGAGTAAATTAGGCATATGTAAAAGTATAGATTTAGTAGAGTTATTATCCCTATAGTAATTGGAATAATTGGGTTATTGTTTTTTGTTAACTCTTGTTAGATTGCTCATTTAGGAGAGAATCCTATTAATCGTGGTAGGCCTCCTAGGGATAATAGAATTAGTGCAGTAATAGGTATTAATCACGTTAGTTTATTTCAGGTGTGGGATAGTGATAGCGTTTTAATATTCAAGTTTAAGTTAAGTATTATGGATATAGAAGTTGTTAGAATATAGTACATAAGTATGTTTAGGATGGTGATGTTTGGGTCATAGGTTAATACTGCTATTACTCATCCTATATGGGTAATCGAAGCATAGGCTAGGATTTTACATAGTTGTGTTTGATTAAGTCCTTCTCAGCTGCCAATTATAATGGTTAAAATTGAAATTAATAGAAGGTTATTTGTGTTGATTGATGGAAATATTTGAAGTTACATGAGTTGGGAGGTAGTTTTTGTCATTTGAAGAGAAGTATGGCAGGTATTAGGGGGGTTTCTCGGCTTACCTCTGGGAGTCAAAAGTGAAAGGGGGGGCTATTCCTTGTTTTATTGCCAGAGCTATTATTATGGGTGAAAGGTGGTTAATGTGAGGAGTAATTGTTCATTGTCTAGAGGGCATGTTGTTAGAAAGAATAGCTATTTTAAGAATTATGATGTGCTTGCTTGTGTTAGGAAGTTTTGGTGGCTGCTTCTGTGGAGTGGTGGCTTATGTTTTTTATTAGGATTGACATGATGGCTGATAAATGTATTTCTGAACCTGCACAGATGAGGAATCAGTGTGAACATAATACTGTAATGAAAGTTCCTGTAAAGATAGCAAGGGAGATGGTGAGTTGGGCTAGTGGGTTAATTAGTACAGGAAGGATTAAACCAACATTTTTGGGGTATGGGCCCAATAAGCTTCTGTAGCTGACCTTACGTTAGTGCATAATACATAGCATGGAAAGTTTTGAATTCTCAGGTGTGGGTTCAATTTATATAACCTTAAAAAAAAGAGGATTTAAAACTCTATAATTTACTCTATCAAAGTAACTCTTTTTTTCCGGACACATTTCTTGTGTTTGGGGTGGGATGCTGGACATTAGAATAGGTATTGAGATATATATCATATGAATAGTGCTAGTGTAAGGGATAAAAATTTTTTTCATAATAAATGTATTAGCTGGTCATAGGAGAACTGAAGATTCATTTAAATTCATAAAAATAGGGCGGTTAAGAGAAGGGTTTGGTGATTAAATTTATTGTGTAAAGTTCTGGTGAAATTATGGGGTGGGGTGCTCATAGAAAAATAGTGGTAGTTAAGGCATTTATTATAATACTTATGTATTCCACTATAAAGGAGAGTGAATGAACCTGCAGCATATTCAGTGTTGAAACCTGAGACGAGTTCTGATTCTCCTTCTGTTAGGTCGAAAGGAGCTTTGTTGGTTTCTGCTAATGTGGAGATAAATCATATTATGGCTAGGAATCATGGTGGTAGAAGTCAGAAATGTTCTTGTGTTGTAATGAGTATATATAAAATGTAGGACTGATAATGGAATGATGGCTAGGGTGACTTCATGTGAAATTGTCTGGGTTACAGTTTGTAATGCACCAGTTGGTGCACAGTTTTAATTGGGTGCTCATCCGGATCATAGAATGGAATAAAAATGGCCAGGCTTGATGTGGCTAATATAAATAGAAGGCCTAAGTTGAAATTGATTGGGGGATCTGGTATGGGGAGAAGAGCTCATAGGAGGGCAATGGAAAGGGCTAAGGTAGGAGTGGTTATGTAAAGGGTTATAGTGGATGTGGAGGGGCATAAGGATTCTTTTATGAAAAGTTTTATTGGCGAATGGCTGAAGTATTGCGTAGGGACCTGTGATGTTGGGCCCTTTACATAGTTGTATATAGCCTAGAATTTTTTGTTTGATGAGTGTAAGAAATGCCGATTAGGGCAGGAATGCTTAGTAGGAGGAGGTTCATCACGAACTTGCTGTTAAGAAGGAGAATTGAAGATTATAAAGCTTTGAGTCTTATGTGGGTACTGGGCTCTGCCATCTTAATGAGCCCTGTTCTCAGGCAGGGAAAATTGTTAGATTGAGATAATATCATCTGTTGGGTTAGGGCACTTTGTGAAGTAGGCTCTATTTCTCTTGTTCATTCATACTGAGAGAAATATTGAATACATAAAAAACGACCTGGGTGTCTCTCGTCTGAACTCAGATCATGTGGTACTAAAATCGTTTGAAAAACGAACCTTTAATACTGGCTGCACCATTGGGATATCCTGATATAACATTGAGGTGGTCAACCCCATTGTCGATATGAACTCTAGAATAGGATTTTTCTCCTATCCATAGGGTAACTTGGTCTGTTGACCAAGTCACTGGGCCAATATGTGTCAATTTAGTTAGACTAGTATGGTCTTAGTTTATATTGTTTGGAGGTTGCTGTACACCAAGGTCACCCCAACCAAAATTTTTAATGCATGGATGATTAGTTAATGCCTGTACATTTTTGAGTGTTGTTTGTATTAGGAAATTGAAGCTCCATAGGATCTTCTCATCTTATTTGGTCATATCTGCCTCTTCAGGGATGAATCAGTTTTACTGATGAAAAGTAAGAGACAGTTAGACCCTTGTGTGGCCATTCATACAAGTCCCTATTTGGGGAACAAGTGATTATGCCACCTTTACACAGTCAGGGTACCACAGCCATTGAACATGTGTCACTGGGCAGGCAGTGCCTCTAATACTGGTAATCCTTGAGGTAATGTATATGGTAAACAGGTGGGGGTAAGGTTTGCCGAGTTCCTTTTACTTTTTAAAATCTTTCCTTAAGGACATGCCTGAGTTGGGTTAACAGTTTAATACGGTGTTTAGAATATAAGTTATTATAGTTGGGCTGTTATTTCAGTCTGATATAAACTTACACAGGACAGAATGCTTTTGTTACTTATACTAATATTGTTGCTTCTACTAATAGATTAGTGCAATGTGAGGTTAGGGGTTCAGTAAAGTGAGTAGAATTGAAATACTTAAATACTGAGCTTGAACACTTTCTTTTTTCTTTTTTTTTCTTATTTTTTTATTGCATTTTAGGTTTTGGGGTACATGTGCAGAGCATGCAATACAGTTGCATAGGTACACACATGGCAGTGTGTTCTGTTTGCTTTCACCACTTCACCCACATTTGGCGTTTCTCCCCAGGCTATCCCTCTCCACCTCCCTCTCCCACTGGCCCTCCCCTTTTCCCCCAATAGACCCCAGTGTTTAGTACTCCCCTCTCTGTGTCCATGTGTTCTCATTTTTCATCACCCGCCTATGAGTGAGAATATGCGGTGTTTCATTTTCTGTTCTTGTGTCAGTTTGCTGAGAATGATGTTCTCCAGATTCATCCATGTCCCTACAAACGACACGAACTCATCATTTCTGATTCCTGCATAATATTCCATGGTGTATATGTGCCACATTTTCCCAATCCAGTCTATCATCAATGGGCATTTGGGTTGATTCCAGGTCTTTGCTATTGTAAACAGTGCTGCAATAAACATTCGTGTGCATGTGTCCTTATAGTAGAATGATTTATAGTCCTTTGGGTATATACCCAGTAATGGGATTGCTGGGTCAAATGGAATTTCTATTTCTAAGGCCTTGAGGAATCGCCACACTGTCTTACACAATGGTTGGATTAATTTACACTCCCACCAACAGTGTAAAAGTGTTCCTTTTTCTCCACATCCTCTCCAGCATCTGTTGTCTCCAGATTTTTTTTTCTGTTTAAACTTTTGATTATTTTCTATTTTATTTATTTATTTTTTAAATTTTTTATTGGATTTTAGGTTTTAAGGTACATGAGCAGAGCATGTAAGACAGTTGCGTAGGAACACACATGGCAGTGTGCTTTTCTTTCCTTCTCCCCTTCACCCACATTTGGCATTTCTCCCCAGGCTATCCCTCCCCACCTCCCCCTCCCACTGGCCCTCCCCTTTTCCCCCCAACAGACCCCAGTGTTTAGTACTCCCCTTTCTGTGTCCATGTGTTCTCATTTTTCATCACCCACCTATGAGTGAGAATATGCGGTGTTTCATTTTCTGTTCTTGTGTCAGTTTGCTGAGGATGACGTTCTCCAGATTCATCCATGTCCCTACAAATGACACAAAGTCATCATTTCTGATTGCTGCATAATATTCCATGGTGTATATGTGCCACATTTTTCCAATCCAGTCTATTATCAATGGGCATTTGGGTTGATTCCAGGTCTTTGCTATTGTAAACAGTGCTGCAATGAACATTCGTGTGCATGTGTCCTTATAGTAGAACGATTTATAGTCTTTTGGATATATACCCAGTAATGGGATTGCTGGGTCAAATGGAATTTCTATTTCTAAGGCCTTGAGGAATCGCCACACTGTCTTCCACAATGGTTGAACTAATTTACACTCCCACCAACAGTGTAAAAGTGTTCCTTTTTCTCCACATCCTCTCCAGCATCTGTTGTCTCCAGATTTTTTAATGATCGCCATTCTAACTGGCGTGAGATGGTATCTCCATGTGGTTTTGATTTGCATCTCTCTGATGACCAGTGACGATGAGCATTTTTTCATATGACAGTTGGCGTCATATATGTCTTCTTTCGTAAAGTGTCTGTTCATATCCTTTGCCCACTTTTGAATGGGCTTGTTTTTTTCCTGTAAATCTGTTTGAGTTCTTTGTAAATTCTGGATATCAGCCCTTTGTCAGATGGGTAAAATGCAAAAATTTTTTCCCATTCTGTTGGTTGCTGATCCACTCTAGTGACTGTTTCTTTTGTCGTGCAAAAGCTGTGGAGTTTGATTAGGTCCCATTTGTCTATTTTGGCTTTTGTTGCTAATGCTTTTGGTGTTTTGTTCATGAAGTCCTTGCCTACTCCTATGTCCTGCATAGTTTTGCCTAGATTTCCTTCTAGGGTTTTTATCGTGCCAGGTCTTATGTTTAAGTCTTTAATCCACCTGGAGTTAATTTTAGTGTAAGGTGTCAGGAAGGGGTCCAGTTTCTGCTTACTGCACATGGCTAGCCAGTTTTCCCAACACCATTTGTTAAATAGGGAATCCTTTCCCCACTGCTTGTTTTTGTCAGGTTTATCAAAGATTGTATAGTTGTATGTATGTTGTGTTGCCTCCGGTGCCTCTGTTTTGTTCCATTGGTCTATATCTCTGTTTTGGTACCAGTACCATGCTGTTGTGATTACTGTAGCCTTGTAGTATAGTTTGAAATCCGGTAGTGTGATGCCCCCCGCTGTGTTCTTTTTGCTTAGAATTGACTTGGCTATGCGGGCTCTCTTTTGGTTCCATATGAAGTTCATGGTGGTTTTTTCCAGTTCTGTGAAGAAAGTCAATGGTAGCTTGATGGGGATAGCGTTGATTTTGTAAATTACTTTGGGCAGTATAGCCATTTTCACGATATTAATTCTTTCTAACCATGACCATGGAATGTTTCTCCATCTGTTTGTGTCCTCTCTGATTTTGTTGAGCAGTGGCTTATAGTTCTCCTTGAAGAGGTCTTTTACATTCCTTGTGAGTTGTATTCCAAGGTATTTTATTCTTTTTGTAGCAATTGTGAATGGCAGTTCGTTCCTGATTTGGCTTTCTTTAAGTCTGTTATTGGTGTAGACAAATGCTTGTGATTTTTGCACATTGATTTTATATCCTGAGACTTTGCTGAAGTTGCTTATCAGTTTCAGGAGTTTTGGGGCTGAGGCGATGGGGTCTTCTAGGTATACTATCATGTCGTCTGCAAATAGAGACAATTTGGCTTCCAACTTTCCTATTTGAATACCCTTTATTTCTTTTTCTTGCCTGATTGCTCTGGCTAGAACTTCCAGTAATATATTGAATAGGAGTGGGGAGAGAGGGCATCCTTTTCTAGTGCCGGATTTCAAAGGGAATGCTTCCAGTTTTTGCCCATTCAGTATGATATTGGCTGTTGGTTTGTCATAAACAGCTTTTATTACTTTGAGATACGTTCCATCGATACCGAGTTTATTGAGGGTTTTTAGCATAAAGGGCTGTTGAATTTTGTCAAATGCCTTCTCTGCATCAATTGAGATAATCATGTGGTTTTTGTTTTTGGTTCTGTTTATGTGGTGAATTACGTTGATAGACTTACGTATGTTGAACCAGCCTTGCATCCCCGGGATGAATCCTACTTGATCGTGATGAATAAGTTTTTTGATGTGCTGTTGCAATCGGCTTGCCAATATTTTATTGAAGATTTTTGCATCTATGTTCATCATGGATATTGGCCTGAAGTTTTCTTTTCTTGTTGGGTCTCTGCCAGGTTTTGGTATCAGGATGATGTTGTTCTCATAGAATGATTTCGGTAGGATTCCTTCTTTTTGGATTATTTAGAATAGTTTCAGAGGAAATGGTACCAGCTCCTCTTTGTGTGTCTGGTAGAATTCGGCTGTGAACCTGTCTGGACCTGGGCTTTTTTTGTGTGGTAGGCTCTTAGTTGCTGCCTCGACTTCTGACCTTGTTATTGGTCTATTCATAGTTTCAGCTTCCTCCTGGTTTAGGCTTGGTAGGACACAGGAGTCCAGGAATTTATACATTTCTTCCAGGTTTACTAGTTTATGTGCATAGAGTTGTTTGTAATATTCTCTGATGATGGTTCGAATTTCCGTGGAATCTGTGGTGATTTCCCCTTTATCATTTTTTATTGCATCTATTTGTTTGTTCTCTCTTTTGTTTTAATCAATCTGGCTAGTGGTCTGTCTATTTTGTCGATCTTTTCAAAAAACCAGCTTTTGGATTTATTGATTTTTTGGAGGGTTTTTCGTGTCTCAGTCTTTTTCAGTTCAGCTCTGATCTTAGTTATTTCTTGTCTTGTGCTGGGTTTTGAGTTTTTTTGATCTTGCTCCTCTAGCTTTTTCCATTTTGACGATAGGGTTTCAATTTTGGATCTCTCTGTTTTTCTCATATGGGCACTTATTGCTATATACTTTCTTCTAGAGACTGCTTTAAAAGTGTCCCATATTTCTAAGGCCCATTGATAATAGACTGGATTGGAAAAATGTGGCACATATACACCATGGAATATTATGCAGCAATCAGAAATGATGAGTTCGTGTCGTTTGTAGGGACATGGATGAATCTGGAGAACATCATCCTCAGCAAACTGACACAAGAACAGAAAATGAAACACCGCATATTCTCACTCATAGGTGGGTGATGAAAAATGAGAACACATGGACACAGAAAGGGGAGTACTAGACACTGGGGTCTATTGGGGGGAAAAGGGGAGGGCCAGTGGGAGGGGGAGGTGGGGAGGGATACCCTGGGGAGAAATGCCAAATGTGGGTGAAGGGGAGAAGAAAAGCAAAGCACACTGCTATGTGTGTTCCTACGCAACTGTCTTGCATGCTCTGCTCATGTACCCCAAAACCTATAATCCAATAAAAAAAATAATAAAAAATAAAAGTGTCCCATAGATTCTGGCATGTTGTGTCTTCGTTCTCATTGGTTTCGAAGAACTTCTTTATTTCTGACTTTATTTCGTTGTTTATCCAGTCAACATTCAGGAGCCAGTTTTTCAGTTTCCATGAAGCTGTGCGGTTGTGGATTGGTTTTTGAATTCTGAGTTCTAACTTGATTGCACTATGGTCTGAGAGGCTGTTTGTTATGATTTCAGTTGTTTTGCATTTGTTGAGCAGTGCTTTACTTCCAATTATGTGGTCAATTTTAGAGTAGGTGTGATGTGGTGCTGAGAAGAATGTATATTCTGTGGATTTGGGGTGGAGAGTTCTGTAAATGTCTATCAGGTTTACTTGCTCCAGGTCTGAGTTCAAGCCCTGGATATCCTTGTTGATTTTCTGTCCGGTTGATCTGTCTAATATTGACAGTGGAGTGTTACGGTCTTTCACTATTATTGTGTGGGAGTCTAAATCTCTTTGTAAGTCATTAAGAACTTGCCTTATGTATCTGGGTGCTCCTGTATTGTGTCCATATATGTTTAGGATTGTTAGCTCTTCTTGTTGTATTGATCCTTTTACCATTATGTAATGGCCTTCTTTGTCTCTTTTGATCTTTGTTGCTTTAAAGTGTATTTTATCAGAGATGAGGATTGCAACTTCTGCTTTCTTTTCCTCTCCATTTGCTTGGTTAATCTTCCTCCATTTCTTTATTTTGAGCCATTGTGTATCCTTGCATGCGAGATTGGTTTCCTGGATACAGCACACTGATGGGTTTTGGATTTTTATCCAATTTGCCAGTCTGTGTCTTTTGATTGGTGCATTTAGTCCATTTACATTTAGGGTTAATATTGTTATGTGTGAATTTGATACTGCCATTTTGATGCTAGCTGGCTGTTTTGCCTGTTAGTTGTTGTAGATTCTTCATTATGTTGATGCTCTTTAATATTTAGTGTTGTTTTTGAATGGCTGGTACTGGTTGTTTCTTTCTATGTGTAGTGCCTCTTTCAAGAGCTCTTGTAAAGCAGGCCTGGTGGTGACAAAATCTCTGAGTACTTGCTTGTTTGCAAAGGATTTTATTTTTCCTTCACTTCTGAAGCTCAGTTTGGCTGGATATGAAATTCTGGGTTGAAAGTTCTTTTTTTTAAGAATGTTGAATATAGGCCGCCACTCTCTTCTGGCTTGTAGTGTTTCTGCCGAGAGATCTGCTGTGAGTCTGATGGGCTTTTTTTTGTGGGTGACCCGACCTTTCTCCCTGGCTGCCCTTCTTTTTATTTCAACCTTTTTGTATCTGACGATTATATTCCTTGGGGTTGCTCTTTTTGCGGAATATCTTTGTGGTGTTCTCTGTATTTCCTGTATTTGAGTTTTGACCTGTCTTGCTAGGTGGGGGACATTTTCCTGGATAATGTCCTGAAGAGTATTTTCCAGCCTGGATTCACTCTCTTTGTCACATTCTGGTACGCCTATCAAACGTAGGTTAGGTATCTTCACATAGTCCCGTATTTCTTGGAGACTTTGTTAATTCCTTTTTGTGCTTTTTCCTCTGATCTTGGTTTCTCGTTTTATTTCATTAAGTTGATCTTTGACTTCTGATATTCTTCTGCTTGGTCTATTCGGCTATTGAAACTTGTGCATGCTTCGTGAAGTTCTAGTATTGTGTTTTTCAGCTTCTTTAATTCATTCATATTCCTCTCTAAGGTATCCATTCTTGTTATCATTTCCTCAAATCTTTATTCAAGATTCTTAGTTGCTTTGCATTGATTTAAAGCATGTTTTTTTAGCTCACAAATGTTTCTCATTATCCACTTTCTGAAGTCTAATTCCGTCATTTCGTCACAGTCATTCTCCATCCAGCTTTGTTCCCTTGCTGGGGAGGAGTTTTGGTTCTTTTTAGGCGGCGAGGTGTTCTGATATCGGGTGTTTTCCTCCTTTTCGCGCTGGTTTCTTCCCATGTTTGGATTTATCCACCTGTCATCTGCGTAGTTGCTGACTTTTCGATTGGGTCTCTGAGTGGACACCCCGATTTTTGATGATGAAGTATTTCTGTTACTTGGTTTTTTTTCTACTAGTCTAACCTTTTCGCTGTACAACTGCTGAGGTCCACTTCAGGCCCTGCTTGTCTGTGGTGCACCTATAGCAGCTGCAGAACAGCGAGGGATGGTACCAGTTTCTTTTTCTGCTATCTTTGCCCAGAATGATGCCTGCCAAATGTCAGTCTTTTGGATATAGAGGGGTCAGGGAGCTGCTTGAGGAGACAGTCTGTATTATGTAGGAGCTCTAGTGCTGAGCTGTGAGCTCTGTTGTTCATTCAGGGCTGTTAGGCTGAAAAAAACCCTTTTTATCTCAGATACTCTGTCTGTGGGGGGGGGGTTGGGGTTTTCCTTGTGAGTGTCCGCCTCGCTGTCCTGCCCAGCTAGGAGGCAGTCTAGTCACTATTTGCCTGCCAAGGCTCCGCCCTGCTGGTGTGAGGTTTACCCTGTTGCTGCAGGCTCTGCCCTTCTGCTGCGGTCTCCACCCTGTTGCCACGGGCTATGCCTTGTGGCAGAGTCTCTTTGTTGTACTGGGTTGCCTCGGCAATGGCAGGCTGCATCAGCAATGGGCGTGTACCTCAGTAGGGGCTGATTGCCTCGGTAATGGCGGACGCCCCCCCACCCGCTGAGCTGCGCTTTAATAAAACCTTCTCACTGGGAGCGTTTGGAATCGCCGTTTTGTTTGTCGTACTGCGTCACCCCAAACGCTGTGTCTCTGGGATTTCCTGGGCTGGCTCACTGTTTATGTTTCACTCAGTCTCAATTTCAGCCCTCTCAGGTCTCAGTTTGCCGGTTTAACAGGGCACCCATAACAGTGCGCTTTTGTATGGAGCGTTGTGGAGCGCCTCTGTGCTCTGGCGCGGGCCGGTGCCGCACCGGTTGTTGGCTACACCAGCCAAGACCTCTTCCTGGCATCCCGCATCTCTTTTATACCTGGGAATTTCCCCGTTCTGTGGGCAACTAAGATCCGTTTGGAAATGCGTCCCCCAGTCACCCTCTTCGCACATCCAGTGAGAGCTTTCCACATTTTTTTACCTGGTCATTGTTGATGGGCATTTAGCTTGATTCCATGTCTTTGCTGTTGTGAGCAGTGCTGTGATGAACAAACATGAGCATGTGTCTTTGTGGTAGGGCCATTCATATTTGTGGGGGAAGGGGGTATATATGCAGTAATGGCATTTCTGGGCCAAATGGTACTTCTGAAAACTCACTGTTGAGAGGCCGCTGAACTTTGCATCTGTGCCTTTTCTGAAGAGCTGGTGCCTTCCTGCTTGCCAGCCCCTGTTTTCTGCCGGGATCTGCCGTGGCTCTCCTCTGGCTTTTCGCTTCCCTGCTTTTTTCCCTCTAGCTTCTAATTTTCCACCTGTGATACACCCTGGAAATTAACATCCTGGCCAGGACTGGACTGGTCTCTGACATGGAAGTTTTCGATCAGGTATGGGGAGAGAAAGGGAGAGTCTGGGTCACTCTTCTTTTCAGCTCTGGACTCAAATCAGGTCCATTCAACTGACCCTGCTCATCCTCGCTCTTCAGGTGGTAAGCACAAGGCGGGGAGGTCACTTGGAGCTGCTCAAGTGAGCTGGAGCCTTTCTAACTTATAGTTGCCTCTGTCCCCCGGATGACTTGGCTGACCGGGAGTTCCTGGAAGTGAAGTCTTCCTTCTATACCCAAGATGCCCTGCGGCTCTGGGAAACCATCTCTCGGTGAGGCCAGTGGGAAGGCCAGTGGGGGTGCCAATGGGGGTGGAGAGGAAATCTAGTAGAGCAGGAGGTCTGCATCTGGTTGGAGGCCTGGGGCCCTGACCTGGACATGTGGGCAGGGGCAGAGCTGGCTTCAGCTCCCTGGCCCTGCTCCATTGGCTGGTAAGTACGTGGAAGGAATCACAAGTCTCCACTATAAGACACACGTGGCTGTGAAAGGTGACACCGAGCTGCAGACCTGGTGTCAGGAGATCACTGAAATTGGGCTGCTGGGGGCCCAGGATCGAGGTAAGAGGCCCCTGCCCTGAGATCTCAGACACAAAACACAAGAGGCCTCCTCAGAATTTTCTGTGCTTCTTCTCTTTCTTTTTTTTTTTATTTTCTGAGATGTAGTCTCACTCTGTCTCCCAGGCTGCAGTGCAGTGGCATAATCTCTGCTCACTGCCGCTCAAGTTCAAGCAATTCTCAGGTCTCAGCCTCCTGAGTAGCTGGGATTATGGGCACCCGACACCACACCCAGCTAATTTTTTATTTTTAGCAGAGACAGGGTTTCACCATGTTGGCCAGGCTGCTCTTGAACTCCTGACCTGCCTCAGGCTCCCAAAGTGTGGGGATTATGGGTGTGAGCCACTGCACCTGGCCTCCTTTGTGCTGCTCTGAAATCTCTCAGAAGCATTTTCAACACCGGTGAAAACTTCAAAGGCCTTCTCAGATTCCACTCCCTCTCACCTAGAGACAGGTCTCCATCATGTGCACTGAGAACCCCTAGGTCCCTGATGCAGGGGACCAGAGGCTGCTCATAAATGTTTAATGACTGACTCTCAAGAACAACAGTTTGATTTGATTTGTAGTATTTGCACATTTCCATTTTATAAATATTTCTTTCTTTTTTTTTTTGAGACGGAGTTTCGCTCCTGTTGCCCAAGCTGGAGTGCAATGGTGCAATCTCCGCTCACTGCAACCTCCGCCTCCTGGGTTCAAGGGATTCTCCTGCCTTGGCCTCCCAAGTAGCTGGGATTACAGGTGCCTGCCACTACACCTGTCTAATATTTTGTATTTTTAGTAGAGACGGGGTTTTACCATGTTGGCCAGGCTGGTCTTGAACTCCTAACTTCAGGTGATCTGCCTGCCTCGGCCTCCCAAAGTGCTTGGATTAAAGGCCTGAGCCACCACTTCCACTTGATACTGTGACTATCAAGGTGATACTGACCAGCTTGCTGAACACTTTTATGTCCTGGACTGACTCTTGTGAGCCCATATGAGTAAGCAGAAACACCCCACTGAGTGGGACTCCCAGCAGAGCTCCCCATTCCCCACCCCCACCTGCTGTAGTGGCAGTTCCCATTAAGAGTTACTGAGGCTGGGTGCGGTGGCTCATGCCTGTAATCCCAGCACTTTGGGAGGCTGAGGCGGGTAGATCATGAGGTCAAGAGATCGAGACCATCTGGTCAACATGGTGAAAACCTGTCTCTGCTAAAAATACAAAAAATTAGCTGGGCATGGTGGCACGTGCCTGTAATCCCAGCTACTCAGGAGGCTGAGGCAGGAGAATTGCCTGAACCCAGGAGGCAGAGATTTCGGTGAGCCGAGATCACATCATTGCACTCCAGCCTGGGTAACAAGAGTGAAACTACATAAAAAAAAAAAGAGTTACTGAGAGCTCCTGCTGCTCTTTCTCACCCCTCTTGTTTTTTTCTCTGGGCCTGGTCCTCTGAGCTCTGCCTTCCTCCTGGCTTCACAGCTTCTGACTCTCCTCCCCCATGCAGGGTTTCCTGTTTCTTTACAGTCTCGGGAGCAGCTCTGCCACTTTCTCACCATGTGCATCTTCACCTGCATGGGTCAACACTCCTCTGTTCACCTGGGCCAGGTACTTAGCAGAGCTGGGCAGCTGAGAATTTGGGGTCTGGAGTGAGGGAGGGGTCTGTGTGCAAGTGGGCCACAGGGTTTTTCTTTCTTTCTGTTGAAATGGAATCTTGCACTGTCGCTTGGGCTGGAGTGCATTGGTGCAATCTTGGCTCACTGCAACCTCTACCACCCGGGTTCAAGCGATTCTCCTGCCTCAGCCTCCTGAGTAGCCAGGATTACAGGTGTCCACCACCATGCCTGGCTAATGTTGTGTGTGTGTGTGTGTATTTTTAGTAGAGGCAAAGTTTCACCATATTTGCCAGGCTAGTCTTGAACTCCTGACTGCAGGTGATCCACCTGCCTCAGCCTCCCAAAGTGCTGGGATTATAGGCATCAGCCACCATGTCCAGCCTAGCTAGTTTTTAGAAAATAGTTTTGTAGAGATGAGGGTCTCACTATGTTACCCAGACTGGTCTTGAACTTCTGCCTCAAGCCATCACAAAGCCTCCTGAGTAGCTGGGATTACAGGCACAGGTGAGCCACAGTACCCGGCATATTGTATTTAAATTTTAAGTGAGACCATATTTAAGTTAAAAAAAGAAAAGTAGGCTGAGTGTCCTCTCTCATGCGTGTAATCCCAGTACTTTGGGAGGCTGAGGTGGGAGGGTCACCTGAGGTCAGGAGTTTGCAACCAGCCTGATCAATATGGTGAAGCCCCGTCTCTACTAAAAACACAAAAATAAGCCTAGGAAGCCTGAGACAGGAGAACTGCATGGACCCAACAGGGGAAACTACTGTGCCACTGCACTCCAGCCTAGGCAATGGAGTGAAACTCCGTCTCAAAAAAAAAAAAAATAAAGTAAATATTGATAGTATACAGAAAGTCAGCATGTGTTATTAAAATAAATGTAAAACTAGGTCAGGTGCAGTGGCTCACACCTGTAATCTTAGCACTTTAGGACACCGAGGTGGCAGATCACGAGGTCAGTCACAAGATCAGCCTGGCCAACATAGTGAAACCCCGTCTGTACTAAAAATACAAAAGGCGGGCGGATCATGAGGCCAAGAGATTGAGACCATCCTGGCCAACATGGTGAAACCCCATCTCTACTAAAAATACAAAAATTAGCTGAGCATGGTGGCACGTGCCTATAGTCCCAGCTGCTTGAGAGGCTGAGGCAGGAGAATTGCTTGAACCTGGGAGGTGGAGGTTGCGGTGAGCTGAGATTGTGCCATTGCACTCCATTCTGGCACCTGGTGACAGAGGGAGACTCTGCCTCAAAAAAAAATTACAAAAGTTAGCAAGTCATGGTGGTACATGCCTGTAATCCCAGCTAGTCAGGAGGCTGAGGCAGGAGAATTGCTTGAACCTGGGAGGTGGAGGTTGCGGTGAGCTGAGATTGTGCCATTGCACTCCATTCTGGCACCTGGTGACAGAGGGAGACTCTGCCTCAAAAAAAAATTACAAAAGTTAGCAAGTCATGGTGGTACATGCCTGTAATCCCAGCTAGTCAGGAGGCTGAGGCAGGAGAATTGCTTGAACCTGGGAGGCAGAGGTTGCAGTGAGCAGAGATGGCACCATTGCACTCCAGCCTGGGCGACAGTGCAAGAATCTGTCTCAAATAAATAAATAAATCTAAAACTAATAAAGCAAAAAATAAATTTACCCATTTGCCTCCTAAAAGTGCTTTTAGGCTTTTTTTTTTTGAGACAGAGTCTTGCTCTGTCACCCAGGCTGGAGTGCAGTGATGTGATCTCAGCTCACTGCAATCTCCACCTCCTGGGTTCAAGCGATTCTCCTGCCTCAGCCTCTTGAGTAGCTGGGATTACAGGCACATGCCACCATGCCCAGCTAATTTTTTGTATTTTAGTAGAGTCAGGGTTTCACCATGTTGGCCAGGATGGTCTCGATCTCCTGACCTCAAGTGATCCACCCGCCTCAGCCTCCCAAATTGCTGGGATTACAGTCATGAGCCTCTTCACCCAGCTGACTTTTTTTTTTTTTTTTACCATGACCCACGGTAAGGAAGATATTTTTATTATAATTCAGCACAGGCACACATGTATGCGGAAATAAACTTTTACATCCTTACCTTTACTACTGCCTGTATTTTCTCCATGATAATTCATGTTATTTCTCTCCCGTGCCCCTCCCCAACTCTGCCTCTTTAAAATGCTGGTCAGGAAGCACTGATATGATTTTACAATCACTAACAAGTCATAACTGGCACTTTAAAAGATTGCTTAAAATCACTGCCATCCCCGTCAGCCCCCAGGGCCCTCTGCCTCCTGGCATGGGAAGTATGAGTTTAACTTTTGGCTCACTGGTTTAGACTCGTGTGTACACTGTGGCCTTTCACTGGGGCTCAGAGGGAGGGTGAAGGCCTCATGGCCGTGGGAAGAGGAACATCAATAGTCAAGACACATCGCCCTGAGCATCTCAGCACCGGGTCCTGAAATAACAGCAGATGGCCTGTCGAACACCCAGCCCTGCAGCCCTGCCCCCTCCAACTCTGCTCACAGTATGCCTGGTTCCCCTGGGCTCTAGATGGAGCCGGCCTGACATTATCAGGCAGAACCAAAATGGCAAAAACGATCGCACTAGGTCCAGTTGTCAGCACCCTTCTTTCAGCAGCTGGGTGCACTTTTGTGGCTCCAGAGGGCCCTAGTCTTTTTAGTTTTTGCTTTCCTTTTCATCAATAAGTGCATGACTGTCAGGGTTCAAATCCCAGCTTCACCTCTTACAGGCCATATATCTTTGGGCAACACACTTCGTTTCTCCAGGCCTCAGTTTCTCCATCTGTGAATTATACCCACCTCAAAAGTGTGGCATGAAGACCATCAACCCATGCAAGACAGGTGGCATCACAAAGGGCACATCTAAAGAGCTAATAAACGTTCAAGATTAGGCTGGGCGAGGTGGCTCATGTCTGTCAGCCCAGCACTTCAGGAGGCTGAGGTGGGCGGATCACTTGAGCCCAGGAGTTTGAGGCCAGCCTGGAAAACACAGTAAAATCCTGTCTCTACAAAAATTGCAAAAGTTAGCCAGGCGTGGTGGTGTGTGCCGTGGTAGTCCCAGCTACTTGAGGCTGAGGTGAGAGAATGCCTTCATCCCAGGAGGTGGAGGCTGCAGTGAGCCCAGATCACACCACTGCACTCCAGCCTGGGTGACAGAGCCAGACCCTGTCTCAGATAAAACAAAACCAAAACAAATAAAGGCACAGCTTATTCTTGTTGCTGTTTTATGATGATGCCTCGCTTTAAGAAACAGGGTGGATCACAGAGAAAATGTGAAATCTATATAGTCGAGTTCAAACTCTGACTCTTCCAACTGCTTCACCTTCTGTGCCCATTTCCTTATGGTGGCTCATGCCTGTAATCTCAGTGGGTGGATGACCTGAGGTCAGGAGTTTGAGACCAGCCTGGCCAACATGGTGAATGGGTTTTATATCTCTACTAAAAACATAAAATTAGCCAGGCGTGGTGGTGGGCACCTGTAATCCCAGCCACTTGGGAGGCTAAGGCAGGAGAATTGCTTGAACTTGGGAGGTGGAGGTTGCAGTGAGCTGAGATTGCACCACTGCTCTCCTGCCTGCATGTGAATCAAAGAAAAAAATTAAAATTGGAATACCAGCTCTGCTGTCCCTCCCAGTGCGCCTGTTGGGAGGTTGTGATTCCACAATATGTCTTTATGCATGTTGTTCCCCAGAGAGCCCAGCCAGAGGGGAGACCCCATGAGCAAGCAAGACTCCTCTGACCCACCCCAGTTTGGCAGGATGCACTAGCACTTTCTACCAGGACTCACGGAGCTGTGTGCTCCAGAGACAAAGGCTGTAACATTACCCACATCCCTGCTCTGTTGTGCTGGCTGGCTGCCAGGCCCCCTAACAGAAACCAATTCTCATGGCAAAATGGAGACATCTGTCCTGGATCCCCTCCCCACCTCCCCCTTGGGGTTGCAGCAGGTGGCCTGTAAGGGAATCCAACAGGCTTTGTGGGGTGGTGAGTGAGTTTGGCCCGATGAGCGGGCACCCTTTCTCCCTGGGACAGGCCAGGCCAGGACTCCATGTCAGGGAAGTTGGCCCTCTGATTCGAGCAGGCATGCAAAGGTGCTTCATCAACGATAAAGGATTGAAAATCTGAGGTCAGGCCAGGCACAGTGGCTCATGCCTGTAATCCCAACACTTTGGGAGGCTGTGGTAGGCAGATCATTTGAAGTCAGGAATTGAAGATTAGCCTGGCCAACATGGTGAAACCCCATCTTCACTAAAAATACAAAAATTAGGCCAGGCGCAGTGGCTCACACCTGTAATCCCAGCACTTTGGGAGGCCAAGGCAGGCCTGAAGTCAGAAGTCCGAGACCAGCCTGATCAACGTGGTGAAACCTGGTCTCTACAAAAAATACAAAAACTAGCTGGGCATGGTGGTGCATGCCTATAATCCCAGATACTCAGGAGGCTGAGGCAGGAGAATCATTTGAACCAGAGGCAGAAGCTGCAGTGAGCTGATATCGAACCACTGCACTCCAGCCTGGGTGACAGAGCAAGAAAGAAAGAAAGAGAAAGTGAGAGAGAGGAAGGAAGGAAGGAAAAGAGAGAGAAAAAGAACGAGAGAAAGAAAAAGAAAGAAAAAGAGAGAAAGCCTGAGTCCAGAGAACTTGGGTTCACCTTCCTGAGTGATCCTGTCGCCCTGATGCCTTCCTCTTCACCTGCCACACAGGTGGAGCACCTCCTCTACCAGGCCTATTTGGAGGATCCCAGGTGTGTGGGAACAGGCTGAGCACATGGCCAGGTTATCAGCCCTGACAGCAGTTGCCTTGGTCATCCCAGATCTTAATTGAAGACAGTATGAGGACTCCAGGACCTCCACCCATCCAAACACCCCCATCAGAAGGACCAACCACCTCTATAAAGGCCCTGCCTCAGCTTGTTTATCTCAGTGGTCAGGGAAACGGGAACCAATTTCCTCCAAGGACAGCTCAGAGCCCTCTGCAGACTCTGTGAGTACAAGAAAGTTCCTCTGACATTTCTTACACTATTTGTGCCTGTGTGTACCTGCTACCTACTGGTCCCACAAGGCTACTTATTCTCAGTCTAACTTTCCCCCCATGAAAGAACCCTTCATGTGCCAGAAGAAAAGCTTACTTTCATGTCTTTCTCTGAGCTAAATAGCTCTGGTTCCCTAACTGTCCCCACAGAGAACACCTAGAATGCACTCCTCTGAGCCAGGTCTTGTTGCTGTGACACCCACTTCATAGGAGGCCCTCAGAATTGCTGGCATGTTCAAGGTGCTGCTCACCCTCTGCAGAGGAGAGCCAGCTGACTTCCGCTTCATTCTAGAGGCTGCCTTTATCCTCTGATAATGACCCTTGCCCCTGCTCTGGTAGCAAGTCTTCAAGACCAAGGTGGCAGCTAGGATGGGAGTGGAGGCCATGCCCTGTGTCACCCTCCACTGCCCAGATCACTGGCTTCCACCACAGGCATTGGTGCACTGGGCCAGGATCCGTTTGTACTCACTGTTGGTATTGCTAAGTTGAGCACAGGAGAATGTGCAGTTCCTAGGGGAGGGGGTGTCACAAGATGCAACACACAACCACCGTCTCCTGGCTCCCTCTTTTCTTCCCCCTGCCACCTTCACCCCTCACCAACTTCTTTCCCTGAGAGCTCCAAATTCTCCATGCCATGGGCAGGGATCATCCTCCATCTTGGAGACACAGCTCACAGCACACTCTCAAGAGCACCTGCCTTCCACAATCCCCT
This sequence comes from Callithrix jacchus, assembly GCF_049354715.1. NCBI lineage: Eukaryota > Metazoa > Chordata > Mammalia > Primates > Cebidae > Callithrix > Callithrix jacchus. The sequence continues at coordinate 30,315,000 of NC_133507.1, forward strand.
GAGGTTAGGAGGTCATGACCAGCCTGGGCAAGAAGGAAAAACCCTATCTCTACTAAAAATACAAAAATGAGCCAGGCACAGTGGCTCACGCTTGTAATCTCAGCGCTTTGGGAGGTTGAGGCAGGTGGATCACCTGAGGTCAGGAGTTTGAGACCAGCCTGGCCAACATGGTGAAACTACATCTCTATTAGAAGTACAAAATTTAGCCAGGTGTGGTGGTGGGTGCCTATAATCCCAGCCACTTGGGAGGCTGAGGCAGGAGAACCAATTGAATCTGGGAGGTGGAGGTTATAGTGAGCTGAGATTGCTCCATTGCACTCCAGTCTGGGCAGCAAGAGCAATACTTCATCTCAAAAAAAAAAAAGAAAAAAAAAAGCACCTGCCTCCCACCTCAGCCTCTCAAGCAGCTGGGACCACAGATGCACACCACCACACCCAGCTAATTTTTTGTATTTTCTGTAAAGATGGGATATTGCTGCATTTCCCAAGCTGGTCTCAAACTCCTGAACTCAAGCAATCCACCTGCCTTGGCCCCCCGAAGTGCCGGGATCGGACTGCAGACATGAGCCCGGGACCCAGCCAATCCCAACTACCATTTTTCAAGTGACTTTGCCTGCACCTCACATAGGTCAGGTGGGGAAAAGACAGAAAGGGTTTCTGCTACTCTCTGTCGCAAGTTTCAGCTACCACAGGGCTGGCCTGAAAGGAGCTGGAGGAGGAGTCTGGGGGGTGTTTTTATTTTTTTATGCGTGCTCTAAATGCAGGCAAGGATGCCAGGAATCGGTCTAGTATCTCCTATCTGGTTTTAGACAGAGACACGTGGGCACTACAAATAACCTGGAAGCCCCTTCTGCTTCAGTGAAACCCGAGAGCAGGACGCATTCCCATCAGGGCAAGTGGGAAGCCTGGGGCTGCATATCCTGCACTCTGCCTCTGAGGAGATGGAGGGGATGGGTGCAGAAGGGTCCGGCATCTTCCATAAAAGGGGCTAGTCCTCGCTCATTCCAGATCCCGGACACCTGTGAGGCAATGGAAGCTCACTGCGCTGTCAGCACCACATCACTCACACAGATTAGGCCTCAGGGAATCTCCGAGACCATAAATCATCAGGTGCGGTTGGGGGAGGGGAAGCACACACCACTTTTATTCCAAAGGTCACTGATGCATCTTCATGCCTTTAAGGCACTTGCTGGCCAAAATGTTTCCTTTCTCCTGCAAAGGGAACTTGTGATTTGGGGACTTGTGTCCTTCTTTCCCTTCCAGAGGTTGCCTTTATCAGACCCCATGCTCCTGTCATCTCATCCTGCCTTCCCCCAGGCTGCCCTTCTCAGCCCTGTGGTCCCTTCTCAGCCCTGTGGTCACTTCTCAGCCCTCTGTTCCCTTCTCAGCCCTGTGGTCCCTTCTCAGCCCTGTGGTCCCTTCTCGGCCCTGTGATCACTTCTCAGCCCTGTGGTCCCTTCTCAGGCCTGTGGTCCTGCTGCCAGCACACCCTGGGTGTCTTTCAGCAGCACATGTCTACTCAGCCTTTGCTGCAAACCTCAGAAATATGGGTGAGGACATGACAGCTAGCATTCTCAGGCAGGTGTCCCTGCTCTTTCTCACCAGCTCTTCTAAGCAGCCTATTGTCTAGGAAAGGAGGTAATCCAAGCTGCCGTCCCCCCCAAGAGGCCCCAGGCAGGCGAGTCAGTCTTCCCAGCCCTCTCTCCCAGTACCTGGGAGATAATCTTGTGATGAGTCATGAGGGGAGGCACCTTCCCAGGCTCTGAGCAAACTCCCACCCCTGACCCTGGCACAGGCCTGCAGTGGTCACCTCTTTCAAGCCCCTCAGCTCAGCATAAAAGCAAGAACTCATCTCAGAGACTTCAGCAGACTCATCCTCCCTGCCCCCCTCCACAGCTGGAGCAGGCTCAGGCCACAGGGAGGCCAGGCCAGCAATTTTACCATGCTGTGTGCTCCGGGAACGCAGCAGGCAAAACCTGGACCACCCTCACTGCCGCCTGCTCCTCACCCCACCAAGCTGGGAATAGCAGAAACATCTGTTTGGAGTGTAGAGGCTCCCTGGACCCAAACCTTGTGCTGGGGAAGCACCACCTGGAGTCGCTCTGGCTCTAGCTGCCAAGGGGAGCTGTGTTCCCTTCAGGCTGGGGCACAGGGCCACCACCCCATGGCCTGTGGCATCCTCTCTCTCCCTGCCACAGCCTAGCCTGGTCCAGGGTGGAGGTGACTGAGGTGGCCAGGACATAAGCGGGGACCACACTGGACTTAGACAACGAACAAAGAACCCTGAAAGACAGTGTGGCCTCTCTTCTGGGGTGGGTGCTGGTGTGCTCTGCATACTCTGACAGTCTGGTTGTTGACGGATGCCCAATCTGAGCTTCTGCAGCTGGGCCCTGTCCTCAGGAGCTGCCTGCTCCCCACACCACGCACTCCCCTTGGCTCTACCTCCCCATCATCTGGATCCAGTTGCACAACACGCTCAGCCAGAGCTGTTTCTGCAATTAGGATGACAGCTGACCCCAAGCAGCCAAGACAGAAAGGCTTTTCAAGTATACAAGGAGTTCTTGTGACCCCAGGGGGCTGACTCCAAGCACGTCATCCAAAGCAACCCAAGAGCTGATACCAAGATTCCAAAAATGAGGAGCTCAGAGCCAGTGTCTCAATTCTGCCCCCAGAGTGAGAGTGGCTGCCCCAGAGAGGGGCGGCTGTTTCAGGTCAAAGGGAGACTTACAATACCACATATGGGTCACAAGACACCCTGGCTTTGGTTCCTTCCCTGGCCAGGCTCAGGGTCCAGGGAGGGGGGCCGGGGCCAAGGCCCAATGATTGGGCCAGGAAAGGAGCAGGGAAGGCAGGTGAGGCCTGGGGTGAGGCTCCTTCAACCCAACAAGCCCATGAGGACCACTCTTTTTTTTTCCAGTCGGAGTTTCACTCTTGTTGCCCAGGCTAGAGTGCAATGGCGTGATCTCGGCTCAACGCAAGCTCTGCCTCCTGGGCTCAAGTGGTTCTCCTCTCTCAGCCTCTTAGGTAGCTGGGATCACAGGCAGGTGCCACCATACCCAGCTAATTTTGTATTTTTAGTAAAGACGGGCTTTCTCCATGTTGGACAGGCTGGTCTTGAACTCCTGACCTCAGGTGATCCGCCTGCCTCGGCCTTCCAAAGTGCTGGGATTATAGGCATGAGCCACTGCACCCTGCTCGGTGAAAACTGCTCTTAAATGTGGGCACTGAGGACCCAGACCAGAAATAGACATGGTCAGTTGCAGATCGATGTCAGAGGCTCACACCAGCGGGCACAAAGGCAGGGAGAGAATGGCAAATGTGCCCTCCAGAAGGCTTGGCTTTGGGGATGGCCTTCCTTCTCTCTGAGCTTCAGAGAGCTTAGCGTCGGGCAGCCCCAAACACCACTTATCTGTGCCCTGCTCCCTTCCCTGAGGGCCTGAATGAACCACAGCCACCGCTCCTGGCCCTTTATCTTCTTATTGCATTTAGTCCCCAAGAGGCCCTGGTGTGAGGCAGGAGGGGAGTGAGGTTGGGCACTCATACTATAGCTTCCTCCCTGCCAGGTCACAGAAAGCTGACTACAGCCATTTGCCTGAGCATGGCCCTCATCAGACCATCTTCTCCACCCAGGCCATGGGCTGCTGACCATGCACTGCTGTTCTTCCGAGGCTGCTCAGGGCCTGGTCCTCTACCTCATCCCTGCCCACGCTTCTGTCAAGAGTGTCTGTATGAAACTCTCCTCGCCCAGTTTTTGACTGTGCCCCTGTGCTGTGCTGGAGCCCCGGCAGACAGACCTGACTTTGCCACCTCTCCTGAGGCCTTCAATCAATGACCAAATCCCAAACTCACTTTCCAGGTGCCTTCTGAGCCCAGAGCCATCTCCATCCTCACCTCAGGAGTGGGACCTAAGCGGCGAGGCAATTTCACAATCAATGCCAGAACATGATTTAGGGAAGGAAAATGTGATTGGAAGCAAAATCAGCTTTTTGATTTTTAGACAGAGTATCATTGTCACCCAGGCTGGAGTACAGTGGCTTGATCTCAGCTCACTTTAACCTCCGCCTCCCGGGTTCAAGCAATTCTCCTGACTCGGCCTCCCGAGTAGCTGGGACTATAGGCACACACTGCCATGCCTGGCTAATTAAAAATCTTTTTTTTTTTAATTTTTTATTGGATTTTAGGTTTTGGGGTACATGAGCAGAGCATGCAAGGCAGTTGCGTAGGTACGCACATGGCAGTGTGCTTTGCTTTGCTTCTCCCCTTCTCCCACATTTGGCATTTCTCCCCAGGCTATCCCTCCCCACCTTCCCCTCCCACTGGCCTTCCCCTTTTCCCCCCAATAGACCCCAGTGTTTAGTACTCCCCTTTCTGTGTCCATGTGTTCTCATTTTTCATCACCCGCCTATGAGTGAGAATATGCGGTGTTTCATTTTCTGTTCTTGTGTCAGTTTGCTGAGGATGATGTTCTCCAGATTCATCCATGTCCCTACAAATGACACAAACTCATCATTTCTGATTGCTGCATAATATTCCATGGTGTATATGTGCCACATTTTTCCAATCCAGTCTATCATCAATGGGCATTTGGGTTGATTCCAGGTCTTTGCTATTGTAAACAGTGCTGCAATGAACATTTGTGTACATGTGTCCTTATAGTAGAACGATTTATAGTCTTTTGGATATATACCCAGTAATGGGATTGCTGGGTCAAATGGAATTTCTATTTCTAAGGCCTTGAGGAATCGCCACACTGTCTTCCACAATGGTTGAACTAATTTACACTCCCACCAACAGTGTAAAAGTGTTCCTTTTTCTCCACATCCTCTCCAGCATCTGTTGTCTCCAGATTTTTTAATGATCGCCGTTCTAACTGGCGTGAGATGGTATCTCCATGTGGTTTTGATTTGCATCTCTCTGATGACCAGTGACGATGAGCATTTTTTCATATGATTGTTGGCCTCATATATGTCTTCTTCCGTAAAGTGTCTGTTCATATCCTTTGCCCACTTTTGAATGGGCTTGTTTGTTTTTTTCCTGTAAATCTGTTTGAGTTCTTTGTAGATTCTGGATATCAGCCCTTTGTCAGATGGGTAAACTGCAAACATTTTTTCCCATTCTGTTGGTTGCCGATTCACTCTAGTGACTGTTTCTTTTGCTGTGCAGAAAACATCTCCTTTTAAGTGGCCTGGAGAGTAATCAGTTTCTTGCTAACTGGCTGCTGTGGGTCAGGCAAGCAACAGCATCTCCCCATCAGTCCAGAGAGGACAGATCCAGAGCTCTGGGGGACGCTGTCTGGCTGCCCTTCATGCCTGGTCTGTGACTGGTCTCCCAGAGGACACCCCAGAAGCTGGGCACCCGGCAAAGAGGGCAGGTATCCCAGGAACAGAGTCCCCCCACCCACTAAGTGCTGTGTGACTAGGAACATCCCTCTCCAGGCCTCAGTCTTCCCATCTGCTCAAGAGGTAAACAGACCACATGGCCTCGGGGTCCTTCAGCTTTGTAGACAGCTGCACCATGTTCCACTTGTCCCATGTCCCATCTGGGGAAACAGTTGGCCTCGGGACCGGGCTGGGGCTGGCAGCCAGCAGGAGCCACCACACTCACTCGGCCATGGTGAAGGCCAGCTCAAAGTTCTTCTGCCACTGCGTGGGGCTCAGGGAGTTGTAGTCGAAAGCATCAGGAAAGAAGGTGTGCACCAGGGCGCAGAAGGCTGTGCTGTCACTCCAGCTGGAGAAGTTCTGCTGGTCCACGTGCTATAGGAGGGGAGTGCAGTCAGTGCAGGGTCCAGATGCAGATGCCTGGAGTTTCTCAGCACATGCTTCGGGCAGTCAGGAACCCACTGGGAAGGCATGATGACTGTGGCTCCCATTCCTTAACCCCAGCCTCAGCAGGCTCCTGCCCAGGCCAGAGAACAAAGACAGGGACAATGCCTGGTCAGGCCTTTTGGGGGGTGTCCCAGGAGCTGGGAGGGAGCCTGGCTCACCTGGTAGCCCAGCATCGAGCAGGATCTGCTTGACGCCACTGGTGCTGGCTACGCTGAAGCTCTGCATTTGCTTCAGCCAGGCCTGGGTCTTGCCTTTCACCCTGCAGAGCGCAGGCCTGCTGTGGGGGCCTCAGCTACCATCTCCCACTGTGGGTCTGGGATAGGAGAGGCCATCCCTGCACCCCCAGGGAGGAGGCCCCTGCTCCCTCTGCTCACCCAGGAGAGATGCTGGCAGCACACAGGCTAAGCTGTGCCTATGTCCATGGCACTGCCCCATACACCAGCCACTCAGCCTCCTTTGATGGTATGCAGCAGGACCATCCTCATCCAAACCGCCCTCCATGTCCCTTGTCTACTTCCCACCCCAGTAAGCAGGGGTCCCTTGGGAATCCTGAGACAGAAGACCCTGGCTCACCCACACAGCCCCAGGCCCTGCCTTCTGCCTGGAACTCCTTTCCCTGTTCCTTCCTCCCCCGCCTCCTTCTGAGCTCCCCTCCTAATGGAGGGCCTCCTTCCCTGATGGCTCCTTCCAAGCCAGGAGGGATGATTTCCTCTTCTGGGCCCCAAGGACAGTCCATAATGGTCGGGACCAGGTTGTTTGGGGTGAGTGGGGACACATCCTGAGTTGGCCTCCCTCACTAGAGTTGAGCAGGGACTGGCTGGCGTCTTCATTATCCCACAAGGTCTGAGCCACACCCTGCACAGAGCTGGCATCAATACCAGGAACTGACACAAAGACAGGCTGAATATGCAAAGGTGGCTGGAGCCCAGGAAGCCTTGAGGCCTGGTAGTGGGCTGCAGGGCATTCGGTCCTAGGGCACCACCTCTGCAGTCCTGGGGCAAGGCCAACCCCATGCTGGGCCTCCCAGCTCCCACCAGGAATCTCAGTCCCCATCCAGTCCCCAGTCATGCCCATAAACTAAAGGAGCCACAACCCATGGGGAACATGGGTGTGAGGGCAGCCTGGGGGCACTGGGGACAGACCAGGGGCCTCGAGAATGGTGGAGGAAAGAGGGGCCCTCACCAGGCCCCATCCCATGCCTCACAGCCCTCTTCCCCCAGTAACTGGGGCCCCCGTTCCCCCAATATGTCCTGTGGCCCAGCCCTAACTTTGTGCCTTGCCCGAGAGATCTTGTCTTGGGGAATAGGACAGGTCTGAACCTGGCTCTTCAGTGCCCACCCAGCCCCTGCCTCATTGTAGGCACACTGGGGGAGCACCCCCATCTGTGAGTGGGCATCTGTACTTCACCCCCTTCTGTGAGTGGGCATCCATATTTCCCCTCCCCCCATCTGTGAGTGGACATCTTATTGCCCCTCCCCCTTCTGTGAGTGGGCATCTTATTGCCCCTCCCCCTTCTGTGAGTGGGCCTCCTTACTTGCCTATCATCTTCTGCTCCCACTTCTCAAAAAATGCCTTCCGGGGCTGTGCCCCTGAGGTGTGGGGCAGCATCTGCTACCTCAACAGCTTCCTGCGATGCTCCCCTGGCTGATGGACTTGAGTTGTGGCTGGCGGCTGCCGGGACATGGGCAACTGGGGTGGTGTTCCCAGCGGTGGGCTGAGGAGAAAATCGCCGAGTTGGGATGTGGGCCCAGCAGCCATCACTAGCTCAGCAGGCCCTGGGGTCTCCATCCCACTGAGTGTGACAAGGCAGCTGCACCGTGATGGGCACTCAGAGAGGAGCCCTCTTGCTGGGGACCCCCGCCAGTTTGGCAGGTTTTCTGAACTGTGCTGCCTGGCACAGGCCTGGCCCATAGACCCAACTCAGGAGGGATACCAGGCCCCTCTCTGGACATCACCACCCCCTGGCAGATGTCAGTGCCTGGGGAGGACAGGGGGCCCCCTCCTCGGGCAGGAGATGCGCCCAGAACCAGCCCAGTGGGGCCAGGCCTCCTGCCTCCACCATGAGATAAGACCCCTCTGTTTCCTCTGAAAGTGTTTGCAAGGAAGTCATAATTATCTTTTAATGATTAAAGAAAAAAAAAGCCAAGCCTGCTACCCGCCCCCACCAATTACAGTCCCACTGGCCAGAGGGGGAAGCCTGTGCCACAGGGAAGGCCTGGCTCACCTGCCCCTGCCCACAGTTTGGCAGGTTTGAGGGACCCCAGCGGGCTGGGATGGAAGAAGACCACGCTCCTGTCTTCCCCTTCTTGCTGGCTGAGACACATCCTCCAATTTTTTTTTTGAGACAGAGTCTCACTCTGTCACCCAGGCTGGAGTGCAGTGGTGCCATCTTGGCTCTCTGCAACCTCCGCCTCCCAGGTTCAAGCGATTCTCCTGCCTCAGCCTCCCAAGTGGCTGGGATTATAGGTGCCCATCACCACAGCTGGCTAATTTTTGTATTCATTTATTTATTTGAGACAGAATTTCACTCTTATTGCCCAGGCTGGAGTGCAATGGCACGATCTTGGCTCACTGCAACCTCCGCCTCCTGGTTTCAGGTGATTCTCCCACCTCAGCCTCCCGAGTAGCCAGAATTAGAGGCATCCACCACCATGCCCTGCTAATTTTTGTATTTTTACAGAGATCGGTTTCACCATGTTGGCCAGGCTGGTCTTGAACTCCTGACCTCAGGTGATCCACGGTCTTGGCCTCCCACAGTGCTGGGATTCCAGGGGTGCACCAGGGTGCCCAGCTCCTCTTCCAATCTTTTGACTGACTTGAAGGGTCCACAAAGAAACCAGCCTGTGGCCACATTTCTCCACTCAGCCCCACTGCCCCACTCCCTGCTCACACCTTCCCCCAACCCTGCCACCCAGTGCTTTAGAGATCCAGCCCCGAGCCTTCCATGGAGACACCAACCCCTGGATGGCCTGTGCCAAAAGCCGAGAACACATCTGGGCTGTGGCAACCACGCAGGAACACCGGCCCTGACCCACCTGTTGCTGTGTTTGCTGGCTGTCACTGCCCCATGGCCAGAGCTTGACACAGACCTTGTGAAAGAGGAACTCTTCTCTGTGAAACAGAGAGAGGGAGAGAAGTGACACACCCCTGCCCAGGGAGGGCCGCCACAGCCTCCCTTCCTTGGACCCGGCATCACTGAGTGGATGAATGAACCCTCTGGGCTAAGCCAGCCCTGCCTCAGTGACAGTGGCAAAGAAAGGAAGATGGACACTCACAGCAACAGAATCAAAGAGGTCTTTTCAGCTGCCCCCACCCTGCCCCTGAGAGCACACAGCTCAGGGCCCGTGCCATGTATCCCACGAACACTGCTCCAAAACCCATCCCACAGAGGCCTGTGCCACCTCTGCCAGAACACAGCACAGAGGCCTGACTACAGGCCACATCAGGCCTGGGGCCTTGAGGGAGGGACAGTGCCAACGTGCAGGGCAAGAGCCACCTTTCAACTGTGGCCTCAACCTGTAATAAAAGCCACAGTTGCCTCACCAGGGGATGACGCTATTTCTCAGCATCTCTGGGCAGGAGCCCGGGAGGATGAGCTAAGGGAAGGGGCAGACATGGCAGGCAGAGGCAGGGCTGGGCTCGGCTTGGTCGCTCATTTTCCAAGTCACCCACTGACTCTCCCTCCCCAGCCCCGACCCTCCCACTTTCATCCCAAGGGGAGGTCCACCCAAGGCCATGCTGTCCTGCTCCTACCACTAGGACTGGGAGTCCAGGGCGTGGTGGCCTCACTGGGGCTCAGGTTGAGGCCCCCCCAGGGCAGCAGATGTGGGTGATAGAGCTGCAGCTGAGGTCTCCCCAGAGAACCTGTCAGAGACTCGGGTGACAGCCATGACTGGCTGGTGGGGCAGCCGCAAGGAGAGACTCACAGGGCAAGGCCTGGGGGGATCTGGTGCCTGGAAGGTTTGGGCAACCTCGGGGGGACCATCACCTGGACCTGTAACATGACCAGCAAGGGTGGGTGGTCAGCTGTGGCAGCCACAGGGGCCTGAGACCTCCCAGAAGGGCTCTAGCCTTCCTGAACCTTCCTCCAACCTCCTCCAGGAAGGCCTCCCTAACTGCTCCAGCCTCCCTGACCTCCTACCAGGGACATCCTGCTGCTCCAACCAGAGCTGATGTTCCCAGCTTCCCTTCATGGCCAGCTTCATAAACACTAGTTGGCTCATCAGCCCACTCTCCACCCTATTCAGTGCTTAGGAAAATTCCTCAGCCTCTACTTGCTTTCCTCTAGAAATGGGATAGCTCACTACCACCTGAGATCTCCCGACTTTCCTCTATGTTTCAAAAGTTCTACTGAATGATGCTGCACTCCTGGCAGCCTCTCTGCCTGCTGGGGTTCAGGTTAGAGTCCCCACTCCCCCAGGCCAAGGGCTGGCCTGGCACAGATACTTGACCAAGGCCTTACTAAACCCCCAAACCTACCCAACCACCCCTCCACTGCCCTCAGCCCTACCTGCCCCCAGCTGGTGCCCATTTTCCACGATGCAGGAGTTTAAGGCCTTTTTCATCTCTGACTCACTGGCCTCATCATGATCCAGACTTTGCAGAGATATAAATGGCACCGAGAGCCTGTCAGCCAGGGAAAGCTGCCCACTCCCAGAAGCTGCCTGCCCCAAACCCCCTCCTGGTTCTGGCAAGATCCTGGGAGGCAAATACCTCCACTGGGCTCCTCCCAGAGTCCCAAAAAGCTGAGGACAGACATCAAGATTGAGGGTTCCAAAGTAGGTGAGGCCACCTCACCCTTTCCCTCAGGCTGGATCACAAGACAGTCAGGAGTGCCTGGCCCCCTGCCCCTCTCACCTGTGCCAGGCTGGCATGGCTGCCCTTGCAGGGGCAGCAGGAACCAGTGACAGCAGGTCCTTCTGTGCCAACGATGAGCAACAGTGCCCTGATCATGCTGAGGCCCGTGCATGGGTGGCCAGGACACGATTTACCTGGCCATTCGGAGCCTGGTCAGCTGCAGGCAACTCATCCATTTCAGCTGGGCGGCAGGAGTGGGTGGGGCAGGTGAGGGCAGACAGACAGCCTAGACTAGGAACTAGTGGGGAACCTGTGATCCAGGCCATGCTGACCTGGGCCACATTACTTCCTCTCAAGTTCTCAGTTTCCCCATTTGAGAAATGGGAGCAGACTAGGCAAGCGGCACTCAGCATCCACCCAACATCCAGCCCTTCTTCCAGGCACACCCCTTATGCCAACCAGCTTCAGTCCTCACAATAGATCCTACCAGAGCCATTTGACAGATGGGACCCGAGGGCTCCAAGAGGGCATGTACCCTGCCCAAGGCTATACAGTGGAAACCAGCTGGGACTTGTGGCAGGGAAGAAGTTCTCAACTGTGGTCCTGCTCCCCTGCTCCCAGCAAAGGCGTCTGTAGGGCTGGTAGGGGCTCCACCAAGAGCCCAGGATGAGCAGCTTGAGAGGTCAGCTATGCGTCTTGTAGATGCCCTGGTCTACAAGGTTCCTAGGGAAATGATGATGCAGCCCTGGCCCAGAGGGCTCAGCTCCTCCTGCAGCCAGGGCTGGAGGCATGCACCCTGCCATGGGGAATAAGTCTGATAGGGGAGCCGGGCTCATAAACATAGGGGGCTGTGTCCACATAAGGATGCCTCACACAGTCTCCATCCAACCCATCGGGGCAAGGAGGACCTCTCAGAGCCAGGGGTGCCTGAGCCACATCCAGAGTGAGCCCGGAGGATGAGCAAGGGAGGGCACGCCTGGCAGAGTGGTCAGTGTCTGCTTCTGCAGAGACATCAAGGCACAGGTATTCTGACCACGCCCACCTGGGACTCAGGCAAATGGAGCAGCACACCCAGGCTGCCTGCCCAGTGTCCTTGACACCTTAGACAAGAAGGAACCCAAGGTCCTCAGCTCTGTGTTTCAGGAGCACCCTCCAGAAGATGTCAGAGAGGGGCACAGTGGAGCAGACCAGACAGCAAGACACTTCTCTAGCCCTGGGCAGGAACCAGGGAGGGGAGATGGGGCACTGGGAGAACCACGGGCAAGAAGAACTGGGAGCTTTGGGGAAAAGAGATGGGCTGGGAGACTGGACGATGTGGAAGAGGAAGGGTGCCAAGCCTCTTCCAAGCCCAGACTTGGTAGCAGGGCAGGTTTAGGGGGCAAATGGGGCTTTCAGTTGGGGCATGATGAGGGCATGGGGCACCTGGAACAACAGGCAACTGAGGGGGTAGCTGAATTTTTTAGTCTGGAGTTCAGAGAAAAGAAGGATGAGGCTTGGCACAGTGGCTCACACCTGTAATTCCAGCACTTTGGGAGGCCGAGGGGGGAAGGATCATGAGGTCAGGAGTTCGAGACCAGCCTGGCCAACATGGTGAAAACCCATCTCTACTAAAAATACAAAAATTAGCTGGGCGTAGTGGTGGGCACCTGTAATCCCACCTTCTTGGGAGGTTGAGTCAGGAGAATCACTTGAACCTGGGAGGTGGAGGGTGCAGTGAGCTGAGATCACACCACTGCACTCTAGCCTGGGGTGACAGAGCAAGACTCTGCCAAAAAAAAGAGAAAGAGAAAGACAGAGAGAGAGAGAGAGAAAAGAAGGATGAGCATGTTGAAAAACAGGAATCAGGGCACTCATTGGGCTCTTGGAAGTCCACCAGAGGAAGAGCAGCTTGGGGCTCCTGGGATAAGGTCCCCACATTTCAGGAAGCAAAAGAGCAGTCACCAGAGAATGAGGAGCAGCCAGAGAGATAGGAGGAGCCCTTGAAGAACGGTGAGAAAGCCAAGGCCAGGAAGGAAGTGAATCCAGAAGCCAGGCATGGGGCTGGGCACAGTGGCTCACACCTATAATCCTAGCACTTTGGGAGGGTGAGGTGGTTGGATCACTTGAGGTCAGGAGTTCAAGGCCAGCCTGGTGAACATGGTGAAACCCCCTCTCTACTAAAAATACGAAAATTAGTCAGGCGTGGTGGCACATTCCTGTAATCCCAGCTACTTGGGAGACTGAGGGAGGAGAACCGCTTAAACCCAGGAGATGGAGGTTGCCGTGAGCAGAGATTGCACCACTGCACTCCAGCCTGGACAACAGAGTGAGACTCTGTCTCAAAACAAAAGGGAAAAAAAAAGCCAGTTTCATCCAAAGGCAGCCTGGGGTGGAAGAATAGGTAAAGAGAAAATGCAATCAGGCGTCCATTGGGTTCAGCAAAAGAAGAGGCTACGGGTGCTTAGAAGCATGGGACAAGGGATGGCGGGGACAGGAGAGGCCTAGGGGAGATGTCCCAGGGAAATGAAGGCAGTATAGTAACTTTAGCCCTGAGTGCAGCCAGGGGAAGGGGTCTGAGGGGTTTTTCCAGAGGGAAGAGGCAAGACCACATTTATAGGCTAAGAAAGGTGAGGGGACATCTCCAGGGTGGGGACCCTGGGGAGCTCAGAGTGGACAGGACCCAGAGCCTGAGGAGAGCCAGCCTTGGAGAAGAGGTGACCCCTCAGCTCTTGACTCAGGAGTTGGAGGAGGAGAGGCCAGGCCCATTCTCAGGAACACAGGAGAAGCACTCAGCGTCTCAAGGCACGCACAGCAGAATGGGCACCCCTCCAGCATGTCAGCCATGGCAGCCATGTCGGCAGGTGGAGGAGAACCAGCCAGTCTAGCTGGAACCCTGGTCCCCACTGTCACCAGGGCTCTGGCTCTGGGGTCTTCATGCCCTCCCCCCAATGCCCCAGCTCTTGTCTGACAGTTCCACAGGCCCAGGTAGGGCCCTGGGAGAAAAGGCTGAGGGTGAAACCATTTTTCCAGGAAATGTGTGTCTCTACGGATGGGTGGGGTGGCGGGTCCCCCACAGATGCCTGTCCCTGCATGTTGTAGTCCCCTCAACAACCCCCATGGTGCCTCAGGGGACCAGGTGCTATACCAGACCTGGAAGTCAGTTCTCTCAGCTAGATCCCTGCTAAGGGAGGAGGGAGAAGGGGCTGGGCTAATGCAGGCCGGGGTGTGGGGCTGAGTCCAGACTCCCAAGCTCCCCTGCCCCAAGACTAGAAGCATTCCTCACCTGGGGAAAGGGCTCTGCCCAGGCCTTGGGTCAAGGAGCAAGGGGCTATTCTGAGACCACCCTCTGACCCATCATCATACAGATGGGGAGAGGCAGTGGCAGAGTCAACCTATGGTACTCAGGTCTCCTACTCCAAGCCAGGGCTCTGTCCACGAAGTGCTCTGGCCTTCTGGGGAAAGAGAGGAAAACTCAGGCCACTTGTCTCCCAGGGCCTGGGTTAGTGTGTGCCCCAGCCCACGGGCTCTGTCTTAGACGAGGGTGAGGAAAAGGAGTGGGACTGGGGCCACCACCCAGCGGGACCTTCACAGAACCTAGCGCTCTTCAACCAGAGGGCTGGGCTGGAACGAGCTGTCCCCGCAGACCCCTCAGTAGGCTACTGCCGTCCTCTGTTCAGGGCAGCTGCCTTGGTCATTGGGAAGGAAACCAGGGAGGCACCTCCAATCTGGGACTGGGCAGAAATTGCTGGAGAGCCCTGGCACTGGGGACAGGTCCTGTCGAGCTGGCCTGGTACCCCCCAAGAGTCCCCACATCAGCTTTGTTCGAGAAGGGGGAGGTGCCCCATGAGGGAGCCCAGGTCTGGGGTAATAAGTCTGATTTCAGGGGCCTTCATATTGGAAAAACTTTTGGACATTTTTGTGAGGGAGGATGAATATTTCAGGCTTTCTGGGTGCTGCCTGAACTGCATGGACCCATCCGTGGGGACAAAGCCCATGCAGGGCCAGAGCCCCATCCTAAGATGATTCAAACGCTGACCTGGCCTCCTCCACTGACACCACCGTTTGAAAGGACTCGATTCAAACTTCTCCCTAAAGTATTTAACTCTCTTATCAGAGTGTGTCTGGGAAAGGAAGGCAGATAAGGCGAGTCTGGTTTCTTTCACAGTTGGGCCTCTGACATGGGCCTCCTGGTGGCTGCTCCTGCAGCCTCTGTGACCTCCGCCATGAAAACTAAGTGGCTCCAGCTCAGTTGAGTATGACATTTCCAGGTTGCAGCTCTGGCCCAACCTGCTGGGGCCTGGGCCTGGCCTCAGGCTGCCACCATCCACCCCAGGCCCCCAGCTGGCTCCCAGCTCCCTGCTTCCAGCCTAACAGGATTGTTTGATCAGCCCTTCCTGCGCTGAGTCCAGGGCACATTTATATACTGGAGACAATCTACCACCAATCCCTCAGTCCACAGTTTGAAAGCAAACAGGTCTCTAAGTGCCGTGGCTTGTTACAGAGGGTCAGCGTGACACCGCTCTCTACAATGCCAGGTAGTACAGTCACCCCTGGCTTGTGTGGGTGGGATGAGACTGTCCCACCAAGACCCCCACTACCCAGGCACAGTCTGAGAGGTCAGATGCCCAGCTGCCTGGTGTTCGGCTGTGACTCTCTGTCCACGGCCGACACTCAAGTCTCACCCGGTGTTCAGCTGTGGTTCTCTGTCCACAGCCCACACTACAGTCTCACCCTGTGCCCTGGCTCCTTGTTTGTGACCAAGCTCTTGATCACACAGTGCTCGTCATGGCACGTCAGCCCCAGCATGTGGATGGCTCCACATGGTCCCTTCTCTTGGGCCAGACACCGGCCTGGAGGCAATGTCAATGCTCCCGAGGTGGAGGACAGCAAGAGAGGTGGGGATTGGTGCTTGTGAAGTCAGCCCCGTGGCAGCTGCCTCAGGCCCAGGGAGCCAGGGTTCAAGGGGTATGGGGCTTCTAACCCAACTGGGGACCGTAGCCATGCTTCCCCCACAGAGCTCACCTACGCTTGCTGCTCATGCCCCTCGCTGCCTGGATCTCCATCCTCCTCCCCCAAAAGGTTGATGCATCCCCTGGGTGCCTGGGTCTCTATCCTGAGCCCCCAAAAGGCTGATGCATCCCCTGGCTGCCTGGGGCTCCAGCCTCACCCCCCAAAAGGCAGATGCATCCCCTGGGTGCCTGGGTCTCCAACCTCGCTCCACAGCAGGCTGATGCATCCCAACTGACCCCAGCCTCTTCTTTCAGGAGGTCTCCCTCTCTGGTTTGCTAAGAACGAGCTCTCAGGCCCTCCTCACTCCCTGGAAGTTCCCCAGTCTATTTTTTATTTCCTTCGAACTCTTCTGCCTCAGCCCAGAGAGCTTCCGCATCTCCAGCCTTGCCGGCTCTCTGGAGTACCAGATCCAGCATCCAACTGCTTTGAGACAGCTTCACCTGGTTTCCCATAGACCCTCACATTCAGCACTGCCTGGGTGGAACCCAGCATCTCCACCCAGATCTGTGGCTCAGCAGTCCCCCAAGCCAGGGCTCCCCTCTGAGACTACCCCGTCTGCTCACTCTCCTTTGAAGTCCCTGCCCAGACCCTTCCTTTCTCTGTGGACCGTCACAATTAAGTTACCCATCTCCAGCCACGGTCCACCTTCCATCCACCCCCAATAGAGCTTGCCAGACACAGACCCTCATTCTGAGCCTCACGCACCAACTCCTAAGCCAGAGGACCAGCCTGATGCCAGTGAATAATGGCTAATTTCCATTGACAAAAGTCACAACTGGAGAGAATCCTCCCCCGTGTGTGTGTGTGTGTGTGTGTGTGTGTGTGCGCGCGCGCGCATGCGCGCGCCCACGTAAAGTGTCATGTTCAGAAGCCATACCTAAGTGTATCCACATTTCCAGACGCTCCACACGGAGCGCTGGGACACCCACAGGCTCTGCCCCCAGGACCCGAATCAGAACCTCTCACAGGCTGGACAAAGACCAGCGCCTCTGCCCCGTGCACCACAGCATTCGCCACTCCCCACCCCACTCACATGCTTCGAAGTGGCACTGTCGCCAGTGAGTCCTTTCAGCGTTTCTGAGGCTTAATGCACCGCCCCACTCTCATCTGCAGCAGCGGCAGCAACCCCCGGGGCCCCCAGCACAAAGCCTTGCTGGGAAACCCACTGAGAAGGGACTAACTACCGTGTCTGGAGCAGAGCACCTCCGGCTGCCCAACCTTGGTCTGGGGCCATCTCCCACCCTGGCTGGGACCTCCAGTGGGAAGGCCCAATCTGATACCCTCCTCCAGGCCCCCTGAGGTCTAGCCCAGCCCACAGCAGGAAATCTGAGTACCCCATGGATCGGACCAAGGAGGGAGCAGGTGCAGGTTACACAGCCGCAGACCCTGGGAACCCAACCCCAGAGCACATACCTGACCATGATGGAAAATCCCACCCAAGGGTCACTGGACACGCCATGGAAACACTGGAAACATTCTAACCGCCCTGGGAAGCCCATGTGGAAAGTAGCGATGTCCCCGTCGGCCTCTGCCCCATCCCCACACGGTGTGGGGCTCTGGCCAGTCACTGACACCAGGATTCTAGATGCCGTTTGCTGGAGGCTGGTTCCCACCTCTCTCCCTTCACAGTAAGGGATTTTTCACCCCCCAACCCCCACCCCGCGATGCAGGGTTCCCAAATGCTGCTGTTGTTTGGGAACGCCGCTGCCCCTCGGACCCCTCCCCACCCATCCAGGGGCCTGACTTCTCAATCTGGGTTAATTAATAACCAGAGCCGTCAGGCCTCAGTGAAACGACAATGCAGGGGCGCGTGAATGGAGAGGGGGGCAGGCAGGGGTAGTGACCATTCCAACACGCCCCGCGCTGCCCCAGGCAGTGCTGAACAGTCGGGAGCTGGACCTTGGCGCCCACGCCCTTGGTGTCATGGGACAGAGGAGCGAGGGAGACGGGACTCTGAGCAGGGTCTCGCTCCAAAAAAAGGCGAGGGCCCAAGACAGGTGCAGCGGGCAGGCTAAGCGTTCCTCCCCCTGCGGTCTCCAACTCCAGAGGGGTGGCAGGACCCCATCGCCTAGTCCGACCGGCCGGTGATAGGCCCCAGCCCCTAAGACGCGCGGACGCCGGTGGAGGAGGGGAAGGGGCGGCAGCCGGTTCGGAGCCCCACTCCCCGGCGCCAGCGCTCGAGCTCCCAGGGGCTCACCTGGCCGCTGCCCGACAGCGAGAAGGTGGCGTGGCTGGCGAAGTGCGCGCTGCCCAGGCGAGGCGCGCGCTCCGGGACCCCGGGCACGGGCAGGGGGCTGGGTGTGCCGGGGGTGCCCGGGGTGCCGGGTGCCGGGGACATCCCGCTGGCCAAGCCCAGCGCCTCCACCTGGCGCGTCAGGCGCTCGAGCTGCTCCTGCAGCCACTGGTTGTCCCGCTGCAGCTCGGCCACAGTGCGCGCCAGGGGACTGGCTAGGCGCAGCGTCTCCGCCACCCGCCGCTCCACGCCGCGCTGCAGTCCCTGCATGTCCTCGTGCAGCGCGCGCACCGCGCCCTCCAGCTCCGCCTCGTAGCGGCCCAGCGCCTCGCGCACAGTGCAAGCCTCCTGCGCGTCGGGGGCTGGCTCCATGTCCCAGAGGAGTGCGCTGGGCGAGAGGGCCGGGCGGGGAGAGGATCTGAGCTCCGCAGCTCCGGGCCGCGACTGGCCTTGCGCGGCTGGCTTCGCCCGAGGGGCAGCTGAGGAGGCGGGCGTGGGGCGGAGCCTCGGGGGCGGGGCTGGGGCCGACTTGGGGACACCTCCCCGCGACCTGGATCCCCGCGGGACTGTGCGGACGGAGAGCTAGCCCAGACTGTACTCTCCCAGGTTCTGGACTAAGCCCTGCGGGAGGGGCAGCGGGCCCACCTGAAGAAGGCCCTGGCCCCCCGTGGACCGTGGAGAGCACACCCGGGCTGACGCGTTCTTTCGGGGCTCTCACCCGCAAGGCCCAGGTTCTGCCGGGGGCCGAGACTCCGGCCCTACTTGGGGGCACCTAGAGCAGCAGCTCCCAGCGCAGCCTCCCTTCCTGCGGGGCCCTCCGTGCACAGCGGGCACGCGCTCACCTGTAGGACCTCCGCCTGCAAAATTGCACCTGTTCTAAGACCTCAGGGAGGAGACAGGTGATGAGGTCCCCTCCTTGACTCTGCAGGTATATGCTCTCCCCTCCCAGTCCTACTCTGTATAGTAAGATCTTCGTGCCCTTCGCACCAGTGGTCGGTGGAGGCTCCGGGCTCACCAAAGGCCCTCTATTAGTGGGTACTGGAGAGGCTAAGGGCAGACAGGGAAAGAAAGGGGCACCAGGGCTGAATCTCCAAACCCTGGAATGAGCGGCTTCGGGACTAATCGCCCCCTCCTCCAAGGAGAGTCTCAGTCGCAGGCCAGGGGTCCTACCCTGATTCCTTCTCAATGCCCTTCATGCCTGAACCCAGATAGTTCCCCCTTCCAAACACACACCCCCAACCGCCACCAGAAAAGGGAAGGAAAACAGGGTTGCTTTAGAAGGATGCAGTGATGGACGAAGCTCGCTCTCCATTTTCACTGTATCATAAAGCTGATTTCAAACAAAAATGGGAACATATCCCTCTTTATACAAAAAACCTTTTCTTTCTTTCTTTTTTTTTGAGACAGAATTGCCCTCTTGTTACCCAGGCTGGAGTGCAATGGTGCGATCTCGGCTCACCACAACCTCCACCTCTTGGGTTCACGCAATTCTCCTGCCTCAGTCTCCTGAGTAGCTGGGACTACAGGGGCACTCCACCATGCCCAGCCAATTTTTCTATTTTTAGTAGAGACAGGGTTTCACCATGTTGACCAGGAAGGTCTTGGTCTCTTGACCTCGTGATCCACATGCCTTGGCCTCCCAAAGTGCTGGGATTATAGGCGTGAGCCACTGCACCCGGCCTACAAAAAGCCTTTTCTAACTGGCCTTCTTTTTTTCCCCAAGCTTGGCCTGCCTAAAATAGGCCCAGAGACTGGGCAGTCCCAGCCAGCTGACCTGCAGGAAGGAGAAGACTGAAAGGCTTGTTCATAATGTGCTCAGCTCCCAAGGGTGTTTGGAGCTTACAAACCCTCCTGGGTTGGCCATCATTGCTCCAAAGGAACTGGAACAGCCTGACAGCTGCTAAATGCTTACTCTCTCCCCCAACCCCCGCCCCAAGGAGATGGGAAAGAACGCTGGGTTACCTAATCCAAGGAACCGTCCAGCAATTATTTCATGAAAAAGTCAAATGCCAAAAGGCGTACCTGTTGCATGTATGTGTGAGCATGTGTGTGCCTTCCAAGTGGCCATCTGGACAGGGTGAACCGAACTGCTCCCCGAATTCTTTCTCCAGGTGGAATCTCTAGTAGCAGCCTCTAGATATGCTGCTGCTGCTGCTCTTCACAGACAGCACTCAGAGCCCCTGCAGGTCTCAGCACAAGAACCTGGAGTTCAGAAACCCTGGTCTCTGCCACAGAAGCCAGTCCCTTCCCTTGTAAGATCCAAGGAAGGACAGTGTGGAGAAGTCTTGAGAGGGACTGGCTGTGCTGGTCCCCAGCCTT
Source organism: Callithrix jacchus (assembly GCF_049354715.1). NCBI lineage: Eukaryota > Metazoa > Chordata > Mammalia > Primates > Cebidae > Callithrix > Callithrix jacchus. Next base: position 30,335,163 of record NC_133507.1, read on the forward strand.
CTGTCTGTCCTCCAGGAGAAGGCAGGCTGGCTGGGCCATGGGTGGGAAGCCTGGCAGTGAAAACGAGGTGACATCGCAAAGCCTGGCCACCTGGGATGCATCCACACTCCCCAACTTCAGGTGTGTTATCTGGTCCCTCCTGAGCCACATGGGAATGTGTAAGAGGAACTTCCTGGGGAAGGGGCCTGGCTGCTTCTGGGGCTGGAGGAGGGACTCGGTCAAGGGCAGAGCTAGGGGCTCACTTCGGGTTCTGGGAAGGCAGATGGCACAAGACCACCCCTCTGGCTCCTTTTTCTTAGCAGTCAGACCCCCAAGGCAGTAGCTCAAGGTGCACCTAGGAGGGGAGAGAGGAGCCAGGGGCATGAGGAAGAGGGTGATTCTGGGGTGGGAAGGGGGAGGGTGACGGAGGGTCAGCACCACCCTCTGACCTGGCTCTGTGACAGATGGAGCCACACTGCAGCTCTGCTCCCAGGCCAGGGGCTCCTGTGGGCCCTCCCTGCAGTCCCCTTCCCGACTCTCCACAGCTCCACCCCTGCCCGGTACCAGGCTGCGAGGGAGGTGAGGGCCCCTGGATCTGGCTGAACTCCCTGCACATTCACCAGACCTGATGTCAGTGAGCAAGTGGAGGCCAACCTCCCACCAAGACCTGGGGGCCTGCCCTTCCCACACACCCCCTTGGCTCTGTCCCCCCACCTCCTGGCTCTGCCCTGGCTGCTGCCCACCAGGCTCTGCTCTTCTCTAGTCTAGGCTGGATGCAGAAGACAGGACACGCTTTCTCCAGCTCCCCTATCAATGTCTCACAAAATCAAATCCTGCCAGGCCAAAATCAAAGGTAGGGAAGTTAGCATCTTTGGGCCTGAGGTGGGGAAACTGAGGCCCTAAGAGGGGCAGAGACTGGCCCAAGGCCACACAGCAAAGCGTGCAAAGACAGGACTGGAACCCAGGGCTCTGCCCCAGACCTGGGGTGTGGCACCCCATTTCCTGTCACCTCCTGGGACAGTAGTCAGGTTCCACCAGGTCAGGGCAGCGCCTGACTGGCTGGAGGCCTCATTCCCATGAATTTGCTCCTCAGAAGCCTCCAGTACCCCCATGGCCCTCGGGACCCCCAGGACCGCTCCCTCTTTCTCCTCACTCATGCAATTCTCCTCTTTCCCTCCCCAGCAACCTTCCCAAGTGACCATGCTTTTGCTCATCCCTTCACCAAGGTGGTTCCAGAACTCTGAGCTGGGCCTCCCCCATCTCACCTGCACACCTTCCCTGGGTGGCCTCACCCCCACACCTGTGGGGTGCTTGCCCCCTCAGTGCTGAGGACTCCCACTTCTCTACCTGCCCCCAGCCTCTCCCCTGAAGGCCATACACACTTTCTAGACTGCTCAGGTCCTGACAGAACACAAGTAGGGGAAAGGACAGGAGTGGGGCCATGGAATCCCACACATGAGGTGGAAATGGGCTCTGTCCCCTTGCCTGGTTTCACTCCTTCTGCCTCTGCACCCCAGGTCCACAGCATGGTGCACAGGCACACAAGTGAGCTCACGCATTGGACCCCATTCCTGGAGAGCAGGAGCTGTCTCAGCATTTGGCTGTCCCCACACCTGAGTCACAACTGGATTTACTCAAGGCTCAATGAACATGGTGGCTGGGTCCTCTGGGAAAAGGGGACTTACTGGAGAGTTCGTGGAACTGATAGGAGCTGGATGTGGGGACAATGAAGAAGGAGGGAAGGGAAGAGGGCAAGGATGGCTCTCAAATTCTGACTCAGGAATATGGGGGTACCATTCATTACAATGGGTCGGGCAAGGTGGCTCACACCTGTAATCCCAGGTGTGAAACCTTCCTTTGGGAGGCCAAGGTGGGCAGATCGCTTGAGGTCAGGAATTCAAAACCAGCCTGGCCAATGTAGCATCCCCATCTCAACTAAAAATACAAAAATTAGCTGGGTGCAGTGGCACACGCCTGTAGTCCAAGCTACTCGGAAGGCCAAGGCTGGAGAATCACTTGAACCTGGGAGGTGCAGGTTGCAGTGAGCCGAGATCATGCCACTGCACTCCATTATGGGTGACAGAGTGAGACTCCATCTCAAAATAAAATAAAATAAAGAAAGAAGATCAAATGGGTCATAGAGAAGGTGCTTTGGAGGGACAGTGAGCTGTGGGGCTCCCCGGCCTGTAGACAAGCTTGCATCAGCCTTCTCGCTGGGTCAAAGGCAGCTGCACATCTCACTGGGATACCTCCAAGCCCCTCCACCAGCAAGGACTCAGGCTGGAGGATTAGGCCCTTCTTGGCTGTGCCACACCCCAATGGAGGTCTCTCTGGCTGGGACAGCTAGCCAGCTTGGCCATCAGGGTCTCCATCAGTGTCACCATCATGAAGGTGGCATCCAGCCACACTCTGACTCCTCATGGTGTGCAGCTGCAGGGGCCCACAGGGAGAGGGCCTCAGAGGAGAATTGCACTGCCGGGACTAAACCCCACCACCCCTGGAAAACACGCCATTCCCCCTCCTCCTCCCAAATCCTGAAATCCAGCTTCTTCCCTGGAAACTGTTGCCTTGTTATGAGATCCAAAGGGGTGGGAATGCAGGGCTTAGGTTTATCTTTTCCTGCCAGGTCGCTGGATTCAGGAGCCAAGAAGAGTGATAAAGAGGGAGGTAGAAAACTTGGCGAAGATTGCGCAGGATGGGGCCCCATGGTGGACACGTCTTGGAGGCTCCAAGTCTTATCTCCAGCTGGGTCTCAGGGTAGTGCTCAGGAGAGGGACGCATGGGTCTCAGCCCCAGTCCCACAGCTCTGCCTGCTTGAAGCAGAGCCACAAAGGCTGATCCTGGGACCCTCCTGACACCTGGATAACTTCACCTGCGCTCCACCAAACCCTCTTTTAAACTCTGTCCCTCCTTCCCACCAGACATTCTTCCAGATACACGTGTACCTTTCAGTGTTCATCTCTTTCCCCTGTATCTGAGGATGTGTCTGGGCATCCATGCTGCTTGCATCCGGGTGTGTGTGTGTGTGTATAGAGAAAATATTTGGGGGTTAAGGTGTCTGTGCTCCTTACCAGCGCAGATAGATTGTGTGTGGGGTATGAGCACATTTGTAAGTGTCCATGTTTACAGGAGGGTTTGTAATGTGCTTGCTTGCAGGTAGGGAGCATGTCTGTGTGCACACATACACATGCATGCCTGCAGTACATGTGTCGCTGTAGACATCAGGTTGTGTCTGTGCAGTGGACCACCCACATGCTTGTATGTGCATCACATGTGCACACACGCTTCCATATATTAAATGTGTGTGTGGATAATGCTGAGTGAGCATGAGTTTGAACATGTATGTCACATGCCCCGGTGTTGGCTCACTCTAATCAGAAGTAGGTCTCTGGAAGATGCAGATCCTGGCGCTGCGAGGGCTGCTAAAATTCTAAGCATATGGCTGGGTGTGGTGGTTCATGCCTGTAACCCCAGCACTTTGGGAGGCCAAGGCAAGTGGATCATCTGAGGTCATTAGCTCAAGACCAGCTTGTCTAACATGGTGAAACCCCATCTCTACTAAAATATATACCATCAGGAGAGCTCAAGACCAGGTGTCGTGGCATGCACTCATAGTCCCAGCTACTCAGGAGGCTGAAATGGGAATATCGCTTGAATCCAGGAGGTGGAGGTTGCAGTGAGCAGAGATTGCACCGCTGTACTCCAGCCTGGGTGACAGAGCCAGACTCCATCAAGAAAGAAAGAAAAGAAAGAAAGGGAGGGAGGGAGGGAAGGAGAGAGAAAGGGAAAGAGAGAAAGAGAGAGAAAAAGGAAAAAAGAGAAAGAAAGAAAGAAAAGAAAAAGGAAGGGAGGGAGGGAAAGAGGGAAAGGAAAGGAAGAAAGAGAAGGAAGGAAGGAAGGAAAGAGAGAAAGAGAAAGAAAAGGAAGAGAAAGAAAGGGAAAAAGGAAAGTAAGGAAAGAAACCTCATCTCTACTAAAAATACAAAAAAATTAGTGGGGGATGGTAGTGGGCACCTGTAATCCCAGCTACTCAGGAGGCTGGGTCATGAGAGTCATTTGAACTGGGGAGGCGGAGGTTGCAGTGAACTGAGACAGCATCCCTGCACTCCAGCCTGGGTGACAGATCCAGGCTCCATCTCAAAAGAAAAGAGAAGAAATCAGGGTGGCTGTGAGGTGAGCGAAGGGAGCGAGCTGAGCTTCTCACCCTCCTGCACCAGCCTTGGATCTCTTGGCCCCAGTGAGGAAGCATTTCCTGCAGGCCTCTTTGGAGGCCCAGGCTACCCTGAGAACAAACACCACCTATTCCTGCAGGGAGGGGCTGTCCTCCCTGCAGAGGCTGGGGCTGTGCAGGGTGTCAGGTGAAGACAGCTGCTTCCAGCTCAGATAAGGCTGTTTGGCTCAGATTTTCCATTTCCAGGGCCCTCCCCCTTGGGTCTCAGCCCCTAAGATCTGGACAAATGGCCTGAAGAGGGCTCTCCACTGACTCACCAGCTCCCCACCCCCACCCTGAAAACTGCAGAGCCAGGAGGGGAGACTGAGTCCAGGAAGAACAGACACATGATTAAGGCCTCAGGCCAGCAGGGACAGCTTGTCCTGGGCCATTGGGAACCAAGGAAGGGGTTTCTGGAGCAGGCCAGGCCCAGCCTGGGGGGCCCTCAGAGCTCATATCCCGACTCCTGGACCTCCAGAAATCTACCTAGAGCTGGGAGGAAGGAGGACTGGCCTCTTCTCTACAACAACAGTGCCTCTTTCCCTGTGGATGGAGCTCAGCTGCTCCAGCCCAGAGGATCCCGAGACTCCAGGGACAAGCAGCCATTGCTGGGGACAGAACTGGGCCTCCAACCATGGGCCCTGTCCTCTTCCTCCCTCACCCCTCCACAGCTTCCCAATAGATCTGGCACCTCCAGCCTGCTGGGCCGGCCTTCCCTCCCCCTTCCCAGAGAAAGGGCCAGGGGAGGGGTTACTTATAGGCACTGGCTCAGCAGGCTTCAGGACAAGAGGAGCCCAAGCTCCAGGGCTCTGCTCCCTGGGCCTTCCCCAGGGGTCTCACCGGCCAGGCAGTGTCCACTTTCAGCCCAGCAAAAGGCTGCATCAATCAGAGTGGGCAGTGGGGGTGAGGAGGCCAGGTCAAGGCAGGGGGCTGGGCTGAGACCTGGGCCAGAGCCCACTTGAGCCACCACAGCCCATAGACCAGCTGGGCTTCCTCATAAGCATTTTTCAGACTAACTGGGACTGGGCTAGGGCTGGCAGGGGAGGTCTTGGAGGCTCCAGCCCCTCCTTGGCAAGGCCTGGAGTACCATCAAGCTGCCACTTCCCCCAGCCTCCAGCTGCATCTTGCTTTGACATCCTGTCCCAGCTAGGACCCCTATCCCTGACTCATGGGTCCCCTCACCAACAGGGGAGTGCCTGAGGGGGCCATTCAAGGCCCCTCCTAACCAGTCCCCCCGCTGATCTCACCTCCGTTTCTCAGCTGCTGCCACCACAAACCGCAAACACAAAACTCTCTCACAATTCTGTGATTGCACCTGGGTTCCTACTTCTCAAACAGACACATTCCTCCTCATTCTCCAGATCAGGGTACAGCTTAACTGCCCCCTCCTCTGGGAAGCCTCCCCTGATAAAGCCTGTCCTTGCCTTGTTACCTCCACTAACCCCACGTGGTGTCCACTAGAACACAAACCTCATCACACTCCATCTTCCTCCTCCAAAGCAGGGCTGTGTTTCTCAACCAGTGGTCTCTGGGGTGTGGCCACCTGCCCCCCAACCAGGCAAGGGGCTCCCTAAAGGGCAGGACCATCTCCTTGTCCCTATGACCCCATCACTCATCCCCACTCCGTCAGCCAATGCTTGTGAAATGAGTGAACTAATGAATAAACAATGGGTGATGGGTTGGGCACAGCAGCTCACACCTGTAATTCCAGCACTTTGGGAGGCTGAGGCAGGCAGATCCCATGAGGTCAGGAGTTCAAGACCAGCCTAAACCCTGTCTCTACTAAAAATATAAAATTAGCCAGCTGTGGTGGCACATGCCTGTAATCCCAGCTACTCGAGAGGCTGAGGCAGGAGAATTGCTGGAACCTGGGAGGTGGAGGTTGTGGTGAGCTGAGATCTCACCATTACACTCCAGCCTGGGTGACAAGAGTGAAACTCCATCTCAAAAAAAAATAATAATAACGATGGATGATAAAGAGGAGAAGGAAGGGAAGGAAAGCAGGAAAGACCCCCCCTTCGTGTCTCCTGAGCCCAGGTAACCACTTGGTGTCCCAGTGGGCGGCAAAGCGGCAGGGGCAGCCCAGACCAGGTCTCAGCGACACGGCTCAGCCCTGGGCAAAAGCCAGATCGGTCACTCTCATTCTTTCCAGATCAAAGTTCCCCCAGGGAACAGCGTGGAACCTGACACTGGCACCGGGAGGGTAGAGCCAACTGGCCCATGCAGCAGGAGGGCACCATGATGCCAGGCGCCTGTCGTCAGACCCAGAGATGGCAGAGCAGCAGCCAGAAGAACCTGGATACAATACACACGCTTGCTCCAGCCCCGCCCCTCCAGACACAGGTCAGCATGGATGGTGGGAGGAATCTTTGGCTCCAGGCGTTTTTCACTCGGACTCCCCAGAGCTCTAATTCCCCATGGCCGAGGACTCGTTCCTTGCACTGCCACCTCCTCTATATTTCTTTTCTTTTTCTTTTTTTTTTTGGAGACAGAGTCTTGCTCTGTTGCCTGAGCTGGAGTGTGGTGGTGCAATCTTGACTCACTGCAACCTCTGCCTCCCGGGTTCAAGCAATTCTCTGTAATCAGCCTCCCAAGTAGCTGGGACTACAGGCACCCATCATCATGCCCAGCTAATTTTTTTTTTTTTTAGAGACAGGGTTTTGCCATGTTGGCCAGGCTGGTCTTGAATTTCTGATGTCAAGTGATCCACCCATCTTAGCTTCCCATAGTGCTGGAATTACAATTGTGAGTCACTGCACCCGGCCTGTATTTCTGTATTTCTCTTTATTCTGTTCTCTCCTGGGTCCTGAATCCCTTGTTCTCTCTCTCCATCTTGCTGTGTCTCTAGACATGAAGAACAGTAGTGAGGGGGCATGGTGGCCTTCTCCTCTAAGGAGATGGCTGTCTTCATGTCTGCTTCCTCTCCAGGCCCCGGTCCCTACAGCCTGCAGGGAACAGATTCGTCCTCCTGGTGGGCTGGGATGGGAGAGCGGGAGAGAGAGCTGCAGCCAGGCCTCCTTGGCAGCCTTGGACTCCTGGATCTGAGCCTGTAAGTAGGCAGGGGGGATGTGGGCAGAGCCTGTCTAAGTCAGAGGGTTGGTGTCCCCAAGCCAGTCCCTGAGACTGCCACTCTCCTGTCCTTCCCCATTCCACTGTTGGCTGAGGAAAAGCATGCCATTGTCAGAGGTAGCATGGACTTCATGCCCCCATGCTTGCGTGCAGGCTAAGGCACGAGGGCACATGTGCACACACACAGCAGAGGGAGCTGCAGGACTCTGCATCCCAGTCATCACCCAGCACTCTTTTGGCCTCAGTTTCCTTATCTGTAAAATGGGGATCATAATAATAGTATCTGTGTCCTAGGATTGTTATGAGGATTCAATTAGTTCATGTTTGTAAGTCCCTTACAAAAGCCCTTATGTCTGGTATGTAGTGATCACACATGTACACACACACACACCCTCTGAAGAAAATTAATGAATATGCATATATGTTTAAAATGGACTCAATAAAAACTAGAGGTGGCTTTCACCTTTATCCCATTGCCCCAGGCCGAGCTGGACCTTGGTCACAGCAGAATTAAACAGGCTTGACGTGAATGGTTGCTGTGAACGCAGAGCTCTGGGGTGCATGCATTTCTGCTGATCTGCTTGCCAAACAAAACCAAGTTCACAGCAGCTGGAAACACACGTAGAGAAGTCACAGTGCTTCAGATTGAGATGGTTGAAACCTTTTTCTTCTGCTTCAAACACACAAACATGAGCTCTTTTTAAAAGTAATAATAACACAAACATGAGCCATAACAAAAGGTAGACAGTTTTGTAGACCAAAACTGGAGACTTCTCCTTAGGAGAAAGGAGACTGGAGCCAGGAGGGGACACAGGAGCTGATGTTGGCAGTCTCTGTGAAAAGAAGACAGCAGGGAAGAGGTTGGGCCATGGTGCCGATGCCAAGCAGGACTGGGAGCAGAGCCTGGCTGCCACTGGGACCCGCTCTGCCAGTGGGTGAGCATAAGCCAGAGTGGTTACACCGCCTCTCCAAGGTCATGGCAAAGGTCAAGCCACATGCCTGTGGCTCAGCACAGCCACCACACTCACAGGTACTTTCCCAGAAATGCATCACTCACATGAGGTGGAGACCCACAGTAGATACTTCTGAGATAACTGTTGTCTAGAGCCCAGCCCAATATGAACCAAGCTGAGGTCACTAACAGATGGACTTGGTTTCTAGAGACTCTCCAGATAACCCACAACCAGGAAGCACAGAGCACTGAGGAAGACCAACGTCATGTAAGCAAACAAACTCTGCAAACAGGGGAACTGATTACTGAGAAAATCATTTTAGAGCTAACCAAAAAGCACTTTAAAGAAAGTATCTCTAAAGTCCTCACCTGTAATCCCAGCACTTTGGGAGGCCAAGGAAGGTGGATCACTGAAGGTCAGGTGTTCAAGACTAGCCTGGCCAAAACCCCCATCTCTACTAAAAAGAAAATTTAGCTAGGTGTAGTGGCACATACTTGCAATCCCAACTACTTGAGAGGCTGAGACAGGAGAATCAGTTGAACCTGGGAGGTGGAGGCTGCAGTAAGCTGAGATCACACCACTGCTTTTCAGCCTGTGTGACAGAGCAAGAATCTGTCTGAAAAAACAAAATCATGAGTGGTCCTTATGTGAGAAGAAGAGAGAGGGTTCAGGAAGTCTACAAAATACTGCTGAGATAAATTAAAGAAGACCTAAAGAAATGGGGAGATATACCATATTCATGGATCTTAAGAATCAACATTGCAAATTCTCAATTTTATCTAGAGAGTATCACTATGTTAATCAAAATTTCTGCAGGCATTCATTCTTAAAAACAGACTAGTTAATTCTAAAATTTACCTCAAAAAAATTTAATAAGAAATATGGGCCAGGCATGGTGGATTACACCTGTAATCCCGGCAATTTGAGAGGCTGAGACAGGTGACTCACCTGAGATCTGGAGGTCAGGAATTCAAGACCAGACTGACCAAAATGGAGAAACCCCATCTCTACTAAAACTACAAAAGAAAATTAGCCAGGGATGGTGGCACACACCTGTAATCCCAGCTATTCAGGAGGCTGAGATAGGAGAATCATTCAAACCTGGGAGGCGGAGGTTGTGGTGAGCCAAGATTGCACCATTGCCCTCCAGCCTGAGAATTAAGAGCAAAACTCTGTCTCCAAGAAATAATAATAATAATACAAAAAATTAGCCAGGTGTGGTGGCATGTACCTGTAATCCCTGCGACATGCGAGGCTGAGGCAGGAGAATCACTTAAACCCAGAAGGCAGACATTGCGGTGAGCTGAGATCACACCACTACACTCCAGCCTAAGTGACGGGACGAGACTCTCTCTAAAAACATAAATAAATAAAAATTAAGAAAGAAATATGGGGGGAGGACTCAAGATGGCGCTGTGAGAACAACCCAGGATTGGAGCTCTTCTCGTTGAATCCGCAAACGACTGACATTAGGCAGGCATCATCCTGGGAAAAAGAGAGCAGAAAAAGAAACTGGTAGCATCCCTCGCTGTGCCACAGCTACTAGAGATGCACCCCAGACAAGCAGGGTCTGGAGCGGACCTCAGCAGTCGTACAGCGAAGGGGCTAGACTGGTAGAAAAAAAACCAAGCAACAGAAATACTTCATCATCAACATTCTGGGTGTCCACTCAGAGACCCAAACGAAAAGTCAGCAACTACGCAGACGACCAGCGGACAAATCCACAAAGATGGAAAGAAACCAGCGCAAAAAGGAGGAAAACACCCGAAACCAGAACACCTCGCCTCCTACAAAGGACCAAAACTCCTCACCAGCAAGGGAGCAAAGCTGGACAGAGAATGACTGTGACGAAATGACGGAATTAGACTTCAGAAGATGGATAATGAGAAACTTTTGTGAGCTAAAAGATCATGTATTAAATCAATGCAAAGAAACTAAGAACCTTGAAAAAAGATTTGAAAAAAGATTCGAGGAAATGATAACAAGAATGGATACCTTAGAGAGGAATATGAATGAATTAAAGGAGCTGAAAAACACAATACGAGAACCTCGCGAAGCAAACACAAGTTTCAATAGCCGAATTGACCAAGCAGAAGAAAGAATATCGGAAGTCGAAGACCAACTCAATGAAATAAAATGAGAAACCAAGATCAGAGAAAAAAGCGCAAAAAGGAATGAACAAAGTCTCCAAGAAATGTGGGACTATGTGAAAAGACCTAACCTACGTTTGATAGGTGTACCAGAAGGGGACGAAGAGAATGAATCCAAGCTGGAAAATACTCTTCAGGACATCATCCAGGAAAATTTCCCCCATCTAGCAAGACAAGCCAACACTCAATTGCAGGAAATACAGAGAACACCACAAAGATATTCTGCAAGAAGAGCAACCCCAAGGCACATAATCATCAGATTCAACAGGGTTGAAATAAAGGAGAAAATACTAAGGGCAGCCAGAGAGAAAGGTCAGGTCACCCACAAAGGGAAGCCCATCAGACTCACAGCAGATCTCTCGGCAGAAACACTACAAGCCAGAAGAGAGTGGGGGCCAATATTCAACATTCTGAAAGAAAAGAACTTTCAACCCAGAATTTCATATCCAGCCAAACTGAGCTTCAGAAGTGAAGGAAAAATAAAATCCTTTGCGAACAAGCAAGTACTCAGAGATTTTGTCACCACCAGACCTGCTTTACAAGAGCTCCTAAAAGAGGCACTACACATAGAAAGGATCAATCAGTACCAGCCATTCCAAAATCACACTGAATGCTAAAGAGCTTCAACATAATGAAGAATCTACAACAACTAACAGGCAAAACAGCCACTTAGCATCAAAATGGCAGTATCAAATTCACACATAACAATATTAACCCTAAATGGAAATGGACTAAATGCACCAATCAAAAGACACAGACTGGCAAATTGGATAAAAAGCCAAAACCCATCAGTGTGCTGTATCCAGGAAACCCATCTCACATGCAAGGATACACAAAGGCTCAAAATAAAGGGATGGAGGAAGATTTACCAAGCAAATGGAAAGCAAAAGAAAAGCGGAAGTTGCAATTCTCATCTCTGATAAAATAGACTTTAAAGCAACAAAGATCAAAAGAGACAAAGAAGGCCATTACATATGGTAAAAGGATCAATACAACAAGAAGAGCTAACGATCCTAAACATATATGGACCCAACACAGGAGCACCCAGATACATAAGGCAAGTTCTTAATGACTTACAAAAGGACTTAGACTCCCACACAATAATAGTGGGAGACTTTAACACTCCACTGTCAATACTAGACAGATCAACCAGACAGAAAATCAACAAGGATACCCAGGGCTTGAACTCAGACCTGGAGCAAGCAAACCTGGTGGACATTTACAGAACTCTCCACCCCAAATCCACAGAATACACATTCTTCTCAGCACCACATCACACCTACTCTAAAATTGACCACATAATTGGAAGTAAAGCACTGCTCAACAAATGCAAAACAACTGAAATCATAACAAACAGCCTCTCAGACCATAGTGCAATCAAGTTAGAACTCAGAATTCAGAAATCGACCCAGAACCGCACAGCTTCATGGAAACTGAACAACTGGCTCTTGAATGTTGACTGGGTAAACAACGAAATGAAGGCAGAAATAAAGAAGTTCTTCGAAACCAATGAGAACGAAGACACAACGTGCCAGAACCTCTGGGACACATTTAAAGCAGTCACTAGAGGAAAGTATATAGCAATAAGTGCCCATATGAGGAGAATGGAGAGATCCAAAATTGACACCCTATCATCAAAATTGAAAGAACTAGAGGAGCAAGATCAAAATAACTCAAAACCCAGCAGAAGACAAGAAATTACTAAGATCAGAGCTGAACTGAAGGAGATTGAGACACGAAAATCCCTTAAAAAAATCAATAAATCCAAGAGCTGGTTTTTTGAAAAGATCAACAAAATAGACAGACCACTAGCCAGATTGATTAAAAAGAAAAGAGAGAACAACCAAATAGATGCAATAGAAAATGATAAAGGGGAAATCACCACAGATTCCACAGAAATTCAAACCATCATCAGAGAATATTACAAACAACTCTATGCGCATAAACTAGTAAACCTGGAAGAAATGGATAAATTCCTGGACTCCTGTGTCCTCCCAAGTCTAAACCAGGAGGAAGCTGAAACTATGAATAGACCAATAACAAGGTCTGAAGTTGAGGCAGCAATTAAGAGCCTACCACACAAAAAAAGCCCAGGTCCAGACGGGTTCACAGCCGAATTCTACCAGACACACAAGGAGGAGCTGGTACCATTCCTTCTAAAACTATTTCAAACAATCCAAAAAGAGGGAATCCTTCCCAAATCATTTTATGAGACCAACATCATCCTGATACCAAAACCCGGCGGAGACCCAACGAGAAAAGAAAACTTCAGGCCAATATCCATGATGAACATAGATGCAAAAATCTTCAATAAAATATTGGCAAGCCGATTGCAACAGCAAATCAAAAAACTTATTCATCATGATCAAGTAGGATTCATCCCGGGGATGCAAGGCTGGTTCAACATACGCAAGTCTATCAACGTAATTCACCACATAAACAGAACCAAAAACAAAAACCACATGATTATCTCAATTGACGCAGAGAAGGCATTTGACAAAATTCAACAGCCCTTTATGCTAAAAACCCTCAATAAACTCGGTATCGATGGAACGTATCTCAAAGTAATAAAAGCTATTTATGACAAACCAACAGCCAATATCATACTGAATGGGCAAAAACTGGAAGCATTCCCTTTGAAATCTGTCACTAGACAAGGATGCCCTCTCTCACCACTCCTATTCAATATAGTACTGGAAGTTCTAGCCAGAGGAATCAGGCAAGAAAAAGAAATAAAGGGTATTCAAATAGGAAAGGTGGAAGCCAAATTGTCTCTATTTGCAGACGACATGATAGTATACCTAGAAGACCCCATCGCCTCAGCCCAAAAAATCCTGAAACTAATAAACAACTTCAGCAAAGTCTCAGGATATAAAATCAATGTGCAAAAATCACAAGCATTCGTCTACACCAATAACAGACTTAAAGAAAGCCAAATCAAGAGCGAACTGCCATTCGCAATTGCTACAAAAAGAATAAAATACCTTGGAATACAACTCACAAGGAACGTAAGGGACCTCTTCAAGAAGAACTACAAACCACTGCTCAACGAAATCAGAGAGGACACAAACAGATGGAGAAACATTCCATCTTCATGGTTAGGAAGAATTAATATCGTGAATATGGCTATACTGCCCAAAGTAATTTACAGAATCAACGCTATCCCCATCAAGCTACCATTGACTTTCTTCACAGAACTGGAAAAAACCACCATGAACTTCATATGGAACCAAAAGAGAGCCCGCATAGCCAAGTCAATTCTAAGCAAAAAGAACACAGCGGGGGGCATCACACTACCGGATTTCAAACTATACTACAAGGCTACAGTAATCAAAACAGCATGGTACTGGTACCAAAACAGAGATATAGACCAATGGAACAAAACAGAGGCACCGGAGGCAACACAACATACATACAACTATACAATCTTTGATAAACCTGACAAAAACAAGCAATGGGGCAAGGATTCCATGTTTAACAAATGGTGTTGGGAAAACTGGCTAGCCATGTGCAGAAAGCAGAAACTGGACCCCTTCCTGACACCTTACACTAAAATTAACTCCAGATGGATTAAAGACTTAAACATAAGACCTGGCACCATAAAAACCCTAGAAGGAAATCTAGGCAAAACTATCCAGGACATAGGATTAGGCAAGGACTTCATGAACAAAACACCAAGAGCATTGGCAACAAAAGCCAAACTAGACAAATGGGACCTAATGAAACTCCACAGCTTCTGCATGGCAAAAGAAACAGTCACTAGAGTGGATCGGCAACCAACAGAATGGGAAAAAATTTTTGCAGTCTACCCATCTGACAAAGGGCTGATATCCAGAATTTACAAAGAACTCAACAGATTTACAGGAAAAAAACAAACAAGCCCATTCAAAAGTGGGCAAAGGATATGAACAGATACTTTATAAAAGAAGACGTATATGAGGCCATCAATCATATGAAAAAATGCTCATCGTCACTGGTCATCAGAGAGATGCAAATCAAAACCACATTGAGATACCATCTCACGCCAGTTAGAATGGCGATCATTAAAAAATCTGGAGACAACAGATGCTGGAGAGGATGTGGAGAAAAAGGAACACTTTTACACTGTTGGTGGGAGTGTAAATTAGTTCAACCATTGTGGAAGACAGTGTGGCGATTCCTCAAGGCCTTAGAAATAGAAATTCCATTTGACCCAGCAATCCCATTACTGGGTATATATCCAAAAGACTATAAATCATTCTAGTATAAGGACACATGTACACGAATGTTCATTGCAGCACTGTTTACAATAGCAAAGACCTGGAATCAACCCAAATGCCCATTGATAATAGACTGGATTGGAGAAATGTGGCACATATACACCATGCAATATTATGCAGCAATCAGAAATGATGAGTTCGTGTCGTTTGTAGGGACATGGATGAATCTGGAGAACATCATTCTCAGCAAACTGACACAAGAACAGAAAATGAAACACCGCATATTCTCACTCATAGGTGGGTGATGAAAAATGAGAACACATGGACACAGAAAGGGGAGTACTAAACACTGGGGTCTATTGGGGGGAAAAGGGGAGGGCCAGTGGGAGGGGGCGGTGGGGAGGGATAGCCTGGGGAGAAATGCCAAATGTGGGTGAAGGGGAGAAGAAAAGCAAAGCACACTGCCATGTGTGTACCTACGCAACTGTCTTTCATGCTCTGCTCATGTACCCCAAAACCTATAATCCAATAAAAAATTAAAAAACAATAATAATTAAAAAAAGAAAGAAATATGTTGGAGGATAAAATTTTTCAATTTTCAGATGTATTATAATGCAATTATAATTAAGATAGTGTTCTCTCACTCTAAGGATAAACAGGGATATCAATGGAACAGAATACAGTCCAGAATTAGGCTCAGAGTCAACTGATTTTCTTCAATGGTAACTCAGTGAGGAAAAGGATAGTCTTTCATATAAATAGTGCCAGAAAAATTAGATTACCTATATGCCAAAATAAAATTTAACAAACCTTGACCTTTACCTCACATTGTACCTTAAAATGAATTTGAAATAAATCATAGTCCTAAATGTAAGAGCTAAAAGTATAATACTTCTAAAAGAAAATATAGAACAGAATCTTCATGACCTTGAGTTAGGCAAAGATTTCTTAAATGGGAAACAAAAGCAAAATGGTAACTAAAACTTTACCAGCATTTTAAAGCTGCTTTAGGAAAACGGAAAGCTGACCAGGCGCGATTGCTCATGCCTGTAATTCCAGCACTTTGGGAGGCCAAAGCAGGCAGATCACGAGGGCAGGAGTTCAAGTCCGGCCTTGCCAACATGGTTAAACTTACTAAAATACAAAAATTAGCTGGGCATGGTGGCACATGGCTACAATTTCAGCTAGTCAGGAGGCTGAGGCAAGAGAATTGCTTGAACTGTGAAGAAGGTAGAGGTTGCAGAGAGCCAAGATCATGCCACTGCACTTTAGCCTGGATGACAGAGTTAGACTCCACCTTAATAAAAAAGAAAATGAAAAGTTAAACCACAGACTGAGAGAAAACATATGGAAAATTTGTTTATTCATTTAATGGGGTTGCTAAAAATAAATCATCCAGCATCTGTTGTCTCCAGATTTTTTAATGATCGCCATTCTAACTGGCGTGAGATGGTATCTCAATGTGGTTTTGATTTGCATCTCTCTGATGACCAGTGACGATGAGCATTTTTTCATATGATTGTTGGCCTCATATATGTCTTCTTTCGTAAAGTATCTGTTCATATCCTTTGCCCACTTTTGAATGGGCTTGTTTGTATTTTTCCTATAAATCTGTTTGATTTCTTTGTAAATTCTGGATATCAGCCCTTTGTCAGATGGGTAGACTGCGAAAATTTTTTCCCATTCTGTTGGTTGCCGATCCACTCTAGTGACTGTTTCTTTTGCCGTGCAGAAGCTGTGGAGTTTCATTAGGTCCCATTTGTCTATTTTGGCTTTTGTTGCCAATGCTTTTGGTGTTTTGTTCATGAAGTCCTTGCCTACTCCTATGTCCTGGATGGTTTTGCCTAGATTTCCTTCTAGGGTTTTTATGGTGCCAGGTCTCATGTTTAAGTCTTTAATCCATCTGGAGTTAATTTTAGTGTAAGGTGTCAGGAAGGGGTCCAGTTTCTGCTTTCTGCACATGGCTAGCCAGTTTTCCCAACACCATTTGCTAAACAGGAAATCATTTCCCCCTTGCTTGTTTTTGTCAGGTTTATCAAAGATTGTATAGTTGTAGATATGTTGTTTTGCCTCCGGTGCCTCTGTTTTGTTCCATTGGTCTATATCTCTGTTTTGGTACCAGTACCATGCTGTTTTGATTACTGTAGCCTTGTAGTATAGTTTGAAATCCGGTAGTGTGATGCCCCCCGCTGTGTTCTTTTTGCTTAGAATTGACTTGGCTATGCGGGCTCTCTTTTGGTTCCATATGAAGTTCATGGTGGTTTTTTCCAGTTCTGTGAAGAAAGTCAATGGTAGCTTGATGGGGATAGCGTTGATTCTGTAAATTACTTTGGGCAGTATAGCCATTTTCACGATATTAATTCTTCCTAACCATGAAGATGGAATGTTTCTCCATCTGTTTGTGTCCTCTCTGATTTCGTTGAGCAGTGGTTGGTAGTTCTCTTTGAAGAGGTCCCTTACGTTCCTCGTGAGTTGTATTCCAAGGTATTTTATTCTTTTTGTAGCAATTGTGAATGGCAGTTCGTTCTTGATTTGGCTTTCTTTAAGTCTGTTATTGGTGTAGACGAATGCTTGTGATTTTTCCACATTGATTTTATATCCTGAGACTTTGCTGAAGCTGCTTATCAGTTTCAGGAGTTTTTGGGCTGAGGCGATGTGGTCTTCTAGGTATACTATCATGTCGTCTGCAAATAGAGACAATTTGGCTTCCACCTTTCCTATTTGAATACCCTTTATTTCTTTTTCTTGCCTGATTGCTCTGGCTACAACTTCCAGTACTATATTAAATAGGAGTGGTGAGAGAGGGCATCCTTGTCTAGTGCCAGATTTCAAAGGGAATGCTTCCAGTTTTTGCCCATTCAGTATGATATTGGCTGTTGGGTTGTCATAAATAGCTTTTATTACTTTGAGATATGTTCCATCGATCCCGAGTTTATTGAGGGTTCTTAGCATAAAGAGCTGTTGAATTTTGTCAAATGCCTTCTCTGCGTCAATTGAGATAATCATGTGGTTTTTGTTTTTGGTTCTGTTTATGTGGTGAATTACGTTGATAGACTTGCGTATGTTGAACCAGCCTTGCATCCCCGGGATGAATCCTACTTGATCATGATGAATAAGTTTTTTGATTTGCTGTTGCAATCGGCTTGCCAATATTTTATTGAAGATTTTTGCATCTATGTTCATCACGGATATTGACCTGAAGTTTTCTTTTCTTTTTGGGTCTCTGCCGGGTTTTGGTATCAGAATGATGTTGGTCTCGTAAAATGATTTGGAAGGATTCCCTCTTTTTGGATTGTTTGAAATAGTTTTAGAAGGAATGGTACCAGCTCCTCTTTGTGTGTCTGGTAGAATTCGGCTGTGAATCCGTCTGGACCTGGGCTTTTTTTGTGTGGTAGGCTCTTAATTGCTGCCTCGACTTCTGACCTTGTTATTGGTCTATTCATAGTTTTAGCTTCCTCCTGGTTTAGGCTTGGGAGGACGCAGGAGTCCAGGAATTTATCCATTTCTTCCAGGTTTACTCGTTTATGTGCATAGAGTTGTTTGTAGTATTCTCTGATGATGGTTTGAATTTCTGTGAAGTCTGTGGTGATTTCCCCTTTATCATTTTTTATTGCATCTATTTGGTTGTTCTCTCTTTTCTTTTTAATCAATCTGGCTAGTAGTCTGTCTATTTTGTTGATCTTTTCAAAAAACCAGCTCTTGGATTTATTGATTTTTTGAAGGGTTTTTCGTGTCTCAATCTCCTTCAGTTCATCTCTGATCTTAGTTATTTCTTGTCTTCTGCTGGGTTTTGAGTTTTTTGATCTTGCTCTTCTAGCTCTTTCAATTTTTATGATAGGGTGTCAATTTTGGATCTCTGCATTCTCCTCATATGGGCACTCATTGCTATATACTTTCCTCTAGTGACTGCTTTAAATTTGTCCCAGAGATTCTGGCATGTTGTGTCTTCGTTCTCATTGGTTTCGAAGAACTTCTTTATTTCTGTCTTCATTTCATTGTTTACCCAGTCAACATTCAAGAGCCAGTTGTTCAGTTTCCATGAAGCTGTGCGGTTCTGGGTTGGTTTCTGTATTCTGAGTTCTACCTTGATTGCACTATGGTCTGAGAGGCTGTTTGTTATGATTTCAGTTGTTTTGCATCTGCTGAGCAGTGCTTTACTTCCAATTATGTGGTCAATTTTAGAGTAGGTGCGATGTGGTGCTGAGAAGAATGTATATTCTGTGGATTTGGGGTGGAGAGTTCTGTAAATGTCTATCAGGTTTGCTTGCTCCAGGTCTGAGTTCAAGCTCTGGATATCCTTGTTGATTTACTGTCTGGTTGATCTGTCTAATATTGACAGTGGAGTGTTAAAGTCTCCCACTATTACTGTGTGGGAGTCTAAGTCTCTTTGTAAGTCATTAAGAACTTGCCTTATGTATCTGGGTGCTCCTGCATTCGGTCCATATATGTTTAGGATCATTAGCTCTTCTTGTTGTATCGATCCTTTTATCATCATGTAATGGCCTTCTTTGTCTCTTTTGATCTTTGTTGCTTTAAAGTCTATTTTATCAGAGATGAGAATTGCAACTCCTGCTTTTTTTGCTCTCTATTTGCTTGGTAAATCTTCCTCCATCCCTTTATTTTGAGCCTTTGTGTATCCTTGCATGTGAGATGGGTTTCCTGGATACAGCACACTGATGGGTTTTGGCTTTTTATCCAATTTGCCAGTCTGTGTCTTTTGATTGGTGCATTTAGTCCATTTCCATTTAGGGTTAATATTGTTATGTGTGAATTTGATACCGCCATTTTGATGCTAACTGGCTGGTTTGCTTGTTATTTTTTTTAGATTCTTCATTATGTTGATGCTCTTTAACATTTAGTGTGATTTTGGAATGGCTGGTACTGGTTGTTGCTTTCTATGTGTAGTGCCTGTTTCAGGAGCTCTTGTAAAGATGGCCTGGTGGTGACAAAATCTCTGAGTACTTGCTTGTTTGCAAAGGATTTTATTTTTCCTTCACTTCTGAAGCTCAGTTTGGCTGGATATGAAATTCTGGGTTGAAAGGTCTTTTCTTTAAGGAAGTTGAATATTGGCCCTCACTCTCTTCTGGCTTGTATTGTTTCTGCCCGGAGATCTGCTGTGAGTCTGATGGGCTTCCCTTTGTGGGTGACCCGACCTTTCTCTTTGACTGCCATTAGTGTTTTCTCCTTTATGTCAACCTTGTTGAATCTGACGATTATGTGCCTTGGTGTTACTGTTCTTGCGGAATATCTTTGTGGTGTCCTCTGTATTTCCTGCATTTGAGTGTTAGCCTGTCTTGCTAGGTGGGGGAAATTTTCCTGGATGATGTCCTGAAGAGTATTTTCCAGCTTGGATTCATTCTCTTCGTCCCCTTCTGGTACACCTATCAAACGTAGGTTAGGTCTTTTCACATAGTCCCACATATTTTGGAGACTTTGTTCATTCCTTTTTGCGCTTTTTACTCTAATCTTGGTTTCTCGTTTTATTTCATCGAGTTGGTGTTCTATTTCAGATATTCTTTCTTCTGCTTGGACAATTCGGCTATCGAAACTTGTGCATGCTTCGCGCCGTTCTCGTATTGTGTTTTTCAGCTCCTTTAATTCATTCATATTTTTCTCTAAGTTATACATTCTTGTTACCATTTCCTCGAATCTTTTTTCATATCTTTTTTCAAGTTCCTTAGTTTCTTTGCATTGATTTAATAAATGTTCTTTTAGCTCACAAAAGTTTCTCATTATCCACCTTCTGAAGTCTAATTCCGTCATTTCATCACAGTCATTCTCTGTTCAGCTTTGTTCCCTTGCTGGTGAGGAGTTTTGGTCCTTTCTAGGAGGCGAGGTGTTCTGGTTTCGGGTGTTTTCCTCCTTTTTGCGCTGGTTTCCTCCCATCTTTGTGGATTTATCCACTTGTCGTCTGCATAGTTGCTGAGTTTTCGATTGGGTCTCTGAGTGGACACCCAGATTGTTAATGATGAAGTATTTCTGTTACTTGGTTTTCCTTCTACCACTGTAGCCCCTTCGCTGTATGACTGCTGAGGTCCACTCCAGGCCCTGCTTGTCTGGGGTGCACCTGTAGTAGCTGCGGAACAGTGAGGGATGCTACCAGTTTCTTTTTCTGCTATCTTTTTCCGAGAATGATGCCTGCCAAATGTCATTCTTTTGGATATAGAGGGGTCAGGGAGCTGCTTGAGGAGACAGTCTGTACTTTATATGAGCTCAATTGCTGAGCTGTGAGCTCTGTTGTTCATTCAGGGCTGTTAGGCTGCCGTGTTTGATTTTGCTGCAACAGAGCTCATTTAAAAAACCCGTTTTTTCTTAAATGCTCTGTCTTGTGGGGTTCGGGCTTTATTTTTGGATGTCCTTGACGTGTCCTGCCCAGCTAGGAGGCAGTCTAGTCACTGTTTGCCTGCCCTGCTGTTGTGTGGTTCACCCGGTTGCTGCAGGCTCTGTTCTTCTGCTGCGGTCTCCACCACGGGCTACACCCTGTGGCGGAGTCTCTGTGTTGTAGCGGGTTGCCTCGGCAATGGCAGGCTTCTTCAGCAGTTGGCGTGTATCTCAGTAGGGGCAGGTTGCCTCGGCAATGGCAGGCTGCGTCAGCAGTGGGCGTGTATCTCAGTAGGGGCGGGTTGCCTTGGTAATTGTGGATGCCCTTCCCCCACAGAGCGTCTCAGGGACCGTCTGCACGAGGAGCATTTGGAATTGCAGTTTTGTTCGTCCCACTGGGCTATCCTAAACGCTGTGTCCCTGCAATCCCCTGGGCTGGCTCACTTTCCGAGTCCCATTCAGTCTCAAGTCCAGCCCTCTCAAGTCTCAGGTTGCCGGTTCAACAGGGCACCCGGACAAGTGCGCCCTGTGGGGAGCACTGGGTAGGGCCGGCCGCCAGCACCCCGGCTGCCAGCTTTGCCAGGCGGTACCTCTGCCTGGCGTCCAGCGTCTCTTTTATACTTGGGAATTTCCCCGTTCTGTGGGCAACAAAGATCAGTCTGGAAATGCAGCTCTGACTCACCTCTTTGCGGATTCAATGAGAGCTTCAATCCTGGGTTGTTCTCACAGTGCCATCTTGAGTCCTTCTCTCCATTCTGAGATTCTAACTTTCTTACATTGTGTTAACAGAAAGTGAAACCAAATTATTTTATGACATCATAATATAAAATGTCATAAAATAATCCTATGGTCATTTTGATTCCCACCCTCCCACCATTGGCAAAATTAGAAGGTGGTAACCCTAGGCTGCTCTGATTGGTTGGTTTTTTTATTGGTTCAAGAAAAAAAAAAAAAGGGAAGCCAAAGGTTTCCCTGGGGAATTAAAGACAGACACCAGCTAAGGGAAGAAATGGGAGAGAGAGAAGTGAAGACAGCAGGTGAAACTGAATTTGTTTTGAGACTGAAGGTGTGGTCCCAGGACTGTGGCGGTGAGGAAATCACATCCAGCTGGAGCCAGACTTTCTGGGAGTGGAGCCCAGTGATCTGACTTCACAGGCTCCCCAGGTGATTGTGATGAACTTTACAAACCTCTGTACTTGCTTGTGAAGAGACCACGAGAAAGGGAAGCAGCTGGAGGGATGGATGATTTGAAGGATGATTTGTATGGCTGCTGTTTTAATGTAGAAAATACTTCAGCTTTTTCATTTTTACTTTTTAAATGAAAGACAGTATTCATATAGAAAAGTACACGTCATCAGTGCCCAGCTTGACACATTTTCACACTCAGGACACTCCTGTAACCAATGCTCAGATGAAGAAACAATATTTTGACTGGGTGAGGTGTCTCACGCCTGGAATCCCAGCACTTTGGGAGGCTGAGATGGGTGGATCACCTGAGGTCAGGAATTCGAGACCAGCCTGGCCAACATGGTGAAGCCCTGTCTCTACTAAAAATACAAAAAATTAGCCAGGCGTGGTGATGCACAACTGCAATCCCAGCTACTCAGAAGGCTGAGGCAAGAGAATTGCTTGCATACCTGGGAGGTAGAGGTTGCAGTGAGCTGAGATTGTACCATTGCACTCCAGCCTGGGCAACAAAAATGAAAACTCTGTCTCAAAAAAAAAAAAAAAGAAAGAACATCTCCAGCATCCCAGAAGCCCTCTCGTCCCTACTTCTAAGGGCAGACTCGTTTTGCCTGTTTGTATACTTTATGTAAATGAAAGCATATTGCGTGTGCTGTCTCAGGCCTGGCTGGTTTCCCTCGTCCTTACGTTTGTCAGACCTGTGTATGTTATTTGAATATGATTGTAGATCGCACGTTCTCATTGCTGCAGAATGGTCCATTGTGACTTACATCACTCATTCTACCGATCATGGATGTTTGACGCTTTCCAATTGGAGGCATTACAAGTAGCGCTATTTTGCAACAGGTCCTTGATGGGAATCCCAGAAGGAACTTGGCAATGCTTGGTTTCCAGGCTGTGGCCTCCTGAAGCAGAGTCGCATAACATGCCAGGGAGTTCTCTTATGAACCAAGTTCCTCCCCAGAGAAACCCAGACCTGGAGTAGCCACAGGCTGAGCCTTGACTCTGGCCAGAGACCAGATACCCCAACACCAGAACCTAGTCACGTGCTGACCCAAGCATGTGGGACCCCCGACCCAAGTTGCCATGCCACTGTAGCTCTAATTCAAGCCCACAGTTTCTAGACTAGAGTCCTGGGTGAGGTCCATGGGCTACATACCCCCAAGGGAAAAGGGGGGTGTCCAGCAGGTGCCTTAGTGTCAAGGTTGTGGCCTTAGGGATGGGCTCCTCCTCACTGAGCTGGGATCCCTTATAGGCAGTCACACTGGAAGCCGTGTCGCAAAAACTCCTTGGGCCTTGTGTCCTAATGGGGCAGGCTAACATGCAGGCTCCTTGGCCCCGTGCCCTGCCCAGACCTGTTCTGGATTCCACCCCACCCTTCCCCAAGGTCGCTGCCACCTCCCACCTGCAAGGCTTAGGCAGGGCCTCTGAGACATGGCCAGGAAGGCTGGCAGGCAGGAGGGCTGGGGCAACCACTGGGGGCCATGGAGGGGACAGCAGAGCCTGTAGTCTATCAGAAGCTGTTGTTCTGGGAGCCAAGCTTGGAGTTGGAGGAGGAAGAAGAGGAGGAGAAAGAGGAGACATAAGAGGCACTGGTTCCCAACCCCTGGAGGCCCCAGGACTCTTCTGGGTAAGTAAGGGAAGGGTCTGGGGGCCAGCCTCCCCAGGCTTAAGGTTTGCAAGTCCCTCTCTCTGGAGCCCCTCAGGGGGACAGGGTGACTCCCTGCTGTGCTTAGCTCCAGACACTGTCCCATCAACTTGGGGAAAACGTAGGCTGCAGCCCCAGACTTGGCCTTACCCAGTCACAGGTCTGTGCATCTGGAAAGACATCAGTACCAAGCCAGCCTCTGCTTGGTACCATCTGCTGCTCTGTCAAAGGTCCCCAGCCCCCAATCCCTGGTACAGGAGGCACCTGCTGGGCAAGTTGGGGCCTGGCTACACCTGGCAGCACCTGCCCCCATCCGCTTCTCTCCCGCCTGCCACACCCCATTAGGCCTTCCTCCCACCTGATTCGACTCTGCCTTTCCAGTCTCCCCTCCAGAGGCTCCCGCCCTAGCTAGCCTCAGTTTCCCCAATTCTTTCACAGCTCCATGTCTTTGCCCAAGCTGTGCTCACTGTGAAGAAGCCCTTTTCTCCTTGGCAGACTTGTACTCCTCTTGCTAAATCAAACCTTTTTCTGTTTTTTTAAACAGAGTGTCACTCTGTTGCCCAGGGTGGAATGCAGTGGTTCAATCTCCACTCACTGCAACCTCCACCTCCTGTGTTCAAGCAATTCTCTTGCCTCAGCTTCCCAAGTAGCTGGGACTACAGGTGCATGCCACCGTGCCCAGCTAATGTTTTTGTATTTTTAGTAGAGATGGGGTTTCACCATGTTAGCCAGGATGGTCTCAATCTCCTGACCTCGTGATCTGCCCGTTTCAGCCTCCCAAAATGCTAGGATTACAGGTGTGAGCCACCATGCCCAGCGCTAAATCAAACCTTCTGGAAAACATCCCCTGGGGACTCTCAGGGTTCCTGGGCATCCCTCTGTCCCAGCCACAGCTCAGGACACCCCTCTTCAGGAACAAGGCTGGTGGGCTGCCCAGAACCTGGGCCCGTCTAGTGGCCGCCCTGCTGCTGCTGGCTGTGGGCTGCTTCCTGGCCATGTGGCAGCTCCAGCATCAAGGCAGTGCCACAGATAGCCTGGGCTCCACGGCCCCTCCACCCAGCGGACACTCCCATGGCCCTGGCGTTTACCATCATGGTGCCATCATCAGCCCTTCAGGTCAGTCAGGCTGGCAGCGGCTTGGGGGAGGGAGGGTCAGGGGTCACTGGGCCCAGTCCCTCCTGCTGTATTACAGTCCCTTCCTTGCTGCAGCCATGTGCTCCCACCTAGGCCAGGAGGTGCTTGTTGCTGGGGGCAATGTCGTGGATGCCGGCGTGGGTGCCGCTTTGTGCCTGGCAGTGGTGCATCCTCATGCCACAGGGCTAGGTCAGTGACCCGGGATCCTGGAACACAATCCCAACCCACAGCCTAATCAGTGACCTGGGCCTCATGGAGTCAGTAGCCCTGACCTCAAGGCTGCTCAATGAGCAGGACCCGGGGTTTGGGCAGCAGTCCCCATCCCTTGAGCCAGGTCTGCATCACCTTGACCTCAGGTGTGGTCAGTAACTCCTGGGATCTTGACTGAAACAAGTAAGCGGCCCTTGACCCACGTCTGCTGAGTGACCCTCTGTCTCCTGCAGGTGCCATGTTTTGGGGCCTCTTCCACAATAGCTCCTCGGGCAATTCCACGGCCCTGACATCAGGCTCAGCACAGACCCTGGCCCCCGGAGTGGCGCTGCTCGTGGCTCTGCCCACCCTGCACCTGCTGCATGCATGCTTTGGCCGCCTGCCCTGGCCACGCCTGCTAGTCGGCCCTACCACACTGGCTCAGGAGGGCCTTTCTGGTGGACCAGCCCCTGGCAGCTCAGGGAACAGGTCTCTGTCCACTGCTTTGCCATCCTGATGGGATGCCCTTGGGTGCTGGAGCCCAAGCCACCAACCCAGAGCTGGCAGCCAGGCTTCACGGGGCAGCCCTCGCTCCCACCTCAGACTTTTCCAGGGACTCACTACTGAGTCTGCTGGCAGGAGACCTGGGGGTGGAGGTGCCCTTGGCTGAGCCCAGGCCTACTTTGGAACCAGCGCAGCAGCTACCCATGGCCCAGGGCATCCTGTTCACCACTTCCAGTCCCTCAGCTGGCCCAAAGCTGCTGGCACTGCTAGAGGCAGCCCTAGGGTCTGGGGCACCCAGCACTGACCCCTGCCCACCAGTCTTGCAAACTGCTGTGAGCCCCAAGAGCAGAAACCTGGCCACCATGGACAGCAGCGGCTTTGTGTTCTTTCTCACCTCCTCACTCAACAGCTCCCTTGGTTCTGCACACCTGTTGCCAGGCATGGGGGTTCTGCTCAGCAACATGACGGCCAAGTCTACTGCTAGTGCCTGGGCCTGCCCCCTCATCCTCTGGGGCAGTCTGGATGACACAGAGGCCAATGTGTTCGGGCTAGTGGCTTCAGGGACCCCTTATATGGCCAGAGCCATGACTCACACCATACTCAGCCATCTGGCAGAGCCCCAAACCCAGGCCCAGCACCAGCACCAGGGCCAGCAAGAACCAACAGAGCAGCCCAGCACTTGTGGTCAAGGTATCCTGCTCCAGGTGGCAGCCTAGGCAGAGCACATGCATGTCTCCCGTGTCCCCCATGGCTGCTGTCCCTACCAGGGGATCTAACAGGATCAGGGTGGGTCTGGCACAAGGCAGAGTTATCTGAAGCCTGGGGCAGGAGTAGAGCAGACCCAGCAGGAATGGAGTGTACCCCAGCTCACACCTGTCATCTCAAGCACTTTGGGTGGTCAAGGCAGGATGATTCCTTGAGGCCAGGAGTTTGAAACCAGCCTAGACAGCATAGCAAGATCTCGTCTGTACCAAAAAGTTTTAAATTTGCCAGGTAAGGTGGCAGATGCCTGTTGTCCCAGCTACCTGGGAGGCTGAGGCAGGAAGTTTGCGTGAGCCGGGAGTTCAAGGCTGCAGGAAGCTAGGGTTACACCATTGCACTCCAGCCTGGAAAACACAGTGGGACCCTGTCTTTTGAAATAATAATAATAATAATAATAATAATAATGGCTGGGTGTGGTGGCTCATGCCTGTAATCACAGCACTTTGGGAGGCCTAGGCAGGAGATCACCTGAGGCTAGGAATTTGAGACCAGCCTGGGCAATATGGCAAAACCCCATCTCTACTAAAAATATAAAAAAATTAGCTGGGTGTGGTGGTGCACACCTGTAATCCTAGCTAGTTGGGAGGCTGAGGCAGGAGAATTGCTTGAACCTGGGAGGTGGAGGTTGCAGTGAGCCAAGAGCACACCACTGCACTTCAGTCAGGGCAGCAAGAGTGAAGCCTCATTAAAAAAAGTGTGCATCTATTATCTGCTCCCTACTGGCTCAGGCCCCCAACCTCTGGCTTTTTCCATTAGCTAGATTTGAGTTGCGGGATCCAGAGCTAGCACAATCATTCTTCAAACCACCCACACTGAGGGAATTGCTGGCTCCTTTGCCAGCTAAGGAACATGACGGTGATGAGGAAAAAGCAACAGGGCCTGGGGCGAGCACTGAGTTCAGATCCAGCTTTTGGTAGGACAGCAGAAAGAGTGCAGAGCCTCTGCCTCGGCAAGCACTGGGCCCAGGGAGCAGGGCAGGCAGAGCCCAGGGTACTGCTGGCATCCCGTCCTTCCCTTCAGGGCACCCTCTACCCATCTTCCTCAACCAGACTGATACGAAATAAAGATCAAGTCTCCCAGGGGCCAAGAGCCATTCCTGCTTCTTGGTTAATTTCCCATCAGCCTTGAAGCAACTGGAGTTGGGGCTTCCCTGATGGGCAGCACAGGTGACCAGTAAACAGAAAGGGGAGAGCCTGGGTTGGTATCTTTCAGCTTCCACCCCCGCTCTGCTCACCTCCTGCCTCCTGGGGTACTAGATGTGAGAGGTAAATGTTTTAACCTCACTTTCTAGAACAGACAGCAAAGCAGGGAAGCAGTTGAGAGAGTGAGTTGGAGTTGAATGGGTGGAAATTCAAGGTGAAGGGTAGCCCTTACCTCCTCACAGGGTTTGGTCCTCTCTGGACCACAGCCTTCTAAAAACAGCTTCTCAAACCAGGAAGCAAGGGTGACCAGCAGCTCTTCCCTTCCCTGCCATTGTAAAAGGCTCCTCTGATTTAATAGACCCTTTGATCCCACCACCTCCACCTCCCACTCCCAAGAAAATTCTTCTCCAGCTCAGTTATGGCACCAAAATGTACTCAGTTATTTTAGTCCCAAACCTGGCATCCTCCTCACTTCCTCTCCCCCCACATCCAATCCATCACCTACCCCACCTGCTCCACATCAGTCCAAATCTGACCTGTTCTCATTTCCCTGGGTCCAGTCCACCACTGTCTCTAACTGGTCTTCCTGTTCTTCCACTTGTGCGGACCTACAATCCATCATTCCCCACACAGCATCCAGCATCACCTGGTGAGAATTTAAATCGGATCCAGGCCTGCCCCTGCATTAAACTCACCAATGACTTATACCACACTCTGAGTGAAATCCTAGCCTGGGGTCCTATGCAACCTTGCTTCTCTGAGCCAGCTGGCAGCCTCAGCCCCTGCAGCCCTGGGCCTTTGCAGTTGCAAGGATTGGGATTTCCTCCCCTTAGATCCTTGCAGGAGTGTGGGGGAGGGCTTCTTGTCACTCACCTCTCAGCCCAAATGCCAGCCACTTCCTCACAGAGGCCTTCCCTGACCGACCCCTCAAATCATTACCATAGACTCTGTTGAATGATAATTAGCGGCTGGTGGAAATAGATGCTCAGTGCTGCAAAGAAAAATTGGCACTGAAACAAAGGATCTTTTAGCAACACAATTTTTACTTCCTGGGCTACAGAAAGTAGCCACAAGAATATGAAAATAAAAGAAAGCAGACATATTTATTTCTCATTCCTGGATGCTCATTCACCACACTTACAGGGGGAAGAGCAGGTAGAATGAGGTAATGACGGTCAGTGAAGGGTCATGTAAATCTCCTGAGGCCCAGGTGAGGAGAAAACCTAAGGCATCAGCACTTTTTTCCTATACTTGTCAATAAATAACAAGGTCACTAAGATTTATGTTACTAATTCTTATATTCTAAGAAAAAGAGGAACCAGGTACAGAAGCAGAACTTGAAAGTAGCCACAGAACATGACCACTGAAGCACAGCACCACTGAGAGACAATTAAGTCCCTGGGTATCTGTGGGCCTCCCTGACAGCATCAGGCCTGCCACCAGAGCTTGGGGGAGTGGAGTTTTCTCCTTACTCCCCCAGGAAGGAGATGTCTCGACCATCTTGGATGTGTCCTCCCCTAGCTGGCTAAACCGGGTGCTTTCACAGCGCTGACACAGTCGCACAGCCAAGGTGTCCTCCAGCCGCCCTTATGCGGGCATGACAGAGGGCTTAGAGCATCTGGCCTTAGGGTCACCTCTTTTCCAATGCCACGTCAGTCCCATACTTCCTGAGGCTTATAAGTAAGATTAGAGATTATATCATTACATACATGTATGTATGATTACATATAAAGAGCTATGTGATTACGTGATTATACATCTGTAAATAGTTATGATTACATATGAATAGCTATATGATTATGATTATAGGAATAACTCTATCTCTAATTCTTTTTTTGAGTTTTTTTTTAAAATTGTATTTTAGGTTTTGGGGTACATGTGAAGAACATGCAAGATTAACTAATTCTACATTTATATGAGAACATGCTGAGACTTCAGGCCCTTGCCTCGGCTCTTGCCGGGTTTTCCCCCACAGCTTAACAGTTACTAGCAGCTTATTCCTTGATATGAAAGGAAACTTTAAAAAAAACCTTTCAACTTCCCACAGGCGTGTTTTTAACCGGTGATGTATTAACGTTCCAGCACTGAAAAGGCTCCCTCTGACCTTCATATGCAGTTCTCTTCATAATTACGAATCTTTTAATTTTTTTTTTTTTGAGACGGAGTTTCGCTGTTGTTATACAGACTGGAGTGCAATGGCACGATCTCGGCTCACCGCAACCTCCGCCTTCTGGGTTCAGGCAATTCTCCTGCCTCAGCCTCCCGAGTAGCTGGGACTACAGGCACGCGCCACCATGCCCAGCTAATTTTTTTTTTTTTTGAGACGGAGTTTCACTCGTTACCCAGACTGGAGTGCAATGGCGCGATCTCGGCTCACCGCAACCTCCGCCTTCTGGGTTCAGGCAATTCTCCTGCCTCGGCGTCCCGAGTAGCTGGGACTACAGGCGCGTGCAACCATGCCCAGCTAATTTTTTAAAATATTTTTAGTAGAGACGGGGATGGTCTCGATCTCTTGACCTCGTAATCCACCCGCCTCGGCTTTCCATAGTGCTGGGATTACAGGCATGAGCCACCGCGCCCGGCCTCATAATTACGATCTTTTTTTGATGCATTTAGCTCTGTGTTCCCCCAGGAAAGCGGCCGCTTTGTTCCAACCGCCTAGCGCTGCGCAAAGCAGGTGCCAGTAACTGTTGAATGGCTCAGGGCTCCGAGGGCAGGGCCGCCCTGGGACGAGGCGGATGATGTGCTGCACCTCAGTTTGTTTCCGAGATGGACCCTCAGAAACTGCCCCGTGGGGCTCCAAAGGGGCAGATGCCCCAGCCGCCGGGGCAGAGCGAGCATGAGCGGAAGGCTGGAGCCACCGCGCGCGGCGCAGAGAGGAACTTCCGCTCAGAGCGAGGGCGGAAATGCGGCCCCTCCTGGGTCCCCGCCCCAGCCTCGCTCCTCTTGGTTCCCCCGTCCCCTGCCCCGCCCCTCCCAGTTTCCCCTCCGAGCCAACTCACAAAACCAGTGCGCATGCGCCGGGCGCTGACCGGGAAGCGGCTGGATCTGGGGCCTAAGTGTTTCGATGAGTGTGTTGGAGATGGGGACCCGGGAACCCTCCGAAACCCTGTCGTCCGGAGACGCCTCGCAGAACAGCGCCCGGCCTGCGGACCGCCACGGCCTGTTGAAACACAGCTGTGAGTTCTTGGACTTCTGGGACATTGCGAAGCCTGAGCAGGAGACGCGACTTGCGGCCACGCAGCTGCTGGAGTATCTGCGCGCTGCGCGCTAGGCCGAAGATGGAACGGCGGGTTTGGGGCAGGGGCCGCTCACTTCCCGACAAGGAAGCGGTGGCGGGCCCAGGGATTTGGGATGGGGGCACGTGGTCGCGAACCTGGATGACAAGGTGCACGGGTGTGCAGCTTCTTGTCACCATTCAACGCGAGGGTGCGCTTGGTTCCGCAGGGGTCTGAGATGAAATACGCCCTGAAGCTGCTAATCATGGGACTCGGGGTCGGGCGAGAGACAGCCCGGCCCTGCTACAGTTTGGGCCTGGCACAGGTGAGGTGGTGTTCCTGGCAGAATCCCAGCCACGCAGGTGAAAACGGTGGGGTGTGAGGAGGGCGGGTGTCTCAGCGCCACGGAGGGGCAGCCCGAGAGAGAAGTCGGGAGTGTGTTGGAGGCCAGCCTGAGGGAGCCTCCTCCCATGAAGGTGGAGAAAGCGTGAGCAAGGCCTGTCTCCAAAGCAGTCCAGGCAGGGGTAGTGGGAAGCGGAGCAGGTTTTCTTTCTGGTGCTTGCGTTACCCAGCCTCTTAGGTACACTTGCTGGGAGCAGTGAGCGCTGGGTGGGAAGGGCTCCCTTAGGCCTGCAGGGGCATTCAGCTGATTGGAGTAGCCCACTCTCTGAGGAGCCCTGACAAGGGGAAGGGCAGTTAAGACCCAGGCCCGCCGGATCAGCCTGAGTGGAGCTCAGACCGGGCTGTGGAGAGAAGACCCAGTGGCTGAGAATTTCCGCAGAGCAATCTAGGGACTGTAGAAGGTACTTTTGTGGCTGGGAGCGGTGGTGGCTCACACCTGTAATCCCAGCACTTTGGGAGGACGAGGCGGGTGGATCACCTGAGGTCAGGAGTTCGAGACTAGCCTGGCCAACAGGTTGACACCCCATCTCTACTAAAAATACAGAAATTAGCTGGGTGTGGTGGTGCACACCTGTAATCCCCAGCTACTGTGGGGGCTGAGGCAGGAGAATTGCTTGAACCTGAGAGGTGGAGGTTGCAGTGAGCGGAAATCAAAACACTGCACTCCAGTCTGGGCAATGGAGCAAGACTCCACCTCAAAAAAACAAAAAAAGCTGCCCTGGCTCAATTCCACTCCCAGTCCCAGAACCACTTGCAGATGGTACTTCAGAAACCCTAGTGGAGATGGGGCAGAGAGGCAAGATTCGTTTCCTTGAGAGCAGCTTCAGAGGCATTCGTGGGGTGTGACTAGGCACCTGAGGCTTCCTAGGAGGCGTTGAAGGGGGAAGGGAGGTTGAGGTGTGAGGATGTACTGGGCCACTTCCTGAGTCCCTCTTCCTCCTGGCAGCTGTTACAGTCTTTTGAAGACCTCCCTTTGTGCAACATCCTGCAGCAGATATAAGAAAAATATGACCTGCATCAGGTGAAGAAGGAGAGAGAGGGCCCAGGGAGGTCAGCAGTTCTGGGGGTGAGAGGCCAGGGGTGGGAAGTCCCATGGCCCCTCATACTGTGCCTGGAATCCTTTTCTAGTCAATGGTGAGACCTGCTTTCTTTGCAAACCTGTTCGGAGTGCTCACCCTCTTTCAGTCAGGCTGGCTGGTGAAGGTGAGAACTTTGGGAGGGTGGTGAGGGTGCGGGATGTAGGCTGGCCTTGGATGGGTAGGGGACAGTAGCGGTCCCTGCTCATACCCTCTGCCCCTCTGTGGGGACCAGGACCAGGAGGTGCTGAGGAAGTCAGTGAAGCTGCTGCAGGCCCTGGCCCAGTACCAGAACCACTTGTAGGAGAAGCCCCAGAAGGCCCTGGTGGACATTCTCTCCGAGGTATGAGCTCACCAGCCTTGCGGGCTTGGGAGACACTTCCTGCTACAAAGACATCAAGAGGGCTCAGATGAGAATCAGGAACAGCACTGTTCCATAGAAATATAAAGACATATAATTTGAAGTGTTTCAGTGACTTTGTTGGAAAGGTAAAAAGAGGACAGGCACAGTGGCTCATGCCTGTAATCTCAGTCCTTTGGGAGGTGGGTGGATCACCTGAAGTCAGGAGTTTAAGACCAGCCTGACCAACATGGAGAAAACCTATCTATACTAAAAATATAAAAAATTAGCCAGGCATGGTGGCATATGCCTATAATCCAAGCTACTTGGGAGGCTTAGGCAGGAGAATCATTAGAACCCAGGAGTTGGAGGTTGCAGTGAGCCGAAATCACACCATTGCACTCCAGCCAGCCCAAGCCATTTAAGAGTGAAACTCTGTCTCACAAAAAAAAGTTAAAAAGAAACAGGTGTCATTAGTAACATTTTACATCATCTATTATATCTAAAATATTATTTCAGTATGCATTTGTATACAAAACTGTTGAGCTGGTGGGGCACAGTGCCTCTTACCTGTAATCCCAGCACTTTTGGAGGGCAAGGTGGGTCAATCATGAGGTCAGGAGTTCGAGACAAGCCTGGCCAACATGGTGAAACCCTGTCTCTACTAAAAATCCAAAAAATTAGCCAGGCATGGTGGCAGGTGCCTGTAGTCTCAGCTACTCAGGAGGCTGAGGCAGGAGAATCACTTGAACCCAGGAGGCAGAGGTTGTAGTGAGCTGAGATTGCATCACTGCACTTCAGCCCAGGTGACAGTATGAGACTGCTTCAAAAAAAATCGTTGAGGTATCTTTACTCTTTTTTTCAGTGTGCTTCAAAATCTAGCATGTATTTTACATGTAGGCACACCCCTGTTCAGATTTGCTGCCTTTTAGGCACTAAGCAGCCCTGTGTGGCTAGTGCTGCTCTAGAACTGAGCTCAGCACATGGCAGGTATATAAAACGTTTGCTGTTGCTGTCCTAGTCAAGGCTGGTCCCTCCTGGGCCTCCACTGCCCGCCTTGGGAAGGTACACCTAGGCCTTTTTGCCACTGAAGGGAAAGGCAGGGCTGCGAAGTCCCAGGCCTGGACTGCTGAGGAGTCTTGACCTTAGAGCCAAAAGGACCTGAATTTGAATCCCAGCTGTCTACCTAGGGCCCCTTGTGTATAAAATGGGCTAGTCCTCTGAAATCCCAAAACCAGGAATAATTAAATGGGTAGCTCTGGCCAGGTGCCATGGCCCACACCTTTAATCCCAGAACTTTGTGAGGGTGAGGTGGGTGGATCACTTGAGGTCAGAAGTTTGAGACCAGCCTGGCCAATACGGTGAAACTCCACCTCTATTAAAAACACAAAAATTAGCTGGACATGGAGGTGCACACCTGTAATCCCAGCTGAGGTAGGGGAATCGCTGGAACCAGGGAGGTGGAGGTTACAGTGAGCTGAGATCACACCACTGCACTTAACCTGGGTGGCAAAGCAAGACTCTGTCTCAAAAAAAAAGGCAGGTAGTACTGGGCCAGTTAGCATCAGCAGGATGCTTGTCAAAAACCCAGCTGCCTGGGAATTTGAGTTTTTTAGCAAATGGCCTCTGATGACTCTGGTGCTTGGCCAGGTGGCCCTGTGTCAGGAGCCTGGCAGGTAAAAGAGGCAACACTGGGCTCACCCTGCAGAGGAAGCTGCTCTTTCTTACCTCTCCACCCTTAGGTCTCGGAGGCCACGTTGCAGGAGATGCTGCCAGAGGTCCTCAGCACTGACTTGGATGCGGTGCTCAGCTGCCCTGAACAGCTGGGGCTCTTCCTCCTGGCCCAGCAGAAGGTACCCTCTAGGCTCAAGAAGCTGGTGGGATCTGTCAACTTATTTTCGGATGAGAATGTTCCCAGGTGTGAGGGAGGTGGATGGATTTGCTCTCCCTGGGGCTGTGGGACTGCATCTGGCCAAGCCCAGATTGGCTGTGTAGCCTGGGGGTGCCCTGGCTGCTCTTGACACCCTGGCCCTTGATGGTGAGGCAAGCGTTCCCTGAGTCCCCTGCCCTCCACAGGCTGGTGAACATGCTGAAGATGGCAGTGTCCTCAGTGAAGAAGGAACGAAAGCTACCCGCCGTCGCCCTGGAGCTGCTCTGCCTGGCACTCAAGGAAGACAAGTTTCTGCAGTTCTGGAAGGGGGTGGTGGAACAGGGGCTGCTGAAGCTGCAGTTCTGGCCAGCCAGGTGTGTGTGGCATGTGGCCTTTCTCGGCCCCCTTCCCTGTCTGTGAAATGGGGCTGGACCGCCAGTCCTGAGGTCCCTGCCGGGGGACCAAGGGCTCTGACCATGCTCGGTCCCACATTCCCTCTTAGCTACCTGTATTTCTGCCTGCTGGACGCTGCCCTTCCCCTGCTGACCAAGGAACAGCTGCAGCTGGTAATTCGGGGAGACGGGCACGGCCAAGGTGGGCACCGCCCATGCAGCCCAATGCTGCTGGAAGGGCTAGGGAGGGGCTCTCCTTGCCAAGAAGGGGAGAGGGCACCTCAGGGGCCTGGCCAGAGACCTGGGTGTCTCTACTGTCTGGGTAGTGAGCTGCCTGAACCCCTTCCCCTCTGACAGATTGTTTTGAGTTGGAGTTTTCTCTTGTCACCCAGGCTGGAGGGCAATGATGCAATCTCTGCTCATTACAATCTCCACCTCCTGGGTTCAAGCAATTATCGTGCCTCAGCCTCCTGAGTAGCTGGGATTACAGGTGCCCACCTCCACACCCAGCTAATTTTTGTATTTCAGTAGAGACAGGGTTTTGCCATGTTGGCCAGGCTGGTCTCAAACTCCTGACTTCAGGGGATCCACCCACCTCAGCCTCCCAAAGTGCTGGGATTACAGATGTGAGTCACTGTGCTCTGACAGTTTTGAAAAGGAGTGGGCCCCCACTTAGGTGTGGGTAAGCCAGCGGGCTGTTCAGACCATCCTCCACCCCTGCCTATGTTGTGGTGATGAGAACAGTCGTCGTGACCATGTTTGAGCACTGGTGTGCCTGGTGCCCAGTCACTACTGTTCTCAGCAGCTCATTTTATCTTTGCAGCAAGTTTCTGAGAGCTGTCATTCTGGGTGAGGGGCAGATTTGAAGTATCAGACAGTGGTTAAGAGCCTGGGTTGGATGGTGGTGTGCACCTGTAGTCCCAGTTACTCAGGAGGCTGAGGTGGGAGGATCACGTGAACCCAGGATTTCGAGGCTGCAGTGAGCCATGATAGTGGCACTGCACTCCCAGGGCACAACTGGAAAAAATTAAAATGAGAAAAGCTTGGGCTGTGAGGCCAGACGCGGTCCCACTGGGAGCCCTCTGACCCTGAGGAGTTTTGTTCTAGGCATTTTTGTGTCTCACTTTACTCACCTACACAATGGCAGTAATGGCCAAGTGCAAAGGGTTGCTAAAATGCTAAGCAGCCAGACCAAAAGCGGAACACAGGTCCTGGCCCTGAGGCAGCACATTAGTGGTGGTTGGGTTGGGTCCTGAAGATGACATGGCAAGGAATTGGTGGCATAGGCCTTGAACCCAGGTCAGTCTGGCCTCTTAACCACTGCTCTGCCTGTGCGTTGAGCCAGGAAAGCAGGCCATCCCCTGCAGCAATGTGGCAAGAGGGGCCTTCTGGGGCCAGAGGCACTGAAGCTGGGGAAGTCAGACCCGGGGAGGCCTTGAGGTCAGACAGAAGCACTGGGGTGACCAGGAATGGAGCAAGCTCAGGCTCAGCCCTTCTGTGTGCAAGGGGAGACCCTGGGCCTCGGTTTAACCCTAAAGTCTGCAAGCCTGTGGACTCAGCCCCGTGCCTAACTCTTACAGCTCCCAAACCAGTTCAAGTTCACCCCGGAGATGGAGGAATACATCCCCCTTCCTAGAGGGATGCTGGGATGACCCTGAGCAGCAGCTGGCCATGCTGGTGGCCTTCTCCTCCACCACCAACCACAATCTCCCAGTGGTGCCTACCTTCTGGTGGGTCGTGCGGTTCCTGAGCCCTTGGGCCCTGCAGGGCTATGTGGCCTGGCTGCAGGGCATGTTTCTCCAGCCAGACCTGGACTTCTTGATTAACTTAAGCACCAACAACCTGAAGAAAGCTCAGGATGCATCACTGCACGTGTGAGTGGACTGTCCGAAGGACCTGTCCTTCAGGAGTTAGCTTTTCCAGCCTGCAGAGCCCAGTGACCCTGCCCTCCCCACCCCCAACCCCCAGCCCACGGTGTCCTGGCTCTAAACCATGAGCAGAAAGAGGGAAAGCACGATAGCTCTCAAGGAAACTGAGATCCTGCACTGGCAGTTGGGAGTGGGAGAGCTTGGTTTTCTGTCTCTGAGATCAGTTAAAGGAATGTCCTGTTTCAGCTAATTTGTTCTTTTCTTTTTTTTTTTTTTTGATAGAGTCTCACTCTGTGGCCTAAGATGGAGTGCTGTGGCATGTAATCTCAGCTCACTGCATATTCTGCCTCCCGGGTTCAAGCCATCAAGTGAGTCTTTGCCTCACCCTCTCCAGTAGCTGGGATTACAGGCACCCACCACCACGCCCAGCTAATTTTTGTTTTTTGAGATGGAGTTTCACTCTCATTGCCCAGGCTGGAGTACAATGGTGTGATCTCAGCTCACTGCAACCTCTGCCTCCCTGGTTCAAGTGATTCTCCTGCCTCAGCCTCCCAAGTACCTGGGTGTTCTGTTTCCGCAGTGTTCTGGCTGCGGAAATGGATCATCCTCAGACTTGTGAGCCTTTTGGACAGCCTGCACCTAGAGATGGAGGAGGCCTTGATGGAGGAGGTGGCCAGGTACGAGAGGTGCTGGAGCTTCCCACAGGCGTGTGTTTGAGCCTTAGGCATGTGCCACCACACCCAGCTAATTTTTGTATTTTTAGTAGAGATGGGGTTTTTCCGTGTTGGTCAGGCTGGTCTTGAACTCTTGACATCAGGTGATCCACCCACCTTGGCCTCCCAAAGTGCTGGGATTACAGGCATGAGCCACCACACCCGGCCTTAAGTTTTGTATTTTTTTTGGAGATTGGGTTTTACCATGTTGGCCAGGCTGGTCTTGAACTCCTGACCACAAGCAATCCACCTGCCTCGGCCTCCAAAAGTGCTAGGATTACAGGTGTGAGCCACTGGGCACAGCCTGCTTTTGCCAGTTCTAAGTGGCTCATGTGACCTTGTCTCTGTGCCCCAGGCCTCAGCGAGCTGTGTTCTGGCTGCGGAAATGGATCATCCTCAGACTTGTGAGCCTTTTGGACAGCCTGCACCTAGAGATGGAGGAGGCCTTGATGGAGGAGGTGGCCAGGTACGAGAGGTGCTGGAGCTTCCCACAGGCGTGTGTTTGAGGAATTGTGCCCCTCAACTCATCCTGATTTGTGTCCTCTGGAGCCAGAAGCCTTTGGGTTGAGTCATCAGTGGGGAGCAGGCACAAGGGGACTTGGGAATTCCTTAGGAGCCTGTAGGGAAGGGACCCAGGAGGCACCCCAGCTGCAGGCGCCTAAGAGGTTCAGGTGTGCTGTGTGTGCCTTGCAGGGAGCCTTTGCCCATGGGTGGCATCAGGGAAGCCTGCCCCACACCTGCCTCATCTGTGTCCGAGCAGAGCCAGGTGCTCACCTCACCCTCAGCGTGCCTGGTTGCAGGACGGGGCTGCACTGGCCCCGTGTTTGCAGGAGCAGTGGCATGACTCAGCCGTAACCATACAGCCTCACGTCTCTTGGTTCTTTGAGGGGGGCACTGATTCTCTCTCCCCAGCTCGGGTTGAGCCATGTTCAGCTGGGGATCCAGGCCATCTGGCCCAGCCACCTCTAGCCTTGCCAGTGAGGGCCCTGAGGACTGTACCCAGAGCAGAAGGGGACAGAAGGGCTCCCCTCCTCCTCCTGGTCTTGAACCCTGGGTGGTGCCACCAGGGGAGGGGGGCCCATGGAAACAAATGGCCGTGAATGGTGCCAGCTGCTCTCCCGCCTGCCCCTAATTTTGTTTGTTCACTTGTTCTTCGTCACAAAGAAGCCCACATCCCAGATCCCTGAGACAAGGCAGCAGCTCTTTCTCCCTTTGGAACACCAGGCCAAAGAGACCGTCAGCAGCGCCTTCTTCAGGTGAGCCTGGGGCAGCCTGGGAGAGGTCTGAAGGTGGAAAGTCCTCCAGGATGCCTGCTTCCTGCAATTCCCCTATGCTGGGGAAAATGGCTAAGGCCCAGGGAGTCCTAGCAGGTCCTGGAGAGGTGGGAGACCGAGCCCTGGGGAGGGCAGAGGGAGGCAGCTATATTCACTCATCGGTCTGGTGACCAAGTCCTGCCCATCGCCTAGTGTGCTGCAGACCTTCAGCACACAGTTCAAGCTGGCACCAGAGCAGACCTGGGGCGGGCAGCCCTGGACCTACCACCTGGTGCATTTCACAGACCTGCTGCTGAATCACAGCCACAGCATGAGCCCCATGACACCCCTCACTGTGCAGCAGCGCCAGGCCTGGGATGGGTGAGCAGGTGGGATTTCCAGGGGGTGGACAGGACGCTGCGGTCTGATGGCAGCCAGGGCCTGAGGATCCGCCTGGGTCCTCACAGGATGCTGCAGAATCTGAAGGAGCTGGAGGCCCCCTCCTCAGACCCCAGGGCTGCTGCCTTCCAGCACCTTCTGCTGCTCATGGTCATCTACCTCTTCAAAGTACTGTGGCCTGGGATGGAGGGGCCGTGAGCCTGGGGTCCTGCAGCTATGAGGGCTATGGTGAGGAAGCCAGGAAAGGCTTGGGGAGTTATATTGGGAGGTTTTCTAAGCCAGCCTCATCATGGGTAGAATTATCCAAGGAAATGTCACTCCAGCCCCTTAGCAGGCACCCGCTGGTGTCCTGAGCTTTCCAGGCAGGCCTTTTTAATCCCTGAAACTTGAGGCAGACTCTGCTTCTCCATGTTTGACATGGGGAAACTGAGACTCAGAGGCAGAGTAGCTTGCACTGTACCCTCTGACTGTGGGAACACCTTCTGGCCATGGGTTCTCTAGAACCAGGGGGTCTCCCTCTCAGTTTTTCCCATCAGGAAGCCCTGACCACATTCAACACTCAGTACCCTGATTCCTCTTTTGTCTGTCTGTTTTGTTTTGTTTTTTGTTTTTTTTTTGAGACAGAGTCTCCATCACCAGGCTGGAGTGCAGTGCTGCAATCTTGGCTCACTGCAACCTCCAACTCCCTGGTTCAAGCAATTCTCCTGCCTCAGCCTCCCCAGTAGCTGGGACTACAGGCATGCACCACCACACCCAGCTAATTTTTTTTGTATATTTAGTAGAGCTGGGGTTTCACCACGTTGGCCAGGATGGTCTCGATTTCTTGACCTCGTGATCCACCCGCCTCGGCCTCCCAAAGTGCTGGGGTTGCAGGCATGAGCCACTGTGCCTGGCCATCTGTTTTTTGAGATGGAGTCTTGTTCTGTTGCCCAGGCTGGAGTGCAGTGGCATGATCTTGGCTCACTGCAAGCACCACCTCTCAGGTTCAAGTGATTTTCCTGCCTCAGCCTCCCGAGTACCTGGGATTATAGGTGCCTGCCACTGTGCCTGGCTAATTTTTGTATTTTCAGTAGTGACAGCGTTTCGCCATGTTGGCCAGGCTGGTTTTGAACTTTTGACCTCAGGTGATCCGCCCACCTTGGCCTCCCAAAGTGCTGGGATTACAGGTATGAGCCACTGCATCTGCCCTTACCCTGATTCTTAGAGAGTTTTCTTCTCACAACATGGGAGGCTCTTATCGAGGCTGCTGGTCTTACGTAGCCTGAGTAGATGGGTCTCTCACTTGCCCATCTGGCCTCTTCGCTATGGTGGTTTTACTTGCCAGCTTTGGTTATTCCAAGCCCAGCCTGTGGATGAGCTGTGTGGGTAAAGGTTGCCCATAATGCCCCTTTTGAGTGTTGGCGTCAGACCTTTGATAGCAATGGAACCCTGCTGATTCCAAGACACACATAGAGCCTGCAACCTTGGGGTCTCTGGTCTTGACTTGCACAGAGGAGGCGGCAGTTTGCCGTGCCCACTTTCAGATAAAAGTTGCAGCTGTGGCTGGGCGTAGGGACTCACACCTGTCATCCCAGCAGTTTGGGAGGTCGAGGCAGGTGAGTCATCTGAGGTCAGGAGTTTGAGAGCAGCCTGGACAATATGTTGAAAC
Organism: Callithrix jacchus; assembly: GCF_049354715.1. NCBI lineage: Eukaryota > Metazoa > Chordata > Mammalia > Primates > Cebidae > Callithrix > Callithrix jacchus. The sequence goes on from NC_133507.1 coordinate 30,375,787, forward strand.
CCCATCTCTACTTAAATACAAAAATTAGCTGGGTGTGGTGGCAGGCGCCTATAATCCCAGCTACTTGGGAGGCTGAGGCAAGAGAATCGCTTGAAGCTGGGAGGTGGAGGTTGCAATGAGCTGAGATTGTGCCATTGCACTCCAGCCTGAGTGACAGAGCGAGACTCTGTCTCAGAGAAAATGAATAAATTAAAAAGGTGCAGCCCGGAGGACAGGGACCTGCATGGCACACAGCCTGGGAGCCGGGGGCAGTGACCAGGGCTTTGAGCTGCTTTTCTCACCCTGGCCTAAACATTGCCCACTGCATTTTGAGGGAAAAGTCTGTCTTTTAGGTTCCAAAGATCACACAGTTGTCAAGATGCCCTGCACATGCACACACTCAGTCCCTGGAATCCAGGGCTGTCCCATCAGATGAGTTCAGATATGATTAAATTAGTTGAAACTAATGACTTTCAATTCTGTCTCACGCCGAGCCAAGCATGGAGGAAATCATTTAGAATTATGAATTGGGGGGCTGGGGTTTGCTGGCTGCTCTGGGACCCTGACCATCCTTGTTAGCTCTGTCTGTCTTGAGTGTCAAAGTGGGAGCTGGCCTCCTTTTCTGTCCCCTGCAGGTTTTCAGATCCTGTAACTGCATATTAGGTGTAAAAAGGTCCTCAGCCCTTGGTATTCTGGGGTCCAGCTGAGGTCTTCCATTCTGGATTGTGGGGTGGCTGGCTGGGGCAGGCCAGTGGCTGGGCTGTTGAAGGCTTCTGTTGCCACTGCTTCCTTTTGACCAGCCCCTTGCCTGGCTCAGAAGGGTTCTCCCCAGTGCATGTCCTATTCTGTCCCCAGTCCCCTACAGAGAGCTGTGACCTGCTGGGTGACATCCAGACCTGCATCAGAAAGAGCCTGGGAGAGAGGCACTGCGGAAGCCGCACCAAGGCCATTGGTGGGTCCTTGCTTCTGGGACAGGGTACATCCTTGGGCACAAGAGGGACTGAAGTGGTGCAGTGAGGCCAGCGGTCCCCTGCCTGGGCTCAATCCCCCCTCTTGCAGATCCCCAGGAGCCCCCATGGGTAGAGGTGCTGGTGGAGATCCTGCTGGCCCTGCTGGCCCAGCCCAGCCACCTCATGTGTCAAGTGGCCCAGAGCGTTCTGCCACTTCTGCTCCCACCTGACCCCGTGTGCCCTACAGCTGATTCTGGATGTGAGTTGGGACCTTTGGGAATGCACTTTGGGCTGGGGCTCACTGAGCAGGGAGCTGTAGCCGGTGGGGAAGCACTTCAGCCTGTGGCCTCCTAGCCTCCCTCTGCCAGCCAGCACCTGGTGGGAGGGGTCTTGACGAGGCCCTGGCCTGGTCTTGCATGGTGTGGCCACCTCTCTTAGGCTCTGTTTTCTTCCCTGAAATGGGGATCTTTGGCCAATGCCAGGCAGGGCCTGGTCAGGAGGGCGGGGGCCACAGATTGGTCAGTGGCTGGGTCCCCTCCCCAGGTGCTGAACCCGGAGACCAGTGAGGATGAGGATGACCATATGGTGGTGATGGACAAGTCTGACGAGTGGTGGCTGAAGGCTGCAGAGGTGCTGCCAGCGCGGGCCAGGTGGGGTGACAGGAGTGGGAAGATTGCAGAGGTGTCTGATGAGCCTGCCGCCACCCCACAGGACAAGAGCGAGGACGGTGAGAAGAGCAGAGGCTTGGAGAGTGAAGATGAGAGCGATGGTGGGGAAAGTGAGGTGGAGGAGCGCGACGGGATGTGGACCAGGGCTTCTGGGTACAGCTGATGAGTGTGCTACATGCTGAGAAGGTGCTGGTGAGCGGGGCCAGGGAGGGCTCTTGAGTCCCTGTGTTGTGTGTACACCCACCCGAAGCCAGGCTGACTGCTGGGCCTCTGTCCCTCAGGGTGGAGTGGAAAGCGAGGATGAGGAGGAGCTGGGGGATGAGGCCATGATGGCCCTGGACCAGAGCCTCACCAGCCTCTTTGCTGAGCAGAAGCTGTGGATCCAGGCCCGGCAGGACAAGAAGAGCAAGCCACAGAAGGAGAAGGCGCTGCGGTGCGACTTCCAGATTTGGGTGAACCTGGGGGCTGGTGCCTCCACCGCCTCCCTCACCACCCCCTGCCCACCCCATGCCCTGCCCCCACTTTGCTGACCAGCTCTCCCGGCTGCAGGTTCTGGACCTGGTGGAGGTGCTGGTGACCAAGCAGCCTGAGAACGTCCTGGTCCTGGAGCTGCTGGAGCCGCTGCTGGGCATCATTCGGTGCAGCCTGCACAGCAGCAGCTCCAAGCAGGAGCAGGACCTGCTGCACAAGATGGCATGCATCTTCACATGAGCACGGGGGCAAGGTGGGTGGGTGTGGTTGGCAGTCCCCAGCCCCCAGGCAGAACTCCTGGCTTGCTTTTTGTACAGGAAAGACAGAGCCAAGCTTCCAGCCTGGGCCCTAGCTTGCAGGCTCACCGCTCAGCCCTAGGTCATGTGTCACTCAGTGACTCACAGGGTCCTTGGTCCATCCCGGTGTTCTCCTGACATGTGCGAGTGGTACCCTGGAGCTTGGTTCTATCCCAACCCCTGACAGTCTCCAGTGGGGCTGTGTGGGGGGTGGGTGGGGACAGTGTCAGCACCTGTGGCAGGGGACACACACCCAGTCCACGGAGGTGCAGTGTACATGGGAGTTTGTCAGGTTGGGAGGCCTTGGGGAGTGCAGAAAGGGGAAAGAGCATCCTGATGTGAGGTGATCAGACATCCAGCTGGGAGGTCAGGTGAGGCATGAGGCCACAGGCCCCTGTACCCTCGCAGGCCTGACCCTAGTGGGGCTGGGGCCACAGAGGCATTTTCAGCAGGAACATTTTGCATGGGGAAGGCTTTGGGTCTGGTTTCCCTTTTTGGAAATGGCTGGCGGTGTGGAGAAGGCTTTGGGCAGGGCTGTGCTGGAGGCAGGCCCAGCAGGGAGGTGATGGCAGGCAGGGGAGAGCCAGGCAGGCACCAGGTGCAGACCTGCCTTCAGGGCTCAGGTGCTGGGTAGTTGAAGGCCTGGGCCCCTGGGCACTTCATGGATGGTCTGCAGGGTGGGGGGCATGACTGGTGGTCATTCTCCATTCCACCCCAGGCCACACCTTCTCAGATAGTTCTGCCAGCATGTGTGGACAGTGTCACTCATTGAGCATCCTGCCTCTTGTCCCCACTCTGTCCTGGCCCTGCAGGGCCACATAGGGTTCTGAGTGCAGAACCCTTGCCTCGCTTTACAAAAGGCCTGGAGGCCACTGCCCCACAAGGGATGAGTATGGACAGGAGAGGTGCACCAGGCAGTGGTTGGCCCTGGTGCAGCCCCCACTTGGGGAACTGTTCTCTTCCCCCTGTGGGGTGCCCCCTCACCCAAGCAGGACGAGCCCACATAGCTCCCAAGCAACCTGCAGGTGGCCCTGCCTTCCTCTGTGGCCTCGGTCATGTCTGTCTTCCAGGTCTGTTTCCTCACCTGTAAAGTGGGACTTGCTTGGTGCTGCTTGGCAGAGCAGGGTGGACCGAGACTGTTCTAACTAGCTCTTGTCCTCACCACCTGCAGGCACCACCTGTGCCATGGCTGTCGCTACTGCCATGACTTGGGTGACCATGTCGAGGTCCTGCATGGCTGGGTGGCGTGGCTGGTGGAGCAGGCTGGCCGCCAGCCCTACTCCACCACCCTCTACCACTTCAACGCCTCCCTCTACCTGCTCTGAGTCTGAAGGGCAGCACTGCCAAGGGGTGCATGCATGAGACGCAGGAGGAGTTGGAGGCTGGCACCAACCCCAGCCCCATGACCAAGGGCTCACAGGTGAGCAGGGCTTGGCCCAGGCGGAGCCCACGCACTTCACACTTCCCCAGGACTCACCCTCCACCGTCCGAAGCTAGCCCAGTCTCTGCTCCCATCCCAGAGGCCCTTTCCTGGCCTCAGCCAGCTCTCTAACCTGGCCTAGGCTGCTGGCTGCCTGGACTTGAACCTCATGATGTGCGTCTACTCATCAGCACTGAGCTCCTTCCTGACCCAAGTGCCACAGCCCCCTCACGGTCCCCATGTTCCTCAGCCTCTTCTCCCGGCACCTGGTGAGTGTTGGGGCCCACCCTGCCCACTTGGGGTCCCCTTTCAGCCCCAGCCCCACCCATGCCTCACAACCCTCCCTTCCCTGCCAGGTGCTCTGTAAGAGCCTGCTGTCCATCCTGGTCTAGCATGTCACAAGCCCAGGGTGGCCATGCCAGCAGGTAAGACTTCCCAGCTCCCAGCCCAGGGCCTGTGTGAATTAACCTGCTTAACCCGCTTCTGAGGCCCCAGAGCACTGCCCTGGTGAACACGGGCACAGCCGTCCCTGCCACACCATGAGCATGGAGACACTAAGGGGGTGGGGCTGGCCTCACTCTTGCAGCCACCACTGCCCATCTGGCCACACAGAGGACACCCTGGTAGTGTCTGCTCAGGTGCCAGGACTGCTGGGGGCAGACTGACTGAATGAAGATGACATTAGCCAGGAATGGGTAGGAATTGTTCTGCCTGAGGTCCCACCTCTATCCAGCTGGGAGGCCTCGGTGCCCCCACCTGTACATGAAGGCACAAGAGCAGGTGGTCACGGAGTTGAGAGCAGCAGGTGGCCTTGCACGCCGCCCACAGCCATGCCTGGCAGGCCCCCTCACACCCCTCAGCCTCTCATACCCAACGTGCTAAGGCTCCAGGCACCCACCTTCACCCAACCACAGGCACAAGCCTGCCTGCTGCTCCAGAAGACCCTGTCCATGCGGGAGGTGAGGTCGTGCTTCCAGGACCCTGAGTGGAAGCAGCTGATCGGCCAGGTCCTGACAAAGGTCATGGACGTAATAGCTGGGGGGCGCCCCTCCTCCTGGCCTGTTCGGGATTGGTTCTCTGGGAGAGGACAAGCCAGGATTGGAGCCTGAGCCTCCCGGAGTGTGGGGGGTAGGGAGACAGGGAATTGGGATTGTCCCAGGAGATGGTCCCTGCCTCTGGGCTTTAGTCCCTCCTGGGAAACAAAGGCTTTGACAGCCCTCTGGAGTACCTGAGCTTGGCCACCCCTCCCCAGAACCTGCGCACACTGGGAGAGGCGCAGACCAAGGCAGAGCACCAGCAGATGCTGTCCTCCCTGGAGCTGCTCAATACTGTCTTCAGGACCTGTAAACATGAGATGAGGCAGGGCCAGCCCAGGGCAGTGTTGGATTCCTCCTGGGGGCCTCGGGGCCTCCTGGGCAGCAGTTGCCATTCCCCGGGCCTGACCTTGGGGGTGGGGGTCATGTGGGGAAGGTTCTCAGTGCCTTGGTTGGGGCTCTGGGCTGTCATTTGGGCAGTTACAGAGCTGTGGATGGGCAAGTGACTAGGGAAGGGACTGTGCCACCCTGTCCTGCAGGGCAGGGTGCAAGGGTGTGGCACTGCCATGTCCAGTGAGAAAGCTGAGAAGGGGTTGGCAGGGCTGGAGATGGTGAAGGATGGGAGAAGACTCAGGGCAGACATACGTTAGGGAGGCCACGTTTCCAGGCCTGGTGCAGGGTGTGGATGGGTGGAATGTGATATGTTGGGCAGCCACAGGGCAGGGCTGGGAGGCAGCTGTAGGTGGCCATCTCGGTCCCCTAGTCTGGCCCAGAGGGCAAGGTTTGGGAGGCCTCAGCATAGGTGCCAGTCAGCCCTTATGGAGGGAGAGCTTGCCAAGGCTGCGCCAGCAGGCAGAGGTGGGGCCCGGGATGAGGCCTTGCAAAACTGGGTGATAGCGAGGAAGTCAGGAGAGCAGGGCTCCTAGAAGCCAGCAGATTCCAACAGTAACCCATTCAGGAGGTGCAGGGAGGTTGGGGGAAAGGGTGTTGGTAGCCCCACAGTGATGGAGTGGTGGGGATGGCCCTCCTGGACGTGGGTGCACCAGGGCCACAGTGGAGACTCTGAGACCAGGCCTGCAGCTGTGGGGAGGAGGAGAACCAACACCTGGGCACATGTTTCCTCCAATGGTGAGACAGACACAGATGCCTTAACAGGCAGAAGGAGAGGCTGAGGCCCAGGAGACTGCAGGGGTCGCTAGTGAGACAGCAATGGGGCCAAGGTGGAAAGACCACCAGGAGCCCCAGAGAGGCCTGCCCCTGTGGCCACCACCGCCCTGCCTTCCCATCCTCTGCAGAAGCTGACCTTGGACCTGACAGTGCTCTTGGGCATGCTGCAGGGGCAGCAGCAGGGCCTGTGGCAGGGGGTGCACTCCACCAGCTCCAGTTGCCTACTCGACCTCTACTGGCAAGCCATGAAAACCCTGGGAGTCCAGTAGGTTCTGGGCAGGGGATGCACACTTGGGCGGGGCTAGGATCATCCTCACACTGCTGCGCACACTCAGATGTGGGAGCCCTGGGCCTCTGGAACCCCACGAGACCTGGGTGGAGGTGGCTGCTGCCCTCACTGGGCACCTTTTTACCTGCTTATTCCCCTTCAGGTGCCCCAAGTTGGAGAAGGATACCAAGGAGATCCCCAGTGCCACCCAGAGCCCCGTCAGCAGGAAGCAGAAGAAAAAGGGATTCTTGCCAGAGACAAAGAATTGCAAGAAACGTGTCAGAGGATGGCACACTTGCAGCCACTGGTGGGAGCCAGCTGGCATGTGCAGCAAGAGGAACAGGATGAAGGGCAAGGTCTAGCCCAGGTGAACGGGATGCCTACCACCAAGGGCCCAGCTCCTAGCGCTCCCACCCTGAGCCCCAACATCGCTGCCAAGTCCACAAAACTGCAGAAGAAAAACTGGAAACTATCCAAGGTGAATGGAGCTCCCAGCTCCCCAATGAAGCCTGCAGGCCAAAAGCAGCACCACGAGGCCATTCCCAAAAAGGGGGTCTTGGACAAATCACTGCCATCCACACTAGCACAGAAAAAGGCAAGGCCACCTTTGGTCATCAGGAGACCCAGCCTGCTCCAGAGTGGAACCAAGAAGAAAATGCAGCTGAGGAAGGCGGGGAAGCTGAGTGTAGGCCACCCTCAGCCTCCATCTGCCCAAGACTCCTGTTTTTCCACCATGATTTGAACATGTAAGCCACTTCTAAGGCTCTGTCCCCAGGGAGGGTGTCACTGCCTGCCCAGGCATCCTGCTCTGGTAAGCACAGCCCAAGCCATTCCTGCAGGGGTCCCAGGATGCAGAGACCCCCCCTCGCCCCCGGTTCTAGGCTGGGACTGTGGCTTCAGGGCCCTGTGGGCCAGGTCCAGGGCTCTGGGGTTCACCTGGGTGGGTACAGGGTGACATGCTGGCTACAGGCTGGGTACAGGTGTGACCGTCTCTTGCACCCCCCCCAGGTTTTTTTGCTGAGGGAGCCACAGGGGGTGATTTAAATAGATTTATTTCTTCATTTACAAGAGGAATATATTTGGCTTCTCTCTTAAGACTCTGAGATTCACAGTCAGCAGCTCTAAAAACTAAAGGAGCAGTTTGGCTTCTGGAAGGAAGAGGAGGCAACACTTGGACCTGATTCTTGTATGACAAGAAAACATCGCTGGGGCCCCGGCTGAGGCTGGGGTGGAGGCTGGGCTTTGTGGGGTACCAGCCCATCCTTGTCAGGCCTCCCCGGGTACCCCAGAGCTCAGTGGGTGGGTATTCCACTAGCTTATGCCCACTGAAGCCACAGCCAGCTAGTAACTAAGGGGTGGAAAGCGCATTGTCCAAGCCAGCTCTTGGGGGTCTCCTAACTGGCCCCTTGGGCCCCAGACACCAGCACCGCCTTGATGGCAAATGTGCAGGGAGTGTGTGACACAGGGGCTAAACTTCCCCCAAAGGGGTTTGGGGCTGGTGTGACGGCAGCTGCATCCTGGTATGCGCACAGGTGTGAGTTGGGTGATCAAAGCCGGGGTGAAGGCCTGGCCCCGGGGGTCATTTGTGTGATAGGGACTGGCCTCTCCCAGTGCCTCAGCCCATGCAGGAAGCTTTGTGGAGAGCTGCTTCCTCCACCAGCAGAGCCCTGGCGGCTGCCCCATGGATTCTAGGAATGGTCTCCTGGGCTCTGGCCCTGGCCAAGGCTCAGCCCAGCCTCTGGAGGGAGTGGGTTCCTGGCTTGAGGTAGTGGCAGGGAAGGGTGGTGGCAGGGTAGACAGCAGAAATATTCCTGGGGCCACCAGGAGCCCTGCAGAGGTTGGCTGGTGTGTGAAACCCTGAGACCATGAGGCTGGGGCCCAGGTACTGCACCACTGCAGCCAGGGCCTTCACCCTCGTGATGCCAGCTTGTCAGAACAATCCCCGCCTGGGAGCTCCAGGCCAGCAGCCAACCCAAGATTGTGAGACAGTGGCCTCCAGAGAGACCGGCCCAGCTTCATCTGCCAGGTTGAGTCTGATGTCCCCAAGGTCAGAGGCCAGCTGAGAAGTAGTAGTCCTGCATGCCGGTCCTCACCTGAGCCTCAAAGCTGGGACTGCTGCCCTGAGGCCTAGGCCGTTCCCTCTCCATATGGCCCAGGGCCTGGTGAGTCTTCAAAGGTGTGGATCGTGCTTTGCCCAGCAAGTTGCCTTCGTTCCAGGGAGGGCAGGGACTGGCCCAGGATCACATAGGCTAGTGGCAAGCCAGGCTCTTGGCAGCACCCATTTCGGGCTGCCTTCTTCCTTGGCCCCAGGGGCCCGGCAGCCCAAACTTAGGGCCAGGAATCTGTCCGACCTCACAGCTCCAATACACGCAGCCTTCCAGGGTGACTGAGGACACTGCCTCTTCCTGAAGCCAGGGCCACTCAGCAGGCCCCAGCCAGAGTGGGTGCGCACCTTGCCGTGGATCACACAGAAAGCCCATGGGCAGCCCAGGTAGTCCCGGATGCTGTAGGACACCTTCCAGACTAGGTGGGAGTGTGGGTTCTTCATTGTCCCAGTGGCACCTGGGGAAAGGGGCATCAGGTCAGAAACAGGGCTCAGTGGGGACCCCTGCCAGGCTGCCCTGCCTCCTCCCCTTGCCGTTGGAGCAGCAGGCCTCCCCCTGGGCTTGGGGCTGTGACCCTGGTTCTCATGCTACTGGGAAGCTCTAGCTCCCACAGGGTAGGTCTGAGGAGCCAGACCCTGGTACATCCATTAGGAACTGGAGGGCGGAAGTCCAGATAGAGTGGGGAGTTCCAGCCAGGCCCCACCCAGCCCTTGGAAGGAAGGAAGGGGGAGCCCTGACCTGTGGCTCCATCAGTGAATTCTGGCAACATTAGATTCCAAGCCCAGGATTGGTGGGAGGTGCTGGGGCAGGAGGGGACTCCAGAGGAAGAGTGTTCCCTGTCACATAGCCCTGGACTTCCTCCTCCCCACTGGCCTCTCTGCCTGCACTCACCACCTCAGACTTCCACAGATGCAGGTGGCATCACCCGCTGGTTCACCCTGGGGGAGAGGCAGGCAGGGGCCAGCTGACTGGAGGTGTGGGCAGAGACCTTGTCAGCCCCAGGGGGAGGTGGGAGAGCCCAGGGGTGGGGAGAGGAGTAAAGAGGAAAAGAGAAGTCAGAAGGTGAGAAGAAAAGGAAGGGGGAGGAGTCCCAGCTTTGGAAACCACCAGGTCCAAGCCTGGACCTACCAGACACCCCTGTGGCTCCCCACACCTCCAGGCTGATGCTGTCACTGAGCCCCACAGGTGTGGGGAGGCCCAGGGACTGGACCCCAGCAACCAGCTCACCCACTGGGTGCACCCCAGTCTCCCCTCCACCATCCTCTAGGAGGGCTCCCCAGCAGGCCTCCCCTCAGCCCCACTCACTGCTGCTCAGCCTTGGCACAGTTGCTGAGGAAGAGCACCATGGCGAGGAAGAACATGCTCCCCAGGATGACAACAAAGGGGCAGAGCATGACCGCATAGCCCAGGCTCAGGAACTCCCAGAGCAGGGAGTTCTTGGTGCTCTGGTGGATCAGGTCTGAGATCTGTGGGGATGTGGGGGTGGGTGTCAGGGTACAGTCCCTGAAGCCCTCAGCCTCCCTAGGCCAGCCCCCACCCAAAGTGACTCACAAAGCTGATGAGGTAGGGGCTCCTGGCATCCCCCAGAAGGTGGGAGGTGAAGCTCTGCAAGGCCACAGCCGTGGCATGCCAGGTGGGGATGACCACGTACTTCGGGAGGTGGGCAGGTCATCAGCCCAAGGAGCTGGCCCCAGTCCAGCGCCTGGCACCTCCGAAGCCCCACACCCTCAGATTCACTCCTCTCTCTCCTGGACCCTGCCCTCCTTCCCGCCAGCCTGGCCACTTTTTCCTGCCAGGCACCCCTCTCCTCCCTGAGCCTCTCCACCCACACACAGCTTCAGTCACCCCCTCAGCACCAGGGGCTTTTCCACGTCCAGCCCAGACCAGTGCCACCTGCCCCAGATCGAAAGTGTCATTGGCCTCAAACCTGCTGTGCCCCCCGGGACGCCCATCAGAAATGGGAATCGTCACCTCCCTCCCAGCTACTTGTAGCCAAGGGAAGGTAATTTGGGGACTGCCCAGCTGCCAGTCACTAGAGGCCATTAGCCCAGAGCCCTCTGAGCCTCACATGACCCGAACCGTCAGGAATGGCCACGCCATTACCTCTCCTGCTCAGCTCTCGCTGTTCCTGAGATCAGGCTGCCGTGGCTTCTGCCCTTGGCCCATAGTCACGGGGACACTGAGGCCCAGAGAGGCACATGTTCCAGGGGAACCCAAACCCCAGCTGGGGCCATTTGTCCTCACTCCCATCAAGCTAAAGACCCATCTTGGTTCCCCTTCCTGAGGACCAAGTAAGGCCTGACGCCTGGGACGGGAGCTGGTGAGGCAGGCTCCTGCCTGGAAGAACCTCTGCTCACACCTGTGGGCACCTCAGCACTGAATGCCAGGTACTGCTGGGCCCCAGGCCCCCAATCAGACCAAGCAGGCCCGAGCCACAGGAGGCGCACTTCAAAGCTGGGCAGGCCAGAGTCAGGAGGGGCTGGGGTGGGGGCGGGACAGGCACGGTCAGCTCTGTGGGTGCCCTGAGCCCCTGTGCCCTGAGCTCCAGCTGCCTCACCTCTTTGGAGTGCCAACCTTAGTGGGCACCAGCAGCCAGCACTCATGGGCACCCCATTGCAGGAGAGGTGGGGGCGGGTGGAAAAAGGCCTGAATCTGGTTAAACAGAGTGGCCTCATTTCCAGCAGGAGTAAACTGACACTGATTAAACTGGGACACAATTTCCCTGGGACCCTGACCCTGCTGGCAGCTGTCAGGGGCTCTCCTGGGGATGGGGGAGGAGGGGTCCTGGCCAGCACCAAGGGCATTTGATCTGCACAGACTCGCTCCTCCCTTCATGCTGGGCCTGGGCAGCAACCCCTGCCCACCCCTGCCACTGTCTGGCTCCATGCTGAGGCTCAAAGCTGCATCAGACCTCCCCACCACCTCCCCAGCCCATTGACTCAGGAGGACAGAGAGAGACAGCCCAGGAGGCACGGGGTGGGCAAGGCAGGCTTCCCAAAGCACAGGAGCCATCAGGGGCTGCAGAGCCTGGCAGACTCATCTCCTGGGCTGTCCCATGCTGGGCACCCGACCCTGAGCATCCTGAAGGTCCACCCATGAGTCCTCCCTCTGTCTGCCCCAGAGCCTGCCCTGACATCTCCCAGACACACTCCCCTGTCCCCTGATGACTCTGGCCAGGCTGATCCCTGGGCATGGGACCAAGTGTCACACCTCTGCCACCCCCAGATGGTCATGAATTCCTAGCCCCCTCCTGGCTCTTCCCAGGGTGCTCCCAACCCCACCAAGGGACACAAGCCTCTGCTGGCTGCTCAGATGGCCCTTTGTCCCCAGCCGGCTGGTCTGGAGCCCATTGTTGGCCCTGTGAAGACGGCCTCTGTCCTCCAGCCCTAGCCACAAGCACTTAGGCAGGCACGCCTGGCAGCCAGGCTGAGCAAGGAGGGGCAGAGCCCATGAACACTCAGACCTGGGGGGAGGAGTGCTGGCAGGCAGCAGTACCTCGGTGCCAGCTGCCAGCCTCCCAGACAGTAACCTGAGCCTTGAGACACCCCTCCCCACCCGGTCCCCACATCTCACTCTGCCTGCCCAGCCCTCTGCTTCCTGGCTCTGTCCAGACGCAGACCCCAAACTCTGATTCCCTCCCTGCCTCTGGCTTCACCTTCCTGGCAGGCCTGCCTTCCCACCCGCTCCCAACCAGCTCTCCTGCCCCTTCACCCACCCTTCCCAGCTACCCCTGTGAGGTCGAGGCCTGGGTCAGCTGCATAAGGTGATCTCTGCCTGCCTGGCTCACCATGAGGATGTTGGTGGTGATGGCCCAGTTGGAAAATAGCAGTGTCTCCCCGACGAAGATATGAATCTGCCCAGGAGAAAGCAAAGCAATCATAAGGGGACCCTCCCTCCGCAGCGGCCACAGGCTGCTCCCTACACACTGGCTGCTGGTGGGGAGCCCACAAAACCTCACCCCTCCTCCCAGACCCACATCCATTCATGGGCTATCCAGAGACTTCAAGCCATGCCCACGGCCCTGAGGCACCCAGAGGCCCCAACAGGCCAGGGATACGCAGGGGCAGCCAGAGAATAGGAGCCTCCCTAGGGAAGGGACTGTCCCACAAGTCACAGAATTTCCCATTCCAGACCCTCCCCGTGGCCCAGACCCAGCTCCCCCAGCACCCCTCCCCCCTACCACACTCACATAGGCCCCTACGATGCTGCTCTTGGAAGCCATGAAGATCAGGCAGATGAAGATGGCAGAGCCTAGCAATGCCCATGGCACACACCAGGGGGTTGGCCCACTGGGTCCTCAGGCAGCACCAGCGTGTGGCTCCCGCACCCGTGACCATGCCCAAGAAGCCCATAAAGCAGGTGATGGCCCCGAAGATGAGGCTGTGGGGACAGAGGATGGAGGCATGAGTTGAGGGGGGTAAGGGCTCAGGCTGAGGGGGCCCTCCTGTCTGAGGTTTCACCCCAAGGGGCCCCACCTGTCCTTGGCCCCACAGGGCAGGCTGCTACACAACTCCACCATCTTCTGCATGACTTCTGCGTGGTGCAGATAGAGTGGGATCTACATGCCCAGGGCCCCTGTGGCGAAGGAGACAGCCAACATGGCCAGGGAGGAGAAGACGTAGCTGCAGCTGGGGAGAGGCCAGGCAGTGGCACTGAGCTGAGGGACCTCCTCCAGCTCCCATGGGCAGTGCCGTGCATTGGGGGGACAGAAGGCCCCAAATGCTTCATCTTACAGGCCCCAGGGGTGAGGGTTCATGCTGCAGGAATAATAGATTCTCGGGGCCAAACGTCCCTCCCAGCACTGAGACAGCAGAACTGGTGGGTTTCCAGCTGAGGGTGTGGGGGGCTGCCCTGCAGGGAGAGCCCCTCACCTCAGCACTCCTCCCCCTGCCCACCAGGTCCTTCCCAGCCAGACTCACTTTCGGATCAGGGCCTTCATATCTCGGAGCCATGAGGTCCAGGTTTTGAGCTGGTCCCCATGCTAGTTGGCATGGCCTCTCTTAGTGGCTGGGACCAGGATGAGGATGAGCATTCCTGTGATCACGCCCAGGACAGGTGACACCTGTCAGGGAGCAGGAAGTTAGGACACCAGGGCCTGGCCAGCCTTGTCTCTGCTGCAGAAGGGGGACTCAGGCAAACTGCGCCTTCTCCAGGCCACAAGCTTCTCTGAGCTGGGGGTCTGCCCAGCCTTCCTAACTGGGCTGCTGAGAAAAGCTGGGGCTGAGGTCAGTCAAGGGGCTGGGGGCTTGAGATGGACCTTCCAGACCCGGGGCAGGACAGGAGTGGGGAAGGTGCAGGGAAGCCAGACAGACTAGAGGAAAAAGAAGGGGTGGATAAGTAAAGCAGTGTGTGGATGGACAGAGGAGGAGAGATTGGCTAAAGAGATGGATGGAGAACAGAAGGAGAGAGGGAGTGAGGGAGGAAGGGAGGAATCAATATATGGATGTATTGACAGATTGATGAATGGACAGACGGACAAATGAGAGAAAAGTAGATAGCCAGATGGGATGATGACTTTGAGGGAGGAGAGAATTCCTGAGGCAGGTTCCCAACATAGGTTCCTCAGCCACAGGGCACTGGGAAAGTGCTGTCTAGGCGTGGAGCAACTGACTGACAGACCAGGTAGGCTGGCATTTAGAAGGGTGGCCCATACAGGCCCCACAAGAACAGAGGCTCACCAGCCCTTTTGGGTCTTCCCTGTATCCAGCCCATTTTCCAGAAGAGAACCTCCAAGGCCCCAAGTTTGTCTCCGGATGAAAGAGTGACATCTGACAGCCTGGCTTCCATCCTACCAGCCCTTCAGAACAGTCTCCCTTCACATCCCCGGGACTGGGAGTCCCTGGGTTGGGGAGTTCCTTTGCATGCCACCTCCCTCTTGTCCCCCATTAAGAAATTCCACGGAGGCTGCTTCCTTCCTGCTTTTAGGAAAAAACACTTTGTCTTAAGCTTCCACTCCTCCGAGAGACTGGGGGCCTCTGTTTCCTGATTGCGCTGTACTGGGGCCTCAGTAACTTGCCCCAAACCCAGTGAGACAGGAAGTGACTCCAGACCCTGGGGGCCCCATGCAGAGGTCTTGTCCCAGACTTACCCTAGCACAGCACCAGGGCTTGAAGCAGGAAGCACCACCATGGACCTGGAATTTCCTGACATGGTGGAAGAATCCTTGGTTCTCAACCTGGGACTGCCGGGCAGGAGATTCCAACCATCAGCCTGGGGATCCTGAGGGCGGTGGGACTGTGTCTGGCTCCCCGCACACCTGAGCATTCTGACACCTTGATCTGCACTAATCTGGAAGGGCAGGGATTTCAGGGTCCAGGCAGCTGGGGAGGAATCCTGGAGGCCTATGACCTAGTCTGGGCTCCATCTCTGGGCAACCCTGGGGCAAGAGCTGGACTGGAGGGTGTCCTTGTGGAGGGAAGGGACATAGGCCTTACCCATAAGGCCCAGTGTCAGTCTCCAGCTGCCTGCTTCACGCTGGAGCCAGTGATGTAGCCCAGGTCGCTGCAGAGAAGAGACACATCAGGCTGAGCAGAGACAGGCTGAAAATAGGGAGTGCCCACTGGTCTGCAAGGAGGCTTCCCACCCTCACCACCCAGCCAGCTGGCCAGGGAGCAGGTCCAGGCGTTTTTCAAAGGCTGACCATCCATCTGTTGAGTTCCCTGAGGGTGCAGGGAACCTTCCCCAGATCCTCAGCCAGACCCTGATGTCTCGACTGTCACCTGCCCAGCAGGATGGTGAAGTAGAAGATGGACAGCATGAGCATGTGTGTGTTCTTAGTGAAGAGGTCGCCAATGATTGTGGGTGCGATGGTGGAGTAGCTGGCCTCACCGATGCCCACCAGCCCCCAGGACAGGACAAGCAGCCAGAATTACTGTGGGGAGGGGTGGCGGATGCTGGGGACCAGCTACCCACTCTCTGCCTCTCATCTCTGCTTCCCATTTGCTCCCTCCTTCTGGCAAGGCTCAGGAGCCAGGGGAGAGAAGGGTAAGGGTGCTGGTGAGCTGCACCTCTGTAAAAACGACCTCCCCAGCCACTCCAGGCCTGTTTGCCCCTCTGTATAGTGGGTCTGATGGGGCCCATGCTGGGATGGGACAGGATGATCCCAACTTGAGAGTGGTATGGACCAGGCAGACCCCTCTGCCCCCATAAGCTCTGGGGACACAAGCCTAGGTGTCCACTCTCCACCAAGTAGGAGACCTGCTCCCTGGCTTTGACCACAGTTCGGGAGCCTCAAGCCACCAAACTTCACTCTGTCCCTCTCCCAAGCCGGGTGACTGGGCCAACTCTGGCAGCACTGTGAGCCCAGTATGAGTCGGGAGTGGGCAGGGAAGCCCAGGCAGCCCAGAGCCCCTTCCCCTGCACACACCAAAGGGCAAAGCCTGGCTCAGTGGGGAAGGGTGGAGCCCTGCCAGCTGCTGGTGGCACAACCCTTTGATGTGGACCTGTCCCCTCCTGTCCCCAGCTGCCCAGGACCTGAGAATCCAGCCTGGTCATTGTTCTCCAGCCCCACCCTGACCACCCATCTGGCCAGCATTGCCCACATCCAGCCCTTTTCGGGGGCTCCCTGACTTCCATCCATCTGCTCACCTCGTCCCCAGCTGGCTGTGATAGCGGGTGCTGCCTGGGCTGACCCATCTCTGACCCCTCATGCTGGTCTCTCTCTCTTCCTCTCGCTCTTCCCATCTCCCCATCTGCCCTTAGCTCCTCACCTCTGTATCTCTTCCTGGGATCACCTGCCCACAACCTAGGTCTGTTTTTCCATGGGGTCATTTGTCTCTTTTGCATTGTTTTTTTTTTTTTTTTTTTGAGACAGAGTATCACTGGAGTACAGTAGTGCGATCTTGGCTTACTGCCACCTCTGCCCCCACGGATTCAAGTGATGCTCCTGCCTCAGCCTCCTGAGGAGCTCGGATTATAGGTACCTCGGCCTCCCAAAGTGCTGGGATTACAGGCATGAGCCACCATGCCTGGCCCTCTGTGTGATGCAGGGCACAGGGGCTAACACCTGTAATCCCAGCACTTTGAGAGGCTAAAGCAGGAGGATTGCTTGAGGCCAGGAGTTCGAGACCAGCCTGGATAACATAGCGAGACCCTGTCTCTACGAAATGTTTAAATAAAATAAAAATCAGTAGGACATCAAGGTGCATGCCTGTAGTCCTAGCTACTTAGGAGACTGAGGCAGGAGGGTGAGTGGAGCCCAGAAGGTCAAGTCTGCAGTGAGCTGTGATCACACCACTGCATATCAGCCTAGGCGACAAGGCGCAGTGAGACACATTTAAGGCCAGGCATAATGGTTCACACCTGTAATCCCAGCACTTCGGCAAGTCAAGCCGGGTGGATCCCCTGAGGTCAGGAGTTTGAGACCAGCCTGACCAACATGACAAAACCCGTCTCTACTAAGAATACAAAAATTAGCCAGGCATGGTGGTGGGTGCCTATAATCCCAGCTACTCTGGAGGCTGAGGCAGGAGAATCACTTGAACCCAGGGTAGGGAAAGAAGGGTGTGTCAGAGGTTGTAGTGAGCTGAGATTGAGCCATTGCACTCCAGCCTGGGTGAAAGAGCAAAACTCCATCTCAAAACAAACAACATTTAAAAATAAAACGAACGTAAAAGGAAACCTTCCATGCGTCTTATCCTGTAACTTCCTTCTGCCCCCTCATTTTATCTTTTTGAAACCCGTTTATGCTGATGTATCAAGATCTAGTTCATTCTTTTGATGTCAAGAGTCTCACAGGGATGGGCACAGTAGCTCACACCTGTAATCCCAGCACTTAGGGAGGCTCAGGTGGGTGGATCACCTGAGGTCAGGAGTTCGAGCCTAGCCTGACCAAGATGGTGAAACCCTGTCTCTACTAAAAATACAAAAATTAGCTCGGTGTGGTGGTATGCACCTGTAATCCTAACTACTTGGGAGGCTGAGGCAGGAGAATCACTTGAACCCAGAAGGCAGCGGTTGCAGTGAGCTGAGATTGTGCCATTGTACTCTAGCCTGGGCAACAAGAGTGAGAGTGAAACTATCAAAAAAAAAAAAAAAAGTCATACACACTATGGCCATTTCGATTGCTTCCTTGTTTTTTTTTTTGTTTGTTTTTGTTTTTGTTTTTGTTTTGCTATGACAGTGCTGAAATGAACCTTCTTACATGGATGTGTCTACAAGCTGGAGTTTCTATCTTGGGTATATACCCCAAGTAGAGGGCTGGGCCATGGGAGATACAGAGAGTTTTGTAATATCCTGCCATTTCACTCTCCAAAGAGACTCTACTAATTTACACTCCCAACAGCAGGGCTGGAGTCCCCGAGTCCCCGCAGCTTTGACAACACGTGGTATTGTCAGCCTTTGCAATTGTTGCCAATCTGACAGGTGTGAAATGGTACCTCGCTGCTCTCATTTGCATTTCCCCATCACTGGAAAGGCTGAGCACTGTCTCTTCCTACATTTATTGGCCGTTTGGGTGTCTTCCAAAGCTGTCTGTAACTATCCCTTACCCATTTTTCTGCTGCGTTATTTGTCTTTTTCTTATTGATGTATAGTCCTAGATTTTAAGAGCTTGCTTTCTGCTTTACTCTCCCCTATCCAGACTTTATTCTGCAGGATGGTTTGAAATACAGACCAAACTTTTCTTTCAATCCAGATGGAGAGATAGTTTTTCCCAAGCCACCTGTTTCAGATGCAGCTTTCATCCTCCACTAAATCCCCACAGAAATGAGAACTGTCACATGAATCTTAGTCCATGGCTCTGCTGTTCGAGTTAGAATAGCTGCATTTTCATAACTGAGAGGCAAATCCCCTTTCATTTTTCACAATATTCTTGGTGGCTCCTGGGCATTTTCTCTGCCAAATTAACTTCAGAACCACATGGCCAAGGTCTACCAAAAACCCCCATGGGACCAAATTGTGACTGCGATGGATTTCTAGATTCATTGGGGTTGAACTGTTTCTCTCTGTGCCTCTGCTTATCTCCTCTACCAACCATCCCTCCCCTTTAACACACCCAGAGGTGGACCCAGATTTGGCATGATGGCCTTGACTCACTGGTCAGTCCCAGGAGCAGCCCCAGAGGTTGATGGCAAGGGGCCTGGCCAGGGGCAAGACAAGCCCCTGAGGGGCCCTAGAGGTTTCTGATCCAGTCATTTTTTTTTGTAGAGACAGAGTCTTGTTCTGTCACCCAGGCTGGAGTGCAGTGGTGCAATCTGGGCTCACTGCAACCTCTGCATCCCAGGTTCAAGTGACTCTTTTGCCTCTGCCTCCTGAGTAGCTGGGAATACAGCTTCACATTGCAATGCCCAGCTAATTTCTTTTGTATTTTAGTAGAGATAGGGTTTCACTGTGTTGCCCAGGGGGTCTCGAATGCCTAAGCTCAGGCAATCCGCCCACCTCAGCCTCCCAAAGTGCTAGGATTACAGGCACGAGCCACTGCGCCAGGCCCAGTCCTTATTTTTGACTGTGGCCACAAGGCTAACTTGCCATCCTGGGCCTGGAGCACACCTGACCTGACCCTCCTCCATGACGCTGCCGCACAAAGCAAGGGTGTCCCTGAAAACCTGCTGATTCTCTCTGCCCTCCCTCCAGCGTCCCCTCTATCCACCCACATCTGACCTGGCCACTGTTCTTCAAACTACCACAGAAGGAAGCCCAGACCCTTGAGCCTGGCATTCAAGGTTCTCCATGACTCAGTCCCCGCTTCCTTTCCAGTGAAGATGCAATCCTCAGTCTTTTTTTTTGTTTTGTTTTGAGATGGAGTGTTGCTCTTGTCACCTAGGCTGGAATGCAATGGCACAATCTCCACTCACTGCAACCTCCACTTTCCAGATTCAAGCGATTCTCCTGCCTCAGCCTCCCACGTAGCTGGGATTACAGGGGCACACCACCACGCCCAGCTAATTTTTGTATTTTTAGTAGATATGAGGTTTCTCCATGTTGGCCAGGCTGGTCTCTAACTCCTCACCTCAGGTGGTCCACCCATCTCGGCCTTCCAAAGTGTTGGGATTACAGGTGTGAGCCACTGCGCCCAGCCCAAGCTTACTCTTTCAATTCACTGCACCATTTCTGCAGCTGTGGGTTGGCCCCTTCTGCCCATGATGCCTTCACCAAAAGGCATAATCTCTCAGTCCTGTCTGCCTAGTTCAAACACCACCTCCTCCAGGAAGCCTTCCCTGACCCTATGGATTTCAAGAGACAGCTGTCTCTAGTGAGGACTCTTTCTGCACCTCTTGAAGGCTCTGAGCACAGGAGATCCCATCAAATCTTCCTGCCCCAAAGCCTCGGTGCTCACAAGGACAGGGCTATACTGAAAGCTCCTCGAACACAGATCTGTTCTCCCTTCTTCCATCATCTTTCTCTACAGCAGCCATCATGTGATTGCCCCTCTCTGCTTGAATGCACCTAGAGATGGGAAACTCACTATCTAGCAAGGGAACAGGCTCATCTTCAGAAGAAAGAGCAGAAACAGGGACTGGATGAACATGGGTTGTGTTCCAGGGCCTGGCCCTTCACAGCTAGGCTACTTCTTACAGGAAACCTTCGAGTTGGGAAGCATCATCCCCATTTTAATGATGAGAAAACTGAGGCTCAGAGAGATTAAGAGTAAGTATCTCCAGGTCACAAAGCTGAGTAAACCACAAAGTTGGAATAGTCAAGCTGAGGCCTGGGAGAGCTAAATGAGAGGATGCTTCTTTGTGTTGAATTGATGTTTGCTTCTCTGGGATGACCCAAGAAGTTAGCTGGTCATCAGACCAAGCACAAACTGAGCAAGAACCAGAGGGGGGTAGTGACTCCCCCAGAATCACATAGCCAGGTAACAGCCGAGCGAGGACTAGAACCCAGAGCCCTCACTCCTAGGCCAGACTTGTTCTTGGCATCCATCCCAAGTCAGAGGGCCACTCAAAAAGAGTCATGCCACTAAGGCTACAGGTCTCTCCAGTCAGGCCAGCATGGAAAAGGCCCCAGCTGCAGGGCTGGTTTGTGAAAGTGTCCAAAGACCACCTTGTCCCTCTGCACTGGGAAGATGCTGGGGTTCAAGCAAAGAAGCTGGAAGCCCTGGGCTGGATGAGCACAGGCCAGTGAGACTCACCACTCGCTGGAGGGCCCGGGTTGCAGGGGTGGGAAAGAAGCCAGGGCGGGCCTCACCTGCTGGGGAATGAAGGAGTTGGAGAAGGTGACTGCAGACCAGAAGAAAATGCCACAGCTGAGAATCACCTTCCTGGTGAAGCGACTGCTCAGGTAGCTGAGAATGGGGGCTGCCACCATGAAGCTGCAGATGAACACTGCGCAGGGAAAGGAGAGCTTGAGGGGTGGCCTGGGCCCATGCCCCAGCACACCAGCCCACTTCACACCCACTTGAGGTCAAGTGCCTGTGGGGCAAAGTGACTGAGGAAGCAGCCCAGAGAGAGGGGACCTCAGCCCCACCTGCACCCCAGAATGGCAGGACAAGCCTTATGAGGTCAGGCAATTCCATGGCACCATCCCCTCCAATACATGTCCAGTTTTCCCAGTTTTAGGTGAGCCCTTTGGGTACTTTTTTTGAGAGTCTTGCTCTGTCACCCAGGCTGGCGTACAATGGTGCAATCTTGGTTCACTACAACCTCTGCCTCCTGGGTTCAAGCAATTCTCCTGCCTCAGCCTCCCCAGTAGCTGGAATTACAGACTTGCGCCACCATGCCCAGCTAGTTTTTGTATTTTTAGTAGAGATGGGGTTTCACCATGTTGGCCAGGCTGGTCTTAAACTCCTGACCTCATGATCCACCTACCACAGCCTCCCAAAGTGCTGGGATTACAGGCGTGAGCCACCGCGACCAGCCTTGGGTACTTTCTAAAGGAGTAAAGACCTATTTTTGAACACTTTCTACATGCCAGACACTGTGCTGGGGGCTCAGTATGTCATATCTCATGTGTCTTTTTAAAATTTGTTTCTGTTTATTGTTTTGAGACAGGGTCTTACTCTGTCACCCAGGCTGGAGTGCAGTGGCACAATCTCAGCTCACTGCAACATCCACCTCCTGGGTTCAAGTGATTCTCATGCCTCAGCCACCTGAATAGCTGGCATTACTTGGCCAATCTTTGTATTTTAGTAGAGATGGGGTTTGGCCATGTTGTCCAGGCTGTTCTCAAACTCCTGGCCTCAAGTGATCCACCTGCTTTGGCCTCCCAAAGTGTGAGGATTACAGTTGTGAGCACCTGGCTGTATCTCATGTATCATGTACCTTTCCAGCCCCTCCCACCTCAAAGACGTGGAGACAGATGCAGAGGGAAAGTGACTTTCCCAACAGCCCACAGGCAATAAAAGTCCCAGTGGGGATGTGACCCCATCTGCCTGACTCCAGGGCCTGTATTCCTTATAATTTACCACACTGCACTCATTATTCTACTTGGGAAAGAAGTTCAGAGAGTGGAGGGGATCTACACAAGGTCACTCAGCAAATCAAGGCAGAACTGGGACTGGAACTCCATTTCACACATGCTGAATCACACAGCTGCCCTTGCTCCCAGCATCTCAGGGGCTTTCCTGATGGCTGAAAACACTATCATCCATCCCCCCATCCTACCCTCCTGTCATTCACCACCACCACCACCACCAATTTTTTTTTTTTTAGACAGAGTCTTGCTCTGTCTTCCAGGTGGGATTGCAGTGGCACAATCTCACCTTACCACAACCTCCGACTCCTGGGTTCAAGCAATTGAACCCTGCCTCAGCCTCCAGGCTAAAGTGCTAGGGTTTTAGGCATGAGCCACTGTGCCCAGCCCAGTCCTTATTTTTGACTGTGGCCACCAGGCTCACTTGCACGCCACCATGCCTGGCTAATTTTTGTCTTTTTAGTAGAGACAGGATTTCACCATGTTGACCAGGCTGGTATCAAACTCCTGACCTCAAGCGATCGGCCTGCTTCAGCCTCCCAAAGTGCTGGGATTACAGGCATAAACCACCACACCTGGCCACCACAATGTTAAAGAGAGGGGTCAGAGGAGGAGATATTTCAGCCAGGACTTGGAGGAGGTAAGAAAACAAACTGTGCAATTCTTGGGGCAAGAACAGCAGGCGCCCAGGCCCTGGGGCAGGAGTCCACTCAGCATGTTGGAGGACAGGAGATAGGCCCGGGTGGGGCCTCAGAGTCCCCAGTGATGACTGTGACGTCCATGGATGACAAAGGAAGACATGAGGGGATGCCAAGAACACACCATGACCTGGCTTTGTTCTTCCAGGACAAGAGGTTAAAAGACTCAACAGGAGTCCACTGCCAGTGATGGGAGGGGCCTTGGAGGTCCCAGGTGGAATGAAGAGGGGCAGAGGAAGGCAGGGTAGACCCTAGGTCACACAGCGAGGCAGCCCCCATCCCCATTCCTCCCCCAGGAAGGCAGTCCCACAGCTGATGGACAGTTGGCCAGACAAAGGCTGGGAGTTGCAGACAAGGCAGCCCGTTGGCCTCTGACTGCCCGGCTGAATGTGTGCATGGGCCTGGCTGCTTTTGCGTGGGCCTGAGACCCTGGCGAGATGGGACCTGAGAGAAGAGATAGAGGGAGAGAGGAAGGAAGGAGGAAAAGAGAGGGGAAGGTGGGGCGAGAGGGCCGGGCACAGCCCCTTGCACTTGGCTGGGGGAGTGACTGCTTTTCTCTTATGTGAGAAAAAGCAGGCCAGGGAGTGTGTGTACATAGTGGGTGTGCAAGGAGACCCCCTAATTCCAGAGGACTTGAGCAGAATCCCCTTGCAGGTGCACAGACCTGGGTGTGGAGGACACTTCCTGGGCTCAAATTCACCTCTGCTTATTCCCAGCCAGTAACCTCAATCAGGTCCTGACCTTTCTATCCCACTTTCAATGGTGTGCTGAGAAACTTTTAACTGACTCTGAAAAGGGGGCAAGAGAAGCCCTCATGTGGCGTGTTTGCTATTTTTTTTGGGGGCGTACTTGGAGGCTTGCTCTTTCTCCCAGGATGTTTTAAAAGTGGCCCCTGAATTAAAGGAACAAACAGGCTGGCAAACGTTCCCATTTTCGACCTCATTTTTGGTATTGCAGTCACAAAATTAACCACTTACTTTTTTCCCCCAGTGTGCTAAAAATGTTAGGTTGAAGACATTTTTTCGTGAGGAATGGGGTGATGGAAAGGCATCACTGCAGGTTAATATTGAAAACACTGAACAAGCATTAACATTTGAAATGATGGATCTTTACAACACTAAGTTTGAGCCCTCATGTCTGAGCATAGGACTGAGAGCCCAATACTGAGCCTGACTGGGAGAGCCAACAGGTGGATCTGTGGACTCACTCAAAGGCAGGGAGACTCCCCCAGGGTCCTGCTGGCAGGCCCACTCACCATCTGTCTGCAGCATCCATTCAATGTGAGCCATGGGGAACAGGTCTCCTTGCTGGGTGCAGGCAAAGCGGAGCTCAATCTGCAGCTCTTTCAGGGAGGAGGAGGTCAGGTTTTGAGGGTGGATCCAGCTGTCATCCAGGCAGGTACCTTGCAGCCAGGGAAGAAAAGCACTTAGAGACTTGCTGTGAAGACGGATGCCCCAGCAGTGGGTACAGACAGCTAAACAGCAAATAGCTCAGGGGCCTGTGACCTGCTAGCCTGTGAACCTTTGCTGCATCCTCAGCCTTCATTGACCTGCTCCCTCTGTTCTAATATGTACTGGGGTCACTACAAATCTCTAAGTCTAAAGTGTATTTTAGGAGAGAAGACAAAGTACACAACTTGATTTTGAGATGAAGCTGTGATTGGGCATAAGGGCACAGGCGGGATGGGGTTGTAGTAAGAGCTGCTTTATTTTTTTATTTTTATTTTTATTTTTTAAATTTTTTATTGGATTTTAGGTTTTGGGGTACATGAGCAGAGCATGCAAGACAGTTGCGTAGGTACGCACATGGCAGTGTGCTTTGCTTTGCTTCTCGCCTTCACCCACATTTGGCATTTCTCCCCAGGCTATCCCTCCCCACCTCCCCCTCCCACTGGCCCTCCCCTTTTTCCCCCAATAGACCCCAGTGTTTAGTACTCCCGTTTCTGTATCCATGTGTTCTCATTTTTCATCACCCGCCTATGAGTGAGAATATGCGGTGTTTCATTTTCTGTTCTTGTGTCAGTTTTCTGAGGATGATGTTCTCCATATTCATCCATGTCCCTACAAACGACACAAACGCATCATTTCTGATTGCTGCATAATATTCCATGGTGTATATGTGCCACACTTTTCCAATCCAGTCTATCATCAATGGGCATTTGTGTTGATTCCAGGTCTTTGATATTGTAAACAGTGCTGCAATGAACATTCGTGTACATGTGTCCTTATAGTAGAACGATTTATAGTCTTTTGGATATATACCCAGTAATGGGATTGCTGGGTCAAATGGAATTTCTATTTCTAAGGCCTCGAGGAATCGCTACACTGTCTTCCACAATGGTTGAACTAATTTACACTCCCACCAACAGTGTAAAAGTGTTCCTTTTTCTCCACATCCTTTCCAGCATCTGTTGTCTCCAGATTTTTTAATGATCGCCATTCTAACTGACGTGAGATGGTATCTCAATGTGGTTTTGATTTGCATCTCTCTGATGACCAGTGACGATGAGCATTTTTTCATATGATTGTTGGCCTCATATATGTCTTCTTTCGTAAAGTGTCTGTTCATATCCTTTGCCCACTTTTGAATGGGCTTGTTTGTTTTTTTCCTGTAAATCTGTTTGAGTTCTTTGTAAATTCTGGATATCAGCCCTTTGTCAGATGGGTAAACTGCAAACATTTTTTCCCATTCTGTTGGTTGCCGATCCACTCTAGTGACTGTTTCTTTTGCCGTGCAGAAGCTGTGGAGTTTCATTAGGTCCCATTTGTCTATTTTGGCTTTTGTTGCCAATGCTTTTGGTGTTTTGTTCATGAAGTCCTTGCCTACTCCTATGTCCTGGATAGTTTTGCCTAGATTTCCTTCTAGGGTTTTCATCGTGCCAGGTCTTCTGTTTAAGTCTTTAATCCATCTGGAGTTAATTTTAGTGTAAGGTGTCAGGAAGGGGTCCAGTTTCTGCTTTCTGCCCATGGCTAGCCAGTTTTCCCAACACCATTTGTTGAACAGGGAATCCTTTCCCCATTGCTTGTTTTTGTCAGGTTTATCAAAGATTGTATAGTTGTAGATACGTTGTGTTGCCTCTGGTGCCTCTGTTTTGTTCCATTGGTCTATATCTCTGTTTTGGTACCAGTACCATGCTGTTTTGATTACTGTAGCCTTGTAGTATAGTTTGAAATCCGGTAGTGTGATGCCCCCCGCTGTGTTCTTTTTGCTTAGAATTGACTTGGCTATGCGGGCTCTCTTTTGGTTCCATATGAAGTTCATGGTGGTTTTTTCCAGTTCTGTGAAGAAAGTCAATGGTAGCTTGATGGGGATAGCGTTGATTCTGTAAATTACTTTGGGCAGTATAGTCATTTTCACGATATTAACTCTTCCTAACCATGAACATGGAATGTTTCTCCATCTGTTTCTGTCCTCTCTGATTTCGTTGAGCAGTGGTTTGTAGTTCTCCTTGAAGAGGTCCCTTACGTTCCTTGTGAGTTGTATTCCAAGGTATTTTATTCTTTTTGTAGCAATTGTGAATGGCAGTTCATTCTTGATTTGCCTTTCTTTAAGTCTGTTATTGGTGTAGACGAATGCTTGTGATTTTTGCACATTGATTTTATATCCTGAGACTTTGCTGAAGTTGCTTATCAGTTTCAGGAGTTTTTGGGCTGAGGCGATGGGGTCCTCTAGGTATACTATCATGTCGCCTGCAAATAGAGACAATTTGGCTTCCTCCTTTCCTATTTGAATACCCTATATTTCTTTTTCTTGCCTGATTGCTATGGCTAGAACTTCCAGTACTATATTAAATAGGAGTGGTGAGAGAGGGCATCCTTGTCTAGTGCCCGATTTCAAAGGGAATGCTTCCAGTTTTTGCCCATTCAGTATGATATTGGCTGTTGGTTTGTCATAAATAGCTTTTATTACTTTGAGATACGTTCCATCGATACTGAGATTATTGAGGGTTTTTAGCATAAAGGGCTGTTGAATTTTGTCAAATGCCTTCTCTGCATCAATTGAGATAATCATGTGGTTTTTATTTTTGGTTCTGTTTATGTGGTGAATTATGTTGATAGACTTGTGTATGTTGAACCAGCCTTGCTCCTCGGGATAAATCCTACTTGATCATGATGAATAAGTTTTTTGATTTGCTGTTGCATTCGGCTTGCCAATATTTTATTGAAGATTTTTGTATCTATGTTCATCATGGATATTGGCTTGAAGTTTCCTTTTCTTGTTGGGTCTCTGCTGGGTTTTGGTATCAGAATGATATTGGTTTCATAAAATGATTTGGGAAGGATTCCCTCTTTTTGGATTGTTTGAAATAGTTTTAGAAGGAATGGTACCAGCTCCTCTTTGTGTGTCTGGTAGAATTCGGCTGTGAACCCGTCTGGACCTGGGCTTTTTTTGTATGGTGGGCTCTTAATTGCTGCCTCGACTTTTGACCTTGTTATTGGTCTATTCATAGTTTCAGCTTCCTCCTGGTTTAGGCTTGGGAGGACACAGGTGTCCAGGAATTTATCCATTTCTTCCAGGTTTACTAGTTTATGCGCATAGAGTTGTTTGTAATATTCTCTGATGATGGTTTGAATTTCTGTGGAATCTGTGGTGATTTCCCCTCTGTCATTTTTTATTGCATCTATTTGGTTGTTCTCTCTTTTATTTTTAATCAATCTGGCTAGTGGTCTGTCTATTTTGTTGATCTTTTCAAAAAACCAGCTCTTGGATTTATTGATTTTTTGAAGGGTTTTTCGTGTCTCAATCTCCTTCAGCTCAGCTCTGATCTTAGTTATTTCTTGTCTTCTGCTGGGTTTTGAGTTTTTTTGATCTTGCTCCTCTAGCTCTTTCAATTTTGACGATAGGGTGTCAATTTTGGATCTCTCCATTCTCCTCATATGGGCACTTATTGCTATATACTTTCCTCTAGAGACTGCTTTAAATGTGTCCCAGAGATTCTGGCATGTTGTGTCTTCGTTCTCATTGGTTTCGAAGAACTTCTTTATTTCTGTCTTCATTTCGTTGTTTACCCAGTCGACATTCAAGAGCCAGTTGTTCAGTTTCCATGAAGCTGTGCGGTTCTGGGTTGGTTTCTGTATTCTGAGTTCTAACTTGATTGCACTATGGTCTGAGAGGCTGTTTGTTATGATTTCAGTTGTTTTGCATTTGTTGAGCAGTGCTTTACTTCCAATTTTGTGGTCAATTTTTGAGTAGGTGTGATGTGGTGCTGAGAAGAATGTATATTCTGTGGATTTGGGGTGGAGAGTTCTGTAAATATCTATCAGGTTTGCTTGCTCCAGGTCTGAGTTCAAGCCCTGGATGTCCTTGTTGATTTCCTGTCTGGTTGATCTGTCTAATATTGACAGTGGAGTGTTGAAGTCTCCCACTATTATTGTGTGGGAGTCTAAGTCTCTTTGTAAGTCATTAAGAACTTGCCTTATGTATCTGGGTGCTCCTGCATTCGGTCCATATATGTTTAGGATCGTTAGCTCTTCTTGTTGTATCAATCCTTTTACCAGTATGTAATGGCCTTCTTTGTCTCTTTTGATCTTTGTTGCTTTAAAGTCTATTTTATCAGAGATGAGAATTGCAACTCCTGCTTTTTTTTGCTCTCCATTTGCTTGGTAAATCTTCCTCCATCCCTTTATTTTGAGCCTTTGTGTATCCTTGCATGTGAGATGGGTTTCCTGGATACAGCACACTGATGGGTTTTGGATTTTTATCCAATTTGCCAGTCTGTGTCTTTTGATTGGTGCATTTAGTCCATTTCCATTTAGGGTTAATATTGTTATGAGTGAATTTGATACTGCCATTTTGATGCTAGCTGGCTGTTTTGCCTGTTAGCTGTTGTAGATTCTTCATTATGTTGATGGTCGTTAGCATTTAGTGTGATTTTGGAATGGCTGGTACTGGTTGTTTCTTTCTATGTGTAGTGCCTCTCTCAGGAGTTCTTGTAAAGCAGGCCTGGTGGTGACAAAATCTCTGAGTACTTGCTTGTTCGCAAAGGATTTTATTTTTCCTTCACTTCTGAAGCTCAGTTTGGCTGGATATGTAATTCTGGGTTGAAAATTCTTTTCTTTAAGAATGTTGAATATTGGTCCCCACTCTCTTCTGGCTTGTAGTGTTTCTGCGACGAGATCTTCTGTGAGTCTGATGGGCTTCCCTTTGTGGGTGACCCGATCTTTCTCTCTGGCTGCCCTTAGTATTTTCTCCTTTATTTCAACCCTGTTGAATCTGACGATTATGTGCCTTGGGGTTGCTCTTCTTGCAAAATATCTTTGTGGTGTTCTCTCTATTTCCTGCATTTGAGTCCTAGCCTGTCTTGCTAGGTTGGGGAAATTTTCCTGGATGGTGTCCTGAAGGGTATTTTCCAGCTTGGATTCATTCTCTTCGTCCCCTTCTGGTACACCTATCAAACGTAGGTTAGGTCTTTTCACATAGTCCCACATTTCTTGGAGACTTTGTTCATTCCTTTTTGTGCTTTTTTCTCTAATTTTTGTTTGTCGTTTTATTTCATGGAGCTGGTCTTCGACTTCAGATATTCTTTCTTCTGCTTAGTCAATTCGGCTATTGAAACTTGTGCATGCTTCGCGAAGTTCTCGTATTGCGTTTTTCAGCTCCTTTAATTCATTCATATTCCTCTCTAAGTTATCCATTCTTGTTATCATTTCCTCATATCTTTTTTCAAGTTCCTTAATTTCTTTGCATTGATTTAATACATGTTCTTTTAGCTCACAAACGTTTCTCATTATCCACCTTCTGATGTCTAATTTTATCATTTTGTCACAGTCATTCTCCATCCAGCTTTGTTCCCTTGCTGGTGAGGAGTTTTGGTCCTTTCTAGGAGGCGAGGTGTTCTGGTTTCAGGTGTTTTCCTCCTCTTTTCGCTGGTTTTTCCCATCTTTGTGGATTCATCCGCTTGTCGTCTGCATAGTTGCTGGCTTTTCAATTGGGTCTCTGAGTGGACACCCAGATTGTTGATGATGAAGTATTTCTGTTACTTGTTTTTTCTTCTACCAGTCTAGCCCCTTCGCTGTACGACTGCTGAGGTCCACTCCAGGCCCTGCTTGTCTGGGGTTCACCTCTAGCAGCTGTGGCACAGCGAGGGATGCTACCAGTTTTTTTTCTTCTATCTTTGTCCCAGGATGATGCCTGCCAAGTGTCAGTCTTTTGGATATAGAGGGGTCAGGGAGCTGCTTGAGGAGACAGTCTGTGCTTTATATGAGCTCGATTTCTGAGCTGTGATCTCTGTTGTTCATTCAGGGCTGATAGGCTGATATGTTTGATTCTGCTGCAACAGAGCTCATTAAAACAACCCTTTTTTTTCTCAAATGATCTGTGTTGGGGTGTTCGGGCTTTATTTTTGGATGTTCGTTGAGGTGTCCTGCCCAGCTAGGAGGCAGACTAGCCACTGTTTGCCTTCCGAGGCTCCGCCCTGCTGTTGTGAGGCTCGCCCTGTTAGGGCCGGCTCTTCTGTTCTGCTCTGGTCTCCGCCACACCCTGCGGCGGAGTCTCTCTGTTGTAGTGGGTTTCCTTGGCAATGGCAGGCTGCATCAGCGGTGGGCGTGTATCTCAGTATGGACGGGTTGGCTCGGCAACGGCTGGCTGCGTCAGCAGCGGGCGTGTATCTCAGTTGGGGCAGGTTGCCTCGGTAATGGTGGACGCCCCTCCCCCACAGAGCGTCTCAGACCGACTGCATGGGGATAGTTTGAAATCGCGGTTTTGTTCGTCCCACTGGGATAGCCCAAACGCTCTGTCCCTGCAATCCCCTGGGCTGGCCCACTGTCCAAGTCTCATTTAGTCTCAAGTCCAGCCCTCTCAAGTCTCAGGTTGCCGGTTCAACAGGGCACCCGGACAAGCGCACCCTGTGGGGAGCGATAGGTAGGGCTGGCCGCTTCCACCCCGGCTGCCAGCTTCACCAGGCAGAGGCACTGCCAGGCATCCCGCGTCTCCTTTATACTTGGGAATTTCCCCGTTCTGTGGGCAACAAAGATAAGTCTGGAAATGCAGCTCCGACTCACCTCTTTGCGGATTGCAACAAAGATCAGTCTAGAAATGCAGCTCCGACTCACCTCTCCGTGGATTCAAGGAGAGCTCCAAACCTGGGTTGTTCTCACAGCGCCATCTTGAGTTCTTTCCCAGAGCTGCTTTATTTTTATATGTCAGGGGTCCCTAATTGGCTCAGACACTTGAATATGTGCCTCCTCTTTGAATTAAAGCAAAACAAAATCTACACCACAGATGTCTCTCACTTTACAGTGACAAGCTGTGTCAAATAAAATTACATTATAGATCCAGTAGGGCAGCACCCCAGGGAATACTTTCCCAATCCAATGACCATTCTGTTTCTCCCTTCCTGACTTTTGCATAATGAATGCTTTTGATAGGAAGTGCAGGTGCACGTATTCATGATTCTCCAGGATCCCTCCTTCTGATGGCTGTAACTCACAGCCTGAACCTGGAGTGGCATGGCAGGGCTTCTGCCAGAAGTTGGCACCATGCCATCACTTGATTAACAAGGCAATGAGAAGAACAGAAAAAGATGACTTACTATTCTTGACCGTGCAGTTTAGTCCCTGTGAAAAGAAAAGGGTGGTTATTACAGCTGGGAAAGGGCTTGAATTCATGTGCTGGGGCCAGATGCCCTCCCTTGGCTAGGAATGCTGTGACACAGGCTGCCCTTCTCACTTTTGGGGAATAGGATGAGGAGTGAGTCCAGCGGATGGCAAAGGGAAATAGCATTTTATGAGGAAGTGCTACGAACTGGGACCTTGACAACTTTAAAAGACACTGAGAGAGTTTTCTTGGGGCATGCTGAGCAAAGGGCCCCTATATATCCTGAGGTTTCCAACCTTCCTCGATGACACTGCTGTAAGAGATATGGAAGGGATAAGGGGCAGTATTTCCAGTTTCTGTGACAGATCTGTTGGGGAACATTCACTAAGTTCTCACAAAGTCTCTAGGAAATGTGTGCCAGGCCTTGTTCTGGGTGATCGTGATGAGTTATTATATTCAGCCCATTTTGTAGTTGAGGAAGCTGAGGCACTCATATCACATTATGTTGCCTCCCTCTTGGGCAATATGTGTTAACTTTCCAACCCTAAAGAGATCCTGATTGCCAAATTTAGAAGTCCTGGTGACAAATGCTACCAGGGAAATGTAACCATTAGGCTTATGTGTCACTGGCTGACCTACTTTGCAAAACACGCACACACTCAGATACACATACACAGACATACAACTTGAACACGGGGTTGAGTCGCCTCCCCAAGCCTCAATTTCTTCAACTATAAAAGCAGAATAATCATAATACCAACTCTGTAGCATTGTTGAGCACTATGTGACAAAAACGGAAATGCACACCTTGGGAGTGGGGGTGGGCTGGGGCTCAGGGTGTGCCTGTGGGAGTCGCTGACTTCTCCCTTCGAGTAGGTCTGCATGATAAACCTTTCAAACAATGGGAATGCAGTCACGGACTACACAATGGAATGAGTACTACCAGACAGGCAGCTCCCTAGAAGCACCGGAGAATCACTATGCCTAGAACCATCTCGCTTCCTGTGAAACAAGGCAAACTGTGCCCCGTGTCTGGCACAAAAGGGCTGCTCTGTGACTAATGGCTTCCTCCTCCAGAGTCTGGCATAGAGTAAGAGCTTAATAAATGAAAGCTACTTGTAGGGCCAGCAGAGGCCCTCACTCATTCAGACCTGGCAGTGCAGCCACGGCAGGCCCCATGGGGTGCTCAGGCTCGGGTGTCTCCAGTTCTCTAACTGGCAAAACAGACCAAATGCATCCCAGGGGGGAAAGTCAGATGCTGAGGCAGACCAGAAATTTCAAGGCCAACAGTGACTGGTGGGGCTGGTACCCTCCTCTCTCTTGAGAGGAAGCAGTGAAAAGCTCGTGCCACCAGGGTTCATTCACAGTGTGGGTGCAGAATGGCATCCACACGAGCCCAGGACAGGCTCTGAACGAGCTACTGCACCTGGATCCTCCCTCTCTGGGACCCCAGTTCATAAGTGCTCCCAACCCTGTTGAGCTCCTCTGATTAATTCTCCCCACAGGTCCCAGGATAGCACCACAGCCTCACCAGGCACTCCTCACATGTTCCCAGCAAAATCCATCTGACAGCCTAGGCCTGCACTAATAAATGCCACTCTTTCCTGAAGGATGAGGAGATTAACTCCCCTGAAGCCTCTCATTTCTCCTCTTTCTTACAATTCCTAGGATGTGGAGGATAAGAAAGTAGTTCTTTCACCTTGAGATGGGGAGCTTTTCCAGAGAAGGCAAACAGATACACCATTTAGAGTAACTTCCTACCAGCCACTGGGAATTACTTCGAAAACACTGCAGGGGCTGGGTGCAGTGGCTTATGCCTGTAATCCCAGCACTATGGAAGGCCGAGGTGGGCAAATCACGAGGTCAAGAGATCGAGACCATCCTGGCCAACATGGCAAAACCCCGTGTCTACTAAAAATACAAAAATTAGCTGGGCATGGTGGCATGCACCTGTAATTCCAGCTGCCTGAAAGGCTGAGGCAGAAGAATTGCTTGAACCCAGGAGGTGGATGTTGCAGTTGAAGTGAGCCAAGGTCGCACCACTGCACTCCAGCCTGGTGACTGAAAGACTTTGTCTCAAAAAACAAAACAAACAAACAAAAAAACCCAAAACACTTTAGGATGTGCCCATGATGAAAAGCTCTTGTCTTCATAAAGACCAAGAGGAGAGTGGAAGTGTTTGAGAACACAGTTAGCTGATTTCCAGTGCCACAGGTGGG
Organism: Callithrix jacchus; assembly: GCF_049354715.1. NCBI lineage: Eukaryota > Metazoa > Chordata > Mammalia > Primates > Cebidae > Callithrix > Callithrix jacchus. The sequence continues at coordinate 30,408,950 of NC_133507.1, forward strand.
TGCCCTCTTCTCATTCCTGAGATAGAGGGAAACAGTTCGGCATGCCCCAGGGAATACTGGTTTTGGTCTTGGTTTCTGATAGTTGTGGTTGAATGTAAGTCTTTTCCTTCGGTTACTCTTATGTTTATAGTTTTCATTCAAAACAGCCCTGAACCTTATCATAGATCTCTCCTCTCCAGCATGGATTAACAAACTAGGTTTTTTAGTGTACCATTGAGGTCATTCTTTTGATATTCTGGTAGATTACATTTGCTAATATTTTATTTAGAATTGCATAAATTTATATTCATAAATGAGATTGGGCCATAGTTTTTCTTTCTGTGTAAGATTTATCAAGTTTTAGAATTAAGTTTGTGCAAGTTTAAAAAAAAATGGGTACCTTTCCCTTTTGTTCTGTGGTACTGAATGTTCATCAAGAGAAAATGGCTAAATAAGGTGAGATCTATTTTAAATCTAAATGTCTATCAAACTACAAATGGTCGAATAGATGATTGCTGTATACTATGGAATGTTATGCAAATATTAAAGAGAATGAGAATTAGTTGCATAGACCTGCAGATGGCCAGAATGTGTTGATGAGTGAGGAAAAGAAATTGCAAACAACTTTTTATAGTATGAATCCATTTCTTTTCTTTTCTTTGAGACAGAGTCTTGCTCTGTCACCAGGCACCAGGCTAGAGTGCAGTGGCGTGACCTCGGTTCACTGCAACATCCGCCTCCCAGGTTCAAGTAATTCTCCTGCCTCAGCCTCCCAAGTAGCTGGGACTACAGGCATGCACCACCACGCCAAGCTAATTTTTTGTATTTTAGTAGAGACGGGGTTTCACCATGTTGGCCAGGATGGTCTCGATATTTTGACCTTGTCATCTGTCCACCTTGGCCTTTCAAAGTGCTGGGATTACAGGTGTGAGCCACTGCGCCCAGCCAGTATGATTCCATTTTCTATGGAAAGAGGTATGAAAAAGACCTCCCTGAATATACATATAAGTGTGACTGAATAAGAAGAGGAACATGAACAGGTGTGTATCAGGTATTAACACAGTTTGCTGGGGGCAAAGGGAACAGAAGCAAAGGGGATGGCATGAGAAACGACAAGGGTAAGAAGCTTTAAGTAAAACGACAAGGGTAAGAAGCTTTAAGCAAGAAAAATATACATGTAAGTGAAATACAGAATAAAAATTCTATTAGAGCTAATAGCGCATTGACCATGTACACACATTTTCTTCCTCTCTCCAAACAATATAACAATTCTGAAAAAATTTTTTTTTTGGTAAATTCTTAAGGATCAAAGAGCCAAACTCAGTGGAGAAGAGATATGAACAAATTTTCAAAAGCCCTTTTCAACTTGGGCCCAGCAGCACAGTTTCTCTAAAGAAGAGTGTTGAGGCTGAGCACGGTGGCTCATGCCTGTAATCTCAGCACTTTGGGAGGCTGAGGGGGTGCAGATCAAGAGGTCAGGAGATTGAGACCATCGTGGCTAACATAGTGATACTCAGTATCTACTAAAACTACAAAACATTATTTGCCAGGCATAGTGGCATGAGTCTGTAGTCCCAGCTGCCTGGGAGGCTGAGGCAGGAGAATTGCTTGAACCCAGGAAGTGAAGGTTGCAGTGAGCCGAGATAACACCACTGCACTCCAGCCTGGGAGACAGAGCGAGACTCCATCTCAAAAAAAAGGTGTTGGCTGGGTGCAGTGGCTTATGCCTGTTATCCCAGCACTTTGGGAGGCTTAGGTGGGTGAATCATCTGAGGTCAGGAGTTTGAGACCAGTCTGTCCAAGAGATGGTGAAACCTTGTCTCTACTAAAAATACAAAAATTAGCTGGACCTGGTGGCATGTGACTGTAGTCCTAGCTATTTAAGAGGCTTAAGTGGGAGAATTGCTTGAACCCAGGAGGCAGAGGCTGCAGAGAACCGAGATTATACCACCGGACTCTATCCTGGGTGACAGAGCAAGATTCTGTCTACAAAAGGGGAAAAAAAGCTATTATGCCACCTGCCACCAATGAAGTGGTGACACCAGAATATGACATCAGCATTCACGGGCACACCCATAGAGTGGACTTCAAGCAGCGTGCCCCTTGGGCCTTGGGCACTCAAAGAGACCCAGAACTTTGCCCTAAACAGACAGGGATTTCAGACATGCTAACACCAGGCTCAACAAAGCTGTCTGGGCTGAAAGAATAAGGAATGTTCCATACCATATCCACGTGTAGCTGTAAAGAAAGCATAAAAAAATTGAACAGTCACCAAACAAACTTTATTCTGGTTACCTGTGTCCCTATTGCCACTTTCAGAAACTGGCAGTCAGTCATTGTGGATGAGAACAAACTGTTGTCAAATAAAATTATAAAACTGCAAAAATTAACACATGAATGAATAAATAACTGTCCAAGTGGCAGCAGCGTAGACAGCTGGCTCCTGCTGAGTGGAGGAACTTCTCTCTGAATGCTACAAAAGAGAGTTATGGATAAGAGGCCAGAGGACCCTCAGAACCTTACAACACTCAGGGATTAGGGGCAGAGAGAATTAAGTGAAGGTCTACATGTGGAATGTTGTAAACCTTATGCTTTCTTTCCCTGCCCTGATCTCAGAATCCTGGCAGCCAGGCCCAAACAAAAGACCTCCATATTTCAGCATTTAGAGGTCACCCAATAGGCCAGCTTCACCATCAGCCTGACCTCCTACACAGTAAAGTCCTGTTCGATAAACCATAACTACACAGAACATTAAATTAGCTTTTAGGACTTCATTCTTAAAATATCCTCAGACAGGCCGAGTTCAGTGACTCATTCCTGTAATCCTAGCACTTTGGGAGGCTGAGGTAAGCAGATCACAAGATCAGGAGATCAAGACCACCCTGGCTAACAAAGTGAAACCCTATCTCTACTAAAAATACAAAAAATTAGCCGGGTGTGGTGGCATGTGCCTGTAGTTCCAGCTACTCAGGAGGCTAATTCAGGAGAATCTCTTGAACCCAGGAGAAAAAGGCTACAGTGAGCTGAGATTGCACCACTGCACTCCATCCTGGGAGACCGAGTGAGACTCTCACACACACACAAAAAGAAATCCTCAGACAGCTAAGAATGTTTGAGATGGGTTTTCAGTATAAAAAAAAAGATCAGGCTGGGCGTGGTTGCTCATGCCTGTAATCCAAGCACTTTAGAGGCCAAAGCAGGTGGATCATCTGAGGTCTGGAGTTCAAGACCAGTCTGGGGGAGACGACTCAAGATGGCGCTGTGAGAACAACCCAGGATTGAGGCTTTCGCTGGACGCACGGAGGTGAGTCAGGGACGCATTTCCAGACGGACCTTTGTTGCCCACAGAACGGGAAAATTCCCAGATATAAAACAAACGCGGGATGCCAGCCAGAGATCTTGACTGGTGTAGGCAGAAGCTGGTGCGGCTGCGGCCCGCGCCAAAGCGCAGAGGCGTTCCACAGACGTCCGCACAAAAGCGCACTGTTCCGGGTGCCCCGTTGAACTGGCAACCTGAGACCTAAGAGGGCTGAACTTGAGACTGAACAGGAATTGAACAGTGAGCCAGCCCAGGACAAAGCGTTAGGGGTAGCGCAGTGCGACAAACAAAACGGGATTCCAAACGCTCGCTGTTAAAAGGTTACCTTAAGGCACAGCTCCGTGCGGGAGGGGCGTCCGCCATTACCGAGGCAATCAGCCCCTACTGAGGTACACGCCCATTGCTGACGCAGCCTGCCGTTGCCGAGGCAACCCAGTACAACAGAGAGACTCCGCCGCAGGGCGGAGCCCGCGGCTGCAGGACGAAGCCCGCGGCTGCAGGGCGAAGCCCGCAGAAACAGGGTAAACCTCACACCAGCAGAGCGGAGCCTCGGCAGGACAAGACTGCCTCCTAGCTGGGCAGGACAACCCAGCAGACACTCAAAAATAAAGCCCGAACCCCTTCAGAAAGAGCAGCTGAGAAAAAAAAAGCTTTTTTTTGAGTTCCGTTGCAGCAGAACTAAACATAGCAGCCTAACAGCCCTGAATGAATATCAGAGCTCACAGCTCAGCATTTGAGCTCCTATAAAGAACAGACTGTCTCCTCAAGCAGCTCCCTGACCCCTCTATATCCAAAAGAATGACATTTGGCAGACATCATTCTGGGACAAAGATAGCAGAAAAAGAAACTGGTAGCATCCCTACTGTTCTGCAGCTGCTATAGGTGTACCCCAGACAAGCAGGGCTTGGAGTGGACCTCTGCAGTCGTACAACAAAGGGGCTAGACTGGTAGAAGGAAAACCAAGTAACAGAAATACTTCATCATCAACAATCTGGGGGTCCACCCAGAGACCCAATCGAAAAGTCAGCAACTACACAGACGACAGGTGGATAAATCCACAAAAATGGGAAGAAACCAGTGCAAAAAGGAGAAAAACACCCGAAACCAGAACACCTCGCCTCCTAGAAAGGACCAAAACTCCTCACCAGCAAGGGAACAAAGCTGGATGGAGAATGACTGTGACGAAATGACGGAATTAGACTTCAGAAGGTGGATAATGAGAAACTTTTGTGAGCTAAAAGAACATGTTTCAAATCAATGCAAAGAAACTAAGAACCTTGAAAAAAGATTCGAGGAAATGATAACAAGAATGGATAACTTAGAGAGGAATATGAATGAATTAAAGGAGATGAAAAACACAATACAAGAACTTCGTGAAGCATGCACAAGTTTCAATAGCCGAATTGACCAACCAGAAGAAAGAATTTCAGAAGTCGAAGATCAACTCAATGAAATAAAACGAGAAACCAAGATCAGAGAAAAAAGCGCAAAAAGGAATGAACAAAGTCTCCAAGAAATGTGGGACGATGTGAAAAGACCTAACCTATGTTTGATAGGTGTACCAGAATATGAGGAAGAGAATGAATTCAAGTTGGAAAATACTCTTCAGAACATTATCCAGGAAAATTTCCCATACCTAGCAAGACAGGCCAACACTCAATTGCAGGAAATACAGAGAACACCACAAAGATATTCCGCAAGAAGAGCAACCCCAAGGCACTTAATCGTCAGATTCAACAAGGTTGAAATAAAGGAGAAAATACTAAGGGCAGCCAGAGAGAAAGGTCGGGTCACCCACAAAGGGAAGCCCATCAGACTCACAGCAGATCTCTCGGCAGAAACACTACAAGCCAGAAGAGAGTGGGGGCCAATATTCAACATTCTGAAAAAAAAGAACTTTCAACCAAGAATTTCATATCCAGCCAAACTGAGCTTCAGAAGTGAAGGAAAAATAAAATCCTTTGTGAACAAGCAAGTACTCAGAGATTTTGTCACCACCAGGCCTGCGTTACAAGAGCTCCTGAAAGAGGCACTACACATAGAAAGGATCAACCAGTACCAGCCATTCCAAAATCACACTAATTGCAAAAGAGCATCAACATAATGAAGAATCTACAACAGCTAACAGGCAAAACAGCCAGCTAGCATCAAAATGGCAGTATCAAATTCACACATAACAATACTAACCCTAAATGTAAACGGACTAAATGCACCAATCAAAAGACACAGACTGGCAAATTGGATAAAAATCCAAAACTCATCAGTGTGCTGTATCCAGGAAACCCATCTTGCATGCAAGGATACACAAAGGCTCAAAATAAAGGGATGGAGGAAGATTTACCAAGCAAATGGAGAACAAAAAAAGCAGGAGTTGCAGTTCTCATCTCTGATAAAATAGACTTTAAAGCAACAAAGATCAAAAGAGACAAAGAAGGCCATTACATACTGGTAAAAAGATCGATACAACAAGAAGAGCTAACGATCCTAAACATATATGGACCCAACAGAGGAGCACCCAGATACATAAGGCAAGTTCTTAAAGACTTGCAAAGAGACTTAGACTCCCACACAATTATAGTGGGAGACTTTAACACCCCACTGTCAATATTAGACAGATCAACCAGACAGAAAATCAACAAGGATATCCAGGGCTTGAATTCAGACCTGGAGCAAGCAATCCTGATAGACATTTACAGAACTCTCCACCCCAAATCCACAGAATATACATTCTTCTCAGCACCACATCACACCTACTCTAAAATTGACCACATAATTGGAAGTAAAGCACTGCTCAGCAAATGCAAAACAACTGAAATCATAACAAACAGCCTCTTAGACCATAGTGCAATAAAGCTAGAGCTCAGAATTCAGAAACCAACCCAGAACCGCACAGCTTCATGGAAACTGAACAACTGGCTCTTGAATGTTGACTGGATAAACAACGAAATGAAGGCAGAAATAAAGAAGTTCTTTGAAATCAATGAGAACGAAGACACAACTAGCCAGAATCTCTGGGACACATTTAAAGCAGTCTCTAGAGGAAAGTATATAGCAATAAGTGCCCATATGTGGAGAATTGAGAGATCCAAAATTGACACCCTATCATCGAAATTGAAAGAGCTAGAGGAGCAAGATCAAAAAAACTCAAAATTCAGCAGAAGACAAGAAATAATTAAGATCAGAGCTGAACTGAAGGAGATTGAGACACGAAAAACCCTCCAAAAAATCGATAAATCCAAGAACTGGTTTTTTGAAAAGATCAACAAAATAGACAGACCACTAGCTAGACTGATTAAAAAGAAAAGAGAGAACAACCAAATAGATGCAATAAAAAATGATAGAAGGGAAATCACCACAGATTCCACAGAAATTCAAACCATCATCAGAGAATATTACAAACAACTCTACGCACATAAGCTAGCAAACCTGGAAGAAATGGATAAATTCCTGGACTCCTGTGTCCTCCCAAGCCTAAACCAGGAGGAAGCTGAAACTATGAAGAGACCAATAACAAGGTCAGAAGTCGAGGCAGCAATTAAGAGCCTACCACACAAAAAAAGCCCAGGTCCAGACGGGTTCACAGCCGAATTCTACCAGGCACACAAAGAGGAGCTGGTACCATTCCTTCTGAAACTATTCCAAATAATCCAAAAAGAGGGAATCCTTCCCAAATCATTCTATGAGACCAATATCATCCTGATACCAAAACCCGGCAGAGACCCAACAAGAAAAGAAAACTTCAGGCCAATATCCATGATGAACATAGATGCGAAAATCTTCAATAAAATGTTGGCAAGCCGATTGCAACAGCAAATCAAGAAACTTATCCATCATGATCAAGTAGGATTCATCCCGGGGATGCAAGGCTGGTTCAACATACGTAAGTCTATCAACGTAATTCACCACATAAACAGAACCAAAAACAAAAACCACATGATTATCTCAATTGACGCAGAGAAGGCATTTGACAAAATTCAACAGCCCTTTATGCTAAAAACCCTCAATAAACTCGGTATCGATGGAACATATCTCAAAGTAATAAAAGCTATTTATGACAAACCAACAGCCAATATCATACTGAATGGGCAAAAACTGGAAGTATTCCCTTTGAAATCCGGCACTAGACAAAGATGCCATCTTTCACCACTCCTATTCAATATAGTACTGGAAGTTCTAGCCAGAGCAATCAGGCAAGAAAAAGAAATAAAGGGTATTCAAATAGGAAAGGTGGAAGCCAAATTGTCTCTGCAGACGACATGATAGTATACCTAGAGGACCCCATCGCCTCAGCCCATAAACTCCTGAAACTGATAAGCAACTTCAGCAAAGTCTCAGGATATAAAATCAATGTGCAAAAATCACAAGCCTTCCTCTACACCAATAACAGACTTAAAGAAAGCCAAATCAAGAATGAACTGCCATTCACAATTGCTACAAAAAGAATAAAATACCTTGGAATACAACTCACAAGGAATGTTAGGGACCTCTTCAAGGAGAACTACAAACCACTGCTCAACGAAATCAGAGAGGACACAAACAGATGGAGAAACATTCCATGTTCATGGTTAGGAAGAATTAATATTCTGAAAATGGATATACTGCCCAAATAATTTACAGAATCAACGCTATCCCCATCAAGCTACCATTGACTTTCTTCACAGAACTGGAGAAAACCACCACGATGTTCATATGGAACCAAAAGAGAGCCCGCATAGCCAAGTCAATTCTAAGCAAAAAGAACACAGCGGGGGGCATCACACTACCGGATTTCAAACTATACTACAAGGCTACAGTAATCAAAACAGCATGGTACTGGTACCAAAACAGAGATATAGACCAATGGAACAGAACAGAGGCAACAGAGACAACACAACATATTTACAACCACACAATCTTTGATAAATTTGTCAAAAACAAGCAATGGGAAAAGGATTCCTTGTTCAACAAATGGTGTTGGGAAAACTGGCTAGCCATGTGCAGAAAGCAGAAACTGGACCCCTTCCTGACACCTTACACTGAAATTAACTCCAGATGGAATAAAGACTTAAACATAAGAGCTGGCACAATAAAAACCCTAGAAGGAAATCTAGGCAAAACTATCCAGGACATAGGAGTAGGCAAGGACTTCATGAACAAAACACTGAAAGCATTGGCAACAAAAGCCACAATAGACAAATCGGACCTCATCAATCTCCACAGCTTCTGCATGGCAAAAGAAACAGTCAATAGAGTGAATTGGCAACCAACAGAATGGGAAAAAATGTTTGCAGTTTACCCATCTGACAAAGGGCTGATATCCAGAATTTACAAAGAACTCAAACAGATTTACAGGAAAAAAGCAAACAAGCACATTCAAAAGTGGGCAAAGGATATGAACAGACACTTTACGAAAGAAGACATATATGAGGCCAACAATCATATGAAAAAATGCTCATCGTCACTGGTCATCAGAGAGATGCAAATCAAAACCACATGGAGATACCATCTCACGCCAGTTAGAATGGCGATCATTAAAAAATCTGGAGACAACAAATGCTGGAGAGGATGTGGAGAAAAAGGAACACTTTTACACTGTTGGTGGGAGTGTAAATTAGTTCAACCACTGTGTAAGACAGTGTGGCGATTCCTCAAGGCCTTAGAAATAGAAATTCCATTTTATCCAGCAATCCAAAAGACTATAAGTCGTTCTACTATAAGGACACATGTACACAAATGTTCATTGCATCACTGTTTACAATAGCAAAGACTTGGAATCAACCCAAATGCCCATTGATGATAGACTGGATTGGAAAAATGTGGCACATATACACCATGGAATATTTTGCAGCAATCAGAAATGATGAGTTTGTGTCATTTGTAGGGCCATGGATGAATATGGAGAACATCATCCTCAGCAAACTGACACAAGAACAGAAAACGAAACACCGCATATTCTCACTCATAGGTGGGTGATGAAAAATGAGAACGCATGGACACACAGCGAGAAGAGTATTAAACACTGGGGTCTATTGGGGGGAAATGGGGAGGGCCAGTGGGAGGGGGAGGTGGGGAGGGATAGCCTGGGGAGAAATGCCAAATGTGGGTGAAGGGGAGAAAGGGAGCAAAACACACTGCCATGTGTGAACCTATGCAACTGTCTTTCATGTTCTGCACATGTAACCCCAAACCTAAAATGCAATAAAAAATTAAAATAAAAGAAAGCCCATTATGAGCCTCGCTGAATTATGTATGCCTTGGAATCCTGAGGAGTCTATTTCCTATCAACCTCCTTTCCGAGTCTAACAGAAAAACCCATGCAGAATTGTAAGCAGTAAATTTTGTATAGCCTCTCCTTCAGAGTGTCATTGAGTAATGTATCCATGGATAAAAATTTGGAGACTCTCTCATATGGCCATTTGTTAAGAGCATCAGTAAAGGATGCATACCTGTGGAGTGGCCAGGTGTCTATTTTCTTTGGCCACACATTCAGAACATCAGTGAATAATACACACCTGAGGTATAGTCAGGAGTCTATATCATAAGGCCCCTTATTCAGAGGCTGAATGAATAATACACACCTGGGGAATAGTCAGGAATCTATTATATATTGCCACTTATTCAGAGCCTCAGTGAATAATGCACACATGGGAAATAGTCAGGAGGCTATTTCATATCGACACTCTTTCAGAGCTTCCCTGAATAGTACACACATTGGGAAGATTCAGAAACCTGTTTATTATGGCCACTCACTGAGACTCCCAGAAAATAGTGCACACTTGGGAAATTGTCAGTAGTCTATTTCATATGGCAACTCATACAGAATCTCAGTGAATAAGACACACCTGGGGAATAATCAGGCGTGTATTTCAATTAAGCACACACCACAAGGGTCAGTGAATTATACACAACTGGAAAAGCATCAGGAGTTAATTTCATCTGGCCTCTCACTCAGAGCTTCATTGAATAATGCCCTCCTGTGGAACAGTCAGGAGCTTAATTGATATAGCTACTAATTCAGAGCCTCTCTAAATAATATGCAACTCGGGGATATTTAGGTATCTATTTCATATTATCACTGATTCAATGCATTAGTAAATAATGCATACCATATCTGGGGAGTACTCAGCAATCTATTTCATATGGCCACTCATTCCTCACCTCAGTGAATAATGCACACCAGGGGAATAGTCAGCATTCTATTTCTTATGGACACTCATTCAGACCTTCACTTAATAATGCACACACTTGGAATAGTGAGGTTTCTGTTTCATATGACCACTCATTCAGAGCCTCACTGAATGGTACACACCTGTGGAATAGTCAGGGGACTGTTTTATGTAGCCACTCATTTAGTTCCTCAGTGAATCATGCACGCCTTAGAAGTACTGAGGATTTTATTTCAAATGACTCAATGAATAACACACACCTGAGTAATAGCCAGGAGTTTATGTCTTCAAGCCAATCATTCAGAGGCTCAGTGAATTGTACACACCTTGGAAATAGGAGTCTACTTCATATTGCTCCTCATTCAAAGCCTAAGTGAACAATGAACACCTGTTCAGTCCTCAGGAATGTATGTCGTATGGCCACTCATTCAGCACCTCACTGAATGATACACACGTGGGGAATAGTCGGGATTCTATTTAATATGGACACCCATTTTGAGAATAACTGAATAACCTATTCCTGTAGAATAGTGAGGAGTCTATTTCATATCACCCCTCCTTCCAAGTCTCACTGAGTAATACACACCTGGGGAATTGTCAGGAGTCTATTTTGTATGGCCTGCATTTAGAGCCTTATTGAATAATGCATACCTGGAGAAAAATTTGGAGTCTCTTTCATATGGCCATTCATTCAGAGCATTGGTGAATAATGTACACATGTGGAGTAGCCAGGTATCTATTTCCTTTGGCCACACATTGAGAACCTTAGCGAATAATACACACCTGTGGAATAGACAGGAGTCTATTTCACATGGCCCCTCATTCAGTGCCTTTGTGAATAAAACCCACCTGGAAAATAATCAGGAGTCTATTTTACATTGCCTCCAATTCATAGCCTCAGTGAATAATCCACACCTGGGGAATAGTCAGCAATCTATTTTATAGGGATAGTTTTTCAGAACCTCCCTTAATAATGCACACATGGGGGATATTCAGAAGTCTGTTTCACATGGCCACTGATTCACAGCCTCCGTGAATAATTCTTACCTTGGGAGAACTCAGCAATCTGTTTCATATGACCACTCATTCAGCACCTCAGTGAACAATGCACACCTGGGGAATAGTCAGGATTCTCTTTCACATGGTCACTAATTCAGAGCCTCACTGAATGGTACATACCTCTGGAATAGTCAGAAGTCTTTTATATTTCCACTCATTCAGAGCCGCAGTGAATAATGCACACCTGGGTAGTACTGAGGACTCTATTTCAAATGACCCCTCATTCAGAGCCTCAGTGAATAATACGCACATGGGGAATATTCAAGTCTCTATATGATATGGCCACTCATTCAGAGCCTCAGTGAATGATACATGCTTGGGGAGTAATCAGTATCTTATTCCATATAACCTGTGATTCAGAGTCAACATGAATAATGCACACCTTGGGAACAGACAGGTTTCTCTTTCATATGGACACTCTTTTCGCGCCTCAGTGAATAATACACACCAGAGGATTATTGATTAGGTTATTTCATATTGCCATTCATTCAGAGCTCTCCGAATAGTGCAAGTTTGGGGAATTTTTAGGAGTTTCTTTACAGTGTCCTCTCATTCAGAGCCTCATTGGATAATGCATACAGAGAAAAATCTTGGGGTCTCTTTCACATGGCCATTCATTCAGAGCATCAGTGAAGGATGCACACTTGTGGAGTAGCCATGTGTCTATTTTCTTTGGCGACACATTCAGAACATCAGTGAATAATACACAGCTGTGGAAGAGTCAGGAGTCTATTTTATACGGCCCCTCATTCAGAGCCCATGTGAATAAAACACAACTGGAGAATTGTCAGGAGTGTATTTCATATTGAAACTCATTCAGAGCCTCAGTGAATAATGCACACTTGGGGAATAGACAGGAGTCTATTTTATAAGGACACTCTTTCAGAGCCTCTCTGAAGAATATACACACATGGGGGTAGAGTCAGGAGTCTACTTCATATGGCCACTCAGTGAGAGCCTCAGGGAGGAGTGCACACCTGGGGAATTGTCAGGAGTCTATTTTGTATGACAACTCATACAGAACCTCAGTGAATAACACACACTTAGGGAAGAGTCAGGAGTGTGTTTTAATTGGCCACACATTCAGAAGCTCAGTGAATAATACATACCTAGAAAATTGTCAGAAGACGATTTCAGCTGGCCTCTCATGCAGACCTTCACTGAATAATGCACTCCTGTGGAGTAGTCAGCAGCCTAATTTATATTGCCATTCATTTAGAGCCTCTCTGTTATAAGCTCCCTTCAGATATTAAGGAATCTCTTTAATATGGCCACTCAGAGCCTCACTGAATAATAGACAACTGTGGAATAATTATATAGCCCCTAATTCAGAATCTCATGGAGTAATGCACACCACTGGATAAGTGAGGATTCTCTTTCATCTGGCCTCTCATGCAGAGCCTCACTGAATGATACACACCTGTGGAATTGTCAAGAGTCTATTTTATATTGCCACTCATTCAGAGCCTCAGTGAATAATGCATACATGGGGAGTACTGAGGATTCTAATGTAAATAATAGACACTTGGGGAACAGCCAATGGTCTATTTTATATGGTCACTCATTCAGACCCTCACTGAATGATACACACCTGGGGAATAGTCGGGATTCTATTTCATATGACCAGTCATTGAGAGCCAAGCTGAATAATGCACACCTTGGGAATAGTTAGGTGTCTCTTTCATAGGGACACTGTTTTTCAGAGCCTCAGTGAATAATGCACACCTGGGGAATAGTCAGGAGTCTGTTTAACATGTTCACTCATTATAAGCCTCAGTGAATAATGCACGTCTGTGGAGTATTGAGGAGCCTAATTCATATCATCCCTGATTCTGAGACTCCCTGAATAACTCACACATTGGAAACAGTCAGATATCTATTTTGTATGGTCACTCAGCAAGACCCCCACGGAATAATACACAACTGGGGAATAGTCAGGGGTCTAGTTTATATGGCCACTCAGAGGATCAGTGAATAATGTAGACTTGGGGAATACTCAGGAGTCTATTTCACATGGCCAATAATTCAGAGCCACAGTGAATAATGCACACCCGGGTAATAGTCAGGAGCCTCTTTAATATGGCCACTCATTCAGTGCCTCACTGAATGATACACACCTGGGGAATGGTCAGGATTCTATTCCATACTACCACTCATTCAGAGCCTTATTGAATAATTCACAATGGGGCAATAGTCAGGAGTCTATTTTACATGGCCTCTCATTCAGAGCTTCAGTGAATAATGAACGCCTATGGAGTAGTCAGGACGCTGTTTAAGATAGCCACAAATTAATTGCCTCCCTAAATGATACACACCTGGGTGATAGTCAGGATTCTATTTTCTATGACCTCTCATTTTTAGGGCTCACTACATAATACACCCCTAAGGGAGTGTCAGGAGTCTATTTGTATGGACACTCATACAGAACCTATTTGTATAATGCAAACATGGAGAACAATTAGGAGTCAATGTCATATGGCTACTCATTCAGACAATCAGTGAATAACGTACACATGTGGAGTAATTAGGAGTCTGTTTCATATGGCCACTCTTTCACAGCCTCACGGATATTGCACACTTGTGATAGAGTCTGAAGTCTATTTCTTATAGCCACTCATTCAGAGCCTCACTGAATAATGCACACCAGGTAAAAAGAGACTATTTCATATGGAAACTCATTCAGAGCCTCACTGAATATTATATACCTGGGGAATTTTCAGGAGTCTCTTTCATATGGCCACTCTTTCACAGCCTCAGGAAATAATGCACACCTGCAGAATAGTCAGAAGTCTCTTTCATAGGGCCACTCATTGAGAGCCTCACTAAATGTACGCACGTGGGGAAATAGTCAGGATTCTGTTTTATCCCCTCATTCAGAGTCTCACTGAATAATGCACACCTGTGGAATAGTCAGGAATCTTTCTCATGTGGCCTCTCATTCGGAGTGTCACTAAATAATGTGGAGTAGTGAGAAGTGTATATCATGCAGCCACATATTCAGAGCCTCAGTGAATAATACACACCTCTGGGATAGTAAGGAATCTAATTAATATGGCCACTTATTCTGAGCCTCACTGAAAAATACACACCTGGAGAATAATTTGGAATCTATTTCCGATGAACATTCATTCAAAGCCTCAGTGAATAATGCACACCTGTGGAGTAGCCAGGAGTCCATTTCATTTGGACATTCATTCATAGCCTCAGTGGATAATATGCACCTGTGGAATAGTCAGGAGTCTATTTTATATAACCACTTATTCAGGGCCTCCGTGAATAATACACACTTGGGGAATAGTTAGGAGTTTATTTTATGTGGCCACTCTTTCAGTGCCTCACTGAGTAATACATACCTGGGGAATAGTCAGGACAGTTTCATATAAACAGTCTTTGAGAGCCTCACTGAGAGGAGAGAGATCCAAGATAGGTGACCACTAGCAGCTCAGGCTTGTAGCTTCCCGTGAAACCTCAAAGAATGAGAGGACGCTACACTTTCAGACAAATTCTTGTTGCTTAAGAGCCAAAAGATTCCAAGGAGAGGAGCCCCAGGGGTCGCCTTATAACTGGCACTGCTGCGGTTTTGCCACTGGTGCAGTGGTTCTTGGTGCAGAGTAAATGGGACTGGTTCCCCTTTTGGCCGACGTTTGGAGCTGATTGAAGAAGGGATTCCGGAGTGAAGCCAGACGGGAGACTCCTGGATATAAAAGCACCATGAATCTTGATGCCGCTGTTTTAGCCAGTGCAGTGGGTTGCTCACATTTTGGCCCTGGGAATTAACAAGTTGGAGGTTCACTAAGAGACCTAATTGAAAGCTGGTAATTACATAGATGACAGGTGGATACATTTACAATGATGGAAAGAAACCAGCCTAAAAAGGCTGAGAATACTCAAAATCAGAATGTCTCTCCCTCTACAGAGGATCACAGTTCCTCATCAACAGAGGAACAAGGCCTGATGGAGAACGAGTGCATTCCATTACCAGAATCAGGCTTCAGAAGGTGGATAATAAGAAACTTCTGTGAGTTAAAAGGACATGTTCTAGCCCAATGTAAAGAAACTCAGAACTTTGAAAAAAGATTTGACAAAATCCTAACAAGAATAGACAATTTAGAGAGGAATATAAGTGAATTAATGGAACTGAGGAATACTATACTAGAACGCCAAGAAGTATGCACAGGTTTTAACACTCGAATTGATCAAGCAGAAGAAAGGATATCAGAGGTCGAAGACCAACTTAATGAAATGAAACGAGAAGACAAGATTAGAGCAGAAAAAGTAAAAAGGAATGAGCAAAATCTCCAAGAAATATGGGATTATGTGAAAAGACTTAATTTGCGTTTGATAGGTGCACCTGAATGTCATGAAAAGAAGGAATCCAAGCTGGAAAATATTCTTCAGCATATTACTCTGGAAAACTTTTCTAACCTAGTAAGGTGGGACAATACTCATCTCCAGGTAATACAGAGAACACCACAAAGATATTCGTCAAGTAGAGCAACCCCAAGACACATAATTGTTAGATTTACCAGGGTTGAAATAAAGGAGAAAATTCTAAGGGCAGCTAGAGACAAAGGTCAGGTTACCCATAAAGGGAAGCCTATCAGACTTACAGCAGATCTCTTTGCAGAAACCCTACAAGCTAAAAGAGAGTGGGGGTTATTATTCAATAGCCTCAAAGAATAGAATTTTCAACCCAGAATCTCATATCCAGCAAACTAAGCTTAATAAATGAAGGAAAACTAAAAATTTTCACGAACAAGCATGAACTCAGAGATTTCATCACCACCAGGCCAGCCTTACAAGAGCTTCTGAAAGAAGCATTACACACAGAAAGGAACAACCAGTATTAGTCATCCCAAAAACTTACCAAAAGATAAAGAATATCTCCATAATGAAGTATTTATATCAAGTAATGGGCAAAACAGCCAGCCAGCATTAAATAACAATATTAAACTCACAAATATCAATATTAATCCTAAATTTAAATGGAATAAATGCCCCAATCAAAGACACAGACACGGAAACTGAATAAAAAGTCAAAACACATCGGCACTCTTTATCCAGATCCATCTCATAAGCAAGGACACACAAAGACTCAAAACAAAAGGTTGGAGGATGACTCACCAATCAAATGGAGAGAAAAGAAAAACAAAACAAACAAACAAACAACACAGGAGTTGTAACTTTCGTCTCTGATGAAATAGACTACTATAGTAACCAAGACTAAAAGAAACAAAGAAGGACATTACATAATTATAAAAAGATCAATGCAACAATAGGAGTCAATGATCATAAATATATATGTACCCAAAATACGGGCACCGAGATATATAAGACAAGTTTTCAATGACTTATAAAGAGACTTGGACTCCCACACTAATAGCGGGAGACTTTGACACCACATTGTTAATATTTGACGGATCAACCAGATAGAAAATTAACAGAGACATTTTGATTTGAACTCAGACCTTGAACAAGTAAACTCAGTGAATATTTATAGAATTCTTCACCCCAGGTCCACAGAACATACATTTTTTTAGTATCACATTACACCTATTTTGAAAGTGACCACATAAATGGAAGCAAATCACTCTTCAGCACTTCCACAGCATTTCACAGATTTAAACAAAATATTTGTTGGCTGTTTGTTATTTTCTTTCCTTTTTCCTTCCTGTCTCCTCAAAATCATCAGCATAAAAAAGGTTAAACACAATCATCAGCATAAAAGAGGTTTTTAATACCTATTTCTAGATTGCATTCCAGCCTGGGCAATAAAGCAAGACTCCTGTTCTCTCTCCCCCTTTTCTCTTTCTCTTTCTTTGTTTAAAAGAAAAACAAAACAAAAAAAGAAAGCCTCACTGAATAATGCACACCTGTGGAATAGACAGGAATCTATTAAATTTGGTCCCTATTTCAAAGCCTCAGTGAATAATACACACCTGGGGAACAGTGAGGAGTCTATTTCATGTGGCCCCTCATTCAGAGCCTTAAGGAATAGTGCACAACTGGAGAATTCTCAAGAGTCTATTTGGAATGGCAATGCATTCAGAGACTCTGTGAATAACACACACCTAGGGAATAGTGAGGCATCTATTCCAAATGGCCAAACATTCAGAGCCTCAGTGAATAATGCACACCTGGGGAATAATCAGGAGTCTATTGCTTATGTCCACTCATTCAGCCCCTCAGTAAATAACGCACGTCTTTCGAGTACTGAGGAGTCTGTTTCATATGGCCACTCACTTCGAGCCTCACTGAATAGTACACACCTGGGAAAAAGTCAGGTGTGTATTTCAAACGGCCACTCATTCAGAGGCTCAGTGAATAATTCACACCTGTTGAGTACTCAGGAGTCTTTTTCATATGGTGAATCATTCAGAGATTCACTGAATAATAAACACCTTGGGAATAGTCAGGATTCCGTTTAGTATGACCACTCATTATGAGCCTCAGTGAATAACGCATGTCTGTGGAGTACTGAGGAGACTAATTCATATCGCCCCACATTCTGAGATTCCCTGAATAATAAACACCTGTGGAAAAACCAAAAGTCTATTTCATATGTCCACTCATTAGGACCCCCAAGAAATAATACACAACTGGGCAATAGTCAGGAGTCTATTTCTTATGGCCACTCAGAGAATCAGTGAATAATGCACACCACAATAATAGTCAGGAGCCTCTTTCATATGACTACTGATTCAGTATCTCACTGAATGATACACACCTGGGAAATCGTCAGGATTCTATTTCATATGACCACCCATTTAGAGCCTTACTGAATAATGCACAATGGGGCAATAGTCAGAAGTCTATTTCATATGACCTCTCATTCAGAGCTTCAGTGAATAATAAACACTTGTGGAGTAGTCAGTACCCCATTTAAGATAGACACAAATTTAGCAACTCCCTGAATGATACATGCCTGGGTGATAGTCAGGAGTATATTTGATATGGACACTCATACAGAACCTCTTTAAATAATGCACATGTGGGGAATAATCACTAGTCTATTTCATATGGTGATTCATTTAGAGAATCAATGAATAACGGACACCTGTGGAGTAAAATGGAGTCGATTTCATATAACCACTCTTTCAGTGTTTCAGTGAATAATACATATATCTGAAATAGTTAGTAATCTCTTTCATATGGCCACTCATTCAGGGCCTCAGTGAATAATACACTCCTGGGAAATAGTCAGGGGTCTTCTTCAAATGGCTACAAATTCAGAGTCTCTGTAAATAATGCACACCTTGAAAATAGTCTGGAGTCTCTTTATTATGCCCACTTATTCAGAGTCTCATTCAATAATACACACCTGGGGAAGAGTTAAGATTCTACTTCATATAGCCACTCATTTAGAGCCTCAGTGAATAATGCAGACCTAGGGAATAAACACTAGTCTATTTTATATGGCCACAAAATCAAAGCCTGAGTGAGTAATGCACAACTTTGGAATAGTGAGGAGTCTATTCCATTTTTCCACTTAATCAGAGTCTGAGTAAGTAATACACACCTGAGGAATAGTCAGGAATCTATTTTATATGGACACTAACTCAAAGCCTCATTAAATAATACATATCTGTGGAATAATCAGGAGGCTATTTTATATGGCCAAACTTTCAGAGCCTCAATGAATAATGCATACTGGGGAATATTCAGGACACTATTACATATGACCTCTCATTCAGAGCTTCGCTGAATAATGAACACCTGTAGAGTAGTCAGAAGTCTATTTCATATAGCTACACATTCAGAGCCTCACTGAATAGTACACAGCTTGGGGAAAGTCAAGATTCTATTTCATGGAGCCACTCTTTCAGAGCCCAACCTAAAAGTGCACTCCTGGGAGTATTCAGGAGTCTCTTTTCTATGGCCTCTCATTCAAAGCCTCATTGAATAATACACATCAGTGGAAAAGTCAGGAGTGTACTTCACATGGCCACTCGTTCAGTGCCTCAGTGGAAAATGCACACCTGAGGAGTAGTCATGAGGCTATCTCATGTAGCCACTCATCCATACCCATAGTAAGTAATACACACCTGGGGAAAAGTCAGGAGTCCATTTCATGTGGCCACTTATTCAGAAACTCACTGAATGATACACACCTGGAAAATAGAGTCTATGTCATATGGCCACACAATCGGAGCATTACTGAATAATGCACACATAGGAAACCGTCAGGATTCCATTTCATATGACCATTGATTAAAAGCCTCATTGAATAATGCACACCTGGGTAATAATCAGGAGGCTATGTCATATGAACACTTATTCAGAACCTCAGTGAATAATGCACACCTGTGGAGTAGCCAGGAGTGTATTTTATACAGCCACTCGTTCAGAACCTCCGTGAATAATACACATCTGTGGATTAGTCAGGATTCCATTTTATAGGGCCACTCACTCATAGCCTCAGTGAATAATGAACAAATGTACATTACTCAGCTATCTATTTCATATAGCCACTCATTCAGAGATTCACTGAATAATGCAAACATGGGGGATAACCAATATCCTATTTCATATGATCACTTATGCAGAGCCTCACTGAGTAATACACACCTAAGGTAGAGTTAGGAGTCTACTTTATATAGCCACTCATTTACAGCCTTAGTGAATAATGCCCACCTGGGGAATAGACACTAGTCTATTTTATATGGCCACAAAATCAAAGCCTGAGTGAGTAACGCACAACTTTGGAATAGTCAGTAGTCTATTCCATATGCCCACTTATTCAGAGTCTCAGTCAATAATACACACCTGGGGAATAGTCAGGAGTCTATTTCATATGGTCACTAACTCAAAGCCTCATTAAATAATACACACCTGTGAACTAGTCAGGAGACTATTTCATATGGCCAAACTTTCAGCCTCAGTGAACAATGCATACCTGTGGAATACTCAGGATGCTATTACATATGGCCTCTCATTCAGAGCTTCACTGAATAAGGAGCGCCTGTAGAGTAGTCAGAATTCTATTTCATATAGCCACACATTCAGAGCCTCACTGAATAGTATACACCTGGGGGAAAGTCAGGATTCTATTTCATATTGCCACTCATTCGGAGCCCAACCTAAAAATGCACGCCTGGGGAGTATTCAGGAGTCTCATCCTATGGCCACTCATTCAGAGCCTCACTAAAAAATACACACCTATGGAGAAGTCAGGAGTGTATTTCACATGGCGACTCATTCAGAGCCTCAGTGAAGAATCATATATACCTGGGGAATACTCAGGAATCTATTTCATATAGCCACTTTTTCAGAGACTCCCTGAATAATGCACACCTGAGGAATAGTCTGGAGTCTATTTGATATGACCTTTCACCCAGTGTCTCAGTGGAAAATGCACACCTGAGGAATAGTCAAGTGGCTATAGTCGGGAGTCTATTTCACATGGTCGCTCATTTAGAAACTCACTGAATGATACATACCTGGGGAATAGTCAGAGTCCACGCCATATGGCCACTTAATCAGAGCATAACTGAATGATGCACACCTGGGGGATAGTTAGGATTCTATTTTGTATGACCACTGATTGAGAGCCTCATTAAATAATGCACACCGGACATTAATCAGGAGGCTATGTCATATGAACACTCCTTCAGAGCCTCGGTGAATAATACACAGGTAGGGAATACTCAAGAGTCTATTACACAGGTTCTCTTATTCAAAGCCTCACTCAATAATGCACCATTTTTGGCTACTCAGGAGTCTATTTCATATGGCCACTCATTCAGCACCTCACTGAATGATACACACGTGGGGAATAGTCAGGATTCTGTTTAATATAAACACACATTATCAGGCTTGCTGAACTATGTATGCCTTGGAATCCTGAGAAGTCTATTTCCTCTTGATCCACTTCCCGAGTCTAAGAGAAAAGTTAACTCATGCGGAATTGTAAGGAGTATATTTCGTATGGCCCCTCCTTCAGAGCCTCATTGAATAATGTATACCTGGAGAAAAATTTGGAGTCTCTTTCATATGGCCATTCATTCAGGGCATCAGTAAGGAATGCACATTTGTGGAGTGGCCAGGTGTCTATTTCCTTCGGCCACACATTCAGCACATCAGCTAGTAATACACACCTGAGGTATAGTCAGGAGTCTATTTCATAAGGCCCCTCATTCAGAGACCGAGTGAATAATACACACCTGGGGAATGGTCAGGAATGTATTATATATTGCCACTTATTCAGAGCCTCAGTGAATAATGCACACATGGGAAATAGTCAGGAGGCTATTTCATATGGACACTCTTTCAGAGCCTCCCTGAATAATACACACATTGGGGAGAGTCAGGAATTTGTTTTTTATAGCCACTCACTGAGACTGCCAGGGAATAATGCACGCTTGGGGAATTGTCAGGAGTATATTTCATATGGCAACTCATACAAAACCTCAGTGAAAAGACACACCTGGGGAATAGTCAAGAGTGTATTTTAATTAAGCACACACTAAGAGCTCGGTGAATTATACACAACTAGGGAAAAATCAGGAGTCAATTTCATCTGGCCTCTCACTCAGAGCTTCATTGAATAATGCACGCCTGTGGAATAGTCAGGAGTCTAATTGATATAGCTACTCATTCAGAGCCTCTCTAACTAATATGCACCTCGGGGATATTTAGGTGTCTATTTCATATTACCACTGATTCAACGCATTAGTAAATAATGCATACCATACCTGGGGAGTACTCAGCAATCTATTTCGTATGGCCACTAATTCCTCCCCTCAGTGAATAATGCACACCAGGGGAATAGTCAGGATTCTAATAATGCACACCAGGGGAATAGTCACCATTCAGAACTTCACTGAATAATGCATTAATTTGGAATAGTGAAGATTATGTTTCATATGGCCACTCTTTCAGACCCTCACTGAATTGTACACACCTGTGGAATAGTCAGGAGACTATTTTATATAGCCACTCATTCAAGCCTCAGTGATTCATGAACGCCTGAGGACTACTGAGGATTTTATTTCAAATGACCCTTCATTCAAAGCCTTGGTGAATAGTCAAGCGTCTATTTCATATGGCCATTCATTCAGAGCCTCAGTGAATGACACACACTTGGTGAATAACCAGGGTTCTATTTCATACAAACAGTATTGAGAGCCAAACTGGATAATGTATACCTTGGGAATATTGACGAGTCTGATAGGAACACTCTTTTAGTGCCCCCGTGAATAATACACACCAGGAAAATACTGAAAAGTCTTTTTGATATTGTCCCTCATTCACAGCCTCTCGAAGTAGTGCAAGTTTGGGGAATTGTCAGGAGTTTAGAATGGCCACTCATTCAGAGACTCGGTGAAAAATGCACACCCAGGGAATAGTGAGGATTCTATTTCCAATGGCCACACATTCCGAGCCTAAGTGAATAATGCACACCTGAGGAATAGTCAGGGGTCTATTTCATATGCCCACTCTTTCAGAGTCTCACTGAATAACTCACACCTGTGGAGTACTGAGAGGTCTATTTCATATGGCCACTCATTTTGGGCCTCACTGAATAATACATACCTCGGTAATAAAAGTTTATTTCTTCAGGCCAATCATTCAGAGGCTCAGTGAATTATACACACCTGTGAGATAGTCAGATGTCTACTTTATATTGCTCCTCATTCAAAGCCTAAGTGAACAATGAACACCTGTTCAGTCCTCAGGAATGTATGCCATATGGCCACTCATTCAGCACCTTACTGAATGATACACACGTGGGGAATAGCCGGGATTCTATTTAATATGGACACCCATTTTGAGACAACTGAATAACATATCCCTGTAGAATAGTGAGGAGTCTATTTCATATCGCCCCTCCTTCCAAGTCTCACTGAGTAATACACACCTGGG
Source organism: Callithrix jacchus (assembly GCF_049354715.1). Classification (NCBI taxonomy): domain Eukaryota; kingdom Metazoa; phylum Chordata; class Mammalia; order Primates; family Cebidae; genus Callithrix; species Callithrix jacchus. The sequence goes on from NC_133507.1 coordinate 30,432,317, forward strand.
GAATTTTCAGGAGTCTATTTTGTATGGCCTTCATTTAGAGCCTTATTAAATAATGCATACCTAGAGAAAAATTTGGACTCTCTTTTATATCGCCATTCATTCAGAGCATCGGTGAATAATGTACACATGTGGAGTAGCCAGGTATCTATTTCCTTTGGCCACACATTGAGAACCTCAGCGAATCATACACACCTGTGAAAAAGACAGGAGTCTATTTCACATGGCCCCTCATTCAGTGCTCATGTGAATAAAACTCACCTGAAAAACAATCAGGAGTCTATTTTACATTGCCTCCCATTTATAGCCTCAGTGAATAATCCACACCTGGGGAATCATCAGCAATCTATTTCATAGGGATAGTTTTTCAGAACCTCTTTTAATAATGCACACATGGGGGATATTCAGAAGTCTGTTTCACATGGCCACTGATTCACAGCCTCCGTGAATAGTGCGTACCTGGCGAGTACTCAGCAATCTATTTCATATTGTTATTCATTCAGCACCTCAGTGAATAATGCACACCTGGGGAATAGTCAGGATTATCTTTCACATGGTCACTCATTCAAAGCCTCACTGAATGGGATACACCTGTGGAATAGTCAGTAGTCTTTTTTATATTTCCACTCATTCAGAGCTGCAGTGAATAATGCTCACCTGGGGAATACTGAGGATTCTATTTCAAATGACCTCTCATTCAGATCCTCAGTGAATAATACACCCATGAGGAATGTTCAAAGCTCTATATCATATGGCCACTTATTCAGAGCTCAGTGAATAATACATGCCTGGGGAATAATCATTAGTTTATTTCATATGACTGTGATTCAGAGACAAACTGAATAATGCACACCTTGGGAATAGACAGGTTTCTCTTTCATATAAACACTTTTTCAGAGCCTCAGTGAATAGTACACATTAAGGGAATATTAATTAGGTTATTTCATATTGCCACTCATTCAGAGCTCTCCGAATGTGCAAGTTTGGGGAATTTTCAGGAGTTTGTTTACAGTGTTCTCTCATTCAGAGCCTCATTGAATAATGCATACCTGGAAAAATCTTGGAGTCTCTTTCACATGGCCATTCATTCAGAGCATCAGTGAAGAATGCACACTTGTGGAGTAGCCATGTGTCTATTTTCTTTGGCGACACATTCAGAACATCAGTGAATAATACACAGCTGTGGAAGAGTCAGGAGTCTATTTTATATGGCCTCTCATTCAGAGCCCATGTGAATAAAACACAACTGGAGAATAGTCAGGAGTGTATTTAATATTGGAACTCATTCAGAGCCTCAGTAAATAATGCACACCTGAGCAATAGACAGGAGTCTATTCCATATGGATACTCCTTCAGAGCCTCTCTGAAGAATACACACATCAGGTAGAGTCAGGCGTCTATTTCGTATGGCCACTCAGTGAGAGCCTCAGGGAGGAGTGCACACCTGGGGAATTGTCAGGAGTCTATTTTGTATGACAACTCATACAGAACCTCAGTGAATAACACACACCTAGTAAATAGTCAGGAATGTATTTCAGTTGGCCACACATTCAGGAGCTCAATGAATAATACACACCAGGGGAATTGTCAGGAGACAATTTTATCTGGCCTCGCATGCAGAACTTCACTGAATAATGCCTTCCCGTGGAGTAGTCAGCAGCTTAATTGAAATAGCCATTCATTCAGAGCCTCTCTGAGTAATAAGCTCCTTGTGGATATTCAGGAATTTCTTTAATATGGTCACTCAGAGCCTCATTGAATGGTGTACACACCTGTGGAATAGTCATATGGCCACTAATTCAGAATCTAATGGAGTAATGCACACCGTTAAATAAGTGAGCATTCTCTTTCATATATCCACTCATTCAAAGCCTCACTGAATGATACAGCCAAGGCAAGGCAAGGCAATTCCAGGCTATGTAATACCAGGCAAGGAGAGGCAATGCAACCCAAGGCAAGGCAAGGCAATTCCATGCAATTCTAGGCAAGACAATTTCAGGCAAGGCAATCCCATGCAGTAAAAGGCAAGGCAAGGCAAGGCAGGGCAATTGCGGTAAAGTCAATGCAAGGGAAGGAAAGGCAAAGCAAATACAGGCAAGGCAAGGCAAGGCAAGGCAATTTCAGGAAAGGCAATTCCAGGCAAGGCAATTTCAGGCAAGACAAGGCAAGGTAATTTCAAGCAAGGCAAGGCAGTACAAAGCAAGGCAATACCATAGAAGATAATTCCAGGCCAGGCAAAAAAAGGCAATTCGAGGCAAGACAATTCCAGGGAAGGCAAAGTAAGGCAAGATAATGCAATTCTAGGCAAGGTAATTTTAGGCAAGGCAAAACAATTTAAGGCAAAACAATTCCAGTTAAAAAAAGGTAAGGCAACACAAGACAAGGCAATTCTAGGCAAGGCAATTCCAGGCGAGGTAAATCAAGGCATGGAAATTCGAAAGAAGGTAACTCCAGTCAGGGCAAGGCAAGCCAAGGCAATTCCAGGCAAGACTATTCCAGGGAAAGCACTGCAGGGCAATTTCAGGCAAGGAAAAGCAAAACACGGCATGGCAATGCAATGCAATGCAAGGCAATTTTAAGCAAGGACATTCCAGGCAAGGCTTAAGCAAGGCAATTTCAGCAAGGCAGTTCTAGGCTTGGCAAGACAATGCAAGAGAAGGCAGCGGAATTCCAGGAAATGCAATTCCAGGCAAGGTAGGGCAAAGCAATGTAGGGTAATTTTAGGCACAGCCCTTTAGGCAAGGCAATGCAAGGCAATATCAGGAAAGTCAATTTTAGACACGGCAAGAAAAGTCAAGGCAAAAAATGTCAATTCCAGGCAAAGCAAGGCAAGAAAAGGCAAGGAAAGTCTTTTCAGGCAAGGCAATTTCAGCTAAGGCAAGGCAAGACAATTCCAGGCAAGGCAATTCAAGTCAAGGGAAGGCAAGACAATGCAGGGCAAGGCCATCCTAGGCAAGGCAATTTCAGGTAAGGAAAGCCATGGCATGGCAAATTGAAGCAAGGCAATTCCAGTCAAGGAAAGGCAAGACAAGGCAATTCTATGCACGGCTATTTCAGGGAAGGCAAGGCAGGGCAATTCCAGGCAAGGAAAAGCAAGGCAATGCAAGGCAATTCCAGGTAAAACAAGGCAAGACAATTTCAGGCAAGGCAACTCCAGGCAAGGAAATTCTAGGCAAGGCAAGACAAGACAATGCCAGGCAAGGCAATCCTGGCAAGGCAAGGCAAGGGAAGGCAAGGCAAGAGAAGGCAAGGCAATTCTAGGCAATGCAATTGCAGTAAAGACAATTCCAGGCAAGACAAGGCAAGACAAGGCAAGACAAGGCAGAGAAAGGCAATTCCAGGCAAGGCAATTTTAGGTAAGGCAAGGCAGGGAAATTCCAGGGAAGGCAACTCCAGGCAATGCAAGGCAGGGCAAGGCAAGGCATTCAATTTTAGGCAAGACAATTCCAGGCAAGGCAATCCCATGCAAGGAAAGGCAAGGCAAAGTAAGGCAATTTCTGGAAAATCAATTCCAGGCAAGGAAAGGCAAGGAAATTCCTGGCAAGGCAAGGCAAGGCAGTGCAATTCCATGCAGAGAAATTTCAGGCAAGGTAATGCAAAGCAGGTCTGTTCTGGGCAAGAAAAGTCAAGGCAATTATAAGCAAGGCAATTCCAGGCAAGGCAAAGCAAGCCAAGGCAAAACAATTCCATGCAGGGCAATTCCAGGATAGGCAAAGCAAGGCAACGCAAAAAAAATTCCAGGCAAGGCAAAGAAAGTCAAGGCAAGGACAGGTAAGACAATTCCAGGCAAGGCAATCCCATGCAAGGAAAGGCAAGGCAAAGTAAGGCAATTTCGGGAAAATCAGTTCTAGGCAAGGAAAGGTAAGGCAATTCCAGGCAAGGCAAGGCAAGACAGTGCAATTCCAGGCAGGAAAATTTCAGGCAAGATAATGCAAAGCAGGTCTGTTCTGGGCAAGAAGAGTCAAGGCAATTATACGCAAGGCAATTTGAGGCAAGGCAAAGCAAGCCAAGGCAAAAAAATTCCATGCAGGGCAATTCCAGGTTAGGCAAAGCAAGGCAACGCAAAAAAATTCCAGGCAAGGCAAGAAAAGGCAAGGCAAAGAAAGTCAAGGCAAGGAAAGGCAAAGCAATTCCACGCAAGGCAATTCCAGGCAATGCAATTCTAAGCAAGGCAAGGCAAGGCAAGGAAAAACAAGGCAAGGCACGACAAAAAAGAGAAGGCAAATTCAGGCAAGGCAGTTTCAGACAAGGCAAGGCATTTCCAGACAAGGCAAGGTAAGGTAAGGAAAGGCAGTTTTAGGCTACGCAATTTCAGGAAAGGCAATTCCAGGCAAGGGAAGGCAAGGCAAGACAAGGCAATTCCAGGCAAGGCAATTTCATGTAAGGCAAGGCAGGGCAATTCCAGGAAAGGCAAATCCAGGTTGGGCCAGGCAAGGCAATTCCAGGCTAGGAAATTTCAGGCAAGGCAAGACAAGGCAAGGCAATTCCAGGCAAGGCAAGATAAGGCAAGGCAAGGCATGGGAATTCCAGTAAAGGCAATTCCAGACAAGGCAAAGCAATTTCAGGCAAGACAATCTTAGGCAAGGCCAGGAAAGTCAAAACAATTCCAGACAAGGCAAGACAAGGCAAGGCAAGGCAATTCCAGGCGATTCAAGGCAAGGCAATGCAATTCCAGGCAGGAAAATTTCAGACAAGAAAATACAAGGCAATTCTAGGCAAGAAAATTAAAGGCAAAACAAGGCAAGCCAAGGAAAGGCAATTTTAGACAGGGCAATTCCAGCCTAGGCAAGGCAAGGCAAAGGAAGAAAACTCCAGAGAAGGCCAAAAACATTAAGGCAAGACAATTTCAGGCAAGGCAAGGCATGGCAATACCAGCCAAGGGCATTCCAGGCAAGGCAAAACAAGGCAAGGCAGGTCAATTGCAGATAAGACAATTCGAGGTAAGGAAAGGCAAGACAAAGCAGGGAAACGCCAGAGAAGGTAATTCAAGACAAGGCAAGGCAGGGAAATTTCAAACAAGGCAATTTGAGCCAAGGCAAGGCAAGGCAAAAAAGGGCAATTCAAGGCAAGGCTATTTGAGGCAAGGCAAGGCAATTCCAGGCAAGGCAAGGCAAGACAAGGCAAGGCAATTCCACACAAGGTAATTCCAGGCAAGGCAAGGAAAGGCAATTTGAGGCAAGGGAATTCCAGGCAAGGCAAGGTAAGGCAAGGCAATGCAATTCTAGGCAAGGCAATTCCAGGCAAGGCAAGGCAATGTAAGGCAAGGCAATTCCAGTCAAGGCAATGTAAAGCAACGCAAAACAAGAAAATTCCAGGTAAAGCAAATCCAGGCGAAAAAATGCAAGGCAAGGCAATTTGAAACAAGGCAACTCCAGTCAAGGCAAGGCAAGGCAAGGCAAGGCAAGGCAAGGCAAGGCAAGGCAAGGCAAGGCAAGGCAAGGCAAGGCAAGGCAAGGCAAGGCAAGGCAAGGCAAGGCAAGGCAAGGCAAGGCAAGGCAAGGCAAGGCAAGGCAAGGCAAGGCAAGGCAAGGCAAGGCAAGGCAAGGCAAGGCAAGGCAAGGCAAGGCAAGGCAAGGCAAGGCAAGGCAAGGCAAGGCAAGGCAAGGCAAGGCAAGGCAAGGCAAGGCAAGGCAAGGCAAGGCAAGGCAAGGCAAGGCAAGGCAAGGCAAGGCAAGGCAAGGCAAGGCAAGGCAAGGCAAGGCAAGGCAAGGCAAGGCAAGGCAAGGCAAGGCAAGGCAAGGCAAGGCAAGGCAAGGCAAGGCAAGGCAAGGCAAGGCAAGGCAAGGCAAGGCAATTTCAGGTAAGACCAAAAAAGTCAAGGCAATTTTAAGCAAGGCAAGACAAGACAAGGTAAGGCAAGGCAATTCCAGGCAAGAAAATTCCTAGCAAGGCAAGTCAATGCAAGGCAATTCCAGGCAAGTAAATTCCAGGCAAGGCTATGCAAGGAAATTGCAGGCAAGAGAAATGTAGGCAAGCCACGGAAAGGCAAGGAAATTCCAGGAAAGACAAGGCAATTCAAGGCAATTGCAGGCAGGGCAATTTCTGGCAAAGCAAGGCAAGGCAGGGCAATTCCAGGCAAGGCAATTCCAGACAACACAAGGCAAGGCAAGACAATTCTAGGCAAGGCAATTCCAGGCAAGCCAATGCAAGGGAATTCTAGACAGGACAATTTCAGGCTAGGCAAAGAAAGGCAATGCAATGAAATTTCCAACAAGGCAAAAACTTTCCAGGCAAGGGAATCCAAGGCAAGGCAAAACAAGGCAAGGCAGGGATATTCTACGCAAGGCTATTCGAGGTAAGAAAAGGCAAGGCAAAGCAGGGCAATTCTAGGCAAGGCAATTCGAGGCAAGGCAAAGCAGGGAAATTCCAAGCAAGGCAATTCGAAGCATGACAAGGCAAGGCAAAAATGTTCAATTCCAGGCAAGGCGATTTCAGGCAAGGCAAGGGAAGTCAATTCCAGTCGAGGCAAGGCAAGACAATGCAATTCTAACCAAGGCTATTTCAAGGAATGCAATGCAGGGCAAATCCAGAAAAGGAAAAGCAAAACAATGCAAGGCAGTTTCAGGCAAGACAATTCCAGGTAAGGCAAGGGAAGACACTTCCAGGCAAGCAATTCTAGGCAAGGCAATTCGAGGCAAGGCAAGGCAGACAAGGCAATGCCAGGCAAGGCAATTTCAGGAAAGGCAATGCAAGGGAATCCAAGGCAAGGCTATGCAATTCTAGGCAAGGAAATTGCAGGAAAGGCCATTCAAGGAAACGATAGGCAAGAAAAAACAGAAAGGCAATTGTAGGCAAGGCAATTGTAGGTAAGGCAAGGCAAGACAATTTCAGGGAAGGCAACCCCAGAAAATGCAAGGCAGGGCCATTTCAGGAAAGGCAATTTCCGGAAAGACAATTCCAGGAAAATTAAAACAAGAGAAGGTAGGGAAAGGCAATCCCAGGCAAGGAAATTTCAGGTAAGGCAAGGCAAGGCAATTCCAGGGAAGGCAACCTTAGACAAGGCAAGGCAAGGCAATTTCAGGCAAGGCAATTCAAGATAAGGCAAGGCAATTCTAGGCAAGTCAAGGCAAGGCAATTTCAGGCAACGCAAAACAAGGCAAGGCAAGGCAAGCCAAGCCAAGGCAAAACAATTCCAGGCAGGGCAACTCCAGGCTAGGCAAAGCAAAAAAAAACGCAAAAAAATCCAGGCAAGGAAAGGCAAGGAAAAACAAAGAAAGTCAAGGCAAGGAAAGAAAAGGCAATTATAGGCAAGGCAATTCCAGGCAAGGAAAGGAAAGACCAGACAGGACAAGGCTAATCCAGGCAAGGCAGCTCCAGGCAGGGCAAGGCAAGGCAAGGCAAGGCAATTCCAGGCTAGGCAATTGCAGGAAAGGTAATTCCAGGCAAGACAAGGCAAGACAAGGCAATTCCAGGGAAGGCAACTCCAGGCAAGGCAAGGCAATTCCAGGCTAGGCAATTACAGGCAAGGAAAGGCAAGGCAAGAAAATTTCAGGAAAGGCTATTCCAGGCAAAGACCAGGAAAGTCAAGGCAATTCTAGGCAAGGCAACGATTCAAGGCATTAAAATTTCTATTAAGGCAAGGCAATGCAAGGCAATTCCAGGCAAGTAAATTCCAGGCAAATCTAGGCAAGGAAATTGCAGGCAAGGCAAATCCAGGCAAGGCAAGGCAATGCAAGGCAAGGCAACTCTTGGCAAGGCAATGCAAGGCAGGGCAATTTCAGGCAGGGAAATTACAGTCAAGGCAAGGCAAGGCAGGGATATTCCAGGCAGGGCAATTCCAGACAACACAAAGCAACGCAAGAAAATTTCAGGCAATGCAATTCCAGGCAAGGCAAGGCAAAGCAAGCCGAAACAAGGTAATTCCAGACAGGGCAATTCCAGGCTAGACAAGGAAAGGCAATGCAAGAAAATTCCCAGCAAGGCTAAAAATTTCCAGGTAAGGGTATTCAAAGCAAAAAAAAAAAAACAAAAAAACAGGGCAAGGCAGCCCAATTCCAGGCAAGGCGATTCAAGAAAAGGAAAGGCAAGGCAAAGCAGGGCAATTCCAGGAAAGGCAAGGCAGGGAACTTCCAAGCAAGGCAATTCGAGGCATAGCAAGGCAAGGCGAAGAAGCGCAATTCCAGGCAAGGCGAATTCAGGCAAGGCAAGGCAAGGCAATTCCAGGCAAGGCAAGACGACAAGACAAGGAAATTCCAGGCCAGGCACGGAAAGGCAATTCTAGGCAAGGCAACTTCAGGCAAGGCAGGGCAAGGCAATGTAAGGCAATTCCAAGCAAGGCTCTTTTAGGCAAGGCAAGGCAATTTCAGGAAAGTCAACTTTAGGCATGGCATGGCAAGGCAAGGCAAGGCAAAGAGAGGCAATTCCAACCAAGGAAATTCCAGGTAAGGCAAGGCAAGGCAATTAAAGACTAGGCAATTCTAGGCAATGAAAGGCACGGCAAGGCAAGGCAAGCTAAGACAAAACAATTCCAGGCAGGGCAATTCCGGGCTAGGCAAGGCAAGGTAACACAAAAGAAATTCAGGCAAGGCAAGGCAATTCCAGGCAAGGCAAGGAAAGGCAAAACAAAAAAAGTCAAGGCAAGAAACGGAAAGGCTATTCCAGGCAAGGTAATTCCAGGCAAGGCATTTCTAGGAAAGGCAAGGGAAGGAAAGGAAAGGAAAGGAAAGGAAAGGCAAAAAAGGCAAGACAAGGAACATCCAGGCAAGGCAGTTCCAGGAAAGGCAAGGCAAGGCAATTCTAGGCTAGGCAATTGCAGGAAAGGGAATTCAAGGCAAGGCAAGGCAAGACAAGGCAATTCCAGGCTAGGCAATTCCACATAAGGCAAGTAGGGCAATTCCAGGAAAGGCAAATCCAGGCAAAGCAAGGCAAGGCAATTCCAGAAAAGTCAACTCCAGGCAAGACAAGGCAATTCAATTTCAGGCAAGGCAATTCTAGGCAAGGCAAGGCAAAAAAGAAAATTCCAGGAAAGGCAATTCCAGGTAAGGCCAAAAACGTCAAGGCAATTTCAAGCAAGGCAAGGCAATTCCAGGCAAGAAAATTTCTAGCAAGGCAAGTCAATGCAAGGCAATTCCAAGCAAGTAAATTCCAGGCAAGGCAAGGCAAGGCAAGGAAATTGCAGGCAAGACAAATGAAGGCAAGGCAAGGCAAGGCAATTCTAGGCAAGGCAAGTCAGGACAATTGCAGGCAGGGCAATTTCTGGCAAAGCAGGGCAAGGCAGGGCGATTCCAGGCACGGCAATTCCGGGAAACACAAGGCAAGGCAAGGCAAGACAATTCTAGGCAAGGAAATTTTAGGCAAGAAAAGTCAAGTCAAAGCAAGGCAATTAAGACAAGGCAATTCCAGGCTAGGCAAAGAAAGGCAATGAAAGAAAATTTCCAAAAAGGCAAAAACCTTCTAGGCAAGGGAATTCAAGTCAAGACAAAACAAGGCAAGGCAGTACAATTGCAGGCAAGGCAATTCGAGGTAAGGCAGGGCAAGGCAATGTAGGGCAATTTCAGGCAAGCCTCTTTAGGTAAGGCAAGGCAATACAAGGCAATTTCAGAAAAGTCAATTTTAGGCATCACAAGGCAAGGCAAGAAATGGAGAGGCAATTTCAGGCAAGGCAATTCCAGGCAAGGCAAGGCAAGGAAAGGCAATTACGGGCTAGGCAAAACAAGGCAAGGAAAGGCAAGGCAAGCCAAGGCAAGGCAAAACAATTCCAGGCATGAAATTTCATGCTAGAAAAAGGAAGGCAAAGCAAAATAATTTAGGAAAGGCAAGGAAATTCCAGTCAAGAAAAGGGAAAACAAAGCAAAGAAAGTCAAGAAAAAGAAAGGCAAGGCAATTCCATGCAAGGCAATTCTAAGCAAGGAAAAGCAAGAAAAAATAAGAAAAGGCAAGGAAAAATAAGGAAAGGCAAGACAAGGCAAGACAAGGCATATCCAGGCAAGGCAGTTACAGGCCAGACAAGGCAATTCCAGGTTAGGCAATTACAGGAAAGGCAATTCCAGTCAAGGCAAGTCAAGACAAGGCAATTTCAGGCAAGGAAATTTCACGTAAGGCAAGGCAGGGCAATTCCAGCAATGGCAAATCCAGACATAACACGGCAAGGAAATTCCAGGTAAGGCAACTCCAGGCAAGGCAAGACAGGGCCATTCCAGGCTAGGCAATTCCAGGTAAGGGAAGGCATGGCAAGGAAATTCCAGGAAATGCAATTCCAGGCAAGGCCAGGAAAGTCAAGGCAATTCCAAGCTAGACAATTACAGGCAAGGCAAGGCAAGGCAATTCCAGGGAAAATAATTCCTAGAAAGGCAAGTCAATGGTAGACAATTTCAGGCAAGTAAATTTCAGGAAAGGCAAGGCAAGAAAATTGCAAGCAAGACAAATGCAGTCAAGGCAAGACAATGCAAGGAAATTCCAGGCAAGGCAAGGCAGGGCAATTGCAGGCAGGGCTATTTCAGGCAAGGCAAGGCAAGGCGGGGCAATTCCAAACAAAGTAAGTCAAGGCAAGACAATTCTAGGCAAGAGAATTCCAGGCAAGGCAAGGCAAGCCAAAGCAAGGAAATTCCAGACAGGGCAATTCCAGGCTAGGAGAGAAAAGCAATGCAAGAAAATTTCCAAAAAGGCAAAAACCTTCCAGGCAAAGGAATTCAAAACAAGGCAAAACAAGGCAAGGCAGCCCATTCCAGGCTAGGCTATTTTAGGCAAGGCAAAGCAACGCAAGGCAATTTCAGGAAAGTTAATTTAAGGCACGGCAAGGCAAGGCAAGGAGAGGCAATTCCAGGCAAGGCATGGCAAGGCATGGCAATTCCAGGCTAGGCAAGTCCAGGCAATACAAGGCAAGTCAAGGCAAGACAAGACAAGGAAAAACAATTCTAGGCAGGGCAATTCCAGGCTAGGCAAAGCAAAAATAATCCAGGCAAGGCAAGGCAATTCCAGGAAAAGCAAGGAAAGGAAAACCAAAGAAAGTCAAGGCAAGGAAAGGCAAGGCAATTATAGGCAACGCAATTCCAGGCAAGACAAAACAAGACAAGGCGAATCCAGGCAAAGCAGTTCTAGGCAGGGCAAGGCAAGGCAATTCCAGGCTAGGCAATTGCAGGAAAGATAATTCCAGGCAAGGCAAGGCAAGACAATGCAATTCCAGGCAAGGCAAGGCAAGGCAAGGCAAGGCAATTCCAGGCTAGGCAATTCCAGGCAAGGCAAGGCAAGGAAATTCCAGGAAAGGCTATTTCAGGCAAGACCAGTAAAGTCAAGGCAATTCAAGGCAAGGCAATTGCAGGAAAGATAATTCCAGGCAAGGCAAGGCAAGACAATGCAATTCCAGGCAAGGCAAGGCAAGGCAAGGCAATGCAAGGCAATTCCAGGCAAGTACATTCCAGACAAGTCTAGGCAAGGAAATTTCAGGCAAGACAAATGCAAGTAAGGCAAGGCAATGCAGAAAAATTTTAGGCAAGGCAAGGCAAGTCAGGGCAATTGCAGGCAGGGCAATTTCTGGCAGGGCATTTCCAGGCAGGGAATTCCAGACAACGCAAGGCAAGGCAAGACAATGCTAGCCAAGGCAATTTCAGGCAAGGCAAGAAAAACCAAAGCAAGGCAATTTCAGACAGGGCAATTTCAGGCTAGTCAAGGAAAGGCAATGCAAGAAAATTTCCAACAAGGCGAAAACCTTCCAGGCAAGGAAATTCAAGGCAAGGCAGGCCAATTACAGGCAAGACGATTCGAGGTAAGAAAAGGCAAGGCAAACTAGGGCAATTCTAGGCAAGGCAAATTCTAGGCAATTCAAGGCAGGGAAATTGCAAGCAAGGAAATTCGAGGCAAGGCAAGGCAAGGCCAAAAAGGGCAATTCCAGGCAAGGCAATTTCAGGAAAGGCAAGACAAGGCAATTCCAGTCAAGGCAAGGCAAGGCAATGCAATTCCACGCAAGAGTATTCCAGGGAATCAAATGCAAAGCAATTCCAGGAAAGGAAAAGCAAGGCAATGCAAGGCAATTTCAGGCAAGATAATTCCAGGTAAAACAAAGCAAGCCAATTTCAGGCAAGCAATTCCAGGCAAGGCAATTCTAAGTGAGGCAAAGCAAGTCAAGGCAAGGCAATGCCAGTAAAGGCAATTTCAGGCAGGGCAAGGCAAAAGAAGGCAAGACAAGGATATGCAATTCCAGGCAAGAAAATTGCAGAAAAGGCAATTTCATGCAAGGCTATGCAAGACAAGGCAGAGAAAGGCAATTCCAGGCAAGGCAATTTTAGATAAGGCAAGGTAAGGCAATTCCAGGAATGTAACTCCAGAAAATGCAAGGCAGGGCCATTTCAGGCAAGACAATTGCTGGAAAGGCAATTCCAAGAATATTAAAGCAAGAGAAAGCAGGGAAGAGAAATTCCAAGCAAGGCAATTCCAGGTAAGGCAAGGCATGGCAATTCCAGTAATGGCAACCCCAGACAAGGCAAGGCAAGGCAATTCCAGGCATGGCAATTCCAGACAAGTAAATTCTAGGCAAAACTAGGCAAGGAAATTGCAGGCAAGGCAAATCCAGGAAAAGCAAGGCAACGCAAGGCAAGGCAGTTCCAGGCAAGACAACTCCACGCAAGGCAATCCCATGCAAGGATAGGCAAGGCAATGCAAGGCAATTCCGGGAATGTCAATTCCCTGCAAGGCAAGGCAAGGCAATTCCAGGCAAGGCAAGGAAAACCAGTGCAATTACAGGCAGGGAAATTTCAGGCAAGGTAATGCAAGGCAGGTCAGTTTCAGGCAAGACAAAACAAGGCAATTATAGGCAAGGCAATTCCAGGCAAGACAAAACAAGCCAAGGCAAAACAATTTCAGGCAGGGCAATTCCAGGCTAGGCAAAGCAAGGCAACGCAAAAAAATTCCAGGCAAGGCAAGGCAATTCCACGCAAGGCAAGGAAAGGCAAGGCAAAGAAAGTCAAGGCAAGGAAAGAAAAGGCAATACCAGGTAAGGCAATTTCAGGCAAGGCAAGGCAAGGAAAGGCAAAACAAGGCAAGACAAGGCAAATCCAGGCAAGGCAGTTCCAGACAAGGCAAGGCAATTCCAGGCAAGGCAAGACAAGATAAGGCAAGACAATTCCAGACAAGGAAATTCCAGGCAAGGAAAGGAAAGGTAATTCCAGGCAAGGCAAGGTAAGGCAAGGCAATGCAATTCTAGGTAAGGCAGTTCCAGGCAAGGCAATGAAATTTCAGGCAAGGAAATTTCTGGCAATGCAAGGCAAGGAAATTGCTGGAAAGGCAATTCCAGGCACGGTAAGGCAAGACAAAGCAGGGAAAAGTATTTCCAGGCAGGGCCATTCCAACTAAGGCAAAGAAAGGCAATTCCAGGCAAGGCAATTCCAGTCAAGGCAAGGCAAGGCAATGCAAGATGAGGCAAACTAGTCAAGGCAATTCCAGGTGAGAAAAGAAAAGGCAAGGCAATACGAAGCAAGGCAATTCCAGTGAAGACAAGGCAATTCTATGCAAGGCTATTCCAGGTAAGGGAAAGCCGGGTAATTCCAGGCAAGAAAAAGCAAGATAATGCAAGACAATTTCAGGCAAGGTAATTTCAGGTAAGGTAAGACAAGACAATTCCAGGCAAGGCAATTCCAGGCAACTCAATTCTAGGCAAGGAAATGCAAGGCTAGACAAGGCAATGCCAGGCAAGGCAATTCCAGGCAAAAAAAAGCACAAGGGAATGCAAGGCAAGGCAATGCAATTCTAGGCAAGGCAATTGCAAAAAAGGCAATTCCAGGCAAGACAAGGCAAAACAAGGTAGATAAAGGCAATTCCAGGCAAGGCAATTTTAGGTAAGGCAAGGCAAGGCATTTCCAGGGAAGGCAACTCCAGCAAATACAATGCAGGGAAAATCCAGGCAAGGAAATTGCCACAAAGGAAATTTCAGGAAAATTAACGCAAGACAAAGCAGGGTAAGTTTATTCCAGGCAAGGAAATTCCAGGGAAAGCAACTCCAGACAAGGCAAGGCAAGGAAAATCCAGGCAAGACAATTCTAAATAAGGCAAGGCAAAACAATTCCAGGCAACCAATCCCAGGCAAAGCAATTCTAGGCAAGGCAAGGCAAAACAAGGCAAGGCAATTCCAGTAAAGAAAACCCCTGGCACACAAGTCAATGCAAGGCAATTTCATGCAAGTAAATTCCAGGCAAGTCTAGGCAAGGAAATTGCAGGCAAAGCAAATCCAGACAAGGTAAAGGCAAGGCAAATTCAATTTCAGGCAAGGCAAGGCAAGGCAAGGCAGGGCAATTCCAGCCAGAGCAATTCAAGACAACGGAATGCAAGGCAAGACAATTCTAGGCAAGGCAATTTCAGGCAATGCAAGAAAGCCAAAGCAAGGCAATTCCAGACAGGGCAATTCCAGGCTACGCAAGGAAAGGCAATGCAAGAAAATTCCCACCATGGCAAAAAGATTCCAGGCAAAAGAATTCAAGGCAAGGCAAAACAAAGCAAGGTAGGCCAATTCCAGGCACGGCAATTAGAGGTTAGGAAAGGCAAGGCAAAGCAGGGCAATTCCAGGCAAGGCAATTTGAGGCAAGGCAACCCAGGGAAATTCCAAGCAAGGCAATTCGAGACAAGGCAAGGCAAGCAAGAAATGGCAATTCCAGTCAAGGCTATTTCAGGCAAGATGAGGCAAGGCAATTCCAGGCAAGGCAACACAAGACAAGGCAAGGCAATTCCAAACAAGAAAATTCCACGCAAGGCAAGGATAAACAGTACAGGCAAGGCAATTTCAGGCAAGGCAATTGCTGGCAATGCAAGGCAAGGCAATACAAGGCAAAACAATTGCTGGAAATACAATTCCAGGCAAGGCAAGGCAATTCCAGACAGGGCAATTCCAGGCTAGGAAAGGCAAGAAAATACAAGAAAATTTTCAGCAAGTCATGGAAATTCTAAGCAAGGCAATTCCAGGCAAGGCAAAGCCAGGCAAGTCAGGGTAATTCCAGGCAAGGCAATTCCAGGCAAGGCAAGACAAGGCAATTCCCGGCAAGGTGAGGCAAGGCTGGGCAAGCCAATTTCAGGCAAGGCAATGCAAGGCAAGGAAAGCCAATTCCAGTAAAAAAAAGGCAAAGCAAGGCGAGTAAAATCAAGGCAATTCCAGGCAAGGCAATTTCAGGTAATGCAAGGGAAGTCAAGGAAAGGAAACTCCAGGCAAGGCAATCCCAAGCAAGGCAAAACAAGGCAATTCCAGGCAAGGCAAGGCAAAGCAATTCTAGGCAAGGCAATGAAAGGTAAGGCAATTCCACGCAAGGCAAGGCAAGGAAATAGAAGAAGAGGCAATGCAAGGCAAGGCGATTCTAGGCAGTGCAATTTCAAAAAAGGCAATTTCAGACAAGGTAAGTTAAGACAAGACAGAGAAAGGCAATTACAGGCAAGGTAAGTCAAGGCAATTCCATGCAAAATGATTCCAAGCAAGGCAAGACAAGGAAGATAAGGCAATTCCAGCCAAGGAAATTTTAGGCAAGGCAAGGTAAGGCAATTCAAGGCAAGGCAAAGCAATGTGGGTCAAGGAAATTTCAGGTGAGGCAATTTCATTCAAGGCAATTCCAGGCAAGGCACGACAGGGAAGAAAAAACAATTCCAGTAAAGGCAATTCCAAGCAAGACAAGGCAAGGCAAGGAAAGAAGAGGCAATGCAAGGCAAGGCCATTCTAGGCAAGGCAATTCCATGAAAGGCAATTCCAGGCAAGGCAAGTCAGGACAAGGCAGGTAAAGGCAATTTTAGGCAAGGAAATTCCAGGTAAGGCAAGGCAAGGTAATTTCATGCTAGGCGATGCCAGGCAAGGCAAGACAAGGAAGATAAGGCAATTCCACACAAGGCAATTCAAGACAAGGCAAGGCAATTTCAGGCAAGGCATTCCAGGCAAGGCAAGCCAATGCAAAACAAGAAAACACTAGGCAAGGCAATTCCAGGCATGGCATGGCAAGGCAAGGCAAGGCAAGGCAAGGCAAGGCAAGGCAAGGCAAGGCAAGGCAAGGCAAGGCAAGGCAAGGCAAGGCAAGGCAAGGCAAGGCAAGGCAAGGCAAGGCAAGGCAAGGCAAGGCAAGGCAAGGCAAGGCAAGGCAAGGAGAGGCAATGCAAGGCAAGGCAGGGCAATTCCAGGCAAGGCAAGAAAATTCCAGAAAAGGTAATTCCAGGCAAGATAAGGCAAGGAAAAGGAATGCAATTCAATGCAAGGCAATTCTACATTAGGTAAGGAAGGCAATACCAGGCAAGGCAATTCCAGGCTAGGGAATTCCAGGCAAGGCAATTCCAGGCTAGGGAATTCCAGGCAAGGCAATTACAGATAAGGCAAGGCAAGACAAGTCAAACCAAGGCAATTCCAGGCAAGGCAATAAAATTCTATGCAAGGCAAGGCAAGAAAGTGCAATGCAAGACAAGGCAATTCCCCAAAAGGCAAGGCAAGAAAAGGCAAATTCACATAAGGCAATTCCAGGCAAGGCAAGAATAGGCAAGCCAAGCCAGGACAATTTCAGGCAGGGCAATTTCAGGCAGGGCAATTCCAGGAAAGACAAGGCAATTCCAGGAAAGGCAATTCCAGAAATAGAAATTCCAGGCAAGGAAAGGAAAGGGAAGAAGAGGCAAAGCAAGGCATGGTAATTTTAGGCAAGGCAATTCCAGGCAATGCAAGGCAATTCCAGGCAAGGCAAGGCAAGGTAATTCCAGGCAAGGTAAGGCAAGACAAGGTGAAACAAGGCAATTCAAGGTAAGGCAAGGCAAGACAAGGCAAGACAAGGCAAGGCAATTTCAGACAAAACAAATCCAGACAAGGCAAGGCCAGTTAAGACAAGGAGATTCCAGGCGAGGCGATTCCAGGCAAGGGACGTCGAGACAATTCCAGGCAACACAATTCTAGGCAATGGAAGGTAAGGCCAGGCAAGACAAGGTAATTTTACACTAGGCAATTCCAGAAAATGCAAGGCAAAGCTAGGGAAGGCGATTCCAGGCAAAATAATGCAAGGCAGGGCAATTCCAGTCAAGGTAATTTTAGGCAATTCAAGGTAAAGAAAGGCAGAGCAATTCCAGGGAAGGCAAAACAGAGAATCTCTAGTCAAGAATATTTCTGGCAAGCAAGGCAAGAGAAAACAAGGCAATTACAAGCAACCCATGCCAGGCAAGGCAAGCAGGGCAATTTCATGCAAGGCAATTCCAGGTAAGCCAAGGCAAGGCAGGACAATTCAACACAGAGCAATTTCAGGCAAGGCAAGGCAATTCTAGGCAAGGCAATTTTAGGCAAGCCAAGGCAAGGCTATTCAAGGCAAAACAATTCCAGGAAAGGCCAGGCAATTCCAGGCCAGCCAAATCCAGCAAAGTCAAGGCAATTCCAGCAAAGTCAAGGCAATTCCAGGCAAGGCAATTCCAAGCAAGGCAATTTCAGGCAAGGCAATTCCAGGCAAGGCAAGGCAAGGTAAATCCAGGCAAAGAAATTCCAGGCAAGGCAAGGCAAGGTAATGCAAGGCAATTCCAGGCAAGGCAAGACAAGACAGTGTAATTCAAGGCAGGGCAATACCAGGCAGAGAAAGGCAAGGCAAGGCAAGGGAAGGAGAGACAATGCAAGACAAGGCAATTCTAGGCAACGCAATTTCAGGAAAGGCAATTCAAGGCAAGACAAGGCAAGACAAGGTAGAAAAAGGCAATTCTAGGCAAGGCAAGGCAATTGCATGCAAGGCAATTCCAGGCAAGGCAAGACAAGAAAGGCAAGGCAATTCCATGCATGGCATTTTCAGGAAAGGGAAGGCAATGCAAGGCAAGGCAATTCTAGGCAAGGCAAGGCAAGACAAAGCAATTCTAAGCAAGGCAATTTCAGGCAAGACATGGCAAGGGAAGGAGAGGCAATGCGAGGCACAGCAATTCCAGGCAAGGCAAGGCAAGGGAAGGAGAGGCAATGCGAGGCACAGCAATTCCAGGCAAGGCAAGGCAAGGCAAGACAAAGCGATACCAGGAAAAGAAAGGTAAGGCATGTGAAATCAAAACAATTCCAGGCAAGGAAATTTCAGGTAAAGCAAGACAAGTCAAGACAAGCAAATTCCAGGCAAGGCAATTACACGCAAGGCAAGGGAAAGCAATTCCAAAAAAGGCAAGGCAAAGCAAGGCAAGGGAAAGCAATTCTAGGCAAGGAAATTCCAGGCAAGGAAAGGAAAGGAAAGGAAAGACAATTTCAGGCAAGGCAAGGCAACACAATTCCAGTCAAGGCAAGGCAAATCAAGGCAAGGGAAGGCAAGGCAGGCCAAGGAAATTTCAGGCAAGGCAATTTCAGGCAATTTCAGGCAATTTCAGGCAAGGCAAGGCAAGGCAAGGCAAGGCAAGGCAAGGCAAGGCAAGGCAAGGCAAGGCAAGGCAAGGCAAGGCAAGGCAAGGCAAGGCAAGGCAAGGCAAGGCAAGGCAAGGCAAGGCAAGGCAAGGCAAGGCAAGGCAAGGCAAGGCAAGGCAAGGCAAGGCAAGGCAAGGCAAGGCAAGGCAAGGCAAGGCAAGGCAAGGCAAGGCAAGGCAAGGCAAGGCAAGGCAAGGCAAGGCAAGGCAAGGCAAGGCAAGGCAAGGCAAGGCAAGGCAAGGCAAGGCAAGGCAAGGCAAGGCAAGGCAAGGCAAGGCAAGGCAAGTTAATCCCCGTCAAGGCAATTAAATGCAAGGCAAGGCAATGCAAGGCATAGCAAGGCAATTCCATGAAAGTCAAGGCAAGGCAGAGAATTCCAGGCAAGGCAATTTTGGGCAAGGCAAGAAAAGGCAAGGTAAAGAAAAGGCAAGAAAATTCCAGACAAGACAATTCCATGCAAAGCAAGGAAAGGCTACACAAGTCGATTCCAGATGAGGGACATCAAGGAAATTCCATGAAAGGCAATGCTAGGCAAGGGAAGTTAAGGCCAGGCAAGACAAGGCAATTTCAGGCTAGGAAATATTAGACAAGGCAAGGCAAGTTAAGGCAATTCCAGGCAAGGCAATTTCAGGCAATGCATGGCAAGGTAAGGCAAAACAATTCTCATCAAGGCAATTCCATGCAAGACAAGGCAATGCAAGGCAAGGCAATTCCAGGCAACGCAAGGCAATTCCAGAAAAGGCAAGACAAGGCAATTCCAGGAAAAACAATTTCAGGAAACACAAGGAAAGTCAAGGCAAGAAAACTCCAGGAAAGGCAATTCCAAGCAAGGCAAGGCAAGGCAAGGCAATTCCAGGCAAGGCAAGACAATTCCAGGGAAGGCAAGGAAAGGCTAGGCAAGGCGATTTCAGGCAAGGGACATCAAGGCAATTCAAGGCAAGGCAATTTTAGGCAAGGGAAGGTAAGGCCAGGAAAGACAAGGCAATTTCAGGCTAGGTAAATTTAGGCAAAGAAAGGCAAATCAAAGCAAGGCAATTCCAGAAAAAAAATTCCACGCATGATAAGGCAAGGCTAGGCACTGCAATTCCAGGTAAGTCAAGGCCAGGAAAAACAAGGCAAGGCAAGGCAATGCAATTCTAGGCAAGGCTATTTCAGGCAAGGCAAGGCAGGGCAATTTCAGTCAAGGCAATATAAGGCAATGCAACACAAGGCAAGGCAGGGAAATTCCAGGCAAGGCAATTCCAGGCAAGGCAAGACAGGCAGGGCAATTCCAGTGAAGGCAATTTCAGGCAGGGCAAGAAAAAAGACAACAAGGCATTTACAAGCAAGCCCAGGCCAGGTAGGGCAATTTTATGCAAGCCAAGGCAAGGCAGGAAAATTCCAGGCAAGGCAATTCCAGGCAAGACAAGGCAAGGCAAGACAAGGAAAGGCTATTCTAAGCAAAATAATTCCAGGCAAGGCAAGGCAAAACAAGACAATTTTAGCGAAGGCAATTTCAGGCAAGGCAAGGTAAGGAAAGGCAATTCCAGGCAAAGAAAGGCAAGAAATTCCAGGCAAGACAAGGCAAGAAAAAATAAGGGAAGAAGAGGCAGTGCAACGCAAGGCTATTATAGGCAAGGCGATTCGAGGGAATTCAATTCCAGGTAATGCAAGGCAAGACAAGGGAGGGAAAGGCAATTACAGGCAAGGCAATTTCAGGCAAGGCAATTTCAGGCAAGGCAATTTCAGGCAAGGCAATTTCAGGCAATTTCAGGCAATTTCAGGCAAGGCAATTTCAGGCAAGGCAATTTCAGGCAAGGCAATTTCAGGCAATTTCAGGCAAGGCAAGGCAAGGCAAGGCAAGGCAAGGCAAGGCAAGGCAAGGCAAGGCAAGGCAAGGCAAGGCAAGGCAAGGCAAGGCAAGGCAAGGCAAGGCAAGGCAAGGCAAGGCAAGGCAAGGCAAGGCAAGGCAAGGCAAGGCAAGGCAAGGCAAGGCAAGGCAAGGCAAGGCAAGGCAAGGCAAGGCAAGGCAAGGCAAGGCAAGGCAAGGCAAGGCAAGGCAAGGCAAGGCAAGGCAAGGCAAGGCAAGGCAAGGCAAGGCAAGGCAAGGCAAGGCAAGGCAAGGCAAGGCAAGGCAAGGCAAGGCAAGGCAAGGCAAGGCAAGGCAATTCCATGCTCAGTGACTCCAGGTGAGGCATAACAAAGAAGATGAGGCAATTCCAGGCAAGGAAATCCCAGGCAATTCAAGGCAAGGCAATTCCAGGCAATTCAAGGCAAGGCAATTCCAGGCAAGGCAACTCCAGTCAAGGCAAAGCAATGCAAGGCAGGGCAATTCCAGTCAAAGAAATTCCATGCAAGCGAAGGCAAGGGATGGCAAAAGAATTGCACGTGGGCCGGGTGCAGTGGCTCAAGCCTGTAATCCCAGCACTTTGGGAGGCTGAGGCGGGTGAATCACGAAGTCAAGAGATTGGAACCATCCTGGTCACCATGGTGAAAACCCGTCTCTACTAAAAATACAAAAAATTAGCTGGGCATGGTGGTGCATGCCTGTAATCTCAGTTGCTCGGGAGGCTGAGTCAGGAGAATTGCCTGAACCCAAAAGGCAGAAGTTGCGGTGAGCCAAGACTGCATCATTACACTTCAGTCTGGGTAACAAGAGCGAAACTCCATCTCAAAACAAACAAAACAAAACTAAACAAAACAAAAATAAGAATTGTTACAAAGTCCAGGCCAGGTAAGACAAGGCAGGACAATTTTACGCAAGGCAATTCCAGGCAAGGCAAGGCAGGACAATTCCTGTCAGGGCAATTTGAGACAATGCAAGGTAAGGCCAGGCAGAACTATTCCAGACAAGGCAAGACAGAGCAATTCCAGTCAAGGCAATTCGAATGCAAGGCACAGGAATTCCAGGCAAGGCAATTCCAGGCAAAGCAAGCCAATTCCAGGCAAAGCAAGGCAAGGCAAGAAAATTCCAGGCAAGGTAAGGCAAGGCAATTCCAGGCAAGGCAAGTCAATTCCAGGCAAAGCAATTCCAGGCAAGGCAATTCAAACTAAATCAAGGCAAATTCAGACAAGGCAATTCCAAGCAAGGCAATTCCAGGCAAGACAGTTCCAGGCAAGGCAATTCCAGGCAAGACAATTCCATGCAATGCAATTCCACTCAAGGCAAGACAAGGAAGGCAAGGCAATTCCAGTTAAGGCAATTCCAGGCAAGGCAAGGCAAGGTAAATCTAGGCAAAGCAATTCCAGGCAAGTCAAGGCAAGACAATGCAAGGCAAATACAGGCAAGGCAAGGCAAGACAGGTAATTCAAGGCAAGGCAACACCAGGCTACGCAAGGCAAGGCAAGAAAATGAAAGGAGAGGCAATGCAAGGCAAGGCAATTCTAGGCAAGACAATTTTAGGAAAGGCAATTCGAGGCAAGACAAGAAAAGACAAGGCAGACAAAGGCAATTCTAGGCAAGGCAAGGCAATTTCATGCAAGGCAATTCCAGGCAAGGCAAGACAAAAAAGGCAAGGCAATTCCAGGCAAGGCATTTTCTGAAAAGACAAGGCAGTGCAAGGCAAGGCAATTCTAGGCAAAGCAAGGCAAGGCAAAGCAATTCCAAGTGAAGGCAATTCCAGGCAAGGCAAGCCAAGGCAAGGGAAGAAGACGCAATGAAAGGCACAGCAATTCCAGGCAAGGCAATGCAAGACAATTCAAGGAAAGGCAATTTCAGACAAGAAAAGGCAATGCAAAACAAGGCAATTCCAGGCAAGGCAATTCTAGGCAGGGCAAACCAAGCCAAGCCAAGGCAATTCCAGGCTAGGCAAGGCAAAACAAGGCAAGGCAATTCCAGGCAAGGCAAATTCAGGCAATGCAAGGCAAGGCAAGGCAGGGAAATTTCAGTAAAGAAAATTCTAGGCAAGGCAAGGCAAGGCAAGGCAAGGGAATTGCAAGAAAGGCAAGGCCAGGCCAGGCCAGGCCAGGCAAGGCAGGGCAATTTCAGGCAAGGCAATTTCAGGCAAGGCAAGGTAAGGCAGAACAATTCCAGGCAAGGCAGCTCCAGGAAAGGCAAGATAATGCAGTTCAAGGCAATTTCAGGAGAGGCAATTTCAGGCAAGGCAAGACAGAAAAGGCCAATCAATTCCAGTCAAGGCAATTCCAGGCAAGACAAGGCCAAACAATTCCAGGCAAGGCAATTCCAGGCAAGGCAAGGCAAGGCAAGGCATGGCAATGCAAGGCAAAGGAAGAAAAGGCAATGTAAGGCAAGGCCATTTTAGACAAGGCAATTCCAGGAAAGGCAATTCCAGGAAAGGCAAGTAAAGACAAGTTAGGGAAATGCAATTTTAGGCAAGGCAATTTCAGGTAAGGCAAGGCAAGGCAATTCCATGCAAGGCAATTTTAGGCAAGGCAAGGCAAGACAAGGAAGATAAGGCAATTCCAGTCAAGGAAATTCCAGGCAAGGCAAGGCAAGGCAAGACAAGGCAAGGCAAGGCAAGGCAGGGCAGGGCAGGGCAGGGCAGGGCAGGGCAGGGCAGGGCAGGGCAGGGCAGGGCAGGGCAGGGTAGGGCAGGGCAGGGAAGGGCAGGGCAGGGCAGGGAAGGGCAGGGCAGTGCAAGGCAAGGCAAGGCAAGGCAAGGCAAGGCAAGGCAAGGCAATTCCAGGCAAGGCAATTCAGTGCAAAACAAGAAAACATCAGGCAAGGTAATTCCAGGCATGGAAAGGCATGGGAAGGCAAGGGAAGGAAAGGCAAAACAATGCAAGGGAAGGCTATTACAGGCAAGGCAAGGCAAGGCAAGGCAATTCCAGGAAAGGTAATTACAGGCAAGGTAAGGCAAGGAAAGGAAACGCAATTCAATGCAAGGCAATTACACGTAAGGCAAGGCATAGCAATATCAGGCAATGCAATTCCAGGAAAGGCAATTTCAGGCAAGGCAAGGCAAGACAAGTCAAGACAAGGCAATTCCAGGCAAGGCAAGAAAATTATCCTCAAGGCAAGGCAAGAAAGTGCAATTCCAGGCAAGGCAATTCCACAAAAGGCAAGGAAAGAAAAGGCAAGGAAAGGCAAATCCACGTTTGGCAATTCCAGGCAAGCCAAGGTAAGGCAAGGCAATTTCAGGCAAGGCATAACAAGGCAAGGCAAGGCACGACAATTTGAGGCAGGGCAATTCCAGGACAGGCAAGATAAATCCAGGAAAGGTAATTTCAGAAACGGCAATTCCAGGCAAGACAAGGCAAGGCAGGTAAAGGTAATTCCAGGCAAGGCAAGGCAATTCCAGGCAAGGTAAGGAAGGCAAGTCAATTCCCGGCAAGGCAAGCAAATTTCAGGCCAAGCAAGGCAAGAAAAGGCAAGGCAATTCCAGACAGAACAATTCCAGGCAAGGCAAGGCCACACAAGACAAAGCAATTCCAGTCGAGGATATTCCAGGCAAGGGAAGTCAAGGCAATTACAGGCAAAACAATTCTAGGCAAGGGAAGGTAAGGCCAGGCAAGACAAGGCAATTTCAGGCTAGGCAATTCCAGGCAAAACAAGGCTAGGCTAGGCTAGGCAAGGCGATTCCAATCAAGGGAATTTGAGGCAATGCAAGATAAGGTAAGACAGGGCAATTTCAGTGAAGGCAATTCAAGGCAAGAAAAAAACAAGGCAATTGCAAGCAAGACCAGGCCAGGCAAGAAAAGGCAGTGCAATTTCATGCAAGGCAATTTTAGGCAAGCCAAGGCAAGGCAGGGTAATTGCAGGCAGGGCAAATTCAGGAAAGGCAAACCAATTCGAGGCAAGGCAATAATAGGCAATATAAGGCAAGCCAAGGCAAGACTACTGCAGGAAAAACTCTTCCAGGCAAGGCAAGATAATTCCAGGCAAAGCAATTCCAGGCAAGGCAATTCCAGCCAAGTTGAGACAATTCCAGGCAAGTCGATTACAAGAAAGGCAATTCCAGGCAAGACAAGGCCAGACAAGGCAAGGTCAGGGAAGACAAGGCGATTCCAGGGGAGGGGATTTTAAGGAAGAGAAGTCAAGGCAATTACAGGTAAAACAATTCTAGGCAAGAGAAGGTAAGGCCAGGCAAGACAAGGCAATTTTAGGCCAGGCAATTCCAGGCGAGGCAAGGCTAGGGAAGGCGATTCCAGGCTAGGCAAGGCGAGGCAAGGCAAGGCAAACCAGGGCAATTCCAGTCAAGGCAATTTGATGCAATGAAAGGTAAGGAAAAGCAGGGCAATTCCAGGCAGGGCAATTAAAGGCAAGGCAAAAAGGATGGCCGAGAAGATGGTGCTGTAGGACCAACTTAAGATTTCAGCTCCCAGTCAAAGCACAGAGGGTGAGTGGACGCCGCATTTCCAGACGGATCTTTATTGCCCACAGATCAGGAGATTCCCAGGTGTAGGAGCCCCACAGGCCGCCTGCACGGCTTTTTGGGCCAGTGCGGCTGTTTGGGCCGGTACTGCAGCGCAGTGGCACTCTGTACAAAATACTCTGGTTTGGTTGCCCTGTTAAACCAGCAACTGGAGATTTCAGAAGGCATATTAGCACATTCATCTGATTAAAAGGGACTTAAACAGAAAGACAGGCCAGGAGATTCCCAGGCAACACCATTGTTCCAGCCGACGAAGTGGAAAATCAAACAGATCCTGGCCCCCTTTCAGGGGGGAACTGGAACACCTGGGAAAAAGTTAACCGTTCAACTTAAATAAAAAATAAGGGATCTGAGGCAGGGAGCCAGCTGATCAGGCTTGGTGGGTCCCACCCCCACAACAACAAAAAACAAAAATTGGAAACGCTCGGGGTTGAGAGTTTTATGGCAAGCACAGCTGAACCCAGGACAGTGCAGCTTGGTGGGGGAGTGGCGTCCGCCATTACCGAGGTACTTGACCCCTATGGAGTTACTCTGCCATTGCTGACGCAGCCTGCCATTGCTGAGGAAACCTCCAATTGCTAACAAAACCCGCCATAACAGAGATAGTCCGCCACTACAGAGGCAGGCCACCATCACCACGGAAGCTCTAATCACACCCATATAAACAAGACTAAAGGGAATTACACATGGCAGCAGAGTAGAACCCACGAGAGCAGGGCAGAGCCCACAACAGCAGAGTGGAGCACATGGCAGCACAGCATAGCCACTACAGACAGGCAGTAATTAGACGTCCTCCTTGCTAAGCATGACAGTGCAACGGATACTCATAAATAAAGCCCTAACTCCCCAAAACAAAACATTGGAGGAAAAAAGGGGCTTTATGAGTTCTGCTTCAGCAGACTTAAATGTATCTGCCTAGCAGCCCTGAATGAAAAACAGAGCTCACAGCTCAGCACTCAAGCTCCTAAAAAGTACGGACTGTCTCCTCAAGTATAAAGTACAAATAGTCTCCTCAAGCAGGTCTCTGACCCCCATACATCCAAAGAGTACTCACAAAGGACTATAAGACTGATATTTGGCAGGCACCACTCAAGGACAAAGATAGCAGAAGAAGGAATTGGTAGCAACCATCATGGTTTGGCAGCTGCTACAGGTGTACCCCAGACAAGCAGGGCCTGAAATGAACCTCAGCAGTCCTACAGCAGAGGGGCCAGACTGTTAGAAGGAAAACTAAGAAACATAAATACTTTCTCATCAACAATCTGGATGTCCACTCAGAGACCCAATTGGAAAATCATCAACTACTCAGAAAACAAGTGGATAAATTCACAAAGACGGAAAGAAACCAGCGCAAAAAGGAGGAAAACACCTGAAACCAGAACACCTTGCCTCCTACAAGGGATCACAACTCCTCACCAAGTGCTGAACCTCTCTGTTCAGCAAGGGAACAAAGCTGAACGGAGAATGAGTGTGATGAAATGACAGAATCAGACTTCAGAAGGTGGGTAATGGGAAACTTCTGTGAGCTAAAAGAACATGATCTAACTCAAAGCAAAGAAACTAAGAACTTGAAAAAAGATTTGGGGAAATGATAACAAGAATGGACAACTTAGAGAGAAATATGAGTGAATTGAAGAAGCTGAAAAACACAACATAAGAACTTCGCGAAGCATGCACAAGATTCAACAGCCGAATTGACCAAGCAGAAGAAAGAATATCAGAATTCGAAGACCAACTCAATGAAATAAAACGAGAAACCAAGATCAGAGAAAAAAGCGCAAAAAGGAATGAACAGTCTCCAAGAAATGTGGGACTATGTGAAGAGACCTAATCTACATTTTATAGGTGTACCTGAATGTGATGAAAGGAATGAATCCAAGCTGGAAAATACTCTTCAGGATATTATCCAGAAAAATTTTCCGAAACTAGCAAGGCAAGTCAATATTCAAGTCCAAGAAATACAGAGAACACTGCAAAGATATTCCGCAAAAAGAGCAACCTCAAGGCACATAATCGTCAGATTCACCAGGGTTGAAATAAAGGAGTCAATGCTAAGGGCAGCCAGAGAGAAAGGTCGGGTCACCCACAAAGGGAAGCCCATCGGACTCACAGCAGATCTCTCGGCAGAAACACTACAAGCCAGAAGAGAGTGGGGGCCAATATTCAACATCCTTTTTTTTTTAATTTTATATGGTTAATTTTCATTTTTTAAAAAATTTTTATTGGATTTTAGGTTTTGGGGTACATGAGCAGAGCATGCAAGACAGTTGTGTAGGTACACACATGGCAGTGTGCTTTGCTTTTCTTCTCCCCTTCACCCACATTTGGCATTTCTCCCCAGGCTATCCATCCCCACCTCCCCCTCCCACTGGTCCTCCCCTATTCCCCCCAATAAACCCCAGTGTTTAGTACTCCCCTTTCTGTGTCCATGTGTTCTCATTTTTCATCACCCGCCTATGAGTGAGCATATGCGGTGTTTCATTTTCTGTTCTTGTGTCAGTTTGCTGAGGATAATGTTCTCCAGATTAATCCATGTCCCTACAAACGACACGAACTCATCATTTCTGATTGCTGCATAATATTCGATGGTGTATATGTGCCACATTTTTCCAATCCAGTCTATTATCAATGGGCATTTGGGTTGATTCCAGGTCTTTGCTATTGTAAACAGTGCTGCAATGAACATTTGTGTACATGTGTCCTTATAGTAGAACGATTTATAGTCTTTTGGATATATACCCAGTAATGGGATTGCTGGGTCAAATGGAATTTCTATTTCTAAGGCCTTGAGGAATCGCCACACTGTCTTCCACAATGGTTGAAGTTCTTCGAAACCAACCAGAATGAAGGCACAACATACCAGAATCTCTGGGACACATTTAAAGAAGTCTCCAGAGGAAAATATATAGCAATATGTGCCCACATGAGAAAAGTGGGGAGATCCAAAGTTGACACTTTAACATCAAAATTGAAAGAGCCGGAGGCACAAGAAAAAAATACTCAAAACCTATCAAAAGACAAGAAATAACTAAGATCAGAGCAGAACTGGAGGAGATAGAGACAGGAAAAACCCTTCCAAATAATCAATAAATCCAAGAGCTGGTTTTTTTAGAAGATCAACAAAATAGACAGACCATTAGCCAGAATAATAAAAAAAGAAGAGAGAATAACCAAATAGATGCAATAAAAAACGATATAGGGGAAATCACCACAGATTCCGCAGAAATTCAAACCATCATCATAAAATATTACAAACAACTCTATGCACATAAACTAGTAAACCTGGAAGAAATGGATAAATTCCTGGACACCTGTATCCTCCAAAGCCTAAACCAGGAGGAAGTCAAAACTATGAATAGAACAATAACAAGGTCTGAAGTCGAGGCAGCAATTAAGAGCCTACCACACAAAAACAGCCCAGGTCCAGATGGGTTTACAGCTAAATTCTCCCAGACACAAAGAGGAACTGTTACCATTCCTTCTGAAACTATTCCAAATAATACAAAAAGAGGGAATCCTTCCCAAATCATTTTATGAGACCAACATCATTCTAATACCAAAACCCGGCAGAGACTCAACAAGAAAAGAAAACTTCAGGCCAATATCCATGATGAACATAGATGCAAAAATTTTCAATAATATGCTGGCAATCCGATTGCAACAGCACATCAAAAAGCTTATCCACCATGATCAAGTAGAATTTATCTCGTAGATGCAAGGCTGGTTCAACATACACAAGTCTATAAACGTAATTCACCACATAAACAGACCCAAAAACAAAAACAACATGATTATCTCAATTGACGCAGAGAAGGCCTTTGACAAAATTCAACAGCGCTTTATGCTAAAAACCCTCAATAAACTCGGGATCGATGGAACGTATCTCAAAATTATAAGAGCTATTTATGACAAACCAACAGCCAATATCATACTGAATGGGCAAAAACTGGAAGCATTTCCTTTGAAATCTGGCACTAGAGAAGAATGCCCTCTCTCACCACTCCTGTTCAGTATAGTACTGGAAGTTCAAGCCAGAGCAATCAGGCAAGAAAAAGAAATAAAGGATATTCAAACAGGAAAGGAGGAAGCCAAATTGTCTCTATTTGCAGACGACATGATAGTATATCTAGAAGACCCCATCGTCTCAGCCCAAAAACTCCTGAAACTGATAAGCAACTTCAGCAAAGTCTCCGAATATAAGTTCAATGTGCAAAAATCACAAGCATTTCTATACGCCAGTAATAGACTGAAAGAAAGACAAATCAAGAATGAACTGCCATTCACAATTGCTGCAAACAGAATAAAATACCTAGGAATACAACTAACAAGGAATGTCAGGGACCTCTTCAAGGAGAACTACAAACCACTGCTCAACGAAAAAAGAGAGGACACAAACAGATGGAGAAACATTTCGTGTTTATGGTTAGAAACAATCAATACCGTGAAAATGGCCATACTGCCTAAAGTAATTTACAGACTCAACACCATCCCATCAAGCTACCATTGACTTTCTTCAAAGAAATGGAAAAAAAACACCATGAACTTTATATGGAATCAAAACAGAGCACGCATAGCAAAGTCAATTCTAAGTAAAAAGAACACAGTGGGAGGTATCACACTACCGGACTTCAAACTATGCTACAAGGCTACAGTAATCAAAACCGCATGGTACTAGTATCAAAACAGAGATATAGACCAATGGAAAAGAACAGAGGCATCAGAAGCAACACAACATATCTACAACCATACAATCTTTGATAAACCTGACAAAAACAAGCAATGGGGAAAGGATTCCCTGTTTAATAAATGGTCTTGGGAAAACTGGCTAGCTATGTGCAGAAAGAAGAAACTGGACCCCTTCCTGACACCTTACCCTAAAATTAACTCCAGATGGATTAAAGACTTAAACATAAGGCCTGGCACCATAAAAACCCTAGAAGGAAATCTAGGCAAAACATTTCAGGACATAGGAGTAGGCAAGGACTTCATGAACAAAACACCAAAAGCATTGGCAAAAAAAGCCAAAATAGACAAATGGGACCTAATCAAACTACACAGCTTCTGCAAAGCTAAAGAAACAGTCACTAGAGTGAATCGGCAAGCAACAGAATGGGAAAAATTTTTGCAGGTTACCCATTGACAAAGGGCTGATATCCAGAATTTACAAAGGACTCAAACAGATTTACAGGAAACAAACAAACAAGCCCATTTTAAAATAAGCAAAGAATATGTACAGACACTTTATAAAAGAAGACATACATGAGGCCAACAAACATATGAAAAAATGCTCATCATCACTGGTCATTAGAGAGTTGCAAATGAAAACTGCATTGAGATACCATCTCACACCAGTTAGAATGGCGATCATTAAAAAAATCTGGAGACAACTGATGCTGGAGAGGACGTGGAGAAATAGGAACACTTTTACACTGTTGGTGGGAGTGTAAATTAGTTCAACCATTGTGAAAGACAGTGTGGCGATTCCTCAAGGCCTTAGAAATAGAAATTCCATTTGACCCAGCAATCCCATTACTGGGTATATATCGAAATGAGTATAAATTGTTCTACTATAAGGACACATGCACACGAATGTTCATTTCAGCACTGTTTACAATAGCAAAGACCTGGAACCCATACAAATGCCCAGCAATGATAGACTGGACTGGGAAAATGTGGCAAATATTTACCATGGAATATTATGCAGCAATCAAAAATGATGAGTTCCTGTCCTTTGTAGGGACATAGATGAATCTGAAGAAGATCATTCTCAGCAAACTGACACAAGAACAGAAAATAAAATACCGCATATTCTCGCTCATAGGCGGGTGATGAAATATGAGAACACATGGACACAGGGAAGGGATTGTTACACACTGGGGTCTATTAGAAGAAATAGGGGAGGGACAGCAGGGGGGGAGCTGGGAAGGGATAGCCTGGGGAGAAATATCAAATGTTGATGAAGGGGAGAAAGGCAGCAAAACACACTGCCATATGTGAGCCTATGCAACTATTTTGCATGTTCTGCATATGTACCCCAAAACCTAAAATGCAATTAAAAAAGACAAGGCAGGGAAAGGCAATTACAGGAATGGCAAGGCAAGGCAATTCCATGCAAGACGATTCCAGGCAAGGCAAGACAAGGAAGATAAGGCAATTGCAGGCAAGGAAAGGCAAGGCAATTCCAGGCAAGGAAATACAATGCAAGTCAAGCCAAATTCAGATGAGACAATTTCAGGCAAGGCAATTTTAGGCAATGCAAGTCAATTGCAGACAAGGCAAGACAGGGAAGGCAAAACAATTCCAGCCAAGGCAATTCCAGGCAAGGCAAGGCAAGGCAAGGGAAGAAGAGGCAATCCAAGCCAAGGCCATTCTAGACAAGGCAATTCCAGGAGTGGCAATTCCAGGCAAGGCGAGTCAAGACAAGGCAGAGAACAACAATTCTGGGAAAGGCAATTTCAGGTAAGGCAAGGCAAGCCAATTCCAGGCGAGGCAATTCTAGGCAATGCAAGTCACGGAAGATAAGGCAATTCCAGTCAAGAAAATTTCAGGCAAGGCAAGCCAAGGCAGTTCCAGGCCAGGCAAGCCAATGCAAACCACAGCAACTTCAGGCAAGGCAATTACAGGCATGGGAAGGCAACGCAAGGGAAGGGAAGGAGAGGCAATGCAAGGCAAGCAGGGAAATTCCAGGCAAGGGAAGGCAATTCCAGGAAAGGTAATTTCAGGCAAGTTATGGCAAGGCAATAAAACCCAATTCAATGCAAGGCAATTCCACATAAGGCAAGAGAAGGCAATACCAGGCAACACCATTCCAGGCAAGGCAATTTCAGGCAATGCAAGGCAAGACAAGTCAACACAAGGCAATTCCAGGCAAGGCAAGGAAACTCTATGCAAGGCAAGGCAAGAAAGTGCAATTTCAGGGAAGGTAATTCCATGAAAGCCAAGGAAAGTTAAAGCAAGAAAATGCAAATCCACATAAGGCAACTCCAGTCAAGGCAAAATAAGGCAAGGCAAGAATAGGCAAGGCAAAACAAGGCAAGGAAAGGCAAAACAAGGTAAGGCAGTACAATTAAAGAAGGGCAATTCCAGGCAAGGCAAGGCAATTCCAGGAAAGGCAATTTCAGAAATGGCAATTCCAGGCAAGGCAAGTCAACACCAGGCAGGGAAAGTCAATTCCAGGTAAGGCAAGGCAACTCTGGGCAAGGTAATTCCAGGCGAGGCAAGGCAAGGCAAGGCAAGAAAATTCCAGACAAGAAAATTACAGGCAAGGCAAGACGATTCCAGAAGAGGCGATTCCAGGCAAGGGAAGTAAAAGCAATTTCAGACAAAACAATTCTAGGCAACAGAAGGTAAGGTTAGGCAAGACAAGTCAATTTCAGGCTAGGCAATATTAGTCAAGACAAGGGAAGGAAAAGCAATTCCAAGCAAGGCACTTCCAGGCAATGCAAAACAAGGCAAGAATAAGGCAATTTCAGCAAAGCAAGGCAAGGCAAGTCAAGGCAATTCAAGGAAAGGCAATTCCAGGCAAGAAAAGGCAACGTGTGGTAAGGCAATTCCAGGCAAGAAAAGGCAAGGTGTGGTAAGGCAATTTCAGGCAAGGCAAGGCAATGCAATTGCAGGCAAGGCAAGGCAAGGCAAAGCAAGGCAAGGCAAGGCAAGGCAAGCCAAGGCAATACCAGGCAAGGCAACTACACTCAAGGCAAGGAAAGGCAATTCCAGGCAAGACAAGGCAAGGTAATCTAGGCAAGGAAATTCCAGGCAAGGCAAGGTAAGGCAATTCTAGCAAGGCAATTCCAGGCAATGCAAGTCAAGGAAAGGCAAGGCAATTCCAGGCAAGGCAATATCAGGTAACGCAAGGTAAGGCAAGGCAAGGAAACTCCAGGCAAGGCAATAACAAGCAAGGCAAAGCAAGGCAATTCCAGGCAAGGCAGGGCAATTTCAGGCAAGGCAAGGAAAGACAAGTCAAGGCAATTTCAGACAAGACAATTTCAGGTAAGGCATGGAAAGGGTAGGCAAGGCAGGCAAGGGACATCATGGCAATTTCAGCCAAGGCAATTCTAGGCAAGGGAAGGTAAGGCCAGGCAAGACAAGGCAATTTCAGGCTACGCAATTCCAGGCAAGGCAAGGCGAGGCGAGGCGAGGCGAGGCGAGGCACGGCGAGGCGAGGCAAGGCGAGGCAAGGCAAGGCAAGGCAAGGCAAGGCAATTCCAGACAAGAAAAGGCAAGGTTAGGCAAGGCAAGGCAAGGTTAGGCAAGGCGATTCCAGGCAAGGCAAAGCCAGGCAACACAAGGCAAGTCAAGTCAAGACAATTCCAGGCAAGGCAAGGCAGGACAATTCCAGTCAAGGCAATTTGAGGCAATGCAATGCAAGGCAAAACAGGACAATTTCAGGCAAGGCAATTTCAGGCAATTCAAGGCAGTACAAGTCCAGTCAAGACTATTCCAGGAAAGGCGAGGCAAGAAAAAATAAGGCAATTGCAAGCAAGGCCAGGTCCAACACAGGCAAGGGAGGGTAATTTCAGATAAGGCAATTCCAGGCAAGGGAGAGCAATTCCAGGCAGAGCAATCTCAGGCGAGACAAGGTAATTCTAAGCAAGGCAATTGTAGGCAAGACAAGGAAAGCCAAGAAAAGTCTATTCCAGGAAAACAATTTCAGGCAAGGCAAGGCAATTCCAGTCAAAGCAATTCTGGGCAAGGCAATTTCAGCCAAGTCAAGGCAATGTAAGGCAAGGCAATTCCATGCAAGGCAAGGTAAAATAAGGCAAGGCAATTCCATGCAAAAGAATTCCACTCAAGGCAACACAAAAAAACTAGGAAACTCCTGGCAAGGCAACTCCCAGCAAGACAAGGCAAGGCAATTCCAGGCAAAGCAATTCCAGGTAAGGCAAGGCAAGACAGGGTAATTCAAGGTAAGAAAATACCAGACAAAACAAAGCAAGGGAAGGAAACGGAATGAGAGGCAATGCAAGGCACGGCAATTCCAGGCAAGGCAATGCAAGGCAAGGCAATGCAATTCCAAACAAAGACAAGGCACGTCAAAGCAAGAAAATTCCAGACAAGGCAATTACACTCAAGGCAAGGCAAGGCAATTCCAGGCAAGCCAAGGCAAGGCAATTCCAGGCAAGAAAATTCCAGGCAAGGTAAGGTAAGGTAATTCTAGCAAGGCAAGGCAAAGTAATTCCAGGCAAGGCAAGAAAATTCCAGGCAAAGCAAGGCAAGGCAAGAAAATTCCAGGAAAGGCAATTCCAGGCAAGGAAAGCAATGCAAGGCAAGACAATTCCAGGCAAGAGAAAACAATGCTGGGCAAGGTAAGCAATGGAAGGCAAACCAATTCCAGGCAAGGTAAGGCAATTTCAGGCAAGGCAAGGGAAGGCCAAGCAAGGTAATTCCAGGCAAGGGAATACAACACGAGGCAAGGGAATTCCAGGAAAGACAAGGCAAGGCAAGGCAACTCAAGCCAAGGCAATTTCAGGTAATGCAAGGAAACTCAAAGCAAGAAACTCCAGGCAAGGCAATTCCAAGCAAGGCAAGGCAAGGCAATTTTAAACAATGCAATTTCAGGCAAGGCAACTCCAGGAAAGGCAAGGCAATGCAAGGCAGGGTAGGTTAATTCCCGGCAAGAAAATTTCAGGAGTAGCGATTCCAGTCAAGGCAAGGCAAAACAAGACAGGGAAACGCAATTGCAGGCAAGGCAATTCCACGTAAGGCAAGGAAATGTCATTCCAGGCCAGGCAAGGCAAGGCAAGGCAATTTTAGTCAAGGCAATTTCAGGCAAGGCAAGGCAAGGCAATTCCAGGCAAGGCAAGGCAAGGGAAGACACTGCAATTCCAGTCAAGGAAAGGCAAGAGAACTCCAAGCGAGGCCAGGTCAGGCAAGGCAAGGCAGGGCAATTTCACACAAGGCAATTCCAGGCAAGGCAAGGCAAGACAGGACAATTCGAGGAACGGATATTTCAGACAAGGAAAGACAATGAAGGTCAAGTCAATTTTAGGCAATGAAGGTCAAGGCAATTCCAGGCAATGCAAGGCAATTTTATGCAAGACAATTACAAGCAAGGCAAGACAGGGAAATCTAAACAATTCCAGTCAAGCTAATTACAGGCAAGGCAAGGCAAGGCAAGGCAAGGCAGTGCAGGGCAGGGCAGGTCAGGGCAGGGAAGGGCAGGGCAGGGCAGGGCAGGGAAGGGAAAGGCAAGGCAAGGCAAGGCAAGGCAAGGCAAGGCAATTCCAGGTAAGGCAATTCCAGGTAAGGCAATTCCAGGCAAAGCAATGCAATGCAAGGCAAGGCAAGGCAATTTCAGGAACGGCATGGCAATGGAAGGCAAGTTAATTTTAGGCAAGGCAATTTCAGGTAACACAAGAAAATTCAAGTCAAGGAAACTCCAGGCAAGGCAATTCCTAGCAAGGCAAGGCAAGGCAATTGCAGGAAAGGCAAGGCAATTCCATACAAGGCAATTCCAGGGAAGGCAGGGAAATTTTATGAAAGGCAAGGCAAGGCAATTCCAGACAAGACAATACTAGGTAAAATAAAAACAATAGGCAAGGTGATTCCAGGCAAGGAACGTCAAGACAATTCCAGTCAAGGCAATTCTAGGCAAGGGAAGGTAAGACCAGGAAAGACAAGACAATTTCAGGCTAGGCAATTCCAGGCAAGGAAAAACAATTTCAGGCAAGGCAAGGCAAAGCTAGGAAAGGCAAGGGTAGGCAAGGCGATTCCAGGTATGGCAAGGCCAGGCAAGACAAGGCAAGACAAGTCAAGGAAATTCCAGGCATGGCAAGGCAGGGCAATTCCAGCCAAGGCAATTTGAAGGAATGCAATTCCAGGCAAGGCAGGGCATTTCCAGGCAAGGCAATTCCAGGCAAGGCAAGGCAGGACAATTCCAGTAAAGGCAATTCCAGGCAAGGCACGGCAAGAAGAAACAAGGCAATTGCAAGCAAGTCCAGGCCTGGCAAAAGAAAGGCAGGGCAATTTCATGCAAGGTAATTCCAGCCAAACCAAGGCAAGGCAGGGCAATTACAGGCAGGGCAATTATAGGCAAGACAAGGCAATTTCAGGAAAGGCAAATCTAGGCAAGACAAAGAAAGCCAATAAAAGGCTATTCCAGGCAAAAAAATTCCAGTCAAGGCAAGGCAATTCCCGGCAAAGCAATTCCAGACAAGGCAATTCCAGCCAAGTCAAGGCAATGTAAGGCAAGGCAATGTAAGGCAAGACAATTCCAGGCAGGGCAATTCCAGGCAAGGCAATTCCATGCAAGGCAAGGTAAATCAAGGCAAGTTTATTCCATGAAAAGCAATTCCACTCAAGGCAAGAAAAGGAAGGCAAGGCAATTCCAGGCAAGGCAAGGTAATGCAATGCAAGGCAATTCCAGGCAAACCAAGGCAATACCAGGCAATGCAAGGCAAGGATTGGCAAGGAAGTGAGAGGAAATACAAGGCATGGCAATTTCAGGCAAGTCAACACAAGGAAAGAAAAGGCAATTCCAGACAAAGAAATGCAAGGCACATCAAGGCAAGGCAATTTCAGGTAATGCAAAACAAGTCAAGGCAAGAAAACTCCACACAAGGCAATTACACACAAGGAACGGCAAGCAATTCCAAGCAAGGTAAGGCAAGGCAAGGCAAAGGCAATTTCAGGCAATGCAAGGCAAGGCATAGTAAGGCAATTCCAGAAAGGCAATTTCAGGAAAGAAAAGCAACGCAAGGCAAGGCAATTCCAGGCAAGGCAAGGTAATTCCAGGCAAGGCAAGGCAAGGCAATTCCAAACAAGGGAATTCCAGGCAATGCAATGCAAGGCAAGGCAAGGCAAGGAAATTCCAAACAAGGAAATTCCAGGCAATGCAAGGCAAGGAAAAGCAAAGCAATTCCAGGCAAGGAAAACAATTCAAGGAAAGGCAATTCCAGGCAAGGAAAGGCAATTCTGGTCAAGGCAAGGCAAGGCAATTTCAGGCAAGGAAAGCAATGCAAGGCAAGGAAATTCCAGGCATGGCAAGGCAAGGCAATTTTGGGCAATGCAAAACAAGACAAGGTAAGCCAATTCCTGCCAAGACAATTTCAGGCAAGGAAAGCAATGCAATGTAATGCAACTCTAGACAAGGAAAGGCAAAGCAATATCAGGCAATGCAATGCAAGGCAAGGCAAGGCAATTCCCGGCAAGGCAATTTCATGCAAGGCAAGGCAAGGCAATTCCAAAAAAAAGCAAGGTAATTCCAGGTAAGGCAAGGCAATTCCAGAAAAGGGAATTCCATGTAATGCAAGGCAAGGTAAAGTAAGGCAATTCCAGGAAAGGCAACGAAAGCAATGCAAGGCAAGAAAATTCAGGAAAGGCAAAGCAATTTCAGGCAAGGCATGACAAGGCAATTTCAGGCCAGGCACAGCAAGGCAATTTCAGGCAAGGAAAGCAAGGCAAGGCAAGGCAAGGCAAGGCAAGGCAAGGCAATTTTAGGTAAGGCAAGGCAAGGACATTTTTGGCAAGGCAAGGCAAGTCAAGGTGAGGAAAGGTAAGGCAATTTCAGGTATGGCAATTCCAGGAAGGCAAGGCAAGGCCAGATAGGGCAATTCCAGTCAAGGCAAAACAAGGGAAGGCAAAAGAATTGCAAGCAAGGCTAGGCCAGGAAAGGCAAGGCAGGGCAATTTCACGCAAGGCAAGTTTAGGCAAGGGAAGGCAAGACAGGCCAATTCGAGAAAAGGCAATTCTAGGTAAGGCAATTCCAGGCAAGGCAACTAAAGGCCATTCCACGCAAGGTAAGGATGGGCAAGGCAATTTCGGGCAAGGCAATTTCAGGCAAGGCAATGCAAGGCTAGGTAAGGCGATTCCAGGAAAAAAAAACAAGGCAAGGCAAGTCAAGGCAAGGCAATTCCCAGCAAGGCAATTCCATGCAAGGAAAGGCAAGGCAAGCTCAGGCAAGGCAATTCCAAGCAAGACATGCAAGGCAAGCCAAGGCAATTCCATGAAAGAAAAGAAAAGGAAAGGCAAGTCAAGGCAAGGCAATTCCTGGCAAGGCAATTCCATGACATTCAAGGCAAGGCAATTTCAGGCAGTGCAAGGCAAGACCTAGCAAGGCAATTCCACGTAAAGCAAGGCAATTCCAGACAAGGCAAGGCAATTCTAAAATAGGCAATACAAGGCAATTTCAAAAAAGTCAATTGCAGGTAACGCAGGAAAAGTCAAGGTAAGGAAACTATGGGCAAGGCAATTCCAAACAAGTAAAGGCATGGCAATTTCAGGCAAAACAAGGCAAGGGAAGGCGATTCCAGGCAAGGCAAGGCGATTCAAGGCAAGGCAAGGCAAGGCAGGGCAAGGAAATTCCAGGAACAGTGATTCCAGTCAAGGAAAAGCAAGACAAGGCAGGGAAAGGCAATTCCAGGAAAGGCAATTCCAGGTAAGGCAAGGCAAGACCATTCCAGGTAAGGCAAAACAAGGCAAGGGAATGCAAGGCAAAATAAGGCAAGGCAAGGACATTCCAGGCAATGCAATTCTAGGCAAGGCAAGGAAAGGGAAGAAGAGGCATTGCAAGGCAAGGCCATTCTAGAAAAGGCAACTCCCGGCAAGGCAAGGCAAAACAAGGCAAGGAAAGGCAATTCCAGGGAAGGTAATTTCAGATAAGGCAAGGCAAGTTAATTCCAGGCAAGGCAAGGCAAAACAAAGCAAAAAAATTCATGCAAGGCAATGCCAGGCAAGGCAAGACAAGAAAGATAAGGCAATTCCAGGCAAGGAAGTTTCAGGCAATTCAAGACAAGGCAATTTACGACTAGGTAACTCCAGTCAAGGCAATGCAAAGCAAGGCAGGGCAATTAAAGTTAAAAATTCCAGGCAAGCTAAGGCAAGGGACGGCAAAATAATTGCAAGCAAGACCAGGACAGACAACGGAAGGCAGGGCAATTTCACACAAGGCAATTCCAGGCAAGGCAAGGCAATGCAGGCCAAGACAATTTCAGACAGGCAATTTCAGCCAAGGCAAGGCAAGGCAAGGCAAGGCAATTACAGGCAAGGCAAGGCAATGCAGGTCAAGACAATTTTAGGTGATTCAATTTCAGGCAAGGCAAATTCAAGCAATGCAAGGCAATTCCAGGAAAGACAAAACAGGAAAGGCAAAACAATTCCAGTCAAGGCAATTCCAGGCAAGACAATAAAAGACAAGGTTATTCCAGGCAAAGCAAGGCAAGGGAAGAAGGGGCAATGCAAAGCAAGGCCATTCTAGGAAAGGCAATTCCAGGAAAGGCAAAATGAGGAAAGGCAAGTCAAGACAATGCAGAAGAAAGAAATTCCAGGCAAGGCAATTCCAGGTAAGGCAAGGCAAGGAAATTCCATGCAAGACTATTTCAGCCAAGGCAAGACAAGAAAGGTAATGCAATTCCAGGCAAAGAAATTCCAGGCAAGGCAAGGCATTTCCAGGCAAGGCAATTCCAGGCAAGGCAAGGCAATGCAAATCAAGGCAACTCCAGGCAAGGAAATTCCAGGCATGGCAAGGCAAGGCAAGGCAAGGGAAGGAGAGGCAATTCCAGGCAAGGCATGGCAATTCCAGGCAAAGCAAGGCAATTCCAGGCAAGGTAAGGCAAGAAGAGGCAACGCAATTCAATGCAAGGCAATTCTATGTAAGGCAAAGCAAGGCAATACCAGGCTAGGCGATTCCAGGCAAGGGAATTCCAGGCAAGGCAATCCCAGGCAAGGCAATCCCAGGCAAAGCAAGGCAAGGGAAGTCAAGACAAGGCAACTCCAGGCAAGGCAATTCCAGGCAAAACAAGAAAATTCTATGTAAGGCAAGGCAAGGCAAGAAAGTGCAATTCGAGGCTGGACAATTCCACACAAGGCAAGGAAAAAAAAGGCAAGGAAAGGCAAATCGATGTAAGGCAATTCCAGGCAAGGAAGGTATGGCAAGGCGATTTGAGGCAAGGAAAGAATAGGCAAGGCAAAATAAGGCAAGGCAAGGCAGGACAACACGAGGCAGTGCAATTCCAGGCAAGGCAAGGCAAGGTAAGGCAGGGAAAGGCAATTCCAGGGAAGGCAAGGCAATTCTAGGCAAAGCAAGTCAATTCCAAGCAAGGCAAGGGAAGGAAATTCCAGGCAAGGCAAGGCAAGACAAGGCAAGGTAAGGCAGGGAAAGGCAATTCCAGGGAAGGCAAGGCAATTCTAGGCAAAGCAAGTCAATTCCAAGCAAGGCAAGGGAAGGAAATTCCAGGCAAGGCAAGGCAAGACAAGGCAAGGCAATTCCAGACAAAATAATTCCAGGCAATACAAAGCAATACCAGGCAAGGGAAATCAAGGCAATTCCAGGCAAAACAATTCTTGGCAAGGGAAGGTAAGACCAGGCAATAAAAGGGAATTTTAGGATAGGCAAATTCCAGGCAAGGCAAGGCAAGGCAAAGGAGGGCAATTTCAGTAAAGGCAATTTGAGGAAATGCAAGGTAAGAAAAGGCAGGACAATTCCAGGCAAGGCAATTAAACGCAAGTCAAGACAGGGAAATTCCAGTCAAGGCAATTCCAGGCAAGGCAAGGCAAGGCAAGACAGGGAAATTCCAGTCAAGGCAAGTCCAGCCAAGGCAAGGCAAGGCAAGGCAAGATAAAACAAGGTAATTTCAACAAGGCCAGACCAGACAAGGCAAGGCAGGGCAATTTCATGCAAGGCAATTCCAGGCAAGGCAGGGCAATTCCAGGCAAGGCAATTTCAGGCAAGGCAAGACAATTCTAGGCAAGGTAATTCTAGGGAAGACAAGGCAAGCCACGGCAAGGCTACTTCAGGCAAAACAATTTCAGGCAAGGCAAGGCAATATCAGTCAAAGAAATCCCAGGGAAGGCAAATCCAAGCAAGGCAATTCCAAGCAAGGCAATTCCAGGCAAGGCAATTCCATACCAGGCAAGGCAATGCAAGGTAAGACAATTTCAGGAGAGGCAAGGCAAGGCAAGGAAATTTCAGGTAATGCAAAAAAAGTCAAAGTAAAAAAACTCTAGCCAAGGCAATTCCAAGCAATGCAAGGTAAGACAATTACAGCCAACGCATTTCCAGGCAAGGGAGGGCAATTCCAGGCAAGGCAATTCCTGTCAAGGCAAGTCAAGGCAAGGCAAAACAAGGCAAGGCAAGGTAAGGTAAGGCAATTCAGGGCGAGGTAATTCTTGGCAAGAAAATTCCAGCAGCAGCGATTCCAGTCAAGGCATGTCAAGCAAGGCAGGCAAACGCAATTCGAGGCAAGGCAATTGCAGGCCAGGGAACACCCGTACAAGCCATTCCAGACCAAGTTAGGCCAGAAAATTCCAGCCCAGGAGAGGTAAGGCTAGGCAAGACCAGGCTATTCTAGGCCAGGTCAGACCAGACATTGCAAGGGAAGGCAAGGGAAGGCAAGGGAAGGCAAGGCAAGGCATGGCAAGGCAAGTCAATTCCAAGCAAGGCAATTCCAGGAATGGAAAGAAAAGACAAGTCAAGGCAAGGCAATTCCAGGCAAGGAAATTCTAGGCAAGGTAAGGCAAGGCAATTCCAGAAAAGGAAAGACAAGACAAGGAAAGGCAAGGCAATTGCAGGAAAGGCATTTCTAGGCAAGGCAAGGCAATTCCTGGCAAGGCAAGGCAAGGCAGGGAAATTCCAGGCAAGGCATGGCAAGGCAAGGCAGGGTAATTATAGGTAAGGCAATTACAGGCAAGGCTAGAAAAGGGAAGGCAATTGCAGGCAAGTCCATTATTGGCCAGGCCATTTCAGGCCAGAACAGACAAAGCCAGGAAAGACCATTTCAGGCGAGCCCAGGCCAGAGCAGGCAGGAACAGGCCAGGCCAGGCCATTCCAGGCTAGTGCAGTCAAGTCCAGGTCATCCCAGGCCATGTCAGGCCAATCCAGGCCATTTCAAACCAGGTTAGGCAAGGCCAGGCAGTTCCAGCCCAGGCCAGACAAGGTCAGGCAATTCCAGGCCAGGCCAAACCAGGCCAGGCAATGTAATGCAAGACAAGGCAAGGAAAGGCAAGGCAAGGCAATTACAGGCAAGGCAAGGCAATTTTAGGCAAGGCAAGGCAATACAATCTAAGGCAAGGCAAGTCAATGCAACTCCAAGCAAGGCAATTCGAGGCAATGAAAGGCAAGGCAAGACAGGCCAATTCTAGGCAAGGCAAGGCAAGGCAGGGCAATTCCAAGCAAGACAATTACAGGTGAGGCAAAACAAAGCCGGTCAAGGCAATTCCCAGCAAGGCAATGCAAGGCAAGGCAAGGCAATTTCAGGTAATGCAAGTCAAGTCAAGTCAAGGAAATTCCAGGCAAGGCAATTCCACGCAAGGCAAGGCAAGGCTATTCCAGGCAAGACAAGGCAATGCAATTCCAGGCAAGGAAATGCAAGGCAATTCCAGGCAAGGCAAGGCAAGGCAAGGCAGGGCAATTCCAGGCAAGGCAATTTCAGGAAAGGCAAGGCAAGGCAATTCCAGGCAAGGTAAATCCAGGCAAGGTAATTCCATGCAAGGCAATTCCAGGCAAGGCAAGAAAAAATAAGAAAGACAATCCAGGCAAGGCAATTTCAGGCAAGAAAACCCAAGGCAGGGTAATTCCAGGCAAGGAAATTTCAAGCAAGGCAAGACAACACAAGGCAGGGAAAGACAATTCTTGGCAAGGCAATTCCAGGTAAGGCAAGGCAAGGCAAAGCAAGGCAATTTCAGGTAAGGTAATTCCAGAAAAGGCAAGGCAAGGAAATTCCATGCAAGGAAATTCCAGGCAAGGCAAGACAAAAAAGGCAAGGCAATTCCAGGCGAGGCAAGGCAATTGCAGGCAAGGCAAGATAAGGCAGGGAAATTACAGGCAAGGCAAGGCAAAGGAAGGAGAAGCAATTCCAGGAAAGGCAAGGCAAGACAATTCTAGGCAAGGCAATTCCAGGCAAGTCAATGCAAGGGAAGGACGGGCAATTCCAGGAAAGGGAAGGCAAAATAGGGCAATTCCATAAAGGACAATTCCAGGA
This sequence comes from Callithrix jacchus, assembly GCF_049354715.1. Lineage (NCBI taxonomy): Eukaryota > Metazoa > Chordata > Mammalia > Primates > Cebidae > Callithrix > Callithrix jacchus. The sequence continues at coordinate 30,474,826 of NC_133507.1, forward strand.
AAGGCTATCAAAGGCAAGGCAGGGAAATTTTAGTCAAGGCAATTTCAGGCAGGGCAAGGCAAGTCAGGGCAATTTCAGGCACAGCAATTCCAGGCATGGCAAGGCAAAGCAAGGCAATTCTAGGCAAGGCAAATATAGGCTAGGCAAGGCAAGCCAAGCCAAGGCAAGTCTATTCCAGGCAAAACAATTCCAGGCAAGGCAAGGCAATTCTAGGCAAGGCAATTCCAGCCAAGTCAAGGCAATTCCAGGCAAGGCATAGCAAGGCAAAGCAATGCAATTCTATGCAAGGTAATTCCAGGTAAGTCAAGGGAAGGCAATTCCAGGCAAGGCAGTTCCAGGGAAGGCAATTCTAGGCAAGGCAATTCCAGCCAAGTCAAAGCAATGCAGAGCAAGAAAATTCCAGACAAGGCAATTCCAGGCAAAATAATTCCAGGCAAGTCACGGCAAGGCAAAGCAATGCAATTACATGCAAGGCAATTCCAGGTAAGGCAAGGCAAAGCAATTCCAGGCAAGGTAAGGCAATTTCAGTCAAGGCAAGGCAATTCCAAGCAAGGCGAGGAAAGAAAAGGCAATTCCAGGCAAGGCAATTTCAGGCAAGGCATGGCAAGACAATTCAAGGCAGGGCAAATTCAGGCAAGGCAGGGCAATTCCAGGCAAGGCAATTCGAGACAATGCAAAGCAAGGCAAGGTAGGAGAATTCCAGGAAAGGCAATTCCAGGCAAGGCAAGGCAAGGTAGGACAATTTCAGGCAAAGCAATTCCAGGAAAGGCTACACTAGGCAAGGCAGGGCAATTGCAGTCAAGACAATTCCAGGCAAAACAAGGCAAGGCAAGGCAAGGCAATGCAATTTTAGGCAAAGCACGACAAGGCAATACTATTTCAGGCAGGGCCAGGCAAGGCTAATTTCTTGCAGGCATGGCTAGGCTAGGCTAGGCCCTTGCAGGTCAGGCCAGGCCAGTCCAAGCCATTCCAAGCCATGTCAGGCCAGGCCAAACGATTCCAGTCCACTCCAGACCAGACCAGGAAATTCCAGCCCAGGCCAGGCAAGACCAGGCAATTCTAGGACAGACCAGGGCAGGCAATGCAAGGCAAGGAAAGGAAAGGCAACTCCAGGCAAGGCAAGGCAATGCAAGGCAAGGCAAGGCAAGAAAAGGCAAGGAAAGGCAAGGCAAGGAAACGCCAGCCAAGGCAATTTTAGGCAAGGCATGGCAAGGCAATTCCAGGCAAGGCAAGGCAATGCAAAGCAAGAGAATTCCAGGCAAGGCAATTCCAGGCAAGGCAAGGAAAAGAAATAAAAGGCAATTCCAGGCAAGGCAATTTCTGGGAAGGTAAGGCAAGGCAAGGCAAGGAGGGGCAATTCCAGGCAAGTCAAGATAGGGAAATTTGAGGCAATGCAATTCGAGGCAAGGAAAGATAAGGCAAGGCAGAATAACTCTAGACAAGGAAATTCATGGCAAGGCAATGCAGGGCAATTTCTGGCACAACAATTCCAGGTAAGGCAAGGCAAGGCAAGACAAAACAAGGCAGTTCTAGGAAAGGCAAGAATAGGCAAGGAGAGACAAGTATAGGCAAGACAAAAGAAGGGAAGGCAATGCAAGGCAGGGTAATTGCACGCAATGCAATTTTAGGCAAGGCAAGGCAATTCCAGGCAAGGTAGGGTAATTCCAGGCAAGGCAATTTGACCCAAGGCAGAGCAAGGCAAGGCAAGTCAGGGCAATTCCAGGCAAGGCAATTCCAGGCAAGGCAAAACAAGGCAAGGCAAGGCAAGGCAATTCTAGGCAATGCAAGGCAATGTAAGGCAAGGCAATTCCAGGAAAGGCAAGTGAAGACAAGGCAAGGCAAGGAAATTTCAGGCAAGGCAATTCCAGGCAAGCCACGGCAAGGCAATGCAAGGCAATTCTGGGCAAGTCAAGGCAAGGCAATTCCAGCAAGGTAATTGCAGGCAACACAAGGCAATTCTAGGCAGGGCAATTTCATTCAAGGCAATTTCAGGCCAGCAAGGCAAGGAAATCCGAAGCAATTCCAGGCCAGGCAAGACAAGGCAAAAGAAGCCAAGGCAATTCCAGAACCAGGCAAAGCAAGCCATGGAAAGGCAATTCCAGAAAATTCCCTGCCAGGCAAGGCAAGGGAAGCCAATACCAGGCCAGGGAAGGCAAGGCAAGCAATTCTAGGCAAGACAAGTCAGGGCAAGGCAAAAGAATTTTAGAAAATTCCAGGCAATTTCAGTCCAGGCAAGGCAAGGCAAGGCAAGGCAAGTCAATTTTAGGCCAGACCATGTCAGGCAACGCAAGGAAAGTCTAGGCCAGGCAAGAGAATTCCAGGCCAGGCAAATTAAGGCAAGGTAAGGGAATTCCAGGCAAATTCAGGCCAGGCAAGGCAAGGCAAGGCAAGGCAAGGGAAGGCAAAGCAAGTCAATTTCATGCCAGGGAAGGCAAGGCAAGGCAATTGCAGGTCAGGCAAGGTAAGGCAAGGCAAGGCAAGGCAATTTCAGGCCAAGCAAGGCAAGACAAAGCAAGGCAATTCCAGCCAGGTTATGAAAGGAAAGGCAATTCATGGCAAGGCAAGGCAAGGTGATTCCAGGCCAGGCAATGCAATGCAAGGCAAGACAAGGCAATTCCAAGACAGGCCAGGCAAGGCAAGGCAATGGCAATTTAATTCCAGGCCAGGCAAGGCCAGGTAAGGCAAGGCAATTTCAGGCCAGGCAAGGCAAGGCAAGACAAATCAATTTCAGGCCAGGCCCAGCAAGGCAAGGCAAGGCACTTCTCCAATTTCTTTCTCTCACTGGCATTTTAGTGGATACAATGCAATATAATGAGGGGAGGGAAGGCCACAGAGGTGGTCCCTGGAAAACCTGGGTTTGTATGCATCATTGCACTTACTGTCTTCTGCAGTCTTGAGGTTTGAGGCTGCCTGGGCCTGGGTTTTCTCATTTCTCCAAAAGCAGGACTGGATGAGCCTTCTTAAAGTATGCCCATGGCACTTTTCATAATATAAGTGTCTGTCCAAAGCCCATTTAGACTTAGCCCTCCATGACTATCCTCAGACAGGAAGGAGGCTTCTACACACCTGTTCTGTACATAGCTCAGTGCTTAAGTACTAAATGCAGTGGTGTGATAAATATGTGTTGACTGAACAAAAGAATGCATGAATGAAAGAAAAAATGGTCAGCTATGCTTGGAAAGTAGTGGCAGTCTGAGACCCACCTTAGCATTGGTGCCAGCTGCCTGGGGTTAGCACCTCAAAACCCAGAAGGCTGATTTCCCCACAGAAATCAATACAAGAGAAACCATCAATAATTGCATTTCCCTGTGTATTTCCTTGTGACTAGCCTTGCCCTCTAGCTAGGCTTTATGCAGGTTTCCCATGACTGCCAGACTGGAGGAATGCCCATAGGAAAAATAGCAGCAACGTAAGAGTTGGCCAGGGTGATTGTTAACACATAAGTTCACAGAGAGGATGTGTGTTTCATTACAATCTTTTTTTCCTGAGTATTCACGGTTTTGACTTGTGGTTGTAGAACAAGTGCTCAGGTAAACCCCTTTATCTTCTTCTTGCCATAAGCCACTTTCATCATGCCAATCTTCCAAAGTCCACAAAGTTGTGTTCTTTGTGCCAGGCAATGTGCCAGTGGTTCACAAGTATCCCTTCATCCCATGCTCACAACAGCTCACAAGGTTGGCAAAATGAACCTGCTTTTGAGAGGCTGGGTCATTGGCCCAATGTCTCACAGCTAATGAGTGCCAAGCTGAAAATGAGAGCAAACTGTGCTTATAAGTTCAAAACCCACTTTCTCTCTCAGGCACTCAGTAGTGTTCCCTGAGTGCACTGACTTGAATAGAATCTTTCATTTCTTCCTCTTAACCTTCACCTTCTGGGTAGAGAACAGTGATCTATTGGAGATGTCTCTTATTGATTGATTGATTGATTGATTGAGAAAGAGCTTCATTTCATTGCCCAGGCTGGAATGCCATGGCATAATCTTGGCTCACTGCAACCTCCACCTCCCAAGTTTAAGCAATTCTTGTGCCTCAGCCACCAGAGTCACTGGGACTACATGTACCTGCCACCGTACCCAGCTAATTAATGTTATTTTTTTTTGAGATGGAGAGTCACTGTTGCCAAGGCTGTAGTGCAGTGGCATGATCTCACCTCAGTGCAACCAGGTTTCAGTGATTCTTCTGACTCAGCCTCCCAAGGAGCTGGGACTATAGGTGTGCACCATGACACTGAGCTGATTTTTGTTATTTTAGTAGAGATAGGTTTTCACGATGTTGACCAGGCTGATCTGGAACTCCTGACCTAAGGTGATATGCTTGCCTCAGCCTCCCAAAATGCTGGGATTACAGGTGTAAGCCAAGACGCCCAGCTAATTTATTTATTTTATTCATTTATTTTTTTGAGACAGGATCTCACTCTTTTGCCCACATTGGAGTGCAGTGGCATGACCTAAGCTCACTGCAACCTCCACTTCCCAGGCTCAAGGAATTCTACCGCCTTAGGTTCCCAGGTAGCTGAGATTACAGGCATGCACCACTATGCTCAGCTAATATTTGTATTTTTAGTAGAGATAGGGTTTCACCATTTTGGCCAGGGTGATTGTGAATTCCTGACCCAAATGATCCACCCACCTCAGCCTTCCAAAGTGCTGGCATTACAACCATGAGCCACCATGCCAGGCCAATTTTTTTATTTTTCATTTTTGTAGAAACAGGGTTTCATTATGTTGGCCAGGTCTTCATCTGCCAACCTCGGACTCCCAAAGTGCTGGAATTACAGGGATGAGCCTCTCCACCCTTGTCTTTTTTTATTTAAAGAGACAAGATGGCAGTGATTAAGATCTTATATTCTGGGGCAAAACTTTGTTGTGCAAATGCCAGCTCTGTGATACCTTGGGCCACTTACCCAACCTCCCTGATTCTTAGTTTTTTCAGCAGTACAGTTGCGATAAGGGTGCTTGGCTCATAGGATTGTTGTCAAGATCAAATGAGATATGTGTAAAAGTGCTTACCATGATGCCTGCACAAAAGAGGAGCTCAATAAACATCAGCTGTTTTCACCTTCATTGTCATGACAATCCCCCCCCGCTTTCTGCAGGATGCCTCACGTAATGCCATTCACAAGCAGGTAGCTCACAGATAATGTTCTGATCCTGCTGTTTTTAATGAATGGGCAGTGGCGCCATGCCTGTAATCTTAGCACATTGGGAGGCTGAGGGAGGCGAATCACTTAAGCCCAGGAGTTCAAGACTAGCCTGGGCAACATGGCAAAACCCTGTCTCTACAAAAAATACAAAACAGCTAGCTGTGGTGGTGCATGCAACTAGTCCCAGCTACTGGGGAGGATGAGGTGAGAGAATCTCTTGAGCCCAAGAGATGAACACTGCACTGAGCCCTAAGCATGCCACTGCACAACAGACTGAGACCCTTCTCAAAAAAAAATAAGAATGAAGGATTTAAAATTAGGGATGACTGTTGAAAAGGGATTTGTTAGTCAAGATATGTCTTAGTAATAGCCAAAGAAGACCCCAAACACCTTTTTTTGCTTTATTTAAAATGTTATACAATTTTATATTGAAACTAAATTATAAGGAAAAAATGTCTACTCTTTCTTCCTCTAAACAAATTAACGTTTTTATTTATTTTATCTTACTTTTCAATCCTTTCATTTGTTTAGCAAACTTCTATTTTCAAATTAATTTTTATCAAGTTATGTATGGTGATTCTCCTTTAACTCCTTTAAAAATGGTACTGAAATGTTTAAAACAAAAAACAGCATATCCCTGCGCCACCCCAAACCTGCTCCCCAAATATGATGCCTTTACTTCTTCTGACATTTACCTCCATATTTCTAAACATGCTGTGATATTGTTAATTCATGATTTGTTAATTTAAGATATTATGTATTGACTTCCAATAGAAGAAAATTACATTATCGTTGTGCCACCACCTCTCTCCTTTATTACATTTAAATCATGATATTAATTAAATGGAAGGCAGCATTTATATTATTATAACAAGTAAGCATCTTCACTGTCGAGGCCAGTAAGTGTACTTTTTTTGAGATGGAGTCTCTCACTGTCGCCCAGGTGGAGTGCAATGGCATGATCTCAGCTCACTGCAACCTCTACCTCCAGTCACACACAGGGATCAGTCAGGCCAGGCTGCCAGTTAGGTGACACTGACCCCACACTGCAGTGTCTCTCAGCAGCACAGGATGGATTTCTCTGCCATGTTATGCATCCCACCTGGGACATCTGAGACTGCTCCTTGTGCACTTCACTCCATGATCTGTCTGCTCCTGGAAGAGGGAAAAGAGAACTTGGTGAACCACGTCCTGGCTTTTTTTTTTGAGATGGACTCTCTCTGTCGCCCAGGCTGGAGTGTAGTTATGCAATCTTGGCTCACTGCAACCTCCACCTACTGGGTTCATGCAGTACTCTTGCCTCAGTCTCCCAAGTAGGATTACAGGTGCCCACCACCCCTGGCTAATTTTTTGTATTTTAGGTAGAGACGAGGTTTCATTATGTTGACCAAACTGTTCTCGAACCCCTGACATCATGATCCACCCATCTTGGCCTCCCAAAGTGCTGGAATTAAAGGCATGAGCAACCGCATTCAACCAGCAATGTACTTTATGTATTTTTTTCTGATACAAACCCCTCCCCTCCTGCCCTAGAGATAATAATTGTTTTAAATTTTTACTTGTATAATTTTTTTTAAGATGGGGTTTTACCATGTTAGTCAGGCTGGTCTTGAACTCCCAAGGTGATCTGCCCACCTTGACTTTTAAAGTGCTTAGATTACAGACATGAGCCACCATGCCCAGCCTACTTGTATAATTTTTTATGTAGTTAGTCTTAGTTGTTTTCTATCACACTTGTTGTATTATTTTTCCTGCCAAATCATCAGATATTCCATCCATTCCATCCCCCCTTTCTCCAGAGAACTTCCTCCTAGAGTCCTCTGTTCTCCAGCCCCAACCAGGTTTGTGCTATCTAGACCTGTGTCTAGACAAAAACAAACATCCTGTCATGGTCAAATCTCTCATGTCCTGGATGTTGTGTCTTCTTCCTCAGGGGTCACTCCCTCATTTTGCTGCAGCACATCCTCCTGTAATTTCCTAAGAATATGTATGAGGATGGATATAGACACACACACACATATCATGTATGTTCCTGATCTACATATATATGTACATCTACATGTATATTAGACATACATGTTAAGTATTTTCATGTCAAATATCTTTATTCTACCCTCATAACTTTTTTTGATAATTTGGCTGGGTATGAAAAGTCTGTGTTAAATATAATTTTCCCTCAGAATTTTGAAAGCATTGCATTCTAGGAAATTGTACATATGCTAAGAAAATCAATGTTATTACATTTGTTATCCATTTTTATGACACTTAATTTTTCTCTCTGGAAACTTTTAGGAACTTCTTTTTATTTCTGATATTACAACCGTTTTAAAATTTGGAGCCTTGGTCTGCTCTGCTTGCTCATTTTAAATTCTGTACCTTTTTAGTAGACAACTGAAGTGAAGAGGAGGGGAAGAGACTTTTAAATATTTTGCTATTAAAAAATTGTGAAAAGTTTCTATCAGATGGGGAGACTGCAGAAAAGGCTTCTCTTGGCTTCGAAGGTGGTGTAGCAGGTGTGAGCAATACTAGTGCCATGTGCCTTTCACACAGCATTTGCATCTTATTATTGTTGATATTACAACAGTTTCAGAATTTGGGGTCTTCGTTGCTGTTTTTGTGCAGGCCATTTAGTACCCATTTTAATTCAGCAATGTGATACTGTGAAATATGTATTTGGTTTTCAACCCCTTTTTCTGGAATAGAAACTCCTAAAACACTTAGAGTCTCCAAAATGGTATGTTTTATATACTAATGATTCATTGATGGCTGGCAGCTTCTAGGCAGATCAGGATGGGGGCTACCTAGAGGTACCAATCCTACCTGGAAGGACCAAGGTAGGATTAGAGGACTGGGATGTTCAGCCTCACTCCTTTCACCCTCACATCTGGGAAGGGCAGAGGGGACTGAAGGTTAAGTTGATCATCAATAGCCAGTGGTTTCATTAGTCATGCTCATGTGCAGCTCCACAAAAACTCAAAAGAACCTGGTTCAGAGAGCTTCCAGGTGGTGGAACATGTGGAGGTTCCTGGAGGAGGAAGCACCTGGGGAGGAGGAGGCACCTGGGAAGGAGGGCACACCTGGGAGGAGGGTGTACCTGGGAGAAGGGTGCGCCTAGGGAGGAGGGCACACCTGGGGAAGAGGGCATATATGGGGAGAAGTGTGCACCTGGGGAGGGCATGGAAACTCTGTACTCCTTCCCCTGTACCTCACCTTCTGCATTTTTTCCTTGGTATTATTTTTGATATTTTAAAAATAAACTGGTAATCGTGTTTCCCTGAGTTCTCTGAGCAGCTCTAGCAAATTAATTGAACTAAAGGAGAGAAGCATGAGAACCTCAAATTGAAGCCAGTTGGTCTTAGATGTTCTGGAGGCCTGGACTTACGACTGGTGTCTAGAGGGTGGGCAGTCTTGGGGACTGAGCACTCTACCTGTGGGATCTGATGCCATCTTTAAATAGTGTCAGAATTAAATTGGAGAACACCCAGCTGGTGCCTGCTGAAGAATTGATTGCTAGCTTGGTGGTGGGCAGAAACCTCCCCCACGATATGTAGTCACAGAAGTCTTTTTTGTTGATTGTGGTGTTGTGAGGGCAGGAGAGTTTCTCTACATTCTCAGGGAATATGGGTCCTTCACTTCCAGAATGTTTTCTTTCTTTCTTTTCTTTTTTTAAAAATAATTTCTCCCTTCTGTTTTCTCATTAGTCTCCTAGAAATCTAGTCAACCATATTTTGTTTCCCAAATTGAATTTCTAATAGTCATATATTTACTCCTATTTCTATTTGCTCTACTTTCAGAGAAATGTCCTTAATTTCATAGACTAACCCTTCTATTGAATTTTTATTCAATAGAACTTTATCTATTGAGTTTCAAGGTTCAGTTTTCATTCTCTGCCTGCTTGTTTGTCCGCGGTGTCCTGCCCCATCTTACAAATGCAATGACGTATCTCTTTGGGGCTATAATCCTTTTACTTATTTGTGTTTGTTTGTTTGTTTTCTAGTTTTAACAAAGAATTTTATTTGTTGCTCAAAAGTGGAATCCAGACAATAGCAACCCACTTCAAGAAGAGTTCTCTAATAAAACATTATTGGTCATTCTCTCTTCTCTTCACGTGGTGTACTCTCTCATGTACACATAATCAGAAAGCAGACTGATGCATGCAAACCCTGTGTGAAAGGCACAAGGCACTAGTATTTCTCACACCTGCTACACCTTTTTGCAAGCCAAGGAAAGTCTTTTCTGCAATCTCTCCATTTTGATAGAAAAGACCAGAGGAGAGTGGAAGGAATTGAGAACACAGTCAGTTGATTCCCAGTGCCACAGGCTGGTGTCCTACTCTCATTCCTGAGATAGAGGAAAATAGTTTGGCATGCCCCATGGAATGCTGGTATTGGTATTGGTTTCTGATAGTTGTGGTTGCATGTAAGTCTTTTCTTTCGGTTACTATTATGTTTATAGTTTTCATTCAAAACAGCCCTGAACCTTATCATAGATCTCTCCTCTCCAGCATGGATTAACAAATTAGGTTTGTTAATGTACCACGAGGTCATTCTTTTGATGTTCTGGTAGATTACATTTGCTAATACTTTATTTAGAGTTGCATGAATTTATATTTATAAATGAGATTGGGCTATAGTTTTTCTTTCTGTGTAAGATTTATCAAGTTTTAGAATTAAGTTTACACAAGCTTTAAAAAAATAAATAGCATTCCCTCTTTTTCTGTGGTACTGAATGTTCATCAAGAGAGAATGGCTAAATAAGGTGAGATCTAGTTTAAATCTAAATGTCTATCAAACTAGAAATGGTTGAATAGATGATTGCTGTCTACTATGGAATGTTATACAAATATTAAAGAGAATCAGAATTAGTTGCATAGACCCATCTGTTGGCCTGAAGATGGCCAGAAAGTGTTGATGAGTGAGGAAAAGAAATTGCAAACAACTTTTTATAGTATAAATCAATTTTTTTCTTTTTTTGAGGCAGAGACTTGCTCTGTCACCAGGCACTAGGCAAGAGTTCAGTGGTGTGACCTCAGTTCACTGCAATGAATGGATGCTGCAGACAGATGGTGAGTGGGCCTGCCAGCAAGACCCTGGGGGAGTCTCCCTGCCTCCGAGTGAGTCCACAGACCCACCTGTCAGCTCTCCCAGTCAGGATCAGGATTGGGTTCTCAGTCCCATGCTCAGACATGAGGGCTCAAACTTAGTGTTGTAAAAATCCATCATTTCAAGGGTTAATGCTTGTTCAGTGTTTTGGATATTAACCCACAGTGATACCTTCCCATCACTCCATTCCTCATGATAGGATGCCTTCAGCCTGACATTTTTAGCACACTGGGGAAGAAAAAGCAAGTGGTTAATTTTGTGACTGCAATACCAAAAATGAAGTCGAAAATGGCAACACATTTGCCAGCCTGTTTGTTTTCTTAATTCAGGGGCCACTTTAAAAATATCCTGGGAGCCTATTCAGGAATAGAGAATTTATGTTACAGAATTGGGGCAACTGGGGTGAATGAGAACCAGCCCCAGATTTGTGACTGGGGCCTGGGGGAGTTCTCTCTGAAAGTCTCCAGCCTCAGTACTCCTGCTGACTGCTGCAGCCTCGTGAGGATGATGGCATAGCTGTGTTTGACACCCGTGCCAGGCTGTCAAAGCCCTCACTACAAATTTGCAAAGCCTTTGCTTCTAGCCCTGTGTAAAGTGTCCTTTGTCCTTGCCCAGCTGGGAAATAACTGCAAGGAACTACACAGAGAGCAAGCTGAAAGGGATAGGAAGTGGAGAGCTGGGTTAGACAGGCAGATTTTCTTTCAAGAGTGAACAACCACAGGAGAGAGGGACACCCGGCACTTGTTGTGGCTGACCTGCATCTGTTTACCTTCTCTCCTCTGTTCTCCAGCCAGCGTCCTGTACCTTGAGGGCACAGGGTTACCTGTCCTGCAGCTAAACATTAATGAGTGTTTGTGCGTCAGGTTCAAGTTTCTGTCCAAACTGAGGCATCACCACAAAAGGGTAAGAATACAGCTTCTGAGTGGATCATGGTCCGCTGATGACACCAGCACAGACTTGTCCCCAAAATCATACCCTTATTTAGAGTGGTGAAGACCCAGAGGTGCTGAGAGAGTCTGAGGAATTCCAAACGGCAGCTTCAGATGGTCAGAAGTCAAAAGAGAAGTGTGGCTGTTGTGAGCAATAGTGAGGGACAGAGTGTATTTTAAAAGCTTTCCTGACATACCCCTGCTTTTTCTTCCCACTGTACTGAGCTATTCATTCTGAAAGAAAGGTGAATTGGAAGACAAATTCCACAGCCCTGCCTCCTGGCATCTTTGTGTAACTTTGTATGACATCTTTTCTGTGTAACTTGGATTAAGCTTGGGTTTACCCCCAGGAAGAAAAAACCACCCAGACCACAGAGCTGCTGCAGGTGGGCAAATGAGCACTCTGCAGCTCAATCTCATGCTGCTGTGCAAATGGTCAAATATTGATTCTTGTTTAAGTTTGTTTAAAACAGTGGGTCCCAAAGTGTGCTCCCTAGATCAGCAGCCTCAACTTCACCTGGGAACTTGTTATAAATGTGTGTTCTGACTGGGCATGGTGGTTCACACCTGTATCCCAGAACTTGGGGAGGATAGGTGGGTGGATCACAAGGTCAAGAGATGGAGACCATCCTGGCCAACATGGTGAAACTCTGCCTCTACTAAAAATACAAAAATTAGCTGGGTGTGTTGGCGTGTGCCTGTGGTCCCAGCTACTCAGCAGGCTGACAGGAGAATCACTTGAATCCAGGAGGCAGAAGTTGCAGTGAGCCGAGATTGCACCACTGCACTCTAGCCTAGTGACAGAATGAGACTCTGTATCAAACAAAAGAAGAATTAAAGAAATGTGTATTCTCTGGCCCCACCCCAGACTTCCCAGGTCAGAAATTCTTAGGGTGCGGTCCAGCAGCTGCTGCCTAACCGCCCCTCAAGTAATTATATTTATTATTTATTTTTTTATTTTTTATGAGACGGAGTTTCACTCTCGTTACCCAGGCTGGAGTGCAATGGCACGATCTCGGCTCATTGCAACCTCCACCTCCTGGGTTCAGGCAATTCTCCTGCCTCAGCCTCCTGAGTAGCTAGGATTACAGGCATACACCATCATGCCCAGCTAATTTTTTGTATTTTTAGTAGAAACCGGGTTAAACCATGTTGACCAGGATGGTCTCGATCTCTTGACCTTGGGATTCACCCGCCTCGGCCTCCCAAAGTGCTGGGATTACAGGCATGAGCCACTGCGCCCAGCCCCTCATGTAATTATGATACAAGCCTTAGTCTGAAGACTGCTGGTTTAACCCTGCAAACGGCCACTTGAAAACAAGTTAGGTCTCCCACAGACACAAGCAGCAAAGACAGGACCCGTGTATGATGTTAGATTAGAACCCCCAAACTTGGCTGCTGTGTGATGGTGAGACCCAGGTTTTTCCATCCACTCAGAAGCAAAGGACCCCTTGCCTCTCCTCCAGGGTAACTAAAATGGGTGTTGGAGTCGATATCTGTAATCTCTACCACTCAGAAAATAACTCAGCACAAATTCAAATATCTCTGCAACTAAGGTGCCTGCTGGCCCAGGGAAAGTGAACTTGTCCTCCACACTTTTTACCCCAGAACATTCTCAATAGATTCCTGGCTTTCCCATTTAAGGAGGAAGAATTATTTGAAAAAGTTTTTTACCTGCCTGTGTGCCAGATATCCAGAGCCTTAAGTCCTCTGGCTCAGTCATCTCACACCCATTGTTCTAGAATTTGAGAAGCCTAGTTGGGGGCAGGAATGCTTTCCCTTATTCACTGTCTGCTCAGGAGGCCAGATACAGGTTGCTACTGTTTTTCTTAACAGGCAGAAAAGACCAGAGGAAGCAGGACAAGAATACTGATTTCCCTGACTGGGTTTTGCTGTGGTAGTTGCTTTATTCTTATTTTTGCTTGAATGTTTAGGAGTGGGTGGGAACAGGGGTCTTTGGGCATAGATGGGTGAGAGGGGTGCATGTAACCCATCCACCTTCCCTTCCTGCCTTCTCTTCAGTGGTGTTTTACCTTCAGCCACTTTGTGGTTGATTCTAACCAGGAGTATGAGGTGACCATTCACCACATGTCCAAGCCCATCCCTGACGGGGACCCAAACCACCAGTCCAGGAATTTCCTCGTGCCTGGTAAGAGCATCCTTACAAGGCATTAACTACCCCCTGGACTCTATGAGAAGGAAGCAGCAGGTGGCACAGATGCCAGCCCCCTCGCTCAGCAAGGTAGTGACTGGCACTGCCAGTGCCTGAGACCCACAAAACAAAGGCCAGGACTGGGAGTTCTTTGGCGTGTGCTGCAGCCTCCACTCCCTGAGGCAGAGCCATTCACTGCTGAAACAGCAGTGGACATTGGTCTAAGATCCCACAAGTTTCATGAGAACCAGAGTTCCTCCTTCTACCTTGAGAAGCACCCATACTGCCCAGAAAATAGCATAAAGGCAAAGCCACAGACAAATCGTGGAGAAGTTGCAGCCTCTGCCCAAAGCCTGGTGCCACCTCCATGGCTTGCTTTTTTCTTCCCACCTTGCATTCTCCCTGCATCACGCAACACTCATCCCAGGCATGGTGCTCTCCTTCCTGTGCCATCCATTCTGCCTGCAGTTACTGCCAGGCTTTTCTTCTCAGGTATCCTTTGACATACATGCACCTTTTACTTCCCCATCCTCCCCAGAGGCTCAGCTGTTACTTGCATTTCTCTTTCTAATTTTAATCGAGGCGGTCTCACTTTGTCAACCAGGCTGTAGTGCAGTATTGCTATCCTAGCTCACTGCAGCCTGGAACTCCTGGGCTCAGTCGATTCTCCTGCCTCAGCCTCCCTATAATTCTCACTTTTCATAGCCAGCTGTGTCAGAAATCCTGCTTGATAACAAAGTCTGGGTCTTCTGCCCACTTGTGGCATCTCCAGAGCCTCAAAAATTGCTTTGCATATAGCAGGTGGTCTAGAAATTCTTGTTAAGGGTGATGTTGACTTTCTTCATCCTGAGGACACCCTGCACACATGTATGTGCACACACTCTCGGCTTACCCTGCTGGGTATCCCCGCGTGTGGCTCATCACTCCCTGGCATGGTGCTGCATGCTGTTTGTTTGCTTTTATTGGTCTTTCCTATGGGCTTGAAGTCTCCAGGGGGCAGGGCTTTGTCCTGTTTACCATTTAGCTGCAGTGTCAAGAACAGGGCCTGGTGCACCAAGTGCATTCAGGAGGAATGTACTTGAATTCAGAGGGTTCCCTGGAAGACGATGAACAGGCAAGCAGGCTAACACCCATGCCAAGATGGGTCCAACCCCAGAGCTCACTCTGAAGGGGCCATTCATGGACAGGCTCCCAGCAGAGAAAAGATAGCTGTTCTGGTGTCAGGAGTCTGGAAGAACAGGTTTCCGAAGGCAGAGGCTTCATGAGTTTCCTTTTCTCTGTGTCGGCAGACTTTGAGGACACCAGGGTGAAGGGAACCACGCAATGCGTGAGCGCAGGTACATGAGTTCCCTTTTCTCTGGGTCAGCAGGCTGTGAGGACACCAGGGTGAAGGGAACTGCGCCATGCATGAGCGCAGGTAATGGGCTGCCCTGGAGAGCTGCACACACGCATGCACACTTTCACTCCCATGCCCTTTCTCATTCCCAGCCTGCATGTGTAACCTTGGCAGGCAGCCTGTGGGACGCTGACATCACTGTGGAGACTCTGGAGGCCCACCAGCTGCGTGTGAGCTTCACCTTGTGGAACCAATCTACCTGTTACCAGGTCCTGCTGCCCAGCTTTCCACATAAGAAGAACCACAGCTGCTTCGAGCACATGCACCACATGCCTTCGGTAACTGCTATTTTTGACCCTTCTAAGCTCAGAACCACCCTCCAAGCCCCAAGTCTCTTCTCTGCTAGTCTGACAGAATTGTGTTGCCAGAGCTTGGAGCTCATTCTGTGCTTACTCTGTAGTGGTCATGGTGGCTTGCCTTTTTCTTCCCTGGTGATCTGATGGTTGATAGAAAGGCAATGGACTTCATCTTGCCCATGACTCAGCCCTCTTCCTTCTTCCCTCTTCCACAGGCTCCCTTGTTCTCTTTGTTTTGCTGTGTTTACTACAAACATGATTTGATGATTTAAAAAATATGTGGAAATAGAGATAAAGGGGAACTAAAGAAAATAAGTGCCTCACACCTGTAACCTTGATACTTTGGGAGGCCATGGCATGCTTGAAGTTGGAGTTGGAGCTGCAGTGAGCTGTGATGGCACCACTACACCTAACTAGGAAAACAGAGCAAGGCGCTGCCTCCTAAAAACGAAAAGCCTGGGCACAGTGGCTCATGCCTGTAATCCCAGCACTTTGGGAGGCCAAAGTGGGTGAACCACAAGGTCAGAAGTTCAAGACCAGCTGGCCAAGGTAGTGAAACCCCATCTGTACTAAAAGTACAAAAATTAGCTGGGTGTGGTGATACATGCCTGTAATCCCAGCTACTCGGGAGGATGAAGCAGGAGAATTGCTTGAACCTGGGAGGTGGAGGTTTCAGTGAGCTCAGATCATGCTTCTGTACTCCAGCCCAGGCAACAGAGTGAAAAAAAAGGAAATTAATGAAATAAAATTGGCTGGGCATGATGGTTTATGCCTATAATTCCAGCACTTTGGGAGGCCAAGGCAGGTAGATCACTTGAGGTCAGGAGTTCAAGATCAGCCTGGCCAATATGCTGAAACCCCATCTGTACTAAAAGTACAAAAATAAGCCAGGTGCACTGGCCCACACTTGTAATTTCAGCTACCTGGGAGGCTGGGCAGGAAAAGTGTGCTGTGTGGTTCTGTACAACTGGTGTGAATGACCACAGATTTGTAGCTTCAATTCCCAGCAGCCATAGCAAAGAGGGCCTTACCAGTTAATAAATGTACTTACAAATTTACAACAAACCGGCTTCCATGCAAAAATGGAGTTTTTTCTGGAACAGAAACCGGAAAAGCCTTTGTCTCCTGGTGTTACTAAGGTGTGCCCTGGAAAGCCTCTCTGTGGCAGAGCCACAGCAGGTTCTCACCCAAGTAGTCTTACCCATCCTTGCCTCTCTCCTCAGCCCAGACCACAGGACTTTCACCAGCGATCCAATATCACACTCACTCTATGCAGTTTTAGAGGGTGCTGTCGCTGCCAAGTGCACATGAGTTAATGTGGTGTGGGTGGGTGTGGGGAGCAAAATGGGTGGACAGTGAGGTGTGGGGAGTGAGGAGTGTGCACAGGTGGGGAGTGGTGTGGATGGGAGTGTGGAGTGTGTACATGTGGAGAGTGTGGTGTGCACAGGAGTGAGGAGTGTGCACAGGTGGAGGTGGTGTGGATTGGGAAAAGTGTGCACAGGTAGAGAGTGTGGTTTGGGGGAGTGAGGAGTGTGCACAGGTGGGGAGTGTGATATGAATAAACGTGAGGAGTGTACACAGGTGGAGAGTGGTGTGGATGGTAGTGAGATATACACAGGTGGAGAGTGGTGTGGATGGTAGTGAGGTATTTACACAGGTGGAGAGTGTGGTTTGGGGGAGTGAGGAGTGTGTATGGGTGGAGAGTGTGGTTTGAGGGAGTGACGAGTGTGCACAGGTGTTGAGTGAGTTGTGGATGGGAGTGAGGACTGTGCACAGGTGGAGATTGTGGTGTGCACGGGAGTGAGGAGTGTGCACAGGTGAAGAGTGTGGTGTGGATGAAAGTGAGGAGTGTGCACAGGTGGAGAGTGTGGTGTGGATGGGAGTGAAAAGTGTGCACAGGTGGAGAGTGTGGTGTGGGGGAGTGAGGAGTGTGTACAGGTGGAGGGTGTGGTGTGGATGGGAGTGAGAAATGTACACAGCTGGAGCTGTGGTATAGATGGGAGTGAGGAGTGTGTACATGTGGAGATTGTGGTGTGCACGGGAGTGAGGAGTGTGCACAGGTGGAGAGTGTGGTGTGGATGGGAGTGAGGAGTGTGCATAGGTGGAGAGTGTGGTGTGGGGGAGTGAGGAGTGTGAACAGGTGGAGAGTGGTGTGGACAGAGGGGAGTGTGCACAAGTGAAGAGTGTGGTGTGGACATAGAGAGGAGTGTGCACAGGTGGAGATTGTGGTGTGGGGAGTGAGGCGGGTACACAGGTGGAGAGTGTGGTGTAAATGGGAGTGAGGAGTGTGCACAGGTGGAGATTGTGGTGTGGGGATTGAGAAGTGTGCACAGGTGGAGAGTGTGGTATGGACAGAGAGGAGAGCGTGCACAGTTAGGGAGTATGTTGTGGACAGAGAGGGGAGCATGCACAGTCTGTTTTTCCTGATGGTGTAGAGGGAAGCCTTGTGCTCTCTCTGGCACCAGACACCACTGGCAGTGAGAATGCCTTGCTGGTTGAGACACTGCCCCTGCCTTTCTCCTTTCCAATTCTCCCAGCTTCATCTGGGCAGGGGTACTCTCACCATTCACTCCTTGCTGGAGGGAGGCAATGGCCCTTAACCTGCCCTCTCTGCCCATAGATCTAGGCCTTCTTCAGCAGCTGCCTCAAATGACTGCTTCAGACACTCCATGACTGTTTCCTGCCCAGAAACGCCAGACACTCCAGGTTGGAGACATGCAGCTGTCCAGGGCCACACTGGGAATGCAGGTGGCTGAGGGCCACCAGCCTGGGCTGAGGCCTGATCTGGGTCTGAGGGGTGGTTTCAGAGGAGAGTTTAGTTTAACATGGAGCTCTTCAGGCCTGAAGTGTGGAGTGGGGTTTAGAGTGTCACTCCCTGGAGTTGGAGTCTTGGCTGCCTTTCATTAGTGATTCATCCTCAGGCAAAATCTTTAGTCTTTCTGACCCTCCACTTTCTTTACTGGAAAATGGGGTGGTTTTAAGCCTATAGGCTAGTGCTGTGCCATGCACTGAGCACGCAGCTCCAACACACTGTCCATGTTTAATTCTCCCTCATTGTGAGTGAGTCATCATACTGTGAAGTACAAGATTCCCCCACCCTAAACCCCAGGTTCATGGATGAGGAAAGTGAGGCACAGCGATATTGAATAACTTGTCTAAGATCACACCCCAGGGACACTGTTTAGAAGTTGCATGCCCTAACGCATGGGAGGCTATGGCCACAGGCTCACAAGAAGGCTGAGACATGGGGCCAGGCTGGAAGGAGACCCAGCCTCCCAAGGCCAGCAGCTCAAGTCCTTGTCTCTTGTAGGTGGCTTCATTAATTTCAGCCTGAATCTAAAGTGCCTGGTGAGGGGCCAAAGTTATGAAAGCCCTTAAGGGATTTCAGTGGTGGATTTTGTGATGACTGGGAAGGGTTAAGAATACTCTTTCCCCTTTTCCCTTTGTTCTCATTGCAGAAACAATTGCAGGTAAGCTCTGATCTCTGCAGGGTGGCAGCCCTCAGGGACCATTCCCCAGGGGCCACGTGAGAGTGAGAAGTTCGTGCCTGACCCAGGCAGACTAGCCTGAAGGAGGCAAGCTGGGGTGGTGTGAGGTGGTGTGCGTGGGTGAGACTATGGTTTGTCAGCCGGGGGTTCAGTGTGTGAGACCATGATTTGTCAGTCTGGGGTTGGGTTGAGACCATGGTTTGTCAGCCCAGAGAAGGGGGTGAGACCACAGTTTGTCAGCCCCTGGGTGGGTGATACCATGGTTTGTCAGCCTGGGAGTGGGGGTCAGTCATGAGGGGGTGGGGTGGTGGACTGTGATTTGTCAGTAGCCAGAGAGGACAGAGCCTGAGGCTGGGGATAGGGACTGGGGCCCTCAGGGCCAGCAGGGCAGGCCTGGGCAGAACTCACACTGTTCTGCTCACCACAGATTACATGCCCCTGTGGGTTTACTGGTTCATCACAGGCATCTCCATTTTGCTCATGAGCTCCGTCATCCTGCTCAACGTCTGCATGACTTGGAGGCTACCCAGTAAGGGCTAGACCTCTGGCCATCCCTGGCACTGCCACTCACTATCAGGGCAAATTGCTTTATTCTCTCAGCCTCAGGTTCTCACTTGTAAAATGGAAATCACAGTGATACCCATGTCACTGTGCTGCTGAGTGAAATAAGGCATATGAATTCTTAGCACAGAACCTGGCATATGCTGTTTGCACAGTGTCCATTAGTTACCATTATATTTGTTGTTATTAAATAAAATATTACTAAAATCAACAGGTTAAAAGGAGCCAGAGTGAGGTTTTTTTGTGACAGAAATTATCAGCCAGGCAGGCGAAGCAGCCTGAACAACCCCGTGCTACAGCCCCAAGATGTGTGCATCTGGGGTCAGGGAGAATAGCTAGGGCCAGTGTCAGGTGATAGAGAAGACCCCGGCTGCCCTGAGCCATTGGGGAAGACCTCAACCCCACCTCGTTAGCCTTGTAGTCACAGGCCAGTTACTTAACACACCATGGAGTCACTTTTCTGTAAAATGTGCTGATAATGCTTCCCTCTCAGGGCTGTGATGAAGGTTAAATGAGTAGCTGAGGAAGGTGCTTGCTGGGGGAGATTAGTACATACCAGTATCATCTCCTACCTTCAGCCCGCTGCTGGCATGAGAGGGCCTTTGGGGGGTTCTGATAACAGCTGGTGCTCTGTAGGCTGTGCAGGTCTCTAATGGTGTGGAGGGTGCTTTTCATTTCTTTTCTGCTGTTGCTTCTGCTTCCCAAAGTGCACTGCATCCCAGGGTGAAGGCAAGGAGGAGCCTCACTTGTTATTCGACTGTCTTTGATGGGTCTATGGAAGAGCTGAAAGGATGAGGATTGAGATTAAGGTTCTAAGTCACTTGCTCAGTAATCTGTAAGTCTTGATCAACCCAGCTGTCACTAAGGAGTTAACTCTCACAGAGCAGTTTTTTCATTACATCTCCAAGGGGAACAATTGCTTAAGTATGTGGGTTCCCCTTCCTCACCCCAAAAATACCAGGAGGGAATGTTTCAAGGGACCCAGTGGGGCGGGTTTTGGAAAGTAGGGTGGTAAGATGCATGCCTTCTGCAAGGGTCCTTCTGGGGAAGAGCTTTCCCTCAGGTGGACTCAGTTTGGGATGGCCAAATTTCAGGGACACAGGGCAGACCAAGACCATAGTGAAAAGCCAGGGTGGACCCTCCAGCACTGCTCTGGGGGTCCCAGCTGTGTCAGTGCTGTAAAATAACAACTGGGACCCCAGCTGATTGTGTACAACGTGCCAGGACTTTACATAAACAAGCTCATTTAATGCCCATTGTACAAGAGCAAACACAACCTCACTGCACAGAGGAAGAAACTGCATTTCAGAGGCACCAGTGACTGTTCCAGTCATGTGCTCATAGTGCTCAAAGAGGATTGTATTCAGTCCCTGAAACATCTGAGCTGGGTCTCTGAATGCAAGGGTGCAGTGGAGTTACTTCGTTCTTGCTTTTATTATGTCTTGGTTTTTCTTTTTTTTTTTTGAGATGTAGTTTTACTCTTGTTACCCTGGCTGGAGTGCAATGGCATAATCTCGGCTCACCGCAACCTTTGCCTTCTGGGTTCAGGCAATTCTCCTGCCTCAGCATCCTGAGTAGCTGGGATTACAGGCATGCGCCACCATGCCCAGCTAATTTTTTGTATTTTAAGTAGAGATGGGGTTTCACCATGTTGACCAGGATGGTCTTGATCTCTTGACCTCGTGATCCACCCACCTCGGCCTCCCATAGTTTTGGGATTACAGGTTTGAGCCACTGCGCCTGGTCGGTTTTTTGTTTTTAAGTAAGGATCTCTCTCTGTCCCAGCCTCAAGCAATTCATCCTCCTCAGCCTGCCCAGTGACTGTAGCTGAAACTACAATCATGTACCACCATGCACGGCTAATTAGTGTGTGTGTATTTTTTGTAAAAATGGGGTTACACCATGTTTTTCAGACTAGTCATGAACTCCTGGGCTCAAGCCATCTGCCTACCTCGGACTCCCAAAGTGCTGAGATTACAGGCATGAGCCCACCAAGCCTGGTCTTCACTGTTTATCTTTGAAAATTAAATAGGGCATAAGAGAGAAGAGGAAGTGCTTACAATGCAGTGGGTAGTTTTAATTCTACAGCCTTTGGGATCTGCAATTGGTGCTCTCCTTCCTGAATAAACGAGGGATGTGCAGGGTCCTCTTCCACCTTAGTGCCCTGCCACAGCTGGGACTCCAGCAAGGCCGGGGGCGCTTGAGGGCAGAGTGAGATGGAGGCTGCCACTCAGCATCCAGGCCCTCATTTCACAAGTCAGGTGTGTCAGACACTGGGTCCTCACAGAGAAGAGGCAGCAGGGCTGGGGACTGGCCAGCTGCTCATCTGCCCTAGGTGGCTTGCCCATCTGTAAAGCGAATGGGGCAGGAGTTCTCACTTCATGGGGTCCTGGGAGGCCTGTAGTATCCCTGAGAGGCACCAGCCTGCTTCTGGGGCAGAGCAGTTTGTGCCCCAGAGGCATCGTTGAGCCTCTTTCGCTGCTGTTAGGTATTGCTCTCTCCCTCCTGTGTTTGCCTATTTAGACTCTAAAAGTAATAAGTGTTCCCATACTGTGCATCTTTAAGGAGCTCAGGAAGTGTCTGGCTGAGGGAGCAATGTGCATTGTGGAAAAACGGTCACAATATGGATTCCAAGGGTTATATTTTGCAGAAGACTATGAAGATAAGCAACTACCTTCAACCCATGGTGAGAGCTGTTAAGGTTAATTTTGTGCCCCTATGCATTCCCCGCCGATCCTCCCTCACTCTGAAATGGCCTCGTGGTCCATCTTGCCCTTCACCTCTGCATGTCTCTGTACACCCCATTGCTTCTCCCAGATCCTAGCACTGGGTGCACACTCTCGCCCTGTGCATTTAGGTCGATGAAGGGGGGTACTCACCAGGTGAGCCAGCCTTGCCTGTGAGAGGAACACACAGTCTCCTGTCTCCTGGTTTCAAGGGTGCCAGGAAGCCTGGCCCAGCCCACCTCCCCCCTGGAGTCCTTCCCAGGAGGAATAACCCCTTAGGCTATTGACTGTAGGATGAGTTTTCTCACAGGATATTTCCTCTATTATGAGACAAAAAGAAGGTACACGGTGACGGGTAGCAGGAGGAGAGGAAGTGGAAAGGAAGTGTGCAGGTGACTGGCCCCTGTGCTTGTCTGCTCCCTGGCATGGGTGTCCCACTGGCCGCCTCTGCCCACCAGTTCCATGGGATAGTCACAGAAGGTGAAATCAGCCCCTGCTTTTTTGCTAGAATGGCTGAGCTTTCATGGAAAGGAAGCTGGGCTCAAGCACCCACTGGTCACTGCAGGCTGCCTGGAGTGCAGAAGTAGGAGTGTGCACTGGCTTCTCCTGACTGCAGTGCCACATTGTGCAAGCCACCTCCCTTCTCGGGGCCTCAGGAAAATAGAAGGCAGCCCTGAAGGTGGCTGTGAGGAGGGACGAGGCTGATGTGCAAAGGGCCCTACAGTCGACCATGGACTGTGTTCTTTTGTTCTTCCTTAGGGCCACTGCTCAGGCATACGCCTCAAGGCCCAGGTGTGGGGTGAGGTTGGCCTTCCCTACACATGAACAAATCACTGCCCCCCTTCTCCACCTGTCACAAATCGACTTCTGATATGCCTGGCAAACCAAAATCGGTCAGGGATGGCTTACTTTCCTAGCAGATGTTTCTAAATATTCATAACATGCTTTGTCAAAGCAATCACCTTATTTTACATCCACTCCAGGGAGAAATGAAGATATGTTTCTATGTTGTTCTGTAATGATTTTGTATGTACATTGTGTTCCATGTTGCAGTTATACATGTCATAGGGGAAAGGACCTTTTTCTATGTATTCTGTGGTTGCTCCTGTTTTATAAATAATGAAGTTCCAGGAGGCCAGATGATAAGTAAAGCCACAGCTCACGAGAAGCAGAGAGGAGTTTTCAGGCTCCCAGGAGCATCTACTCTTGCCTTCTGGGCTCTCCTGAGTCAACTTTTTGCATCGCCTTTGGCACAGCCAGAAGCAGCAAGCTAGGATCTGTATAATACTGCCTGCCTGTGTACTAAGAAAACCACAATGTGTTTATTTGGATGCAGCCCCGACCTTCTTCTTTAGACTTAATACTATCCTTCATGTTAAAATAAAGCCAAATAAAAACCCATGGCCTTGTTTTTCTTATTCATATATAAGAATCTGTGCTTCTGGATGGGACAATAGTGATAGACGAAGGCAAAGTATTTAAAAATTAGTTTCTCAAGATGTTCCCCTTTGGAAAGCTACTCTTAGAAATAAATGGGAAGCTGGGTGTGGTGGCACACACCTGTAGTCCCAGCTACTTGAGAGGCTGAGGCAGGAGGATTGCTTGAGCACAGGATTTTGAGGCTGCAGTGAACTATGATGGCATCACTGTACTCCAGCCTGGTTGACTGAGACCGTAGCTCAGAAAAAAAGAAAAAGAAAGAAGGAAGGAAAGAAAGAAAAGTGAGAGAAAGAGGCCAGGGTGATGGGGAAAATCGTTCTCAGGCTGACTCCATTAAAGCTGAGCTGGCTGTGCTGACAAACTCTGTCAGATACTCACCTGCCCCAGGCCACAGCCTTACTGGCCCCCTGAGCCACATGCCACTGCCTAGAAGGAAAGGGCCATGGTGTTCCCATAATGTTAACACAAACCTATAAAATAATGGCAAATGTCACAGTTACATTTAAAAACTTTGTAAGAAAACCAAGACAGAAAAAATGTTAAACCACACAGGAAGCTTGTCACAAGTCTCAAGTTTTTTATTTTCAGAACAGTCTGGTTTTATTTTTAAAAAGAGAAGGAAAAAAGTGATTGCTAGTGAGGTGCCACTTCCCTCCTTCCTCCAGGCTCTCACCACCAGCTAGCTGGCTCACAAACCCACAGATACAGAATCAGGGCATGTTAAAATGGAACAGTTTTTAGAGAGGTTCTAGTCTTTTTTAAATAAGTAAGGATTTGGGAACTTAGAGAGGAACCCTCTGACTGGCAGAAACATTAAGAACAGGCAATTCTCAAGATTCTGAGCTCAGGGTCCTCTTCTGTGAACTATGTATGGGCTGGCATTGCCCTTGGGAGACAGGGAACCTCCTTGGCTGTCAAGCCCATGGGGAAATCCCAGATTTGCCCCTGCATCAAGGAGGCACTAGAAAGCAAGGCAAAGGAAGCTTCAGGGGTCATGATGAATGGAGCAAGGGAGGTGGGTGCAAGGGCCTGACACTCTGAGCACACAGTGCTCTACCCACATGTTTAAAACAGAGTGACTGGAACTGAGTTGGGCGCCTGATCTCTACCAGAATTGGGGTAGTTGCCATCAAGCTCTTCACATCTCCAGGGAAGTGGCAACTCATTGGAACTTATCACAACCTCCCACCAAAACCTAACAGTGCACAGATTTTACAACCAGGGAGACCAGGCAGGAGATGGCCATTTAAACAACAGAAAGGGGGAGGTCATGGGGCCGGCCAGTGGCCAGCCATGACTCAGACACAATGTCCTTTCACAGTCACTGAAATTAGGTAGCAGAGAAACAGCAAAGCTGGAGAGAGTACATGGGAACAAGGATCAGATGTTGGTAGCCACCCAGGGCCCAGGCCCCAGAAGCTGAAGTCCAATGAAAGTGAGGGGAGAGACATCAGTGGGGGTGGAAGAAGAAGGCAGAAAAAATAAATATGAAACCCAGGCAGCTTTGGGGCCACATAGGGTGAGAAACTGAAAGCACAAATCGTGGATGAAGTGTAAACATTTCCCCCCACCCTTCCCTGCTCTGAAAGCATTAGGAGGCTCAAGAGAACTTTGAGCCTCAGTCCCTTTTATGTCTGTCTATGTGGGTGTCTCTTTCCCAAGCCCCCAAGCAGTTGGGAGGGGAGCTTCAAGTGGGAGGCAGGGGCTTGACCTGGGTGCTGAGTTCATGTCCAGTGACTTGGCACTTCTGGCCCTCTCTGTGGGGGGTGCTGTGGACACTTCAGCTGTGCCAGTCCTGCCCCACACCTAGCCCAGGAGCCCAAGCTTTCCCTCTGGCTTCTTCTGGAGCTTCACCCACCTGGTGCAGAGCGGGGAATGTTCTGCTGGTGCAGCCTGGCTGGCTTCTCTCCTGGCCACCTGTACAGGGAGGATCAGGACCAGGGTTTTCAAGAGCCACAAACTTAAAAACTGAGAGTTGAAATTACCTTCAAACTTAAAGAGCACTCATCTAACTTCTACTTTTTTAATATGAGAAAACAAGCCTAGAAAATAAAAACAATATGTCACTCAAGGCCAGTGAATGACACAATCAGAACTAGAATCAATGTCTTCTGGTAACTCGCCTAGGGTTTATTACACCACATAAAACTTCCCAAACATAAGAAGGGAGAAGGGGAAATAAAAATTCTGCAAACAGCCGGGCGTGGTGGCTCACCCCTGTAAACCAAGCACTTTGGAGACCAAGGCTGATGGATCACCTGAGGTTGGGAGTTCAAGACCAGCCTGACCAACATGGTGAAACCCCATTTTAAAAAAAACATTCTGCAAGCTTCACCCCCACTGCGTCCTGTTGAGCGTGGAAGGAAGTATTTCCTGGCCTTGTTCCCTGCTGTGCTCCTGCATCCTTAAAATTTGTAAAAATAATTATCCTGCCTCAAAGATTGCAAGAGTAGTATTCCACACCAAGACTCTGAATGTACAGCCCCAAGATGTCTCTTGTCATCACCCTCAATGAGAAAAATCCAGGAGGGAAAGCCCTGCAGGCTGCCTTGTCCCTAGTGAGATTCGACCAGACCAGAGGGAGGAGGTCACCACCTCACTTTCTGATCTACACTTTCTAGAGGAAGAACAGGTGGGGAATGGGGCTCCCTGGTCTCCTGGGCCTATGGGAGGGCCAACTTCATGTCAATCTAGGAACCTCACCAAAGCTATTACTCTAAGCCCAGATCTGACCTAGTTGGCACCAAACCACAGGAAGGATAAGAGTTCTAGGTGCAGAGGGAAGAAGAGAGGGAGGCCAAGCCAATGGCTGTTACTCCACAGATCCTGTAATAACACTGGCACCCAACCCCAGCTGAAGCTGGTGGACATGGCGAATGCAACTTCTGAGTATTTTGTCTTATTTTTTGCAAGCAGCATCAGTGCATGATGCAACAAAAGTTGAAAGCGCGGAGGTAGAAATGCTCACTCACCCAAGAAAGGGTGCAGTTTGGTCCTTAGAGAATAGATTTCCTCCTCCCTCTGAGTGAAGAAGAGAGAAGCAGGATTGAGGAAGATCCTGGGTGAGTGTCTCCCTTAGAAGGGAGTACCTGGGCAGCTCCCAGGGGCCCCGCTCTTTTTGGGAATTTATGGTAACAAATCCAGGCAGAAAAGAGGAGGGTGGTGGTAAGTAAGGTGTAGGGGCAGGGCCTCCCCAGATCTCCTACCCATTGCAAAGTGTCACAGGGTGGATTCAAAAAACAACACTACACACACACACAGAGACATACACTTTGCATCTATCACCCAGGAGAAATAAAATAGACGCATCAGTGGAAAGTAGGTTCTGGGTCAACGTCAAGGCATGGGACAATGGCCACCAACCACAGCCTAAAAGAGGCTGGCACTTTTAAGCCAGGAAAAAGACTCAAGGCCGAGCACCCCTCTCCTCCTGATGGATGGCAATTAGAATGGAGGTGGGCAAAGAAAGAAGCAGAGCTACCAGCCCCTTGGAGGTCAGGATTGGAGTAGGTTAGAAGAAAGAGTGTAAGTGCGCCTACCTCCCTCACCATTAACTGCTGGTCTCCCTCCAAGAGGTCCTCACCCCAGGGGTGCAGAAGGACCCCCTGGCCCCTCAGCCCTATAAAGGGTTACCTCTTCCAAACAGAGGCTGAGCAAATCTGGGTGACAGAAGGTAGAAGATAAGAGAGTTGGGGACTGTCAACCCAAAACCAGGGACCCATGCTCTTCACCCTCAATTCTGGGAGATCACAGCCAGGGTGTTGACATAGCCATGGGCACCCTCGTCATTCTCCGAAATGCAGTGGCCCAGCTGGGAACCTCCCTGAGGTGGTGGCGGAGGCCATGTAGGGGTGGAGGGTGGAGCACCATAGCCCCCTCTGGCCCGACTCGGGAAGGACCGACTGTCCCTGTCCCAGCAGCCCTTCAGCACCTCCAGGCAGCGGCAGCCAAGGAAGAAGAAGTTCTTGAGCATGAAGATGTAGAGGGGCTTCTGGTAGCTGACCACCAGCAGGCAGCACAACACCAGCAAGGGCACGTCCACCAGGCAGCTGCCCAGGAGGCACAGAAGGCGGCAGCAGCTGCTGGGCTGGAGGCCTGGCCCCTGGATGCCACCGCCACCTTGGTGGCAGCGTTAAGCTCATAGAGCCATAGCACCGGTGAGGTGAGGGTGAGGAAGTAGACGGTGATGAGCAGGTGGCACAGGTGTATGCGCAGCTGCGCGGGGCCCTCCAGCATCAGCTCCAGCAACGTGAAGCTGTCGACCAGGTCCAGGCACGTGCCCAGGAAGCACCTGGCTGTGCAGTGCTGCTGGGGCTGCAGCGGCAGTGGTCTGGCTGAGCCACAGGGTGTGCCCACCTCACTGATGACCCGCGCCAGGCTGTAGAGCAGGGGCACAGACAGCGCTATGGTGAGGCGGAAGCCCGTGATGCCAAAGGGCACACTCAGCTCCATGAGGTCTAGCATGGACGTGCCCAGGATCAGCACCACCTTGGGTGTGAAGGCTATGGAATAGATAAGCCAGGCCAGGTAGGTGAAGGCAAACTCGCCCGCTGCCATGGCCGCCCCCGGGAATCTGCACACCTTGGCCCCAATGGAGGTGGTCAAGGGGGTGGGCAGGTTTAGGGGCAGTGCAGCATGGTGGTGGTGCGGGTAGCGTGGGTGGTGCGCACCACCCCAACGTCCCCGGCTGTTCTTGGCGAAGAAGATGGCCCAGCCCACCACCACCACCAGGGCCGTGGCGATCCAGGAGCACCAGTTCAGGTCGGTGATGGCGATGAAGTACAGGTCCAGTAGGCTGCCCTGCACCAGCAGCAGCACGAGGGACAGTGCCTGGTAGCCCCAGAGGCACCCGGGACGGGGGGCACAGCAGCAGCAACACGAACAGCAGGAGGCACCGCTGCCCGCCCCGCCGCCGCGTGCTTCCCCTGCTGAGAGGCTCCCAGGGCCCTTGACGGATCCGGTCGCGGCGCCCCCGCCGAAGTCAGCGGCGGTCATGCTGCAGGAGGAGGTGGGCATGGAGCTGGAGGACGAGGTGTCGGCAAAGGAGAAGAAGGCGGCGGGCGCGGAGCCGGCAGGGGCGCCCCCCTGCACCGGCAGCCCCGGGAGTGCTGCGTTGGGCACCAGCAGCTTGCTGACACTCAGGCTTTCATGGCCGTCCTCGCGATCGGCGCCCGTGCTGCTGCTCGGGGAGCCGCCGCCCCCGCTGTGTCTGCTGCCGCCTTCCCCGCGGCTAGTGCTGGTCCTGGTATTACCATCGCCCGAGCCTCTCCGGCCGCAGAAGGAGTCCCCGCGGAGGAAGAGCGGCTGCAGCCAGGCGGTGGTGGTGGGTGGTGGGAAGGCGCCGGGCACAGAGGAGACCGAGCGAGGGTGGCCCAGCGTTGGGCGCATTGTCTTCCGAGAGGCTCTGGGGCCACCGAGCTGCTCCCTTCCCGCCAACCCCAGGCGGGCAAGGCAGCCAAGGGGAGCCGGTCCCACCGCCTCTCCAGTGGTGGGGACTAGCGCGTGGGCCAGGTGTGGCGAGATCCGGACTGGAGCCACTGGACTGGGTGAGCCGGGCCAAGCCAGGTGGGAGCAGAGGCAGGCACGGAGCCCAGCAGACCGCGGTAACTGCGGGCGGGGTGGAAAGAGAGCCCACCAGGAGGGAGAGAGGCTGGCAGTGGGGAAACCAGGACTGGATTCGAGGGGGAGAGGAGGCGGCGAGGCCAGAGGAGGGGAAAGAGTGGCACGCTGGATCAGCAGGAAAAGGGGCAGAGGTGCCCAGCGTTGGAGTCTGGTGGGGAGCCCTATGGCCTGGAGGAAGCGGAGGAGGAGCAGGCGGCCGCCCGAGCGAGGCGACCCGCCGGGGACTCTGAGGGAGCGCGGACTCCTAAGGAAGTCACTGGGAGTTCCACTGGTTGCACTCCAGGGCGCTAGTGCCTAGATGGCTTCGGTGTCCCCAAGCCATGGACTCAGGCAACAGGGCGGGCTTTGCACCTGGCCTTCCCAGCTCTGATGTAGGCAAAGGGCAGTTTCCCTCCACCCTTCATCCAGTGCCCTTCCCACGGGCCCATCCGCCTCTCCCTAAGGCACTGAACACCGGTGAATGAGGCAGGCCATGTTGGCAAAAAGGGCCAGGGCAGCAGCCCCAGACCTACAGTCCTAAATATCCGTGTTCCCAGCACTGGGGTCAGAGCCATCTCAGGGATGACCCAGCTGATGGAGAAGTTCCCTGAAAACACCTGCCTAGGAGGAGAGGCTAGTGGTATCCACCCAGTGGGCTTTGCAAAGGTTTTATAAGCCGAATGGGACATAATAGGAAGATGTGTCTAGCAGAGAGGAAAATAAAGGGATATTTAGAGGTGTGGGCACCTGGATGAAAACAAAGGCTCCAAAGGGATGATGGTGAGGGTTACAGCCTGTCACAGTAGACAGAGACACCAAGGAAGAAAAGCAGTCAGTAACCCTCCATAGACAGGCTCAGAAGAAAGAGCACAGCAGCTCACCCCAGGACTCATCCATGGCTTCGGCCAGATGTCCATACAACAGCTCTGGAAGGCAGAAGGTAGAGTGCTGCCTTTGGGGATTCAAGGGAGAAAGAAATGACTATAGCAGTTGGGGCTCAAAAACAATCTGAGGTTCACCAAAAATGGAGACATTCCATTCCCAGCCCCATTAAAGGAAAGCAGGAAGCCCGCCTGGCCTGTTGGCCTCCACACTTTTTGGGTGGCCTGTGCCCTCCCTGATTTCATGGCCTTTGAAGGGTTGCTGTGGGCTCATCTTCCCTAGGTAACGGCTTGCAGCATGGCAACACCATGCAGTGTGAGGGAGTGTGTGCAGTGGAGCTGCAGGGCTTAGTCAGGCCTGTCTCTAAATCCACCTCTTGAATGAGGGTCAGTTTCAGCCAAATCTGCCTTTTCCAATTCCGTGGAGTCTGCACAGCCAATCCCTGGTAGATGTACAATTTAGAACCTGCACCATTTCCACCTCTCCTGAACATACAACCTTTGGAAAGCAGGCATGGTGGTGAAGGCAGGAGGAGCTCTGGGGCCGCTGCCCCAGCTGTGCCACTTAACACCTTTATGGTCTTATCCTGGATATTTCGCCTCACAAAGCTGATCTATAAAAAAGACCCCACCCCAATCTAAATGGGTTGCTGTATGAAGAGAGATCATGTGTGTAATCTCTCTTTGATGACAGAGCCAGTCCCTGGCTCGGAGTCCATGCTCAGTTAAAGGTCTCTGTGTGATCATCATTCTACTTAGGCTTTGCTTCCCAGGGAACGTCCACTCATAGCAGGGGCCTACAATGGCTGTTTTCTGGCTGGACTATGAGTTTTACTCTCCCACAGCATTGCACTTTGGTAAGTGCCAGAAAGCAAAACTGCCATGATTAGGAGCACTGGTTCTTGGAGCTGGTCTTCACAGGCTTACAGTGTGAGACAGCCAGGGTTCCAGTTGGGGCCAGGGTACACTCACATGGAGCTGGATGGGGAGTGAACGGTCTGGCAGGTGCAGCCACCACTCATGGCAAGCAACACAGCAGGCCTTGAGCTATCAGGGCTAAGCCAGTCCAGGTCAAAAAGTGGCCTTGTTGGGGGTCTGCCAACTGCTAATGGGGGTGCTTATGGCAGCTTCCCAATCCCTTCAGGGAAAACACAAGCTGGAAGCTCACACAGAAGCAGGCTTAGGCCTCCTGTACAAGTAAGTAAAGTGGTGGAAGAAAGAAGTAGCTGGTGGAGTGAAGTTACTCATGTCTGTAATCCCAGCTCTTTGGGAAGCAGAGAAGGACAATCACTTGAAGTCAGGAATTTGAGATCAGCCTGGCCAACACAGTTAAGTCCTGTCTCTACTAAAAATACAAAAAATAGCCTAGTGTGGCGGCAGGGATCTGCAATCCCAGCTACTCAGGAGGCTGAGGCAGGAGAATCACTTGAGCCAGGATGGTGGCGGTTATAGTAAGCTGAGATTGGGCCACCACTGCATTCCATCCTTGGCAACAGAGCATGGCTCAGTCTCAAAAAAAAAGAAAAAAAGAAAAAGGAATAGGGACATTTTCCTGAGGAAGGTCTAGCCCCTCTTCCAGAAGTGAGACTGGGTCACAGCCTTTCAGAGTCCCTCGTGTGCTGGGGCTCCTGTAAGTAGCTCTCTTTCAGCTAATCTTTTCAACCTCCACATGGCTTTCCTCCTTCCAAATGAAGAGCTGACCTGGAACGATGCAGATCCAGATTTTGGGTCAATGAGGTTTATGCATATTGGAAGAGTCTTCTTAATTAAAAAAGAATAAAATCTCACAAATACACGTTTTTTTCTGAAATGGGAGCTTCAGTAGTACCTAACCTAGTCCTGTATTCCAGAGGTCACTCTCAGCTCTAACAATTCCATTATTCTCTCTTTTTCTTTCAACTCTTTCCCTCTTCCTGCCTATTTTGTTTGGGTGTTTGCTTTGGTTTTGCTTTTTGTGTGTGGGTTTTTTCCTATTTTGTTTTGTTTTGAAACAGAGTCTTGCCCAAACTGGAGTGCAGTGGAGAGCAATCTAAGCTCACTGCAGCCTCCACTTCCTGGGTTCAAGCGATTCTCCTGCCTGAGCCTCTCTTGAGTAGCTGGGATTACAGGCATGCACCACCATGCCTGGCTAATTTTTTTGTATTTTTAGTAGATGACAGGGTTTCACCATGTTGGCCAGGCTGGTTTTGAACTCCTGACCTCAAGTGATGCACCTGCCTCGGCCTCCCAAAGTGCTGGGATTACAGGCATGAGCCACCACGACTGGCCCTATGTTTCCATTTTAATATGCATAACCATATTTATGTGTCTATTACACACACACACACACATACATACATACTCCAGTGACAATGGGCACATCTAGTGCCTGGAGCAGGGCTACTAAATATTCTCTGCTGAAAAAAGCAGAGCCCCCCAGAGAAATGGCTGAGCTCAGACGTCAGACAGAAAAAGTGCAAAATGAACCTAGAGTATTTTATTGTTTCAGAAAGTAAGGAAGTCTGGCCAGATGTGGTGGCTCACACCTGTAATCCCACCACTTTGGGAGGCTGAGGCAGACAGATTGCATGAGCCCAGGAGTTTGAGACCAACCTGGGCAACATGCATGGCAAAACCTAACTTTACAAAAAAATATACAAAAAGTAGCCAGGTGTGGTGTTGCATGCTTGTAGTTTCAGCCACTAGGAAGGGTGAGGTAGGAGGAACACTTGAGCCCCCTTGAGCCTGTGGGGTCAGGGCTGCAATAAGCTGTGATAGCACCACTGCACTCCAGCCTAGGAAGTGGAGAAAGACCCTGTCTCAGGGCCAGGTGCAGTGGCTCACGCCTGCAATCCCAGCATTTTGGGAGGCAGAGGTGGGTGGATCACTTGAGGTCAGGAGTTCGAGATCAGCCTGGCCAACATAGTAAAACCCCACCTCTAAAAAGAAAAAAAGACCCTGTCTCAAAAACAGAAAAGATAAAAGTAAGAAAGTTCTAAAAAATTATAGAACTTTATCAGCAGATCTGGAATCGTGTGAGCAACACAATAAGTAGAAATGAATTATAGCCCACTGAATACAACCTGAATCCCTAAGTATAATACAGATAAAAGGAAAAAAGGAAGGAGGGACGGAAGGAATTGTTCATCCTTGCAGCAGAATGGCACCTAAAATATGGAAGAAATGGTAGAATTGGAAAATCACCATTTTGGCCAGACACAGTGGCTCCTGTCTATAATTCCAGTGCTTTGCGAGGCAGAGGTGAGAGGACTGCTTGAGCCCAGGAGTTTGAGACCATATTGGGCAACATAGCAAGACTTCATACCAGAAAGAAAATTTTCCATCATCAGGCTGGAGTGCAATGGCATAATCTCGGCTCACTGCAACTTCTGCCTCCCAGGCTCAAGCGATTCTCTTGCTTCAGCCTCCAGAGTAGCTGGGACTACAGACATGCACCACCATGCCTGGTTAATTTTGTATTTTTAATAGAGATGGGGTTTCTCCATGTTGATCAGGCTGATCTCAAACTCCCAACCTCAGGTGATCCACCCGGCGTCAGCCTCCCAAAGTGTTGGGATTACTGGCATGAGCCACCATGCCTGACCCCTCAAAATTTTTTTATATTATTCAGGCAATTTGTTAAACATTGCCTATATATCATGGTCTGTATTTTATATAAGTGTAAAATTTTACTAATAAAAATGATTTATAGTATTCATAACAACTGTTTCATGCAAGAATATGAGTAGTCAACATTAAGCCCAACTCTATTTTCAGACCAACCATGCAACTGTAGATCAGAGGACACATGACACTTTGCACTTTAATTCCTAAATTTACAGTCAAAGACGTTTTCAGAGGTAAGTATTATGAATTCAATAAGAATCTAAAATAAGTTCTTAAGGCAAATAGCCATAAAACAGAAGAATCCTTAGTTTCTCGTCTTCTGAACACAGATTCACAAATCATTTAGAAAATGAGCCTAGAAGTAAATAGAAACTGCATTTCCCGCCCCCATTCTTGAAGCCAGTCTTTTCCAAAAAATGACGTCAGCCGCACCTGTTGTTGAAGACAGCAATAAAGCCTGAACCTGAAACTCAAGCATTGCTACAGATCAGTTTTCTGGCTTGGGCTGGTCAGAAGTCACTTCACTCAGAATCTTCATTAGTGAATTTTTTTTTTTACTGATATATCAATCTTTTATTTCCTTAAATAGTCTTTTTTTAAAATTTTTTATTGGATTTTAGGTTTTGGGGTACATGAGCATAGCATGCAAGACAGTTGCGTAGGTACACACATGGCAGTGTGCTTTGCTTTTCTTCTCCCCTTCACCCACATTTGGCATTTCTCCCCAGGCTATCCCTCCCCACCTCCCCCTCCCACTGGCCCTCCCCTTTTCCCCCCAATAGACCCCAGTGTTTAGTACTCCCCTTTCTGTGTCCATGTGTTCTCATGTTTCATCACCCGCCTATGAGTGAGAATATGCGGTGTTTCATTTTCTGTTCTTGTGTCAGTTTGCTGAGGATGACGTTCTCCAGATTCATCCATGTCCCTTCAAACTCATCATTTCTGATTGCTGCATAATATTCCGTGGTGTATATGTGCCACATTTTTCCAATCCAGTCTATTATCAATGGGCATTTGGGTTGATTCCAGGTCTTTGCTATTGTAAACAGTGCTGCAATGAACATTCGTGTACATGCGTCCTTATAGTAGAACGATTTACAGACTTTTGGATATATACCCAGTAATGGGATTGCTGGGTCAAATGGAATTTCTATTTCTAAGGCCTTGAGGAATCGCCACACTGTCTTCCACAGTGGTTGAACTAATTTACACTCCCACCAACAGTGTAAAAGTGTTCCTTTTTCTCCACATCCTCTCCAGCATCTGTTGTCTCCAGATTTTTTAATGATCGCCATTCTAACTGGCGTGAGATGGTATCTCCATGTGGTTTTGATTTGCATCTCTCTGATGACCAGTGACGATGAGCATTTTTTCATATGATTGTTGGCCTCATATATGTCTTCTTTCGTAAAGTATCTGTTCATATCCTTTGCCCACTTTTGAATGGGCTTGTTTGTTTTTTTCCTGTAAATCCGTTTGAGTTCTTTGTAAATTCTGGATATCAGCCCTTTGTCAGATGGGTAGACTGCGAAAATTTTTTCCCATTCTGTTGGTTGCCGATCCACTCTAGTGACTGTTTCTTTTGCCGTGCAGAAGCTGTGGAGTTTCATTAGGTCCCATTTGTCTATTTTGGCTTTTGTTGCCAATGCTTTTGGTGTTTTGTTCATGAAGTCCTTGCCTACTCCTATGTCCTGGATAGTTTTGCCTAGATTTCATTCTAGGGTTTTTATGGTGCCAGGTCTTATGTTTAAGTCTTTAATCCATCTGGAGTTAATTTTAGTGTAAGGTGTCAGGAAGGGGTCCAGTTTCTGCTTTCTGCACATGGCTAGCCAGTTTTCCCAACACCATTCGTTAAACAGGGAATCCTTTCCCCATTGCTTGTTTTTGTCAGGTTTATCAAAGATTGTATAGTTGTGTGTATGCTGTGTTGCCTCCAGTGCCTCTGTTTTGTTCCATTGGTCTATATCTCTGTTTTGGTACCAGTACCATGCTGTTTTGATTACTGTAGCCTTGTAGTATAGTTTGAAATCCGGTAGTGTGATGCCCCCCGCTGTGTTCTTTTTGCTTAGAATTGACATAACTATGCGGGCTCTCTTTTGGTTCCATATGAAGTTCATGGTGGTTTTTTCCAGTTCTGTGAAGAAAGTCAATGGTAGCTTGATGGGGATAGCGTTGATTCTGTAAATTACTTTGGGCAGTATAGCCATTTTCACGATATTAATTCTTCCTAACCATGAACATGGAATGTTTCTCCATCTGTTTGTGTCCTCTCTGATTTCGTTGAGCAGTGGTTTGTAGTTCTCCTTGAAGAGGTCCCTTACGTTCCTTGTGAGTTGTATTCCTAGGTATTTTATTCTTTTTGTAGCAATTGCGAATGGCAGTTCGCTCTTGATTTGGCTTTCTTTAAGTCTGTTATCGGTGTAGACGAATGCTTGTGATTTTTGCACATTGATTTTATATCCTGAGACTTTGCTGAAGTTGCTTATCAGTTTCAGGAGTTTTTGGGCAGAGGCGATGGGGTCTTCTAGGTATACTATCATGTCATCTGCAAATAGAGACAATTTGGCTTCCACCTTTCCTATTTGAATGCCCTTTATTTCTTTTTCTTGCCTGATTGCTATGGCTAGAACTTCCAGTACTATATTGAATAGGAGTGGTGAGAGAGGGCACCCTTGTCTAGTGCCAGATTTTAAAGGGAATGCTTCCAGTTTTTGCCCATTCAGTATGATATTGGCTGTTGGTTTGTCGTAAATAGCTTTTATTACTTTGAGATACGTTCCATCGATACCGAGTTTATTGAGGGTTTTTAGCATAAAGGGCTGTTGAATTTTGTCAAATGCCTTCTCTGCGTCAATTGAGATAATCATGTGGTTTTTGTTTTTGGTTCTGTTTATGTGGTGAATTACGTTGATAGACTTGCGTATGTTGAACCAGCCTTTCATCCCTGGGATGAATCCTACTTGGTCATGATGAATAAGTTTTTTGATTTGCTGTTGCAATCGGCTTGCCAATATTTTATTGAAGATTTTTGCATCTATGTTCA
Source organism: Callithrix jacchus (assembly GCF_049354715.1). Taxonomy (NCBI): domain Eukaryota; kingdom Metazoa; phylum Chordata; class Mammalia; order Primates; family Cebidae; genus Callithrix; species Callithrix jacchus. Next base: position 30,511,189 of record NC_133507.1, read on the forward strand.
TTATGGATATTGGCCTGAAGTTTTCTTTTCTCGTTGGGTCTCTGCTGGGTTTTGGTATCAGGATGATGTTGGTCTCATAAAATGATTTGGGAAGGATTCCCTCTTTTTGGATTGTTTGAAATAGTTTTAGAAGGAATGGTACCAGCTCCTCCTTGTGTGTCTGGTAGAATTCGGCTGTGAACCCGTCTGGACCTGGGCTTTTTTTGTGTGTAGGCTCTTAATTGCTGCCTCGACTTCTGACCTTGTTATTGGTCTATTCATAGTTTCAGCTTCCTCCTGGTTTAGGCTTGGGAGGACACAGGAGTCCAGGAATTTATCCATTTCTTCCAGGTTTACTAGTTTATGTGCATATACTTGTTTGTAATATTCTCTGATGATGGTTTGAATTTCTGTGGAATCTGTGGTGATTTCCCCTTTACCATTTTTTATTGCATCTATTTGGTTGTTCTCTCTTTTATTTTTAATCAGTCTGGCTTGTGGTCTGTCTATTTTGTTGATCTTTTCAAAAAACCAGCTCTTGGATTTATTGATTTTTTGAAGGGTTTTCGTGTCTCAATCTCCTTCAGCTCAGCTCTGATCTTAGTTATTTCTTGTCTTCTGCTGGGTTTTGAGTTTTTTTGATCTTGCTCCTCTAGCTCTTTTAATTTTGATGATAGGGTGTCAATTTTGGATCTCTCCATTCTTCTCATATGGGCACTTATTGCTATATACTTTCCTCTAGAGACTGCTTTAAATGTGTCCCAGAGGTTCTGGCACGTTGTGTCTTCGTTCTCATTGGTTTCGAAGAACTTCTTTATTTCTGCCTTCATTTCGTTGTTTACCCAGTCAACATTCAAGAGCCAGTTGTTCAGTTTCCATGAAGCTGTGCGGTTCTGGGTGGGTTTCTGAATTCTGAGTTCTAACTCGATTGCACTATGGTCTGAGAGGCTGTTTGTTATGATTTCAGTTGTTTTGCATTTGTTGAGCAGTGCTTTACTTTCAATTATGTGGTCAATTTTAGAGTAGGTGTGATGTGGTGCTGAGAAGAATGTGTATTCTGTGGATTTGGGGTGGAGAGTTCTGTAAATGTCTATCAGGTTTGCTTGCTCCAGGTCTGAGTTCAAGCCCTGGATATCCTTGTTGATTTTCTGTCTGGTTGATCTGTCTAGTATTGACAGTGGAGTGTTAAAGTCTCCCACTATTATTGTGTGGGAGTCTAAGTCCTTTTGTAAGTCATTAAGAACTTGCCTTATGTATCTGGGTGCTCCTGCATTGGGTCCATGTATGTTTAGAATCGTTAGCTCTTCTTGTTTTATTGATCCTTTTACCATTATGTAATGGCCTTCTTTTTCTCTTTTGATCTTTGTTGCTTTAAAGTCTATTTTATCAGAGATGAGAATTGCAACTCCTGCTTTTTTTTTGCTTTCCATTAGCTTGGCAAATCTTCCTCCATCCCTTTATTTTGAGCCTTTGTGTATCCTTGCATGTGAGATGGGTTTCCTGGATACAGCACACTGATGGGTTTTGGATTTTTATCCAATTTGCCAGTCTGTGTCTTTTGATTGGTGCGTTTTGTCCATTTACATTTAGGGTTAATATTATTATGTGTGAATTTGATACTGCCATTTTGATGCTAAGTGGCTGTTTTGCCTGTTAGTTGTTGTAGATTCTTCATTATGTTGATCCTCTTTAGCATTCAGTGTGATTTTGGAATGGCTGGTACTGGTTGTTCCTTTCTATGTGTAGTGCCTCTTTCAGGAGCTCTTGTAAAGCAGGTCTGGTGGTGACAAAATCTCTGAGTACTTGCTTGTTCGCAAAGGATTTTATTCTTCCTTCACTTCTGAAGCTCAGTTTGGCTGGATATGAAATTCTGGGTTGAAATTTCTTTTCTTTCAGAATGTTGAATATTGGCCTCCACTCTCTTCTGGCTTGTAGTGTTTCTGCTGAGAGATCTGCTGTGAGTCTGATTGGCTTCCCTTCGTGGGTGACCCGACCTTTCTCTCTGGCTGCCCTTAGTATTCTCTCCTTTATTTCAACCCTGTTGAATCTGATGATTATGTGCCTTGGGGTTGCTCTTCTTGCGGAATATCTTTGTGGTGTTCTCTGTATTTCCTGCAATTGAGTGTTGGCCTGTCTTGCTAGGTGGGGGATATTTTCCTGGATGATGTCCTGAAGAGTATTTTCCAGCTTGGATTCATTCTCTTCGTCCCCTTTTGGTACACCTATCAAACGTAGGTTAGGTCTTCTCACGTAGTGTCACATTTCTTGGAGACTTTGTTCATTCCTTTTTGCGCTTTTTTCTCTGATCTTGGTTTCTTGTTTTATTTCATTGAGTTGGTCTTCGACTTCAGATATTTTTTCTTCTGCTTGGTCAATTCGGCTATTGAAACTTGTGTTTGCTTCGCGAAGTTCTCGTGTTTTTCAACTCCTTTAATTCATTCATTTTCCTCTCTAAGTTATCCATTCTTGTTATCATTTTTTGAATCTTTTTTCAAATCTTTTTTCAAGGTTTTTAGTTTCCTTGCATTGATTTAATTTATGATCTTTTAGCTCACAAAAGTTTCTCATTATCCATCTTCTGAAGTCTAATTCCGTCATTTCGTCACAGTCATTCTTTGTCCAGCTTTGTTCCCTTGCTGGTGAGGAGTTTTGGTCCTTTCTAGGAGGCGAGGTGTTCTGGTTTCGGGTGTTTTCCTCTTTTTTGCACTGGTTTCTTCCCATCTTTGTGGATTTGTCCGCTGGTCGTCTGCGTAGTTGTTGACTTTTTCGATTGGGTCTCTGAGTGGATACCCAGAATGTTGATGATGAAGTATTTCTGTTGCTTGGTTTTCCTTCTACCAGTCTAGCCCCTTTGCTGTATGACTGCTGAGGTCCGCTCCAGACCCTGCTAGTCCGGGGTGCACCTCTAGCAGCTGTGGCACAGCGAGGGATGCTACCAGTTTCTTTTTCTGCTCTCTTTGTCCCAGGATGATACCTGCCTTATGTCAGTCTTTTGGATATAGAGGGGTCAGGGAGCTGCTTGAGGAGACAGTTTGTACTTTATAGGGGCTTAATTGCTGAGCTGTGAGCTCTGTTGTTCATTCAGGTCTGTTAGGCTGCTATGTTTGATTCTGCAGCAACAGAGCTCATTAAAAAATTCTTTTTTTTTCTCAAATGCTCTGTGTTGAGGGGTTTCGGCTTTATTTTTGGATGTCCGTTGAGGTCCTGCCCAGCTAGGACGCAGACTAGCCACTGTTTGGCTGCCGAGGCTCTGCCCTGCTGTTGTGTGATTCGCCCTGTTCCTGCAGGCTCTGCTGTGGTCTCCGCCATGCCCTGCAGTGGAGTCTTTCTGTTGTAGCGGGTTGCCTCGGCAATGGCAGGGTGCGTCAGCAGTGGGCGTGTATCTCAGTAGGGACGGGTTGCCTTGGCAATGGCAGGGTGCGTCAGCAGTGGGCGTGTATCTCAGTAGGGACGGGTTGCCTCGGCAATGGCAGGCTGCGTCAGCAGTGGGCGTGTATCTCAGTAGGGACAGGTTGCCTTGGCACCGGCTGGCTGCCTCAGCAATGGGCATGTATCTCAGTTGGGGCGGGTTGCCTTGGTAATGGTGGACGCCCCTCCCCCTCAGAGCATCTCGGGCCGTCTGCCCGGGGCTTGTTTGAAATCGCGCTTTTGTTCGTCCCACTGGGCCAACCCTAACGCTCTGTCCCTGCGATCCCCTGGCTGGCCCACTGTCCAAGTCTAGCTGAGTCTCAAGTCCAGCCCTCTCACGACTCCTGTTGCCAGTTCAACGGGGCACCCGGACAAGCGCGCCCTGTGGGGAGCGCTGGGTAGGGCCGGCCACCGCCACCCCAGCTGCCGGCTTCGCCAGACGGAGGTTCTGCCTGGCGTCCCGTGTCTCTTCTTCACTTGGGAATTTCCCCGTTCCGTGGGCAACAAAAATCAGTCTGGAAATGCAGCTCAGACTCACCTTTCCGTGGACACAATGTGAGCTCCAATCCTGGGTTGTTCTCACAGCACCATCTTGAGTCCTCCCTCTTCATTAGTGAATTTAAGCGAGTGTGCATTAGCACTATCTTCTCTTTCAGCTCTGCAATCGTTTCTGATAGAGGTACATCGTGAATATCCAACTCTGATGCATTTACTATGGCTTTTGTTTTTCAGAGAAAGCACACCATTTTGTTACTGAAAAGGCAGAAGTAACCTCTCAAAGCAGCCAGGGCAGCATAGGTAGAATACAGATGGACACCAATGGGAATCCCACAGGAACCACAGAACAAAAGGCTGTAAGTACTCCCTTTGAGTGAACCTTCAATGCCAACTAGGAAGGGCTCTTCCAAAACGATGTTATTTGTAACTCTGAAGAAGACAGAGGAACCGCGACAGGTCCCAGGCGAGATGCACTGAATCAGCGAGCATTGCGTGGCAATGTGTGCACTGAAACACAATGCACCACTCAGGCTGCAGCCAAGACGGTCACTGCTGGCCGGCAGCCAGATCCTCAGCCTCCAGCCCTGCGGGGCTGAGCAGCGAGGACCCATTCACCACCTGAGTATCCCACTTCATGGAGGTTGTAAAAGAAGCTTCGTCAGTCGTCCTCTCAGTGCCATCAAAAAAGTCAACCTGGGGCTGCGTTGCAGCCGGCACCTCCCCCCTCAAAATTTTTAATTAGCTCAGAGCAGTGATGTACACCTGTAGTCCCAGCCACTTGAGTGGCTGAGGCTAGAGGATTACTTGAGCCCAAGAAGTTAAGGCTGCAGTGAGTTGTGATCATGCCACTGCACTCCAGCCTAGATTTGAGACACAGTCAAAAAAGGGAGGAAGAAAGGAGGGGAGGGAGGGAGGGAGGAAGGAAGGAAGGAAGGAAGGAAGGAAGGGAAGGAGGGGAAGGAGGGGAAAGGAAGAAAGGAAAAAAAAAGGTGGGAAGGGGAGGAGGAGGGGAAGGGGGAGGGAAGGAAGGAAGGGAGGGAGGGAGAAGGGTGGGAGAGATGGGAAGGGAAGGAAGTAGGAAAGAAGAGAGAAAGAAAGTGGGGAAGGGGAGGGGGGAAGGGAAGAGGGGGAATGGAAGAGGGGAAAGGAAGGAATGGAGGAAGTAAGGAAGGAAAGCATTTGATAGTTGTATTTTACAAAATATTTTCCAACAATTCTTACACTATATACTATTTTTTATAATGTGGCTTTGACAAGTTTTCATTAGAAGTTGGGATCTCCATCTCCACCTCTTAAAATTAGGAGGTGTTTTTTGTTACTGTTGGGACCAACAGAGTATGGCATAAATGATGCCATGTGACTTCCAGAATCTTTCATTTATTCCCTGGAATACTTACCTCAGCAGTTGAGGTCAATGGGAAGAGGCCTAACCCGCCATAAGGAAAGCACCAGCTGAGCCCTGTGACTGTATTGAGAGCATCCCCTGGTGGCCTGACAGCTGCAGCTTTGCCTTTATTGTGACAAGGACCTCATGAGACCCCGAGCAGAACTGCCCAGCTGGGCCCTGCCCAGACCCGTAACCCACAGACTCTGGGAGGGATCACACATTTTTATTTTGTTTTAAGCCACTACGTTTTGGGATATTTGCTACATGGCAATAAATGGAACAGCGACCATGAGAGCAATAGGTTCGAGAAAAGTCCTCAGCAGATACAAGTAAAGTTTTAAGGAGGAGTCAAGACTTAAATAAAGTGTCTCCTCTCCAAATATTTGTTAATTACTAAGGGAAAAATGGTAACTTCACAATGCAAATTCTGGCAGGAATCAAGTTAAAGTGATCAAAGTCAGTAACATCGTATTAAGACAAATTAACATAGTATGCAAATGTGTAACAGCTGGCTGGTGGGGCATCGATTTGTAATATTTGCTGACTTTTGTGCGGTAAAAATTTCTACAAGCTGGTTGTATGACTCATGCCTGTAATCCAAGCACTTTGGGAAACTGAGGCAGGAGACTGAGTTGAGGTCAGGTCTTTGAGACAGGCTGGGCAGTAGAGCAAGATCCCAATCCCAGCTGTGGGACACTGGGTAAAGAGAGTGTTTGAGGTTTGTGGTGGTGTTGTTTTTGTTCGTTTTGTTTTTTTGAGTCTGGGTCTCGATTTGTTGGGTTGCCTAAAGTACAGTGGTGTGATCTCAGCTGACTGCAACCTCCACTTCCTGCACTCAAGTCATCCTCCTACCTCAGCCTTCTGAGTAGCTGAGACCACAGGCATGCCCCACCATACCCAGCCAATTTTTGTATTTTTAGTAGAGATGAGGTCTCACCATGTTGCCCAAGCTGGTCTCGAATTCCTAGGCTCAGGCAATCCATTCATCTTGGCCTCCCAAAGTGCTGGGATTACAGACGTGAGCCCCTGTGCCTGGCCTGTTAACAGTTTTCTGTACTATTCTTGCAACTTGTTTTGAAATTATTTCAAAATGATCAGATAAATGCTCCATGGACATTTAGTTCAATAGGACTAGGCCATGAGAAATAAAGGCAAGAAAGAAGAACTGGACACAGGCAATACTGTTGCTGGTTCACTTTGCCAAGTCGGAGATGACAGCAAGTTCAGGCCAGAGGCTGTCTGCATCTGCCTGTGCTGGAGATCCCCTGAAGCCATGGAAACTTGCTACAGAAGTCCATTCTGCTAAAGTCCATCTTTACCAACTGTTAAATATAAGTTAGTGGGTTGGGACCTTAAAGAGTTCTTCAGGGATTTGGTAAGGCATTGAATCACCTGCAGAGTTAGACAGGACCCTAGAGGCTGTCTTCTTACCCCCAGGCACAGCCTGTGGTTGCTGACTCCTGGTGGGCAAAACTTTTCCCAGGTCTACGAACCAAATGGTGATAAACTAGGAGTGGAGAGAGGGCTCACCACTGCCTGAGAGCTCAGGTGCAGGTCACAGAAGATGGATAAGAAGACATTTACCTCCACCTGCGACTTTTTTTTTGAGATGGAATTTTGCTCTTATTGCCCAGGCTGGAATGCAGTGGTGTGATCTCAGCTAACAGCAAACTCTGCCTCCCAGGTTAGAGTGATTCTCCTGCCTCAGCCTCCAGAGTAGCTAGAATTACAGACATGCACCACCACGCCTGAATAAGTTTGTAGTTTTAGTAGAGATTAGGTTTTCCCATGTTGATCAGGTTGGTCTCAAATTTCTGACATCAGGTGATCCACCCACCTCAGCCTTCCAAAGTGCTGGGATTACAGGAGTGAGCTACCACACCCAGCCCCACCTGTGGCTTTTAAGTAGTTCTTTGATCCCCTGCCATCCTTGAGTTGAGTGAGGACAGGGCTGACTTCTTGCATCCTTCTCCCAAGGCCAGGCAAGGAGCTGCACTCCGATCACATGAGGTCTTTTATTTGGGTGGCTCTGCTCTACTGCCCCCTGCCTCAGCAGCTGACTGAGCACACACAGAGACACCCACTCATTCAATGCATTGTTTATTGAACACGGACTGGGTTTGGGCTCAGGCACTGAGTTAGCATCATGTGTGAAACAATCAGAAACAATCATGAGTGCCTGCCCACGTGGGGGTTTCAGTCTGGCTGAGCGAGACTGTAAACACAGAAGTAAATGTACAATTATAAATTGTGATTAGAGGCAAGATGGAAAAGGGCAAGGGTTCCTGAGAGGAACAGGGCAGGCACAGGAAAACCCCTGAGACAGTGACAGGAACCTGAAACTTGAAGGGTAAACAGGAACAGGTGAGACAAAGGGGAAAAAAGAAACATGCTTGCTGGGCACAGTGGCTCACCAGCACTCTAGGATGCTGAGGCGGGCAGATAATGAAGTCAAGAGATTGATACCACCCTGGCCAACATGATGAAACCTGTCTCTATTAAAAATACAAAAATTAGCCAGGTGTGGTGGCACATGCCTGTAATACCAGCTACTCAAGAGGCTGAGGCAGGAGAATCACTTGAACCTGGGAGGCAGAGGTTGCAGTGAGCTGAGATCACATTACTGCACTCCAGTCTGGCAACAGAGACCTCATCTTAAAAAAAAAGAACGTTCCAGGGAGAGAGAAGGAGAAAAGACCCAGGTATGGTATAGAGCTGGGGACATCTGAGGAATAAAAGGCCTCTGGGGTGGGGGGCCCTTGGGGTGACTGGGAGAGGAAGGTGCTGGAAGGGATCCAGATTAAATCAGATGCTGTGTACCCTGTGGAGACACTGGTGTTCCTCTGATTGCACTGGGTTGTAAGCAAAGAAGTAACCTGATTTAATTTGATATTTAAAAAGTCAGGCTGGGCAAGGTGGCTCATGCCTGTAATCCCAGAACTTTGGGAGGCCCAGGCTGGTGAATCATGAAGTCAGGAGTTTAAGACCAGCCTGGCCAACATGGCGAAACTCCATCTCTACCAAAAATACAAAAAAATTAGCTGAGCATGGTGGTGCACCTGTAATCCCAGCTACTTGGGAGACTGAGGCAGGAGAATCACTTAAACCTGGGAGGTGGAGGGTGCAATGACCCAAGATCATGCCATTGCACTCCAGCCTGGGTGACAGGGTGAGACTCTGTCTCAATACAATAAAAGTCATTCTACTCTGTAAAGAATGAGCTGGAGGAGGCAAAGGGAAGAAAGGGGAGATCACCGAGGAGGCTGTTGTCATAACTCAGGTTGGGGCATGGTGGCTTGGACTTGGTAGCAATGTGCAGGCAGAGTGCCACTGTTTGGATCCAGATGCAGGGTGTGTTCTGATTTAGGGAGTGAGGGACAGCACAGCATCAAGACTTTCGTTGAAAATTTCTGCTTTGAGCAACTGGGTGGAATGTACAGAGGTGTCTTTTACAAGATATGGGAAAGGCCAGGGAAAGGTTTAAAGGGCTGAGTGTGGTGGTTCATGTCAGTAATCCCAGCACTTTGGGAGAATGAGGCAGGAGGATCACTTGAGACCAGGAGTTGGAGACCAGCCTGGGCAACATAGCAAGACACTCATTAGAAAAATTAAAGTAAAGAAAAAGAAAGGTTCAAATGGAAGAGATTGAGGGTTTAGAATTGTACCTCCTCAGCTTCAGAGATTCCTTTGAGCTCTTCAAGTACATAAATAAATGTGGGAATCATTAACAAATAAATGGTATGAAAAGGCAAGGGAATGGATGAGACCACCCAGGAAAAGAGAACACAGAGAGAAGAGAAATAAAGAGGACAGAGTTAAAGAGATCAGAACAGGCCAGGTGTGGTGGCTCACACTTGTAATCCCAGCATTTTGGGAAGCCAGGGTGGGTGAATCACTTGAGATCAGGAGTTTGAGCCCAGCCTGACCAACAAGATGAAACTCATTCTCTACTAAAAATATAAAAATCAGCTGGGCATGGTGGCACACACCCGTAATCCTAGCTACTTGGGAGGCTGAGTCAGGAGAATTGCCTGAACCTGAGAGGCGGAGGTTGCAGTGAGCCAAGATGGCACCATTGCCCTCCAGCCTGAGTGTCAAGAGCAAAACTCCATCTTGAAAGAAAAATTCTTAATTAATTAATTAATTAATTATTTTAAAAGACGGGGTTTCATCATGTCTGTCAGGCTGGTCTTGAACGCCCAACCTCAGGTGATCCTTTCATCTTGGGAGGATCCAAAGTGCTTGGATTACAGGTGTGAGCCACCACGTCTGGCCAAAAAATAATTTTTTTAAGAAAGAGATCAGAATAGAAGAGAGCCCAGGACTGAGGCCTGAGGACACAGCACAGAGGTGAGAGAGGAGAGATTCTGAAGTAGAGAAACTGGAAGCGATGGACACAGAGCAGAGAAAATCAAGAGGGCTAATGCTGCTGTAGCTGAGGGAGAATGTTCCAGAAGATGAAGCTAGTCAGCCAGCCAAGTGCTTCTCACATGGTCGCTCTGTACCCAGGCCATTGATTTGATGGGGACATGGAGCTGATTCAAGAATGGGTGAGTGGTGGTGGCAGTGCATGCGGGAAGGCAGCTCGTGGAGGATGGCTAGTTTCTCCTCACTCTGTAGTCACATCCACTATGAACTTATCCCATCTCTTCTTCCAGATTGCCATGAAAATATTTTTCTCAATCTCCAACAGGCTACTGTACTTGCAGGAAGAGGAGGAACCCAGGTCAGCCTCAGGGCAGGGGTTGGGAATGAGTCAGGGAGCCTGAGGGGACATCTGAGGCTTGAAGAGCAGTCTCCCCAGTACAGCAGCAAGGATTAACCAGCCATGATAAGAAGGAACCCAGAGAAAATATCAAGGCATTAGCTTCAAGCCTCCTCAGATGCAAACATGAGCTGTGGGCTGGAAGGTGGGCAGGGAGCCTGGGATGACATGAGACACTCACTTGATAGAGTTGATGGCCAGCTTCTTGAGGGTTCTCAGGCCAGCCTTCATCCTCCCAATGTTCATGAAGACCTCACAGAAATTGTAGGATCAGAGCTGATCACCATGGGGCACCCGATGGCCATCAGAGTAGCTGCAGGGTGGTTTCTCAAATCAGACACCAGTTTCAGAACCTGACCAGTAGGAGGCAAGGGAAAAAGATGAACTCTGAGTCCTAAAAAGAGTAGTCACAAGTGAATGAGACCCGGAGCCCCATCAGCTCCCTTCATCTCCCCATTGTTATCTCCCTAAAATGGGGATGACTTCTGGGCAGTCACAAGGAGAACAGGGCCAGTCCCCATGTGTCTCCTCCTGTTTCATCAGCACCACAAATACTCAGTCACTTCTGGTCCTGCTCAGAGAAGAGCTAACTGAATGCAGACACAAAAGACCCCAGGAAGCATTGGCCACCCCTGTGTCCTTTTTGCTCTGTCTGCAGTTTTGCCCAAAATTCCACCCCACTGGGGACCCTCACAGCTGCCGAATTCTTCCTGGTGGATTAAGCAAAAGGCCCCTTTGGAATGACTTTACTAACAGGTGGGAGAGTGGACATATTTTGGTAACAAGAGAGTTAAGGAAAGAGAAGTTATATGGAAAAAAGTTTAAGGGGGCAGAAATTGCGGTTAGGGGAGATCACATGAGATCAGCCGCTTGAGCCACACATACCTGGTTAGAAATGGGACAGATTTCTATGGGGATGTCCTTTTTCCACGAGTAAACCCTGAGGGCGGGGTGTTTGCTCAAAGCAAATTCATGTCCGATCCTGGTAGTGTTTAGCATTAAAGCATTCAGAATGTTCTTGTCTATGGAAGTGCCCTGCCAGTCTGAAGACATGGGAATGGTCTTCCATGGGGGATGGATGGGTCTGAACCCCCAGAACATCTTCAAATAAACAGTCCCACAAGCATTAAAATGAAAATAAATTAACACAAATACACACACACACGTGCACAGTTTCCTTTTAACAATGCTAAAAAGAGGTATGATACGGCTTTATTAATCATCTAATTTATTAATCATTCTAATGAGAAAGTTGAAACTTAATAGCTTTTATGAATTGACCAAAAATATTCACCTTGTAAGTAGCAAAACCAACTTTTAAACCTTGGTCTCTCTGACCTCACAGTCCACATTTAAAAAAAAATCTTTCTCTCTATAACCCAGGCTGAAGTGCAATGGCAGGATCTCAGCTCACTGCAACTTCTGCCTCCCAGATTCAAGCGATTCTCCTGCCTCAGCCTTCCTAGAAGCTGGGATTCCAGATGCCCACCACCACACCCAGCTATTTTTTGTATTTTGAGTAGAGATGGGGTTTTACAATGTTGGCCAGGCTGGTCTCAAACTCCTGACCTCAGATGGTCCACGCATCTCAGCCTCCTAAGGTGCTGGGATTACAGATGTGAGCCACTGCACCTGGCTTTGGGACTCTTATATTTATAATCTTTACAATAAGGTGTTACAAGGTTCTCTTGTTTACAACATCAGTATAAGTACCTGTATGTGACGACTGTAAACATTCTTGTGGCCTCCTCCCCTGCTGTCCCCATTGTGCCTTTCTTGCAGCTAAGGCCCTCAGTAGAGGGTGAAAGGTCAGATGTGGCTTCTCCAGACTCCCTTACAGCTAAACTAGCCTTAACACTGGCCTGGGAGGTTACTTGTTGGGGAGCTTTAGGGGATTCCTCCCTGATAAAAGGAGATGCACTGTGGGGCTGTCTTCTATTTTTTTCACTAGATATGGTCACCCTGAATGTGATTCACCATCCGACAACCAAGTGGGGCAGAATCACCCACAAAATGGGCATAGCAGAGATTCCTTCTTCTTTTTTTTTTTTTTCTGAGACAGAGTCTCACTCAGCCCAGGCTGGAGTGCAGTCACACAATCTTGGCTCACTGCAACCTCAGCCTTTCAGGCTTCAGTTCAAGCAATTCTCTTGCCTCAGCCTCCGTAGTAGCTGGGATTACAGGCACATGCCACCATACCCAGGTAATTTTTGTATTTTCAGTAGAGACAGGGTTTCACCTGTTGGCCATGCTGGTCTTGAACTCCTGACTTCGTGATCCACCTGCCTCGGCCTCCCAAAGTGCTGGGATTACAGGTGTGAGCCACCGCACCCTGCCCAGAGATTGCTTCTTATGTAAGATAACAAATGTCCTTATTGTAAAATCTGTGGGATGCATTCTTGCAGCCATAAGCATTCTAATGGATTCACACATAAAATATGAAAATTTGTCTAGGTATAGTGGCTCACACCTGTAATGGCAGCATTTTGGGAGGCTGAGGCAGGAGGATTGCTTGAGCCCAAGAGTTCAAGACCAGCCTGGGCAACATAGAGAAACCCTGTCTCTACAAAACTTATGGCCAGGTGCAGGTGGCCTGTAATCCCAGCACTTTGGGAGGCCAAGGTGGGCAGATCATGAGGTCAGGAGTTCGAGACCAGTCTGGCCAATATAGTGAAACCCCATCTCTACTAAAAATACAAAACATTAGCCAGGCATGGTGGCACATGCCTGTAGTCCCAGATACTCAGGAAGCTGAGGCAGGAGAAATGCTTGAACCCAGGAGGCAGAGGTGGCAGTGAGCAGAGATCATGCCACTACACTCCAATCTGGATGACAGAGTGAGACTCCATCTCAAGAAAAAAAAAAAGAAGTACAGAAATTAGCCAAAAATTGCATGATGGTGTGTGCCTGCAGTCCCATCTACTTGGGAGGCTGAGGTTTAGGATCACTTGAACCCAGAAGGTAAATGGAGGCTGTTGTGAGCCATGGTCATGCCACTGCTCTCTGGCCTGGGTGTTGGAGTGAGACCCTGTCTCAAAATATGTATATGAACATTCCACTCTTCTGGTAGAAATAAAACTCAAGAATTTCCATCGCTACCTAGCACATATATTTTTCTGAATTTTCACTGGTTTTTAAAGATTTCTTCTTCTTTTTAAAAATAAGGACATGGCTTTGAGGTATTAAATACTCAAGTCCTGACAAAGTTATCTCCAAGGATCATACAACTTGAAACTTGCTAGGTCCTGTATTGCAACATTTTGAACTGTCAGAATTATTTCACACACATATAATTTTTCCCAACTAGACCACAAATTCTTCAAGGTTAACAACCCCCTCCCCTTCAAACAATTCTTCTGCTCTCCTAGAGCAGACTTTGATCTAAATTGGATCTAAATTGACTGGAAAGGTCAGGAAAAAGATTACTGTAGAGTCTCTTCCTCTAGAGATGGTATGATAAAGCAGAGCCTGCGTCTGGGTAGGAGACGAAGCTGCCCACCACTCTCTCCACCCTGCCTTCCTATTCTGAGGGTGACAGGTGGAATGCTGCAGAGAGCTGCTCTCCTTGTCCCAGCATCCATGTAAACAGCCTCCCCTGAAGGACAGTCACAGTAGCTCACACCTACAATCTTAGCACTTTGGGAGGCTGAGGCGGGTGGGTCACCTGAGGTCAGGAGTTCAAGACCAGCCTGGCCAACATGGTAAAACCCTGTCTCTATTAAAAAAAAAAAAAAACAGGCCGGGTGCGGTGGCTCAAGCCTGCAATCTCAGCACTTTGGGAGGCCGAGGTGGGTAGATCACGAGGTCAAGAGATCGAGACCATCCTGGTCAACATGGTGAAACCCCATCTCTACTAAGAATACAAGAAATTAGCTGGGCATGGTGGCACGTGCCTGTAATCCCAGCTACTCAGGAGGCTGAGGCAGGAGAATTGCCTGAATCCAGGAGGTGGAGGTTGCTGTGAGCCGAGATCATGCCATTGCACTCCAGCCTGGGTAACAAGACCAAAACTCTGTCTCAAAAAAAAAAAAAAAACACAAAAAACCAAAAAACCAACAACACAGCCTCCCCTCCGAAATCTTCCTTTGGATCCGAAATTGCAGCCATGATCTTGCTTGTTAGGTTTACACATTTTATGGACTGGAATATGGAAGGGCTAAGATGACTGAAAAAGCCCGGGAAGGAGTTCTGGGGAAGAAAGATGGGACTGGACTAATGGTAGTTCAGGAGGAACACCAGCCAGGGCCTGCATGGGGCAGGGCAGGGTTTCCTTTCCTGCAATAATGAGGGACAAAACATCCTAAGACAAGGAGAAGTCCTGGTTCTCCTCCCCCTTCTGCCTATTTCCAGCTCTGTGGCTTTGGGCCGATCAGTTAACCTCTCAAGCACAATTCACTCGGAAGATGGAGAGCTTAAGACAGGGTTCCAGTGTTTAGTACTCCCCTCTCTGTGTCCATGTGTTCTCATTTTTCATCACCCGCCTTTGAGTAAGAATATGCGGTATTTCATTTTCTGTTCTTGTGTCAGTTTGCTGAGAATGATATTCTCCAGATTCATCCATGTCCCTACAAACGACACAAACTCATCATTTCTGATTGCTGCATAATATTCCATGGTGTATATGTGCCACATTTTCCCAATCCAGTCTATCATCGATGGGCATTTGGGTTGATTCCAGGGGTCTATAGGGGGGAAAGGGGAGGGCCAGTGGGAGGGGGAGGTGGGGAGGGATTGCCAGGGGAGAAATACCAAATGTGGGTGAAGGGGAGAAAGCAAACAAAACACACTGCAATGTGTGTACCTATGCAACTGTATTGCATGCTCTGCACATGTACCCCAAAACCTAAAATGCAATAAAAAAAAGACAGGGTTCCAATTTATATATATTATATATATGCATCAAAATATCACATGTGGCCAGGTGTGGTGGCTCACACCTGTAATTTCAGCGCTTTGGGAGATCTAGGTGGGCAGATCATTTGAAGTTGGAAGTTCAAGACCAGCCTGGCCAACAAAGTGAAACCCTGCCTCTACGAAAAATTCAAAAAATTAGCCAGGTGGGTATCAGGACCCTGCAATCCCAGCTACTAAAGATGTTGAAGCATGAGAATCACTTGAACCTGGAGGCAACATTTACAATGAGCTGAAATCGCACCACTGAATTCCAGCCTTGGCTACAGAGTAAGATTCAGTCTGAAAACGTTTTCTTTCTGTGGCTCAAGCCTGTAATCCCAACTCTTTGGGAGACAGAGGTGGGTGAATTAATTGAGGTCAGGAGATCAAGAGCAGTCTGACCAATACAGTGAAACTCCATCTATACTAAAAACATAAAAATTAGTCAGACATGGTGGTACATGCCAGTAATCCCAGCTACTCCAGCAGCTGAGGCAGGAGAATCACTTGAATCGAGGAGGCAAGGTTGAAGTGAGCTAAGATCTCACCACTGCCCTGCAGCCTGGGTGAAGAGTGAGACTCCGTCTCAAAAATTTTTCTTTTCTTTTTTTTTTTAAATTTCAGATTACAGAATTTTTTGTTCAAGTATGTGACTCAGTCAGGTTACAAAATTTATACCTAACTTCATTGATTTAACACGTGTATCTCTTTTATCTTTAACTGAAAATCTGGGTTATAACAACATTATTTGTTATTTTATATACATATGCAATTTTTTTAAAAATTGCATTTTAGGTTTTAGGGATCATGTGCAGAACTTGCAAGATAGTTGCATAGGTACACACATGGCAGTGTGTTTTGCTGCCTTCCTCCCCTTCACCCACATTTGGTACTTCTCCCCAGGCTATCCCTCACCAGCTCCCAACCCGCGCTGTCTCTCCCCTATTCCCTGCAATAGACCCTAGTGTGTAGTGCTCCCTTCCTGGTGTCCTTGTGGTCTCATTGTTAATCACCCACATATGAGCGAGAATATGTGGTATTTCATTTTCTGTTCTTCGGTCAGTTTGCTGAGAATGATGTTTCCAGATTCATCCACGTTTCTACAAAGGACATGAACTCATCATTTTTGATTGCTGCATAATATTCCATGGTATATATGTGTCACATTTTCCCAGTCCAGTCTATCATGGATGGGCATTTGGGTTGGTTCCAGGTCTTTGCTATTGCAAACAGTGCTGCAATAAACATTCGTATGCATGTGTCCTTATAGTAGAACGATTTGTAATCCTTTGGATATATACACAGTAATGGAATTGCTGGGTCAAATGGACTTTCTATTTCTTTTTTTCTTTTTAATTGCATTTTAGGTTTGGGGGTACATGTGCAGAACATGCAAGACAGTTGCATAGGTACACACATGGCAGTGTGTTTTGCTTTCTTTCTCCCCTTCACCCACATTTGGCATTTCTCCCCAGGCTATCCCTCCCAAACTCCCCTCCCACTGGCCCTCCCCATTTCCCCCCAGTAGACCCCAGTGTTTAGTACTCTTCTCTCTGTGTCCATGCATTCTCATTTTTCATCACCCACCTATGAGTGAGAATATGCGGTGTTTCGTTTTCTGTTCTTGTGTCAGTTTGCTGAGGATGATGTTCTCCAGATCCATCCATGTCCCTACAAATGACACAAACTCATCATTTCTGATTGCTGCATAATATTCCATGGTGTATATGTGCCACATTTTTCCAATCCAGTCTATCATCAATGGGCATTTGGATTGATTCCAAGTCTTTGCTATTGTAAACAGTGCTGCAATAAACATTCGTGTACATGTGTCCTTATAGTAGAAGGACTTATAGCCTTTTGGATATATACCCAGTAATGGGATTGCTGGGTCAAATGGAATTTCTATTTCTAAGGCCTTGAGGAATCGCCACACTGTCTTCCACAGTGGTTGAACTAATTTACACTCCCACCAACAGTGTAAAAGTGTTCCTTTTACTCCACATCCTCTCCAGCATCTGTTGTCTCCAGATTTTTTAATGATCGCCATTCTAACAGGCATGAGATGGTATCTCAATGTGGTTTTGATTTGCATCTCTCTGATGACCAGTGACGATGAGCATTTTTTCATATGATTGTTGGCCTCATATATGTCTTCTTTCGTAAAGTGTCTGTTCATATCCTTTGCCCACTTTTGAATGGGCTTGTTTGTTTTTTTCCTGTAAATCTGTTTGAGTTCTTTGTAAATTCTGGATATTAGCCCTTTGTCAGATGGGTAAACTGCAAAAATTTTTTCCCATTCTGTTGGTTGCTGATTCACTCTAGTGACTGTTTCTTTTGCCGTGCAGAAACTGTGGAGTTTAATTAGGTCCCATTTGTCTATTTTGGCTTTTGTTGCCAATGGTTTTGGTGTTTTGTTCATGAAGTCCTTGCCTACTCCTATGTCCTGGATAGTTTTGCCTAGATTTCCTTCTAGGGTTTTTATTGTGCCGGGTCTTATGTTTAAGTCTTTAATCCATCTGGAGTTAATTTTGGTGTAAGGTGTCAGGAAGGGGTCCAGTTTCTGCTTTCTGCACATGGCTAGCCAGTTTTCCCAACACCATTTGTTGAACAGGAAATTCTTTCCCCATTGCTTGTTTTTGACAGGTTTATCAAAGATTGTGTGGTTGTAGATATGTTGTGTTGCCTCTGTTGCCTCTGTTTTGTTCCATTGGTCTATATCTCTGTTTTGGTACCAGTACCATGCTGTTTTGATTACTGTAGCCTTGTAGTATAGTTTGAAATCCGGTAGTGTGTTGCCCCCCGCTGTGTTCTTTTTGCTTAGAATTGACTTGGCTATGCGGGCTCTCTTTTGGTTCCATATGAAGTTCGTGGTGGTTTTCTCCAGTTCTGTGAAGAAAGTCGATGGTAGCTTGATGGGTATAGCATTGATTCTGTAAATTACTTTGGGCAGTATAGCCATTTTCACGATATTAATTCTTCCCAACCATGAACATGGAATGTTTCTCCATCTGTTTGTGTCCTCTCTGACTTCGTTGAGCAGTGGTTTGTAGTTTTCCTTGAAGAGGTCCCTTACTTTCCTTGTGAGTTGTATTCCTAGGTATTTTATTCTTTTTGTAGCAATTGTGAATGGCAGTTCGTTCTTGATTTGGCTTTCTTTAAGTCTGTTATTGGTGTAGAGGAAGGCTTGTGAATTTTGCACATTGATTTTATATCCTGAGACTTTGCTGATGTTGCTTATCAGTTTCAGGAGTTTTTGGGCTGAGGCGATGGGGTCTTCTAGGTATGCTATCATGTCGTCTGCAAATAGAGACAATTTGGCTTCCACCTTTCCTATTTGAATACCCTTTATTTCTTTTTCTTGCCTGATTGCTCTGGCTAGAACTTCCAGTACTATATTGAATAGGAGTGGTGAGAGAGGGCATCCTTGTCTAGTGCCAGATTTCAAAGGGAATGCTTCCAGTTTTTGCCCATTCAGTATGATATTGGCTGTTGGTTTGTCATAAATAGCTTTTATTACTTTGATATATGTTCCATCAATACCGAGTTTATTGAGGGTTTTTAGCATAAAGGGCTGTTGAATTTTTTCAAATGCCTTCTCTGCATCAATTGAGATAATCATGTGGTTTTTGTTTATGATTCTGTTTATGTGGTGAATTACGTTGATAGACTTGCGTATGTTGAACCAGCCTTGCATCCCCAGGATGAATCCTACCTGATCATGATGGATAAGTTTCCTGATTTGCTGTTGCAATCAGCTGGCCAATATTTTATTGAAGATTTTTGCATCTATGTTCATCATGGGTATTGGCCTGAAGTTTTCTTTTCTTGTTGGGTCTCTGCCGGGTTTTGGTATCAGGATGATATTGGTCTCATAGAATAATTTGGGAAGGATTCCCTCTTTTTGTATTATTTGGAATAGTTTCAGAAGGAATGGTACCAGCTCCTCTTTGTGTGTCTGGTAGAATTCGGCTGTGAACCCGTCTGGACCTGGGCTTTTTTTGTGTGGTAGGCTCTTTTTTTTTTTTTTAATTTTTTTTTTTAAATTTTTTATTGGATTTTAGGTTTTGGGGTACATGAGCAGAGCATGCAAGACAGTTGCGTAGGTACACACATGGCAGTGTGCTTTGCTTTTCTTCTCCCCTTCACCCACATTTGGCATTTCTCCCCAGGCTATTCCTCCCCACCTCCCTCTCCCACTGGCCCTCCCCATTTCCCCCCAGTAGACCCCAGTGTTTAGTACTCCCATTTCTGTGTCCATGTGTTCTCATTTTTCATCACCCGCCTATGAGTGAGGATATGCGGTGTTTCATTTTCTGTTCTTGTGTCAGTTTGCTGAGGATGATGTTTTCCAGATTCATCCATGTCCCTACAAACGACATGAACTCATCATTTCTGATTGCTGCATAATATTCCATGGTGTATATGTGCCACATTTTTCCAATCCAGTCTATTATCAATGGGCATTTGGGTTGATTCCAGGTCTTTGCTATTGTAAACAGTGCTGCAATGAACATTCGTGTACATGTGTCCTTATAGTAGAACGATTTATAGTCTTTTGGATATATACCCAGTAATGGGATTGCTGGGTCAAAAGGAATTTCTATTTCTAAGGCCTTGAGGAATCGCCACACTGTCTTCCACAATGGTTGAACTAATTTACACTCCCACCAACAGTGTAGAAGTGTTCCTTTTTCTCCACATCCTCTCCAGCATCTGTTGTCTCCAGATTTTTTAATGATCGCCATTCTAACTGGCGTGAGATGGTATCTCAATGTGGTTTTGATTTGCATCTCTCTGATGACCAGTGGCGATGAGCATTTTTTCATATGATTGTTGGCCTCATATATGTCTTCTTTCGTAAAGTATCTGTTCATATCCTTTGCCCACTTTTGAATGGGCTTGTTTGTTTTTTTTCTATAAATCTGTTTGAGTTCTTTGTAAATTCTGGATATCAGCCCTTTGTCAGATGGGTAGACTGCGAAAATTTTTTCCCATTCTGTTGGTTGCCGATTCACTCTAGTGACTGTTTCTTTTGCTGTGCAGAAGCTGTGGAGTTTCATTAGGTCCCATTTGTCTATTTTGGCTTTTGTTGCCAATGCTTTTGGTGTTTTGTTCATGAAGGCCTTGCCTACTCCTATGTCCTGGATGATTTTGCCTAGATTTCCTTCTAGGGTTTTTATGGTGCCAGGTCTTGTGTTAAAGTCTTTAATCCATCTGGAGTTAATTTCAGTGTAAGGTCTCAGGAAGGGGTCCAGTTTTGCTTTATGCACATGGCTAGCCAGTTTTCCCACCATTTGTTAAACATGGAATCCTTTCCCCATTGCTTGTTTTTGTCAGGTTTATCAAAGATTGTATAGCTGTATGTATGTTGTGTTGCCTCCGGTGCCTCTGTTTTGTTCCATTGGTCTATATCTCTGTTTTGGTACCAGTACCATGCTGTTTTGATTACTGTAGCCTTGTAGTATAGTTTGAAATCCGGTAGTGTGATGCCCCCCGCCGTGTTCTTTTTGCTTAGAATTGACTTGGCTATGCGGGCTCTCTTTTGGTTCCATATGAAGTTCCTGGTGGTTTTTTCCAGTTCTGTGAAGAAAGTCAATGGTAGCTTGATGGGGATAGCGTTGATTCTGTAAATTACTTTTGGCAGTATAGCCATCTTCAAGATAGTAATTCTTCCTAACCATGAACATGGAATGTTTCTTCATCTGTTTGTGTCCTCTCTGATTTCGTTGAGCAGTGGTTTGTAGTTCTTCTTGAAGAGGTCTCTTACGTTCCTTGTGAGTTGTATTCCAAGGTATTTTATTTTTTTTTGTAGCAATTGCGAATGGCAGTTCGCTCTTGATTTGGCTTTCTTTAAGTCTGTTATTGGTGTAGACGAATGCTTGTGATTTTTGTACATTGATTTTATATCCTGAGACTTTGCTGAAGTTGCTTATCAGTTTCAGGAGTTTTTGGGATGAGGCGATGGGGTCTTCTAGGTATACTATCATGTCGTCTGCAAATAGAGACAATTTGGCTTCCACCTTTCCTATTTGAATACCCTTTATTTCTTTTTCTTGCCTGATT
The DNA here is from genome assembly GCF_049354715.1 of Callithrix jacchus. NCBI lineage: Eukaryota > Metazoa > Chordata > Mammalia > Primates > Cebidae > Callithrix > Callithrix jacchus. The sequence continues at coordinate 30,532,185 of NC_133507.1, forward strand.
GCTCTGGCTAGAACTTCCAGTACTATATTGAATAGGAGTGGTGAGAGAGGGCATCCTTGTCTAGTGCCAGATTTCAAAGGGAATGCTTCCAGTTTTTGCCCATTCAGTATGATATTGGCTGTTGGTTTGTCATAAATAGCCTTTATTACTTTGAGATACGTTCCATCGATACCGAGTTTATTGAGGGTTTTTAGCATAAAGGGCTGTTGAATTTTTTCAAATGCCTTCTCTGCGTCAATTGAGATAATCATGTGGTTTTTGTTTTTGGTTCTGTTTATGTGGTGAATTACGTTGATAGACTTGCGTATGTTGAACCAGCCTGGCATCCCTGGGATGAATCCTACTTGATCATGATGAATAAGTTTTTTGATTTGCTGTTGCAATCGGCTTGCCAATATTTTATTGAAGATTTTTGCATCTATGTTCATCATGGATATTGGCCTGAAGTTTTCTTTTCTCGTTGGGTCTGTGCCGGGTTTTGGTATCAGGATGATGTTGGTCTCATAAAATGATTTGGGAAGGATTCCCTCTTTTTGGATTGTTTGAAATAGTTTTAGAAGGAATGGTACCAGCTCCTCCTTGTGTGTCTGGTAGAATTCGGCTGTGAACCCATCTGGACCTGGGCTTTTTTTGTGAGGTAGGCTCTTAATTGCTGCCTCGACTTCAGACCTTGTTATTGGTCTATTCATAGTTTTGTCTTCCTCTTAGTTTAGGCTTGGAAGGACCCAGGTGTTTAGCAATTTATCTATTTCTTCCAGGTTTACTAGTTTATGTGCATAGAGTTGTTTGTAATATACTCTGATGAGGTTTGAATTTCTGTGGCATCTGTGGTGATTTCCCCTTTATAGTTTGTTATTGCATCCATTTGGTTTTTCTCTCTTTTCTTTTTTATCATTCTTGCTAGTGGTCTATTTTCTTGATTTTTTCAAACAACCAGCTCTCATTTTTATTAATTTTTTGAAGGGATTTTCAGTCTCTATCTTTTTCAGTTCTGCTCTGTTCTTAGTTTTTTCTTGTCTTCTGCTAGGTTTTGAGTTTATTTGATCTTACTCCTCGAGCTCTTTCAATTTTGATGATAGGATGTCAATTTTGGATCTCTCCACTCTTCTCATGTGGGCACATATTGCTATATATTTTCCTCTGGAGACTGCTTTAAATGTGTCCCAGCGATTCTGGTATGTTATCTCTTTGTTCTTTTTGGTTTCCAAGAGCTTCTTCATTTCTGCCTTCATTTCATTCTTTATTCAGTCAACATTCAAGAGCCAGTTGTTCAGTTTCCATGAAGCTGTGCGGTTCTGAGTTAGTTTCTGAATTCTGAGTTCTAACTTGATTGCACTATGGTCTGAGAGATTGTTTGTTATGATTTCAGTTGTTTTGCATTTGCTGAGGAGTGCTTTACTTCCAATTATGTGGTCAATTTTAAAGTAGGTGTGATGTGGTGCTGAGAAGAATGTATATTCTCTGGATTTGGGGTGGAGAGTTCTGTAAATATCTATCAGGTTTGCTTGCTCCAGGTATGAGTTCAAGCCCTGGATATTCTTTTTAATTTTCTGTCTGGTTGATCTGTCTAATATCGACAATGGAGTGTTAAAATCTCCCACTATTATTGTGTGGGAGTCTAAGTCTCTTTGTAAGTCGTTAAGAACTTGCCTTATATATCTAGGTGCTCCTGTATTGGGTCCATATATATTTAGGATCGTTAGCTTTTCTTGTTGTATTGATCCTATTACCATTATGTAATGACCTTGTTTGTCTCTTTTGATCTTTGTTGCTTTAAAGTCCATTTTATCAGAGATGAGAATTGCAGCTCCTGCTTTTTATTGCTCTCCATTTGCTTGGTAAATCTTCCTCTATCTATTTATTTTGAGCCGTTGTGTATCCTTGCATTTGAGATAAATTTCCTCAGCACACCGATACAGCACACCGATGGTTATTGGATTTTTATCCAATTTGCCAGTCTGTGTCTTTTGATTGGTGCGTTTAGTCCATTTACATTTAGGGTTAATATTGTTATGTGTGAATTTGCTACTGCCATTTTGATGCTAGCTGGCTGTTTTCCATGTTGGTTAAGGGAGATTCTTCATTTTGTTGATATTCTTCAGTATTTCATATGTTTTCGAAATGGTTGGTACTGGTTGTTCTTGTCTATGTGTACTGCCTCTTTCAGGGGCTCTAGTAAAGCAGGCCTGGTGGTGACAAAATCTCTGAATATTTGCTTGTTTGCAACGAATTTTATTTTTCTTCACTTATGAAACTCAATTTGGCTTGATATAAAATTCTGGGTTGAAAGTTCTTCTCCTTAAGGATGTTGAAGCCCCCACTCTTCTCTGGCTTGTATAGTTTCTGCCGAGAGATCTGATGTGAGTCTGACGAGCTTTTCCTTGTGGGTGACCCAACCTTTCTCTCTGGCTGCCCTTAGTATTTTTTCCTTTATTTCAACCCTGGTGTATCTGACGATTATGTGCCTTGGGGTTGCTCTTCTTGCAGAATATCTTTGTGGTGTTCTCTGTATTTCCTGGACTTGAATATTGGCCTGCCTTTCTATGTTGAAGAAATTTTCCTGGATAATATCCTGTAGAGAATTTTCCAACTTGGATTCATTCTCTTCGTCACAGTCAGGTACACCTATCAAACGTAGGTTAGGTCTCTTCCCATATTCCCACATTTCTTGGAGACTTTGTTCATGCCTTTTTGCACTTTTTTCTCTCATCTTGGTTTCTCGTTTTATTTCACTGAGTTGATCTTCGACTTCTGATATTCTTTCTTCTGCTTGTTCAATTTGGCTGTTGAAACTTGTGCATGCTTGCAAAGTTCTCGTTCTGTGTTTTTCAGCTTCTTCAATTCATTCATATTCCTCTCTACATTGCCCATTCTTGTTATAATTTTCTCGAATCTTTTTTCAAACCTTTTTTCAAGGTTCTTAGCTTCTTTGCATTAATTTAGAACATGTTCTTTTACCTCACAGAAATTTCTCATTACCTGCCTTTTGAAGTCTGATTCCGTCATTTCATCACACTCATTCTCCATTCAGCTTTGTTCCTTTGCTGGCGAGGAGTTTTGGTTCTTTGTAGGAGGCGAGGTGTTATGGTTTTGGGTGTTTTCCTCCTTTTTGCCCCGGTTTCTTCCCATCTTTGTGGGTTTATCCACCTGTTGTCTGTGTAGTTGCTGACTTTTCAATTGGGTCTCTGAGTGGACGCCCAAATTGTTGATGATGAAGTATTTCTGTTACTTAGTTTTCCTTCTAACAGTCTAGCCCCTGTGCTGTATCACTGCTGAAGTCCACTCCAGGCTCTGCTTGTCTGGGGTACACTTGTAGCAGCTGCGGAACAGTGAGGGATGCTACCAATTTCTTTTTCTGCTATCTTTGTCCCATAATGATGCCCACCAAGTGTCAGTCTGATCAGTTTTTTTTTTGAGGTGACTCTTTGTTTATGCATGGGTCAGGGAGCTGCTTGAGGAGATAATCTGTACTTTATAGGAAGCTCAAGTGCTGAGCTGTGAGCTCCATTGTTCATTCAGGGCTGTTAGGCAGGTACATTTAAGTCTGCTGCTGCAGAACTCATAAAACTCCCTTTTTCCCTTAGATGCTCTGAATCAGGAAGTTAGGGCTTTCTTTATGAGTATCCGTTGCACTGTCCTGCCCAGCTAGAAGGCAGTCTAGTCACTATTTGCTTGCCGATACTCCACCCTCCTACCATGGAATCCTCCCTGTTGCCATGGGTTCTGCCCTGCTGCTGTGGGCTCCACCCTGCTTCCGGGGGCTCCGACCTGCTGTCATGAGCTCCACCCTGTTTCTGTGGGCTCTGCCCTACTGTGGTGGGCTCCATACTTTTGCCATGGGCTCTTCCCTGTTGTTGTGGGCTCCACCCTGTTGCCATGGGCTCTGCCTTGCTGCCGAATGTAATTCCTGTTTATATGGTTGCCTCGGTATTGGCGGAGTCTCTCTGTTATGGCGGATTGCCTTGGCAACGGAGTTGCCCTACCGCACCATCTTCCAGAGCTGCCGAATCTACATATGTAAATTCCCAGGTCAGAAGACCCCGCAGGGCTTTCTCTGGACTTCTGGGGCCCTGAATGCACGAGGACGCATAAAGGCTGAATAAGGGTTCCTCTCTGAGTAGTAGCGGACACGTCTCTCTTGTGCCACCCCTCCCAGTATCTCAGGCTTTCGCCTTTGCAGTGGCACAAATGTAGTTGGCTTCCTCGGGCTCCTATGACCCGTGAAAGCTATGGGAGTCACAAGTTTTTAAATGTGACCGGCCTCTCGGGAACTGAAGGTCAATCGGATGCAATTCCACCCTCCAGGAAGGCGCAGAAAGGGGTACCAAGACTGCCGATGAGGCGTTGGTGGGGGTGGGGATTGCTAACATGGGCAGTCGCATAGGCACGACCCTTCTCATGCCTTTTCTAAACCTAACCAAACACGGTAGCTTCTTACACCTGCAAGGGCCCTAGCCTGCAGCCCAAAAAATTGTTCATATTTGTGTAGAATGGGATCTTGCTATGTTGCCCAGACTGGTCTCAAACTCCTGGGCTCAAGTGATCCTCCTGCCTCTGCCTTCCTAAGTGCTAGGGTTACAGATGTGAGCTACTGTACCCGACTAAAATGAATTTCTTTTGAGACAGGGTCTAGCTCTGTCACCAGGCTGGAGTCCAGTGATTCTGGCCTCAGTTGACCCTCCTACTTCAGCATCTGAGTAGCTGGTACTACATGTGTGTGCTGTCGTGCCTCACTATGTTTTGTATTTTTTTTTTAGAGAGAATGTTTTATCATGTTGCCCTGGCAGGACTCAAACTCCTAGATTTAAGAGATCCACCCACATCAGCCTTCAAAGTGCTAGGATTACAGGCATGAGCCACTGCTTCTGTGCCCAGCCTGAAACAAAATTTAATAGCCAAAGTAGAATGATGTGAGTTTGCAGGATTATACAACCACCATGAAAAATAAAAGAAAATTAAAAAAAGAAGGATTCAAAATCAGACTCCACTGCATACCAGCTCTTTAACCCTGGACCACTAACACCACACTTGGAGTGCTGGGCTCTTCATCTATCAAATGGAGATTAGAACACAAGCAGGACTGGAGTACAAATTAGAAATAAATTAAAAATAATACATGTAATGTTGCTGATTCTATTATCCTTGTTATTTTTTCTCCACAGGGCTGTTGTCATAATTAAATGAGAGAAAACAAAGGAGAGGGCACTGGAAGCATCTGCAGGCCCTAACCCTGAGGTGTGGTCGCTGCTGTCCTGTTTCCTGGCAGCAGGCTGGAGTTGTGACTAGAAGCTCTCCCACTACCCACCTCTGCTGATTCCCGTTGGCTCACCTGTCTTTCCGCCATGGCAGAAGTAAGGCAGCTTAATACCATCCTTGGTGGGAATCATCAGCGCTTTGTTGTAGTAGTGCAAGGAGTGGCCAGTGTCCTCATGCCCCACCTGCAAAACAGAGAGGGACAGGAGGCATCTGCGGGGCACATGCCTCACTTGCTGATGGCACCCTTTGTAGCCCTTGAACACCCTCCCTTGTACCCTGCTGCCACAGCTGGGACCTTTGTCATGCAACCTCCAAAGAATGGCAAGGAGCAGCATGGCACGGTGGCTCACACCTATAATCCCAGCACTTTGGGAGGCTGAGGCGGGTGGATGGTGAGGTCAAGCGATTCAGACCATCCTTGCCAACATGGTGAAATCCCATCTTTACTAAAAATACAAAAATTAGCTGGGCGTGGTGCTGCACACCTGTAGTCCCAGCTCAGGAGGCTGAGGCAGGAGAATTGCTCAAACTGGGAGGCAGAGGTTGCAGTAAGCTGAGATCATGCCACTGCACTCCAGCCTGGCACCTGGCGACAGAGCAAGATTGTCTCAAAGAAAAGAAAAGAGACCCAGAGAGTGTAAGACAGAAAAGGAGAATGCAAGCCTGGTCCCAGGAATCAGAGGACTCCAGCCACCACTGCCACCCACCTCTTGTATGTCTGCATGTGTCAGTTTCCCTGAGACTCAGTTTCTTGCCTATAACAAGGACAACCACACCAAAATTGTGCTTTTCAAAGTAAGCTACACACAACCATGAGGCTCTGTAGCTGAGTGCTTTAGAATTAAAAGGGCTGGGTGTGGTGGCTCACACCTGTAATCCCAGCACATTAGAAGGCCAAGGCCTGGTCAACACAGAGAAATCCTGTCTCTACTAAAAATGCAAACATAAGGCCCAGCATGGTGGCTCATGCCTGTAATCCCAGCACTTTGGGACCCCAAGGCAGGTGGGTCACCTGAGGTTGGGAGTTCGAGAACAGCCTGACCAACATAAAGAAACTCTGTCTCTACTAAAAATACACGCACAAAAAAAGATGAGCTGGGTGTGGTGGTGCATGACTGTAATCCCAGCTACTTGGGAGGCTGAAGCCAGAGAATCACTTGAACCCAGGAGGTGGAGGTTGTAGTGAGTTGAGATGGTGTTATCACACTCCAGCCTGAGTAACAAGAGTAAAACTCTGTCTCAAAAAAAGAAATGCAAAAATGAGTCAGCCATGGTGGTGGGCACTTACAAGTGGTGGGCAATTACAATTCCCACTACTCAGGAGGCTGAGGCAGGAAAATCACTTAAATCTGGGTGGTGGAGGTTGCAGTTAGCGGAGATCACACCACTGCACTCCAGTCTGGGCAACAGAGTGAGACTCTGTCTACCCTCCCACCTTGCCCCCCAAGTTCTGAGATTACAGGCATGAGCCACTGACCTGACCTAATCTAGATTTTTTTTGATGGAGTCTCTTTGGCCCAGCTGGAGTGCAGTGGTGCAATCTTGGCTCACTGCAACCTCCACCTCCTGAGTTCAAGTGATTCTGCCTCAGCTTCCCAAGTAGCTGGTATTACAGGTGTGGACCACCATGCCTGGCTAATTTTTGTATTTTTAGTAGAGATAGGGTTTTGCCATGCTGGCCTGGCTGGTCTTGAACTCCTGATCTGAGGTGATTCACTTGCCTCAGCCTTCCAAAGTGCTGGGATTACAGGTGTGAGCCACTGCATCTGGCCAGTGCCACCACTCTGGGTCTAGATTCTTAATGAGATTAATGAGCTTTCACCTAAGAAATCTGTCCTGTATGTGCTTTGATTTGGTGGGGGTGTGTGAGACAATGACAACACCTATGAGTGCGCAGCTTCAAAAACAGGTTTGGCTGGGAACGGTGGTTCACACCTATAATCCCAACACTTTGGAAGGCTGAGGTGAGTGGATCATGAGGTCAGGAGTTCGAGACCAGCCTGATCAACACGGTGAAACGCTGTCTACCGAAAATACAAAAATTAGGAGGCTGAGGCAGGAGAATCACTTGAACCTGGGAGGTGGAGGTTGCAGTGAGTGGAGATCGCAGCACTGCACTCCAGCCTGGCTGACAGTGAGACTTCATCTCAAAAAAAGAATAGGTGAGGAATAAAATGGAATAGAAAAGAGGGAGGGGACAAATATCACTACCTTAAGTATTTGCAAAGAGCTGGTTCCATCCTGGACTCTGTTTTCAGATATTATCTCCCACCCACCTCCCTGCATGGAACAGAGGATAGTGAGGGTATTCAGAGCCACACCTGGGTGAGCAATGTGGAATTGATAAAAGGGCCATGGAGTATGAACCCATTACTGTCATCAGAACTCCCTGAATGCCATCCTTATTCTGGAACTTTTCTTTTAGCCAGCTGGCTGCTCTCCCTTCTCCAGTGACTGCCATTCTCTGCAGGCCCCTGAAGAGGATCAGTGCTGAGCTCTGAGCAGCCCTGCTGGGCCAGCAGGCTAAGCCTCTCCCTGGGATTTTAGGGGTACCACAGGCACATCAGTCTCCCATCTTAGGGAGTTGCCACTCCACCCAAACAGGCATCCCCACATGCACCCTTAACAGGCAGCCCTTGTGTTCACAGCATGGGTTACCAGGTCGTACCCTGCCACCACTGTGGGGAACTTGGTTCAGAGCCCCATGGCTGTTCAGATGGATTCTGCGATGAGTCACATCTTTGGATCTATGAGAGAGATGGAGAAGCCAGAAGACAGTGCCCAGCATGGACAGAGAGCTACACACCCCCGAGCATGCCCTCTGTGCAGGGCTGGGGGGCCCTGAGTGCACAGCAGCCACTTTCCAAACCTGAGGCACCCTTGCTTTCCTGACCCCACTCTGACCAGGCCACTGAGATCCTAAATCCATTCTTCAAAAACACTTGCTGTCTCTGGGGGCACCCTTAGTCTCTGAAAAGTAGGTGGGGTCAGAGGACCCATGGAAACGGTCTTCTTTGTCTGCATTCAGAGGAGGCCAAGTGGCCTTGCTCTCAACTCTCCCTGCATCTCTGTGAGGGGGCATGGATGTGGATGCTGTTCAGAAACAGCTCTCTGTTCACTGGACACCTGCAAAGGGCCACAGGTCACCCAAGTCCCTGTTGAGTTGGCTTCACTTGGTAATCATCTGGCCTCTTGCTGATTACATCAGCCAGCCCTGAGCACCGCAGAAACCCTACCGGGGCAAGGCAGGCAGCATAACAAAAACTGCAAAACACAGTGTCTGGCACAAGCCCACGACAGGCTCCAGGTCTCTGCCCTGCCACTGAATCTCCAGCTGTAATCCTTGGCTTTGTGGGGACAAAGGCTTCCTCGCCTTTCCCACCCGTGGCCTCTCCCTGGAGCCTAGGTGAACCTGGGGGCACTGATAAACTCAGTTCAGCCCTCACACCCTCCTGCCACTGGCCCTGGAAAGGGGCAGCTGGCACCAGGGAGCCACTGAACAGAACCTGGGCCCATATTGCAAGCTTCCTCCTAGGAGGATGGACACACAGGCCAAAGCTCAGCTCCTCCAGGTCCCAGGCCCCATGGAAGGGGAGGACACTCAGGAGGAGGCACAGGAGGAGGCTCCTAGTGAGTCAGTGCCCTCCAGAGCCCAGGCTTGTGGGTAGGCTGAGCAGAGGAGCCACCATGCTGGATTCCTTCGCTGCCCACCCTGTGCCTGACTCCCAGTAAACCCACTGGCTGCTGGCCCTGCAGCTGTGACCACAGACAGGTCCCAGCCTTAGACTTGCTTCTCTTCAAAATGAGGGGAGAGGTGCTGTCTGGTAAAGTTGGGACACTGAAGCTGCAAAGCATTCTGTGCTTCCCTGAAAAAGGAGTGGGTCTTTTATCCATGTGCCAGGCCATGCACATGGTGCTACTGGGGTTCACCATACACAGACCTGAGCCAGTGCCACTTAGGACATCTCCTTGATCAGGGACTTGCATGCAACCGCATGCAGAACAAGTTGAAACCAAACAATGGGCCAATTATCCAAACATTCAGGCAAAATCATTATACTCATAACTGAGTCACCCAGGCCAACATGGAGTCACAGCCAATAATTATCTGGGAAACTGACACACTCTTCATTTCAGTTTGGTGGTGAAGACCTAGGAGGGGCTTCAGGAACCATTTCTACTACTGTCCTCACACACAGAAAGCTTCTTGGCACCTGTGAGGGGCAGCGTCTCCCGAACTGCCAGCCTCACTTCTTGCCATTCCCCTCCCAGCCTAGCAGCTCTACCTGCCTCCCAGTCTCCCAACCCCAGCTCTTCAGCAATGTTCTCTCTCACCTGTGATCTGAATAAATAATTTTGATTCCAATAAACTCTGGGTGAGTTTTCATAAACTTCTCAGCCACTTCCTGGTAAGCCTTCACTGACCACTGTACATCATGCTGCTCCCCTCTGAGCTTGTACACCTGGGATGGAAGCACGGCCAGGAGCCATCAGGCCAGCAGAGGGAGGCACCTCCCCATTTCCCAGCCACCCCTTCCCAACACCCCCTCCCAGCAACCCCTTCCCAGCCACACTCTCCCAGCCATCAACAAGCTCTGGGAAAAGTAGATGAGAACAGAGGACACACAAAACAGTTTTATTTGCTTGTGTTTGGAGAAACCCAAGTGGCCTTATTCCCAAAAGTCTGGACAGGCTGGAATTATGCTTCTCTTGTTCAGGTCCTCTATGACCTCAGATGTCTCTTTTGCTGCATGGGGAACTCCTAGCTGGCTCTGGGATAACCCTGATGCCCACCTGTCTCCTTAGTTGCTGGGTTACTGCACTTAAAACAGCACCTGGGGAAGGCTGTGGTGGCTCATGCCTGTAATTCCAGCATTTTGGGAGGCCAAGGCGACAGATTACCTGAGGTCAGGAGTCAGAGCAACCTGGCCAACATGGTGAACCCCCGTCTCTACTAAAAATACAAGATTAGCCTGGCATGGAGGTGTGTGCCTGTTAATCCCAGCCCCAGCCACTGGGCAGGATGAAGCAGGAGAATCGCCTGAACCCAGGAGGTGGAGGTTGCAGTGCTCCAAGATCATGCCACTGCACTCCAGCCTGGGCAACAGAGTAAGACTATCTAAAAAAAAAAAAGCCTGAGCACGGTGGCTCATACCTATAATCCCAGCACTTTGGGAGTCCAAGGTGGGCAGATCACGAGGCCAGGAATTCACCAGCCTGGGCAATATGATGAAACCTGGTCTCTACTAAAAATACAAAAATTAGGCAGGCTAGTAGTGGTGCCTGTAATCCCAGCTATGTGGGAGGCTGAGGCAGAAGAATTGCTTGAACCCATGAGGTGAGATTGCAGTAAGCTGAGATCATGCCACTGCACTCCACCTTGGATGACAGAGAAAGACTGTCTCAAATATATATATGAATTTCTGCAGAAACTGTGGGGTGAAGGGGATGAGAGCAATAATATGGAGGTGTCGATTACTTCCATGGCCATCAATTAAGCCCCTATGATGTAAAAGAAACAGGGCTGGGCATTGGAAGGGATTAAAAAAGTGCTAATAGACAAGATGGCTGCCCTCAGGAGTGACAATATAGTCAGAGAGATAAACTTGTGCCACTAAAAACAGCTCGCACGTATAATCCTGGCACTTTGGGAGGCCAAGGCAGGAGAATCACTCTAGCCCAGGAGGTCAAGACAAGCCTGGGCAATGAGTTAGTCTCTGTCTCTAAAAAGAATAAAAGAAAACAATAGAGTCAGTTCTAAAGCGAAGCACATGGCCTCCCAGAAGCAGCAGTTTGTGGTGACTGGATGGGGTCAGAGAAAGTTGCTAGCCCTGACCGAGCGAATGGTGGCTCCACACAGAGCCAAGAGCTGCATGGAAGGGGGCGGTTCAAGGAGCTGAGGTTGAGACCCTTGGTGGGAGCCAAAGCTGTGCCCTTGCTAAGGAAGAAACATCTTCCTCCTCACTGGAGTCAGCTCTTGCCTCTGAGGCATCTCAGGAGCTGGGTCCACCTCCTCTGCTCATTTCTCACCTGCCCCTTGCCTCACTCCTGCCTCCCTAGCCTGGGGGTCTCCCACCTGCCTCCAGGTTGCAGCCGTCGGGTGCCCTTTGTCACTGGGCAGTCCCTCAGACCCTGTTTTTCCTCATGCCCTCAGAGCAGCCCTGCTGCTCTCTGATCTCCAGGGTTCTGCCCTGCTGCCTGGGCAAGGCAGTAGGGGAGCAAGCAGCAAGGTCTCTGCTCTCCACTGGTGTTTCCTCTTCTGTTTCCTCTGCTGCCCCCAGGAAGCTCAGCACATCACACAGCCCCCACACCCTGCACCTGCCCAGGGCACTGGACTCACTCTGCTCAGTTTTCCTGACTGCCTGACCTGGCACGGACATGCTCATGGCTACTGAATGTTAAGGCTGCCAGAGCATGTCAGAGAGGAGAACCTTAGTTACTGTTCACTCTGAATCTGGTATTGTTTATTATTTGTATTACTATTTACTGAAGGGGGTCAGAATACATCACCCTAAATAAGCCACTTAAGCAGAAGGACTATTTTTAGGTGAAGGCAATTAAGAAGCTGCAAACGAAGAAAGAGCTCCTTGCCCACATCAATGTCATTTGCCTTAATTTCCCTTTGTGAAAATGTTGACCTTCCCTCTCCTAGTACCAAGAGAATCACCACATTTCGTTAGAAAAAGGAGGTTGTCACCAAGATGGGTTCGCACAAACCAGCCTTGTAAAATTGCCCTTATCTTCCATGAGTTTCCCCCATATGTTTACCTGCCCACAATTCACTGTTCCTAAAAGCCCAAACCCCGTTTTCTTGTTCTTCTCACTTCTTCACAACTTATTACCAGTTGTTAGAATGGAACATAAGCCCCCAGTCTAACTTCTTTGAGGCTTCACATCTTTTCAAGGAAGGCCTCCATCTATCTGAGCACATAACAAATGTTTAGGCCAGGCATGGTGGCTCATACCAGTCATTATAGCACTTTGGGAGGCGGAGGTGGATCAACTTGAGCAGATCACCCAAGGTCAGGAGTTCGAGACCAGCCTGCCCAACGTGGCAAAACCCCATCTCTACTAAAAATACAAAAATTAGCCGGGCTTGGTGATGGACGCCTGTAATCCCAGCTACTTGGGAGGCTGAGGCAGGAGAAATGCTTGAACCCAAGAGGTGGAGGTTGCACTTAGCCAAGATCTTGCTGTTGCACTCCAGCCCAGGCAACAAGAGCAAAACTCCATCCCCCCCAAAAAGAAAGAAAATCTCTTAATTTTAACATCTAATACAGGAGATATTAATAGATATAATTCACATAAATAAAAGGTGTTTTAAATTAACAAACATTTTAAAGACTATAAAGAGGTTCTGGGACCAGAAATTTGAAGAACCACCTTGGAATCAGAAAAGTGTCTCTTCAAAGTGTCCTTTCTTGTTAATGAATAATCATAAGTGTTAGAAATAACGGTTTGTTTTAAAGACTTTCTTCAAAGCCTTCTTGCTCTTTGCTAGTAGCTCTTTGTTAAGCCATATCCTATGCGCTGTGAGACATGCTCATGGCCATGTGGTACATTCTGTGTTCTTGTACTTTAACCAAGACACTTGTGATAGACGTGCTCACAGGCACGTTCCAGCTCACAGTCCATGCCCCTTCCTTATTTGGACTTCCTTTTTGTTCTCCATTGCTTTTACCTGTTTAGAAAAGTTTTAAGTTGTTAGCCAATCGAGTTTTAGTTTGGATGGTGAAGAAAATCAAAGACAACCCCAAATACATAAGATAAATACGTCTGCTTTTCCTTTGTTAGTTTGCTTTCGAAGCAAGATAGCTAACAGGAGCACCCTTTCTGCATAAAGTAAAATTGCCATGCTAAGAGATTTTTTGTCTCAGTGCTAATTATTTCTTTGCAGCACCAAACATCTGTTTCCAAAAACCAATCCAGAATTGTCACCTGCATTGTCTAATATTCATCCAGCTGACTCACAGAAGGGAAGAACAAGGTCCTGTCCTGGCCCTGACCACCCTGTCATTGCTGAGTCTCCTGCCTGCCCACACCCCCCAGTTGGATTGGGCAGCTTTACTCTTTCCACCCTCTCTCCAATGGCACCAGAGAAAAAGCTCCATCAATAAATATTAATTTAACAAGAGAACAATCCACAAGGAGTTTTAAAACTACTAAGGCCCAGGCGGAAGGGCAAATAGACAGATGTTAGAGGAGTGGTAGGTGGAACCATGCTAACAGAAAAGAATAGAGACAAAAGAAATCACCTTAATAAAATGACAACCCAGGACTCAAGATGGCGCAGTAAAAACAACCCAGGATTGAAGCTCTCAGTGAATGCACAGAGAGGGTGAGTCAGGGCCGCATTTCCAGACGGATCTTTGTTGCCACAGAACAAGGAAATTCCCAGGTATAAAAGAGACGTGGGACACCAGGCAGAGGTTTTGGCTGGTGCAGCCGACAGCCAATGCGGCCGGCGGTTGGCGCTGTAGCGCAGTGGTGCTACACAGTGCTCCGCACAAAGCACAGTGGTCCGGGGTGCCCTGTTGAACTGGCAATCTGAGACTTGAGAGGGCTGAACTTGAGACTGAATGGGACTTGGACAGTGAGCCAGCCCAGGAGATTCCAGGGAAACAGCGTTTGGGGTAGCGCAGTAGGAAAAAGAAAACTGCGATTCCAAACACTCCCAGTGGAAAGGTTCCCTGAGGGCACAGCTGAACCCAGTACAGTGCAGCTCCATGGGGGAGGGGCGTCCACCATTACCGAGGAAATCTGCCCCTACTGAGGTACACGCCCATTGCTGACACAGCCTGCTGTTGCTGAGACTCTGCCACAAGGCGTATCCCATGGCAGCAGGGCGGAGACCACAGCAGAAGGGCAGAGCCTGCAACAACAGGGCGAACCTCACACCAGCAGGGTGGAGCCTCGGCAGGCAAATAGTGACTAGACTGCCTCCTACCTCAGCAGGACAGCACAACGGACACTAACGAAGAAAGCCCCAACACCCCTGAGACAGAGCATCTGAGAAAAAAAGGTTTTTTTTAATGAGTTCTGTTGCAGCAGAATTAAACGTAGCAGCCTAACAGACCTGAATGAACATCAGAGCTCACAGCTCAGCACTTGAGCTCCTATAAAGTACAGACTGTCTCCTCAAGCAGCTCCCTGACCCCTCTATATCCAGAAAACTGACATTTGGCAGGCATCATTCTGGGACAAAGATAGCAGAAAAAGAAACTGGTAGCATCCCTCACTGTTCCACAGCTGCTATAGGTGCACCCCAGACAAGCAGAGCCTGGAGTGGACCTCAACAGTCGTACAGTGGAGGGGCTAGACTGGTAGAAGAAAAACAAAGTAACAGAAATACTTCACAATCTACAATCTGGGCGTCCACTCAGAGACCCAATCAAAAAGTCAGCAACTACAAAGACGACAGGTGGATAAATCCACAAAGATGGGAAGAAACCAGCTCAAAAAAAAGAAAAACACCCGAAACCAGAACACCTCGCCTCCTAGAAAGGACCAAAACTCCTCACCAGCAAAGGAACAAAGCTGGACAAAGAATGACTTTGACGAAATGACAGAATTAGACTTCAGAAGGTGGATAATGAGAAACTTTTGTGAGCAAAAAGAACATGTTTTAAATCAATGCAAAGTAACTAAGAACCTTGAAAAAAGATTTGAAAAAAGATTCGAGAAAATGATAACAAGAATGGATAACTTAGAGAGGAGTATGAATGAATTAAAGGAGCTGAAAAACACAATATGAGAACTTCGCAAAAGATGCACAAATTTCAACAGCCGAATCGACGAAGCAGAAGAAAGAATATCAGAAGTCAAAGATCAACTCAACGAAATATAACGAGAAACCAAGATCAGAGAAAAAAGCGCAAAAAGGAATGAACAAACTCTTCAAGAAATGTGGGACTATGTGAAGACACCTAACCTACGTTTAATAGGTGTACCAGAATGTGACGAAGACAATGAATCCAAGCTGGACGATATTCTTCAGACATTATCCAGAAAAATTTTCGCCACCTAGCAAGACAGGCAAACACTCAAATGCAGGAAATACAGAGAAGACCACTAAGATATTCCGCAAGAAGAGCAACCCCAAGGCACATAATCGTCAGATTCAACAAGGTTGAAATAAAGGAGAAAATACTAAAGGCAGCCAGAGAGAAAGGTCGGGTCACTCACAAAGGGAAGCCCATCAGACTCACAGCAGATCTCTCGGCAGAAACACTACAAGCAAGAAGAGAGTGGGGGCCAATATTCAACATTCTTAAAGAAAAGAACTTTCAACCCAGAATTTCATATTCAGCCAAACTGAGCTTCAGAAGTGAAGGAAAAATAAAATCCTTTGCGAACAAGCAAGTACTCAGAGATTTTGTCATCACCAGGCCTGCTTTACAAGAGGTCCTGAAAGAGGCACTCCACATAAAAAGTAACAACGAGTACCAGCCATTCCAAAATCACACTAAATGCTAAAGAGCATCAACATAATGAAGAATCTACAACAACTAACGGGCAAAAAAGCCAGCTAGCATCAAAATAGCAGTATCAAATTCACACATAACAATATTAACCCTAAATGTAAATGGACTAAATGCACCAATCAAAAGACACAGACTGGCAAATTAAATAAAAATCCAAAACCTATCAGTGTGCTGTATCCAGGAAACCCATCTCACATGCAAGGATACACAAAGGCTCAAAATAAAGGGATGAAGGAAGATTTACCAAGCAAACGGAGAGCAAAAAAAAAGCAAGAGTTGCAATTCTCATCTCTGATAAAATAGACTTTCAAGCAACAAAGATCAAAAGAGACAAAGAAGGCCATTACATAATGGTAAAAGGATCGTTAAAACAAGAAGAGCTAACAATCCTGAACATATATGGACCCAATGCAGGAGCACCCAGATACATAAGGCAAGTTCTTAACGACTTACAAAGAGACTTACACTCCCACACAATAATAGTGGAGACTTTAACACTCCACTGTCAATATTAGACAGATCAACCAGACAGAAAATCAACAAGGATATCCAGGGCTTGAACTCAGACCTGGAGCAAGCAAACCTGATAGACATTTACAGAACTCTCCACCCCAAATCCAGAGAATATACATTCTTCTCAGCACCACATCACACCTACTCTAAAATTGACCACATAATTGGAAGTAAAGCACTCCTCAGCAAATGCAAAACAACTGAAATCATAACAAACAGCCTCTCAGACCATAGTGCAATCAAGTTAGAACTCAGAATACAGAAACCGACCCAGAACCGCACAGCTTCATGGAAACTGAACAACTGGCTCTTGAATGTTGACTGGGTAAACAACGAAATGGAGGCAGAAATAAAGAAGTTCTTCGAAACCAATGAGAACGAAGACACAACATGCCAGAACCTCTGGGACACATTTAAAGCAGTCTCTAGAGGAAAGTATATAGCAATAAGTGCCAATATGAGAAGAATGGAGAGATCCAAAATTGACACCCTATAGTCAAAATTGAAAGAGCTAGAGGAGCAAGATCAAAAAAACTCAAAACCCAGCAGAAGACAAGAAATAACTAAGATCAGAGCTGAACTGAAGGAGATTGAGACACGAAAAACCCTTCAAAAAATCAATAAATCCAAGAGCTGGTTTTTTGAATAGATCAACAAAATAGACAAACCACTAGCTAGATTGATTAAAAAGAAAAGAGAGAACAACCAAATAGATGCAATAAAAAATGATAAAGGGGAAATCACCACAGATTCCACAGAAATTCAAACCATCATCAGAGAATATTACAAACAACTCTATGCACATAAACTTGTAAACCTGGAAGAAATGGATAAATTCCTGGAGTCCTGCATCCTCCCAAGCCTAAACCAGGAGGAAGCTGAAACTATGAATAGACCAATAACAAGGTCAGAAGTCGAGGCAGCAATTAAGAGCCTACCACACAAAAAAAAGCCCAGATCCAGACGGGTTCACAGCCGAATTCTACCAGACACACAAAGAGAAGCTGGTACCACTTTTTCTAAAACTATTTCGAACAATCCAAAAAGAGGGAATACTTCGCAAATCATTTTACGAGACCAACATCATTCTGATACCAAAACCCGGCAGAGACCCAACAAGGAAAGAAAACTTCAGGCCAATATCCATGATGAACATAGATGCAAAAATCTTCAATAAAATATTGGCAAGCCGAATGCAACAGCAAATCAAAAAACTTATTCACCATGATCAAGTAGGATTCACCCAGGGGATGCAAGGCTGGTTCAACATACACAAGTCTATAAACGTAATTCACCACATAAACAGAACCATAAACAAAAACCACATGATTATCTCAATTGACGCAGAGAAGGCATTCGACATAATTCAAGAGCCCTTTATGCTTAAAACCCTCAATAAACTCGGTATCGATGGAACGTATCTCAAAGTAATAAAAGCTATTTACGACAAACCAACAGCCAATATCATACTGAATGGGCAAAAACTGGAAGCATTCCCTTTGAAATCCGGCACTAGACAAGAATGCCCTCTTTCACCACTCCTATTCAATATACTACTGGAAGTTCTAGCCAGAGCAATCAGGCAAGAAAAAGAAATAAAGGGCATTCAAATAGGAAGGTGGAAGCCAAATTGTCTCTATTTGCAGACGACATGATAGTATATCTGGAAGACCCCGTCATCTCAGGCCAAAAACTCCTGAAACTGATAAGCAACTTCAGCAGTCTCAGGATATAAAATCAATGTGCAAAAATCACAAGCATTCCTCTACACCAATAACAGACTTAAAGAAAGCCAAATCAAGAAGGAACTGCCATTCACAATTGCTACAAAAAGAATAAAATACCTAGGAAAACAACTCACAAGGAACGTAAGGGACCCCTTCAAGGAAAACTACAAGCCATTGCTTAACGAAATAAGAGAGGACACAAACAGTTGGCGAAACATTCCATGTTCATGGTTACGAAGAATTAATATCGTGAAAGTGGCTCTACTGCCCAAAGTAATTTACAGAATCAACAGTATCCCCATCAAGCTCCTTTCTTCACAGAACTGGAAAAAATCACCATGAACTTCATATGGAATTAAAAGAGAGCCCGCATAGCCAAGTCAATTCTAAGCAAAAAGAACACAGCGGGGGGCATCACCCTACAGGATTTCAAACTATACTACAAGGCTACAGTAATCAAAACAGCATGGTACTGGTACCAAAACAGCGAATATACCAATGAAACAAAACAGAGGCATCGGAGGCAACACAACATATCTACAACCATACAATTTTGTATAAACCTGACAAAAACAATCAATGTGGAAAGGATTCCCTGTTTAACAAACGGTGTTGGGAAAACTGACTAGTCATGTGCAGAAAGCAGAAACTGGACCCCTTTCTGACACCTTACACTAAAATTAACTCCAGATGGAGTAAAGACTTAAACATAAGGCCTGACACCATAAAACCCTAGAAGGAAATCTAGGCAATACCATCCAGGACATAGGAGTAGGCAAGGACTTCATGAACAAAACACCAAAAGCATTGGCAACAAAAGCCAAAATAGGCAAATGGGACCTCATGAAACTTTACAGCTTCTGCACAGCCAAAGAAACAGTCACTAGAGTGAATTGGCAACCAACAGAATGGGAAAAAATTTTTGCAGTTTACCCATCTGACAAAAGGCTGATATCCAGAATTTACAAAGAACTCAAACAGATTTACAGGAAAAAAACAAACAAGCCCATTCAAAATTGGGCAAAGGATATGAACAGACACTTTACGAAAGAAGACATATATGAGGCCAAAAATCATATGAAAAAATGCTCATTATCACTGGTCATGAGAGAGATGCAAATCAAAACCACATTTAGATACCGTCTCACGCCAGTTAGAATGGTGATCATTAAAAAATCTGGAGACAACAGATGCTGGAGAGGATGTGGAGAAAAAGGAACACTTTTACACTGTTGGTGGGAGTGTAAGTTAGTTCAACCATTGTGCAAGATAGTGTGGAGATTCCTCAAGGCCTTAGAAATAGAAATTCTGTTTGACCCAGCAATCCCATTACTGGATATATATCCAAAAGACTATAAATCGTTCTACTATAAGGACACATGCACACCAATGTTCATTGCACCACTGTTTACAATAGCAAAAACCTGGAATCAACCCAAATGCCCATTGATGATAGACTGGATTGGGCAAATGTGGCATATATACACCATGGAATATTATGCAGCAATCAGAAATGATGAATTTGTGTTATTTGTAGGGACATGGATGAATCTGGAGAACATCATTCTCAGCAAACTGACACAAGAACAGATAATGAAATACTGCATATTCCCACTCATAGGCGGGTGATGCAAAGTGAGAACACATGGACACAGGGAGGGGAGTACTAAACACTGGGGTCTATTGGTGGGGAAAGGGGAGGGCCAGCGGGGGGTATCTGGGGAGGGATAGTCTGGGGAGAAATGGCAAATGTGGGTGAAGGGGAGAAAGGAAGCAAAACACACTGCCATGTGTGTACCTATGCAACTGTCTTGCATGTTTGCACATGTGCCCCCAAACCTAAAATGCAATAAAAAATTTAAAAAAATGCCGACCCTGATTAAAAGCAGATCTTTGAGGCTGGGCACGGTGGCTCATGCCTGTAATCCCAGCACTTTGGGGGGCTGTGGTGGGCAGATTTTCTGAAGTCAGGAGTTCAAGATCAGCCTGGCCAACATGGCAAAACCCCGTCTCTATGAAACATGCAAAAATTTGCTGGACATGGTAGTGAGCACCTGTAATCCCAACTACTTGGGAGGCTGAGGCAGCAGAATCACTTGAACCTGCGAAACAGAGGTTTCAGTGAGCCGAGGTTGTTTCACTGCACTCTAGTCTCAGTGACAGAGTGAGACTCTGTCTCCAGAAAAATAAGAGAAAATTTCTGGCAGATTAGTCTAGTCTGCTCAGATACACAAGTGACAAAACCAGAGTAGAGGGCAGTGGTTTGAAACCCTCAATCTCAGCGATTCTGTGATCATCCCTGGAGAAGCCAAAAGTCCTGCCTTCCAAGGTCCCATTCACACTGTTGGTGGCATAGCCAGGAATGCCTGCAGAACAGGGTCAGGCCCCCAGGGCTGCCAAACCACCTTCCCAGTCTCCTGGTGCCCTGTAAACTACCACCAAGTCTGCCCATGAAGGAAGGGCCCAGGATGGGATCGGATTATAAACAGCACCCCAGTTCAAAGAGAGGGAAGCCATCTCAGGGTGAGGGACACCTGCAGCTCCTCAGGGGTTCTGGTCAGCCTTCCAGATTCAGGCTTTCAAAGGAGACTCCTCATTCTGTCTCAAATATATACATACAGCTAACAGAAGCACCCTCTCTGCAGAAAGTAAAATTGCCTTGCTAAGAGATCCTTTGTCTCAGTGCTAATTCTAATCCCAGAGGATTATTGCAAAGATCAAACAAATTAATAGTTTTAATGCTTTCAGAAATGATAACTACTACTAATAATGTTATTATTACAAATCTATCACCAGATCTAGAAAAACAACTCAAAATCCACAGTTGCCTCAGGAACACTGAGTTGATGTCTAAGAGTTTAAAAATCTGGCTGGGCGCAGTGGCCCATGCCTATAGTCCCAGCACTTTGGGAGGCCAAGTCAGGCAGATCATGATGTCAAGAGATCAAGACCATCCTGGCCAACATGATAAAACCCCGTCTCTACTAAAAAATACAAAAAAATTAGCTGGGTGTGGTGGCGTGTGACTGTAGTCCCAGCTACTCAGGGGGCTGAGGCAGGAGAATTGCTTGAACCCGAAAGGTGGAGGTTGCAGTGAGCCAAGATTGTGCCACTGCACTCTAGCCTGGCTCCTGGTGACAGAACAGATTCCATCTCAAAAAAAAAAAGAATTTAACAATTTGTAAGTACAAGAAACTAGTGTTAGCCATTCATCTAAGACTAAGTGATATAAAAAGTTGCCCTGAATTCACTTTAGATTATCTCAATTACTAACTATAGTTTAATAGAAAACTATAAATTTTTAGTGAAGTTATTTAAAATACATGTACCTTACATAAAGCAATATAATATAAAATTTTACTCACTATGATATCATGAAAGTATAAGAAAAAAGTTTTTTTTTGAGACAGAGTTTCACTCCTGTTGCCCAGGCTGGAGTACAAGGCATGATCCTAGCTCACTGCAACCTCTGCCTCCCAAATTCAAGTGATTGTCCTGCCTCAGCCTCCTAAGTAGCCGAAATTACAGGCATGAACTACCACACCCTGCTAATTTTGTATTTTTAGTATAGTTGGAGTTTCTCCATGTTGATCAGGCTGGTCTCCGACTTCCAACCTCAGGTGATCCACCTGCTTCGGCCTCCCAAAGTGTTGGGATTACAAATGTGAGCTACTTGCACCCAGCCCAGGAAATATAAAATTTTGAAGCTGGGAAGAACAACAGGGAGACTTGGAAGCAGAGAGCTGTTAAGGTCATACTACAACTGGTTTGTATCAGAACAGAAACTAAGACTCAGAGTTTCTTTTATTTTTGTTTTGAAATAGGGTCTTGGCTAGGCATGGTGGCTTACACCTGTAATTTAAACACTTTGGAGGCCAAGGAGGGTGGACCACCTGAGGTTGGGAGTCCAAGACCAGCCTAACCAACATGGTGAAACACCATCTAAAAAAAAGAGGCAGAGTCTCACTCTGCCACCCAAGCTACAATGCAGTGGCACCATCTTGAACAGCCTTGAACTCCAGGGTCAGGTGATCCTCCCACCTCAGCCTCCTGAGTAGCTGGGATCACAAGTGCATACAACCATACCTGGCTAATTACTTTGTTTTGTAGAGATGGGGGTTTTGCTCTATTGCCTAGGCTGGCCTCTAACTGAAGAGCTCAGAGGATTTACCTGCCATGGTCTCCCAAAGTGGAAGTTTCACTCAGCTTTCACTTCCAGCACATCATTCACTTCACAAGTGTTAAGTTTCTCCTATGTGCCAGGCATATGCACAGGCTTGATGCCATAATATCATTTAATTTTTGAAACTACACTATAAGTTAGGTCTCATTTTACAGAAAAGGATTTCGAGGTTGAGAAAGTTAGGCCCCCTGAATAATTAGTGAAGCTGGAAGCCGACCCCATTTCAAAATTTTGCTTGCCCTGAGGTGTCTTCTGCCCCTGCCTGTAGAAAGGTAACAGTCACCTCCAGGCACAGTAACTCACATCTGTAATCTCCGCACTTTGGGAGGTGGAGGCAGGTGTATCACATCATCATCAGTTTGAGACCAGCCTGCCTGGTAGACATGGTGAACCCCCATCTCTACTAAAATACAAAAACTAGCTGGGCGTGGTGGTGGGTGCCCGTAAACCCAGGTACTAGAGAGGCTGAGGAAGGAGAATAATTTGAATCCAGGAGGCGGAGGTTGCAGTGAGCCAAAATTGCACAATTGCACTCCAGACTGTGTGACAGAGTGAGACCCCATCTCAAAAAAAAAAAAGAAAAAATGAGGGCTGGACATGGTGGCTCCCACCTGTAATCCCAGCACTTTAGGAGGCTGAGGCAGGTTGATCACCTGATGTCAGAAATTCAAGACCAACCTGACCAGCAGAATGAAACCCCATTTCTACTAAAAATTCAAAAATGAGATAGGCATGGTGGCAGATGCCTGTAATCCCAGCTACTTGGGAGGCTGAGGCAGCATAATTGTTTGAACTTGGGAGGTGGAGGTGGCAGTGATCCAATATTGTGCCAAAACAAAGGGGATGAAAGGAAGGAGAAAGAAGGAAAGGAAGGAAGAGAAAAGAAAGAAAGAAGAACAAAAGAGAGGGGAAAAAAGGAAGGAGAAATAAGGAAAAAAAGAAAGGAAAGAGAGGAAGAAAGAAAAAGAAAGATGAGAGGAAGATTTACAAAGATAATGGAAAGCAAAAAAAAGCAGGAGTTGCAATTCTCATCTCTGATAAAATAGACTTTAAAGCAACAAAGATCAAAAGAGACAAAGAAGGCCATTACATAATGGTAAAAGGATCGATACAACAAGAAGAGCTAACGATCCTAAACATATATGGACCCAACACAGGAGCACCCAGATACATAAGGCAAGTTCTTAATGACTTACAAAAGGACTTAGACTCCCACACAATAATAGTGGGAGACTTTAACACTCCACTGTCAATACTAGACAGATCAACCAGACAGAAAATCAACAAGGATACCCAGGGCTTGAACTCAGACCTGGAGCAAGCAAACCTGGTGGACATTTACAGAACTCTCCACCCCAAATCCACAGAATACACATTCTTCTCAGCACCACATCACACCTATTCTAAAATTGACCACATAATTGGAAGTAAAGCACTGCTCAACAAATGCAAAACAACTGAAATCATAACAAACAGCCTCTCAGACCATAGTGCAATCAAGTTAGAACTCAGAATTCAGAAACCCACCCAGAACCGCACAGCTTCATGGAAACTGAACAACTGGCTCTTGAATGTTGACTGGGTAAACAACGAAATGAAGGCAGAAATAAAGAAGTTCTTCGAAACCAATGAGAATGAAGACACAACGTGCCAGAACCTCTGGGACACATTTAAAGCAGTCTCTAGAGGAAAGTATATAGCAATAAGTGCCCATATGAGGAGAATGGAGAGATCCAAAATTGACACCCTATCGTCAAAATTGAAAGAGCTAGAGGATCAAGATCAAAAAAACTCAAAACCCAGCAGAAGACAAGAAATTACTAAGATCAGAGCTGAGCTGAAGAAGATTGAGACACGAAAAACCCTTCAAAAAATCAATAAATCCAAGAGCTGGTTTTTTGAAAAGATCAACAAAATAGACAGACCACTAGCCAGATTGATTAAAAATAAAAGAGAGAACAACCAAATAGATGCAATAAAAAATGATAAAGGGGAAATGACCACAGATTCCACAGAAATTCAAACTATCATCAGAGAATATTACAAACAACTCTATGCACATAAACTAGTAAACCTGGAAGAAATGGATAAATTCCTGGACTCCTGTGTCCTCCCATGCCTAAACCAGGAGGAAGCTGAAACTATGAATAGACCAATAACAAGGTCTGAAGTTGAGGCAGCAATTAAGAGCCTACCTCACAAAAAAAGCCCAGGTCCAGATGGGTTCACAGCCAAATTCTACCAGACACACAAGGAGGAGCTGGTACCATCCCTTCTAAAACTATTTCAAACAATCCAAAAAGAGGGAATCCTTCCCAAATCATTTTATGAGACCAACATCATCCTGATACCAAAACCCGGCACAGACCCAACGAGAAAAGAAAACTTCAGGCCAATATCCATGATGAACATAGATGCAAAAATCTTCAATAAAATATTGGCAAGCCGAATGCAACAGCAAATCAAAAAACTTATTCACCATGATCAAGTAGGATTCATCCCGGGGATGCAAGGCTGGTTCAACATACGCAAGTCTATCAACGTAATTCACCACATAAACAGAACCAAAAACAAAAACCACATGATTATCTCAATTGACGCAGAGAAGGCATTTGACAAAATTCAACAGCCCTTTATGCTAAAAACCCTCAATAAACTCGGTATCGATGGAACGTATCTCAAAGTAATAAAAGCTATTTATGACAAACCAACAGCCAATATCATACTGAATGGGCAAAAACTGGAAGCATTCCCATTGAAATCTGGTACTAGACAAGGATGCCCTCTCTCACCACTCCTATTCAATATAGTACTGGAAGTTCTAGCCAGAGCAATCAGGCAAGAAAAAGAAATAAAGGGTATTCAAATAGGAAAGGTGGAAGCCAAATTGTCTCTATTTGCAGACGACATGATAGTATACCTAGAAGACCCCATCGCCTCAGCCCAAAAACTCCTGAAACTGATAAACAACTTCAGCAAAGTCTCAGGATATAAAATCATTGTGCAAAAATCACAAGCATTCCTCTACACCAATAACAGACTTAAAGAAAGCCAAATCAAGAGCGAACTGCCATTCGCAATTGCTACAAAAAGAATAAAATACCTTGGAATACAACTCACAAGGAACGTAAGGGACCTCTTCAAGGAGAACTACAAACCACTGCTCAACGAAATCAGAGAGGACACAAACAGATGGAGAAACATTCCATGTTCATGGTTAGGAAGAATTAATATCGTGAAAATGGCTATACTGCCCAAAGTAATTTTCAGAATCAACGCTATCCCCATCAAGCTACCATTGACTTTCTTCACAGAACTGGAAAAAACCACCATGAACTTCATATGGAACCAAAAGAGAGCCCGCATAGCCAAGTCAATTCTAAGCAAAAAGAACACAGCGGGGGGCATCACACTACCGGATTTCAAACTATACTACACGGCTACAGTAATCAAAACAGCATGGTACTGGTACCAAAACAGAGATATAGACCAATGGAACAAACAGAGGCACCGGAGGCCACACAACATACATACAACTATACAATCTTTGATAAACCTGACAAAAACAAGCAATGGGGAAAGGATTCCATGTTTAACAAATGGTGTTGGGAAAACTGGCTAGCCATGTGCAGAAAGCAGAAACTGGACCCCTTCCTGACACCTTACACTAAAATTAACTTCAGATGGATTAAGGACTTAAACATAAGACCTGGCACCATAAAAACCCTAGAAGGAAATCTAGGCAAAACTATCCAGGACATAGGAGTAGGCAAGGACTTCATGAACAAAACACCAAAAGCATTGGCAACAAAAGCCAAAATAGACAAATGGGACCTAATGAAACTCCACAGCCTCTGCACGGCAAAAGAAACAGTCACTAGAGTGGATCGGCAACCAACAGAATGGGAAAAAATTTTCGCAGTCTACCCATTTGACAAAGGGCTGATATCCAGAATTTACAAAGAACTCAAGCAGATTTACAGGAAAAAAACAAACAAGCCCATTCAAAAGTGGGCAAAGGATATGAACAGATACTTTACGAAAGAAGACATATATGAGGCCAACAATCATATGAAAAAATGCTCATCGTCACTGGTCATCAGAGAGATGCAAATCAAAACCACATTGAGATACCATCTCACGCCAGTTAGAATGGCGATCATTAAAAAATCTGGAGACAACAGATGCTGGAGAGGATGTGGAGAAAAAGGAACACTTTTACACTGTTGGTGGGAGTGTAAATTAGTTCAACCATTGTGGAAGACAGTGTGGCGATTCCTCAAGGCCTTAGAAATAGAAATTCCATTTGACCCAGCAATCCCATTACTGGGTATATATTCAAAAGACTATAAATCGTTCTACTATAAGGACACATGTACACGAATGTTCATTGCAGCACTGTTTACAATAGCAAAGACCTGGAATCAACCCAAATGCCCATTGATAATAGACTGGATTGGAAAAATGTGGCACATATACACCATGGAATGTTATGCAGCAATCAGAAATGATGAGTTCGTGTCGTTTGTAGGGACATGGATGAATCTGGAAAACATCATCCTCAGCAAACTGACACAAGAACAGAAAATGAAACACCGCATATTCTCACTCATAGGTGGGTGATGAAAAATGAGAACACACGGACACAGAAAGGGGAGTACTAAACACTGGGGTCTATTGGGGGGAAAAGGGGAGGGCCAGTGGGAGGGGGAGGTGGGGAGGGATAGCCTGGGGAGAAATGCCATATGTGGGTGAAGGGGAGAAGAAAAGCAAAGCACACTGCCATGTGTGTACCTACGCAACTGTCTTGCATGCTCTGCTCATGTACCCCAAAACCTATAATCCAATAAAAAATTTAAAAAAAAATAAAAAATAAAAAAATAAAAAATAAAAATAGAGTTATGTTTAAGTCTTTAATTCATTTTGAGTTGATTTCTTCATAGGGAAAAAAAAAGAAAGATGAAAAAGAAAGAAAGAAAGGGGATGAAAGGAAGGAGAAAGAAAGGAAGGAAGGAAAGAAGAAAGGAAGGAAGGAAGGTGACTGTTACTAGAGTGACATCTCAGCTCCGGTTGCATATTGGTGTCACTCAAGGAGAGGAAAAATGCCTGTGTCCCACTTCAGAGCAACCAAATCAGAATCTGTGGGGTAGGAGCTTGGTGTTTTGGACCCCCGCCAGGTGGTTCTAGGGTGCAATATACAGCTGGGGCGAAGTTCTGCCCTGTTCCAGTTGGACAGACACGTAAACAGCACAATGGTAGCGTCGTCAGATGAGTCCTATCAAAACAGGAGCAGTTAAGAGTGTGTGTCTTCTCCTAAAGAGACAACAGCAACATGACACAGGGTCACTTCGTTCAGCAAGGAGCCAAATAGAATTCTGAATGCTAAGAATTCAGGCAAAAGCCTGGTGGCTGGGGGCGGGTGCAGAAAGCACTAGAAATACTTATGATATTAATGACAACGTCTAGGCAAACGTCTCAAAATTGCTGTCAAAAGTTCTGTCCCCTGGACTGTGTCCCTTGGCCTCTCCCTCCTGAGTGCCAGCAGCACCATCACCTGTGGAGAACTCTGGGGTCTTTGAAGAGCCCCATGAAGATGCAGAGGACACAGTCGGGGCCTACGCCTCTGCCTAGGGGAAGGGACTGGACACTGGAGAAAAGACCCGCCTAGCAACTGTTGCCACCGGCGAGTGGCCTCTGTCACTGAGCACTAGCAAAACAATGAGAGGCTCTGTGGCCAGGATGGTCAGTCCACCACAGCCCCAGCCGAATCCGCAAGCAGGCCGGGGAGGTGGAGTGGCTCTGCAAAACGATTCCCGAGAAGGCTGTTTTTGGCTGTTCACGTGTTGATGGCCCCCCACTCAGGCTAATGGGGGTCATTAAGACCTCAACTCTCCATGGCAGAAGCCTTTGTTCCAGGGTCAGACCTGAACAAATGGTCACATCCCCTCCCCCTCAGCCTTTACAAAAATCCCCAATCCTAGCAATCTTCTTGCACCTTCTCCAAAGGCCGACTGTGGGACGAGCAAGGGTGGGCGGCATGAAGACCGCCCCCGAGGTCTCTCCACCCTGGCTCTGGAAGAAGAAAATGGCACCTACAAAAAAAGGGGAGCAAGACGGAACAGGAAGCCGGTGCTCGGGCCCCTCTCCCTGCTTTTCATCAAACCACTCAGCAGCTTCTCACACGTGCCATCCCACTGTGCTCAAGATAAAGGTCATCGAAGAGGCTCAAGGAAGATGGCACTGTAGGACCAACTCAGGATTGTAGCTCCCAGTTAATCCGCAGAGAATGAGTGGATGCTGCATTTCCATACTGATCTTTATAGACCACAGACCAGGAGATTCCCAGGTGTAAGAACCCATGGACTGCCAGTGAGGCAGTTTGGGCTGGCGTGGCTGTTTTGGCTGAGGCCGCAGTGCAGCGGCGCTCCATACAGAAAACACTGATTTGGTTTCCCTGTTAAACCAGCAATTGGAGATTTTGGAAGGCAGATTAACACATTCATCTGATTAAATGGGACTTAAACAGAAAGCCAGGCCAGGAAATTCCTGGGCAGCAACATGGTTTGAGCTGGCCCAGTGGGTCGCTGCATGGGAAATCACAAATATCCCAGCACCCTTTCAGCAGGTGACTGGAACACCTAGGAGAGAGACAACCGTTCAACTTAAAAAAAAGGAGGGGCTCTGAGGCAGAGAGCCAGGTGATCAGGCTCGGCGGGTCCCACACCCACAACAACAAACAAAACAGCAATTGGAAACTTTCAGGGTTGAGAGTTTCATGGCAAGCACAGCTGAACCCAAGACAGTGCAGCTTGGTGAAATAGGGGCATCCGCCACTATCGAGGCACGTGACCCTATGGAGGTCGTAGCCATTGCTAAAGCAGCCTGCCATTGCCAAGGCAACCCACCACAACAGAGAGAGTCCACCACTAGAAAGGCAGGCCACCATCACCACCACAGTTCTAACCACACCCATATAAACAGGACTACAGGGAATCACACATGGCAGCAGGGCAGAGCCCACAGCAGCAGGGTGGAGCCCACGACAGCTCGTGACAGCCACTACAGGCAAACAGTGACTAAACTGCCTCCTCGCTGGGCAGGAAAGTGCAACGGATACTCATAAATAAAGCCCTAACTCCCAGGGAGAGAGCACCTGAGGAAAAAAAGGGGGGCTTTATGAGTTCTGCTGCAGCAGACTTAAACGTACCTGCCCAGCAGCCCTGAATGAACAACGGAGTTCACAGATCAGCACTAGAGCTCCCATGAAGTCTAGACTGTCTCCTCAAGCAGCTCCCTGACGCCTGTATATCCAGAGTCCTCTCATAAAGGACAGATTAGACTGACATTTGGCGGGCATCATTCAGGAACAAAGATAGCAGAAGAAGGATCTGGTAGCAACCCGCACGGTTCCGCAGCTGCTACAGGAGGTTCCCAGGCAAGCAGGGCCTGGAGTGCACCTCAGCAGTCATACAGCAGTGGGGCCAGACTCTTAGAAGGAAAACTAAGAAACAGAAATACTTCATCATCAACAATCTGGACGTCAACTCAGAGAACCAAACGGAAAATCAGCAACCACTCAGACGACAAATGGATAAATCCACAAGGATGAAAAGAAACCAGGGCAAAAGAGAAAAACACCCGAAATAAGAACACCTCATCTTCTAAAAAAAAATCAAAACTCACCAGCAAGGGAACAAAGCTGGACGGAGAATGAGTGTGATGAAATGACGGAATCAGACTTCAGAAGCTGAATAATGAGAAACTTCCGTGAGCTAAAAGAACATGTTCTAAATCAATGCAAAGAAACTAAGAACCTTGAAAAGAGATTTGAAAAAAGATTTGAGAAAATAATAAGAATGGACAACTTAGAGAGAAAAATGAGTGAATTGAAGAAGCTGAAAAACACAACACCAGAACTTCATGAAGCATGCACAAGTTTCAACAACCGAATTGACCAAGCAGAAGAAAGAATATCAGAAGTTGAAGATCAACTCAATGAAATAAAACAAAAGCCAAGATTAGAGAAAATAGCACAAAAAGGAATGAACAAGTCTCCAGGAAATGTAGGACTATGTGAAGAGACCTAACCTACGTTTGATAGGTGTATCTGAATGTGACGAAGACAATGAATCCAAGCTGGAAAATACTCTTCAGGATATTATCCAGGAAAATTTCTCCAACCTACCAAGTCAGGCCAATATTCAAGTCCAGGAAATACAGAGAACACCACAAAGATATTCCTCAAGAAGAGCAACCCCATGGCACATAATTGTCAGGTTCACCAGGGTTGAAATGAAAGAGAAAATGCTAAGAGCAGCCAGAGAGAAAGGTCGGGTCACCCACAAAGGGAAGCCGATCAGGCTCACAGGAGATCTCTTGGCAGAAACCCTACAAGCCAGAAAAGAATGGGGGCCAATATTCAACATCCTTAAAGAAAAGAACTTTCAACCCAGAATTTCATATTCAGCCAAACTGAGCTTCACAAGTGAAGAAATAATAAAATCCTTTGCAAACAAGCAAGTACTCAGAGATTTTGTCACCACCAGGCCTGCTTTACAAGAGCTCCTGAAAGAGGCACTACACATAGAAAGAAACAACCAGGACCAGCCATTCCAAAAAACATACCAAATGCTAAAGACCATCAACAAAATGAAGAAACTGCATCAACTAATGGGCAAAACAGCCAGCTAGCATCAAAATGGCAGTATCAATTCACACATAACAATATCAACTTTAAATGTAAATGGGCTAAATGCACCAATCAAAAGAAACAGACTGGCTAACTAAATAAAAAGCCAAAACCCATCGGTGTGTTGTATCCAGGAAACCCATATCACATGCAAAGTTACACAAAGGCTCAAAATAAAGGGATGGAGGATGATTTACCAAGTAAATGGAGAGCAAAAAAAAGCAGGAGTTGCAATTCTCATCTCTGATAAAATAAACTTCAAAGCAAAAAAAAAAAAAAAACAAAGAAGGACTTTACATAATGGTAAAAGTATCAATACAACAAAAAGAACTAACGATTCTAAATATATATGGACCCAATACAGGAGCACCTAGATATATAAGGCAAGTTTTTAAAGACTTACAAAGAGACATAGACTCCCAAACAATAACAGCGGGAGACTTTAACACCCCACTGTCAACATTAGACAGCTCAACCAGACAGAAAATTAACAAGAATATCCAGCGTTTGAACTCAGACCTGGAGCAAGCAAACCTGATAGACATTTACAGAACTTTCCACCCCAATCCACAGAACATACATTCTTCTCAGCACCACATCACACCTACGCTAAAATTGACCACATGATTGGAAGTAAATCACTCCTCAGCAAATGCAAAACAACTGAAATCATAACAAACAGTCTCTCAGACCATAGTGCAATCAAGTTAGAACTCAGAATTCAGAAACTAACTCAGAACCGCACAGCTTCATGGAAACTGAACTACTGGCTCTTGAATGTTGACTGGATATAGAATGAAATGAAGGCAGAAATAAAGAAGTTCTTGGAAACCAACGAGAACAAAGACACAACATACCAGAATCTCTGGGACACATTTAAAGCAGTCTCCAGAGGAAAATATACAGCAATAAGTGCCCATATGAGAAGAGTGGAGAGATCCAAAATTGACACCCTAATAACAAAATTGAAAGAGCTAGAGGAGCAAGATTTAAAAAACTCAAAACCTAGCAGAAGACAAAAAATAACTAAGACCAGAGCAGAACTGAAGGAGATAGAGACACGAAACACCTTCAAATAATCAATAAATCCAAGATCTGTTTTTTTGAAAAGATCAACAAAATAGACAAACCACTAGCCAGACTGATAAAAAAGAAAAGAGAGAATAACCAAATAGATGCAAAAAAAAAAAAAAAACGATAAAGGGGAAATCACCACAGATTCCACAGAAATTCAAACCATCATCAGAGAATGTGACAAACAACTCTATGCACATAAACCAGTAAACCTGGAAAAAATGGATAAATTCCTGGACACCTGTGTCCCACCAGGCCAAAACCAGGAGGGAGCTGAAACTGTGAATAGACCAATGACAAGGTCTAAATTGAGGTAGCAATTAAGAGCTTTCCACACAAAAAAATCCCAGGTCAAGATGGGTTCACAGCCGAGTTCTACCAGACACACAGAGGGGAGTTGGTACCATTCCTTCTGAAACTATTCAAAATAATTCAAGAAGAGGAAATCCTTCCCAAATCATTTTATGAGACCAACATCATCCTGATACCAAAACCCAGAAAAGACTCAACAAGAAAAGAAAACTTCAGGCCAATATGCATGATGAACGTAAATGCAAAAATCTTCAATAAAATACTTGCAAGCCGATTGCAACAACACATGAAAAAGCTTATCCATCATGATCAAGTAGGATTCATCCTGGGGATGCAAGGCTGGTTCAACATTCGCAAGTGTATAAACGTAATTCACCACATAAACAGAACCAAAAACAAAAACCACATAATTATCTCAATTGACTCAGAGAACGCCTTTGACAAAATTCAACAGCCCTTTATGGTAAAAACCCTCAATAAAGTCAGTATTAATGAAACGTATCTCAAAATAATAAAAGCTATTTATGACAAACCAACAGTCAATATCATACTGAATGGGCAAAATTTGGAAGCATTCCCTTTGAAATCTGGCACTAGACAAGGATGCCCTCTCTCACCACTCCTATTCAATATAGTACTGGAAGTTCTAGCCAGAGCAGTCAGGCAATAAAAGGAAATAAAAAATATTCAAATAGGAAAGGTGGAAGCCAAATTGTCTCTATTTGCAGACGACATGATAGTATATCTAGAAGACCCCGTCATCTCAGCCCCAAAACTCCTGAAACTGATAAGCAAATTCAGCCAAGTCTCAGGATATAAAATCAATTGCAAAAATCACAAGCATTCCTATACACCAATAACAAACTTAAAGAGAGCCAAATTAAGAATGAACTGTCATTCACAATTCCTACATAGAGAATAAAATACCCAGAAATACAACTTACAGGGAATGTAATGGACCTCCTCAAGGAAAACTACAAACCACTGCTCAATGAAATAAGAGAACACAAACAAGTGGAGAATCATTCCATGTTCATGTTAGGAAGAATCAATATTGTTAAAATGCCATAGTGCCCAAAGTAATTTACAGACTCAACGCTATTCCCATCAAGCTACAATTGACTTTCTTCACAGAACTGGATAAAACCACCATGAACTTCATATGGAACCAAGAGGGCCGCATAGCCAAGTAAATTCTAAGGAAAAAGAACACAGTGGGAGGCATCACACTACCATACTTCAAACTATACTACAAGGCTACAGTAATCAAAACAGCATGGTACTGGTACCAAAACAGAGATATAGACCAATGGAAAACAGAGACATCAGAGGCAAGACAACATATCTACAACCAGACAATCTTTGATAAACCTGTCAAAAACAAGCAATGGGGAAAGGACTCCCTGTTTAATAAATGGTGTTGGGAAAACTGGCTAGCCATGTGCAGAAAGCAGAAACTGGACCCCTTCCTGACACCTTACACTAAAAATAATTCCAGATGGATTAAAGACTTAAACATAAGACCTAGCACCATAAAGACCCTAGAAGAAAATCTAGGCAAAACCATTCAGGACATAGGAGTAGGCAAGGACTTCATGAACAAAACACCAAAAGCATTGGCAACAAAAGCCAAAATAGACAAATGGGACCTAATGAAACTCCACAGCTTCTGCACGTCAAAAGAAACAGTCATTAGAGTGAATCGGCAACCAACAGAATGGGAAAAATTTTTGCAGTTCACCCATCTGACAAAGGGATGATATCCAGAATTTACAAAGAACTCAAACAGATTTTACAAGAAAAAGTCAAACAAGCCTATTCAAAAATGGGCAAAGGATATGAACAGACACTTTACAAAGAAGACATACATGAGACTCGGGGGAGGACTCAAGATGGCGCTGTGAGAACAACCCAGGATTGGAGCTCTTCTCGTTGAATCTGCAAACGGTGAGTCAGAGCGGCATTTCCAGACTGATCTTTGTTGCCCACAGAACGGGGAAACTCCCAAGTATAAAAAAGACACGGGACGGCAGGCAGTAGGTCTGCCTGGCGAAGCCGGCAGCTGGGGCGGCGGCGGCCGGCCCTACCCAGCAATCCCCACAGGGCGCGCTTGTCTGGGTGCCCTGTTGAACCGGCAACCTGAGACTTGAGAGGGCTGGACTTGAGACTGAATGAGACTTGGACAGTAGCCCAGCCCAGGGGATTGCAGGAATTGGGATACCCAGTGGGACGAACAAAACCGCGATTTCAAACTATCCCGAGCAGACGGTCCGAGACGCTCTGTGGGGGAGGGGCGTCCACCACTACCGAGGCAACTCGCCCCAACTAAGATACACGCCCACTGCTGACGCAGCCAGCCATTGCCGAGGCAACCCGCCCCAACGGAGATACACGCCCATTGCTGACGCAGCCAGCCGTTGCCGAGGCAACCCGTCCCTACTGAGATACACGCCCACTGCTGACGCAGCCTGCCGTTGCTGAGGCAACACGCTACAACAAAGAGACTCTGCCGCAGGGCGTGGCAGAGACCACAGCAGAGCCGGCAGGAACAGCACGAATCACACAACAGCAGGGCGGAGCCTCGGCAGCCAAACAGTGGCTAGTCTGCCTTCTAGCTGGGCAGGACACCTGATCGGACATCCAAAAATAAAGCCCAAACCCCTCAACACAGAGCATTTGAGAAAAAAAAGGGGGTTTTTTAATGAGCTCGGTTGCAGCAGAATCAAACATAGCAGCCTAACAGCCCTGAATGAACAACAGAGTGCACAGCTTAGCAATTAAACCCCTATAAAGTACAAACTGTCTCCTCAAGCAGCTCCCTGACCCCTCTATATCCAAAAGACTGACATTAGGCAGGCATCATCCTGGGACAAAGAGAGCAGAAAAAGAAACTGGTAGCATCCCTCGCTGTGCCACAGATACTAGAGGTGCACCCCAGACAAGCAGGGTCTGGAGCCGACCTCAGCAGTCGTACAGCGAAGGGGCTAGACTGGTAGAAGGAAAACAAAGCAACAGAAATACTTCATCATCAACATTCTGGGTGTCCACTCAGAGACCCAAACGAAAAGTCAGCAACTACGCAGACGACCAGCGGACAAATCCACAAAGATGGGAAGAAACCAGCGCAAAAAGGAGGAAAACACCCGAAACCAGAACACCTCGCCTCCTACAAAGGACCAAAACTCCTCACCAGCAAGGGAACAAAGCTGGACGGAGAATAACTGTGACGAAATGACGGAATTAGACTTCAGAAGATGGATAATGAGAAACTTTTGTGAGCTAAAAGACCATGTATTAAATCAATGCAAAGAAACTAAGAACCTTGAAAAAAGATTTGAAAAAAGATTCGAGGAAATGATAACAAGAATGGATACCTTAGAGAGGAATATGAATGAATTAAAGGAGCTGAAAAACACAATACGAGAACTTTGCGAAGCAAACACAAGTTTCAATAGCCGAATTGACCAAGCAGAAGAAAGAATATCTGAAGTCGAAGACCAATTCAATGAAATAAAACAAGAAACCAAGATCAGAGAAAAAAGCGCAAAAAGGAATGAACAAAGTCTCCAAGAAATGTGGGACTATGTGAAAAGACCTAACCTACGTTTGATAGGTGTACCAGAAGGGTACGAAGAGAATGAATCCAAGCTGGAAAATACTCTTCAGGACATCATCCAGGAAAATTTCCCCCACCTAGCAAGACAAGCCAACACTCAACTGCAGGAAATACAGAGAACACCACAAAGATATTCCGCAAGAAGAGCAACCCCAAGGCACATAATCGTCAGATTCAACAGGGTTGAAATAAAGGAGAGAATACTAAGGGCAGCCAGAGAGAAAGGTCAGGTCACCCACAAAGGGAAGCCCATCAGACTCACAGCAGATCTCTCGGCAGAAACACTACAAGCCAGAAGAGAGTGGGGGCCAATATTCAACATTCTTAAAGAAAAGAACTTTCAACCCAGAATTTCATATCCAGCCAAACTGAGCTTCAGAAGTGAAGGAAGAATAAAATCCTTTGCGAACAAGCAAGTACTCAGAGATTTTGTCACCACCAGGCCTGCTTTACAAGAGCTCCTGAAAGAGGCACTACACATAGAAAGGATTAACCAGTACCAGCCATTCCAAAATCACACTGAATGCTAAAGAGCTTAAACATAATGAAGAATCTACAACAACCAACAGGCAAAACAGCCACTTAGCATCAAAATGGCAGTATCAAATTCACACATAACAATATTAACCCTAAATGTAAATGGACTAAATACACCAATCAAAAGACACAGACTGGCAAATTGGATAAAAATCCAAAACCCATCAGTGTGCTGTATCCAGGAAACCCATCTCACATGCAAGGATACACAAAGGCTCAAAATAAAGGGATGGAGGAAGATTTACCAAGCTAATGGAAAGCAAAAAAAAGCAGGAGTTGCAATTCTCATCTCTGATAAAATAGACTTTAAAGTAACAAAGATCAAAAGAGACAAAGAAGGCCATTACATAATGGTAAAAGGATCGATACAACAAGAAGAGCTAACGATCCTAAACATATATGGACCCAACACAGGAGCACCCAGATACATAAGGCAAGTTCTTAATGACTTACAAAAGGACTTAGACTCCCACACAATAATAGTGGGAGACTTTAACACTCCACTGTCAATACTAGACAGATCAACCAGACAGAAAATCAACAAGGATACCCAGGGCTTGAACTCAGACCTGGAGCATGCAAACCTGGTGGACATTTACAGAACTCTCCACCCCAAATCCACAGAATACACATTCTTCTCAGCACCACATCACACCTATTCTAAAATTGACCACATAATTGGAAGTAAAGCACTGCTCAACAAATGCAAAACAACTGAAATCATAACAAACAGCCTCTCAGACCATAGTGCAATCAAGTTAGAACTCAGAATTCAGAAACCGACCCAGAAACACACAGCTTCATGGAAACTGAACAACTGGCTCTTGAATGTTGACTGGGTAAACAACGAAATGAAAGCAGAAGTAAAGAAGTTCTTCGAAACCAATGAGAACGAAGACACAACGTGCCAGAACCTCTGGGACACATTTAAAGCAGTCTCTAGAGGAAAGTATATATCAATAAGTGCCCATATGAGGAGAATGGAGAGATCCAAAATTGACACCCTATCATCAAAATTGAAAGAGCTAGAGGAGCAAGATCAAAAAAACTCAAAACCCAGCAGAAGACAAGAAATTACTAAGATCAGAGCTGAGCTGAAGGAGATTGAGACACGAAAAACCCTTCAAAAAATCAATAAATCCAAGAGCTGGTTTTTTGAAAAGATCAACAAAATAGACAGACCACTAGCCAGATTGATTAAAAAGAAAAGAGAGAACAACCAAATAGATGCAATAAAAAATGATAAAGGGGAAATCACCACAGATTCCACAGAAATTCAAACCATCATCAGAGAATATTACAAACAACTCTATGCGCATAAACTAGTAAACCTGGAAGAAATGGATAAATTCCTGGACTCCTGTGTCCTCCCAAGCCTAAACCAGGAGGAAGCTGAAACTATGAATAGACCAATAACAAGGTCTGAAGTTGAGGCAGCAATTAAGAGCCTACCACACAAAAAAAGCCCAGGTCCAGACGGGTTCACAGCCGAATTCTACCAGACACACAAGGAGGAGCTGGTACCATTCCTTCTAAAACTATTTCAAACAATCCAAAAAGAGGGAATCCTTCCCAAATCATTTTATGAGACCAACATCATCCTGATACCAAAACCCGGCACAGACCCAACGAGAAAAGAAAACTTCAGGCCAATATTCATGATGAACATAGATGCAAAAATCTTCAATAAAATATTGGCAAGCCGATTGCAACAGCAAATCAAAAAACTTATTCATCATGATCAAGTAGGATTCATCCCGGGGATGCAAGGCTGGTTCAACATACGCAAGTCTATAAATGTAATTCACCACATAAACAGAACCAAAAACAAAAACCACATGATTATCTCAATTGACGCAGAGAAGGCATTTGACAAAATTCAACAGCCCTTTATGCTAAAAACCCTCAATAAACTCGGTATCAATGGAACGTATCTCAAAGTAATAAAAGCTATTTATGACAAACCAACAGCCAATATCATACTGGGCAAAACCTGGAAGCATTCCCTTTGAAATCTGGCACTAGACAAGGATGCCCTCTCTCACCACTCCTATTCAATATAGTACTGGAAGTTCTAGCCAGAGCAATCAGGCAAGAAAAAGAAATAAAGGGTATTCAAATAGGAAAGGTGGAAGCCAAATTGTCTCTATTTGCAGACGACAGGATAGTATACCTAGAAGACCCCATTGCCTCAGCCCAAAAACTTCTGAAACTGATAAACAACTTCAGCAAAGTCTCAGGATATAAAATCAATGTGCAAAAATCACAAACATTCGTCTACACCAATAACAGACTTAAAGAAAGCCAAATCAAGAGCGAACTGCCATTCGCAATTGCTACAAAAAGAATAAAATACCTTGGAATACAACTCACAAGGAACGTAAGGGACCTCTTCAAGGAGAACTACAAACCACTGCTCAACGAAATCAGAGAGGACACAAACAGATGGAGAAACATTCCATGTTCATGGTTAGGAAGAATTAATATCGTGAAAATGGCTATACTGCCCAAAGTAATTTACAGAATCAACGCTATCCCCATCAAGCTACCATTGACTTTCTTCACAGAACTGGAAAAAACCACCATGAACTTCATATGGAACCAAAAGAGAGCCCGCATAGCCAAGTCAATTCTAAGCAAAAAGAACACAGCGGGGGGCATCACACTACCGGATTTCAAACTATACTACAAGGCTACAGTAATCAAAACAGCATGGTACTGGTACCAAAACAGATATATAGACCAATGGAACAAAACAGAGGCACCGGAGGCAACACAACATACATACAACTATACAATCTTTGATAAACCTGACAAAAACAAGCAATGGGGCAAGGATTCCATGTTTAACAAATGGTGTTGGGAAAACTGGCTAGCCATGTGCAGAAAGCAGAAACTGGACCCCTTTCTGACACCTTACACTAAAATTAACTCCAGATGGATTAAAGATTTAAACATAAGACCTGGCACCATAAAAACCCTAGAAGGAAATCTAGGCAAAACTATCCAGGACATAGGAGTAGGCAAGGACTTCATGAACAAAACACCAAAAGCATTGGCAACAAAAGCCAAAATAGACAAATGGGACCTAATGAAACTCCACAGCCTCTGCACGGCAAAAGAAACCGTCACTAGAGTGGATCGGCAACCAACAGAATGGGAAAAAATTTTCGCAGTCTACCCATCTGACAAAGGGCTGATATCCAGAATTTACAAAGAACTCAAACAGATTTACAGGAAAAAAACAAACAAGCCCATTCAAAAGTGGGCAAAGGATATGAACAGATACTTTACGAAAGAAGACATATATGAGGCCAACAGTCATATGAAAAAATGCTCATCGTCATTGGTCATCAGAGAGATGCAAATCAAAACCACATTGAGATACCATCTCACGCCAGTTAGAATGGCGATCATTAAAAAATCTGGAGACAACAGATGCTGGAGAGGATGTGGAGAAAAAGGAACACTTTTACACTGTTGGTGGGAGTGTAAATTAGTTCAACCATTGTGGAAGACAGTGTGGCGATTCCTCAAGGCCTTAGAAATAGAAATTCCGTTTGACCCAGCAATCCCATTACTGGGTATATATCCAAAAGACTATAAATCGTTCTACTATAAGGACACATGTACACGAATGTTCATTGCAGCACTGTTTACAATAGCAAAGACCTGGAATCAACCCAAATGCCCATTGATAATAGACTGGATTGGAAAAATGTGGCACATATACACCATGGAATATTATGCAGCAATCAGAAATGATGAGTTCGTGTCGTTTGTAGGGACATGGATGAATCTGGAGAACATCATCCTCAGCAAACTGACACAAGAACAGAAAATGAAACACCGCATATTCTCACTCATAGGTGGGTGATGAAGAATGAGAACACATGGACACAGAAAGGGGAGTACTAAACAGTGGGGTCTATTGGGGGGAAAAGGGGAGGGCCAATGAGAGGGGGAGGTGGGGAGGGATAGCCTGGGGAGAAATACCAAATATGGGTGAAGGGGAGAAGAAAAGCAAAGCACACTGCCATGTGTGTACCTACGCAACTGTCTTGCATGCTCTGCTCATGTACCCCAAAACGTATAATCCAATAAAAAATTAAAAAAAAAGAAAGAAGACATACATGAGACCAACAAACATGAAAAAATGCTCATCGTCACTGGTTATTAGAGAGATGCAAATAAAACCACATCGAGATACCATCTCACGCCAGTTAGAATGGCGATCATTAAAAAATCTGGCGTGATTGTTAAAAAATCTGGAGACAACAGATGCTGGAGAGGATGTGGAGAAATAGAAAAACTTTTACACTGCTGGTGGAAGTGTCAATTAGTTCAACCATTGTGGAAGACAATGTGGCGATTTCTCCAAGACCTAGAAATAGAAATTCTATTTGACCCAGCAATCCCATTACTGGGTATATATCCAAAGGACTATAAATCGGTCTACTATAAGGACACATGCACACGAATGTTCATTGCAGCACTGTTTACAATAGTAAAGACGTGGAACCAACCCAAATGCCCATCAAAGATAGACTGGACTAGGAAAATGTGGCACATATATACTATGGAATATTATGCAGCAATCAAAAATGATGAGTTCGTGTCCTTTGTAGGGACATGGATGAATCTGGAGAACATCATACTCAGCAAACTGACACAAGAACAAAATATTAAATACCACATATTCTTACTCATAGGCGAATGATGAACAATGAGAACACATAGACACAGGGAATGGAGCACTACACATCTGGGGTCTTTTGGGGGGAATAAGCGAGGGAAAGTGGGGAGGGTGAGCTGGGAAGGGATAGCATGGGGAGAATTGCCAAATTTGAGTGAAGAGGAGGAAGGCAGAAAAACACACTGCCACGTGTGTACCTATGCAACTATCT
The DNA here is from genome assembly GCF_049354715.1 of Callithrix jacchus. Classification (NCBI taxonomy): domain Eukaryota; kingdom Metazoa; phylum Chordata; class Mammalia; order Primates; family Cebidae; genus Callithrix; species Callithrix jacchus. The sequence continues at coordinate 30,573,483 of NC_133507.1, forward strand.
TGCATGTTCTGCACATGTACCCCAAAACCTAAAATGCAATTAAAAAAAGTTAAAGGTCATCATCTCAGGGTCTCCTTTCTCCCCTCTTGTTTTCCCCTGCACCCACGGAAGATCACAGTGTTCTGCAAGGGTCGGGGTTCTTAATGCAAGCCCACACCAAGACAGTTGACAGGATTTGCCCAGCAGGAATATTCTCCCCTGCCAGGCTCAAGGTCCATTCCAGGCAATCTATCTTTCCTCTAGAAAAAGGAAAATTGAAGCCAGAAGCCCTCTGGGATCTCCCCTTGAGGTGGGTTTGGCTATAAAGGCACTCAGAGAGCCCCACTCCATGAGAAAACAATAAACTTAGGAGCCCTGATCTGGTCCAATCTACCTGACCTTCATCGAGCTCTTTGACCTTTCCAAGCTTTAGTTTCGACATTTATAAGATGAATTAATACCTGGGCATGGTGGCTCACACCTGTAATTTTAGCTCTTTGGGAGGCTGATATAGGTGTGTTGCCTGAACTGAGGAGTTTGAGATCAGCTTGGGCAATATGATAAAACAACATCTCCACTAAAGTAAAAAATTAGCTGAGAGTGATGACCTGCACCTTTAGTCCCAGCTACTCAGAAGGGTAAGGCAGGAGAATCACTTGAACTTGGGAGGTGGAGGTTGCAGTGAGCCAAGATCCTGCCATTACACTCCAGCCTGTTGACAGAGCCAGACTTTGTCTCAAAAAAATAAAAGGTGGTTGTGGGGAGCTGAGGGGTGCCTGGCAAAGTGGCTCATACCTGTAATTCCAGCACTTTGGGAGGCCGAGGTGGGCAGATCATGAGGTTAGAAATTCAAGACCAGCCTGACCAACATGCTGAAACCCCATCTCTACTAAAAATAAAAAATTAGCTAGACATGGTGGCAGGTGCCTGTAATTCCAGCTACTCAGTAGGCTGAGGCAGGAGAATCACTTGAACCCGGGAGGCAGAGGTTGCAGTAAGCTGAGATCATACCACTGCACTCCAGACTGAGAAACAGAGTGAGACTCTATCTCAAAAAAAAAAAAGAATTAATATCTTCCTTAAACTAGCCTCACAACATTAGCTTCCAATGTGACAATGTAGGTAAAGTACTTTGCAAAGGTCAAGGTGAAGCAAACCTCAAAGTGTGGTCTGGGTCAGGCCACCTGCATTAGAATCCACAAGAAAGGGGCTGGGAGAGGGGGACTAGTTATTTTCACAGCTTCCTCACCCTACCAGACAACTCAGAATTAAAACCTGGGAGGTCAGCATTCAATACCTGATTTTTTTGAGAGTTTCACTCTTATTGCCCAGACTGGAGTGCATTGGCTGGATCTTGGCTCACCACAACCTCAGCCTCCCAGGTTCACATGCCCTGCCTTAGCCTCCAGAGTAACTGGGACTACAGGTGCCTGCCACCACGCCTGGCTAATTTTGTTTGTATTTTTAATAGAGATGGGGTTTTACTATGTTGAACAGGCTGGTCTTGAACTACTATCCTCGTGATCTTCCCCCCTTGGCCTCCCAAAGTGCTGGGATTACAGGTGTGAGGCCCCCTGCCTGGCCCAATACCTGATTTTAAACAGCATCTCCAAATTCTTCATATGCACCCCGATGTTTGAGAACCCAGATTCACACACATGATGACAACTACTGGGGTCTACTCCTTGTAAGATGTGGGCTGGTCTGAAATAAGTCACAATTTAGTTGAGAAATCAGGACTGACATATTCTTGCATAAATAACATAAAGCAATGAATTTGGGCTACTGAAAAGAAATGTTACAGGGAACAAAGGAATGAGGGAAGTAGAAAGCCATGGTCCCAGAAAGAATAAAGGAGGGGCTGCTGGTCTTCCAACTGGGTGGAGCTGAAATTGCTCAGGAGAGAAGGGTGAGCCTTGATGGAGTCCAACCCTGGAGAGAGGCTTTCAAACACAGAAATTAGCCAGGCACAGTGGCTCACACCTGTAATCCCAGCTACTTCAGGACTGGGGTGGGCGAATCACCTGAGGTCAGGAATTCAAGAGCAGCCTGGCCAACATGGTGAAACCCCATCTGTACTAATAATACAAAAATTAGCTGGGCTCATTGGTGCATGCCTGTAATCCCAGCTATTTCAGAGCCTGAGGCAAGATAATGACTTTAACCTGGGAGGCGGTGGTTGCAGTGCTAGGATTACAAGGCTGACCCAGTGTACCCAGCCCCCAAAAATCTATTTTTATTGTTTAATCCTCCAGCCTGCAGTATTCTGTTATGTCAGTTCAAGCAGGTTAATGAAAGGGGTAGAATGGAAATGACTTGAATCGGCACCCAGGTTTGCATCCTTGATTGGCCATTTACCAGCTGAGTATCCTTGGATAAGCTGGTTAAACTTGCTGAGCTTCATATTTCTCATTTCATAATCACTTATAAAATATTACTATACAAGGCCAGATATGGTGGCTCATCTCTGTAGTCCTAGCACTTTGGGAGGCCAAGGTGAGTGGATGGCTTGAGCTCAGGAGTTCAAGACCAGGATGAGCAACATGGCAAAACCCCATCTCTATAAAAAATACACATATTAGCTGCTCTGAAGGCCGACACAAGAGGATTGCTTCAGCCTGGGAAACTGAGGCTGCAGTGAGCTGAGATTGTGCCACTGCACTCCAGCCTAGATGACAGAATTAGACCCTGTCTTAAATGGTAATAATAATAATATACAAGTCTGTTAGAAAATTGTTCCATCATGTTTTCAGGAAGATTCATCTGGCTGGGTGTGGTGGCTCACACCTGTGATTGCAGCACTTTGGGAGGCTGTGGTGAGTGGATCACGAGGTCAAGAGGTTGAGACCATCCTGGCAACATGGTGAAATTCTGTCTGTACTTAAATAGAAAAATTAGCTGGGCATGGTGGTGCACACCTGTAGTCCCAGCTATTTGGGAGGCTGAGGCAGAAGAATTGCTTGAATCCGGGAGGTGGAGGTTGCAGTGAGCTGAAATCACGCCATTGCACTCCAGACTGGCACCTGGCAACAGAGTGAGATGCTGTCTCAGAAGAAAAAAAAGAGGATCATCTTCCAGCGAGATTGTCATCACTTCAGATCTAGGAGCTTTTATTCTCTCTGGTCTTACTGAGCATCAGACAAGTCTCATTTGCTGCAGTAATGGAGTTGCTGGCCAGGCTCATGCCTGTAATCCCAGCACTTTGGGAGGCCGAGGTGGGTGGATTAACTGAAGTCAGGAGTTCAGGACCAGCCTGACCAACATAGTGAAACCCTGTCTCTACTAAAAATACAAAAATTAGCCATGCGTGGTGGTACATGCCTGTAATCCCAGCTGCTCAGATGGCTGAGGAAGGAGAATCACCAAAGCTAGGAGGCAGAAGTTGCCGTGAGCCAAGATCATGCCACTGCACTCCAGCCTGGGTAATGGAGCAAGACCCTGTCCCAAAAAATAATAATAGTAAGTTAAAATAGTGATGTTGATAATGCTTTTTGTAGATTTTAAATGTACCAGAAAATTACTATTGATAGAAAAGGTGTTGAATGCTTTTGTGGAGCAAAGTATTCTTTAAAGTTAAAAGAAAAAGCTGCTCATGCTTTTTTTTGAGGTAGGGTTTTATTTTTCTATTTATTTATTATTTTTTCTTTGAGACAGAGTCTCGCTCTGTCGCCCAGGCTGGAGTGCAATGGCATACTCTCTACTCACCGCAATCCCCACCTCCTAGTTTCAAGCAATTCACCTGCCTCAGCCTCCCAGGTAGCTGGGATTACAGGTACATGCCACCACACCCAGCCAATTTTTGTATTTTTAAGTAGAGACAAGGTTTCACCATGTTGGTCAGGCTAGTCTCAAACCCCTGATCCTGTGATCCACCCACCTCAGCCTCCCAAAGTGCTGGAATTATAGGTGTGAGCCACTGTGCCCAGTGAGATAGGGTTTTATCTTGTCACTTACACTGGAATGCAGTGGCTCGATCTCAGTTCACTGCAGTCTCAACCTCCTGGGTTCAAGTGATCCTCCTTCCTCAGCCTCCCAAGTAACTGAGACTACTGGCAGGCAGCAGCACACCTGGCTAATTTTTTGTATTTTTGGTAGAGACAGAGTTTCACCATGTTGTCCAGACTGGCAACTCCTGGGCTCAAGTGTTCTGCTCGCCTCAGCCTCCCAAAGTGCTGGAATTACAGGTGTGATCCACAGTGCTCAGCCTTGCTTCATGCTTTTTTTTGAGACAGAGTTTCACTCTTGCTACCCAGGCTGGAGTGCAATGGTGCAATCTTGGCTCATCGCAACATCCACCTCCTGGGTTCAAGCAATTCTCTTGACTCAGCCTACCAAGTAGCTGGGACTATAGGCGTGTGCCACCATGCCCAGCTTATTTTTGTTGTTTTAGTAGAGATGGGGTTTCACCATATTGACCAGGATGGCTTCAATCTCTTGACCTTGTGATCCACCTGCCTCCGCCTCCCAAAGTGCCGGGAATATAGGTGTAAGCCACCGTGTCCAGCTGCCTCATGCTTTTTTAAAGCCATATTTTTATTCATAGCTTTGTACCAAGGGAGAAACCTCCCCACTGCCACCCATGACCAGCCTGGTACACGTGCTTTCTGAACTACTACTCACCTGTCATCAAACTCAGTGATGTTTTCCACCCGCCTCCGACAACCCTCCAGCAGAATCCACTTGGGACATTCTTCTGACATATGTGGAGTTGGGTGAGCAGATCTAAACTGTACGATCCCCTTCGTGGTGAAACAGATGTGGCAGTGGGGTCTGTAGGTGACATTTCTCACCAGCCAGTCCATAGTCACAATGCCAATGTCATGGAGGTGCAAGGAAGCCCCTGGAGAGAAAAGAATAATGGGGGAGACAAAGGGGTGCAGTCCCCCCCATGACTCCAAGGCTGTGGGGATAGTGTGGATTACAAGACGTGGGAGGAGAGGATCTCTGTCCAGACATGTTCCTCAGAACTTGTTTAAGCCTTTAGTTTAAGAGTGGAGCTTCTGGCCTGGTGTGGTGGTTCATGCCTGTAATCCAAGCACTTTGGAGGCCAAGGCAGGTGAATAACCTGAGGTCTGGAGTTCAAGACCAACCTGACCAACGTGGAAAACCCCGTCTTTATATTTTTTAAAAAAAGGAGTGGAGCTTCCGTGGCTTCTTGTATCACTAGTCAGGAGCCAGAGATGATCTTGTCCAAGAGGGGCAGCATGGGAGAGTGAGAGAGCCCCAAGCCTTTCAGCCAGGCCTTGCCACCCAGCACTACATGATGAGATGCACTGGGGTGAGCTTCAGAGCTATGGTTCTATTCACACATTAGTCCTCCATCCTCTTATCCTGCCCCTAGCTCCTCTCCCACTGGCTTCTAGTTCCTGGCATGGGTGATGTGTCTGTACAGCTTCTGGCCTGTGGGCTTTGCCAGTTGAGTCCCCGTGCTTGTCCTCGCAGCCAGACACCATCTGTGTCTCTTGCTCCCCCAGGCACAGTGCATGCCATCCCTCTGCTCTTCTTGCCCCCGCCCAGCACCTGGCCCTGACACAAGCCCCTAGACACCTGTCCTGGCTGCATGAGCTTTTGTGTGTCGCCCTCCTATGCTCCCCAGCAACCGGGGATGCTACTTTGCTGACCTCATGGTTTACTTTTTTAAAATAGGCCAGGCGTGTGTGGCTCACAACTGTAATCCCAGCACGTTGGGAGGCCGAGGTGGGTGGATCATGAGGTCAAGAGATGGAGACATGATGAAACCCCATCTCTACTAAAAATACAAAAATTAGCTGGGCGTGGTGGAGTGCACCTGTAGTCCCAGCCACTCAGGAGGCTGAGGCAGAAGAATTGCTTGAACCCAGGAGGCGGAGGTTGCAGTGAGCCAAGATCGCACCACTGCACTCCAGCCTGGGGCCTGGTGACAGAGCAAGACTCTGTCTCAAAAAAAAAAATCTATGTTTATAACATTAAAAGAAAAAAAAAACACAGGTTTTGGAAAGTCTTTGTAAACTGAAAATTGCTATTATTTTTAAAATTTAACTTGACATTTTTGGCCAAGTGCAGTGGCTCACACCTGTAATCCTAGCACTTTTGGAGGCTGAGGTGGGTGGATCACCTGAGGTCAGGATTTCGAGACCAGCCTGGCCAACATGGTGAAACCCCATCTCTAAAATAAATAAATAAATGAATGAATGAATGAATAAATAAATAAATAAATTGACATTTTTGGCTGGGTACGGTGGCTCATACCTGCAATCTCAGTACTCTGGGAGACTGAGCTACCCAGATTAGGAGATGAAATATTTAGCATCCTGCACATATGAATAACCAGGGAAGTGGTGCGCCTGTAATCTGAGCTACTCTGGAGGCTGAGTGGAGAGCATTGCTTGAGCCCGGGAGGTGGAGGTTGCAGTGAGCTATGATGGCACCACTGCATTCCAGCCTGGCGGACATGGTGAAACCCTGTCTCTACTAAAAGTATTAAAAGGGGCTGGGCATGGTGGCTCATGCCTATAATCTCAGCACTCTGAGAGGCTGAGGCGGGTGAATCACAAGGTCAAAAGATTGAGATCATCCTGGGCAACGTGGTGAAACCCCGTCTCCACTAAAATGCAAATTAAAATTAAAAAATAAAAACTAGCCAGGCATGGTGGCACACGCCTATAGTCCTGAGGCAGGGCTGAGGCAGGGGAAGCTGAAGCAGGGGAATCGCTTGAACCTGGGAGGCAGAGGTTGCAGTGAACTGAGATCATGCCACTGCACTTCAGCCTGGTGACAGAGCAAGAATCAGTCTCAAAAAAAAAATACAAAAATTGGCTGGGTGAGGTGGTTCATGCCTGTAATCCTAGCACTTTGGGAGGCTGAGGTGGGCAGATCACTAGGTCAAGAGATCAAGACCATCCTGGCCAACATGAAGAAACCCTGTCTCTACTAAAAATACAAAAAAAAAATTAGCCAGGAGTGGTGGCACGCTCCTGTGGTCCCAGCTACTCGGGAGGCTGAGGTGGAAGAATCACTTGAACTCAAAAGGTGGAGTTTGCAGTGAGCTGAGACTGTGCCAGTGCACTCCAGCCTGGTGACAGAGCAAGACTCCATCTTAAAAAAATACAAAAATTAGCCAGTCATGGATGTTAATTATTTCATCATTTATGGAGGTGTATTTATACCACTCCAGGATGCTACATCATATTATGGTAGCTTAGCCCCTGGGAAAGGCATAAAAGAAAGTGTTGTAAGGAAAGATATGAAGGGAATATCACAGTCTCAGGGCTGTATGCTTTTCCAACGTTTCCAGGGACAATCAGGAATATTCAGGCTGATCTTAATTGTTGCAAGTCACCTAGGTCTTGGTTTCTGACACATTTTCCTAGTCTACCCATAAGTACTGCAGGACAGAGCGGCTGAGTGAGGTGTCTCTGCTCCACCTAAAATAGCAACATCTACAAGCACAATAACAGCTCCGAGATGAGTTCCCCGGCCTTCCCAGCACCCAAATCCATGCCTTTCCAAAGCTTACCTTTTGGCATCATCCTTAGGATATTAAACACCTGACTTCTCTCAGTGAGATGCTTGGCTCAGAAAAAGTGCATGCTTGGTGGGAATATCAGGGTCTTCATGGCCTCCTTCATCTCAGTGACTTTGAGGGTCATGAGCTTCTCATTGGCCTGCTCCTCCTTGATGTTCAGCAGCAGCTGCCCCCTGCAGCTGCATCATTTTTTCTTTTGTCAACAGGTGCTCCCATGTTTCTTCCTTGGATAGAGTTGAGCCAAAAAAAGACATTGCCACAGCCAACAGCAAGAAGCACAGGGCTGACCACTCAGATGGCCCATTCACCAACAACAGGACACCTGGGCGAGGAAACAGCTCCAATGGAGACTCCACAGGACTGCAAAGGGGAGTGGGTGAGTGAAAACTTAGATTTAAGGACTGAACTCCGGTCTTCCTTTTCTTGCCCTGCTCTCAAATTACCAGAAGGCAGGATAGTGAAGGATTCTTCTTCCAGACCCCAGAGAAAAGACCTACTGGTACAGACAGGTAGGGGGTTCCCAAATTAAAGGTCACCCTGAGGCCTTCTGATAGTGAAACATTATGGTCAGCAAGCCCTGGCTCATATGTAAAGACACTGCAATCTGATTTTTAATGGTTCACTTTTATTTTATTTTAATAATAATTATTATTCTTTTCTTTTTTGAGACAGAGCCTCAATCTGTCACCAGGCACCAGGAGGGAGTGTGGTAGCACAATCTTGGCTCACTGCAACCTCCACCTCTTTGGTTCAAGCAATTCCCCTGCCTCAGACTCCCAAGTAGCTGGGACTATGGGTGCATACCACCACATACAGTTAGTATTTGTATTTTTAGTAGAGACGGGGTTTCACCATGTTGAACAAAATGGTCTCAATCTCTTCACCTCATGATCCACCCACCTCGGTCTCCCAAAGTGTTGGGATTACAGGCTTGAGCCACTGCACCCAGCCTATTATTTTTTTAAAGGCAGTCTCGCTCTGTCGCCCAGACTGTAGTGCAGTGGTGCGATCTTGGCTCACTGCAACCTCCACCTCCTGGATTTAAGCGATTCTCATGCCTAAGCCTCCTGAGTAGCTGGGACTATAGGCTTGTGCTACCACACCAGGCTAATTTTTATATTTTTAGTAGAGACCCTATTGGTAAGGCTAATATTGAACTCCTGGCCTCAAGTGATCCACCCATCTGGACCTCCCAAAGTGCTGGGACTAGAGGCATGAGCCACCATGCCCAGCCAGTGTTTCATCTTTAAATATAACCAGCATGCCTGTGATCCCAGCTACTCAGGAGGCTGAAACAGGAGCATCACTTGAGCCCAGGAATTTGAGGCTGCAGTGAGCTAAGAATGAGCCACTGCACTCCAGCCCTGTCAAGAGAGTAAGACCTCTCTCAAACAACATTTTTAATTAAATAATAAAAATAAGACTAGGTGCTGGCACAACAGGTGGATTTCTCAAGACCAGGAGTTCAAGACAAGCCTCAACAACATGTTGAAACCCTATCTTGGCCAGGCATGGTGACTCACTCCTGTAATTTCAGCACTTTTGGAGGTGGGGGCAGGCAGATCACAAGGTCAAAGATTGAGACCACCCTGGCCAACATGGTGAAACTCCGTCTTTACCATAATTACAAAACTTAGTCGGGCACAGTGTCAGGCACCTGTATTCCCAGCTACTTGGGAGGCTGAGGCAAGAGAATCACTTGAACCTGGGAGGCAGAGGTTTCAATGAGTTGAGATAGCACCACTGCACCCCAGCCTGGAGACAGAGCGAGACTCCATCTCAAACAAAGAAACTCTATCTCTACAAAATATACAAAAATTAGTTGGGCATGGCGTTGCACACCCATAGTCCCAGCTACTGGGGAGCCTGAGGTAAGTTGACCTGTGCCTGGGAGGTTGAGAATGCAATGAGCCAAGATTGTGCCACTGCCATCTAGCCTGGGAACATAGTGATATCCTCTCTGAAATAAATATATTATATAAATAGCAAAAAAAAAAAACAATTAACGGAATAAGGAGACAACCTTTTTTTTTTTCAGTGGAGTTTCACTCTTGTCGCCCACGCTGGAGTGCAGTGGTGCAATGTCAGCTCACTGCAACCTCCAATTCCAAGTTTCAAGCAATTCTCCTGCTTCAGCCTCCCGAGTAGCTGGGATTATAGGCATGCACCACCATGGTTGGCTAATTTTTCTTTACTAGAGGGGGTCAGCCGGGCACTGTGGCTCAGGCCTGTAATCCCAGCACTTTGTAGGCTGAGGTGGGAGATTATCTGAAGTCGGGAGTTCAAGACCAGCCTGACCTAGATGGAGAAATCCTATCTCTACTAAAAATACAAAATTAGCCAGGGCATTCTGGCTCATGCCTGTAATCCCAGCTACTCAGGAGTTTGAGCAGAATTGCTTGAATCTGGGAGGCAGAGAATGCAGTGAGCTGAGATCATGCCATTGCACTTCAGCCGGCCAATAAGAGTAAAACTCTGCCTAAAAAAAAAAGGGGGGGATCTGGCTATGTTTCTCAGGCTGGAGTGCAATTGTTATTCACTGGTGCCATCCCACTACTGATCAGCACTGGAATTTTGACCTGCTCCATTTCCAGCTGGGGCTGGTTCACCCCTTCTTAGGCAACCTGGTAATCTCCTGCTCCTAGGAGTTCATCATATTGATGCTGAAATGAGTGCGGGCACCTGATCAGCACAGTGAACTACAGCCCAGAAATCCTGGGCTCAGGCAATCCTCCCACCTCAGCCTTCTGAGTAGCTGGGACTACAGGCACGCACAGGCATGCCTGGGAATTTTTTTTTTATTTTTTATTGGATTTTAGGTTTTGGGGTACATGAGCAGAGCGTGCAAGACAGTTGCCTAGGTATGCACATGGCACTGTGCTTTGCTTTGCTTCTCCCCTTCACCCACATTTGGCATTTCTCCACAGGCTATCCCTCCCCACCTCCCCCTCCCACAGGCCCTCCCCTTTTCTCCCCAAAAGACCCCAGTGTTTTGTACTCCCCTTTCTGTGTCCATGTGTTCTCATTTTCATCACCCTCCTATGAGTGAGAATATGCGGTGTTTCATTTTCTGTTCTTGTGTCAGTTTGCTGAGGATGATGTTCTCCAGATTCATCCATGTCCCTACAAACGACACAAACTCATCATTTCTGATTGCTGCATAATATTCCATGGTGTATATGAGCCACATTTTTCCAATCCAGTATATCATCAATGGGCATTTGGGTTGATTCCAGGTCTTTGCTATTGTAAACAGTGCTGCAATGAACATTCGTGTACATGTGTCCTTATAGTAGAACGATTTATAGTCTTTTGGATATATACCCAGTAATGGGATTGCTGGGTCAAATGAAATTTCTATTTCTTTTTTTTTTAAATTTTTTATTGGATTATAGGTTTTGGGGTACATGAGCATAGCATGCAAGACAGTTGCATAGGTACACACATGGCAGTGTGCTTTGCTTTTCTTCTCCCCTTCACCCACATTTGGCATTTCTCCCCAGGCTATCCCTCCCCACCTCCCCCTCCCACTGGCCCTCCCCTTTTCCCCCCAATAGACCCCACTGTTTAGTACTCCCCTTTCTGTGTCCATGTGTTCTCATTTTTCATCACCCACCTATGAGTGAGAATATGCGGTGTTTCATTTTCTGTTCTTGTGTCAGTTTGCTGAGGATGATGTTCTCCAGATTCATCCATGTCCCTACAAACGACACGAACTCATCATTTCTGATTTCTGCATAATATTCCATGGTGTATATGTGCCACATTTCTCCAATCCAGTCTATTATCAATCAGCATTTGGGTTGATTCCAGGTCTTTGCTATTGTAAACAGTGCTGCAATGAACATTCGTGTACATGTGTCCTTATAGTAGAACGATTTATAGTCTTTTGGATATATACCCAGTAATGGGATTGCTGGGTCAAATGGAATTTCTATTTCTAAGGCCTTGAGGAATCGCCACACTGTCTTCCACAATGGTTGAACTAATTTACGCTCCCACCAACAGTGTAAAAGTGTTCCTTTTTCTCCACATCCTCTCCAGCATCTGTTGTCTCCAGATTTTTTAATGATCGCCATTCTAACTGGCGTGAGATGGTATCTCAATGTGGTTTTGGTTTGCATCTCTCTGATTACCAGTGACGATGAGCATTTTTTCATATGATTGTTGGCCTCATATATGTCTTCTTTCGTAAAGTGTCTGTTCATATCCTCTGCCCACTTTTGAATGGGCTTGTTTGCTTTTTCCTGTAAATCTGTTTGAGTTCTTTGTAAATTCTGGATATCAGCCCTTTGTCAGATGGGTAAACTGCAAACATTTTTTCCCATTCTGTTGGTTGCAGATTCACTCTAGTGACTGTTTCTTTTGTTGTGCAGAAGCTGTGGAGTTTCATTAGGTCCCATTTGTCTATTTTGGCTTTTGTTGCCAATGCTTTTGGTGTTTTGTTCATGAAGTCCTTGCCTACTCCTATGTCCTGGATAGTTTTGCCTAGATTTCCTTCTAGGGTTTTATGGTGCCAGGTCTTATGTTTAAGTCTTTAATCCATCTGGAGTTAATTTTAGTGTAAGGTGTCAGGAAGGGGTCCAGTTTCTGCTTTCTGCACATGGCTAGCCAGTTTTCCCAACACCATTTGTTAAACAGGGAATCCTTTCCCCATTGCTTGTTTTTGCCAGGTTTATCAAAGATTGTATAGTTGTAGATATGTTGTGTTGCTTCCGGTGTCTCTGTTTTGTTCCATTGGTCTATATCTCTGTTTTGGTACCAGTACCATGCTGTTCTGATTACTGTAGCCTTGTAGTATAGTTTGAAATCCAGTAGTGTGATGCCCCCCGCTGTGTTCTTTTTGCTTAGAATTGACTTGGCTATGCGGGCTCTCTATTGGTTCCATATGAAGTTCATGGTGGTTTTTTCCAGTTCTGTGAAGAAAGTCAATGGTAGCTTGATGGGGATAGCGTTGATTCTGTAAATTACTTTGGGCAGTATAGCCATTTTCACGATATTAATTCTTCCTAACCATGAATATGGAATGTTTCTCCATCTGTTTGTGTCCTCTCTGATTTCGTTGAGCAGTGGCTTGTAGTTCTCCTTGAAGAGGTCCCTTACGTTCCTTGTGAGTTGTATTCCAAGGTATTTTATTCTTTTTGTAGCAGTTGTGAATGGCAGTTCATTCTTGATTTGGCTTTCTTTAAGTCTGTTATTGGTGTAGACGAATGCTTGCGATTTTTGCACATTGATTTTATATCCTGAGACTTTGCTGAAGTTGCTTATCAGTTTCAGGAGTTTTTGGGCTGAGGCGATGGGGTCTTCTAGGTATACTATCATGTCGTCTGCAAATAGAGACAATTTGGCTTCCACCTTTCCTATTTGAATACCCTTTATTTCTTTTTCTTGCCTGATTGCTATGGCTAGAACTTCCAGTACTATATTGAATAGGAGTGGTGAGAGAGAGCATCCTTGTCTAGTGCCAGATTTCAAAGGGAATGCTTCCAGTTTTTGCCCATTCAGTATGATATTGGCTGTTGGTTTGTCATAAATAGCTTTTATTACTTTGAGATACGTTCTATCAACACCGAGTTTATTGAGGGTTTTTAGCATAAAGGGCTGTTGAATTTTGTCAAATGCCTTCTCTGCGTCAATTTAGATAATCATGTGGTTTTTGTTTTTGGTTCTGTTTATGTGGTGAATTACGTTGATAGACTTGTGTATGTTGAACCAGCCCTGCATCTTCGGGATGAATCCTACTTGATCATGATGAAAAAGTTTTTTGATTTGCTGTTGCATTCGGCTTGCCAATATTTTATTGAAGATTTTTGCATCTATGTTCATCATGAATATTGGCCTGAAGTTTTCTTTTCTTGTTGGGTCTCTGCCGGGTTTTGGTATCAGGATGATGTTGGTTTCGTAAAATGATTTGGGAAGGATTCCATCTTTTTGGATTGTTTGAAATAGTTTTAGAAGGAATGGTACCAGCTTTTCTTTGTGTGTCTGGTAGCATTCGGCTGTGAACCGTCTGGACCTGAGCTTTTTTTGTGTGGTAGGCTCTTAATTGCTGCCTCCACTTCTGCCTTTGTTATTGGTCTATTCATAGTTTCAGCTTCCTCCTGGTTTAGGCTTGGGAGGACACAGGAGTCCAGGAATTTATCCATTTCTTCCAGGTTTACTAGTTTATGTGAATAGAGTTGTTTGTAATATTCTCTGATGATGGTTTGAATTTCTGTGGAGTCTTTGTTGATTTCCCCTTTATCGTTTTTTATTGCATCTATTTGGTTGTTCTCTCTTTTATTTTTAATCAATCTGGATAGTGGTCTGTCTATTTTGTTGATCTATTCAAAAAACCAGCTCTTGGATTTATTGAGTTTTTGAAGGGTTTTTCGTGTCTCAATCTCCTTCAGCTCAGCTCTGATCTTAGTTATTTCTTGTCTTCTGCTGGGTTTTGAGTTTTTTTGATCTTGCTCCTCTAGCTCTTTCAATTTTGACGATAGGGTGTCAATTTTGGATCCCTCCATTCTCCTCATATGGGCACTTATTGCTATATACTTTCCTCTAGAGACTGCTTTAAATGTCTCCCAGAGGTTCTGGCTTTTTGTGTCTTCGTTCTCATTGGTTTCGAAGAACTTCTTTATTTCTGTCTTCATTTCATTGTTTACCCAGTCAACATTCAAGAGCCAGTTGTTCAGTTTTCATGAAGCTGTGTGGTTCTGGGTCGGTTTCTGTATTCTGAATTCTAACTTGATTGCACTATGGTCTGAGAGGCTGTTTGTTATGATTTCAGTTGTTTTGCATTTGTTGAGCAGTGCTTTACTTCCAATTATGTGGTCAATTTTAGAGTAGGTGTGATGTGGTGCTGAGAAGAATGTGTATTCTGTGAATTTGTGGTGGAGAGTTCTGTAAATGTCTATCAGGTTTGCATGCTCCAGGTCTGAGTTCAAGCCCTGGATATCCTTGTTGATTTTCTGTCTGGTTTATCTGTCTAATATTGACAGTGGAGTGTTAAAGTCTCGCAGTAGTATTGTGTGGGAGTGTAAGTCTCTTTGTAAGTCATTAAGAACTTGCCTTATGTATCTGGGTGCTCCTGCGTTGGGTCCATATATGTTCAGGATTGTTAGCTCTTCTTGTTGTATCGATCCTTTTACCATAATGTAATGGCCTTCTTTGTCTCTTTTGATCTTTGTTGCTTTAAAGTCTATTTTATCAGAGATGAGAATTGCAACTCCTTCTTTCTTTTGCTCTCCATTTGCTTGGTAAATCTTCCTCCATCCCTTTATTTTGAGCCTTTTTGTATCCTTGCGTGTGAGATGGGTTTCCTGGATACAGCACACTGATGGGTTTTGGACTTTTATCCAATTTGCCAGTCTGTGTCTTTTGATTGGTGCATTTAGTCCGTTTACATTTAGGGTTAATATTGTTATGTGTGAATTTGATGCTGCCATTTTGGTGCTAAGTGGCTATTTTGCCTGTTATTTGTTGTAGAATCTTCATTATGTTGATGCTCTTTACCATTTAGTGTGATTTTGGAATGGCTGGTACTGGTTGTTTCTTTATATGTGTAGTGCCTCTTTTAGGAGCTCTTGAAAAGCAGGCCTGGTGGTGACAAAATATCTGAGTACTTGCTTGTTCGCAAAGGATTTTATTCTTCCTTCGCTTCTGAAGCTCAGTTTGGCTGGATATGAAATTCTTGGTTGAAAGTTCTTTTCTTTCAGAATGTTGAATATTGGCCCCCACTCTCTTCTGGCTTGTAGTGTTTCTGCTGAGAGATCTGCTGTGAGTCTGATGGGCTTCCCTTTGTGGGTGACCTGACCTTTCTCTCTGGCTGCCTTTAGTATTTTCTCCTTTATTTCAACCTAGTTGAATCTTACGATTATGTGCCTTGGGGTTGCTCTTCTTGTGGAATATCTTTGTGGTGTTCTCTGTATTTCCTGTATTTGAGTGTTAGCCTGTCCTGCTAGGTGGGCGAAATTTTCCTGGATGATGTCCTGAAGAGTATTTTCCAGCTTGGATACATTCTCTTCGTCCCCTTCTGGTCCACCTATCAAACGTAGGTTAGGTTTTTTCACATAGTCCCATATTTTTTGGAGACTTTGTTCATTCCTTTTTGCGCTTTTTTCTCTAATCTTGGTTTCTCGTTTTATTTCATTGAGTTGGTCTTCGACTTCAGATATTCTTTCTTCTGCTTGTCCAATTCGGCTATTGAAACTTGTGCATGCTTCGTGAAGTTCTCGTATTGTGCTTTTCAGCTCCTTTAATTCATTCATATTCCTCTCTAATTTATTCATTCTTGTTATCATTTCCTCATATCTTTTTAAAATTTCCTTAGTTTCTTTGCATTGATTTAATACATGTTCTTTTAGCTCACAAAAGTTTCTCATTATCCATCTTCTGAAGTCTAATTCCGTCATTTCGTCACAGTCATTCTCCGTCCAGCTTTGTTCCCTTGCTGGTGAGGAGTTTTGGTCCTTTCTAGGAGGCGAGGTGTTCTGGGTTCGGGTGTTTTCCTCCTTTTTGCGCTGGTTTCTTCCCATCCTTGTGGATTTATCCGCTTGTCACCTGCATAGTTGCTGACTTTTCGATTGGTTCTCTGAGTGGTCACCCAGGTTGTTGATGATGAAGTATTTCTGTTACTTGGTTTTCCTTCTACCAGTCTAGCCCCTTTGCTGTACGACTGCTGAGGTCCACTCCAGGCCTTCTCGTCTGGGGTGCACCTCTAGCAGCTGTGGCACAGCGAGGGATGCTACCAGTTTCTTTTTCTGCTATCTTTGTCCCAGGATGATGCCTGCCAAATGTCAGTCTTTTGGATATAGAGGGGTCAGGGAGCTGCTTGAGGAGACAGTCTGTACTTTATAGGGGCTCAACTGCTGATCTGTGATCTCTGTTGTTCATTCAGGGCTGTTAGGCTGCTATGTTTGATTCTGCTGAAACAGAGCTCATTCAAAAAGCCCTTTTTTTTTCTCAAATGCTCTGTGTTGGGGGGTTCAGGCTTTATTTTTGGATGTTCGTTGAGGTGTCCTGCCCAGCTAGGAAGCAGACTAGTCACTGTTTGCCTGCCAAGGCTCTGCCCTGCTGTTGTGAGGCTCACCCTGCTGGGGCCGGCTCTGTTGTTCTGCTGTGGACTCTGCCACGCCCTGAGGCGGAGTCTCTCTGTTGTAGCGGGTTGTCTCGGCAATGGCAGGCTGCATCAGCAGTTGGCGTGTATCTCAGTAGGGATGGGTTGCCTTGGCAATGGCTGACTGTGTCAGAAGTGGGCGTGTATCTCAGTTGGGGCGGGTTGCCTCTGTAATGGTGGACGCCCCTCCCCCTCAGAGCGTCTCAGACCGACTGCATGGGGATCATTTGAAATCGCGGTTTTGTTTGTCCCACTGGTCTAGCCCCAACGCTCTGTCCCTGCAATCCCCTGGTCTGGCCCACTGTCCAAGTGTCGTTCAGTCTCCAGTGCAGCCCTCTCAAGTCTCAGGTTGCTGGTTCAACAGGGCACCCAGACAAGCGCGCCCTTTGGGAAGCGATGGGTAGGGCCTGCCGCCACCACCCCGGCTGCTGGCTTCGACAGGCAGAGGTACTGCCAGGCGTCCCGCATCTTTTTTATACTTGGGAATTTCCCCGTTCTGTGTGCAACAAAGATCAGTCTGGAAATGCAGCTCCGACTCACCTCTCCACGGATTCAAGGAGAGCTCCAATCCTGGGTTGTTCTCACAGCGCCATCTTGAGACCCCCTCCCAGCAATTTTTTTTTTAAAGACAGAATTTCACTGTGTCACCCAGGCTGGAGTGCCACAGCATGATCTCAGCTCACTGCAACCTGGACCTCCCAGGTTCAAGCAATTCTCCCACCTCAGCCTCCCAAGTATCTGGTACTACAGGCATAAGCCACCACGACCAGCCTAGTTTTTTGTATTTTTAGGAGAGACAGGGTTTCACCATGTTGACCAGGCTGGTCTTGAACTCCTGACCTTGTGATTCACTGCCTTGGCCTCCAGAAGTGCTGGCATTACAGACATAAGGCATCATGCTCTGTCTTTTCTCAGCTCACTGCAACCTCCACCTCCCAGGTCCAAGCAATTCTCCTGCCTCAGCCTACTGAGTAGCTGGGACTACAGTCGTATGCCACCATGCCCGTCTAATTTTTTATTTTTTAGTATAGATAGAGTTTCACCATGCTGGCCAGGCTGGTTTTGAACTCCTGACCTCCAGTGATCCACCTGCCTTGGCCTCCCAAAGTGCTGGCTGGGTATGAGTCACTACACCAGGCCAGAGACAATCTCCTCAATAGGAGAAAGTTCTTAAAAATTAGTTATCTGGGCTGGATATGGTGGCTCATGCCTATAATCCAAGCACTTTGAAGGCCAAGGCGGGTGGATCATCTGAGGTTGGCAGTTCAAGACCAGCCTGACCAACATGGTGAAACCACATCTTTAAAAAAAATTAGTTATCTGACTAAGATCAAGAATATAAATGGAAATCAAACAACAGTAAAAAGAAAATCTCACTTTAAAAATGGCCAACAGGTATATAAATAAATGCCCCCAATTTTTTTCTTTTCTTCTTTCTTTTTTTTTTCTTGAGATGGGGTCTCAGGCCAGGCATGGTGGCTCAAGCCTGAAATCCCAGCACTTTGGGAGGCTGAGGAGGGCAGATCATGAGGTCGAGAGATCGAGATGATCCTGACCAAAATGATGAAACCCCATCTCTACTAAAAATACAAAAATTAGCTGGACTTGGTGGCATGTGCCTGTAGTCCCAGTTACTCAGGAGGCTGAGGCAGGAGAATTGCCTGAACCCAGGAGGTAGAGGTTTCAGTAAGCTGAGATTGTGCCACTGCACTCCAGCCTGGTGCCTGGAAACAGAGTGAGACTCTGTCTCAAAAAAAAAAAAAGAGAGATGGGGTCTCACTCTGTTGCCCAGGCTGGAGTGCATAGTGTGAGTCCACATGGTCAAGGCCCATAGCAACTGCAGCCGAAACCTCCCAGTTTCAATCAATCCTCCCACCCTAGCCTCCTGCGTAGCTGAATGCGGCACTGCTACACCCAGCTAATTTTTAAAAAAATTTCTGTAGAGACAGGGACTCATTATGTTGCCATGGCTGGTCTCAAACTCCTGGTCTCAAGCATTCCTCCTGCCTCAGATTACAGGTCTGAGCCATTAGGCCCAGTGAACAGTTTTTATAATCATCAAGAAAATGCAAATCAAAACTATAATGAGATTATCTCACCCCATCCCAAAAAATGGCTACTATTTGAAATACAAAAACAAGCTGGGCATGGTGGCTCATGTCTGTAATCCCAGCACTTTGGGAGGCTGATGCCAGTGGATCACGAGGTCAGGGGTTCGAGACTGTCCTGAGCAACATGGTGAAACACTGTCCCTACTTGAAAATACAAAAGTCAGCCAGGTGTTGTGGTGCACACTTGTAATCTCAGCTACTTGGGAGGTTGAGGCAGGAGAATTGCTTGAACCCAGGAGGTGGAGGTTATAGTGAGTCGAGAGTGTGCCATTGCACACCAGTCTGGGCAACAGAGTGAGACTGTCTCATAAAAATAAAATTAAAATAAATAAATAAATAAAATAAGAGACAAAAAACAGATGCTGGTGAAGATGTAGAGAAAAAGGAGCTCTTATAACATCATTGATGGGAATATAAACTAGTACAGCCTCTATGGAAAACAGTATGGGTGTTTCTCAAAGAATTAAAAATAGAACCACCATATAATCCAGCATTTTTATTACTGGGTATCTATCCCAAATAAAGGAAATCAGTATGTTGAAGGGATACCTATACCCAGATAATTATGGCAGCACTATGCACAAAAGCGAGGATAGAAACAACCCAAGTGTCCACCAACGGATCAATGGATAAAGAAAATGCAGCAGAAAACACAATTAAAGGAAAGAAAAAAAAGGGTGGGTGCTGTGGCTCACGCCTGTTATCCAAGCACTTTGGAGGCCAAGGCGGGTGGATCACCTGAGGTCGGGAGTTCAAGACCAGCCTGACCCCGTCATTAAAAGAAAAAAAAAAGAAAACACATCATATATGCATAGTGGAATACTACTCAGTTATTAAAAGATGAAATTATGTCATTTGCACCAACATGCATGGAACTAGAAGATGTAATATTAAATGAAAGAAACCAGACACAGAATGGCAAACACCATATGTTCCCACCTACATATGCGAGCTAAGGACTTTGATCTCATAGACATAGAGAATAGAAAGATAGACACCAGAGCCCATGAAGAGTTGAGGTATACTCAGGGCATGAGGAAAAGTTGGTTATGGGCACAAAGAGGCATTTTGAGAGGCTGAGGCAGGAGGGTCACTTGAGCCTGGAAGTTGAAGGCTGACCTGGGCAACAAAGCAAGTTTCCATCTCTACAAAAAATTTTAAAATTACCTATGTGGGGCTGGGCGCGGTGGCTCATGCCTATAATCCCAGAACTTTGGGAAACCAAGGTGGGTGGATCATGAGTTCAAGAGATTGAGACCATTTTGGCCATGATGAAACCCCATCTCTACTAAAAATACAAAAACTAGCCGGGCATGGTGGCATGCTTCTGTGGTCTCAGCTACTTGGGAGGCTGTGGCAAAAGAATTGCTTGAACCCAGGAGGTGGAGGTTGCAGTGAGCCAAGATTGGGACACTGCATTCCAGCCTGGCAACAGATATTGGAGAGGCTGAGGCATGAGAATCGCTTGAACCTGAAAAATGGAAGTTGCAGAAAGCTGAGATCCTGCCACTGCACTCCAGCCTGGGTGACAGAGTGAGACTCTGTCTACACAAAAAAAAGAAGAAGAGAGTAGACCATATATATCTGTGGTCCTAAGTAAATGCCCTTGGGCACATTTTCAAAATCCTGCTGGGAAGAAAGCCTGTTACTCCTCCACTGAGTCTTAGGCCATCTCAGGTAAAGGCAGGGAGAGGTGGAGCAGGTGAACCAAGCCCAAGCTCAAGACTTCCCAGAGCATCTGAGAAAAAAAGGTTTTATGAGTTCTGCTGCAGCATACTTAAACGTGCCTGCATAGCAGCCCTGAATGAACAACAAAGCTCACAGCTCAGCACTTGAGCTCCTATAAAGTACAGACCGTCTCCTCAAGCAGCTCCCTGACCCCGTATATCCAAAGAGTCACCTCAAAAATAATTGATCAAAATGACATTTGGTGGGCATCAGTCTGAGACAAAGATAGCAGAGGAAGAAACTGGTAGCATCCCTCACTGTTCTGCAGCTGCTACAGGTGTACCCCAGACAAGCAGGGTCTGGAGTGGACCTCAGCAGTCTTACAGCAAAGGGGCTAGACTGTTAGAAGGAAAACTAAAAAACAGAAATAATTCATCATCAACAAGCTGGGCATCCACAGAGAGACCCAATCAAAAAGTCACCAACCTACTCAGACGACAGGTGAATAAATCCACAAAGATTAAAAAAAAAAAAAACAGAACAAAAAGGATAAAAACACCTGAAACCAGAACACCTCGCCTCCTGTAAAGGACCAAAACTCCTCACCAGCAAGGGAAAAAAGCTGGACGGAGAATGAGTGTGATGAAATGATGGAATCAGACTTCAGAAGGTGGGTATTGAGAAACTTCCGTGAGCTAAAAGAGTGTGTTGTAAATCAATGCAAAAAAACTAAGAACATAGAAAAAAAAATTTAAGGAAATGATAACAAGAATGGACAACTAAGAGAGGAATGTAAATGAATTGAAGAAGCTAAAAAACATAATACCAGAACTTTGCGAATCATGCACAAGTTTTTACAGCCGAACTGACCAAGCAGAAAAAAGGATATCAGTAGTATAAGATCAACTCAATGAAATAAAATGAGAAACCAAGGTTAGAGAAAATAGCGCAAAAAGGAACGAACAAAGTCTCCAAGAAATGTGGGACTATGTGAAGAGACCTAACCTATGTTTGACACGTGTACCTGAATGTGACGAAAAGAATAAATCCAAGCTGGAAAATACTGTTCAGGATATTACTCAGGAAAATTTCCCCAACCTAGCAAGGGAGGCTAATGGCCAAGTCCAGGAAATACAGAGAACACCACAAAGATATTCCACAAAAAGAGCAACCCCAAGACACATAATCGTCAGATTCACCAGGGTTGAAATGAAGGAGAAAATGCTAAGGGCAGCAAGAGAGAAAGGTCGGATCACCCACAAAGGGAAGCCCATCAGACTCACAGCAGATCTCTCGACAGAAACTCTACAAGCCAGAAGAGAGTGGGGACCAATATTCAACAACTTTAAAGAAAAGAACTTTCAACCCAGAATCTCATATCCAGCCAAATTGAGCTTCAGAAGTGAAGGAAAAATAAAATCCTTTGCCAACAAGCAAGTACCAGAGATTTTGTCACCACCAGGCCTGCTTTATGAGAGCTCCTAAAAGAGGCACTAAACATAAAAAGGAACAACCAGTACCAGCCATTCCAAAATCACACTAAATGCTAAAGAGCATCAACATAATGAAGAATCAACAACAACTAACAGGCAAAACAGCCACTTAGCATCAAAATGGCAGTATCAAATTCACACATAACAATATTAACCCTAAATGTAAATGGACTAAATGCACCAATCAAAAGACACAGACTGGCAAATTGGATAAAAATCCAAAACCCATCAGTGTGTGGTATCCAGGAAACCCATCTCACATGCAAGGATACACAAAGGCTCAAAATAAAGGGATGGAGGAAGATTTACCAAGCAAATGGAGAGCAAAAAAAAGCAGGAGTTGCAATTCTCATCTCTGATAAAATAGACTTTAAAGCAACAAAGATCAAAAGAGACAAAGAAGGCCATTACATTATGGTAAAAGGATTGATACAACAAGAAGAGCTAACGATCCTAAACATATATGGACCCAATGCAGGAGCACCCAGATACATAAGGCAAGTTCTTAATGACTTACAAAGAGACTTAGACTCCCACACAATAATAGTGGGAGACTTTAACACTCCACTGTCAATATTAGACAGATCAACCAGACAGAAAATCAACAAGGATATCCAGGGCTTGAACTCAGACCTGGAGCAAGTAAACCTGATAGACATTTACAGAACTCTCCATCCCAAATCCACAGAATATACATTCTTCTCAGCACCACACCACACCTACTCAAAAATTGACCACATAATTGGAAGTAAAGCACTGCTCAACAAATGCAAAACAACTGAAATCATAACAAACAGCCTCTCAGACCATAGTGCAATCAAGTTAGAACTCAGAATACAGAAACCAACCCAGAACCGCACAGCTTCATGGAAACTGAACAATTGGCTCTTGAATGTTGACTGGGTAGACAATGAAATGAAGACAGAAATAAAGAAGTTTTTCGAAACCAATGAGAACGAAGACACAACATGCCAGAACCTCTGGGACACATTTAAAGCAGTCTCTAGAGGAAAGTATATAGCAATAAGTGCCCATATGAGGAGAATGGAGAGATCCAAAATTGACACCCTATCGTCAAAATTGAAAGAGCTAGAGGAGCAAGATCAAAAAAACTCAAAACCCAGCAGAATACAAGAAATAACTAAGATCAGAACTGAACTGAAGGAGATTGAGATACGAAAAACCCTTCAAAAAATCAATAAATCCAAGAGCTGGTTTTTTGAAAAGATCAACAAAATAGACAGACCACTAGCCAGATTGATTAAAAAGAAAACAGAGAACAACCAAATAGATGCAATAAAAAATGATAAAGGGGAAATCACCACAGATTCCACAGAAATTTAAGCCATCATCAGAGAATATTACAAACAACTCTATGCACATAAACTAGTAAACCTGGAAGAAATGGATAAATTCCTGGACTCCTGTGTCCTCCCAAGCCTAAACCAGGAGGAAGCTGAAACTATGAATAGACCAATAACATGGTCAAAAGTCGAGGCAGCAATTAAGAGCCTACCACACAAAAAAAGCCCAGGTCCAGACGGGTTCACAGCCGAATTCTACCAGACACACAAAGAGGAGCTGGTACCATTCCTTCTAAAACTATTTCAAACAATCCAAAAAGAGGGAATACTTGGGAAATCATTTTACGAGACCAACATCATCCTGATACCAAAACCCGGCAGAGACCCAACGAGAAAAGAAAACTTCAGGCCAATATCCATGATGAACATAGATGCAAAAGTCTTCAATAAAATATTGGCAAGCCGAATGCAACAGCAAATCAAAAAACTTATTCACCATGATCAAGTAGGATTCATCCTGGGGATGCAAGGCTGGTTCAACATACGCAAGTCTATCAATGTAATTCACCACATAAACAGAACCAAAAACAAAAACCACATGATTATCTCAACTGACGCAGAGAAGGTATTTGACAACATTCAACAGCCCTTTATGCTAAAAACCCTCAATAAACTCGGTATCGATGGAACGTATCTCAAAGTAATAAAAGCTATTTATGACAAACCAACAGCCAATATCATACTGAATGGGCAAAAACTGGAAGCATTCCCTCTGAAATCTGGCACTAGACAAATATGCCCTCTTTCACCACTCCTATTCAGTATAGTTCTGGAAGTTCTAGCCAGAGCAATCAGGCAAGAAAAAGAAATAAAGGGTATTCAAATAGGAAAGGAGGAAGCCAAATTGTCTCTATTTGCAGACGACATGTTAGTATACCTAGAAGACCCCATCGCCTCAGCCCAAAAACTCCTGAAACTGATAAGCAACTTCAGCAAAGTCTCAGGATATAAAATCAATGCGCAAATATCACGAGCATTCGTCTACACCAACAACAGACTTAAAGAACGCCAAATCAAGAACGAACTGCCATTCACAATTGCTACAAAAAGAATAAAATACGTAGGAATACAACTCACAAGGAACGTAAGGGACCTCTACAAGGAGAACTACAAATCACTGCTCAACGAAATCAGAGAGGACACAAACAGATGGAGAAACATTCCATATTCATGGTTAGGAAGAATTAATATCGTGAAAATGGCTATACTGCCCAAAGTAATTTACAGAATCAACGCTATCCCCGTCAAGCTACCAGTGACTTTCTTCACAGAACTGGAAAAAACCACCATGAACTTCATATGGAACCAAAAGAGAGCCCGCATAGCCAAGTCAATTCTAAGCAAAAAGAACACAGCGGAGGGCATCACACTACTGGATTTCAAACTATACTACAAGGCTACAGTAATCAAAACAGCATGGTAGTGGTAGCAAAACAGAGATATCGACCAATGGAACAAAACAGAGGCACCGGAGGCAACACAACATACATACAACTATACAATCTTTGATAAACCTGACAAAAACAAGCAATGGGGAAAGGATTCCCTGTTTAACAAATGGTGTTGGGAAAACTGGCTAGCCATGTGCAGAAAGCAGAAACTGGACCCCTTCCTGACACCTTACACTAAAATTAACTCCAGATGGATTAAAGACTTAAACATAAGACCTGGCACCATAAAAACCCTAGAAGGAAATCTAGGCAAAACTATCCAGGACATAGGAGTAGGCAAGGACTTTATGAACAAAACACCAAAAGCATTGGCAACAAAAGCCAAAATAGACAAATGGGACCTAATGAAACTCCACAGCTTCTGCACGGCAAAAGGAACAGTCACTAGAGTGAATCGGCAACCAACAGAATGGGAAAAAATTTTCGCAGTTCACCCATCTGACAAAGGGCTGATATCCAGAATCTACAAAGAACTCAAACAGATTTACAGGAAAAAAACAAAGAAGCCCATTCAAAAATGGGCAAAGGATATGAACAGATACTTTACGAAAGAAGACATATATGAGGCCAACAATCATATGAAAAAATGCTCATCGTCACTGGTCATCAGAGAGATGCAAATCAAAACCACATTTAGATACCATCTCACGCCAGTTAGAATGGCGATCATTAAGAAATCTGGAGACAACAGATGCTGGAGAGGATGTGGAGAAAAAGGAACACTTTTACACTGTTGGTGGGAGTGTAAATTAGTTCAACCATTTTGGAAGACTGCGTGGCGATTCCTCAAGGCCTTAGAAATAGAAATTCCATTTGATCCAGCAATCCCATTACTGGGCATATATCCAAAAGACTATAAATCGTTCTACTATAAGGACACATGTACACGAATGTTCATTGCAGCACTGTTTACAATAGGAAAGACCTGGAATCAACCCAAATGCCCATTGATAATAGACTGGATTGGAAAAATGTGGCACATATACACCATGGAATATTATGCAGCAATCAGAAATAATGAGTTTGTGTCGTTTGTAGGGACATGGATGAATCTGGAGAACATCATCCTCAGCAAACTGACACAAGAACAGAAAATGAAACACCGCATATTCTCACTCATAGGTGGGTGATGAAAAATGAGAACACATGGACACAGAAAGGGGAGTACTAAACACTTGGGTCTATTGGGGGGAACAGGGGAGGGCCAGTGGGAGGGGGAGGTGGGGAGGGATAGCCTGGGGAGAAATGCCAAATGTGGGTGAAGGGGAGAAGGAAAGAAAAGCACACTGCCATGTGTGTTTCTACGCAACTGTCTTACATGCTCTGCTCATGTACCCCAAAACCCAAAATCCAATAAAATATTAAAAAAAAATGAATGAGTTAGCAAGCCATGAAAAGATATGAGGAAACCTCAAGTGTATATTACTACAGTAAGTGAAAGAAGCAAAATTAAAAAGACTATATACTGGCCAGGCGCGGTGGCTCACGCCTGTAATCCCAGCAGTTTGGGAGGCTGAGGCGGGTGGATCACGAGGTTAGGAGATCAAGACCATCCTGGTCAACATGGTGAAACCCCATCTCTACTAAAAAATACAAAAAATTAGCTGGGCATGGTGGCGTGTGCCTGTAATCCCAGCTACTCAGGAGGCTGAGGCAGGAGAATTGCCTGAATCCAGGAGGCGGAGGTTGTGGTGAGCCAAGATCGCGCCATTGCACTCCAGCCTGGGTAACGAGAGCGAAACTCCGTCTCAAAATTAAAAATAAAAATAAATAAATAAATAAGACTATATACTGTATTATTCCAATTATATGACATTTTAAAAAAGGCAAAACTATGGAAACCATAAATAGATCAGTAGTTCCCAGGAGTTAAAGGGAAGATAGCAATGAATAAGCCAAGGATAGAAAATTTTTAGGGCAAACCTCCAAAACCATGGATTATACAACACAAAGAATGAAGCCCCATATATGGACTTTGGGTGATAATGATGTGTCAATGTAAGTGTAAGAAATATGTCACTCTGGTGGGGTTGTTCATAATGGGAAAGTCTGTGCATATGTGAAGGCAGGGGATAAATAGAAAATCTTTGTACCTTTCACTCAATTTTGCTGTGAACTTACAACTTCTCTAACGTAATAAGTCTTTTTTTTAAAAGGTGAGGGGGACTGACACCAGCATTATGGCAGACTGGGAGTTTTCAGTGCTCATTTACCAACAGAAACACTGATTTTGACAACCACCCACAGATGAGAGTACATTTGTGAGAGCCTGGGAGCCCTGAAGAGAGGTCATAACACCTCAGTGGAGCAAAAATATCTGAAAATAGATGCGCTGAAAATGGTAAGAAGAACAATTTCACTTTACTCATAATAGGTATGAAATGGAAAGCCTTCCCTTGTACGTGCTAGGAGAATTAATATTGTGAAACTGTTCATACTACCCAAAGTGATCTACAGATTCCATCTAATCCCCATCAAAATTTCAATGACATATTTTTCTTTTTTTTTGTATTGCATTTTAGGTTTTGGGGTACATTGCAGAACATGCAAGATAGTTGCATAGGTACACACGTGACAGTGTGCTTTGCTGCCTCTCACCCTCATCTGGCATTTCTCTTCATGCTATCCCTCCCCAGCTCCGCCCCCCAATAGACCCCAGTGTTTAGTACTCCCTTCCTTGTGGCCATGTGTTCTCATTGTTCTTGTGTCAGTTTGCTGAGAATGATGTTCTCCAGATTCATCTATGTCCCTACAAATGACACAAACTCATCGTCTTCCATCATGGTTGAACTAATTTACACTCTCACCAGCAGTGTAAAAGTGTTCCTGTTTCTCCATATTCTCTCCAGCATCTGTTTTCTCCAGATTTTTTAATGATCGCCATTGTACCTGGTGTGAGATGTTATCTCAATGTGGTTTTGATTTGCATCTCTCTAATGACCAGTGATGATGAGCAATTTTTCCTATGTTTGTTGGCCTCATGTATGTCTTCTTTTGTAAAGTGTCTGTTCATATCCTTTGCCCATTTTTGAATGGGCTTGTTTGTCTTTTTCCTGTAAATCTGTTTTTGTTCTTTGTAAATTCTGGATATCAGCCCTTTGTCAGATGGGTAAACTGCAAAAATTTTTTCCCATTCTGTTGGTTGCTGATTCACTCTAGTGACTTTTTCTTTTGACATGCAGAAGCTGTGGAGTTTGATTAGGTCCCACTTGTCTATTTTGGCTTTTGTTGACAGTGCTTTTGGTGTTCTGTTCATGACACCAAAACTACTCCTATGTCCTGGATAGTTTTGCCTAGATTTTCTTCTAGGGTTTTTACAGTGCCAGGTCTTATGTTGAAGTCTTTTATCTGTCTGGAGTTAATTTTAGTGTAAGGTGTCAGGAAGGGGTCCAGTTTCTGCTTTCTGCACATGGCTAGCCAGTTTTCCCAACACCGTTTATTAAACAGGGAATTCTTTCCCCATTGCTTGTTTTGTCAGGTTTATCAAAGATTGTATGGTTGTAGATATGTTGTCTTGCCTCTGATGCTTCTGTTCTGTTTCACTGGTCGATATCTCTGTTTTGGTACCAGTACCATGCTGTTTTGATTACTGTAGCCTTGTAGTATAGTTTGAAGTCCGGTAGTGTGATGCCTCCCGCTGTGTTCTTTTTGCTTAGAATTGACTTGGCTATGCGAGCTCTCTTTTGGTTCCATATGAAGTTTAAGGTGGTTTTTTCCAGTTCTGTGAAGAAGGTCATTGGTAGCTTGATGGGAATAGTGTTGAGTCAGTAAATAACATCTGGCAGTATGGCCATTTTCACGACATTGATTCTTCCTAACCACGAACATAGAATGTTTCTCCATCTGTTTGTGTTTTCTCTTATTTTTTTGAGCAGTGATATGTAGTTCTCCTTGAAGAGGTACTTTATGTTCCTTGTTAGTTTTATACCTATGTATTTTATTCTCTTTGTAGAAATTGTGAATGGCAGTTTGTTCTTGATTTGGCTCTCTCTCTTTCAGTCTGTTATTCGTGTATAGAAATGCTTGTAATTTTTGCACCTTGATTTTATATCCTGAGACTTTGCTGAATTTGCTTATCCGTTACAGAAATTTTTGGGCTGAGACGATGGGGTCTTCTAGATATGCAATCATGTTGTCTGCAAATAGAGACAATATGACTTTCTTCTTTTCTATTTGAATACCCTTTATTTTTTTTTCTTGCATGATTGCTCTGGCTAGAACTTCCAGTACTATATTAAATAGGAGTGGTGAGAGAGGGCATCCTTGTCTAGTGCCAGATTTCAAAGGGAATGCTTCCAGTTTTTTCCCCTTCAGTATGACATTGGTTGTTGGTTTGTCATAAATACCTTTTATTATTTTGAGATATGTTCCACAATACCGAGTTTATTGAGGGTTTTTAGCATAAAGGGCTGTTGAATTTTGTCAAAGGCCTTCTCTGCATCAATTGAGATAATCATGTGGTTTTTGTTTTTGGTTCTGTTTATGTGATGAATTGCGTTTATAGACTTGCGTATTTTGAAGCAGCCTTGCATCTCTGGGATGAATCCTACTTGATCATGGTGGATAAGCTCTTTGATGTGCTGTTGCAATTGGCTTGCCAGTATTTTATTGAAGATTTTTGCGCCTATGTTCATCATGGATATTGACCTGAAGTTTTCTTTTCTTGTTGAGTCTCTGCCAGGCTTTGGTATCAGGATCATGTTGGTATCATAAAATGATTTGGAACGGATTTTCTCTTTTTGGATTATTTGAAATAGTTTCAGAAAGAATGGTAACAGTTCCTTTTGGTGTGTCTGGTAGAATTCGATTGTGAATCATTCTGGACCTGGGCTTTTTTTTGTGTGGTAGGCTCTTAATGGCTGACTCAACTTCAGACCTTCGTATTGATCTATTCATAGTTTCAACTTCCTCCTGGTTTAGGCTTGAGAGGAC
This sequence comes from Callithrix jacchus, assembly GCF_049354715.1. NCBI lineage: Eukaryota > Metazoa > Chordata > Mammalia > Primates > Cebidae > Callithrix > Callithrix jacchus. Next base: position 30,603,085 of record NC_133507.1, read on the forward strand.
AAAACTGTTTAGGAGTTTATCAATTTCTTTCTAGGTTTGCTAGTTTATGTGCATATAGTTGTTTTTAGTATTCTCTGATGATGGTTTGAATTTCTGTGGAATCTGTGGTAATTTTCCCTTTATCGTTTTTTATTGCATTTATTTGGTTATTCTCTCTTTTCTTTTTTTATCAATCTGGCTAGAGGTCTGTCTATTTTGTTAATCTTTTCAAAAAACCAGCGCTTGGATTTATTGATTTTTGCAGGGTTCTCGTGTCTCTATCTCCTTCAGTTCTGCTCTGATCTTAGTTATTTCTTGTCTTCTGCTAGGTTTTGAGTTTTTTTGATCTTGCTCCTCTAGCTCTTTCAATTTTGACGATAGGGTGTCAATTTTAGATCTCTCCACTCTTCTCATGTGGGCACTTATTGCTATATATTTTCCTCTACAGACTGCTTTAAATGTGTCCCAGAGATTCTGGTATGTTCTGTTTTTGTTCTCATTGGTTTCAAAGAACTTCTTTATTTCTGCCTTTATTTCTTTCTTTACCCAGTCAACATTCAAGAGCCAGTTGTTCAGTTTCCATGAAGCTGTGCGGTTCTAAGTCAGTTTCTGAATTCTGAGTTCTAACTTGATTGCAGTATGGTCTCAGAGACTGTTTGTTATTATGTCAGTTGTCTTGCATTTGATAAGGAGTGATTTACTTCCAATCATGTGGTCAATTTTAGAGTAGGTGTAATGTGGTGCTGAGAAGAATGTTTATTCTGTAGATTTGAGGTGGAGAGTTCTGTAAATGTCTATCAGGTTTGCTTGTTTGAGGGCTGAGTTCAAGTCCCGGATATTCTTGTTAACTTTCTGCGTGGTTGATCTGTCTAATGTTGACAATGGTGTGTTAAATTCTCCCACTATTATTGTGTGGGAGTTTAAGTCTCTTTTTAAGTCTTTAAAAACTTGCCTTATATATCTGCGTGCTCCTGTATTGGGTTCATATATATTTGGGATCGTTCACTCTTCTTGTTTTATCAATATTTTTATCATTATGTAATGTCCTTCTTTGTCTCTTTTGATCTTTGTTGCTTTTAAGTCGATTTTATCAGAGATGGGAATTGCAACTCCTGCTTTTTTTTGCTCTTTATTTGCTTTGTAAATCTTCCTTCATCTTTTTATTTTGAGCCTTTGTGTATCTTTGCATGTGAGATGGGTTTTCTGGATACAGCACATTGATGGGTTTTGGTTTTTTATCCAATTTGCCAGTCTGTGTCTTTTGATTGGTGCTTTCAGCTCATTTATATTTAGGGTTAATATTTATATGTGTGAATTTGATACTGCCATTTTGTTGCTAGCTGGTTGTTTTGCCCATTAGTTGATGCAGATTCTTCATTTTGTTGATGGTCTTTAGCATTTGGCATGTTTTTGGAATGGCTGGTACTGGTTGTTCCTTTCTATTTGTAGTGCCTCTTTCAGGAGCTCTTGTAAAGCAGGCCTGTTGGTGACAAAATCTCAGAGTACTTGCTTTTTTGCAAATGATTTTACTTTTCCTTCACTTATGAAACTCAGTTTGGCTGGATATGGAATTCTAAGTTGAAAGTTCTTTCCTTTAAGGATGTTGAATATTGGCCCCCACTCTCTCCTGGCTTGTAGGGTTTCTTCCAAGAGATCTGCTTTGAGTCTGATGGGGTTTTCTTTGTGCGTGACCCAACATTTCTCTGTGGCTGCCCTTAGTATTTTCTCCTTCATTTCAACCCTGGTGAATCTGATGATTATGTGTCTTGGGGTTACTCTTCTTGCGGAATATCTTTGTGGTGTTCTCTGTATTTCCTGGACTTGAATATTGGCCTGCCTTGCTAGGTTGGGGAAATTTTTCTGGATAGTATTTTGAAGAGTATTTTCCAGCTTGCCTTCATTCTTTTTGTCACATTCAGGTACACCTATCAAATGTAGATTAGGTCTCTTCACATAGTCCCACATTTCTTGGAGACTTTGTTCATTCTGTTTTGTGCTTTTTTCTCTAATCTTGCCTTCTCATTTTATTTCACTGAGTTGATCTTTGGCCTCTGATATTCTTTCTTCTGCTTGGTCAATTCGGCTGTTGAGACTTGTGCAGCTTTACTAAGTTCTCGTGTTGTGTTTCTTTAGCTCCATCAATTCACTCATATTTCTCTCTAAGTTGTTCATTCTTGTAATCATTTCCTCAAATTTTTTTTCAAGGTATTTAGTTTCTTTTCATTGCGTTAGAACGTGTTCTTTTAGCACACGGAAATTTCTCATTACCCAGCTTTTGAAGTCTGAATCCATCATTTCATCACACTCGTTTTCCGTCCAGCTTTGTTCCCTCGCTGGTGAGGAGTTGTGTTCCCTTGTAGGAGGTGACGTGTTCTGGTTTCGTTTGTTTTTCTTCTTTTTGTGCTGGTTTCTTTCCATCTTTGTGGGTTTATTCACCTGTAGCCTGAGTAGTTGCTGACTTTTTGATTGGGTCTCTGAGTGGATGCTCAGATTGTTGATCATGAAGTATTTCTGTTTCTTAGTTTTTCTTCTAACAGTCTAGCCCCTCTGCTGTAAGACTGCTGAGGTCCACTCCAGGTCCTGCTTGCCTGGGGTACACCTGTAGCAGCTGTGGAATATTGAGAAATGCTACCAGTTTCTTCTTCTGCTACCTTTGTCTTAGAATGATGCCCACAAAATATCTGTCTGGGTAGTCCTTTGTGAAGTGACTCTGGATATGCAGGTGTCAGGGAGCTGCTTGAGAAGACAGTCTGTACTTTATAGGAGCTCACGTGCTGAGCTGTGTGTCCCGTTGTTCATTCAAGGCTGCTAGGCAGGTTCATTTAAGTCTGCTGCAGCAGAACTAATAAAGCCCTTTTTATTCCTCAATTGCTCTGTCTCAAGGAGTTAGGGTTTTATTTATGAGTATCCGTTGCACTTTTCTGCCCAGCAAGGAGGCAGTCTAGTCACTACCTGCCTGCCGAGCATTCGCCCTACTGCTGTGGGCTCCTCCCTGCTGCTGTGGGCTCCACACGGTTGCCATGGGCTCCATCCTGTTGCCCTGGGCCCTGCCCTGCTGCCGAGTGTAATTCCTTTTAGTTCGGTTTATAAGGGTGTGGTTAAACCTGCTGTGGTGATAGTGGGTTGCCTCTGTATTGGTGGACTCTCTCTGTTATGGAAAGGTGCCTTGGCAACAGCAGTCTCTGTCAGCAATGGGAGAGTACTTCAGTAGGGGTGGAATGCCTCTGTAATGGCGGATGCCCCTCTCCCACCGAGCTGCACCATCTTGCATTCAGCTGTGCTTGCCATGAAACTCTCAACTCTGAGCGTTTCCAATTGCTGTTTTGTTTGTTTTTGTTGGTGTGGGACCCACGGAGCCCGATCACCTGGCTCCCTGCCTCAGAACCTTTTTTTTTTTAAGTTGAACCGTTGACTCACTCCCAGGTGTTTCAATCGCCTGCTGAAAGGGCACCAGAATTTGTGTGATTTCCCATGCAGCAACCCACTGCGCCGGCTCAAACGTTGCTGCCTAAAAATCTCCTGGCCTGGCTTACTGTTTAAGTCCCGTTTAATCAGATGAATGTGCTAATCTGCCTTTCCAAATCTCAAATTGCCAGTTTAACAGGGCAACCAAACCAGTGTATTTTGTACCGAGTGCCGCTGCGCTGTGGCGCCGGCCAAAATGGCCCCTCTAGCTGAAACAACTGCGCTGGCATCCCGTGGGGTCCTACACCTGGGAATCTCCTGGTCTGTGGGCAATAAAGATCCATCTGAAAATGCGGCATCCACTCACCCTCTGTTTTTTTACTGAGAGCTGCAATCCTGAGTTGCTCTTATAGCACCATCTTCCCCCTTCCCCTTAGGGTTAATATTGTTATGTGTGAATATGATACTGCCATTTTGATGCTAGCTGGCTGTTTTGCCCTTTAGTTAATGCAGATTCTTCATTTTGTTGATGCTCTTTAGCATTTGGCATGTTTTTGGAATGGCTGCTACTGGTTGTTCTTTTCTATGTGTAGTGCCTATTTCAGGAGCTCTTGTAAAGCAGGCCTGTTGGTGACAAAATCTCAGAGTACTTGCTTTTTCGCAAAGAATTTCATTTTTTTTTTCACTTATGAAGCTCAGTTTGGATGGATATGGAATTCTGGGTTGAAAGTTATTTTCTTTAAGGATGTTGAATATTGGCCTTCACTCTCTTCTGGCTTGTAGCATGTCTGCCGAGAGATCTGCTGTGAGTCTGATGAGGTTTCCTTTTTGGGTGATCTGACCTTTCTCTCTGGCTTCCCTTAGATTTTCTTCTTTATTTCAACCCTGGTGAACCTGCCAATTACGTGCCTTGGGGTTACTCTTATTGTGGAATATCTTTGTGGTGTTCTCTGTATTTCCTGCACTTGAATATTGGCCTGCCTTGCTAGGTTGGGGAAATTTTTCTGGATAATATCCTGAAGAGTATTTTCCAGCTTGGCTTCATTCTCTTCGTCATATTCAGGTACACCTATCAAATGTAGATTAGGTCTCTTCACATAGTCCCACATTTCTTGGAGACTTTGTTCATTTTATTTTGTGCTTTATTCTCTAATCTTGCCTTCTCATTTTATTTCATTGAGTTGATCTTTGACTTCTGATATCCTTTCTTCTGCTTGGTCAATTCAGCTGTTGAAACTTGTGCATGCTTCACGAAGTTCTTGTGTTATGTTTTTCAGCTCCTTCAATTCACTCATATTCCTCTCTAAGTTGTCCATTCTTGTTATCATTTCCTCAAATTTTTTCAATGTTCTTAGGTTCTTTGCATTGATTTAGAACATGTTCTTTTAGCTCACGGAAGTTTCCCATTACCCTGCTTCTGAAGTCTGATTCCATCATTTCATCACACTCATTCTCTGTCCAGCTTTGTTTCCTTGCTGGTGAGGAGTTGTGGCTCTTTGTAGGAGGTGAGGTGTTCTGGTTTCGGGTGTTTTTCTCCTTTTTGCGCTGGTTTCTTACCATCTTTGTGGATTTATTCACCTGTCGTCTGAGTAGTTGCTGATTTTTCAATTGGGTCCCTGAGTGGACGTCCAGATTGTTGATGATGAAGCATTTCTGTTTCTTAGTTTTCCTTCTAACAGTCTGGCCCATCTGTTGTATAACTGCTGAGGTTCGCTCCAGGCCCTGCTTGCCTGAGGAACTTTTGTAGCAGCTGTGGAACCGTGAGGGTTGCTACCACATTATTCTTCTGGTATCTTTGTCCCTGAATGATGCCCGCCACATGTCAGTCTGATTAGTTTTTTGTCGGGTGACTCTTTGGATATATGGGGGTCAGGGAGTTGCTTGAAGAGACAGTTTGTACTTTATAGGAGCTCAAGTGTTGAGATTTGAGCTCTATTGTTCATTCAGGACTGCTATGCAGGTACGTTTAAGTCTGCTGCAGCAGAACTCCCTTCTTTTTTTCATGGGCTCTGTCCCGGGCAGTTAGAGCTTTATTTATGAGTATCCATTGCACTGTCCTGCCCAGCGAGGAGGCAGTCTAGTCACTGCTTGTCTGCAGTGGCTATGCTGAGCTGCTGTGGGCTCTGCCCTGCTGCCATGGGCTTTGCCCTGATCTCAAGGGCTCTGCCATGCTGCCATGTGTAATTCCCTGTTGTCCTGTTTATATGGATGTGGTTAGAACTGCAGTGGCGATGGTGGCCTGCCTCTGTATTGGCAGACTCTCTCTGTTATGCCGGGTTGCCTCAGCAATGGCAGGCTGTGTCAGCAATGGCAGATTATCTCTGTAGGAATAGAGTGCGTCGATAATGGCAGATGCCCCTCCTCCACCGAGCTGCACTGTCCTGGGTTCAGCTGTACTTGCCATGAAACTCTCAACCCTGAGCGTTTCCAATTGCTGTTTTGTTTGTTTTTGTGGAAGTGGGGCCCGCTGAGCCTGATCACCTGGCTCCCTGCCTAGAGCCCTTTATTTTTTCTTAAGTTGAATGGTGACTCTATCCCAGGTGTTCAAGTCGCCTGCTGCAAGGGGGCCAGGATCTGTGTGATTTTTTGTGCAGCAACCCACTGTGCCAGTTCAAACAACATTGTTGCCCAGGAATCTCCTGGCCTGCTTTCTTTTTACATGTCGTTTAATCATATGAATGTGCTAATATGCCTTCCAAAATCTCCAATTGCCAGTTTAACAGGGCAATGAAACCAGTGTATTTTGTACAGAGTGCCACTGTGCTGTGACCCAAGCCCAAATAGCCATGCCAGCCCAAACAGCTGCACTGGCCCAAACTGCCATGCTGGCGGCCCATGGGGCCCCTAAACCTGGGAATATCCTGGTCTGTGGGCACTAAAGATTCGTCTGGAAATGCGGCATCCACTCACCCTCTGTGATTTTCCTAGGAGCTGCAATCCTGAGTTAGCCCTTCAGCACCATCTTCCCTGATCCCGGCCCCCGTTGCTTTCTAAAGCGAGTCTTCAAGCGACAGAAGCCTCAACTTCATCTGGAAAAATGTGGTGATTTACTGGTCCATCTGAGCTGTTTACTATTTGTTCATCGATTAGTAGAAGAGTCCAGGACAAACGCTTGTGAAAATAAATGTAGAGTCATTAACAAGGAGCATGTACTGGCCGCAGAAAGGTAATTCTAAAGAAGAGCCCAGGTTAGAAGTCAAAGAACATATTTTTGAAAGTTATTAAGATGCATTCTTTTGGGTGGTAACAGGTCATAAAGACATTTTTTTACACATCAATTACTATGGGATTATTAAATATTGGCTAGAAGAAAAAAAAGGCAAAGCAGGGGTCTGCTTCTCCTTCATCTTCTGCTGTGATTATGAGTTTCCTGTGGCCTCCTCAGCCATGCAGAACTGGGATCTGATGTTTCTTCTGGGCCTTGAAGAATGAGTACATTTCCAGCTGGGAAAAGGACATTTTGATGTTGGAAGACACTGGTCATTTCTGCCGCTCAGCACTAGCCCACCCCACAGAAAGATCAGCTGGGAGAACTCCTGCTCCCTCCAGTTTTTTCCCTGCTAAGTGCAGCTCTTCTTCCTCACTGTAGGCTGGGAAATAAGATGCCTGGCTCCCTAAATCCCAATGCGAGCCACTGGCTGGAGACCAAAAGGACAGCCCTGCAGAAGTTCATTATCCTGGACTTTTCCACATGCCCCCCAGGGCTCCGTGTAGTGCTCTTTTCCCTTCTCTTCCTGGAAACTCTAGTGGGGAACCTGCTAATCCTAGGCCTGGTCCTGGTGGACTCCACCCTGCACTCACCAATGTGCTTCTTCCTGGGGGCGCTGTTTACTGTGGAGGTAGCTTATATGTTGGTGCTGATGCTGCATATACTGGCCAGCTTCCTCCTGCCCCCCAGGGGCCAGGCCATGGCCCCCTCCACCTGCGCCACCCAGATAGGCTTATTCATGGCCCTGGAGTCTCCACGTGCCTGCCGCCACCATGTTGAAGGCCTGTGGCAGCCCACAGCCCCCCCCAACACCCTGGATGACCACCAGCACCCGGGTGTAAGAGAGCAGGATAAGGAGCAGGGGCAGCACCAGCAGCAGCAGGCAGGCTTTCAGGAGGACATGTTCCTGTAGGACCTGAGACCCAGAGGCCAGCACCAGCATGGCTGGGATGTCACAGAAGACATGATGGACCAGGCCGCCATGGCAGAAAGACAGCTGGAAGATGGCCATGGTAAGGCCCAAGGCCAGGATGGAGCCACCGATGCAGCAGGCAGCCAGCAGGCCCCAGCAGACACCTGTGGTCATAAGCTGAGGGTAGTAGAGCGGTTGTCAAATGGCCAGGTTGTGGTCTAGGGCCATGGCCCTCGTTTTTTTTTTTCATTCAACAAATATTTATTAAGCACCTATTTGTGCAAGGCACTTCTGGAGAGGGCAGCTCACACCCCAGGCCTCACCCAACCCCTCTGGCCCCAGCTATGATGCAATTTGCTTTTAAAAGGCTGCTCTGGCATCACCCGACCCAGGAGGGCCCAGCTGCCCAGGAGCCATCCTGTAATGACCTGCACCCCAGCCCACTGCAGTGGCTGGGCACCCCTCACCCACCCTCAACTGCCTGTCCATGCCTTGCACTATGCACAGAGGCACAGTCACACTTGATGGGCTTTTCCACCTTCTCTGCAAAAGAGGTCCCATCGCTTCACTCAAAGGTGAACTTACTCTGCTTCAGCAGAAGGCCCTGGCAGCAGCCCTGAGCTGTACACGAGCCCCAGCACTCCACCCATGACAGGGGCCGCATGGTCTGGCAGAGAGCATAGTCCCTCTGGACATGGTGAAAGTCCTGGACAGGGTCCCCCCAGCACTCAGACTCTGGATAAGGCAGACACAAAAATAAAGTCTCAGGTCACACCCATGGGTGAGCTGCTGCCTCCAGGGAGGCAGAAGGAAGAGGGCAGCATCTGTGGGGTGGAGCCTGTGACTCTCAGACCCCATCATAATTCCTCTCTCGCTGACATGCACAAGCTCCTCCCAGGGCCCTCTGGGACAGATTGAACTGCCCAAGGGAGGTGGGGTCCCCATTGCTAGAGTTGTGCAAGAGAGGCTAGAGGCCCCGGAGGCAATATTATGAAAAGGATTCCTGCTGAAGAGGGGATGGCCTAGAGGACCCTTAAGGTGCCTGAGTTCTGGGTTTCTCTGGCTTCTCCCTGCCCAGCCTTAGCAGTCTGGATTCCAGTAGAAGCATATTAGTCAAGGAGCAGGGAGGGCCTGGGAAGGAGTCTCCAACCCTCGGACTTCCTGCCACCATGCCCAGGTAATGAGGTGATGGAGCCCAGATGCAGAGGTTGGGCCAGGAGCTGTTACCCCGGGTGGTCTCTTCTGCAAGGAGAGACCCCAGTCAGAACAGGCACATACCCTGAATAAGGGAGCTGCAGGGCAAACCAGGCCAGGAGAGATGGGGGACAATTTCCAGAGGGTGGAGGGACCCCAAAAGCTTCATAGTAGCCCATGGCACAGGGCTGGGGAGGACAGAAGGGCTGCCGAGGCTGGGAGAAAGAAAGAGTCAAATTGCTAAGGCAATTTGTGAGGGACCCTGGGGAAGGCACATTAGGAGGGGGCTCCTGACCTTGATCACACAGCTAGCCCAAAAAGCCAGGGTCACACATAGTGTGCCTCCTTGGTGGCCAAGGCCTGGCAGTGGCCATGCAGGCACTGCAGGCCTCTGCAGGGCTCTTCTGGGGCCCCGGCCCAGTTGCACAGGGCCCCCGAGTATCCATTCTATCACTGGCAGCTGTAGGAGAGAGTGTTGGGGGCACACATTGCCTGTGGACACACTTGTGGCCATGGCAGGGGCTGTCAGCAGGCTGGTCGCAGTGTAGGGCTTCCCTGCCAGCCTCACAGTGGCATGTGGGCCCTGGGGTGGCATTGGGCTGACAGATGCCGTGTAGGCAGTAGAGCTTGTGGCAGGGTTCACAGCCTGGCACCACACCCAGCTTCATCTGTGTCTTGGTGAAGTTCTGCAGCTCCATTGTTGAAGTTTCGGATGCATCCATGGAAGCTCATGCTGTTGAGGATCTGCCACAGGCAGAAGGCAGCTGAGTTGACATCCACGGGCATCCCTCCCACATAGAGTGGTGCCTCACTGTTGAGCGTATAATGTTTGCCAAAGTTGTCCATGGTCATGGGGCTGCTGCCATCAATGGAAAGATTCACCATCTGGTCAAAGGTGACCAGTTCAACAGTGTGGAACTGTGGAATCGATCGTCTCAGCACTGTAGATGGCAGAGCTGGGGTAGCTGCCTAAGTCGTAGCTGACACACATGGCCCTGGTACAGTTCAACTGCAATGTGATCGTTGTCCCCATTATACAAAAGGATTCCATTGTTCTCTACCATGAAAACCTGCAGGGTGATGTTGGCCCGTGGCCAGTTTTGCAGGTCAGTAAACTGCAGGTAAGCATCCAGATCCACAAAGTTGCACTGAGCAACTTCTCACACTCAGGGCCATCGAAGCCTGGGAGGCACTGGAACATGGACCTGTTGCCCTGGTCCACACAGTTGGCCTCATTCTGGCACCCAGTCCCCTCACAGGGGCTCTTGGGGGCAGGTGGATGGGGAGGGATCTCACAGAGCTGTCAGCTGTAGCCCTCAGCACAGAGGCAGAAGTAGCTGTTGACTTCATCCACACACTGTGCTCCATTCTGGCAGTGGTGGTTCCTGCAGTCATCCTGGTTCTTACTGCAGTTATCACCTTCATAACCTGGCACACACTCACACCTGGGCCCAGCTGGGGTGCCCACAAACTGGGCCTCATGTTGACATGGGTTCAGATTCGGAGGGCACAAGTCCACCGGCTGCTCACAGGCCCTTCCCTTGTACTGCAGAGGGCACTGGCAGGTGTAGTTGCCCACGCTGTCCAGGCAGATGCCCCCATTGGCACAGGCATGCTTCACTCAGTCATTCATGTTCACCCCACAGGTTGGTTTTTCAAAGCTAGTGGGACAGGAGCACGTGAATTGGGCATCCTCACCCTCCTGTGCATGGCAGGTGTCCTTGTTTTCACAGGGGCCACTGGAACAGCTGTCCAGAAATACCTCACAGTCTCAGCCCTTATAGCTGCTGGGGAAAGCACACCTGTACACCTCAAGAGGGTCATTGTGGCAGGTGCCCTGGTTCTGGCAGGGACTGGACAAGCAGGGATCACACTTGGCCTGGACGGCCAGTGTGGGAAAACCTTGGCATTCAAACTTCTTGGCAGGCATGGTGAGGAGCAGCTTGCGCTCCACGTCTGGGGGCCCAGCACAGCAGGCAATGCCCGGTTCCTAGTAGCCAGTCTTCACCCAGCTGGACAGCCAGTGGAGGTGGCAGTCACAGTAAAGGGGGTTGGCACCAATTGGCCAGGTAAGACAGGAAGGTCATGTCTGCAAAGATGCCCTCTCTGAAGGTGGAGATGTCATTGCCATGGAGGGACAGTAGCTGCAAAGAGTGGAGTCTTTGGAAGGCCAGTGGCGGGATGCACTGCAGGGCATTGTAGCTGAGGATCAGAGTGGTCAGCTGGCTTATGTTGGTGAGGGAAAAATTGCTTAAAAAACTGATCTCGTTGTTGCTCAAGTCCACGAGCTGCAGGTACTTGAAGGTAAACAGCTGTCCTGGAACAAGCGTGAACTCGTTCCCATCCAAATAGAGTTCTGTGACATCTTTGGGGACATCCCTGGGCAGGGCCCACAGGTGCTTGGTGCTGCACCAGACCATGGTGTCCAAGCAGGTGCACTCCTGTGGGCACTGAGGGTGGGGCAGGCAGCCCCCCTCCTTCTGGCCTTTCTAACACCTGAAGTCAGGGAAGGCCACATTTTGCAGGGGAATCTGCCACAAGAAGTCGTGGTTCTGGCAGCGAGGGTTCCCCGTCACAATCTTGCGCTTCCGCAGCCAATCTCCCAGCCAAGCCAGCTGGCAGTTGCAGTTGAAAAAGTTGGCCAGGAGGATCAGCCTGGAGAGAAACTGGAGGGTGTCAAAGGCCCCTGGGGACACGGTGGTGATCTGGTTTTTATAGAGCGAGAGCAGCCGGACATTGTGCAGGCCCGTGAAGCTGTCATTGTGGATGCAGCTGATGCCTTTGTTCTGCAGCATTTGGGTCCTCAGGCCATCCAGACCCCAGAACATGCTGCTCTGGATGGACTCCAGCTGGTTGGCAGTCAGGTGCAGCTCGCTCACAGAGGCTGCACCCTCGAAGGCCCTGTCTTCAATTTCTGACATCTTGCAGTTGCTCAGGTTGATTTTCTTCAGATGTGTGTTTTAAGCATCCCGGTGGCCTCCAGGATGAAAATCTCATGGTTATTCAATTGCAGTTCAGCCGTGGACTGGGGAATGCGCTCGAAAATCTTGGTGAGCTTCAGGCTGTAGCACGCCACCATGCTGGCCTCACAGCAGCACTTATATGGACACACCACCTAGATGTTGCGCTCGCTGTTCAGCTGGTAATCCTCCATGCCTGAAATGAAGTACTGCTCTTTGGCTGAGCATCGGAACTTCTTGCTCTTGATCTGCTCAATGCGCTTGTTGGCAAGGAGCCAGGGACTGGCACAGCGGGCCCCACTCATCTTGATGGGATTGGTGTGCAGAAAGTCGGCCAGCCACTTGAGATTACAATAGCAAATGAAAGGTTCTGGGCTAGAAAAAGTGTCTAGATGGCCCGCAGAGGCCTAAATCCTTGTACCCATGGGGTCAGAACATGCTTTTGGAGAGGGGTAGAGGAAGGTCTGGTTTGGCTGAGCAAGCACTTCTGCCCAGCAGCCTTCTCTGCAGCCCCAGATTCAATTTAAAACATCTTAAGGGAGGCTTAAAAAAAAATTGTCACTTTTCCCTATAATGAATGCGGGGGTTTTAGTTTACTGGCTCACTGAAGGCAGTGGGTGATGGCTTCCAGATGCAGGTTATCTGCCTCGCCTGTGGCCTTAGTGGAAAGCTTTTGATGTTTAACATACAGAGCACACAAGAGGGCAGAGGCATCTTGGGGGTTGTTGTAGGGAACAGAGAAGCAGAGAGGACTTTGCAAGGGGCTGGAGGACAAGGAGGCTGGTCGCTGCTGCTTCTGAGTGTGTTTTCCTAAGAGCAGGAGAGAGCAAGGTGGAGCAGCCACAGCCACAAAGAATGAAAGTTTCTTTGCAGGACAGGTGTAGGCTTCTCATAAGAAATAACCTCCTGACTTTACATATCTTCCTGAGAAAACAAGATGTAGAAAACCAAACCTTCAAAACCACTAAATAAATGAGGAGAGATCTTTTATCATCCTGAGCTGGCACTTTCAACCTTTCAGAGTAGTTTTCTAGCATTTTATTCCATGCATTTCAAGAACTCAAGATGTTGACATAAACCAAAAACAGCTATGTTAATTAGCCTGCCAGAATGTGAGGGTGAAAGAAAATGGAGGCCCAGAGAGGGATAGTGACTAACTCAGGGTCAGCCAGCTTTCTGATGATTGAACCCCAAAAGAACATTTTGCATATATAAAGTGATATATCAGTCAGATCTCATTATACTAATTTTAAATGGATCAGTTAACCAAAAAGAACATACTGTAGTGATGTATAAGCAAGGCTGTACAGTTAATTACCAACTATGTTTTTGATTGTTAAGAAAGTGAGTAAATGCCACAAGGGTTCTTTTTTTTTTTGAGACAGAGTATCACTCTGACACCTTGGCTGGAGTACAGTGATAAGATCTCGGCTCACTGCAACCTCCACCTCCAGGTTCAAGTGATTCTCCTGCCTCACCTCCTGAATAGCTGGGATTACAGGCACATGCCCATTCCTGGCTAATGTTTTTATTTTTAGTACAGATGGGGTTTCACCATGTTGGCCAGGCTGGTCTCAAACTCCTAACCTCGTGATCCACTGGCATTGGCCTCCCAAAGTGCTGTGATTACAGGCCTGAGTCACTGTGCCCGGCCAACAGTTCTTAATAGTTGCTAGAGTTTCTCAGATTTTGTTTTACAGGATCTCTTTTTTCTCCTTATAATATATCTACCTACACAAACCCCTCAGGAGTTAAAAGGTTCAAGATTCTGTAAACCGAGACTCCTAGGTCATTCCAGAACCGACCATCAGCCCACCCTCTAAGCCATGCACATGTGTGTTACTCAGGTGTCTGAACCCAAAAAAGGATATTTTCTGTGTTTATACCCACTATCAGCAGGTGGGCTTGGGAAAAGAAGGAAGGGGAGTGAACTCACTGCCTAAAAAATGAACTAACCAAAAACACCTAAGGGGGATTGAGTACTGTGTACTTCTAACCAGTTCAGTCAGCAGCAACTTGTTAGGCAGGACCCTTAAGGCCCCAGAAGTACAATTCATGTTCTCCAGTAGCTTACAGTGTAACTGGGGACAAGCATCATGTAAATACAAGAAAATGTTTAGTAAAATTCCAGTCAACATGAAAGTTGGCTAATGAGTAGCTATACGTAACAAGAGGCTGTCGGAGCTCAGAAGGAACAAGCAGCTTTAGGCAATGTAGCCTAGCAGTTAGAGGCATGGTTTTGGCAGTCTCATAGAAGTATCTATGAATTCCATGAGTTCTAGGTTCTGAGTCTGTGATGTTAAGTATATTATTTGACACTTCTAAGCCTAGGTTTCCACTGTATAAAATAAGGATGATATTTGGACTTGCCTCATAGGGTTTTTGTGGAGGTTAATAAAATAATGTATATGAAAAATAATGTGAAGGATGTGGATTAAATTATCATAAATGATGTGCTTTCAATATTCCAAATAACTGTAGTGGAGTAAGAAAGAGACATCTGTCAAATGTATCTTTACCAGGACCCAGCCTCTCAGTTCCAAGACCCCTACAGCCTGAATATGTAGCCCTTCCAAATGAAGAGTCACATGTCCACCAGAAACCAAGTAAGAGAATTCCTTCTTGGAGTGGTCGCCCAATCTGGATGGAAAAGATGGTAATGTGCACAGTGAAAGTTCCACACACATTTGCTGTTCACTCTTCTACCCCTCCCATGATATGTCAGTACTGCACGCTGTTACTGAAAGGCCTCTTTCACCAAGGAATGCAGTATGAAGATTGTAAATTCAACTGTCATAAGCGCTGTGCATCAAAAGTATCAAGAGACTGCCTTGGCGAGGTTACTTTCAGTGCAGAACCTTCCAGTCTGGGAACAGATACAGATATACCAATGAATATTGACAATAATGACATAAATAGTAATAGTAGTCGGCGCTTGGATGACACGGAAAAGCCATCTCCCCCAGAAGACAAGATGTTCTTCCTGGATCCATCTGATCTTGATGTGGAAAGAGAGATAAAGAAGCCATTAAAACAATCAGTCCCTCAACAAGCAATAATATTCCACTAACGAGGGTTGTACAATCCATCAAGCACACAAAGAGGAAGAGCAGCACAGTGGTGAAGGAAGGGTGGATGGTCCATTACACCAGCAGGGATAACCTGAGAAAGAGGCATTACTGGAGATCTGACAGCAAATGTCTAACATTATTTCAGAATGAATCTGGATCAAAGTATTATAAGAAAATTTCACTTTCAGAAATTCTTCGCATATCTTCACCATGAGATTTCACAAACATTTCACAAGGCAGCAATCCACACTGTTTTGAAATCATCTCTGATACTATGGTATCAGTGAAATACATGCCCATTGCGAAAACAATGGGCATAGCTCTCATAATCCTGTTCTTGATGTAGCATAGACTTGATATAGCATAGAGCTGAGAAAAAGCAATTCGCCAAGCCCTCATGCCTGTTACTCCTCAAGCAAGTGTTTGCACTTCTCCAGGGCAAAGGAAAGATCACAAAGATTTGTCTATGAGTATCTCTGTGTCTAATTGTCAGATCCAGGAGAATGTGGATATCAGTACTGTTTACCAGATCTTTGCAGATGAGGTGCTTGGTTTAGGCCAGTTTGGCATTGTTTATGAAGGAAAACATAGAAAGACTGGGAGAGATGTGGCTATTAAATTGATAAGATGAGATTCCCTACAAAACAATAAATTCAACTCCGAAATGAAGTGGCTATTTTACAGAATTTGCACCATCCTGGGACTGTAAACCTGGAATGTATGTTTGAAACCCCAGAACAAGTCTTTGTAGTAATGGAAAAGCTGCATGGAGATATGCTGGAAATGATTCTATCCAGTGAGAAAAGTCAGCTTCCAGAAAGAATTACTAAATTCATGGTCACACAGATACTTCTTGCTTTGAGGAATCTGCATTTTAAGAATATTGTGCACTGTAATTTAAAGCCATAAAATGTGCTGCTTGCATTAGAAGAGCCATTTAATCAGGTGAAGCTGTATGATTATAAATTTGCACGCATCATTGGTGAAAAGTCATTCAGGAAATCTGTGGTAGAAACTCCAGCATACTTAGCCCCTAAAGTTCTCCGGATCAAAGGTTACAACCATTCTCTAGATATATGGTCAGTGGGAGTTATTATCTAAGTGAGCCTCAGTGGCACATTTCCCTTTAATGAGGATGAAGGTATAAATGACCAGATCCAAAATGCTGCATTTATGTACCCACTGAATCCACGGAAAAAAATTTCTCTTGAAGCAATTGATTTGATAAACAATCTGCTTCAAGTGAAGATGAGAAAGCGTTATAGTGTGGACAAATCTCTTAGTCATCCCTGGCTACAGGACTATCAGACTTGGCTTGACCTTACAGAATTTGAAACTTGCATTGGGAAATGTTACATTACACATGAAAGTGATGATGCTCGCTGGGAAATACATGCATACACACATAACCTTATATATCCAAAGCACGTCATTATGGCTCCTAATCCAGATGATATGGAAGAAGATTCTTAATCACTGAGTTAACCTAAGTAAGGAAGGATTTTACTTAATGGACAGATATTTTGCTGTATAACTTGTTCTTTGTAGGCTGTCATCTGCAAGGATGCAAAGATATGAGGAAATATGATAAAGAATCAGTGACACCAATACTGTAGTCCATACTAAGTAGGTACAGGTGGGAAACTGAATAATAAGAACTCATAATGGAATCAAGGTGAAGCTTTTAATAAACTTTTGTAGCCTAAGCAATTAAAAAAAATGAATGTCTGCTGTTTCAACATGGGGCTGCTGATGGGAGAAGCTCGGGCTGTGCTTAAGTGGGCAGATGGCAAAATGATCAAGAACGAAGTGGACATGCAGGTCCTTCACTTTCTGGGCTGCAAGATGGAGGCTGATCTGGAGAAGCCCAAGGTGGCCAAAGCGCGGCTGGAAGAAACAGACCGGAGGACAGCAAAAGATGTGATAGAGAATCGTGAGCCTGCCGACCAGACTCTGTCTCTGATGAAGCAGCTCTGGGAGGAGGCCCTTAAGTTCCACAAGCCTGGTGAGAACTACAAGACTCCAGGCTATGTGATTACTCCACACACCATGAATCTATGAAAGCAGCATCTGGAGATTACTGGTGGGCAGATACGTACCCGGTTCCCGCCAGAACCCAATGGAATCCTGCATATTGGACATGCCAAAGACATCAGTTTCAACTTTGGCTATGCCAAGGCCAACAATGGCATCTGTTTTCTGTGCTTTGATGACAGCAACCCTGAGAAGGAGGAAGCAAAGTTCTTCACTGCCATCTATGACATGGTAGCCTGGCTGGGTTACACACCTTACAGAGTGACATATGCCTGACTATTTTGACCAGCTATATGCCTGGGCTGTGGAGCTCATTCACAGGGGTCTGGCTTATGTGTGTCACTAGCTAGGGGAGGAGTTCAAAGGCCATAATCCTTTGCCCACATCCTGGAGAGACCATCCCATGGAAAAGTCACTGCTGCTCTTTGAGGCAATGCACAAGGGCAAGTTTTCAGAGGGTAAGGCCACACTACAGATGAAGCTGGTGATGGAGAATGGCAAGATGGATTCTGTAGCTTATCGAGTCAAGTATACACCACACCACCACACAGGGGACAAATGGTGCATCTATTCCACCTACGACTATACACACTGACTCTGTGACTCCATCGAGCACATCACTCACTTACTCTGCACCAAGAAATTCCAGGCCCGACACTCTTCTTACTTCTGGCTTTGCAATGCACTGGACGTCTATTGCCCTGTTCAGTGGGAGTATGGCCACCTCAGCCTGCACTACACTCTTGTCTCTAAGAGGAAGATCCTCCAGCGTGTAGAAACTGGTGCTGTATGGGACTGGGATGACCCACAGCTTTTTACACTCTTGGCCCTGAGACGATGGGTGTTTCCACTTGAGGGCATCAACAACTTCTGTGCCCGGGTGTTAATGACAGTGGCACAAACCACAATGGAACCATATCTTCTAGAAGGCTGTGTGCGTGATGTGCTGCTGAATTACACAGCTTCACAAGCCATGGCTGTGCTGGAGTCACTACGGGTCACCATTACCAACTTTCCTGCTGCCAAGTCCTTGAACATCCAGGTGCCCAACTTGCCAGCTGATAAGACCAAAGGCTTCCATCAGGTTCCTTTTGCACCCATTGTGTTCATTGAGAGGACTGGCTTTAAGGAGGAGCCAGAGCCAGGCTTTAAGCACCCGGCTTGGGGCCAGCCTGTGGGCCTGAGGCATACAGGCTAAGTCATTGAGCTGCAGCATGTTGTCAAGGGCCCCAGTGGTTGTGTAGAAAGTCTGGAGGTAACCTGCAGAAGGGAAGATTATGGAGAGAAGCCAAAGGCCTTTATTCACTGGGTTTCACAGCCTTTGACATGTGAGGTTCACCTCTATGAGCGATTATTCCAGCACAAGAACCCTGAAGATCCTACTGAGGCGCCTGGTGGATTCTTAAGTGACCTGAACCCAGCATCACTATGCATGGTGGAGGCAGCATTAGTGGACTGCTCTGTGGCCCTGGCAAAACCCTTCAACAAATTCCAGTTTGAGCATCTTGGGTACTTCTCTGTGGATCCAGACAGTCATCAGGGAAAGTTTGTTTTTAACCAAACTGTGACACTGAAGGAAGACTCGGAAAAGATGTGAGCTGGAAACACTGTGAACCTACCCCTACCTCGTCCTCCTGGAGGTTGGGCCTACCCTCACCACCTCAAATTCCATGTTAATAAAAAACAGCTAAATTAAAAACAAAAAGGGTCATTTGCACAAACCTCAATGTGACTTGTACATGCCGAAGTTGCATAGTGCTCTATGAGTGAGTGTATGCACATGTGTGTTAGAGAGCCAGAAAGATGACTATGCAGTTCTTGGTGGTTTCCTACTTACCTACTTTCATCCCAGCTTCACTTTTCTACCCCTGTCTCCCATGACCTCTTCTTGGCCCATCAATTCCCCAGATGTCTCTGGTGAGAGTAGAGGCCTCAAGGCCCTGGTCCATGCCTCGGGGTGCCATAACTGTGGTGGGCAGTGCCCTGGAGCCAAACTGTTCACACAGATGGCCAGCATCGTGGTATGGCTTATCCACACCATCCACAGGAGCCTCTCCATAGCCACACACTTCTTTTCCAAAAGTCTTGCATTGTAAATAATTTTATTTATTTATTTATGAGAACGTCTGGGCCAAGAGCACCTTCTCCATCTGGCAAAAGCCAGATTTGAGTTCTAATACTTGTGCCCTGTCCCCACCCCCACTTCAGCTGCTCACTTCTGAGTCTCCCCAAACCTAAGCCTCTGTTGCCCTCTGGGCTTTTTTGGATGGCTTTTTTCACCCTGCTCAGGCAGTAGGTAGGAAAGGGAGAGAAAACAAAAAGCACAAAGGTGAGGGGGTGAGGCTGAACATCCACCACAGGTAGTGGCACGAGGTGAAGTGAATTGAATCTGCCCACCATCTGCTCGTAAGTCAGGAGGAATGTGGACAGGGACCCTCCTAATCTGGGGTTGGATAAAACCAAGCACTCTGTTATCCAGCATTTCCTTCTAGAGGGTTCCACTACCCAACCCTGGGCACAGCTCCATCTCAGTTACCATAACCCTGAGGTACTCTAAGATTCCAAAGTGCCTTGTGATATATCAAAGATGATGGCACTGGCTTCAGCCTCATTTTAGCATTACATCCATGTTACTGTTTCCAAAGCCTTTGGAGGTGGGAGATTCTGCAGCATTGAGAAGGTGGCTGAGTTTTCAAACACACCCCCCTCAGAACTGACACCTGTGGAAGAGGGTGTGTCCTTTAAAGCAAGGCCACGATTCAAAGCATGTTGTCCTTTAGGGAGATATCCTCCATGGTGGAGGAAAGAGTGTCTTGTAAGCCATAAAGCTCTAAGCTAACACAAGGTGAATCTTAATATTATTATTCTTTTTGGGGTGACTTTGACTCTTGGAAATTGCTAAGGTCATCTAAGCCACTTGTGTTGGATCAAGTTCACATAACGCGTGGCAGAGTCTAACATGGTTTGGGTCGAGTAGCCTGTCTCTGGTTCCTAGGCTATATAGGGGCTGGGAGCCTGCAGTATTGTCACTCTTGTTTTCTGAAGCATTTCCCAAGAGAAGGCCAGAATGTTGCAAGATTGATATTCTGCTGGGGGAAAGCACATAGCCTCCTCAAGGTCAGCTGTCTAGTGCATTTTTAAAACTGTGTTTTCACATCTGATAGTGGTGCATTTAGTGGTCGCTTACAATTATTTGTGATTTTATTTAACAGCCACTGGCACACGGTGCTTATTACGTGCCAGGCCGTGATCTAAGCACTTTACAACATTAACTCATTTAAACCTCATAATAGCTTGTGAGGTAGATCCCAGTATTATCTGCATTTTACAAATTAATCAGAGCATTTTATTTACAAGAACATATAAAAAACCCGCCCACACTGAATAATCTGACTTTTCTTTAAGATTTTCATTGTGCATTTTATATTTTAATATCCTTTCTCTTTCATGAAAAAGGTCATAATGCCCACCTAATTAAAAAAATCTCTCATATCTCTGATGGAGCCACAATTGATTACATACTTTCACATGGAAATAATATATGAATGAAGAACATGGAGAAATTTGAGAGTTGAATTACATCCTTATTTGCATTTCAAAGAGTATGTAATTTTCTTAATATCACAATGTTAATTTATTTGATATTTGAAGTTTACAAAATGTATACTTCAAATGTAATTATAATTTTCAAAAATCATTTCCTCTTTTTAATGTTATATACAAATAACTTATCAATAATTTTAGTTTTAAATGACTTTTTATGCTCAACCCTGGGGTTTAGTGTAATGTCTGAAGTGTCAATGTCTTATTTCTACTGTGAATTCCCTGATATTTACAGAGAGTTAATTTTGGATTAGATATTTTTAATATTAACTGCATCTACAAAAATGTATGTTTTAGTATACTCTGATGTTTTCTAAGATACAGTTTATAATTTTTTTCCCTAACTTATTACATTTGCAGAGTTTTCCTCCAATATAAATTCCCTTATATTGAGCAAAGTTTGAGCAACTTTAGGGTTTTTCTCTAGTACAAAATATGTACAATGAGATTTGTGATACAAATATACTACTAAAACCCTCTTTATATTTGTAATGTCATCAAAAAATACTCTTCATCATTCTAAGGTATATATTTTCTACAAGATCTTCTGACAGTAATTGCATTTTTAATGTTTTTATTAAGCATAAACTCTGTGATGATGAGTAAGACGTGAGCAGATATTAATGGCTTTTTAAATATTCTTTATCTGTGTACTTTTTTTTCAAGTATAAACGTTTTCCCGTGCAGTAAGGCATGAGCATTGGTTACATGTTTTGCCACATTCTTCACACTTGAAGGAGTTTTCTCCAGTATAAATTATACTACTTACAATCAAGGGTGGCAACCACTTAATGGCTTTGTGGCGTCACTCATACATTTATGCTTTCTCGCCAGTATGATTTCTTTTATGTTTAGAAAAGTTTGAGGTGTTCTCTTTGAGCACTGTCACATCTGTTGGGTTTGTAGTTACTCTGTGGTATAATTTGACAACATATTAAAAGCTTTGTCACATTCTTCCCATTTGAAGAATTTCTCTGCAGCATAAATTATCTTACATATCATAAGGGTTGAAAAGTTCTTAAAGCTTTTGTCACATTCTTAATATTTGGAAAATTTATCTTCTGTATGAATTCTTTTATGTTTAGTTAGAATTGAAGACCAGTTAAAGACTTTTTTCATTCTTTCCCTTTGTAGGCTTTCTCTTCAGTATGATTTGTCTTCTGTGTCATAAGGTGTGAGAAACGGTTACGGGCTTTGCCACATTCTTCACATTTGTAGGGCTACTTTTCATTATGAATTATCTTATGTTCAGTAAGGCTTGAGTACCAGTTAAAAGCTTTGCAACATTCTTTAGGTTTGCTGGGTTTCTCTCGCAATAAACCTCATTCTCTTCCTCTGTATTTTTTTACATGTCAAATGTGAACTTTAGTGTGTTCGTATTTTTTAGAAAATAATAAAAAAATTTAATGGAGAATGATTTAAAAACATTTACAATAAATTATTTTTGCATCTTTAAAAAAATAAAAAGGGTCATGGGGCTGGACAATGCCGCCATTAGTCACCTTCGTCTCACCTGGAAGAAGCTGCCAGAAAAATTAAAGAATTTGTTCTGCAAATTTGAGAACCTGAAGAAACCACAAAAGCTACCGAGAAGCGATCTCCAAAATGAAGACCCTGTGATTCCTTTCATGCCTCTGATCTTCAAAGATCTGACTTTCCTGCACAAAGGGAGTAAGACCCTTGTAGATGGTTTGGTGAACATTAAGAAGTTGCATTCAGTGGCTGAAAAAGTGAGAACAATCCGCAAATGCTGGAGCTGGCCCCTTTGCCCAGACATGGAGGCATCCCCCCATCACCTGCAAACCAAGACCTATGTGTGCCAGTTCCAGATCATCGACAACCAGAACCTCCTCTTCGAGCTCTCCTACAAGCTGGAGGCAAAGAGTCAGTGAGAGTGGAGGTTCTAGTGAGATTCGCCACATCCTTGGGTGCCTGGCACTCAAGCACGTTGCACAATGTCTCAACCTACATCTGACATCTTTCCTGAGGAGCAACTTCCTGCCCACCCCTGCTCCACAGGAAAGAGTTGGATGGATTTACTCTTTGACCCATAATTTTGTCCATTCTGCTGATGCCCTCTCCCCATTGCTCTTTCAAGCCAAAACCACACTGCTGGTTCCTGCCCTTCAGAGAAAGGGGGCAGAAAGCTCCTTCCTCTGTCATCTCCCATCGAGGTCTGTTCTGGGGATGGAATTTCCAACTTCCTCTTCCCAAGAAAAAGAGAAAGCTGCCAACCCTTCTGTCTTGCCAAGTAGGGTGGTGGGAGGGATTGGCAGTCTTCTTCTCCAACACCTGTCCAGCTTCTTCCTGGTCAGGGCTGAGAGCCCCAGGAATATTATGTTGCCGTGTGTGTGTGTGTGTGTGTGTGTGTCTGTGTGTGTGTGTCCTTTTAGGGAGCATGAGTCCATC
Organism: Callithrix jacchus; assembly: GCF_049354715.1. Classification (NCBI taxonomy): domain Eukaryota; kingdom Metazoa; phylum Chordata; class Mammalia; order Primates; family Cebidae; genus Callithrix; species Callithrix jacchus. The sequence continues at coordinate 30,625,861 of NC_133507.1, forward strand.
TGGTAATTTAGGGTGGGTGTTGTGTGTGCCGAAGAGGCATTCTTCTGTTTGGTGCTACCCTGATCTACTCTGCTCCTGGGATGGTGCGGAGTGCTTTCCCCACCCCCACACTCCCTGCTCAGCTCCTCATGCTGCCCTGCCTGCCCAGGCTTGTGAGCCAAGATGCTTTTCAGGGCTGGGAGTAGCAGCAGGTGGTAGGGTTTACTCATCAGCCCTTGCAAGTTCCTCCACATAGGCCTCCAGAAGGTCCAGGGGTGGGCTCTAATGAGAGGGTAAAAGATGCTCAGGAAAACACAGGCCTCAGCTGCATAGAGAACCCTTCTCCTGCCTTGCAGTGGGGTGGGATAGAGCAGTATCAGGAGCTAGGGCTGTCTGCTGCCCAGAATCCTGCTTTTTGGGTGTCTAACTGCTAAGGAGAGAGTTGGCTTTCCCCTTCTGGCTCATGTGTCTGACACCAACAACGTGGTCCCTATCCCTCTCCCTGTCTCAACTCCCCGTTTGTCCTCCCCATAGAGCTGGGTAGGGTGGACCCCTATATCCGGGGAAGGCAGCCCCATAGTGGGGAAGGGGGATGGTGGAGACTGTAAAGTTGCCACTGGACTCTGGTGAGGTCTTTATTACCTCTGCCCCTTCCCTCTCCCATCATCAGCCTCAAGGCCTGAGGAGTGCAGGGGCTACTGGCAGCTACAGGGTGAGGTTTCCTGACACGGCCTCACCTTTCTTTCTGGCACCACCTTTTTTCCTTTTGAAAAGGAAGCAACAGAAGCAGCAAAAGCAGCTGCTGCTCCTGCTATGAGGGTGTATATATTTTTACCCAAAGCTCTGGAATTGTACATTTATTTTTTTAAACTCAAAGAAGGAAAGAGCCTTGTATCATATGTGAATATTGTATCATAGGTAATGTTGTACAAACCATTTTATACAGTGATCTGTCTTGTTCCTGTGGCAAAAATCCTCTACGGACATATGGAGGCACTGTGTCCCATGCCCTCCTACCCTGATGATGTCCACGGTGTCCATGGCACCCTCCCGCTCCCTGTCCCCTCCCTGCTACTGCTGATATGCTCTCCTCTCCCTGCAGCCCCAGGCTTCCAGCCTTCTTTCCAACTCCTTCCAGCAGCCTTTGTACTCCAGCTACCGCCACCCTCTGGATTGAACACTGGAACCCACTGGCCCAGTCTTGGCTGCTGCCAACCCCCAGCCTTGACGCCTGCCCAGGGACTCCTAGCACCCTCCCCTTGCCCTGCAGCTTTAACACAGTGAACCACATGTATTGTACAGGTGCGGTTGTCATTGCGGAAACCGCTCGGTGGGGAAAAAGTCAATAAAGTCTGTGAATCAAAAAATGGGTCTAAATGATACCAGATGTTGTGAAGGAAACTGAGCAATTTCCTTGAGCACCAGATGAGTCTAAGGTTGGAAGAGTGGCAAATACCCAAGACAGGCTAGAGTTTCCTCTTTGGTCAGGAGGTAGAAAGAAAAGAAAGATGTGGATAAGAGAGGTTTGAACACAGACTTCTCTGGGTGGGTGCCTTATTCTCTAGTTTGTAGAGGGCAGACAGACTGGCTTGGGGCTTGCTTTTCTGCAGAAAAAGCCAAGCAGCCCAAATCTCTCCAGTTGCCTATCTGATATTACCTGGGTGCCCTGAAGGCATGACTGAAACCAAACTCAGTATCCCCCACCTCTTCTGAAACCAGAAGCCTGGAAACCTACCAATACCACCAAGTAGCCTAAATGTTACACCAGAATCACTGTTTTCTTCAAGCCAGGAGAGTCACCAGGGCCTACAGAATCTCCTTTCTCAATTTCTCTCGGGTTCACCCTGCTCTCTATAACTCACTCTCACTTTCACTCTCACTAACCTAACTCATTTAGGTTACCCACATTATTCCCCTGGATCAATGCAAAGTCCTCATAACTGTCTCAGACAAGTGTGTCAAGCCTTTGGGCCTTTGCACATGCTGATTCCTCTGTCTGGAACACACTGTCCCCACACTTCCTGGTTAACTTTTGGGGAAGTTTTGCTCTTATTACCTAGGCTGGAGTGCAGTGGTGCAGTCTCGTCTCACTGCAACCTCTGCCTCCCAGCTTAGAGCAATTCTTCTGCCTCAGCTCTCCCAGTAGCTGGGATTATAGGTGCCCACAACCATGCCTGTATAATTTTTGTATTTTTAGTAGGGACAGAGTTATACCATATTGCCCATGCTGGTCTCAAACTCCTGACCTCAGGTGATCCACCAGCCTCAGTTTCCCTAAGTGCTGAGATTACAGGCATGAGTCACTGCATCTGGCTCCTGATTAACTTGTTTTCCTGGAAGGTTTCCTGCCCCTCCAACAATCCTCATACAAAAAGTATAAATAATATCCATCTGTGAAGGTGAATTTTATGCATCAACTTGACCATAAACACCACAGGATGTTCAGATTAAACATGTTTTCTAGATGTGAGGATACTTCCAGATGACACCAGCATTTCAATTGGTGGACTAAGTAAGGCAGATTACCCTTCCCAGTGCAAGTGGGCATCATCCAATTCATTGAGAGTGTGACAGAACCTAAAGGCAGACAAGGAGAAATTTGCCATTTTTCTTCCTGCCTGCCTGCTGAGCTGGGATGTCCCATCTAATCTTTCCCTGTCCTTGGACTGAGACTTATACCATCAACTCTTGTAGTTCTCAGGCCTTCAGACTCAGAGTGGAATTGATACCATGGGCTTCCTAGATGTATAGCTTGCAAGCAGCATATCATGGGACCTCTCAGCTTCCCAAACTGCATGAGCCAATTTCTCATGATCACTCTCCTTTCTCTGGAGAACCCTGACTACCTCAGCATCAATTTCAGGAATAGAGTTACGTTCAGAGAGGGAGCGGAAGTGAGAAAGCTAGAATAAGCTGGGGCAAGAGCAACTTTTCTAAGGTTTTATTTCTTTTTTTTTATATGGAGTCTCACCCTGTCAGCCAGGTTAGAGTCCAGTGGTGTGATCTCAGCTCACTGCAACCTCCACCTCCCAGGTTCAAGCAATTCTCATGTCTCAGCCTCTGGAATAGCTGGGATTGCAGGTGTACACCACCATGCCTGGCTAATTTTTTGTATTTTTGATAAATACAGGGTTTCACTATGTTACCCAGGCTAGCCTCACACTCCTGGCCTCAAGTGATCCACCCACCTCAGCCTCCCAAAGTGCTGGAATTGTAGGCATAGCCACCATGCCCAGCCTCTAAATTTTAATTTCTTGAAAAGGAAATAGAACCAGGTGTGGTGGCTCATGCTTATAATCTCAGCATTTTGGGAGGCTGAGGTGAGAAGATTGCCCAAGGCCAGGAGTTGTGGACATGTCTGGGCAATATAGCAAGACCCTGTTCCTACAACAAATAATAAAATAAAATATTAGCTAAGCATGGTTAGTTTATTTTTACATCAGATTACTCCATTTTCACACTGCCAATAAAGACATACCTGAGACTGGGTAATTTATGAAGAAAAACAGATTTAATGGACTCAGTTCCATGTGGCTGGGGAGGCCTCACAATCATGGCTGAAGGTGAAAGTCACGTCTTATATGGTGGCAGACAAGAGAAAATTAGAAACAAGCAAAAAGGGAAACCGTTCATAAAACCATCAGATCTTTTGAGACTTATTCAGTACCAGGTGAACAGTATGGATTAAACTGCCCCCACGATTCAATTATCTCCCACCAGGTCCCTCCCACAACCCTTGGGAATTGTGGGAGCTGCAATTCAAGTTGAGATTTTGGTGGGGACACAGCCAAACCATATCATCTTCTATCCCAGTCCAGGAGGGTGATATGGTTGAGGCTGTGAAGACCTTGGACTCATCCAGGGGGATCAATGCTGTAGTGTGGTTCTCAGAAAAGGTGACAGCCTTGCCTCAGTCAGAGAAGAGCCCAGCTTCATGGCACCAGATGCTGACTGACTAGATGAAGAGGCTGAAGATCACCTCCCAACTTGGCTTATCAGAAAAGATAAAAAATTGCTGGAGAGGCCAGAGAAACTAAAACAAAAAAAAACCATATAAGCACAGAGTACCCCTGATTTTGACAAAGGCATGAGAACAAGAAGAAGAAAAATGGGAGGTGGAGAAAATTAATTTTTTTAAAATAAGTATAATTTTATATTTATAAAGCACCTTTCCCGGAGAGAAGAGATAAGAGAGCATGAGAATTCTGCGCTCTCAGAAAATTTGTTTTTTTTTTCAAAACCTATAAGTGATTTTTCAGACCTGACCACTGGCAACTACAAAACCTTTACCTGGCAGTATTTATGGGAATACACTGCCCTTTCTACAGACCAGATTGAGTACACAGCCAGTTCATTACAATCTCTGAAACAAGTTGCAGTTGAGAACTCAGGGCCTCTTTACTGGTCAGGCTCTTACTGTATTTAAATTCCTAGTGCCTTCATCCCTAGATCTCTTTTATTTTGTACTGGTTGTTAGTTTCTTTGTTTAGTGCTTCTTTTTTTATGATGAGGAAGATCAGGGAAGTATCAACTAGAAAGGGCACAAAGAAACTCTATTGGGAGGGTTCCCTTTTTTTAAGAAAGAAGGAGAGAAAGAAAGAATTAAAAAAAGAAATGAAGGAGAGGAAGACCGAGGAAGAAAAAGAGGGAGAGAGAACAGGAATGTTGTTTTATTCTAAAAATGGGTATTGAAAACTTCTTTTATGCCAATAATTGTGCTTAATAATCGCCAATCAATATTTCATTTAAAGCTATGAGTAGGTGTGGTGTGATACTGATAAGAATGTATACTTTGTGTATTTAAAGTGGAGAGTTCTATAAATGTTTATTAAGTGTATTTGTTCTGGATCTGAGTTCAAGTCTTGGATATCCTTATTAATTTTCTGTCTCATTGTTCTACCTAATATTGATGTTGAAGTCTCCCACTATTACTGGGTGGGAGTCTAAGTCTCTTTATAGGTCTTATGCATCTGGGTGTTCCTGTATTGGGTGCATATATATTTAGGATCAATAGCTCTTCTTGTTGCATTGATTCTTTTACCATTATATCTTTGTTGCTTTAAAATATCCTTTATCAGAGGTGAGACTTGCAACTCCTGCTTTTTATTTATTTACTTATTTTTGCTCTCCATTTGGTTGGTAAATCTTTCTCCAACCCTTTGTTTAGAGTCTTTGTGTATCCTTGCATGTGAAATAGGTCTGGATGCAGCATACCACTGGATTTTGATTGTATCTTTTGATTAATGAATTTAGTGTATTTAAATTTAGGATTACTGCCATTTGATGTTAGCTGGCTGTTTTATCCATTCATTGATATAAATTCTTCATTATGTTGATGCTCTTTACCTTTTGGTATATTTTTGGAAAGGCTAATACTGGTTGTTCCTTTCTATGTGTAATGCTTCTTTCAGAAGCTCTTGTAAAGCAGGCCTGGTGGTAATAAAATTTCTGCGTACTTGCTTGTTCATAAAAAAATTATTTTTCCTTCAGTTGTGAAGCTTAGTTTAGCTGGATATGAAATTCTGGGCTGAAAGTTCTTTTCCTTAAGGATGTTGAATATTGGCCCCCACTCTTTACTGGCTTGTAGGGTTTCTGCTTAGAGATCTGTTCTAAGTCTGATAGGCTTCTTTTTATGGGTAGCCTGACCTTTCTCTCTAGCTGCCCTTAGTATTTTCTCCTTCATTTCAACGCTGGTAAATCTAAAAATTATGTGCCTTGGGGTTGCTCTTCTTGAGGAGTATCTTTGTGCTTTCTCTGTATTACCTGGAGTTGAATATTTTCCTGCCTCGCTAGGTTGGGAAAGTTTTTCTGAGTAATATCGTGAAAAGTATTTTCCAGCCTCAATTCATTCCCTTTGTCGCATTCAGATACACTTATCAAACATAGATTAGGCCTTTTCACATAATTCCATATTTCTTCAAGACATTACTTATTCCTCTTTATCCTTTTTTCTCTATGCTTGTCTTCTCACTTTATTGTTTTTTAATTTTTTATTGCATTTTAGGTTTTGGGGTACATGAGCAGAACATGCAAGACAGTTGCGTAGGTACACACATGGCAGTGTGTTTTGCTTCCTTTCTCCCCTTCACCCACATTTGGCATTTCTCCCTGGGCTATCCCTCCCCACCTCCCCCTCTCACTGGCCCTCCCCATTTCCCCCCAATAGACCCAAGTGTTTAGTGCTCCCCTCCCTGTGTCCATGTGTTCTCATTTTTCATCACCCGCCTATGAGTGAGAATATGTGGTGTTTCATTTTCTGTTCTTGTATCAGTTTGCTGAGAATGATGCTCTCCAGATTCATCCATGTCCCTACAAACGACACAAACTCATCATTTCTGATTGCTGCATAATATTCCATGGTGTACATGTGCCACATTTTTTCAATCCAGTCTATCATCAATGGGCATTTGGGTTGATTCCAGGTCTTTGCTATTGTAAACAGTGCTGCAATGAACATTCGTGTACATGTGTCCTTATAGTAGAACGATTTATAGTCTTTTGGATATATACCCAGTAATGGGATTGCTGGGTCAAATGGAATTTCTATTTCTAAGGCCTTGAGGAATAGCCACACCGTCTTCAACAATGGTTGAACTAATTTACACTCCCACCAACAGTGTAAAAGTGTTCCTTTTTCTCCACATCCTTTCCAGCATCTGTTGTCTCCAGATTTTTTAATGATCGCCATTCTAACTGGCGTGAGATGGTATCTCAATGTGGTTTTGATTTGCATCTCTCTGATGACCAGTGACGATGAGCATTTTTTCATATGATTGTTGGCCTCATATATGTCTTCTTTCATAAAGTGTCTGTTCATATCCTTTGCCTACTTTTGAATGGGCTTGTTTGTTTTTTTCCTGTAAATCTGTTTGAGTTCTTTGTAGATTCTGGATATCAGCCCTTTGTCAGATGGGTAAACTGCAAAAATGTTTTCCCATTCTGTTGGTTGCCGATCCACTCTAGTGACTGTTTCTTTTGCCGTGCAGAAGCTGTGGAGTTTCATTAGGTCCCATTTGTCTATTTTGGCTTTTGTTGCCAATGCTTTTGGTGTTTTGTTCATAAAGTCCTTGCCTACTCCTATGTCCTGGATAGTTTTGCCTAGATTTCCTTCTAGGGTTTTCATGGTGCCAGGTCTTATGTTTAAGTCTTTAATCCATCTGGAGTTAATTTTAGTGTAAGGTGTCAGGAAGGGGTCCAGTTTCTGCCTTCGGGACATGGCTAGCCAGTTTTCCCAACACCATTTGTTAAACAGGGAATCGTTTCCCCATTGCTTGTTTTTGTCAGGTTTATCAAAGATTGTATGGTTGTAGATACGTTGTGTTGCCTCCAGTGCCTCGGTCTTGTTCCATTGGTCTATATCTCTGCTTTGGTACCAGTACCATGCTGTTTTGATTACTGTAGCCTTGTAGTATAGTTTGAAATCCGGTAGGGTGATGCCCCCCTCTGTGTTCTTTTTACTTAGAATTGACTGGCTATGCGGGCTCTCTTTTAGTTCCATATGAAGTTCATGGTGGTTTTATCCAGTTCTGTGAAGAAAGTCAATGGTAGCTTGATGGGGATAGCGTTGATTCTGTAAATTACTTTGGGCAGTATAGCCATTTTCACTATATTGATTCTTCCTAACAATGAACATGGAATGTTTCTCCATCTGTTTGTGTCCTCTCTGATTTCATTGAGCAGTAGTTTGTAGTTTTCCTTGAAGAGGTCCCTTACGTTCCTTGTGAGTTGTATTCCAAGGTATTTTATTCTTTTTGTAGCAATTGTAAATGGCAGTTTGTTCTTGATTTGGCTTTCTTTAAGTCTGTTATTGGTTTAGACGAATGCCTGTGATTTTTGCACATTGATTCTATATCCTGAGACTTTGCTGAAGTTGCTTATCAGTTTCAGGAGTTTTGGGGCTGAGGCGATGGGGTCTTCTAGGTATACTATCATGTCGTCTGCAAATAGAGACAATTTGGCTTCCACCTTTCCTATTTGAATACCCTTTATTTCTTTGTCTTGCCTGATTGCTGTGGCTAGATCTTCCAGTACTATATTGAATAGGAGTGGTGAAAGAGGGCATCCTTGTCTAGTGCCAGATTTCAAAGGGAATGCTTCCAGTTTTTGCCCATTCAGTATGATATTGGCTGTTGGTTTGTCATAAATAGCTTTTATTACTTTGAGATACGTTCCATCGATACCGAGTTTATTGAGGGTTTTTAGCATAAAGGGCTGTTGAATTTTGTCAAATGCCTTCTCTGCGTCAATTGAGATAATCATGTTGTTTTTGTTTTTGGTTCTGTTTATGTGGTGAATTACGTTTATAGACTTCTGTATGTTGAACCAGTCTTGCATCCCCGGGATGAATCCTACTTGATCATGATGAATAAGTTTTTTGATTTGTTGTTGCAGTCGGCTTGCCAATATTTTATTGAAGATTTTTGCATCTATGTTCATCATGAATATTGGCCTGAAGTTTTCTTTTCTTGTTGGGTCTCTGCTGGGTTTTGGTATCAGGATAATGTTGGTCTCATAAAATGATTTGGAAAAGATTCCCTGTTTTTGGATTATTTGGAATAGTTTTAGAAGGAATGGTACCAGCTCCTCTTTGTGTGTCTGGTCGAATCTGGCTGTGAACCCGTCTGGTCCTGGGCTTTTTTTGTGTGGTAGGCTCTTAATTGCTGCCTCAACTTCTGACCTTGTTATTGGTCTATTCATAGTTTCAGCTTCCTCCTGGTTTAGGCTTGGGAGGACACAGGAGTCCAGGAATTTATCCATTTCTTCCAGGTTTACTAGTTTATGTGCATAGAGTTGTTTGTAATATTCTCTGATGATGGTTTGAATTTCTGTGGAATCTGTGGTGATTTCCCCTTTATCACTTTTTATTGCATCTATTTGGTTGTTCTCTCTTTTATTTTTAATGAATCTGGCTAGTGGTCTGTCTATTTTGTTGATCTTTTCAAAAAACCAGCTCTTGGATTTATTGATTTTTTGGAGGGTTTTTGTGTCTCAATCTCCTTCAGTTCAGCTCTGATCTTAGTTATTTCTTGTCTTCTGCTGGATTTCGAGTTTTTTTGATCTTGCTCCTCTAGCTCTTTCAATTTTGACGATAGGGTGTCAATTTTGGATCTCTCCATTCTCCTCATATGGGCACTTATTGCTATATACTTTCCTCTAGAGACTGCTTTAAATGTGTCCCAGAGATTCTGGCATGTTGTGTCTTCATTCTCATGGTTTCTAAGAACTTCTTTATTTCTGCCTTCATTTCATTGTTTACCCAGTCAACATTCAAGAGCCAGTTTTTCAGTTTCCATGAAGCTGTGCGGTTCTAGGTTAATTTCTGAATTCTCAGTTCTAACTTGATTGCACTATGGTCTTAGAGGCTGTTTGTTATGATTTCAGTTGTTTTGCATTTGCTGAGCAGTGCTTTACTTCCAAGTTTGTGTTCAATTTTAGAGTAGGTGTGATGTGGTACTGAGAAGAATGTGTATTCTGTGGATTTGGGGTGGAGAGTTTTGTAAATGTCTATCAGGTTTGCTTGCTCCAGGTCTGAGTTCAAGCCCTGGATATCCTTGTTGATTTTCTGTCTGGTTGATCTGTCTAATATTGACTGTGGAGTTTTAAAGTCTCCCACTATTATTGTTTGAGAGTCTACGTCTCTTTTTAAGTCATTAAGAACTTGCCTTATATATCTGGGTGCTCCTGTATTGGGTCCATATATGTTCAGGATCGTTAGCTCTTCTTTTTGTATCGATCCTTTTACCATTATGTAATGGCCTTCTTTGTCTCTTTTGATCTTTGTTGCTTTAAAGTCTATTTTATCAGAGATGAGAATTGCAACTCCTGCTTTTTTTTTCCTTTCACTTGCTTGGTAAATCTTCCTCCATCCCTTTATTTTGAGCCTTTGTGTATCCTTGCATGTGAGATGGGTTTCCTGGATACCGCACACTGATGGGTTTTTGATTTTTATCCAATTTGCCAATCTGTGTCTTTTGATTGGTGCATTTAGTCCATTTATATTTAGATTTAATATTGTTATGTGTGAATTTGATACTGCCATTTTGATACTAAGTGGCTGATTTGCCCGTTAGTTGTTGTAGATTCTTTATTATGTTCATGCTCTCTTTTCACTTTATTTCACCAAAACAAGGCAAGGAAAGGCAAGGCAATGGAAGACAAGCCAAATCAAAACAATTCCAGGCAGGGCACTTCCAGGCTAGGAAAAGCAAGTCAATGCAAAAAAATTTCAGGCAAGGTAAAGAAATTCCAGGCAATGGAAGGAAAGCAAAAACTATTCCAGGCAAGGCGATTCCAGGCAAGGCAAGGCAAGGCAAGGCAAATCCACGCAATGCAGTTCCAGGCAATGTAAGGCAAGGCAATTCCAGACTAGGCAATTGCAGGTAAGGGAATTCCAGGCAAGGCAATTTCACGTATGGCAAGGCAAACCAATTCAAAAAAAAGGGCAATTTAGACAAGGCAAGGCAAGGGCACTCCAGGCAAGGCAAGGCAAGGCAAGACAATTCCAGGCTAGGCAATTCCAGGAAAGGTAAGGCAAGGCAAGGAAATTTCAGGAAGGCAGTATCCGACAAGGCCAGGAAAGTTAAGGCAACTCCAGGCAAGGCAAGACCAGGCAAGAAAAGGCAAGGCAATTCCAGGCAAAAAAATTCCTGGCAAGGCAGGTAAGTGCAAGGCAATTTCAGGCAAGTACATTCCATGCAAGGCTTCGCAATAAAATTTCAGGCAAGGCAAATCCAGGCAAGGCAAGACAAGGAGAGGAAATTTTAGGTAAGGCAAGGCATGTTAGGGTAATTTCAGGAAGGGCAATTTCAGGCAATGGAAGACAAGGCAGGGCAATTCAAGGCAGGGAGAATTCAGACAACGCAAGGCAAGTCAGGACAATTCTAGTCAAGGCAATTCCAGGCAAGACAAGGCAAGCCAAAGCAAGGCAATTCCAGACAGAACAATTACAGGCTAGGCAAGGAAAGGCAATGCAAGAAAACTCTCAGCAAGGCAAAAAAATTTCAGGCAAGGGAATTGAAGGCAAGGCTGAACAAGGCAGATCCAGCCAATTCCAGGCAAGGCAATTCGAGTTAAAAAAAGGGAAGGCAAGGCAGGGCAATTCCAGACAAGGCAATTCGAGGCAAGGCAAGGCACAGCAGGGAAATTCCAAGCAAGGAAATTCGAGGCAAGGCAAGGCAAGGCAATTCCAGGCAAGGCAAGACAAGACAAGGCAAGGGAACTCCAGACAAGGAAATTTTAGGAAAGGCAAGGAAAGGCAACTCCAGGCAAGGCATTTTCAGGCATAGCAATGCAATTCTAGGCAAGGTAATTCCAGCCAAGGCAAGGCATTTTCAGTCATAGCAATGCAATTTTAGGCAAGGTAATTCCAGCCAAGGCAAGGCAATTTCAGGCAAGGCAACTCCTGGCTATGCAAGAAAAGGCAATTCCAGGCAACGCAATTGCCAGTAAGGCAGTCCCATGCAAGGAAGGGCAAGACAAGGCAGGGAAAGGTATTTCCAGGCAAGACAATTCCAGCTAAGGCAAGTCAAGACAATTTCAGGAAAGGCAATTCCAGTCAAGGCGAGGCAAGGCAAGGCAATTCTTGGCAAGGGAAATCCAGGCGGGGAAATTCAAAACAAGGCAATTTGAAGCAAGGCAATTCCAGTCAAAGCAAGGCAAGGCAATGCAAGGCAATGCAATTATAGGCAAGGCAAGTTCAGAAGAGGAAAAGAAAATCAAGGCAATTTAAAGCAAGGAAATTCCAGTCAAGGCAAGGCAAGAAAAGGCAATTCAACACAAGGCTATTTCAGGAAAGGCAAGACAGGGCAATTACAGGCAAGGAAAAGCAAGGCAGTAAAAGGCAATTTCAAGCAAGACAATTCAAGGTAACGCAAGGCGAAACAATTCCAGACAAGGCAATTTCAGGCAAGGCAATTCTAGTCAAGGCAAGTAAGGCAAGGCAAGGCAATTTTAGCCAAAAAAATTGCTTGCAAAACAAGTCAATGAAAGGCAATTGCAGGCAAGGCTAGGCAAGAAAATTGCAGGCAAGGCAAATCCAAAAAAGGAAATGCAAAACAAGATGATTCAAGGCAAGTCAAAACAAGGCAGGGCAATTGCAGGCAGTGCTATTTCAGGCAAGGTAAGGCAAGACAATGCAGGGCAATTCCAGAAAACGCAAGGCAAAAGAAGATGATTCCAGGCAAGTCAAAACAAGGCAAGACAATTCTAGGCAAGGTAATTCCAGGCAAGGCAAGGCAAGCCAAAGCAAGGAAATTCCAGACAGGGCAATTCCAGGCTAGGGGAGGAAAGGCAATGCAAGAAAATTCCAAGAACAGCAAAAACATTCCAGGCAAAGAAATTCACGGCAAGGCAAAACAAGGCAAGGCAGGCCAATTTCAGGCTAGGCAATTTGAGGTAAGGAAAGACAAGGTAAAGCAGGGCAATTTCAGAAAAGGCAACTTCAGGCAAGTCAAGGCAAGGCAATTCCAGGAAAGGAAATTTTTAGAAGAGTAATTCCAGGCAAGGCAAGGCAAGACAAGGCAGGGAAAGCTATTTCCAGGCAAGGCAATTCCAGCTAAGGCAAAGCAGGACAATTTCAGGCAACGGAATTCCAGAGAGGGCAAGGCAAGGCAATTCTAGGCAAGGCAATGCTAGGCAAAAAATGTCAAGGCAAGGCAATTCATAGCAAGGCAATTGCAGTCAAGTCATGGCAAGACAAGGCAATTACATGCCAGGCTATTCCAGGGAAGGCAAGGCAGAGCAATTGCAAAGAAGGAGAAGCAAGGCAAGGTAAGGTAATGCAATGCAAGGCAATTCCAAGCAAGGAAATTTCAGGCAAGGCAAAGCAAGTGAATGCAGCGAAATCCTAGGCAAGTCAATACCAGGGAAGGCAGGGCACAGCAATATAGATTAATTCTATACAAGGTTCTTTTAGGCAAGGAAAGGCAATGCAAGGCAATGTAGATCAATTCTAGGAAAGATTTTTTTAGGCAAGGCAAGGCATCGCAGGGCAATTTCAGGACAGTCAATTTTAGGCACTAAAAATTGCAAGGCAAAGCAAGGTAAGGCAAAACGAGGCAATTCCATTAAAGGCAATTTCAGGCAAGGCAAGGCAAGGCAAGGCAATTTCAGGCAAGGCAAGGCAAGGCAAGGCAAGGCAATTCCAGGCAATTCCAGGCAAGGCAAGGCAAGGCAAGGCAAGGCAAGGCAAGGCAAGGCAAGGCAAGGCAAGGCAAGGCAAGGCAAGGCAAGGCAAGGCAAGGCAAGGCAAGGCAAGGCAAGGCAAGGCAAGGCAAGGCAAGGCAAGGCAAGGCAAGGCAAGGCAAGGCAAGGCAAGGCAAGGCAAGGCAAGGCAAGGCAAGGCAAGGCAAGGCAAGGCAAGGCAAGGCAAGGCAAGGCAAGGCAAGGCAAGGCAAGGCAAGGCAAGGCAAGGCAAGGCAAGGCAAGGCAAGGCAAAACGAGGCAATTCCATTCAAGGCAATTTCAGACAAGGCAAGGCAAGGCAAGGCAAGGAGATTCCAGACAAGGCAAGGCGATTCCAGACAAGGCAAGGCAAAGCAACACAATGCAAACCAAACCAATTCCAGGGAAAACAGTTCCAGGCAAGTCAATCCTATGCAAGAAAGGGCAAGGCAATGCAAGGCAATTGCAGAAACATCAGTTCCAGGCAAGGAAAGGCAAGACGAATTCAGTCAAGGCAAGGCAACGCAACGCAATTCCAGGCAAAGTAAGGCAGGGCAATTGCATTCAGGGCCATTTAAGGCAAGACAAGGCAAGGCAGAGCAATTCCATGCAGGGCAATTCCAGTCAATGCAAGGCAAGGCAAGACAATTTTAGGGAAGGCAATTCCAGGCAAAACAAGGCAAGCCAAAACAAGGCAATTCCAGACAGGGCAATTCCAGGCTATGCAAGGAAAGGCAAGTCAAGAAAATTCCCAGCAAGGCAAAGAAATTCCAGGCAAGGGAATTCAAGGCAAGGCAAAACAGAAAAGACAGGCCTATTCCAGGCAACGCAATTCGAGGTCAGAAAAGGTAAGGCAAAGCAGGGCAATTCCAGGCAAGTCAATCCAAGACAAGGAAAGGAAATTCCAGAAAAAATATTTCAGACAACACAAGGAAAGGCAATTCCAGGCAGGGCAAGGTAAGGGAAAGCAATACAATTATAGGCAAGGCAATGCAAGGGAAGGCAATTTAAGGCAAGCAATTTTTGGCAAGGCAAGACAAGGCAATTCCTGGCAAGGCAAATGCTGGAAGGGCAATTCCAGGCAAGACAAGGCAAAACAAGGCAGGGAAATGTATTTCCAGGCAAGGCAATTCCAGCTAAGTTAAGGCAAGACAATTCCAGGCAAGGCAATTGCAGTCAAGGGAAGGCCTGACAATGCAAGGCAAGGCAATTCTAGGCAAAACAATTCCAGGAGTGGAAAGGCAAGGCAAGGCAATTTGAAGCAAGGCAATTGCAGGCAAGGCAAGGCAAGACAAGGCAATTTCACGCAAGGCTATTCCAGGGAAGGCAAGGCAGGGAAATTCCAAAACAGGAAAGCAAGGCAAGAAAAGGCAATGCAATGCAAGGCAATTCCAAGAAAGAAAATTCCAGGCAAGGCAAGGGAAGGCAAAAGAATACAGTGCAATTCTAGGCAAGGCAATACCAGCTAAGACAGGGCAAGGCAATGTAGGGCAATTCTAGGCAAGATTCTTCTAGGCAAGGCAAGGCAAAGCAGGGCAAAACAAAAAGAGGCAATTCCAGGAAAGGCAATTCCAGGAAAGTAAGCCAAGGCAATTCGAGGCTAGGCAATTCCAAGCAAGGCAAGGCAACGCAACCCAAGGCAAGCCAGGCAATTTCAGGAAAGACAATTCCAGGCAAGACAATCCCATGCAAGAATAGGCAAGGCAATGCAAAGCAATTGTGGGAACAACTCCAGGCAAGGAAAAACAAGACAAATTCAGGCACGGCAAGGCAAGGCAAATCCAGGCAAGACAATTGCAGAAAAAGCAATTTCAGGCAGGCAAGGCAAGGCAATTTCAGGCAAGGCAAAACAATTGCAGACAAGGAAATTCCAGGAAAGGCAAGAAAAGGTAATTTCAGGCAAAGCAATCTCAGGCAAGGCAAGGTAAGACAAAGCAATGCAATTCTAGGCAAGGCAGTTTCCGGCAAGGCAAGGCAATTCCAGACAGGGAAATTACATGCTAGGCAAGAAAAGCCAATGCAAAAAAATTTCCAGCAAGGCAAAAAATATTCCAGACAATGGAATACAAGGCAAGGCAGGCAATTCCAGGCAAGGCAATTCGAAGTAAGGAAAGGCAAGGCAAAACAGAGCAATTCCAGGCAAGGCAATTTGAGGGAAGGCAAGGCAGAGAAATTCCAAACAAGGCAATATGAGACAAGGCAAGGCAAGACAAAAAAGGGCAATTCCAGGCAAAAGAATTTCAGGCAAGGCAAGACAAATGCAGGCAATGCAAGAGAAGACAAGGCAAGGTAATTCCAGACAAGAAAATTTCAGGCAAGGCAAGAAAATGCAATGCCAGACAAGGCAAGGTAAGGAAAGGCAATGCAATTCTAGACAAGGAAATTCCAGGCAAGGAAAGGCAATGCAAGGCACGGCAATTTCAGGCAAAGCAAGGCAATTCTAGGTGAAGCAATTGCTGGAAAAGCATTTCCATGCAAGATAAGGCAAGACAAGGCAGGGAAAGGCATTTCCAGGCAAGGCAATTCCAGCTAAGGCAAAGAAAGACAATTCCAGGCAAGGCAGTTCAACTCAAGGCAAAAAAAGGCAATGCCAGGCAAGGTAATTCTACGCAAGGTAATTCCAGGTGAGGAAAGGCAAATCAAGGCAATTCGAAGCAAGGCAATTCCAGTCAAGGCGAGGCAAGACAAGGCAATTACATGCAAGGCTATTCCAAGAAAGGCAAGCAGGGCAATTACAGGCAAGGAAAAGCAAGGCAATGCAAGGCAGTTCCAAGCAAGGCAATTCAAGATGACACAGGAAAACAATTCCAGGCAAGGCAATTCCAAGCAAGAAAATTCCTGGCAAAACATGTCAATGCAAAACAATTCCAGGTTATTAAATTCCAGGCAAGTCTGGGCAAGAAAATTGCAGGCAAGGCAAGGCAAGGCAAGACAATCCCAGGCAAGGCAAGGCAAGGCAAGGCAAGGCAAGGCAAGGCAAGGCAAGGCAAGGCAAGGCAAGGCAAGGCAAGGCAAGGCAAGGCAAGGCAAGGCAAGGCAAGGCAAGGCAAGGCAAGGCAAGGCAAAAGGCAAGGCAAGGCAAGGCAGGGCAGCTCCATGCAGGGCAATTCCAGACAATGCAAGGCTAGGCGAGAAAATTGTAGACAAGGCAATTCCAGGCAAGGCAAGGCAAACCAAAGGAAGGCAATTCCAGACAATTTTAGTCTAGGCAAGGAAAGGCAATGCAAGAAAATTCCCATCAAGGCAAAAAAATTCCAGGAAAGGAAATTCAAGCAAGGCAAAACAAGGCAAAACAGGCCAATTCCAGGCAAGGCAATTCGAGATAAGAAAAGGGAAGGCAAAGCAGGGCAATACCAGGCAAGGCGATTTCAGGCAAGGCAAGGGAAGGCAAGGCAAAGCAGTTTCGTAATGGCAAGACAAGACAATGCAAGGCAATTCCAGACAAGAAAATTCCAGGCAAGGCAAGGAAAGGCAATTTTAGGCAAGGTAATTCCAGGCAAAGCAAGGTAAGGCAAGGAAATGCAATTCCAGGCAAGTCAAGGCAATTCAAGGCAAGGCAATTTAAGGCAAGGCAATTCCTGGCAATGCAAGGGAAGGCAATTCCAGGCAAGGCAAAACAAGACAAGGTAAAGAAAGTTATTTCCAGGCAGCGCAATTCCAGCTAAGGCAAGGCAAGACAATTACAGGCAAAACAATTCCAGTCAAGGCAAGGCAAGGCAACGCAAGGCGAGGGAATTCTAGGCCAAAATAGGAAGGCAAGGCAATTCCAGTCAAGGCAAGGCAAGACAAGGCAATTACATGCAAGACTATTCCAGGGAAGGCAAGGCAGGGCAATTTCAAAGAAGAAAAAGCAAGGCAAGGTAAGGCAATGCAATGCCAGGCAATTTCAAGCAAGGAAATTCCAGGCAATGCAAGGCCAGGCAAGGGAATAAAGCATAATTCTAGGCAAGGAAATACCAGGAAATTTAGGGAAAGGCAATGTAGGGCATTCTAAGCAAGGTTCTTTTAGGCAAGGCAAGATAACGCAAGGAAATTTTACGACAGTCAATTTTAGGCACAGCAAGGCAATGCATGGCAAGAAAAGGCGAGGCAAGGCAAAAAAAAGGCAATTCCAGGCAAGGCAAGGGAAGGAAATTCCAGGCTAGGCAATTTCAGGCAAGGTAAGGCAAGATAACCCAAGGTAAGCCAAGGCAATTCCAAGAAACACAATTCCAGGCAAGGCAATCTCATGCAAGAAAAGGCAAGGCAATGCAAGGCAATTGCCTGAACGTCAACTCCAGGAAAGGAAAGGCAAGACAAATCGAGGCAAGGGAAGGCAAGGCAATTCCAGGCAAGACAATTTCAGGAAAGACAAAGGAAGGCAATTCCAGACAAGGAAATTCCAGGAAAGACAAGGAAAGGCAATTCCAGACAAGGCAATTCGAGGCAAGGCAAGGTAAGGCAAGGCAACACAATTCTAGGCAAGGCAATTCTAGTCAAGGCAAGGCAAGACAACGCAGGAAAAGGTAGTTCCAGGCAAGACAATTCCAGCTAAGACAAGGCTAGGCAATTCCAGTCAAGGGAAGGCAAGGTAACGCAAGGCAAGGCAATTCTAGGCAAGGCAATTCCAGGCGAGGAAAGACAAGGCAAGAAAATCTGAAGCAAGGAAATTGCAGTCAAGGAAAGACAAGACAAAGCAATTCCACGCAGGGCTCTTCCAGGGATGAAAAGGAAAGGCAACTCCAAAGAAGGGAAAGCAAGGCAAGGCAAGGCAAGGAAAGGAAAGGTAATTCCAAGCAAGGTAATTCCAGGCAAGGCAAGGCAAGGGAATACAGCGGAATTCTAGGCAAGGCAATACCAGGCAAGACAGGGAAAGCCAATGTAGGGCAATTCTAGGAAAGGTTCTTTAGGCAAGGCAAGGCAACGTAAGGCAATTTCAGGACAGTCAATTTTAGGAACAGCAAGGCAATGCAAGGCAAGGCAAGGAAAGTCAATTCCAGGCAAGGCAATTCCAGGCTAGGCAAGGCAAGGCAAGGCAACCCAAGGTAAGCCATGGAAATTCCAGGAAAGACAATTCCAGACAAGGCAATCCCATGAAAGATAAAACAAGACAATACAAGACAATTGCGTGAACGTCAATTCCAGGCAAGAAAAAGTAAGACAAATGCAGGCATGGCAAGGAAAGGCAACTCCAGGCAAGATAATTGCAGAAAAGGGAATTCCAGGCAAGGTGATTTCAGGCAAGGCAAGGCAAGGCAATTCCAGGCAAGGCAAGGCAAGACAAGACAAGACAATTCCAGACAAGAAAATTCCAGGCAAGGCAAGGAAAGGCAATTCCAGGCAAGACAATCCCAGGCAAGGCAAGGTAAGGCAAGGCAAGGCAATTCCAGGCAAAGCAAGGCAATTTCAGTCAAGGCAATTCAGGCAAGGCAATTGCTGGAAATGCAAGGCAAGGCAATCAAGGCAAGGTAATTGCCAGATAGGCACTTCCAGGCAAGACAAAGCAAGACACAGCAGGGAAATGTATTTTCAGGCAAGGCAATTTCAGCTAAAGCAAGGTAAGACAATTCCAGGCAAGGCAATTTCCGTCAAGGCACGGTAAGGCAAAACAAGGCAAAGTAATTCTAGGAAAGGCAATTCCAGGCGAGGAAAGGGAAGGCAAGGCAATTCGAAGCAAGGCAATTTCAGTCAAAACGAAAAAAGACAATTCAATTCAATGCAAGGCTATTCCAGCAAGGCAAGGTGGGGAAGTTTCAGGCAAGGAAAAGCAAGGAAATTCAAGGCAATTTTAAGCAAGGCAGTTCTAGTTTAAAAAAAGGCAAGACAATTTCAGGCAAGGGAATTCCAGGCAAGGCAATTCTAAGCAAGGCAAGGAAAGGCAATCCTTGGAAAGAAAATTCCTGTCAAGTCAAGTCAATCCAAGGTAATTCCAGGTAAGAAAATTTCAGGCAAGGATAGTCAAGGAAATTTCAGGCAAGGCAAAGCCAGCCAAGGCAAGGCAAGGGAATTCCAGGCAAGGCAAGGCAGGACAACTGCAGGTAGGGCAGTTTCAGGCAAGGGAAGGCAAGGCAGGGCAATTCTAGGCAGGGAAATTCCAGACAAAGCAAGGCAAGAAAATGCTAAGCAAGGCAATTCTAGGCAGGGCAAGGCAAGCTAAAGAAAGGCAATTCTAGACAGGGCAACTTCAGGCTAGGCAAAGAAAGGCAATGCAAGAAAATTCCCAGCAAGGCAAAAACATTCCAGACATGGGAATTCAAGGCAAGGGAAACAAGGCAAGGCAGGCCAATTCCAGGCAAGGCAATTCGAGGTAAGACAAGAAAAGGAAAAGCAGGGCAATTCCAGGCAAGGCAAGGCAATTCTAGGCAAGGCAAGGCAATTCCAGAAAAAAAATCCAGGCAAGGCAAGGAAAGGCAATTCTAGGCAGGGCAAGGTAAGGCAAGGCAATGCCATTCTAAGTAAGACAAATCGAGGCGAGGCAAGGCAAGACAAGGCAATGCAAAAAATGGCAATTTAAGGCAAGGTAATTCCTGGCAATGCGAGGCAAGGCAATTGCCAGAAGGGCAATTCTAGGCAATGCAAGGAAAGACAAGGCAGAGAAATGTATCTCTAAGCAAGGCAATTCCAGCTAAGGCAAGGCAAGACAATTCCAGGCAAGGCAATTCCAGGCAAGGCAGGGTAACCCCAGGCAAGACAATTCTTGGCAAGGCAATTCCAAGCGAAAAAAGGCAATTAGAATCAAGGTAATTGCAGTCAAGGCAAGGCACGACAAGGCAATTTTATGCAAAAGGCAAGGCAGGACAATTCCAAATCAGAAAAATTAAGTCAAGGCAAGGCAAGGCAATGCAACGCAAGGCAATTCCAAGCAAAAAAATTCCAGACAAGGATAGGAAAGGTAAGGAAATGAAGCACAATTCTAGGCAAGGCAACACCAAGCAAGGCAGGAACAGGCAATGTAGGGCAATTCTAGGCGAGGTTCTTTTCGTCAAGTCAACGCAAAGCAAGGCAAGTTTAGGACAGTCAATTTTAGGCCCAGCAAGGCAACGCAAGGCAAGGCAAGATAAGACAAAAAGAGGCAATTCCAGACAAGACAATTCCATTCAAGGCAAGGCAAGGCAGGGCAATTTCAGGCTAGGCAATTCCAGGCAAGGAAAGGCAAGGCAAACCAAGGGAATTTCAGAAAAAAAAAAAAAAAAACAATTTAAGGCAAGGCAATTCCATGCAAGAAAATGCAAGGCAATGCAAGACAATGGCAGGAACATCAATTCTAGGCAAGGAAAGGCAAGACAAATTCAGGCACAGCAAGGCAAGGCAATCCCATGCAAGACAATTGCAAAAAAGGCAATTCAAGGCAAGGCGATTTCAGGCAAGGCAAGGCAAGGCAAGGCAATTCCAAGAAAGGCAGAACAAAAAAAGGCAAGGCAATTCCAGAGAAGGGAATTCTAGTCAAGGCAAGGCAAGGCAAAGCAATTGCAGGCAAGGTAATTCCAGTCAAGGCGAGGCAATGCAAGGCAAGGCAATTACAGGCAAGGCAATTGCCAGAAAAACAATACCAGGCAAGACAAGGAAACACAAGGCCGGGAAAGGTGTTTCCAGGCAAGACAATTCCAGCTATGGCAGGGCAAGACAATTCCAGGCAAGGCAATTCCGGTCAAGGCAAGGCAAGGCAAGCAACGCAAGGCAAGGCAATTCGAAGCAAGCCAATTCCAGTCAAGGTAAGGCAAGACAAGGAAATTCCACGCAAGGCTATTCCAGGGTAGGCAAGGCAGGGCAATTCCATGCAAGGAAATGCAAGGCAATTTCAAACAACGCAATTCTAGGTAAGGCAAAGCAAGACAATTCCAGGCAGGGCAATTCCTGGTAAAAAAAAATTCCTGGTAAAGCAAGTCAATGGAAGGCAATTTCAGGCAAGTAAATTTCAGGCAAGGCTAGGCAAGGAAATTGCAGGCAAGGCAAATCCAGTCAAGCAAGGCAACCCAAGGCTGTTCCAGGCACAGCAAGGCAAAGCAGAGCAATTGCAGGCAGGGCAATTTTTGGAAAGGCAAGGTAAGGCAGGGCAATTTCAGACAACACAAGACAAGGCAAGACAATTCTAGGCAAGGCAATTCCAGGCTAGGCAAGGCAAGCCAAAGCAAGGCAACTCCAGACACGGCAATTTCAGTCTAAGCAAGAAAAGACAATTCAAGAAAATTCTCAGCAAGGCAAAAAATTCCAGGCAAGGGAAATGATGGCAAGGCAAAACAAGGCAAGGCAGGCCAATTCCAGGCAAGGCAATTTGAGGTATGAAAAGGCAAGGCAAAACAGGGCAATTCCAGGTAAGGCAATTTGAGGCAAGACAAGGCAGAAAAATTCCAAGCAAGGCAATTCCAGGCAAAACAAGGCAAGGCAAGGAAATAAACAACAATTGCAGCCAAGGCGATTTCAGGCAAGGCAAGACAAGGCAAGGCAATTCCCAGAAAGGCAAGACAAGAAAAGGCAAGGCAATTCCAGACAAAAAAATTCCAGGCACGGAAAGGTAAGGCAAGGGAATGCAATTCTAGGCAAGGCAAAAAAAGGCAAGTAAAGGCAATGCAAGGCAAGGCAATTCTTGGAAATGCAAGGCAGGGCAATTGCCAGAAAGACAATTCCATGTAAGGCAAGGCAAGACAAGGCAGAGAAATGTAGGAAAGGCAATTGCAGCTAAGCAAGAGAAGAGAATTCCAGGCAAGGCAATTCCAGTCAAGGCAAGGCAAGACAAAATGATTCCACGCAGGGCTATTCCAGGGAAGGCAAGGCAGGGCAATTACAGACAAGGAAATGCAAGGCAACGCAAGGCAATTCCATGGAAGGCAATTCAAGGTAACCCAAGGCAAAATAAATCCAGGCAAGCCAATTACAGGCAAGGCAATTCTAGGCAACGCAAGGCAAGGGAAGGCAATTCCAGTCAAGAAAATTCCTGGAAAACAAGGCAATTTCAGGCAAGTAAATTCCATGCAAGGCAAGGCAAGGAAATTGCAGGGAAGGCAAATTTAGGCAAGGCAAGGCAAGGCAAGGCAAGGCAAGACAAGTCAAGGCAAGGCAGGGCACTTGCAGGCAGGGCAATTCCAGACAATGCAAGGCAAGGCAAGACAATTCTAGGCAAGGCAATTTCAGGCAAGGCAAGGCAAGCCAAAGCAAGGCAATTCCAGACAGGGCAATTCCAGTCTAGGCAATAAAAGGCAATGCAAGAAAATGCCCAGCAATGCAAAAAAAAAAATTCAGGCAAGGGAAATTAAGGCAGGGCAATTCCAGACAGGAAAATTACAGGCAAGGAAAAAAAGGGCAATTCCAGGCAAGGCAAGGTAAGGCAAGGCAATGCAATTCTAGGCAAGGCAATTCAAGGCATGGCAAGGCAAGGCAATTCCAGTAAAGGCAAGGCAAGACAAGGCAATTCCACGAAAGGCTATTCCAGGAAAGGCAAGGCAGGGCAATTATAGGCAAGAAAAAGCAAGCAGTGCAAGGCAATTCCAAGCAAGACAATTCAAGGTTACACAAGGCAAAACAATTCCAGGCACGGCAATTCTAGGCAAGGCAAGACAAGTTAAGGTAAGGCAATTCTAGGCATGAGAATTCTTGGCAAAACAAGTCAATGCAAGGCAATTCCAGGCAAGTAAATTACAGGCAAGGTTAGACAAGGAAATTGTAGACAAGGCAAATCCAGGCAAGGCAAGGCAATGCAAGACAATTCCAGGCAAGTCAAGGCAAGGCAGGGCAATTCCAGGCAGGGAAATTCCAGCCAACGCAAGGCAAAGCAAGACACTTCCAGGCAAGGCAATTTCAGGCAAGGCAAGGCAAGCCAAAGCAAGGCAATTTCAGACAGTGCAATTTCAGGCTAGGCAAGGAAAGGCAAGGCAAGAAAATTCCCAGCATGGCAAAAAATTTCCAGGCAAGGGAATTGAAGGCAAGGCAAAACAAGGCAAGGCAGGCCAATTCCAGGCAAGGCAATTTGAGGAAAAAAAACAAGGCAGAGCAGGGCAATTTCAGGCAGGGCGATTTCAGGCAAGGCAAGGTAAGGCAATTCCAGGCAAGGCAAGAAAAGACAAGACAAGGCAATTACAAACAATAAAATTTCAGGAAAGGCAAAAAGGGGCAATTCCAGGCAAGGCAATTCTATGGAAGGTAAGGTAAGGCAAGGCAAGGCAATTCTAGGCAAGGCAATTCCAGGCAAAAAAAGGCAATGCAAGACAAGGCAATTCCTGGCAATGCAAGGCAAGGCAATTCCCAGCAAGGCAATTACAGTCAAGGCAAGGCAAGGCAATGCAAGGCGAGGCAATTCTAGGCAAGGCAATTTCAGGCCAGGAAAGGCAAGGCAAGGCAATTCGAAGCAAAGGAATTTTAGTCAAGCCAAGGCAAGACAAGGCAATTTTATGCAAGGTTACTTCAAGGAAGGCAAGGCAGGGCAATTTCAAAGAAGGAAAAGCAAGGCAAGGAAAGGCAATGCAATGCTAGTCAATTCCTAGCAAGAAAATTTCAGGCAAGGCAAGGGAAGGAAGCGCAATTCTAAGCAAGGAAAACCTGAAAAGGCAGGGCAAGACAATATAGGGCAATTCTAAGCAACGTTCTTTTAGACAAGGTAAGGCAATGCAAGGCAATTTTAGAACAGTCAATTTTAGGCACAGTAAGGCAACACAAGGCAAGGCAAGGCAAGGCAAGGCAAGGCCAAAAGAAACAATTCCAGGCAAGTAAATTGTAGGCATGGCAAGGCAAGGCAATTCCAGTCTAGGAAATTTCAAGCAAGGCAAGGCCAGGTAACTCAAGGCAAGCCAAGGAAATTCCATGACAGAAAATTCCAGGCAAGACAATCCTCCAGGGATTAGTCTTGGCCAGCAAGAGGGTTCCAAACATGAGTGGGGAGTGTGCTGGAAATAAAGAAAGATAGAAAGCGGGGTCAGGAGGGGTATGGAAATCTTATCCCACACCAAATTTCTTTCTTTTTTTTTTTAATTTTTTATTGGATTTTAGGTTTTGGGGTACATGAGCAGAGCATGCAAGACAGTTGCGAAGGAACACACATGGCAGTGTGCTTTTCTTTCCTTCTCCCCTTCACCCACATTTGGCATTTCTCCCCAGGCTATCCCTCCCCACCTCCCCCTCCCACTGGCACTCCCCTCTTCCCCCCAATAGACCCCAGCGTTTAGTACTCCCCTTTCTGTGTCCATGTGTTCTCATTTTTCATCACCCGCCTATGAGTGAGAATATGCGGTGTTTCATTTTCTGTTCTTGTGTCAGTTTGCTGAGGATGACGTTCTCCAGATTCATTCATGTCCCTACAAACGACACAAACTCATCATTTCTGATTGCTGCATAATATTCCACGGTGTATATGTGCCACATTTTTCCAATCCAGTCTATTATCAATGGGCATTTGGGTTGATTCCAGGTCTTTGCTATTGTAAACAGTGCTGCAATGAACATTCGTGTACATGTGTCCTTATAGTAGAACGATTTATAGTCTTTTGGATATATACTCAGTAATGGGATTGCTGGGTCAAATGGAATTTCTATTTCTAAGGCCTTGAGGAATCGCCACACTGTCTTCCACAATGGTTGAACCAATTTACACCCCCACCAACAGTGTAAAAGTGTTCCTTTTTCTCCACATCCTCTCCAGCATCTGTTGTCTCCAGATTTTTTAATGATCGCCATTCTAACTGGCATAAGATGGTATCTCAATGTGGTTTTGATTTGCATCTCTCTGATGATCAGTGACGATGAGCATTTTTTCATATGATTGTTGGCCTCATATATGTCTTCTTTCGTAAAGTATCTGTTCATATCCTTTGCCCACTTTTGAATGGGCTTGTTTGTTTTTTTCCTGTAAATCTGTTTGAGTTCTTTGTAAATTCTGGATATCAGCCCTTTGTCAGATGGGTAAACTGGAAAGATTTTTTCCCATTCTGTTGGTTGCCGATCCACTCTAGTGACTGTTTCTTTTGCCGTGCAGAAGCTGTGGAGTATCATTAGGTCCCATTTGTGTATTTTGGCTTTTGTTGCCAATGCTTTTGGTGTTTTGTTGCCTACTCCTATGTCCTGGATAGTTTTGCCTAGATTTCCTTCTAGGGTTTTTATCGTGCCAGGTCTTCTGTTTACGTCTTTAATCCATCTGGAGTTAATTTTAGTGTAAGGTGTCAGGAAGGGGTCCAGTTTCTGCTTTCTGCACATGGCTAGCCAGTTTTCCCAACACCATTTGTTAAACGGGGAATCCTTTACCCCTTGCTTGTTTTTGTCAGGTTTATCAAAGATTGTATAGTTGTAGATATGTTGTGTTGCCTCCGGTGCCTCTGTTTTGTTCCATTGGTCTATATCTCTGTTTTGGTACCAGTACCATGCTGTTTTGATTACTGTAGCCTTGTAGTATAGTTTGAAATCCGGTAGTGTGATGCCCCCCGCTGTGTTCTTTTTGCTTAGAATTGACTTGGCTATGCGGGCTCTCTTTTGGTTCCATATGAAGTTCATGGTGGTTTTTTTTTCAGTTCTGTAAAGAAAGTCGATGGTAGCTTGATGCGGATAGCGTTGATTCTGTAAATTACTTTGGGCAGTATAGCCATTTTCACGATGTTAATTCTTCCTAACCATGAACATGGAATGTTTCTCCATCTGTTTGTGTCCTCTCTGATTTTGTTGAGCAGTGGTTTGTAGTTCTCCTTGAAGAGGTCCCTTATGTTCCTTGTGAGTTGTATTCCTACGTATTTTATTCTTTTTGTAGCAATTGTGAATGGCAGTTCGTTCTTGATTTGGCTTTCTTTAAGTCTGTTATTGGTGTAGATGAATGCTTGTGATTTTTGCACATTGATTTTATATCCTGAGACTTTGCTGAAGTTGCTTATCAGTTTCAGGAGTTTTTGGGCTGAGGCGATGGGGTCTTCTAGGTATACTATCATGTCGTCTGCAAATAGAGGCAGTTTGGCTTCCACCTTTCCTATTTGAATACCCTTTATTTCTTTTTCTTGCCTGATTGCTCTGGCTAGAACTTCCAGAACTATATTGAATAGGAGTGGTGAAAGAGGGCATCCTTGTCTAGTGCCAGATTTCAAAGGGAATGCTTCCAGTTTTTGCCCATTCAGTATGATATTGGCTGTTGGTTTGTCATAAATAGCTTTTATTACTTTGAGATACGTTCCATCGATACCGAGTTTATTGAGGGTTTTTAGCATAAAGGGCTGTTGAATTTTGTCAAATGCCTTCTCTGCGTCAATTGAGATAGTCATGTGGTTTTTGTTTTTGGTTCTGTTTATGTGGTGAATTACGTTTATAGACTTGCGTATGTTGAACCAGCCTTGCATCCCCGGGATGAATCCTACTTGATCATGGTGAATAAGTTTTTTGATTTGCTGTTGCATTCGGCTTGCCAATATTTTATTGAAGATTTTTGCATCTATGTTCATCATGGATATTGGCCTGAAGTTTTCTTTTCTCGTTGGGTCTCTGCCAGGTTTTGGTATCAGAATGATGTTGGTCTCATAAAATGATTTGAGAAGTATTCCCTCTTTTTGGATTGTTTGAAATAGTTTTAGAAGGAATGGTACCAGCTCCTCTTTGTGTGTCTGGTAGAATTCGGCTGTGGACCCGTCTGGACCTGGGCTTTTTTTGTGTGGTAGGCTCTTAATTGCTGCCTCGACTTCTGACCTTGTTATTGGTCTATTCATAGTTTCAACTTCCTCCTGGTTTAGGCTTGGGAGGATGCAGGAGTCCAGGAATTTATCCATTTCTTCCACGTTTGCTAGTTTATGTGCATAGAGTTGTTTGTAATATTCTCTGATGATGGTTTGAATTACTGTGGAATCTGTGGTGACTTTTCCTTTATCATTTTTTATTGCATCTATTTGGTTGTTCTCTCTTTTATTTTTAATCAATCTGGCTAGTGGTCTGTCTATTTTGTTGATCTTTTCAAAAAACCAGCTCTTGGATTTATTGATTTTTTGAAGGGTTTTTGTGTCTCAATCTCCTTCAGTTCAGCTCTGATCTTAGTTATTTCTTGTCTTCTGCTGGGTTTTGAGTTTTTTTGATCTTGCTCCTCTAGCTCTTTCAATTTTGACGATAGGGTGTCAATTTTGGATCTCTCCATTCTCCTCATATGGGCACTTATTGCTATATACTTTCCTCTAGAGACTGCTTTAAATGTGTCCCAGAGGTTCTGGCACGTTGTGTCTTCGTTCTCATTGGTTTCGAAGAACTTCATTTCTGCCTTCATTTCGTTGTTTACCCAGTCAACATTCAAGAGCCAGTTGTTCAGTTTCCATGAAGCTGTGCAGTTCTGGGTCGGTTTCTGAATTCTGAGTTCTAACTTGATTGCACTATGGTCTGAGAGGCAGTTTGTTATGATTTCAGTTGTTTTGCATTTGTTGAGCAGTGCTTTACTTTCAATTATGTGGTCAATTTTTGAGTAGGTGTGATGTGGTGCTGAGAAGAATGTGTATTCTGTGGATTTGGGGTGGAGAGTTCTGTAAATGTCTATCAGGTTTGCTTGCTCCAGGTCTGAGTTCATGCCCTGGATATCCTTGTTGATTTTCCGTCTGGTTGATCTGTCTAGTATTGACAGTGGAGTGTTAAAGTCTCCCACTATTATTGTGTGGGAGTCTAAGTCCTTTTGTAAGTCATTAAGAACTTGCCTTATGTATCTGGGTGCTCCTGCATTGGGTCCATATATGTTCAGGATCGTTAGCTCTTCTTGTTTTATTGATCCTTTTACCATTATGTAATGGTCTTCTTTGTCTCTTTTGATCTTTGTTGCTTTAAAGTCTATTTTATCAGAGATGAGAATTGCAACTCCTGCTTTTTTTTGCTCTCCATTTGCTTGGTAAATCTTCCTCCATCCCTTTATTTTGAGCCTTTGTGTATCCTTGCATGTGAGATGGGTTTCCTGGATACAGCACACTGATGGATTTTGGATTTTTATCCAATTTACCAGTCTGTGTCTTTTGATTGGTGCATTTAGTCCATTTACATTTAGGGTTAATATTGTTATGTGTGAATTTGATGCTGCCATTTTGATGCTAAGTGGCTGTTTTGCCTGTTAGGTTTTGTAGATTCTTCATTATGTTGATGCTCTTTAGCATTTAGTGTGATTTTGGAACGACTGGTACTGGTTGTTCCTTTTTATGTTTAGTGCCTCTTTTAGGAGCTCTCATAAAGCAGGCCTGGTGGTGACAAATCTCTGAGTACTTGCTTGTTCGCCAAGGATTTTATTTTTCCTTCACTTCTGAAGCTCAGTTTGTCTGGATATGAAATTCTGGGTTGAAAGTTCTTTTCTTTAAGAATGTTGAATATTGGCCCCCACTCTCTTCTGGCTTGTAGAGTTTCTGTCGAGAGATCTGCTGTGAGTCTGATGGGCTTCCCTTTGTGGGTAACTCGACCTTTCTCTCTGTCTGCCCTTAGTATTTTCTCCTTTATTTCAACCTTGTTGAATCTGATGATTATGTGCCTTGGGGTTGCTCTTCTTGCAGAATATCTTTGTGGTGTTCTCTGTATTTCTTGCATTTGAGTGTTGGCCTGTCTAGCTTGGTCGGGGAAGTTTTCCTGGATGATGTCCTGAAGAGTATTTTCCAGCTTGGATTCATTCTCTTCGTCCCCTTCTGGTACACCTATCAAACATAGATTAGGTCTTTTCACATAGTCCCACATTTCTTGGAGACTTTGTTCATTCCTTTTTGTGCTTTTTTCTCTAATCTTGGTTTCTCGTTTAATTTCATTGAGTTGGTCTTCGGCTTCAGATATTCTTTCTTCTGCTTAGTCAATTCGGCTATTGAAACTTGTGCATGCTTCGCGAAGTTCTCGTATTGTGTTTTTCAGCTCCTTTAATTCATTCATATTCCTGTCTAAGTTATCCATTCTTGTTATCATTTCCTCATATCTTTTTAAAATTTCCTTAGTTTCTTTGCATTGATTTAATACATGTTCTTTTAGCTCACAAAAGTTTCTCATTATCCACCTTCTGAAGTCTAATTCCGTCATTTTATCACAG
The DNA here is from genome assembly GCF_049354715.1 of Callithrix jacchus. Taxonomy (NCBI): domain Eukaryota; kingdom Metazoa; phylum Chordata; class Mammalia; order Primates; family Cebidae; genus Callithrix; species Callithrix jacchus. The sequence goes on from NC_133507.1 coordinate 30,654,956, forward strand.
TCATTCTTTGTCCAGTTTTGTTCCCTTGCTGGTGAGGAGTTTTGGTCCTTTCTAGGAGGCGAGGTGTTCTGGTTTCGGGTGTTTTCCTCCTTTTTTCGCTGGTTTCTTCCCATCTTTGTGGGTTTATCCGCTTGTCGTCTGTGTAGTTGCTGACTTTTCGATTGGGTCTCTGAGTGGACACCCAGATTGTTGATGATGAAGTATTTCTGTTACTTGGTTTTCCTTCTACCAGCCTATTTCCTTCACTGTATGACTGCTGAGGTCCACTCTAGGCCCTGCTTGTCTGGGGTGCACCTCTAGCAGCTGTGGCACAGCGAGGGATGCTACCCGTTTCTTTTTCTGCTACCTTTTTCCCACGATGATGCCTGACAAATGTCAGTCTTTTGGATATAGAGGGGTCAGGGAGCTGCTTGAGGAGACAGTCTGTTCTTTTTAGGAGCTCAATTTCTGAGCTGTGAGCTCTGTTGTTCATTCAGGGCTGTTAGGCTGCTATGTTTGATTCTGCTGCAACAGAGCTCATTAACAAAACCCGTTTTTTCTCAAATGCTCTGTGTTGGGGGGTTCGGGCTTTATTTTTCGATGTTCGATGAGGTGTCCTGCCCAGCTAGGAGGCAGACTAGCCACTGTTTGCCTGCCGAGACTCTGCCCTGCTGTTGTGTGATTCGCCCTGTTCCTGCAGGCTCTGCTGTGGTCTCCGCCACACCCTGTGTCGGAGTCTCTTCGTTGTAGCGTGTTGCCTTGGCAACAGCATGCTGTGTCAGCAGTGGGCGTGTATCTCAGTAGGGACAGGTTGCCTCGGCAATGGGAGGCTGCGTCTGCAGTGGGCGTGTATCCCAGTAGGGGCGGGTTGCCTCAGTAGTGGTGGACGCCCCTCCCCCACAGAGCGTCTCGGACCGTCTGCTCAGGATAGTTTGAAATCGCGGTTTTGTTCATCCCACTGGGTATCCCGAATGCTCTGTCCCTGCAATCCCCTGGGCTGGCCTGCTGTCCAAGTCTTGTTCAGTCTCAAGTCCAGCCCTCTCAAGTCTCAGGTTGCTGGTTCAACAGGGCACCCGGACAAGCGCGCCCTGTGGGGATTGCTGGGTAGGGCCGGCCGCCGCCGCCCCGGCTGCCGGCTTCACCAGGCAGACTTACTGCCAGGCGTCCCATGTCTTTTCTATACTTGGGAGTTTCCCCGTTCTGTGGGCAACAAAGATCAGTCTAAAAATGCAGCTCGGCCTCACCTCTTTGCGGATTCAATGAGAGCTCCAATCCTGGGTTGTTCTCACAGCGCCATCTTGAGTCCTCCACCCTCAAATTTATTTCTTAAAGGCTCAGTATATATACATTTTTCCAGGCTCTGGTTTATGTCATTGTAAGAAAAAATGCAAATCACTAGATGACCTACTCTATATAATAAATTTGGCAGACACAGAATCAGTGGTCGTAAAAGGTGATAGTCATTCCTGGTGCTCATAAACAACATTTACATGGAGACATTGTTCCTCGTGACTGCAAGAATTTTTGGTTTTCTACATCTGATTATCTTTTAAATAGATTCCCTTTGTCTGTTCCTGATTCTTTTATCTTGAGTCCCCTCCTTCAGAGGAACCTGTGTTTGGGCTCAAACCTCCAGTATTGTAAAACTCGCTTTGCAAGTATTTACATGGGCGGGCTCCCCACAGTTCCTCTTTTATTTTTGATTTTTTAGCTGCAACTCAGATAATTCAAGCTGCAACTGTCGGAGGGAGGAGAACAGGAATCAAAGGATAACAGGCAAAAGAAGAATCAGGAGGAGGATTAACATTCCTAAGCAAATTAGAGACGAAAAAGATGGTATCTTAGACCAATGGAGCCAGAAGGACAATGTGTTCACAATATCTTTGGCTTCAGTATAATCTACAGGGAGCTGTTTCCTGGAAGCATCAATTGCATATATTTGTTTCTGTAATTTTCTTATATCTAAAGACAAAGTATTATGTGACCATATCCCTTACAAATGGGTTTTAACTAAAGGCCATTGCCATTCAGAAGCATTATATTCCATATTAGTAACACAAATGGAAGTAAATTCAGCATGGCACTGAAGTGCAAGGCTATTTTGAATATTTTACTCTTTATCTCCAATTAAAGCAACAGTTTCTTCCAAAGCATTTAACTTTGCTTCTAATTTTCTGTCTATATCCATCTGAGTTCCTAAAGACATAGAGATATTCTTTGCTAAGTGGTTAACATAAGCAGCAGTTTGTGTTTTATAAGATAATTAACATGGCAATAAACATTACAGTCAGAGTTCTTTGTGTACCCTGTAAGTCCACAAGTTGAGCGACTTCCGCACAAAGTCGTTTCAGTTGACCCCAAGTCAGCACAGGAAGGCGCTGAGTATTCTGTGTTAGGGAACGCCTCCTTAAACGACGACAGAGTGGTGGGGGTGGTGTCAGATGCAGTCGTCTCAGTTGCGGGATCAAGGTCCTGGGACTTCCTATCGGCAGGAGGTCCTTGAAGGGCATGTTTCACCAACCGTTCTGGGATCCACAACGGGCTTTCAGCAGATCTAGGAAAAACACAAACATTTCCTCGTCCCTATATAAGAACTGGATCAGGTCCATTCCACTTGTTAGTTAAGACATCCTTTCACAGCACCTCAGCTTGTTCTCTGGGACTAGGGTGCCAGAAACGCTCAGCAGCAGAGTGTCCTTCTGCATCAAAAGTCAAAAAATATAAAACGTAAAGAGCATGTCTGAGCAAATTATGAGGAGTCTTATGTAAATCAGTTCCTGACTCCCCTCTCTTGTTTTTGCAGTTATTTTTAAAATCGCATGAGCATGTTTAACAATTCCTTGTCTTTGTGGATTATAGGGAATACCTGTACGATGTTGGATATGAAACAGAACAAAAGTGATTGAATCCTTTGCTGGTATAAGCAGGAGCATTATCTGTTTTAAGGATTTTAGGAGGACCTAAAATAGAAAACACCGACAAACAGTGGCCTATAACGTTTTTAACAGCTTCTCCTCTATGAGCTGAGGCTACTAGAAAATGAGAAAAAGTATCAATAGTTACATGTATATATTGAAATTTGCCAAAAGTTGCAAAATGAGTAACATCCTCTTGAAATATGTGTCCACTTTGCAGTCCTTGAGGATTAACACCATAGTGAAAAGGAACTGGTAAGTGGGGAAGACATGCAGAGCATTGTTTAACAACCTGTCGAGCTTGTTCTTGAGTAATTTTAAACTGTAAATGAAGACTGCGGGCATTTTAATGATGTAAAGCATGAGATGCTTGTGCCTGTTGAAGAGGAGTTAGAACTGAAAAAACAGATTGAGTAAGCAGATCGGCTTGCTGATTCCCTTCACTGAGAGGTCCTGGCAGATTAGAATGAGTTCGACTGTGACCTATGAGTATAGGATTAGAACGCTGCCAAAGAGAGCCCTGAAAGGGAATTAAAAGATGAATAATTGAGGAAGAATCGGTAGAACATAAGGGAGCAGGCACCAGGTTTTGAACAAGTTGAACAACATATTGGCTATCAGAATAAATTTTACCAGGAATATCCCAGTGAGATAAAACATATTTTACTGCAAGGAGTTCAACTCCTTGAGCTGAGGTTTCCTGAGTTTGAAAATAAAAAGGTTGTTTATTAACAGAACCAGCTGCAATACCAGATGAGGATCCATCTGTGGATGCTAGTTGTGCCTGTGTCAAAGGTGTTTTAACACATTTTAGAGGAAAGATAAGAGAACTAAGAGTATAGAATTGTAAAATCTTATCAGCTGGAAGGTGATAGCCTATCTTGGGTAATCTAGCAAAAGCAATTTCCCAGGTTTCTGAGAATTGCCAAAGCCAAGTTTGTTGAGGATATATATAAGGAACAATAATTTCTGAAGGCTCGTATCCAAACAATGCAAGGGCACGAGTCCTGCCTTTAGCAACCAGGGAAGAAACTAAATCATAATAAGAAGTGACCACCTTTCCATGACTGGCAGGAAGGTACAGCCATTCTAATATGCCTTGTTTCCAGAAGACACCTGTAGGAGTATACTGTGTGCATAACACACAAAAGCTCCAGGGTGCTTTGTTCTGTATTCTGGTTAATTTTTGTTCTGACAAAGCCCTCTGGACAACCTGGAGTGTTTGCACAGCTTCAGGAATGAGCTGGCATGGTGAATTAGGATTAGAAGTTTCTTTTAAAATGTCAAATAGAGGTTTTAAATCTCCTGTAGTAAGTCTGAGACTAGGTCTGATCAAATTTAAATTACCTAAAACTTTTTGGAAATCATTAAGAATTTTCAATTGAGAAGTATTTAGTTTTGGAATTTCATAGGATATTTTTTGTGACTCAATTATATGTCCTAAATAATGATAAGGAACAGCAAATTGAATTTTCTCAGAAGCAACTACTAACCCAGCATTAGTTAAGCACTCCTGCAATTTCACAAAGGCAGAATTTAAAAGAACACTAGATGAAGCAGCAATTAAAATAGTATCCATATAATGAATAAGAATAATGTTAGGATGTTGTTGCCTGCCAGGAAAAATAGCCTTTGCAACAAAAGTTTGACAAAGTGTGGGACTGTTAGACATGTCTTGAGGTAAAACCACCCATTCATATCTGTCCCAAGGTTGTTCATAATTAGTAGATGGAATACTGAAAGCAAACCTTTTACAATCTTGTGGGGCAAGAGGTTTAGTAAAAAAGCAGTCTTTTAAATCAATAACAATCAACTTCCATGATTGAGTTATTATTACAGGAGATGGCAGACCAGGTTGAAGAGGCCCCATTATTTCCATGGTTTCATTAACTTTTCTTAAATCCTGTAAAAATCTCCATTTGCCAGTTTTTTTCTTAATAACAAAAATTGGAGAATTCCAAGGGCTTTGAGTGGGTAAGATATGTACTGCCTCTAGTTGTTCCCAAACATACTCTCAAGCAGCAGAAATCTTCTGTTTAGATAAAAACCACTGCTCTACCCATAGTGGAGAGTCAGACTTCCACCAAGTAGCATCAGCATGGGCATTGGGAGAATTAGTGGCCCCTAGAGAAAATACCCTAAACCCTGTCTGTCATATTTTGGAGAAGGGTTTATAGGCTCCAGTATTTCCTGTAAATTTTTACCTAAGCCTTTTCCTTCTTGATAACCTTGTTTTTTCATTATTTGCCAAGAAAAATTTCCAGTAGTAAGTTTAGCTCCCATTGCTTCTAAAATATCTCGACCTCATAGGTTAAATGGGAGTCCTGGGAGGACATAAGGTTGAAAATATTCTTCATGTCCTTCAGCATCAGACCATTTCAATAAATTGCTAGATTTTTCAGGATTTTTGCTCATACCAATTCCCTGTAAGGATGTCATAGAAGGAGTGCAGGGCCATTGTAAAGGCCAATGATTAGCTGAAATAATAGAGCTATCAGCACCAGTATCTAGCAGTCCTTTAAAGGGCTTGCCGTCAATCCATATAGTTAATTCAGGGTGAGAAGCAGTGATAGACTGCACCCAGTAGGCATGATTTGAAGATCCGAAAGCTGAGCGACCTTGAGCCTCTGCAGAAAGGGAATGGCCTATAGAATAATTCACAGGTATAATAAGAACCTGTACTATAGGCTTGTCAGGAGTTAAAGTAAATATTTCATGAGATGCCCAAGCCATGATTTTAATTTCTCCTGTATAATCAGCATCTATAACCCCAGGAAGGACTTGTAGTCCATTCATAGTCCATCCACTTCTGCCTAACAAAAGACCAACATGACCCTGAGGCAAAGGACCAAAAATTCCTGTAGGAATAGCTTGAGGACCCATTTCCAGTTTTAATACTTCTCGGGAAGAGGGACAGAGGTCAAGTCCTGTGTTGCCTGGTGTGGCCCTATAGAGCTGAGAAATGGTTTTGCCATTCCTGGATTCGGTGTCTTCTGGAGAACAGGTGCCCCAAATTTCTGTGGGGGTCTGGACAGCCCCCTCTGGCCGTTTCCCGACTTAGGCTGTAAATAATTTCCTTGTGCATCTCACTTAGATCGACGCTCGTTGGTCCAATGAATACCTCAGTGACAACGAGGACATTCCCCAGGTTGCCTTCCACTGTTAGAAGGATTGGAAGGCATTTTTATTTCCTCAGTCTGACATTGTCAGTTACATCAGTCTGACATTGTCGAGCAATACGTCCAGAATTACCACATTTAAAACATTTAGGTTCTTGTTTTTCCTTATTATTAAATGTTTGTTTCACATAAGCGGCAACAGTCATTCCTGCTTAAGCAGCAGCCATGGCCAGCCCCTGTTGATACGCAGGTCCTATATCAGCACATAAATGAATATAATCAGAAAGCGAGCCCCTCTTTTTCCATGGCCGTATAGCTGCTTGACAAGCTGGATTAGCATTTTCATACGTCAATTGCTTAACCAATAAAGAGACAGCTTCTCCATCCTGTACCAGTCTGTCAACTGCCTGAAGTAAGCGAGACACAAACTCCTAATATGGCTCATCAGAACCCTGTTTAATTTTTGCCAATTTCTCAGTTTTGACCCCTATTGAGGAAAATTGTTTCCATGCTTGTAAAGCGATAGTATAGATTTGTCCAAAACTATCTCAGGAAGTTGTATCTGAGTATTAAGGTTCTTGAACTGTCCCTTTCCAAGAAGCATATCTAAAGTAACTGGAATCTGATAAGTAAGATTTCTTTGTGCCAGATCATAAGCACTATCGTCATAATCAGCTCTCCAAAGTAAACAATCACCACCAGAAAGGCAAGTTTTAGCAAGACGACCCCAATTATGTGGCGGCAGAGCTTCTCCAGTCAAATTTTCCAACAAAGAGAGGGTATAAGGGGCTGTAGGGCTGTATTGTGCGACACCCTCTTTTATCTCTTTTAAAGTTTTAGGTGGGACAGGATAATATCTATTAATTATTTGTCCTTGGGAATCTGAGACTTCTACAACCGGGAAGAGGCAAGGAAACATATTATCTACATCAGAAACCCCTCTTTTATTAGATATTAGAGCATGAGTTAGCGGAGACACAGGAGCAAGTTCTGTGGACCTTAAAGTTATAGGCATGTTTCCAGTAGGATAGCCTCCCATATTTGTAACATTTCCCTGTACTACATGTAAGCACAGTTGTCAAGAAACTGCACGAGAGCAGAGTGAAAGTAAATCCTGAAATTGCCTTAAAAAGTCTGGCGGCAGGGTCAGCGTAACAGGACCAGGCTGCCAAGTAGGCACAGTCTCGGGAGGCTTATTAGGGTGTACTATGACTTCAGTCAAAGAAACATCATAAGAATTAGAATCATACTCACTATGATGACTGCAAGAACCTCTTTCAGCAATTTCTTCTTGTTCAGGTGGCACTGGATGAGGATTTGAATTTTCTGGAGCGAAAGTTCCCAGCGTGAAAGTCGCCTGAGTTTGGTATGTAGGCAAGGCAAGGGAAGGAGAAAGGAAGGGAGGGGGAGAATAGAAAGGCATGAAAGCCACAGCAGCAGGAGGTATTGGAGAAGACAAAGGGGAAGAACAGACACAGGCACAAAGCTTGCTCCAGACAGAGATCAATATGGCTGCTTGAGGCAATTTCCTATTATAAGAGCAAAAGTGACTGATTTTTTCACCAATAAGTTCCCAAGCTTTTTCATCCAAAATTCCACTTTCAGGAATCCAGGGACACAGTTCGTGAACAATCTGCAAAAATTCCTGCACTTGACTAAGTTTTATATCATGACCACGAGCCTTAATCATAGAATGCAACAAATGTATAAACAACTTATGTTCTTTTGAATCGATCTGCCCCATTTTTACTCCTTATTGCTCACAAATTGAGGTTCTTCTTCTGAAACAAAAATTTGCAGTTATTTACACAAATTTGTTAACTCTTGATCGTTTTTATGTATTCTTTTTTTAATTTCTTTGTTACTTACGGCCGGCACCAGTCACTTAAAGCGTCACTGAAATCCCCAATTCTTAGGTCCCTTGTTCAGGTCGCCACGTCTTGGGGTCACTCTTGGCCAGCAAGAGGGTTCCAAACATGAGTGGGGGAGTGCACGGAAAATAAAGAAAGACAGAAAGCGGGGTCAGGAGGGGTATGGAAATCTTATCCCACACCAAATTTATTTCTCAAAGGCTCAGTATGTATACATTTTTTCAGGCTCTGGTTTACGTCATTGCAAGAGAAAATGCAAATCACTAGATGACCTACTGTATACAATAAAGATGGCAGATACACAATCAGTGGTCATAAAAGGTGATAGTCATTCCTGGTGCTCATAAAAAATATTTACATGGAGACATTGTTCCTCATGACTGCAAGAGTTTTCAGTTTCAAACAGCTGATTATCTTTTAAACAGCTTCCCTTTGTCTGTTAAGGATTCTTGTATCTCGGCTTCTCTCCTTCAGGGGACCCTATGTCTGGGCTCAAACCGCCAGTATTGTAAAACTCGCTTTGCAGGTATTTACACGGATGCGCTCCCCACACAATCCCATGCAAAAAAAGGCAAGGCAATGCAACGCAATTGTGGGAACGTCAATCCCAGGCAGGGAAAGGCAAGACAAATCTAGGCAAGTCAAGGTAAGGCAATTCCAGTCAAGACAACTGCAGGAAAACCAATTCCAGGCAAGGCAATTTCAGGCAAGGCAAGGCAATACAAGACAAGGCAAGTCAATGAAATTCTAGGAAAGGCAATTCAAAGGCAAGGCTAGGCAATACAAGGCAAGACAATTCGTGGAAATGCAAGGCAAGAAAATTGCCAGAAAGGCAATTCCAAGCAAGGCAACGCAAGAAAAGGCAGGGAAATGTATTTCCAGAAAATGCAATTCCAGCTAAGGCAAGGAAAAAAATTCCAGGCAAGGCAATTCCAGTAAAGTCAAGGCAAGGCAACGCAGGGCAGGGAAAATGTGGGCAGGGAAAATGTAGGCAAGGAAATGCCAGGTGAGGAATGACAAAGCAAGGCAATTCAAAGCAAGACATTTCCAGTCAAGGCAAAACAAGACAAGGCAATTCCATGCAAGGCTATTTCAGGGAAGGCAGGACAGGGCAATTCCAGGCAAGCAAAAGCAAGACAATGCAAGGCAATTTCAGGGAAGGCAGGACAGGGCAATTCCAGGCAAGAAAAAGCAAGACAATGCAAGGCAATTTCAGGCAAGGCAATTCCAGGTAAGGAGAGGCAGAACAATTCCAGGCAAGGCAATTCTTGGCAAGGCAAGGCAAGGCAAGGCAAGGCAATTCCTGGCAAGAATATTCCTGGCAAGGCATGTCAATGCACGGCAATTCCAGGTACGTAATCCGCAGGCAAGGTTAGGCAAGGAAAGTGCAGGCAAGGCATATCCAGGAGAGGAAGGGAAGGCAAGGCAATTACAGGCAAGGCAAAGCAAGGTCGGGCAATTGCAGCCAGGGCAATTTCCAGCAAGGCATGGCAGGGCAATTCCAGGCAGGGCAATTCCAGACAATGCAAGACAAGGCAAGACAATTCTAGGCAAGGCAATTCCAGACAGGGCAATTTCAGGCTAGGCAAGGAAAGACAATGCAAGAAAATTCCCAGCAAAACAAAAAAATTCCAGACAGGGGAATTCAAGGCAAGGCAAAACAAGGCCAGGCAGGCCAATTCCAGGCAAGGCAGGCCAATTCCAGGCAAGGCAATTCGAGGTAAGAAAAGGCAAGGAAAAGCAGGGCAACCCCAGGCAAGGCAACTCAAGGCAAGGCAAGGCAGAAAAATTCCAAGCAAGGCAATTAGAGGCAAGGCAAGGCAAAAAAAAAGCAATTCCAAGACGATTTCAGGCAAGGCGATTTCAGGTAAAACAATTGCCGGAAAGTCAATCCCAGGCAAGGCAAGGCAAAACAAGTCAGGAAAATGTATTTCCAGGCAGTGCAATTCCAGCTAAGGAAAGGCAAGACAATTACAGGCAAGGTGATTTCAGTCAAGGCAAGGCAAGGCAACACCAAGCAAGGCAATTTTAGGCAAGGCAATTCCAAGAGAGAAAAAACAAGGCAAGGCAATTCCAGTCAAGGCAAAGCAAGACAAGGCAATTCCAGAAAAGGCAAGGCAGGGTCATTATAGGCAAGGAAAAGCAAGGCAATAAAAGGCAATAACAAGCAAGGCAATTCAAGGTAACACAAGGCAAAACAATTCCAGGCCAGGCAATTCTAGGCAAGGCAAGGCAAGGCAATTCCAGGCAAGACAATTCCTGGCAAAACAATTCAATACAAGGCAATTTCTGGCAAGTAAATTTCAGGCAAAGCTAGGTAAGGAAACTGCAGGCAAGGCAAATCCAGGCAAGGCAAGGCAAGGCAAGGCAATGCCAGGAGAATCAAAGATGGTGAGAGAATGATCCAAGATGGCTGATCACTAACATCTTGGAATTGCAGCTCCCAGTGAAAGTGATGAGAAGGAGAGGAGGCCACAGTTTCGGACAAATTTTTGTCGCTCACAGACCAGAATATTCCCAGTTTAATAGCCCCACGTGTCGCCAGCACGACTCCTGTGGCCGGTGCAGTGATTTTGCTGGCACCTTGGTGTGGTAGCTTTTGGTGCAGAGTAAACGAGACTAATTCCTTTTCTGACTGATGTTTGAAGCTCCAGGAAGGCAGAGTCGCCTATTACGAACTCAAGAAGGAAGCCAGACTGGATATTCTCAGGAAGAAAAGCACCATAAGTCTTAATGCTACTGTTTTGGCTGGCGCAGTTGATTGCTCAAATTTTGGCCCTGAGAATTAACAACTTGGACGTCCACTCAGAGACCTAATTTGAAAGTTGGTAATTACAAAGACGACAGGTAGATAAATTTACAATGATCGTAAAAAACCAGCATAAAAAGGCTGAGAATACTCAAAATCAGAATGCCTCTCCCTCTAAAGAGGATCAGAGTTCCTCAACAAGGGAACAAGGCTTGATAAAGAATGAGTGCATTTCATTAACAAAATCAGGCTTCAGAAGGTGGATGATAAGAAACTGCTGTGAGTTAAAAGAACACGTTTTAGCCCAATGTAAAGAAACTAAGAACTTTGAAAAAAGGTTTGACGAAATCCTAATTCGAATAGACAATTTAGAGAGGAATATAAGTTAATTAACGGAAATGAAGAATACAATATGGGAACTCCGAGAAGTATGTACAGGTTTAAACACTCGAATTGATCAAGCAGAAGAAAGGATATCAGAGGTCGAAGACCAATTTAATGAAATAAAATGAGAAGACAAGAATAGAGAAAAAATATAAAAAGGAATGAGCAAAGTCTCCAAGAAATATGAAACTATGTGAAAAAAACTAATTTACGTTTGATAGGTGTACCTAAATGCGACGGAGAGAATGAATCCAAGCTGCAAAATAGTCTTCAGAATATTATTCAGGAAAACTTTTCCAACCTAGCAAAGCAGGACAATATTCAACCCCAGGTAATACAGAGAATACCACAAAGATATTACTCAAGAAGAGCAACCCCAAGGCACATAATTTTTAGATTCACCAGGGTTGAAATAAAGGACAAAATACTAAGTGCAGCCAGAGAGAAAGGTCAGGTTACCCACAAAGGCAAACTTATCAGACTTACAGCAGATCTCTCAGCAGAAACCCTACAAGCTAGAAGAACGTGGGGGCCAATATTCAACATTCTTAAAGAACAGAACTTTCAGCCCAGAATTTTATATCCAGCCAAACTAAGCTTCACAACAGAAGGAAAAATAAAATCTTTTATGAACATGCAAGTACTCAGAGATTTTATTATCACCAGGCCTGCTTTACAAGAGCTTTTGAAAGAAGCATTACACATAGAAAGAAACAACCAGTATCAGCCTTTCTAAAAATATACCAAAACGTAAAGAGCATCAACATAAAAAAGAATTTACATCAACGAATAGATAAAAGAGCCAACTAACATCAAATGGCAGTAATCCTAAATTTAAATCGACTAAATCCCCTAATCAAAAGATACAGCCAAAACCCAACGGTATGCTACATCCAGACCCATTTCACATGCAAGGATACACAAAGACTCAAAACAAAGGGATGGAGAAGGATTTATTAACCAAATGGAAAGCAAAAATAAATAAACAAATAAAAAGCAGGAGTTGCAATTCTTGCATCTGATAAAATAGGTTTTAAAGCAACAAAGATATAGTGGTAAAAGGATCAATGCAACAATAAAAGCTAACGATCCTAACACCGAGACACATAAGACCTATAAAGAGACTTAGACTCAACGAGATAGAAAATTAATAAGGATATCCAGGACTTGAACTCAGATCCAGAACAAGTAAACTTAAATATTTATAGAGCTCTACACTTTATATATACAAAATATACATTCTTGTCAATACCACAACACACCTACTCACAGGTTAAAATAAAATATTGATCGGCCATTATTAATACCCATTTTTAGAATCAAGCAACACTTCCATTCTCTCTCCCTCTTTTTATTCCTCTTTGTTCCTATCCTCCACTCCATTTTTTTCTTTCCTTAGCAAAAATAACAATGCCAGGCAAGTCAAGGAAAGGCAGGGCAATTCCCAGCAAAGCAAGGCAAGGTAGGGCAATTTCAGACAACACAAGGAAAGGCAAGATAATTCTAGGCAATGCAATTCCAGGCAAGGCAATTCCAGTCAGGGCAATTCCAGTCTAGGCAAGAAAAGGCAATGAAAGAAAATTCCCAGCAAGGCAAGGGAATTCAAGGCAATACAAAACAAGGAAAGGCAGTCCAATTCCAGGCAAGGCAATTCGAGATAAGGCAAAGCAAGGCAAATCAGGGCAATTCTAGGCAAGGCAATTCGAGGCAACACAAGGCAAAAAAAATCCAATCAAGGCAATTCGAGACAAGGCAAGGCAAGGCAAAAAAAAAAAAAAATTCCAGGCAAGGCGATTTCAGGCAAGCCAAGGCAAAACAATTCCAGGCAAGGCAATTGCCAGAAAGGCAATTCCAGGCAAAACAAGGCAAAAAAAGGCAGGGAAATGTATTTCCAGACAGCACAATTTCAGCTAAGACAAGGCAAGACAATTCCAGGCAAGACAATTCCAGTCAAGGCATGTCAAGGCAATGCAATGCAAGGTAATTCAAGGCAAGGCAATTTGAAGCAAGGCAATTCCAGTCAAGGCAAGGCAAGAAAAGGCAATTTTATGCAAGGCTATTCCAGGAAAGGCAAGGGAGGACAACTATAGGCAAGGAAAAGCAAGGCAATGCAAGGCAATTCCAAACAAGGTAATTTAAGGTAACTTAAGGCAAAATAATTCCAGGCAAGTCAATTCTAGGTAAGGCAAAACAAGACAAAGCAAGGCAATTCCAGGCAAGAAAATTCCTGTCAAAACAAGTCAATACAAGTCAATTCCAGGCAAGTAAATTCCAGGCTATTCTAGGCAAGAAAATTGTAGGCAACGCTAGGCAAGGCAAGACAATTCCAGGCAAGTCAAGGCAAAGCAGGGCAATTGCAGGCAGGGGAGTTTCTGGAAAGGCAAGGCAACACAGGGCAATTCCAGATAATGCAAGGCAATATAAGACAATTGTAGGCAAGGCAATTCCAGGCAAGGCAAGGCAAGGCAAAGCAAGGCAATGCCAGACAGGGATATTCCAGAATAGGCAAAAAATTGCAATGCAAGAAAATTCTCAGTGAAACAATAAAATTTCAAGCAAGGGAATTCAAGGCAAGGCAAAACAAGACATGGCAGGCCAATTCCAGGCAAGGCAATTTGGGGTAAGGAAAGGCAAGGCAAAGCAGGGCAATTCCAGGCAAGGCAAGACAAGACAAAGCAATGCAATTCCAGACGAGGATATTCCCGGCAAGGCAAGGAAAGGCAATTCTAGGCAAGGCAATTCCATGCAAGGCAAGGTAAGGCAAGGGAAGGCAATTCCAGGCAAAGAAAGGAAATGCAAGGCATGGTAATTGCTGGCAATGCAAGGCAAGGCAATTCTAGGCAAGGAAATTGCTGGAAGGGCAATTCCAGGCAAGGTAAGGCAAGACAAGGCAGGGAAAGGTATTTCCAGGCACTGCAATTTCAGCTAAGACAAGGCAAGACAACTCCAGGCAAGGCAATTACAGTCAGGGCAAGGCAAGGCAATGCAAGCCAAGGCAATTCTAGGCAAGGCAATTCCAGGTGAGGAAAGGCAAAGCAAAGCAATTCAAAGCAAAACAATTTCAGTCAAGACAAGACAAGACAAGGCAATTCCACGCAAGGCTATGCCAGGGAAGGCAATCCAGGGCAATTCAAAAGAAGAAAAAGAAAGGCCAGGAAAGGACATGCAATGCAAGGCAATTCCAAACAAGGAAATTACAAGCAAGGCAAGGCAATGCAAGGCAAGGCAAGGCAAGGGAATGAAGTGCAATTCTAGACAAGGCTAACCCTACAAGGCAAGGCAAGGCAATGTAAGGCAATTCTAAGCAAAGTTCTTTTAGGCAAGGCAAGGCTATGCAAGGGAATTTCAGGACAGTCAATTTTAGGTATGGCAAGTCAAGGCAAGAGAAAAAAGAGGCAATTCCAGGAAAGGGAATTCCAGGCAAAGCAAGGCAATGCAATTCCAGGAAAGACAATTCCAGACAAGACAATTCCATGCATAAAAAGGCAAGGCAATGCAAGGCAAATGCAGGAATGTCAATTTCAGGCAAGGAAAGGCAAGACAAATACAGGTAAGGCAAGGCAAGGCAATTCCAGCCAAGAAAATTGCAGGAAAATAAATTTCAGGCAAAGCGATTTCACGCAAGGCAAGGCAAGGCGATTCCAGGCAAGGCAAGGCAATTCCAGACAAAACAATTCCAGGCAAGGCAAGAAAAGGCAATTCCATTCAAGGCAATCTCCGGCAAAACAAGGTAAGGCAAGTCAATGCAATTCTAGGCAAGGCAATTCAAGGCAAGGCAATTCCTGGCAATGCAAGGTATGTAAATTCCAGGCAAGGCAATTGCCAGAAAGGCAATTCCAGGCAAGACAAGGCAAGAGAAGGTAGGGAAAGGTATTTTCAGGGAACTCAATTTCAGCTAAGGCAAGGAAAGAAAATTTCAGGCAAGGCAATTCCAGAAAAGGCAAGGCAAGGCAACACAAGGCAATTCCAGTCAAGGCAAGGCAAGGCAAGGCAAGGCAATTCCATGCACAGCTATTTTAGGTAATGCAAGCTAGGGCAATTCCAGGCAAGGAAAAGCAAGGCAATGCAAGGCAATGAAAGGCAATTCATGGCAAAGCAATTTCAGGTAAGGAAAAACAGAATAATTCCAAGCAAGGTAATTCCAGGCAAGGCAATTCTAGACAAGGCAGGGCAAGGCAATGCAAGGCAATTCGTGGCAAGAAAATTGCTGGCAAAGCAAGTCAATGCAAGGCAGTTCTAGGCAAGTAAACCCCAAGCAAAACTAGGCAAGAAAATTGCACGCAAGGCATATCCAGCCAAGGCAAAGGAAGGCAAGGCAATTTCAGGCAAGGCAAGTCAAGGCAGCGTAATTGTAGACAGTGCAATTTCCAGCAAGGCAAGGCAAGGCAAGAGAGGGCAATTCCAGGCAGAACAATTCCAGACAAGGCAAGGCAAGGCAAGACAATTCTAGTCAAGACGATTCCAGGCAAGGCAAGGCAAGCCAAAGCAAGGCAATTCCAGACTGGGCAATTCCATGCTAGGCAAGAAAAAACAATGCAAGAAAATTTCCAGCAAAGCAAAAAAATTTGAGGCAAGAGAATTCAAGGCAAGGCAAAACATGGCAAGGTAGGCCAATTCCAGGCAAGGCAATTCGAGGCAAGACAAGGCAGAAAAATTCCAAGCAAGGCAATTCAAGGCAAGGCAAGGCAAAAAAAAGCAATTTTAGGAAGGTGATTTAACGCAAGTCAAGGCAAAACAATTCCAGACAAGGCAATTGCCAAAAAAACAATTCCACGCAAGGCAAGGCAAGGCAAGACAAGGCACTAAAAGGTATTTTCAGGAAGAGCAATTCCAGCTAAGGCAAGGCAAGACAATTCCAGGCAAGGCAATTCCAGTCAAGGCAAGGCGAGGTAACATAAGGCAAGGCAATTCTAGGCAAGGCAATTCCAGGAGAGGAAAGGCAAAGCAAGGCAATTCGAAGCAAGGTAAGTGCAGTCCCGGCAAGGCAAGACAAGGCAATTTCATGCAAGGCTATTACAGGAAAGGCAAGGCAGGAAAATTCCAGGCAAGAAAAAGCAAGGCAATGCAAGGGAATTCCAGGTCAATCAAGGCAAGACAAATCCAGGCTAGGTAATTCCAGGAAAGGCAATTCTAGGAGAGGCAAGGCAAGGCAAGGCAAAACAATTTCAGGCAAAAACAATTCTGGCAAGGCAACTCAATGCAAGGCAATTTCAGGCAAGAAAATTCCAGGCATAGCTAGGCAAGAAAACTTCAGGCAAGGTAAATCCAGGCAATTCAAGGCAAGCAGGGCAAGGCAGGGCAATTTCAGGCAAGGCAAGGCAAGGCAGGGCAATTCCAGAAAACGGAAGGCAAGGCAAGATAATTCTAGTCAAGGCTATTCCAGGCAAGGCAAGGCAAGCCAAAGAAAGGCCATTCCAGACAGGGCAATTCCAGGCTAGGCAAAGAAAGGCAATGCAAGAAAATTTTCAGCAAGGCAAAAAAATTCCAGACAAGGGAACTCAAGGCAAGGCAAAACAAGATATGGCAGGCCAATTCCAGGCGAAGCAATTCGAGGTAAGGCAAGGCACGTCAAAGCAGGGTAATTCCAGGCAAGGTGATTTCAAGCAAGGCAAGACAAGACAAGGCAAGGCAAGGCAAGGCAATTCCAGGCAAGGTAAGACAAGATAAGGCAAGGTAATTCCAGACAAAAAAATTTCAGGCAAGGCAAGGAAAGGCAATTCCAGGCAAGGCAAATTCCAGGTAAGGCAAGGCAAGGCAATTCCAGAGGAGGCAACTTTAGACAAGGCAAGGAAACGCAATTTCAGGAAAGAAAATTCCAGGCAAGACAAGACAGCGTAGAGCATGGCAATTTCAATCAAGGTAAGGCTAGACAAGGCAAGGCTATTCCAGGCAAGGCAATTCAAGTCAATGCAAGGCAAGGCAAGACAAGGCAAAAAAATTTTAGTTACAAAATTTCCAGGCAAGGCAAGGACAGGAAAGGCAAGGACATTCCAGGTAGGGCAATTTCAGGCAAGGCAAGTAAATGCAATGCGAGGCGATCTCAAGCAATGAAATTTCATGCAAGGCATGGCAAGGCAAGGAAATGCAAGTCAAATCAAGGCAAGGCAGGTCAATTCTAAGAAAGGCAATTTCAGGCAAGTCAGGGCAAGGGTATGTAGGGAAGTCCAGGAACAGCTCTTTTAGGCAGGACAAGGCAATGCAAGGCAATTTCAGAAAAATCAACTTTAGGCACAGCAACGCAAGGTAAGGCAAGATAATTCCAAAAAAGCCAAAACAAGGCAGGGCAATTTTAGGCAGAACAATTTCTGGCAAGGCAAGGTAAGGCAAGGCAATTCTAGGCAAGGCAATTCCAGGCAAGCCAAAGCAAGCCAAGGTAAGGCAATTCCAGACAGGGAAATTCCAGGCTAGGCAAGGCAAAGCAATGTAAGAAAAATTCCAACAGGGCACGGAAATTTCAAGCAAGACAATTTCAGGCAAGGCAATGCAAGGCAATTACAGAAAACGTATTTCCAGGCAAGGCAAAGTAAGGCAATTCGAGGCAAGGTTAGGCAATTCAGTGCAATTCTAGGAAAAGCAATTACAGGCAAGGCAACGTAAGGGAAAGAAATTCCAGGCAAGGAAATTTTTGTCAATTGAAGGAAAGGCAACTTCAGGCAAGGCAATTGCCAGAAAGGCAATTCCAGGCAAGGCAAAGCAAGACAACGCAGGGAAAAACCATGCAGGCAAGGTAACTCCAGCTAAGGCAAGGCAAGGCGATTCCAGCTAAGGAAGGGCAAGGCAATTCCAGGCAAGGCAAATCCAGTCAAGGCAAGGCCAGAAAACGCAAGGAAAGGCAATTCATGGCAGGAATATTTCAGTTGAGTAAAGGCAAGGGAAGGCAATTCGAAACAAGGCAACTCCAGTCAAATCAAGGCAACACAAGGCAATTTCAGGCAATTCGATTCTAAGGAAGGCAAGGTAGGGCAATTCCAGGCAAGGAAAAGCAAGGCAAGGAAATGCAATGCAATGCAAGACAATTCCAAGCAAAAAAATTCCAGGTAATGCAAGGCAAGGCAATTCCAGAAAAGGCAGTCCTAGGCTAGGCAAGGGAATACAAGGGAAGTCAAGGCAAGGCAAAAACAGGCAATTCAATTCAAGCAATTTCAGGCAAGTCAAGGCAAGGCAATTCCAGGCTAGGCAATTCCAGACAAGGCTAGGCAAGGCAACCCAAGCAAGCCAAGGATATTCCAAAAAAGACACTTTCAGGCAAGGCAATCCCACGCAAGTAAAGGCAAGGCAATGCAAAGAAATTGCAGGAACGTCAATTCCAGAGAAGGGAAGGCAAGACAAACCCAGGCAAGGCAAGGCAAGGCAATTCCAGGCAAGACAATTGTAGGAAAGGCAATTCCAGGCAAGGCAATTTCAGGCAATGCAAGGCAAGGCAATTCCAGGCAAGGCAAGGCAAGACAAGGCAAGGCAATTCCAGACTATGTAATTCCAGGCGAGGCAAGAAAAAGCAATTCGAGGCAAGGCCATTCCAGGGAAGGCAACGTAAAGCAAAGCAATGCAGTTCTAGTCAAGACAATTTCAGGCAAGCCAAGGCAGTGTAAGGCAAGGTAATTTCAGTC
Source organism: Callithrix jacchus (assembly GCF_049354715.1). NCBI lineage: Eukaryota > Metazoa > Chordata > Mammalia > Primates > Cebidae > Callithrix > Callithrix jacchus. Next base: position 30,673,580 of record NC_133507.1, read on the forward strand.
AAGGCAAGATAAGGCAACGCAAGGCAAAGCAATTCTAGGAAAGGCAATTCCAGGCAAAAAAAATAATGGCAAGGTAATTCAAAACAAGGCAACTCCAGTCAAGGCAAGACAGCACAAGGCAATTCCATGCAAGGCTATTCCAGGGAAGACAAGGCAGGGCAATTCCAGGCAAGGGAAAGCAAGGCAAGGCAATGCAATGCAATGCAAGGAAATTCCAGTCAAGGAAGGCAAGGCAATTTCAGAAAATGCAGTCCTAGGCTAGGCAAGGCAATGCAAAAGAAGGCAGTGCAATTCTAGGCAAGGCAATATCCGACAAGGCAGAGCAAAGCAATGTAGGGCAATTTTAGGCAAGGCTCTTTTATACAAGGCAAGGCAATTCAAGGCAATTCCAGAAAAGTCAATTTTAGGCATGGCAAGGCATGGCAGGGCAAGGAGAGTCAATTCCATGCAAGGCAATTCCAGGCAGGGCAAGGCAAGGCAATTTCAGGCTCAGCAATTTCAGGCAACGTAAGGCAACAAAAGGCAAGGCAAGGCAAGGAAATTTCACGCAAGACAATTCCTAGCAAAACAATACCAGGCAAGACAATCCTATGCATGGAAAGGCAGGTCAATGCAAGGCAATTGTGGGAAAGTGAATTCCAGGTAAGGAAAGGCAAGGCAATTTCAGGCAAGGTAATTCTAGGTTAGATAAGGCAAGGCAAGAGAAGTCAGTGTAATTCTAGGAAAGACAATTCCAGGCAAGCAGGGAAAGGAAATGAGGGAAAATTTTAGGCAAGGCTCTTTTAGGCAAGAGAAGACAATGCAAGGCAATTTCAGGAAAGTCAATTTTAGGCACAGCAAGGCAACGCAAGGCAAGGCAAGGCAAAAGAGACAATTACATTCAAGGCAATTCCAGGCTAGGAAATTTTAGGCAAGGGAAGGCAAGGCAACCCAAGGATAGGCAAGGCTATTTCAGGCAAGACAATTCCAGGCAAGCAAATCCCATGCAAGAAAAGGCAAGGCATTGCAAAGAAATTGCGAGAACATCAATTCCAGGGAAGGAAATGTAAGACAAATCCTGGCTAGGCAAGGCAAGGCAATTCCGTGCAAAACAACTGAAGGAGAGGCAATTCCAGGCAAGGAGATTTCAGGCATTGCAAGGCAAGGCAATTCCAAGCAAGGTAAGGCAAGACAAGGCAAGGCAAGGCAATTCCAGACAACGTAATTCCAGCTGAGGCAAGGAAAGGCAATTCAAGGCAAGGCAATCCCAGGGAAGGCAAGGTAAGACAAGGCAACACAATTCTAGGCAAGACAATTTCAGGCAAGTCAAGGCAGTGTAAGGCAAGGCAATTCCAGTCAAGGCAAGTTAAGGCAATGCAAGGCAAAGCAATTCTAGGCAAGGCAATTTCAGGTGAGGAAAGGTAAGTCAAGGCAATTCTAAACAAAACAACTCCAGTCAAGGCAAGACAACACAAGGCAATTCCAGGCAAGGCTATTACATGGAAGGCAAGTCAGGGCAATTTCAGGCAAGAAAAAGCAAGGCAAGGCAGGGCAATTCCAGGCAAGAAAAAGCAAGGCAAGGCAAGGCAATGCAATGCAAGGCAATTCCAAGCAAGGAAATTACAGGCAAGGCAAGGCAAGGCAATTAAAGACAAGGCTGTCCTAGGCTAGGCAAGGCAATGCAAGAAAAGGCAGTGCAATTCCAGGCAAGGCAGGGCAAGGCAATGTAGGAAAATTCCAAACAAGGCTCTTTTAGGCAAGGCAAAGCAACCGAAGGCAACTTCAGGAAAGTCAATTTTAGGCATGGCAAGGCAAGGAAAGTCAAGGAGAGTCAATGCAGGCAAGAAAATTTCAGACAAAACAAGGCAAAACAATATCAGGCTAGGCAAATCCAGGCAACCCAAGGCAACGAAAGGCAAGACAAGGCAAGGAAATTCCAAGAAAACATTTCCTGGAAAGACAATTTCAGGCAAGGAAATCCCATGCAAGGAAAGGCAAGACAATGCAAGGCAATTCTGGAAAAGCCAATTTCAGAAAAGGAATGACAATGCAATTTCAGGCAAGGCAAACAAGGGCAGTGCAATTCCAGGCAGGGAAATTTCAGGCAAGGTAATGCAAGGCAGGTCAGTTCCAGGCAACACAAGGCAAGGCAATTATAGGCAAGGAAATTCCAGGCAAGGCAATAAAAGCCAAGGCAAGGCAATTCCAAAAATGACAATATCAGATTAGACAAAGCAAGGTAATGCAAAACATTCCAGCAAGGCAAGGCAATACCAGGCAAGGAAAGGAAAGGCAAGGTAAAAAAAGTCAAGACAATAAATGGCAATGCAATTCCAGGCAAGGCAATTTAATGCAAGGCAATTCTACACAAGGCAAGGCTAAGAATAACAAGGCAAGACAGGACAAGGCAAGAAACGGGAGTTCCAGGCAAAAGAAGGCAAGGCAAGGCAAATTCAGACAAGGCAATTCCAGGCAAGGCAATTCCACGTATTGTAAGGCAAAGCAATTCCAGGAAAGTCAAATCCAGACAAGGCAACTTTAGGCAAAACCAGGCAAGGAAATTCCAAACTAGGCAATTCCAGGGAAGGCAAAGCAAGGCAAGGCAAGGCAAGGCAATAAAATTTCAGGAGAGACAATTCCAGGCAAGGCAAGGATATTCAAGGCAATTGCAGGCAAGGCAAGGCAAGACACGGCAAGGCAAGACAAGGCAATTCCTGGCAAGAAAATTTCTGGCAAGGCAAGTCAAAGCAAGGCAATTCCAGGCAAGTAAATTCCAGGCAAGGCTAGGCAAGGAAATTGCAGGGAAGGCAAATCCAGGCAAGGCAAGGCAAGGCAAGGCAATTCCAGGCAAGGCTAGGCAATTTCAGGCAAAGCAGGGAAGGCAAGGCAGGGCAATTGTAGGCAGGAAAATTTCAGACAATGCAAAGCAAGGGGAGAGAACTCTAGGCAAGGCAATTCCAGGCAAGGAAACGCAAAACAAAGCAAGGCAATTCCAGACAGGGCAATTACAGGCTAGGCAAGGAAAGACAAGGCAAGAAAATTTCAAGCAAGGCAAAAAAATTCCAGACAACGGAACTCAAGGCAAGGTAAAACAAGGAAAGGCAGGCCAATTCCAGGCATGACTATGCAAGGAAAGCTAGGCAGGAACATTCCAAGCAAGGCAATTTGAGGCAAGGCAAGGCAAATAAGGGCAATTAAAGGCAAGGCGATTTCAGGCAAGGCAAGGCAAGGCAATTCCAGGCAAAACAAAACAAGACAAGGCAAGGCAATTCCAGACAGGAAAATTCCAGGCACGGCAAGGAAAGGCACTTCCAAGCAAGGCAATTCCAGGCAAGACAAGGTAAGGCAAACAATGCAATTCTAGGCAAGGCATTTTCAGGTGAGGCAATGCAATGAAAGGCAAGACAATTTCAGGGAAGGAAATTTTTGGCAATTCCAGGCAAAGCAATTCCAAACAAGGCAATTTCAGGTAAGGCAATTCCAGGCAAGGGAAGGCAAGACAAGGCAGGGAAAAATATTTACAGAAAATGCAATTCCAGCGAATGCAAGGCAAGACAATTCCATACAAGGCAATTCCAAACAAGGCAAGTCAAGGCAACGCAAGGCAAGGCAATTCTAGGCAAGATAATTACAGGCAAAAAAGGCAAGGCAAGGCAATTCGAAAGAAGACAATTCCAGTCGAGGCAAGGCAAGACAAAGCAATTCCACGCAAGTCTATTCCAGGGAAGAAAAGGCAGGGCAATTCCAGGCAAGAAAATGCCAGGCAATGAAAGGCAATTCCAGGAAAGGCAATTCCAGGGAAGGCAAGGAAAGAAAACTCCAGGCAAGGCAATTCCAGGAACGGCAATTATAGACAAGGGAAGGCAAGGCAAGTCAAGTCAAGGCAAGACCAGGAAATGCCATGCAAGGCAATTCAAGACAAGGCATGACAAAAAAAAGCAGGGCAAGGCAATGCAATTGCAGGAAAGGCAATTTCAGGAAAGGCAAGGCAAGGCAAAACAAGGCAGAAAAAGGGTATTCCAGGAAAGGCAATTTTAGGTAAGGCAAGGCAAAACAATTCCAGAAAAGGCAACTCCAGGAAATGCAAGGCAAGTCAATTCCAGACTAGGCAATCCCCAGGAAGGCAATTCCAGGAAAATTATGATAAGAGGAGGCAGGGAAAGGCAATCCCAGTTAAGGCAATTCCAGGTAAGACAAGGCAAGGCAATTCCAGTCAAGACAATTCAAGACAAGGCAAGGGAAAGCAATTTCAGGCAAGGCAAATCCAGGCAAGGCAAGAAAACGCAGGGCAAGGCAATTTCAATCAAGGCAAGGCAAGACAAGGCTATTCCAGGGAAGGCAATTCCAGGCAATTCCAGGCAAAATAAAAAATTCCAGGTAAAATAATTCCACCTAAGGCAAGGCAAGGCAAGGCAAGGACATTTCAGGCAATTTCAGGTAAGGCAAGGCAATGCAGTGCAAGGCAATTTCAAGCAAGAAAATTCCTGGCAAGGCAAGGCAAGGCATGGCAGATCAATTCAAAGAAGGCAATACCAGGCAAGGCAGGGCAAGAATTTGTAGGGCAATTCCAGGCAAGAATCTTTTAGGCAAGTCAAGGCAAGGCAATTTCAGGAAAGTCCATTTTAGGCATGGCAAGGCAGGTCAAGGCAGGGAAAGGCAAGGCAATTCCAGGAAAAGCAAGGCAAAGCAGCGCAATTCCAGGCAGTCAAATTTCAGGGAAGGCAAGGCAAGGCAAGGCAAGGCAAGGCAAGGCAAGACAGGCCAATTCCAGACAAGGCAAGTCAAAACAAGGTAATTCTAGCAAAGGCAATTTCAGCAAGGCAAGGCAAGCCAAGGCAATGCAATTCCAGACAGGGCCATTCCAGGCTAGGCAAGGCAAGGAAATGCAAGAAAATTTCCAAAAAGGCATGAAATTTCCAAGTAAGACAATTTCAGGCAAGGCAAGGAAAGGCAATTCCAGATAAGGTATTTCCAGGCAAGGCAAGAAAATGCAATTCGAGGCAAGGCAATTCCAGTCAAGGCAAGGTAAGGCAATTCAATGCAATTCTAGGCAAAGCAATTTTAGGCAAGGAAAGGCAATGTAAGGCAAGGCAATTCCAGGCAAGACAATTTGTGGAAATGCAAGGCAGGGCAACTTCAGGCAAGATAATTGCTGGAAGGGCAATTCCAGGCAAGATAATTGCTGGAAGGGCAATTCCAGGCAAGACAAGGCAAGACAAGGCAGGAAAAGGCAATTTCAGGCAAGGGAATTCCAGCTAAGGCAAGGCAAGGCACTTCAAGTCGAGAAAAGGCAAGGCAATGCAAGGCCAGGCAATTCTAGACAAGGCAATTCTAGGCGAGGAAAGGCCATGCAAGGCAATGCAAAACAAGGCAACTCCAGTCAAGGCAAGGCAAGACGAGGGAATTTCAGGCAAGGGTATTCCAGGGAAGGCAAGGCAGGGAAATTCATGGCAGAGAAAATCAAGGCAAGGCAAGGCAATGCAAAGTAAGGCTATTCCAAGCATGGAAATTCCAGGCAAGGCAAGGTAAGGCAGTTCCAGGAAAGGCTATTCTAGGCTAGCCAAGGCAAGGCACGGGAAAGCAGCACAATTGTAGGCAACGCAATTCCAGGCAAAACAAGGCAAGGCAATTTATGGCAATTCTAGTCAAGGCTCTTTTAGGCAAAGCAAGGCAACACAAGGCAATTTCAGGAAAGTGAATTTTAGGCAAGACAATGAAAGGCAAGGCAAGACAAGGCAAAAAGAGGCAATTCCATTCAAGGCAAGGCAATTCCATTCAAGGCAAGGCAATTCCAGGCTAGGCAATTTTAGGCAAAGCAAGGCAAGTCAACCCAAGGCAAGCCAAGGCAATTTTAGGAAAAACAATTTCAGGCAAGGCAATCCCATGCAAAAAAGGCAAGGCAATGCAAGGCAATTGCAGGAACATCAATTCCAGGCAAGGAAAGGCAAGACAAATCCAGGCAAGGCAATTCTAGGCAAGACAAGGCAATTCTAGGCAAGGAAAAGCAAGGCAATGCAAGGCAATTTCATGCAAGGCAATTCTAAGTATGGCAAGGCAAGACAATTTCAGGCAAAACAATTTCAGGCAAGGAAATGCAAGACAAAACAAGGCAATTCCAGACAAGGCAATTCCAGGCAAGGCAAGGCAAGGCAAGGCAATGCAATTCTGGGCAAGACAATTGCAGGAAAGGCATTTCCAGGCAAGACAAGGCCAGACAATACAGAGAAAGGCAATTCCAGAAAAGGCAATTTTAGGTAAGGCAAGAAGAGGCAATTCCAGGGAAGGCAACTCCAGGAAATGTAAACCAGAGCAATTCCAGGAAAATCAAGGTAAGAGAAGACAGAGAAAGTCAATCCCAGCCAAAGCAATTCCAGAAAAGGCAACTCCAGACAAGGCAAGGCAAGGCAATTCAGTCAAGGCAAGACAATGCAGGGCAAGGCAATTCCAGTTAAGGCAAGGAAAGACAAGTCTATTCCAGGCAAGGCAATTTCAGAAAATGCAAGGCAAGGCAAGGTAAAAAAAATTCCAGGTAAGAAAATTCCTGTCAAGGCAAAAAAGGCAAGGCAATTCCAGGGAAGGCAACTCCAGGAAATGTAAAACAGGACAATTTCAGGCATGAAAATTGCCAGAAAGGCAATTCCAGGAAAATTAAGGTAAGAGAAGGCAAAGAAAGGCAATCCCAGGCAAGGCAAGACAACTCAGGGCAAGGTAATTTCAATCAAGGCAAGGCAAGGCAAGTCTATTCCATGCAAGGCAATTCCAGGAAATGCAAGGCAAGGCAAAGAAAGGCAGGGCAAGGGAAGAATATTCTAGGCAAGGCAATTTCAGACAAGGCAAGGCAATGCAATGCAAGGCAATTCCAGGCAAGGCAAGGCAAGACAAAACAAGGCAAGGCAAAGCAAGGCAGGGAAAACCAGGCAAGGCAAATCTAGGCTAGACAAGGCAAAGCAAGTGAAGGCAGTGCAATTCTAGGCAAGGCAATTTCATGCGATACAGAGCAGGGCAATGTAGGGCAATTCTAGGCAAGGCTCTATTAGGCAAGGCAAGGCAACGCAAGGCAATTTTAGGAAAGAAAATTTTAGGCATGGCCAGGCAACGGAAGGGAAGGCAAGCCAAGGCAAAAAGAGGCAATTTCAGGCAAGGAAAGGCGAGGCAATACCAGGGTAAGCAATACCAGGCAAGGCAAGGCAAGGCAGCCCAAGGCATGGAAAGGCAATCCCAGACAAGACGATTCCAGGCAAGGCAATCCCATGAATAAAAGGCAATGCAATGCAAGTCAACTGTGGGAAAGCTAATTCCAGGCAAGGAAAGGCAAGACAAATCCAGGTAAGGAAAGGCAAAATAATTCCAGGCAAGGCAATTGCAGGATAGATAATTCCAGGCAAGGGGATTTCAGGCAAAACAATGCAGGGCAATTCCAGGCAAGGCCAGGCAAGACAAGGCAAGGAAATTCCAGCAAAGTAATTCCAGGCAAGGCAAACAAAGGCAATTCGAGGCAAGACAAGTCCAGGGAAGGCAAGGTAAGGGAAGGGAAGGCAATGCAATTCTAGGCAAGGCAATTCCAGGCAAGACAAGGCAATGTAAGGCAAAGCAATTCCAGTCAAGGCAAGAAAAGGCAACACATAGCAAGGCAATTCCAGGCAAGGAACGGCAAGGCAAGGCAATTCGAAACAAGGCAACTCTAGTCAAGGCAAGACAAGACAAGGCAATTCCAGAGCAGGCAAGTCAGGGCAATTTTAGGCAAGAAAAAGCAAGGCAAGGCAAGGCAATGCAAGGCAATTCCAAGCAAGAAAATTCCAGGCAAAGCAAGGAAAGGCAATTCCAGCAAGGCAATTCTAGGCTAGGCAAGGCAAGGCAAGGAAGGGCAGCGAAATTCTAGGCAAGCCAATTCAAAGCAAGGCAAGACAAGGCAATATAGGGCAATTCTAGTCAAGGATCTTTTAGGCAATGCAAGGCAATGCAGGGCAATTTTAGGAAAGTCAATTTTAGGCATGGCACTGCAAGGCAAGCCAAGGCAAGGAGAGTGAATTCCAGTAAAGGCAATTCCGGGCAAAGCAAGGCCAGCCAATGCAAGGCAATTTCAGGCTAGGCAATTTAGGCAACACAAGGAAATGAAAGGCAAGCTAAAGCAATTCCAGGCAAGACAATTCCAGGAAACACAATTTCAGGCAAGGCAAGGCAAGGTAATTTCAGGCAAGGCAAGGAAAGGTAAGGCAGTGCAATTCCAGGCAGGGAAATTTCAGGCAAGGTAATGCAAAACAGTTTAGTTCCAGAAAAGACAAGGCAAGGCAATTATAGACAAGGCAATTCCAGGGAAGGCAAGGCAATTTCAGGCAAGGCAAGGAAAGCCAAGGCAAAACAACTCCAAGCAGCGCAATTTCAGGCTAGACAAAGCAAGGTAATGCTTAAAAGTTCAGGCAAAACAAGGCAATACCAGGCAAGGCAAGGAAAGGCAAGACAAAGAAAGTCATGGCAAGGAAATGCAAGGCAATTCCAGGCAAGGCAATTCAAGAAAAGGAAAGGCAAGGCAAAGCAAGACGAGGCAAGACAACGTTAATGTAGGCAAGGCAGTATCAGACCAGGCAAGGAAAGGTAGGGCAAGGCAATTACAGGCTTGGCAATTGCAGAAAAGTTGATTCCAGGCAAGGCAAGGCAAGACAAGGCAATTGCAGGCAAGGTAATTCCACGTAATGCAAGGCAAGGCAATTCCAGGAAAGGAAAATCCAGGCAAGGCAAGGCAAGGCAAGGCAACACTATGTAATTTTAGGTAAGACAACTCCTGGCAAGACGAGGCAAGGCAAGGCAAGGCAGGCAAGGCAAGGCAAGGCAAGCAAGGCAATTCCAGGAAAGGCAATAACAGGCAAGGCCAAATAAGTCAAGGCAATTTAATGCAAAACAAGACAAGGCAAGCCAAGGCAATTCCAGGCAAGAAGATTTTTGGCAAGGCAAGTCAGTGCAGGCAATTCCAGGCAAGAAAATTCCAGGCAAGGCTAGGCAATAAAATTGCAGGCACAGTAAATGCAGGCAAGGCAAGAAAAAGCAAGACAGTTCCAGGCAATGCAGGGCAATTGCTGGCAGGGCAATTCCAGGCAAGGCAAGGCAAGGCAGCGCCATTCCGTGCAAAGGAATTCCAAAAAACGCAAGGCAAGGCAAGACAATTCTAGGCAAAGCAATTCCAGGAAAGGCAAGGCAAGCCAAAGAAAGGCCATGCCAGACAGGACAATTCCAGGCTAGGCAAGAAAAGTCAATGCAAGAAAATTCCCAGCAAGGCAAAAGAACTCCAGACAAGAAAACTCAAGGCCAGACAAAACAAGGCAAGGCAGGCCAATTCCAGGCAAGGCAATTCGAGGTAAGAAAAGGCAAGGGAAAGCAGGGCAATCCGAGGCAAGGCAATTCGAGGCAAGGCAAAACAGGGAAATTCGAAGCAAGGCAATTTGAGGCAAGGCAAGGCAAGGTAAAAAAAGGGCAATTTCAGGCAATGTGATTTCAGGCAAGGCAAGGCAAGGCAATTGCAGGCAAGGCTAGACAAGTCAAGGCAAGACAATTCCAGACAAGGATATTCCAGGCAAGGCAAAGAAAGGCAATGCAAGGTCAGACGATTCTAAGTAATTCAATTCCAGGAGAGAAAAGGCAAGGCAAGGCAAGGCAATACAAAAAATTTCCATGCAAGGCTATTACAGGGAAGGCAAATCAGGGAAATTCCAGGCAAAGAAAAGCAAGGCAATGCAAGGCAATTCCAGGCAATGCAATTCCAGGGAATGCAAGGCAAGACAATTCCAGGGAAGGAAATTCCATACAAGGCAATTCTAGGCAAGGCAAGGCAAGACAAGGCAAAGCAAGACAAGGCAATGCCAGGCAAGAAAATTTCAGTCAAGGCAAGGCAGGGCAGGGCAATTCTGAGCTATTTAATTTCAGGCAAGGAAGAGCAGGGGTATGTGGGGCAATTTCAGGCAAGGCTGTTTTAGGCAAGGCAAGGCAATTCAATTCCAGGAGAAGAAAGTCAAGGCAGAACTATTCCAGGCAGGGCAATTTCAGGCAAGGCACGACAGCACAATTCCAGGCAGGTCAATCCCAGACAAGGCAAGGCAAGACAAGGCAATTCTAGGCAGGGCAATTCCAGGAAAGGCAAGGCGAGACAAGGCAAGCCAATTCCAGACAAAATAATTCCAGCCAAGGCAAGAAAAGGCAATTCTAGGCAAGGCAATTCCAGGTGAGGAAAGCCAAAATAAGACAATTCGAAACAAGGCAACTCTAGTCAAGGTAAGGCAAGACAAGGCAATACCACGCAAGGCTATTCTAGGGAAGAAAAGGCAGGGCAATTCCAGTCACGGGAAAGCAAGGCAAGGCAAGGCAAGGCAAGGCAATGAAATGCAAGGCAATTCCAAGCAAAAATTCTGAGACAAGGCAAGGCAAGGAAATTCTATGCTAGTCAAGGCAAGGCAAGGCAAGGCAAGGGAAAGGCAATTCCAGGAAAGGCAGTTTTAGGTATGAAAAGGCAAGGGAATTTCAGGGAAGTTATCTCCATGCAATGCAAGTCGCTGTAATTCCAGGCAAGGCAATTTCCAGGAAAATTAAGGCAAGAGAACGCAGGAAAAGGCAATTTCAGGCAAGGGAATTCCAGGGAAGGCAATTCCACACAAAGCAAGGCAAGGTAACTCAGGGCAAGGCAATTACAGGCAATGCAATGCAATGCAAGGCAAGGAAAAAAAATTCCAGGTAAGAAAATTTCAGGCAAGTCAAGGAAAGGCAAGGGAAGGACATTCCAGGCAAGGCAATTTCATGGCAAGGCAAGGCAATGCAATGAAAGGTAATTCCAAGCAATGAAATTCCAGGCAAGGCAAGGCAGGGCAATTCCAGGCAAGGCAGGGTAATTCCAGGCAAAACTCTTTTAGGCAAGGCAAAGCAATGCAAGGCAATTTCAGGAATGTCAATTTTAGGCACAGCAAGTCAAGGCACGGCAAGACAATTCAACAAAAGGCAAAACAAGGCATGAAAATTTCAAGCAAGGAAATTTCAAACAAGGCAAGCCAAGGCAATTCCAGACAAGATATTTTCAGGCAAGGCAGAAAAAGACAATTCGAGGCAAGGCACTTTTCGTCAAGGCAAGGTAAGGCAAGGCAATGCAATTCTAGGCAATGAAACTTTAGGCTAGGCAAGGCAAGGCATTTTAAGGTAAGAAAAAAACACGCAAGGTAATTTTTGGCAATTAAAGGCAGAGAAATTCCAGGAAAAGAAATTGCCAGAAAAGCAATTAGAGGCAAGGCCAGGGACGAAAAGGTATGGACAAACAATTACAGGCAAGGCAATTTCAGCTAAGACAAGGCAATGCAGTGTAAGGCAAGGCAATTCCAGTCAAGGCAATGTAAGGTAACGCAAGGCAAGGCAATTCTAGGCTAGGCAATGCCAGGCCAGGAAAGGCAAGGCAAGGCAATTTGAAACAAGGCAACTCCAGTCAAGGCAAGGCAAGACAAGGCAATTCCAGGCAAGGCTATTCCAGGGAGTCAAGGCACAGCAATTCCAGGCAAGAAAAAGCAAGGCAAGGTAAGGCAATGCAATGCAAGGCAATTTCAAGCTAGAAAATTCCAGGCAAGGCAAGGCAAGGCAATTCCAGGCAAGACAATTCTAGGCTAGGCAAGGCTAGGCAAGGCAAGGCAAGGGAATGCAGCACAATTCTATGCAAGGCAATTCCAGGCAAGGCAGGGGAAGGCAATGTAGGACAATTCTAGGCAAGGCTCTTTTAGGCAAGGCAAGGCAATGCAAGGCAATTTCAGAAAAGTCACTTTTAGGCATGGCAAGGCAAGACAAGGAAAAAAAAGAGGCAGTTCCAGGCAAGACGAGGCAAGGCAAGGCAAGGAAATTGCAGGCTAGGCAATACCAGGCAAGGCAAGGCAAGGCAATTCCAGGAAAGACAATCCCATGCAAGAAAAGGAAAGGCAATGTAAGGGAATAGCGGGAAAGTGAATTCCAGGCAAGGCAAATCCAGGTCAGGCAAGGCAAGGCTATTCCAGGCAAGGCAATTGCAGAAAAGGCAACTCCAGACAAGGCAATTTCAGGCAACGCAAGGCAAGGAAATTCCAGGAAAGGCAAGGCAAGGCAAGGCAATATAAAGCACGGCAAATCCAGACAAGGTAATTCCAGGCAAGGCAAGAAAAAGCAATTAGAGACAAGGCAATTTTAGGGAAGGCAAGGTAAGGCGACGCAATGCAATTCTAGGCAAAAAGCAATTCCAGGCAAGGCAAGGCAACTTCAGTCAAGGCAAGGTAAGGCAACGCAAGCCAATGCTATTCTAGGCAAGGAAATTCCAGGTGAGGAAAATCAAGAAAAGGCAACTCAAAAGAAGGCAACTCCAGTCAAGGCAAGGAAAGACAAGGCAATTCCACACAAGACTATTTCGGGGAAAGAAAGGCAGGGAAATTGCACGCAAGGAAAAGTAAAGCAAAGCAAGAAAATGAAATGCACAGAAATTCGAAGCAAGAAAATTTCAGGCAAAACAAGGCAAGGCAATTACAGGCAAGACCATTCTAGGCTAGGCAAGACAAGGCAAAAAGAAGCAGCGCAATCCTAGGCAAGGCAATTACAGGCAAGGCAGGGCAAGGCCATGTAAAGCAATTCCAGGCAAGGCTCTTTTAGGCAAGGCAAGGAAACGCAAGACAATTTCAGGAAAGTCAACTTTAGGCATAGCAAGGCAAGGCAAGGCAAGGCAAGGAGAGTCAATTCCAGGGAAGGCAATTCCAGGAAAGGAAAGGCAAGACAAGGCAAGGAATGGTATTTCCGGGCAAGGCAATTACAGCTAAGGCAAGGCAAAGCAATTCCAGGCAAGGCAATTCCAGTAAAGGCAAGGCAAGGCAATTCTAAACAAGGCAATTCCAGGCAAGGAAAGGCAAGGCAAGGCAAATTGAAGCAAGGCAATTCCAGCCAAGGCAAGGCAAGACAAGGCAATTCCACGCAAGGCTATTTCAGGGAAGGCAAGTCAGGGCAATTCCAGAAAAGGGAAAGCGAGGCAATGTAAGGCAATTCCAGGAAAGGCAATTCGAGGAAAGGTAAAGCAAGACAATTCCAGGCAAGGCATTTCCAGGCAAGGCAAGGCAAGACAAGACAATGCCAAGCAAGGCAAGGTAAGGGAAGTCAAGGCAATGCAATTTTAGGGAAGGCAATTGCAGAAAAGGCAATTTCAGACAAGGCAAGGGAAGACAAGGCAGAGAAGGGCAATTCCAGGCAAGGCAATTTTAGGTAAGGCACGGCAAGGCAATTCCAGTAAAGACAACTCCAGGCAGTGCAAGGCAGGGCAATTTTAGGAAAATTAAGGCAAGAGAAGTCAGAAAAAGGCCATCCCAGGCAAGGCAATTTCAGGTAAAACAAGACAAGGCAATTCCAGGGAAGGCAACTCCAGACAAGGCAAGGCAAGGCAAGGCAATTCCAGGCAAGGCAAGACAACACAGGGCAAGGCCATTTTAATCAAGCAAGGCAAGGCAAGGCAAGTCTATTCCAGGCAAGGAAATTCCAGGCAATGCAAGGCAGGGCAAGACAAAAAATTCCATGTGAGTAAATCCCAGACAAGGCCAGGACATTCCAGGCAAGGCAATTTTACACAAGACAATGCAATAAAATGCAAGGCAATTCCAAGCAATACAATTCCAGTCAAGGCAAGGCAAGGCAAAGAAAGGCAAGGCAAGACAAGGCAGGGCAATTCTAAGGAAGGCAATTTCAGAAAAGGCAATGCAAGTGTATGTAGGGAAATTCCAGGCAAGGCTCTTTTTGGCAACGCAAGGCAATTTCAGGAAAGTCAATTTTAGGCACGGCAAGGCAAGGCAAGACAAGGCGAGGGAATTTCATGAAAAGCAACGCAAGGCAGGGCAATTTCAGGCAGGGCAATTACAGGCAAGGCAAGGCAGTGCAATTACAAACAGGGAAATTTTAGGCAAGGTAATGCAAGGCAGGTCAGTTCCAGGCAAGACAAGGCAAGGCAATTATGGGAAAGGCAATTCTAGGCAAGGCAAAGCAAGCCAAGGCAAAACAATTTCAGGCAGGGCAATTCCAGACTAGGAAAAGCCAGACAATGCATAAAAATTGCAGGTAAGGCAGGGAAATACAAGGCAAGGCAAGAAAAGGCAAAGGACAGAAAGTCCAGGCAAGGAAAGGAAAGGCAATTCTAGGCAAAGCAAGGCAAGAAAAGGCAAGGCTAGGCAAGACAAGGAAAGACAAGGATAATCCAGGCAAGGCAGTTCCAGGCAAGGCAAAGCACAGCAAGGCAATTCGAGGCTAGACAATTGCAGGAAAGGTAATTCCAGGCAAGGAAAGGCAAGAGAAGGCAATTACACTTAAAAAAAGGCAGAGCAATTTCAGGCAAGGCAACTCCAGGCAAGTCAAGGCAAGGCAATTTCAGGCTAGGCAATTCCAGGCAAGGCAAGGCAAGGCAAGGAAAGACAATTCTAGGAAAGGCAATTAAAGGCAAGGCAAGGAAAGTCAATGCAATTTTCTAGGCAAGTCAAGACAAGGCAAGGCAAAGCAAGACAATTCCAGGCAAGAAAATTTCTGACAAGGTAATTCAATGCAAGGCAATTTCACGCAAGTAAATTCCAGGCAAAACTAGGCAAGGAAATTACAGGGAAGGCAAATCCAGGCAAGGCAAGAAAGGTAAAGGTATTTCCAGGCAAGGCAATTCCAGGCAAGGCAAGGCAATTTCAGGAAAGTCAATTTGAAGTAGTCTCTTGACTATTTCCCAGGGAGGTATTATTCACTGAGGCCCTCAACGAGTGACCATATGAAATAAACTCACTGAAGAATACACACCTGGAGAATAGTCAGAGTCCATACCATATGGCCATTCAATCAGAGCATTACTGAATGATGCACACCTGGGAAATAGACAGGATTCTATTTCTTATGACCACTGATTGAGAGCCTCATTCAACAATCCACACCCGGACATTAATCAGGAGGCTATGTCATATGAACACTCTTTCAGAGCCTTAGGGAATAATATACACCTAGAGAATGCTCAGGGGTCTATTACATAGGCCCTCTCATTCAAAGCCTCACTAAACAATGCACACCTGTTGGGTACTCAGGAGTCTATTTCATATGGCCACTCATTCAGCACCTCACTGAATGACACACACGTGGGGAATAGTCAGGATTCTATTTAATATGAACACCCATTATGAGCCTCACTAAATTATGTATGCCTTGGAATCCCGAGGAGTCTATTTTCTATCAACCCCCTTTCCGAGTCTAATGGAAAAATTAAAACATGCGGAATTTTAAGGAGTAAATTTTCTATGGCCCCTCCTTCAGAGCCTCATTGAAAAATGTACACCTGGAGAGAAATAAATTTGGAGTCTCTTTCATATGGCAATTCATTCAGAGCATCAGTAAAGAATGCACACCTGTGGAGTGGACAGGTGTCTATTTGCTTTGGTCACACATTCAGAACATCAGTGAAAAATACACACCTGTGGTATAGTCAGAAGTCTATTTCATAAGGCCCCTCATTCAGAGGCTGAGTGCATAATACACACCTGGGGAATAGTCAGGAATCTATTATATATTGCCACTTATTCAGAGCCTCAGTGAATAATGCACACCTGGGAAATAGTCAGGAGTCTATTTCATATGGACACTCTTTCAGAGCCTCCCTGAATAATACACACATTGGCGAGAGTCAGAAATTGGGTTCTTATGGCCATTCACTGAGAATAGCACAAAATAGTGCACACTTGGGAAATTGTCAGGAGTCCATTTCATATGGCAACTCATACAGAACCTCAGTGAATAAGACATACCTGGGGAATAGTCAGGAGTGTATTTCAATTAGGCACATACTAAGATGTTCAGTGAATTATACACAACTGGGGAAGGATCAGGAGTCAATTCCATCTGGCCTCTAACTCAGAGCTTCATTGAATAATGCACTCCTGTGGAATAGTCAGAAGCCTAATTGATATAGCTACTCATTCAGAGCCTCTCTGAATAATATGCAGCTCGTGGATATTTAGGTGTGTATTTCATATTACCACTGATTCAATGCCTTAGTAAATAATGCATACCATTCCTGGGGAGTACTCAGAAATTTATTTTATATAAACTCCCATTTCTTACCTCAGTGAATAATGCACACCAGGGGAATAGTCAGGATTCTATTTCTTATGGACACTCATTCAGAACTTCACTGAATAACGCACACATTTAAAATAGTGAGAATTCTGTTTCATATGGCCACTCATTTAGAGCCTCACTGAATGGTACACACCTGTGGAATAGCGAGGAGACTATTTTATATAGCCACTCATTCAGAGCCTCAGTGAATCATGCACGCCTGAGGAGTACTGAGGATTTTATTTCAAATGATCCTTCTTTCAAAGCCTCGGTGAATAATACACTCCTGGGGAATAGTGAAGGGTCTATTTCATAAGGCCACTCACTCAGAGCCTTAGTGAATCACACAGTTGGGAAATAGGATTATCTTTCATACGAGCAGTATTGAGAGCCAAACTGAATAATGCATACCTTGGAAATAGTGAGAAGTCCGATAGAAACATTGTTTCAGTGCCTCAGTGAATAATACACACCAGGGGAATACTGAGGGGTGTTTTTAATATTGCCCCTCATTCACAGCCTCTCGAAGTAGTGCAAGTTTGGGGAATTGTCAGGAGTTTATTTAGAATGGCCACTCATGCAGAGACTCAGTGAAAAATACACACCTAGGGAATAGTGAAGATTCTGTTTCCAATGGCCACACATTCAGAACCTCAGTGAATTATACACACCTGCGAAATAGTCAGGACTCTACTTCATATTGCTCCTCATTCAAAGCCTAAGTGAAGAATGAACACCTGTTAAGTCCTCAGGAATGTATGTCATATAGACACTCATTCAGCACCGCCCTGAATGATACACAGGTGGGGAATCGTCAGCATTCTATTTAATATGGATACCCATTTTGAGACTCACTGAATAACTTATACCTCCTCCGAGTCTCACTGAATAATACAGTAAGTCTCCTGTCTCACTGTATTATATAGTCCTTCCTTCCGAGTCTCACTGAATAATACACACGTGGGGAATTGTCAGGAGTCTATTTTGTATGGCCTGCATTCAGAGCCTCATTGAATAATGCATACCTGGAGAAAAATTTGGAGTCTCTTTCATATGGCCACTCATTTGGAACGCCAGTGAATACTGTATAAATGTGGAGTAGCCAGGTGTCTATTTCATTTGGCCATACATTGAGAACCTCAGCGAATCATACACACCTGTGGAATAGACAGGAGTCTATTTCAAATGGCCTCTCATTCAGTGCCCCTGTGAATAAAACCCATCTGGAAAATAATCAGGAGTCTATTTCATATTGCCTCCCATTTATAGCCTCAGTGAATTTTCCACACCTGGGGAATAGTCAGCAATCTATTTCATAGGGATACTTTTTCAGAACTTCTTTTCATAATGCACAAATGAGGGATATTCAGAAGTCTATTTCACATGGCCACTGATTCACAGCCTCTGTGAGTAATGCACAACTGAGGAGTACTCAGCAGTCTATTTCATATGGCCACTCATTCAGCACCTCTGTGAATAATGCACACCTGGGGAATAGTCAGGAAAAGATTACAGTGGCTCACGAGTTGGTTCAGGAACAACTCTCTGTGGGTCACATTAGACCTACAAATAGTCCTTGGAATTCTCCTATTTTTGTCATCAAAAAGTGCTCTGGTAAATGGAAGCTTTTACAGGATTTAAGAAAAGTTAATGCTACTATGGAAGTCATGGGTCCCTTACAACCGGGCCTGCCTTCCCCTGTTGTTGTACCTCAGACTTGGAAACTGTTAGTGATTGATCTGAAAGATTGTTTCTTTTCCATTCCTTTGCATCCCTCAGATTGTCATCGTTTTGCCTTTAGCATACCATCCACTAATTTCGATCGACTGTATGAGTGGCATGAGTGGATTGTGTTGCCTCAAGGCATGGCTAATATCCCCACCTTGTTTCAAACTTTTGTATCGAAAGCCATCCAGCCTGTTCACCAACAATTCCCTGACATTCAACTGTTGTATTTTATGGATGACCTTCTCTTAGCTGCTTCAATCGAGACCCTTTTTTATCAAGCCTTTGAATGTTTGCAAACCTGTTTGACAAAAAATAACCTTGTTATCGCACCAGATAAAGTTCAGACTGCCACTCCCTACCATTACTTGGGAAGGCTTATTGAATCTAACCAAGTTTCCTTTAAGACTCCTGTTCTCTCCACAGCAAATTTAACTACATTGCATGAGTTTGAGAAATTTTTAGGAGATATTAACTGGGTTTTCCCGAGCTTGAAACTTACCACATGACAATTGAAGTCCTTATTTGACATTGTCAAAGGACCCTCTAATCCAACTTCTCCTCTTTCTTTGACAGCTCCTGCCAAGGTGGCTTTACAATTGGTTCATAATGCCTTGTCCCAGCAAAAACTTTTTCGTATTAAGAACAACTCCCAGGGGTGTTATTGTGTTCTTCCCACTGTTTATACTCCTACTGGGGTTTTTTGGCAACAGGGTATCCTGGAGTGGCTTCATCTCCCTGCCAGCCATGAGAAAGCTGTAACCCCTTACTTTGAGTTAGTCTCTGTTTTGGTAGCTAAAATTCGTGTACGGGCTCTTTCACATTTTGGTATTGACCCTCCTGAAATTATTGTTCCCTATTCTAGCACTCAGCAACAGTGGTTTTGGCAGTTCTCCGACTCATGGCAATTGGTCTTTGCTGGGTTTTCTAGTCAAATATTGTGCCATTATCCTGCTGAAAAATTGTTACATTTTTACTCACAAAACTTCCTTATATTCCCACAGACCTACCTCAAGTCACCATTATCTGAAGCATTTTTAGCCTTTACTGACGGCCCCTCCTCTGGTATTGCCGCGGGTTAAAGCACGCCCTTTTTTTTCAGAGCCCAGAATGCTCCGCTCAGCCCACGGAGCTCCTGGTAGTTCAACATGTCCTGATTAATTGGGATGTCCCTTTGAGTATTTCCTCTGATAGTCAATATGTTGTTAATTTGGTTCAAAGTTTGGAAACGGCCCCTTTGTCCTTTTCTGACTCCTCTTCTATAATTCATCTTTTGCTCCCTTTACAGCAGAAACTTCACCGCTGATAACGTCCCTTTTTCATTGGTCATATCAGAGCCCATTCCTCCCTGCCAGGTCCTCGAACTGAGGGCAACGCTCAAGCTGATCAACTCACTCAGTGTCTTTTACCTGTTCTGTCCCCTGTTCAGCAGGCAGAGACCTCTCATACCTTGCACCATCAGAATGCTTGCAGTCTGTGATTGCAATTTCAGATTACCAGAGAACAGGCTCGCCAAATTGTTAAACAATGCACAGCCTGTTTGCCTTACTTGTCTGTTGCTCGCCACTATGGGTTGAATCCTCGAGGACTGCAAGCTGGTCATGTATATCAGATGGATGTTACTCACTTCCCCCCTTTGGTAAATTACAGTATGTACATGTTTTCATTGACACTTTTTCTCATTTTATAGTTGCTACTACTCATGCTGGGAAAGCAGTTAAGGATGTTGTAACACATTGCCTAGCCGTTTTTTCTATTATTGGCCCGCCTAAGATCCTGAAGACAGACAATGGACCTGCTTATACCGGCAAAAATTTTGCTTCCTTTTGCTCTCATTTTCAGATTTCTCACCGAACAGGCATTCCCTTTAATCTTCAAAGCCAAGGCATCATCAAAAGAAGCCATGCTGTTTTGAAAAATTTATTACACAAATTAAAACATGGTCCGATTACTGACTTATTACATAAACCCCCTCACACTTGGCTTAAACATGCTGTTGTTCTTAATTTCTTAACTTTAGATGCTGATGGGCTCTCCACAGTGGGTCGTCATTGACACCATAATAATGTGTCTCATCCCCAGGTCTTGTGGAAAGACGCTATCGCTAATCAATGGCATGGTCCAGATCCAGTTTTAATATGAGGACAAGGACATATTTGTGCTTTTCCCAGGTCTACTCCTTCTCCAATTTGGGTTTCTGAAGGCCTGGTCAAGCATGAATTCCCCACCAGGCGGTGCAAACGCCCTGATACCCCGTCTCCGGCTGACACCACCTCTTCCTCGCTGCCACCGCCACCGGACTCATCGAGCAGCTTGGTCAGCAAACTTCTAGACTTCACAACGGGGCAGCCCTCTGCCGAAGTGGGCCCAGATGCACCGTCTGACTGCTGAAGCATCTGCCCTGGTCACATCTTCCATACAATCCCGTTCTCCTACTGTTATGTTTATTTCTGTAATGGCTATATTGTCTTGTCATTTGGCACAGGTCTTCCCTCTCCCTGATTCTTGTGTTACGTGGGCTTATGTTCCCGACCCTCCTTTACTTTGACCTGTTACCTGGAATGATCCCGCCTTCCCCATCTACATTAATGATACTTCTAT
The DNA here is from genome assembly GCF_049354715.1 of Callithrix jacchus. Taxonomy (NCBI): domain Eukaryota; kingdom Metazoa; phylum Chordata; class Mammalia; order Primates; family Cebidae; genus Callithrix; species Callithrix jacchus. The sequence continues at coordinate 30,693,980 of NC_133507.1, forward strand.
TCTTGGCTTCCCCTCTTCTTCTCATATCACTCCTCAAGTTGCTGCCCCTCCCATGTGCTTCTACACCTCCAAAATCTGGGATCGTGATTTCTCTGCCAATGTCTATTCCCCTCCTTCTATTCCTCTTTCTTTTTTCAGTTCTTATTGTTTCGATCTTGGAATTCACCAACTTCATACCTTTTCTGGCCCCTCTGACCTCTTCCCAAGCGAGACCGTTTATTCTCACGACTGGATACTCAACCATGTGGGAATTAGAGAAACTTACAACTTTTCCTCCGCGCAGCAGTTTCCCATCATTGAGCGCCTGCATTGCCGACCTTATAATTCTTTTTTGGACCCTTCCCCGCATTGGCAGTTCTGTTTTTCTAACCAAAGCAAGCTATTAACTACACTCTGCCTTCTGGTTTCTCCTTATTTGACTGGTCTGTTCCTCATCCTCTTGGCATTGCCTTAGCTCGTTATGAAACACCTGGTGGTTGGGGCAATCCCATTTATACTACCTTCTCTGGCAAAGCTTGTACCTCTCTCTGGAAGCTGTTTATACCCTTATTTCCTACTTTCATTCACGCCGGTTCCCATAGTCTCTCTTATCCTGCTGGGCATACTATTTATACTCAATCCTGCGTTGCTTCCCCTTATGCTATTATTGCCAGTAATGTTTCCATTACCTGAGCTTCTGGCTCATATTTCATTTATTGTGAAAATTGTATTCTTACCAACTGCATTGATTCTTCCTTTTTTCCTGCTCATACCCTTCTTCTTGTGTACCAGCCCCCCTATGTTATGTTACCTGTTAACGTTTCTGTACCCTCTTATGATGAAAGAGCCTTTCTTATTTTCCAACAGGTTCGTGATCTTATGATCCGCCCCAAACGTTTCCTTGGTATTCTTACTGCTAGCATTATTTCTGTTGTTTCAGTTGTAGCTACTGCTGCTATGGCGGCTGTTAGCCTTGCTCACAGTGTTCAAACTGCTACTTATGGCAATCATCTTGAAAAAAATATTTCTGTTACAATGGGAACTCAAACAGATATTGATGAGAAAATTGATGAAAAACTTAATGCTTTGGAACAAACTGTTACTATTCTTGGTGATAAACTTTATAATATTTAAAACCGCCTGGCCCTTCATTGCCATGCTAGTTATAAATATATTTGTGTTACTAATGCTCCTTATAATGACAGTCAATGGCAGTGGCCTCTTGTTAAGGCCCATTTACAAGGAATTTGAACTCATGACAATTTATCCCTAGATGTTTTCAAGCTTCAGCAGGAAATTCATACCATTAATTTTTCTCGTCAGGAACTGCCTGAGGATGACACAATCGCCCGTGATATTGTTGACACTTTGTCTTCCTGGTTCACCAGCTTTCACCTTCCTCCTTTTTGTCCATGATTGCTGTTGGTGCTTGTGTCCTCTTTCTCATCCTTCTCTTACCATTCCTCTATCACCTTGTGTTCTCCACCCTCCAGCGTTTTCAGCTCCAGTTATTTGAGCTTCATTTAAAAACAAAAACGACGGAATTATGGGAATTACCCCTGTGAGAGGCTAACAACTTGGCCTCCACCATTAGGTGAGCTTGATTCCTTACACACTCTCCCTGGTTGAAGGCTGTAGAGATATGGGAAAAAAGGAATTGAGAAAAGAGTGACTCAGCAGGACACTATTTTCAGCCTTCTTGGTCGATAAGATAACGGCTGGGTGAACACCAAAGTGGTTTAACTGGGTATTGTGTCCCCCTTTCTGGCTCCTGATCTAAGCCTGTTTTATGACTTTGTTTACCAGGCATTGTTCCAGCCTGGCGACCTCGCCTGTGGCCCTTGTCTTTTACAGATGCATAATTTACTGCTGAGCTTGTGACTTCTAGATAATTGAAGATTGTTATCCGAGTTACTGGTTGTTCCAAAAATATGGATGATCAGCATCAACTATTTCCCCCTTGACCTTTTAAATCAGTATCTGTTCCTTTTACTAGTTCCCCAGAATTGTTTTCTGTTCTTTTGTTATTTGAAAAAAGCTTTGATCTGCGTAAAAAACATTAAGTAGAATAGTATATAATGGAACCTACTGAACAAATAAAATCGCTGTTTGGCACTGCCCATTTAGTACTCCAGACCCCGTCTCTCTCTCTCTCCTTTTTTTCTGTGCACGCTCTCTTCCAGGTTTGGGACCCTCTCACTGGATGAGATTCCCGGGCTTGTGTTTAGTTCACAACAACACAAAAGGTAAAAGGAGACTATTTTATATAAAAACTCACTTAGAACCTCACTGAATATTACATACCTGGGGAATACTCAGGAGTCTATTTCATATGGCCACTCTTTCACAGTCTCACGGAATAATGCACACCTGCGGAATAGTCAGAAGTCTCTTTCATATGGCCACTCATTCAGAACCTCACTAAATGTGCACACCTGGGGAAATAGGATTCTGTTTTATCCCCTCATTCAGAGTCTCACTGAAAAATGCACACCTGTGGAATAGTCAGGAGTCTTTTTCATGTGGCCTCTCATTCGGAGTGTCACTGAATAATGGGGAGTACTCAGGAGTCTATTTCATGCGGCCACATATTCAGAGCCTCAGTGAATAATAAACAACTGTGAAATAGAAAGTAATCTAATTAATATGGCCACTTATTTTGAGCCTCATTGAATAATACACACCTGGAGAATAATTTTGAGTCTATTTCTGAAGGACATTCATTCAGAGCCTCAGTGAACAATGCACAACTGTGGAGTAGCTAGGAGTCTATTTTATATGGCCACTCATTCATAGTCTCAGTGAATAATACACACTTGGGGAATAGTCAAGAGTCTATTTTATATGGCCACTCTTTCAGCACCTCACTGAGTGACAAACACCTGGGGAGTAGTCAGGACAGTTTTATATGAACACTCATTGAAAGCCTTACTGAATAATGCACACCTGTAAAATAGTCAGGAATCTATTTCGTTTGGTCACTCTTTCAGAGCCTCAGTGGGGAACAGTGAGGAGTCTATTTCATGTGGCCACTCACTCATTCAGAGCCTCACGGAATAATGCACACCTGGAGAATTGTCGAGTCTATTTGGAATGGAAATGCATTCAGAGACTCAGTGAATAACACACCTGGGGAATAGTGAGGAATCTATTCCAAATGGCCACATATTCAGAGCCTCAGTGAATAATGCACACCTGGGGAATAGTCAGGATTCTATTTCTTATGGACACTCATTCAGAACTTCACTGAATAATGCACACATTTGGAATATGGAGGATTCTGTTTCATATGGCCACTCATTCAGAGACTCACTGAATGGTAAACACCTGTGGAATAGTCAGGAGACTATTTTATGTAGCCACTCATTCACAGCCTCAGTGCATCATGCATGCCTGAAGAGTACTGAGGATTTTATTTCAAATGACCCTTCATTCAAAGCCTCAGTGAATAATACATACCTGGGGAATAGTGAAGGGTTTACTTCGTATGGCCACTCATTCAGAACCTCAGTGAATGACACACACTTGGAAAATAACCAGAATTTTATTTCATACGACCAGTATTAAGAGCCAAACAAAATAATGCACACTTTCGGAATAGTGAGGAGTCTGATAGAAACATTGTTTCAGTGCCTCAGTGAATAATACACACCAGGGGAATACTGAGGAGTCTTTTTAATATTGCCCCTCATTCGCAGCCTCTTGAAGTAGTGCAAGTTTGGGGAATTCTCGGGAGTTTATTTAGAATGGAAACTCACTCAGAGACTCAGTGAAAAATACACACCTAGGGAATAGTGAAGATTCTATTTCCAATGGCCACACATTCAGAGCCTCAGTGAATAGTGCATACCTGAGGAATAGTCAGGAGTCTATTTCATATGCCCACTCTTTTAGAGTCTCACTGAATAACTCACCCATGTGTAGTACTGAGAGGTCTATTTCATATGGCCACTCATTTTGAGCCTCACTGAATAATACACACCTGGGTCATAGCCAGCAGTTTATTTCTTCAGGCCAATCATTCAGAGGCTCAATGAATTATATACACCTGGGAAATTGTCAGGAGTCGACTTCATATTGCTCCTCATTCAAAGCCTAAGTGAACAATGAACACCTGTTGAGTTTTCAGGAATGTATATCATATGGCCACTCATTTAGCACCTCACTAAATGATACACACGTGGGGAATAGTCGGGATTCTATTTGATATGGACACCCATTTTAGACTCACTTAATAACACATTCCTGTAGAACAGTGAGGACTCTATTTCATATTGGCCTTCTTTCCGAGTCTCGCTGAGTAATACACATCTGGGGAATTTTCAGGGGTCTATTTCATATGGCCTGCATTTAGAGTCTCATTGAATAATGCATACCTGGAGAAAAATTTTGAGTCTCTTTCATATGGCCATTCATTCAGAGCCTCGGTGAATAATGTACACATGTGAAGTAGCCAGGTGTCTATTTCATTTGGCAACACATTCAGAACCTCAGCGAATCATACACACCTGTGGAATAATCAGGAGTCTCTTTCACATGGCCTCCCATTCATAGCCTCAGTGAATTATCTACACCTGGGGAATAGTCAGCAATCTAATTCGTAGAGATACTTTATCAGAACCTTCCTTAAAAGTGCACAAATGGGGGATATCCAGAAGTCTATTTCACATGGCCACTGATTCACAGTCTCCGTGAGTAATGCATACCTGGGGAGTACTCAGCAATCTATTTCATATGGCCACTCATTCAGCACCTCAGTGAGTGATGCACACCTGGGGAATAGTCAGGATTCTATTTCTTATGGTCACTCATTTAGACCTTCACTGAATAATGCACACGTTTGGAATAGTCAGGATTCTTTCATATGACCACTCATTCAGAGCGTCACTGAATGGTACACACCTGTGGAATAGTCAGAAGTCTATTTCATATTTCCACTCATTCAGGGCCACAGTGAATAATGCACTCCCCGGGAGTACTGAGGATTCTATTTCAAATGACCCTCATTCAGGGCCTCAATGAATAAAACACACATGGGGAATATTCAAGGCTCTATATCATATGGCCACTCATTCAGAGCCTCAGTGAATGCTACACGCCTGGGGAATAATCAGTATCTTATTCCATATTACATTTGATTCAGAGACAAACTGAATAATGCACAGCTTGTGAATAGACAGGTTTTTCTTTCATATGTACACTCTTTTAGAGCCTCAGTGAATAATACACACCAGGGGAATACTGATTAGGTTATTTCATATTGCCACTCATTCACAGCCCTCCGAATAGTGCCAGTTTGGGGAATTGTCAGGAGTTTCTTTACAGTGTCCTCTCATTCAGAGTATCGTTGAATAATGCATACCTGGAATAATCTTGGAGTCTTCTTCATATGGTCATTCATTCAGAGCATCTGTGAAGAATGCACACTTGTGGAGTAGCCATGTGTCTCTTTTCTTTGGCGACACATTCAGAACATCAGGAACAATACACACCTGTGTAATAGTCAGGAGTCTATTTCACATGGCCCCTCATTCAGAGCCCGTGTGAATAAAACACACCTGGAGAATAGTCAGGAGTGTATTTCATATTGAAACTCATTCAGAGCCTTGGTGAATAATGCACACTTGGGGGATAGACAGGAGTGTATTTCATATGGACACTCTTTCAGAGCCTCTCTGAATAATACACACATGGGGTAGAGTCAGGAATCTATTTCATGTGGCCACTCAGTGAGAGCCTCAGACCGTAGTGCACACCTGGGGAATTGTCAGGAGTCTGTTTCGTATGGCAACTCATACAGAACCTCAGTGAGTAACACACACCTGGGGAATAGTCAGGAGTGTATTTCAATTGGCCACAAATTCAGAAGCTCAGTGAATAATACACACCTAGGGAATTGTCAGGAGACAATTTCATCTGGCCTCTCATGCAAAGCTTCACTGCATAATGCACTCCTGTGGAGTAGTCAGCAGCCTAGTTGATATAGCGATACATTCAGAGCCTCTCTGAGTAATAAGCTCTTTGCTGATACTCAGGAATCTATTCAATATGTCCACTCAGAGTCTCACTGAATGGTACACACCTGTGGAATAATCATATGGCCATTAATTCAAAATCTCATGGAGTAATGCACTTTGGTGGATAATTGAAGATTCTCTTTCATATGGCCACTCATTTAGAGCCTCACCGAATGATACACACCTGTGAAATTGTCAAGAGTCTATTTCATATTGCCATTCATTCAGAGACTCAGTGAATAATGCACACCTGGGGAGTACTGAGCATTCTGTTGTAAATATTAGACAGTTGGGGAATAGTCCATGGTCTATTTTATATGGTCACTCATTCAGACCCTCACTGAATGATACACACCTGGAAAATAGTCAGGATTCTATTTCATATGACCAGTCATTGAGAGCCAAGCTGAATAATGCACACCTTGGGAAGAGTCAGGTGTCTCTTTCATAGGGACAGTGTTTCAGAGCCTCAGTGAATAATGCACACCTGGGGAATAATCAGGAGTCTTTTTAACATGACCACTAATTACGAGCCTCAGTGAATAATGCACATCTGTGGAGTACAGAGGAGATGAATTTATATTACCCCCAATTCTGAGACTCCCTGAATAATGCACACATGGGGAACAGTCAGAAGTCTATTTGGTATGGTCACTCAGTAGGATCCCCACGGAATAATACACAACTGGGGAATAGTCAGGAGTCTATTTTATATGGCCACTCAGAGAATCAGTGAATAATGCAGACTTGGGGAATACTCAGGAGTCTATTTCACATGGCCAATAATTCAGAACCACAGTGAATGATGCACACCAGGGTAATAGTCAGGAGCCTCTTTCATGTGGCCACTCCTTCAGTGACTCACTGAATGATACACAACTGGGGAATCCTCAGGATACTATTCCATACTAGCACTCATTCAGAGCCTTATTGAATAATTCACAACAGGGCAGTAGTCAGGAATCTATTTAATATGGCCTCTCATTTAGAGATTCAGTGCATAATAAACCCCTATGGAGTAGTCAGGACGCTGTTTAAGATAGTCACGAATTTAATGCCCTCCTGAATGATACACACCTGGGTGATAGTCAGGAGTCTCTTTTATATGACCTTTCATTCCAGGCCTCACTGAATAATACACACCTGGGGGAGTATCAGGAGTCTATTTGGTATGGACACTCATTTTGAATAATGCACACATGGAAAATAATTAGGAATGTATGTTATATGGCTACTCATTCAGACAATCAGTGAATAATGCACACATGTCAAGTAATAAGGAATCTATTTCATATGGCTACTCTTTCACAGCCTCACTGAATAATACACACCAGGTAAAAGGAGACTATTTTATATGAAAACTCAGTCAGTACCTCACTGAATATTACATACCTGGGGAATTGTCAGGAGTCTATATTATATGGCCACTCTTTCACAGCCTCACGGAATACTGCACACCTGCGGAATAGTCAGAAGTCTCTTTCATATGGCCACTCACTGAGAGCCTCACTAAATGTCTGCACCTGTGGGAATAGTCAGAATTCGGTTTTATCTGCTCATTCCGAGTATCACTGAACAATGCACACCTGTGGAAAAGTCACGAGTCTTTTTCATGTGACCTCTCATTCGGAGTGTCACTGAATAATGTGGAGTAGTCAGGAGTCTATTTCATGTAGCCACATATTCAGAGCCTCAGTGAATACTACACACCTGTGGGAGAGTAAAAAATCTAATTAATATGGCCACTTATTCTGAGCCTCACTGAATAATACACACCTGGAGAATAATTTGGAGTCTATTTCCGATGGAAATTCATTCAGAGCCTCAGTGAATAATACACAGTTGGGGAACAGTGAGGAGTCTATTTCATGTGGCCAGTCATTCAGAGCCTCAAGGAATAGTGCACACCTAGAGAATTCTCAAGAGTCTACTTGGAATGGCAATGCATTTGGAGACTCAGTGGATAAAACACACCTAGGAAATAGTAAGAAATCTATTAAAATGGCCACATATTCACAGCCTCAGTCAATAATGCACACCTGGGGGATTAATCAGACATCTATTGCTTATGCCCACTCATTCAGCCCCTCAGTGAATTATGCACGTCTGTAGAGTACTGAGGAGTCTGTTTCATATGGCCACTCATTTCAAGCCTCACTGAAGAGTACACACCTGGGAAAAAGTGAGGACTGTATTTCACATGGCCACTCATTTAGAGGCTCAGTGAATAATTCAGGTGCTCAGGAGTCTCTCTCATATGGCGAATCATTCAGAGCCTCACTAAATGATACACACCTTGGGAATAGTCAGGATTCTCTTTAATATGACCACTCGTTATAAGCCTCAGTAAACAACGCATGTCTGTGGAGAAATGAGGAGGCTAATTCATATCACACCCCTTTCTGAGATTCCCTGAATAACACACACCTGTGGAATAATCAGAAGTCTGTTTCATATGGCCACTTATTAGGACCCCCAAGAAATAATACACTACTCTGGAATAGTCAGGAGTCTATTTCATATGGCCACTCAGAGAATCAGTGAATAATGCACACCACGGTAATAGTCAGGAGCCTCTTTCATATGACTACTGATTCAGTATCTCACTAAATGATACACACCTGGGGAATCGTCAGGATTCTATTCCACATGACCACTCATTCAGAGCCTTACTGAATAATGCACAATAGGGCAATAGTCAGGAGTCTATTTCATATGGCCTTTCATATGGCTTCAGTGAATGATGAACACATGTGGAGTAGTCAGGACCCTATTTAAAATAGCCACGAATTAAGCACCTCCCTGAATGATACACACCTAGGTGATAGTAAAGGGTCTATTTGATATGGACACTCACACAGAACCTGTGTGAATAATGCACAGGTGGGGAATAATCACTAGTGATGAATCACTGGTGATTCATTTAGAGAATCAATGAATAACACACACATGTGGAGTAAAATAGAGTCTATTTCATATGGCGACTCAGTGTTTCAGTAAAATATATATATATATCATATATATATATATATATTACCTATATATACTATATATATCTGAAATAGTCAGGAATCTCTTTCATATGGCCACTTGTTCAGGGCCTCAGTGAATAATACACCCCTGGGAAATAGTCAAGGGTCTCCTTCAAATGGCTACACATTCAGAGTCTCTGTAAATAATGCACACCTGGAGAATAGTCAGGATTCTCTTTCTTATGCCAACTTATAAAGCATCTCATTCAATAATACATACCTGGGGAAGAGTTCAGAGTCTACTTCATACAGCCACTCATTTAGAGCCTCAGTGAACAATGCATACCTCGGGAATAGACACTAGTCTATTTTACATCGCCACAAAATCAAAGCCTGAGTGAGTAATGCACAACTTTGGAATAGTGAGGAGTCTATTCCATATTCCCACTTAATCAGAGTCTCAGTCAATAATACACACCTGAGGAATAGTCAGGAATCGATTTCATATGGTCACTAACTCAAAGCCTCATTAAATAATACACACCTGTGGAATAGTCAGGAGCCTATTTTATATGGCCAAACTTTCAGAGCCTCAGTAAATAATGCATACCGGGAAATACTCAGGACACTATTACATATTGCCTCTCATTCAGAGCTTCACTGAATAATGAACACCTGTAGACTACTCAGAAGTCTATTTCATATAGCTACACATTCAGAGCCTCACTAAATAATACACACCTGGGGGAAAGGTAGGATTCTATTTCATAAAGGCGCTCTTTCAGAGCCCAACCTAAAAATGCACTCCTGGGAGTATTCAGGAGTCTCTTTCCAAGGGCCACTCATTCAGAGCCTCATTGAATAACACACAACCATGAAAAAGTCAGGAGTGTATTTCACATGGCCACTCATTCAGAGCCTCAGTGAATCCTACATACCTGGGGAATAATCTGGAGTCTATTTCAGATGGTGGTTCATTCAGTGCCTCAGTGGAAAATGCACACCTCAAAAATAGACAGCAGGCTATTTTATGTAGCCACTCATCCATATCTTTAGTACGTAATACACACCTGGGGAATAGTCAGAAGTCAACTTTATCTGGCCACTTATTCAGAAACACACTGAATGATACACACCTGGGGAATAGTCAGAGTCTATGTCATGGCCACTCAATCAGAGCATTACTGAACGATGCACACCTGGGAAATAGGATTCTATTTCATATGACCATTGATTAAGAGCCTCACTGAATAATGCACACCTGGGCAATAATCAGGAGGCTATGTCATATGAACACTCATTCAGAGCTGCAGTGAATAATGCACACCTGTGGAGTAGCCAGGAGTGTATTTCATACAGCCACTCATTCAGAGCCTCAGTGAAGAATACACACTAGTGGAATAGTCAGGATTCCATTTTATATGGCCACTCACTTATAGCCTCAGTGAATAATGCACAAATGTACAGTACTCAACAGGCTATTTCATATAGCCACTCATTCAGAGATTCATTGAATAACACAAAAATGGGGGCTAGTCAGTATCCTATTTCATATGACCACTCTTGCAGAGCCTCACGGAGTAATACGCACCTGAGGAAGAGTTAGGAGTCTACATTTACAGCCTCAGTGAATAACGCACACCTGGGGAATAGACACTAGTCTATTTAATGTGGCCACAAAATCAAAGCCCGTGTGAGTAATGCACAACTTTGGAATAGTCAGTAGTCTATTCCATATTCCCACTTATTCAGAGTCTCAGTCAATAATACACACCTGGGGAATAGTCAGGAGTCTATTTCATATGGTCACTAACTCAAAGCATCATTAAATAATACACACCTGTGGACTAGTCAGGAGACTGTTTCATATGGCCAAACTTTCAGAGCTTCAGTGAATAATGCATACCTGTGGAATACTCAGGAGTCTATTTCATATGGCCACTCTTTCACAGCCTCACGGAATAATGCACACCTGCGGAATAGTCAGAAGTCTCTTTCATATGGCCATTCATTCAGAGCCTCACTAAATGTGCACACCTGGGGAAATAGGATTCTGTTTTATCCCCTCATTCAGAGTCTCACTGAAAAATGCACACCTGTGGAATAGTCAGGAGTCTTTTTCATGTGGCCTCTCATTCGGAGTGTCACTGAATAATGTGGAGTACTCAGGAGTCTATTTCATGCGGCCACATATTCAGAGCCTCAGTGAATAATACACACCTCTGGGATAGTAAGGAGTCTAATTAATATGGCCACTTATTTTGAGCCTCATTGAATAATACACACCTGGAGAATAATTTGGAATCTATTTATGATGAACATTCATTCAAAGCCTCAGTGAACAATGCACAACTGGAGTAGCCAGGAGTCTATTTTATATGGCCACTCATTCATAGTCTCAGTGAATAATACACACTTGGGGAATAGTCAAGAGTCTATTTTATATGGCCACTCTTTCAGCACCTCACTGAGTGATACACACCTGGGGAATAATCAGGACAGTTTCATATGAACACTCATTGAGAGCCTCACTGAATAATGTACACCTGTGGAATAGTCAGAAATCTATTTCCTTTGGTCACTCTTTCAGAGCCTCAGTAATTAATATGCACCTGGGGAACAGCGAGGAGTCTGTTTCATGTGGCCACTCATTCAGAGCCTCACGGAATAGTGCACACCAGGAGAATTGTCGAGACTATTTGGAATGTCAATGCATTCAGAGACTCGGTGAATAACACACACCTAGGGAATAGTGAGGGATCTATGCCAAATGGCGACATATTCAGAGCCTCAGTGAATAATGCACACCTGGGGAATAATCAGGCATCTATTGCTTATGCCCACTCCTTCAGCGCCTCAGTGAATAATGCACGTCTGTCGAGTACTGAGGGGTTTGTTTCATATGGCCACTCATTTCGAGCCTCACTGAATAGTACACACCCGGGAAACAGTCAGGAGTGTATTTCACACGGCCACTCATTCAGAGGCTCTGAATAATTCACCCCTGTTGAGTCCTCAGGAGTCTCTTTAATATGGTGAATCATTCAGAGCCTCACTTAATGATACACACCTTGGGAATAGTCAAGTTTCTGTTTAATATGACCACTTATTATGAGCCTCAGTGAATAAAGCATATCTGTGGTGTACTGAGGAGACTAATTCATATGGCTCCCATTCTGAGATTCCCTGAATAATACACACCTGTGGAATAATCAGAAGTCTATTTCATATGGCCACTCATTAGGACCCCCAAGAAATAAGACGCAACTGGGGAATAGTCAGGAGTCTATTTCATATGGCCACTCAGAGAATCAGTGAATAATGGACACATGAGGAATACTCAGTGAATGTTAGGAGTCTATTTCATATAGCCACTCAGAATCTCAGTGAATAATGCACACCATGGTAATAGTCAGGAGCCTCTTTCATATGACTACTGATTCAGTATCTCACTAAATGATACACACCTGGGGAATCGTCAGGATTCTATTCCATATGACCACTCATTCAAAGCCTTACTGAATAATGCACAATGGGGCAATAGTCAGGAGTCTATTTCATATGGCCTTTCATATGGCTTTAGTGAATGATGAACACATGTGGAGTAGTCAGGACCCTATTTAAAATAGCCACAAATTAAGCACCTCCCTCAATGATACACACCTGGGTGATAGGCGTCTATTTGATATGGACACGCACACAGAACCTGTATGAATAATGCACATGTGGGGAATAATTACTAGTCTATTTCATATGGTGATTCATTTAGAGAATCAATGAATAACGCACACCTGTGGAGTTAAATGGAGTCTATTTCATATGGCCACTCTTTCCATGTTTTAGTGAATAATATCTATAATATACATAAAATATATATATTATATATATTTTATATATAACTTATATGTAATATATATAATTTATATATATTTTATATATATTATAGATATTTATCTATAATATATATATTAAATAATATATATAATTTATATATAATATATATATTTTATGTATATTATAGATATTATTCACTAAAACATGGAAAGAGTGGCCATATGAAATTATTTTATATATAATTAATTATACATAATATATATATATGGAATAGTCAGGAATCTCTTTCGTATGGCCACTCGTTCAGGGCCTCAGTGAATAATACACCCCTGGGAAATAGTCAAGACTCTCCTTCAAATGGCTACACATTCAGAGTCTCTGTAATTAATGCACACTGGGGAACAGTCAGGAGTCTCTTTCTTATGCTTACTTATTCAGAGTTTCATTCAATAATACCAAAAGCATTGGCAACAAAAGCCAAAATAGACAAATGGGACCTAATCAAACTCCACAGCCTCTGCACGGCAAAAGAAACAGTCAGTAGAGTGGATCGGCAACCAACAGAATGGGAAAAAATTTTTGCAGTGTACCCATCTGACAAAGGGCTGATATCCAGAATTTACAAAGAACTCAAACGGATTTACAGGAGAAAAACAAACAAGCCCATTCAAAAGTGGGCAAAGGATATGAACAGACACTTTACGAAAGAAGACATATATGAGGCCAACAATCATATGAAAAAATGCTCATCGTCACTGGTCTTCAGAGAGATGCAAATCAAAACCACATTGAGATACCATCTCACGCCAGTTAGAATGGCGATCATTAAAAAATCTGGAGACAACATGCTGGAGAGGATGTGGAGAAAAAGAAACACTTTTACACTGTTGGTGGGAGTGTAAATTAGTTCAACCATTGTGGAAGACAGTGTGGCGATTCCTCAAGGCCTTAGAAATAGAAATTCCATTTGACCCAGCAATCCCATTACTGGGTATATATCCAAAAGACTATAAATCGTTCTACTATAAGGACACATGTACACGAATGTTCATTGCAGCACTGTTTACAATAGCAAAGACCTGGAATCAACCCAAATGCCCATTGATAATAGACTGGATTGGAAAAATGTGGCACATATACACCATGGAATATTATGCAGCAATCAGAAATGATGAGTTCGTGTCGTTTGTAGGGACATGGATGAATCTGGAGAACATCATCCTCAGCAAACTGACACAAGAACAGAAAATGAAACACCGCATATTCTCACTCATAGGTGGGTGATGAAAAATGAGAACACATGGACACAGAAAGGGGAGTACTAAACACTGGGGTCTATTGGGGGGAAAAGGGGAGGGCCAGTGGGAGGGGGAGGTGGGGAGGGATAGCCTGGGGAGAAATGCCAAATGTGAGTGAAGGGGAGAAGAAAAGCAAAGCACACTGCCATGTGTGTACCTATGCAACTGTCTTGCATGCTCTGCTCATGTACCCCAAAACCTATAATCCAATAAAAAATTTAAAAAAAAATAATACACACATGAAGAAGACTTAAGAGTCTACTTCATATAGCCACTCATTTAAAGCCTCAGTGCAAAATGCACACCTGAGTAATGGTCAGGAGGCTATTTTATGTAGCCACTTATCCATACTCTTAGTAAGTAATACACACCTGGGGAATAATCAGGAGCCTATTTCATGAGGCCACTTATTTAGAAACTCACTAAATGATACACACCTGGGGAATAGTCAGAGTCTATGTCTATGCCACTCAATCAGAGCATTACTGAATGATGCACTCCTGGGAAATAGTCAGGATTCTATTTCATATGACCATTAACTAAGAGCCTCATTGAATAATGCACACCTGGGCAATAATCAGGAGGCTATGTCATATGTAAACTCATTCGGAGCCTCAGTGAATAATGCACACCTGTTTATTAGTCAGGATTTCATTTCATATGGTCACTCACTCATAGCCTCAGAGAATAATGCACAAATGTACAGTACTCAACAGTCTATTTCATATAGCCACTCATTCAGCGATTCACTGAATAATACAGACATGGGGGATAGTCAGCATCCTATTTCATATGATGACTCATGCAGAACCTCACTGAGTAATACACACTTGGGGAAGAATTGGAGTCTACTTTATATAGCCACTCATTTACAGCCTCAGTGAATAATGCACACCTGGGGAATAGACACTAGTCTATTCTATTTGATACAGCCACAATATCAAAGCCTGAGTGAGTAATGCACATCTTTGGGATAGTCAGTTGTGTATTTTACATCCCCACTTATTCAGAGTCTCAGTCAATAATACACACCTGGGGAATAGTCAGGAATCGATTTCATATGGTCACTAACTCAAAGCCTCATTAAATAATACACACCTATGGACTAGCCAGGAGACTTTCATATGGCCAAACTTTCAAAGCCTCAGTGAATAATGCATACCTGGGGAAAACTCAGGACCCTATTACATATGGCCTCTCATTCACAGTTTCACTGAATAATGAACACCAGTAGAGTAGTCAGAAGTCTATTTTATATAACCACACAATCAGAGCCTCACTGAATAATATACACGTGAAGAAAAGTCAGGATTCTATTTCGTACAGCAACTCATTCAGAGCCCAACCTAAAAATGTACGCACGGGGAATATTCAGGTGTCTCTTTTCTGTGGCCACTCATTCAGAGCATCACTGAATAATACACACCTATGTCAAAGTCAGGAGTGTATTTCTCATGGTCACTCATTCAGAGCCTCAGTGAAGAATCATATATACCTGGGAAATACTCAGGAGCCTACTTCATATAGCCACTTACTAAGAGATTCGCTGAATAACCCACACTTTCGGAATAGTCTGGTGTTAATTTGTTATGACCGTTTCCACGTAGTGCCTCAGTGGAAAATGCACAGCTGAGGATTAGTCAAGAGGCTATTGTCAGGAGTTTATTTCATATGGTCACTCGTTCAGAAACTCACTGAATAATGCACACGTGGGGAATTGTCAGGGTCCATGCAATATGGCCACTCAATCAAAGCATTACTGAATGATGCACACCTGCGAAATAGTAAGGATTTTATTTTATATGACCACTAATTGAGAGCCGCATTGAATAATGCACACCCGGACATTAATCAGGAGGCTATGTCATATGAACACCCCTTCAGAGCCTCAGCGAAAAATACACACCTACGGAATACTCAGGAGTGTATTAAATAGGCCCTCTCATTCAAAGCCTCACTGAACAATGCACACCTGTTGGGTACTCAGGAGTCTATTTCATATGGCCACTGATTCAACACCTCACTGAATGATACACAAGTTGGAGATAGTCAGGATTCCATTTTATATGAACACCCATTATGAGCCTCGCTGAATTATGTATGCCTTGGAATTCAGAGGATCCTATTTCCTATTGACCCCTTTTCCGAGTCTAACAGAAAAATTAACACATGCGGAATTGTAAGGAGTAAATTTCTTATGGCCCATCCTTCAGAGCCTCATTGAATAATGTATACCTGGAGAGAAATTTGTAGTCTCTTTCATATGGCCATTCATTCAGAGCATCAGTAAAGAATGCACACCTGCGGAGTGGCCCAGTGTCTATTTGCTTCACATTCAGAACATCAGGGAAAAATACACACCTGTGGTAGAGTCAGGAGTCTATTTCATAAGGCCTCTCATTCAGAGGCTGAGTGAAGAATACACACCTGTGGAAGAGTCAGGCATTTATTATATATTGCCACTTATTCAGAGCCTCAGTGAATAATGCACACCTTGGATATAGTCAGGAGTCTATTTCATATTGACACTCTTTCAGAGCCTCCCTGAATAATACACACATTGGGGAGAGTAAGGAATCTGTATCTTATGGCCACTCACTGAGACTCCCAGGGAATAGTGCACACTTGGGGAATTGTCAGGAGTCTATTTCATATGGCAACTCATACAGAACCTCAGTGAATAAGACACACCTGGGGAACAGTCAGAAGTGTATTTCAATTAAGCACACATTAAGAGGCTCAGTGAATTATACACAATTGGGGAAGGATCAGGAGTCAGTTTTATCTGGCCTCTCACTCTGAGCTTCATTGAATAATGGACTGCTGTGGAATAGTCAGGAGCGTAATTAATAGAGCTATTCATTCAGAGCCTCTCTGAATAATATGCACCTTGGGGATATTTAGGTGTGTATTTCATATTACCACTGATTCAACGCCTTAGTAAGTAATGCATACCATACCTGGGGAGTACTCAGCAATCTATTTCATATAAATTCCCATTCCTCACCTCAGTGAATAATGCACACCAGAGGAATAGTCAGGATTCTATTTCTTATGGACACTCATTCAGACCTTCACAGAATAATGCACAGATTTTAAATAGTGAGGATTCTGTTTCATATGGCCACTCATTCTGAGCCTCACTAATGGTACACACCTGCACAATAGTTAGAAGACTATTTATTATAGCCACTCATTCAGAGCTTCAGTGAATCATGCACACCTGAGGAGTACTGAGGATTTTAATTCAAATGACCCTTCATTCAAGGCCTCAGTGAATTATACATACCTCTGGAACAGTCAAGGGTCTATTTTATATGACCACTCATTCAGAGCCTCGGTGAATGACACACACTTGGGGAATAATCAGGATGCTATTTCATACGACCAGTACTGAGAGCCAAACTGAATAATGCACACCTCGGGAATAGTGAGGAGTCTTATAGGAACACTCTTTCAGTGCCTCAGTGAATAATGCAAACCAGGGGTATACTGAGAAGCCTTTTTAATATTGCCCCTCATTCACAGCCTCTCGAAGTAGTGCAAGTTTGGGGAATTGTCAGGAGTTTATTTAGAATGGCCACTTATTCAGTGACTCATTGAAAAATACACACATAGGGGATAATTAGGATTCTATTTCCAATGGCCACACATTCAGAGCCTCAGTGAATAATGCAGACCTAAAAAATAGCCAAGAGTCTATTTCATATGCCCACTCTTTCAGTGTTTTACTGAGTAACTCACCCCTGGGGAGTACTGAGAGGTCTGGTTCATATGGCCACTCATTTTGAGCCTCACTGAATAATACACACCTGGGTAATAGCCAGAAGTTTATTTCTTCAGGCTAATTATTCAGAGGCTCAGTGAATTATACACACCAGTGACAAAGTCAGGAGTCGACTTCATATTGCTCCTCATTCAAAGCCTAAGTGAACAATGAACACTTGTTGAGTCCTCAGGAATGTATGTCATATTGCCACTCATTAAGCACCTCACTGAATGATACACACGTGGGAAATCGTCGGGATTCTATTTAATATGGACACCCACTTTGAGACACACTGAATAACCTATACCTGTAGAATAGTGAGGAGTCTATTTTATATCGCCCCTCCATTCGAGTCTCACTGAGTAATACACAGCTGGGGAATTGTCAGGAGTCTATTTCGTATGGCCTGCATTCAGAGCCTCATTGAATAATGCATACCTGGAGAAAAATTTGAAGTCTCTTTTATATGGCCATTCATTCAGAGCGTCAGTGAATAATATACACATGTGGAGTGGCCAGGTGTCTATTTCCTTTGGCCACACATTGAGAACCTCAGCGAATCATACACACCTGTAAAATAGACAGGAGTCTATTTCACATGGCCCCTCATTCAGTGCTTGTGTGAATAAAACCCACCTGGAATATAATCAGGAGTCTGTTTCACATTGCCCCCCATTTATAGCCTCAGTGAGTAACACACACCTGGGGAATAATTAGTAATCTGTTTCATAGGGATACTTTTTCAGAACCTCCCTAAGCAATACACATATGGGGGTATTCAGAAGTCTATTTCACATGGCCACTGATTCATAGCCTCCGTGAATAATGCATAACTGGGGAGTACTCAGCAATCTATTTCATATGGCCGCTCATTCAGCACCTCAGTGAATAATGCACACCTGGAGAATAGTCAGGTTTCTATTTCTTATGGTCACTCATTTTGACCTTCACTGAGTAATGCACACGTTTGGAATAGTCAGGATTTTCTTTCATATGGCCACTTATTCAAAGACTCACACCTGTGAAATAGGAGTCTATTTCATATTTTTACTCATTCAGAGCCACAGTGAATAATGCACACCCGGGGAATAGACAGGAGTGTATTTCATATGGACACTCTTTCAGAGCCTCTCTGAATAATACACACAGGGAGTAGAGTCAGGAGTCTATTTCATATGGCCACTCAGTGAGAACCTCAGGGAGTAGTGCACACCTGGGGAATTGTCAGGAGTCTATTTTGTATGGCAATTCATACAGAACCTGAGTGAACAACACACAACTGGGGAATAGTCAGGAGTGTATTTCAATTGGCCACAAATTCAGAAGCTCAGTGAATAATACACACCAGGAAATTCTCAGGAGACAATTTTATTTGGCCTCTCATGCAGAGCTTCACCGAATAATGCCTTCCTGTGGAGTAGTCAGCAGCCTAATTGATATAGCCATTTATTCAGAGCCTCTCTGAGTAATAAGCTCCTTGCGGTTATTCAGGAATCTGTTTAATATGGCCACTCAGAGCCTCACTGAATGGTACACACCTGTGGAATAGTCATATGGCTACTAATTCAGATCTCATGGAGTAATGCACACCGGTGGATAAGTGAGGATTCTCTTTTATATGGCCACTCATTCAGAGCCTCACTGAATGATACACACCTGTGGAATTGTCAAGCGTCTATTTCATATTGCCACTTATTCGGAGCCTCAGTGAATAATGCACACCTGGGGAGTACTGAGGATTCTATTGTAAATAATAGACACTTGGGGAATAGTCAATGGTCTATTTTATCAGGTCACTCATTTGGAGACTCACTGAATGATACACACCTGGGGAACAGTCAGGATTCTATTTCGTAGGACCAGTCATTGAGAGCCAATCTGAGTAATGCACACCTTGGGAATAGTCAGGTGTCTTCTTCATAAGGACACTGTTTCAGAGCCTCAGTAAATAATGCAGAGCTTGGGAGTAGTCAGGAGTGTGTTTAACATGAACACTCATTACGAGCCTCAGTGAATAATGCACGTCTGTGGAGTACTGAAAAGACTAATTTATATCACCCCCGATTCTGAGACTCCCTGAATAATCACACATGGGGAACAGTCAGAAGTCTATTTTATATGATCACTCAGTAGGACCCCCACGGAATAATGCACAACTGAGGAATAGTCAGGAGTCTATGTTATATGGCCACTCAGAGAATCAGGGAATAATGCAGACTTGGGGAATACTCAGAAGTCTCTTTCACATGGCCAATAATTCAGAGCCGCAGTGAATAATGCATACCAGGGTAATAGGAGCCTCTTTCATATGGCCACTCATTCAATGACTCACTAAATGATACACACCTGAGGAATCGTCAGGATTTCATTCCATACTACTACTCATTCAGAGCCTTACTGAATAATTCACAATGGGGCAATATTCAGGAGTCTAATTTATATGGCATCTCGTTCAGAGCTTCAGTGCATAATGAACCCCTATATAGTAGTCAGGACGCTCTTTAAGATAGCCAGAAATTAAGTGCCTCCCTGAATGATACACACCTGGGTGATAATCAGGAGTCTATTTTATATGACCTCTCATTCTGGGCCTCACTGAATAGTACACACTTGGGGGAGTGTCAGGAGTCTATTTGTAATGGACTCTCAAACCAAACATTCTTTGAATAACGCAAACATGGAGAATAATTAGGAGTGTATATCATATGGCTACTCATTCAGACAATCAGTGAATAACGCACACATGTGGAGTAATAAGGAGTATGTTTCATATGGCCACTCTTTCACTGCCTTACTGAATATTACACACTTGTGATATAGTCTGGAGTCTATTTCTTATGGCCACTTGTCCAGAGCCTCACTCAATAATGCACACCAGGTAAAGGGAGACTATTTCATATGAAAACTCATTCAAAACCTCACTAAATATTACATACTTTGGCAATTGTCAGGAGTCTATTTCATATGGCCACTCTTTCACAGCCTCATAGAATAATGCACATCCGAGGAATAGTCAGAAGTCTCTTTCTTATAAGCACTCATTGCAAGCCTCATTAAATGTACAGAACTGGGGAAATAGGATTCTGTTTTATCCCCTTATTCAGAGTTTCTTTGAATAATGCACACCTGTGGAATAGTCAGGACTCTTTTTCATGTGGCCTCTCACTCGGAGTGTCACTGAATAATGTGGATTAGTCAGGAGTCTATTTGATGTAGCCACATATTCAGAGCCTCAGTGAATAAGACACACCTGTGGGATAGTAAGGAATCTAATTAATATTTCCACTTATTGTGAGACTCACTGAATAAGACACACTTGTAGAGTAATTTGGAGTCTATTTGTGATAGACATTCATTCACAGCCTCAGTGAATAATGCACACCTGTGGAGTAGCCAGGAGTCTATTTCATTTGGACACTCATTCATAGCCTCAGTGGATAATATGCACCTGTGGGATAGTCAGGAGTCTATTCCATAAGGCCACTTCTTCAGAGCCTCAGTGAATAATACACACCTGGGGAACACTGAAGGGTCTATTTCATGTGGCCAGCCATTCAGAGCCTAACGGAATAGTGCACACCTGGTGAAATCTCAAGAGTCTATTTGGAATGGCAATGCATTCAGAGACTCTGTGAATAACACACACCTAGGGAATAGTGAGGAATCTATTACAAATGGCCATATATTCAGAGCCTCAGTGAATAATGCACACCTGGGGAATAATCAGGAGTCTATTGCTTATGCCCACTCATTCAGCCCCTCAGTGAATAATGCACGTCTGTCGAGTTACCAAGAGGTCTGCTTTATATGGCCTCTCATTTCGAGCCTCACTGAATAGTACACAACCGGGAAAAAGTCAAAAATGTATTTCACATGGCCACTCATTCAGAGGCTCAGTGAATAATTCACCCCTGTTGAGTCCTCAGGAGTCTCTTTCATATGGCGAATCATTCAGAGCCTCGCTGAATGATAAACACCTTAGGAACAGTCAGGATTCTGTTTAATATGACAACTCATTATGAGCCTCAGTGAATAACGCATTTCTGTGGAGTACTGAGGAGACTAATTCATATCGTCCCCCATTCTGAGATTCCCTGAATAATACCTACCTGTGGAATAATCAGAAGTCTATTTCATATGTACACTCATTAGGACCCCCCAAAATAATACACAATTGGGGAATAGTAAGGAGTCTGTTTTACATGGCCACTCAGAGAATCAGTGAATAATGCACACCACGGTAATAGAAGGCTCTTTCATATGACCACTGATTCAGTATCTCACTGAATAATACAGACCTGGGGAATCGTCAGCATTCTATTCCATGTGGCCACTCATTCAGAGCCTTACTGAATAGTGCACAGTGGGGCAATAGTCAGGAGTCTATTTTATATGGCCTCTCATTCAGAGCTTCAGTGAATAATGAACACCTGTGGAGTAGTCAGGACCCTATTTAAGATAGCTACAAATTAAGCACCTCCCTGAATGATACACACCTGGGTGATAGTCAGGAGTCTATTTGATATGAACACACATACAGAAACTCTTTGAATAATGCACATGAGTAGAATAATCACTAGTCTATTTTATATGGTGATTTATTTAGAGAATCAATTAATAACGCATACCTGTGGATTAAAATGGAGTCTATTTCATATGACCACTCTTTCAGTGTTTCAGTGAGTAATACATATATCTGGAATAGTCAGAAATCTCTTACATCTGGCCACTGGTTCAGGGCCTCAGTGAATAATACACCCCTGGGAAATAGTCAAGGGTCTACTTCAAACGGCTACACATTCAGAGTCTCTGTAAATAATGCACACCTGGTGAATAGTTAGGAGTCTCTTTCTTATGCTCACTTTTTCAGAGTTTCATTCAGTAATACACACCTGGGGAAGAGTTAAGAATCTACTTCATATAGCCACTTATTTAAAGCATCAGTAAAAATGCACACCTGAGGAACAGTCAGAAGGTTATTTTATGTAGCCACTCATCCATACTCTTAGTAAGTAACACACACCCGGGGAATAATCAGGATTCCATTATTTATTGGTCTGTTTCATGTGGCCACTTATTCAGAAACTCACTGAATGATACACACCTGGGGAATAGTCAGAGTCTATGTCATATGGTCACTCAATCAGAGCATTACTGAATGATGCACTCCTGGGAAATAGGATTCTATTTCATATGACCATTGATTAAGAGCCTCAATGAATAATGCACACCTGGGCAATAATCAGGAGGCTATGTCATATGTACACTCATTTAGAGCCTCACTGAATAATGCACACCTGTGGAGTAGCCAGGAGTGTATTTCATACAGCCACTCATTCAGAGCTTCAGTGAACAATACACACCTGTGGAATAGTCAGGATTCCATTTCATATGGCCACTCACTTATAGCCTCAGTGAATAATGCACAAATGTACAGTACTCAGCAGTCTATTTTATATAGCCACTCATTCAGAGATTCACTGAATAATACAAACATGGGGGATAGTCAGCATCCTATTTCATATGACCACTCATGAAGAGTTAGGAGTCTACTTTATATAGCTACTCATTTACAGCCTCACTGAATAATGAACACCTGGGTTCTATTCATAATAGAACACTAGTCTATTTTATATGGCCACAAAATCAAAGCCTGAGTGAGTAATTGCCAACTTTGGAATAGTCAGTAGTCTATTCCATATTCCCACTTATTCAGAGTCTCAATCAGTAATACACACCTGGGGAATAGTCAGGAGTCTATTTTATATGGTCATTAACTCAAAGCTTCATTAAATAATACACACCTCTAGACTAGTCAGGAGACTATTTTATATAGCCAATCTTTCAAAGCCTCAGTGAATAAGGCATACTTGAGGAATACTCAGGACGCTATTACATATGGCCTCTCATTCAGAGCTTCACTGAATAAGGAACACCAGTAGAGTAGTCAGAAGTCTATTTCATATAGCCACACATTCAGAGCCTCACTGAAAAATATACATCTGGGGGAAAGTCAGGATTCTATTTCGTATGGCCACTCATTCAGAGCCCAACCTAAAAATGCACGCAGGGGGAGTATTCAGGAGTTTCTTTCCTATGGCCACTCATTCAGAGCCTCACTGGATAATACACATCTATGGAAAAGTCAGGAGTGTATTTCACGTGGCCACTCACTCAGAGCCTCAGTGAAGAATCATATATACCTGGCGAATACTCAGGAGTCTATTTTATATAGGCACTTATTCAGAGACTCACTGAATAATGCACATCTGAAAAATTGTTTGTAGTCTATTTGCTATGACCGTTCACCCAGTGCCTCAGTGGAAAATGCACACCTGTGGATTAGTCAAGAGGCTATAGTCAGGAGTCTATTTCATATGGTCACTCGTTCAGAAACTCACTGAATAATACACATTTGGGGAACAGTCAGGGACCATGCCATATGGCCACTCAATCAGACCATTACTGAATGATGCACACCTGGGAAATAGGCAGGATTCTATTTCATCTGACCACTGAATGAGAGCCTCATTGAATAATGCACACCCGGACATTAATCAGGAGGCTATGTCATATGAACACTCCTTCAGAGCCTCAGTGAATAATACACACCTTGGGAATACTCAGGAGTCTATTACATAGGCCCTCTCATTTAAAGCCTCACTGAACAATGCACACCTGTTGAGTACTCAGGAGTCTATTTTAGATGGCCACTCATTCAGCACCTCACTGAATGATACGAAAGTGGGGAATAGTCAGGATTCTATTTAATATGAACACCCATTATGAGCCTGACTGAATTATGTTGCCTTGGAATCCTGAGGAGTCTATTTCTTATTGACTTCCTTTTCGAGTGTAACAAAACAATTAACACATGCAGAATTGTAAGGAGTAAATTTCTTATGGCCCCTCCTTCAGAGCCTCATTGAATAATGTGTACCTGGAGAGAAATTTGTAGTCTCTTTCATATGGCCATTCATTCAGAGCATCAGTAAAGAATGCACACCTGCGGAGTGGCCCGGTGTCTATTTGCTTCACATTCAGAACATCAGGGAAAAATACACACCTGTGGTAGAGTCAAGAGTCTATTTCATAAGGCCTCTCATTCAGAGGCTGAGTGAAGAATACACACCTGTGGAAGAGTCAGGCATTTATTATATATTGCCACTTATTCAGAGCCTCAGTGAATAATGCACACCTTGGATATAGTCAGGAGTCTATTTCATATTGACACTCTTTCAGAGCCTCCCTGAATGATGCACACATTGGGGAGAGTCAGAAACATGCTTCTTATGGCCACTCACTGAGACTCCCAGGGAATAGTGCACACTTGGGGAATTGTCAGGAGTCTATTTCATATGGCAACTCATACAGAACCTCAGCGAATAAGATACACCTGGAGAATAGTCAAGAGTGTATTTCAATTAAGCACACATTAAGAGGCTCAGTAAATTATACACAATTGGGGAAGGATCAGGAGTCAATTTCATCTGGTCTCTCACTTAGAGCTTCATTGAATAATTGACTCCTGTGGAATAGTCAGAAGCCTAATTGATATAGCTACTTATTCAGAGCCTCTCTGAATAATATGCAGCTCGGGGATATTTAGGTGTGTATTTCATATTACCACTGATTTAACGCCTTAGTAAATAATACCTATTATATCTGTGGAGTACTCAGCCATCTATTTCATATGGCCACTCATTTCTCACCTCAGTGAATAATGCACACCATGGGAATAGTCAGAATTCTATTTCTTATGGACCCTCTTTCAGACCTTCACTGAATAATGCATACATTTGTAATAGTGAAGATTGTTTCATATGGCCACTCATTCAGAGCCTCACCAAATGGTACACCCCAGTCGAATAGTCAGGACACTATTTTATATAGCCACTCATTTACAGCCTCAGTGAATCATGCATGTCTGAGGAGTACTGAGGATTTTATTTCAAATGACTCTCCATTCAAAGCCTCAGTGAATAATACACACCTGGGGAATAGCCAAGGGTCTATTTCATGTATCCACTCATTCAGAGCCTCAGTGAATTACACCCACTTGGAGAATAATCAGGATTCTATTTCATACGACCAGCATTGAGAGCTAAACTGAATAATGCACACCTTGAGAGTAGCGAGGAATCTGATAAAAACACTCTTTCAGTGCCTCAGTAAATAACACATATCTGGGTCATACTGAGGAGTCTTTTTAATATTGCCCCTTATTCACAGCCTCTCGAAGTAGTGCAAGTTTGGGGAATTGTCAGGAGTTTATTTAGAATGGCCACTCATTCAGAAACTCAGTGAAAAATGCACACCCAGGGAACAGTGAGGTTTCTATTTCCAATGGCCACACATTCAGAGCTCTGGAAATCGCCCCTGTGACAGGCTAACAACGTGGCCTCCACCATTAGGTGAGCTTGATTCCTTACACACTCTCCCTGTCTGGAGGCTGTCGAGCTATGAAAAAGGAGGAATTGAGAGGAGCGTGACTAAGGACACTGTTTTCAGCTTTCTTGGTCGATGAGATAACGGCTGGGTGAACGCTGAAGTGATTTAACTGGGTATTGTGTTTCCCTTTCTGGCTCCTAATCTAAACCTGTTTTATGAATTTGTTTACCAGATATTGTTTTAGCCTGGTGACCTCCCCCGTGGCCCTTGTCTTTTGCAGATGCATGATTTACTGCTGACCTTGTGACTTCTGGATAATTGAAGATTGCTATCTGAGTTACTGGTTATTCTGATAATATTGATAATCAGCATCACCTACTTCCCCCTTGACCTTTTAAATCAGTATCTGTTCCTTTTACTAGTTTCCCAGAATTGTTTTCTGTTTCTTTTGTTATTTGAGAAATGCTTTGATCTGACGTAAGCAACATTAAGTAAAAAAGTATATAATGGAACATACTGCACAAATAAAATTGCTGGTTGGGCACTGCCTATTCAGTCCTCCAGATCCCGCTTCTGTCTTCTTTCTTCTGCACACGCTCTCTTTCAGATTTGGGACCCTCTCGCTGAGCGCGACTCCCGGGCTCAAGTTCAGTTTCCAACACAGACCCTCAGTGAATAATGCACACCTAAGGAATAGTCAGGAGTCTATTTTATATGCCCACTCTTTCAGAGTTTCACTGAATAACTTATCCCTGTGGAGTATTGAGAGGTCTATTTGAGAGGTTAAATGAGTCATATGGCTACTCATTTTCAGCCTCACTGAATAATACACACTTGGGTAATAGCCAGCAGTTTGTTTCTTCAGGCCAATTATTCAGATGCTCAATGAATTATACACACCAGTGACATAGTCAGGAGTGTACTTTATATTGCTCCTCATTCAAAGCCTAGGTGGACAATGAACGCCTGTTGAGTCCTCAGAAATGTATGTCATATGGCCACTCATTCAGCACCTCACTGAATGATACACACATGGGGAATAGTCGGGATTCTATTTAATATGGACACCCATTTTGAGACTCACTGAATAACTTATACCTGTAGAATAGTGAGAAGTCTATTTTATATCTCCCCTCCATTCGAGTCTCACTGAGTAACATTCACCTGGGGAATTGTCAGGAGTCTATTTCGTATGGCCTGCATTCAGAGCCTCATTGAATAATGCATACCTGGAGAGAAATTTGGACTCTTTTTCATATGGCCATTCTTTCAGAGCATTATTTAATAATATACACATGTGGAGTAGCCAGGTTATTATTTCTTTGGCCACACATTGAGAATATCAGCGAATCATACACACCTGTGAAATAGACAGGAGTCTATTTTACATTGCCTCCCATTAATAGCCTCAGTGAATAATCCACACCTGGAGAGTAGTTAGCAATCTATTTCACACGGATACTTTTTCAGTTAATAAAGCACACATCGGGGATATTTAGAAGGCTAAGAAAATTCCAGGAAAGGCAAGGCAAGAAAAGGCAAAAAAGGCAATTCTAGGAAAGGCAATTGTAGGTAAGGCAAGGCAAAACAATTCCAGAAAAGGCACCTCCAGGCAATGCAAGGCAGGGTAATTCCAGGCAAGGCAATTGCCAGAAAGGCAATTCCAGCAAAATTAAGGCAAGAGAAGGAAGGGAAAGACAATCCGAGGCAAGGTAATTTCAGGTAATGCAAGGCAAGTCAATTCCAGGGAAGGCAACTCCAGACAAGGCAAGGCAAGGCAAGGCAAAAAATTCCATGTAAAAAAATTTCAGGCAAGTCAAGGAAAGGCAAGGCAAGCTAAGGACATTCCAGGCAACGCAATTTCAGCCAAGGCAATGCAAAAAAAGGAAATTCCAGGCAAGGCAGGGCAAAAATATGTAGGGCAATTCCAGGCAAGGCTCTTTTAGGCAAGTCAAGGCAATGCAAGGCAATTTCAGGAAAGTCAATTTTAGGCACGGCAAGAGAAGGTAAAGCAAGGCAAGGCAAGGCAATTCCAGGAAAGGAAAAACAAGGCAGGGCAATTCCACGCAGGTCAATTTCAGAAAACGCAAGGCAAGGAAAGGCAATTATAAGCAAGGCAATTCCAGGCAAGACAAGGCAAGCCCAGGCAAGAGAATTCCAGGCAGGGCAATTCCAGGCTAGGCAAGGCAAAGCAATGCAAAAAAATTTTCGACAAGGCATGGAAGTTCCAAGTAAAGAAATTTCAGGCAAGGCAAGCCAAGGCAATTCCAGATAAGAGATTTTCAGCCAAGGCAGGAAATGGCAATTCGAGGCAAGGTAATTCCAGTCAAGGCCAGGTAAAACAAGGCAATGTGATTCTAGGCAAAGAGACTCCAGGTACGGCAAGGAAATGTAAGGCAAGACAAAACCAAGCAAGGCAATTTTTGGCAATGCAAGGCAGGGCAATTCCAGGCAAGGCAATTTTCGGAAAGGTAATTCCAGGCAAGGCAATGAAAGACAAGGCAGGGAAAAACAACACCAGGCAAAGCAATTCCAGCTAACACAAGGCAAGGCAGTGTAAGAAAAGACAATTCCAGTCAAGGCAATGTAAGGCAATGCAAGGCAAGGCAATTCTAGGCGAGGGAATTCCAGGCCAGGAAAGGCAAGGCAAGGCAATTCAAAACAAGGCAACTTCAGGCAAAACAAGGCAATTCTACGCAAGGCTATTCCACGGAAGGCAAAACAGGGCAATTCCAGGCATGAAACGCAATTTAAGGCAAGACAATACAATGCAAGGCAATTTCAAGCACCGAAATTTCAGGCAAGACAAGGCAAGGCAGTTCCAGGCAAGGCAATTCTAGGCAAGGCAAAGCAAGGAAAAGGAATGCAGCACAATTCTAGGAAAGGCAATTTCAGGCAAGGCAGGGAAAGGCAAAATAGGGCAATTTTAGGCAAGGATTTTTTAGGCAAGGCAAGGCAACACAAGGCAATTTCAGGAAAGTCAATTTTAGGCATGGCAAGGCAACGCAAGGCAAGGGAAGGCAAGGCAAAAAAAAGCAATTCCAGGCACCACAAGGCAATTCCAGGCAAGGCAAGGCAAGGCAAGGCAATTCAAGGCTAGGCAATACCAGGCAAGGCAAGACAAGGCAACCCAAGGAAAGACAAGGCAATTCCAGGCAAGACAATTCCAGGCAAGGCAATCCCATGCAAGAAAAGGCAAGGCAATTGCAGGAAACGCAATTTCAGGCAAGGCGACTTCAGGCAAGGAAAGGCAAGGCAATTCCAGGCAAGCCAAGGCAAGGCAATTCAAAACAAGGTAATTCTGGTCAAGGCTAGAAAAGGTAATTTGAGGCATGGCAATCCCAGGGAAGGCAAGGGAAGGGAAGGCAATGCAGTTATAGGCAAGAAAATTCTGGGCAAGTCAAGGCAATGTAAGGCAAGGTAATTCCAGTCAAGGCAAGGTAAGGAAACAGAAGAAAATGTAATTTTTGGCAAGGCAATTCCATTCGATGAAAAAAAGGCAAGGCAATTCAAAACAAGGTAACTTCATTATAGGCAAGGCAAGACAAGACAATTACACGCAAGGCTATTTCAGGGAAAGCAAGGCAGGGCAATTCCAGGCAAGGAATAGCAAGGCAAGGCAAGGCAATGCAATGCAAGGCAATTACAAGCAAGAAAATTCCAGGCAAGGCAAGGCAAGGCAAGGAAAGTAAATTCCAGGCAAGGCAATTTCAGGCAACACAAGGTAAGACATGGCAAAGAAAGGTATTTCCAGGCAAAACAATTCCAGCTAACGCAAGGCAAGAAAAATCCAGGCAAGGAAATTTTAGTCAAGGCAAGGCAAGGCAATTCTAGGCAAGACAATCCCAGGCGAGGAAAGGCAAGGCAATGCAATTATGGGCAAGACAATTGCAGGAAAGGCAATTCCAGTGCAGGCAAGCCAAGATAAGATGGAGAAAGGCAATTCCAGTCAAATCAATTTTACATAATGCAAGAAAAGTCAATTCCAGGGAAGGCAACTCCAGGCAATGAAAGGCAGGGCAATTCCAGGCAAGGCAAATCCAGGGAAGGCAACTTTAGAAAATGAAAGGCAGGGCAGTTCCGGGGAAGGCAACTTTGGAAAATGAAAGGCAGGGCAGTTCCGGGGAAGGCAATTTGCAGAAAGGCAATTCCAAAAAAATTATGGCAAGGGAGGGCAGGAGAAAACCATCTCAGGCAAGACAATTCTAGGTAAGGCAAGACAAGGCAAGGCAATTCCAGGGAAAACAAACCCAGGCAAGGCAAGGCAAGGCAAGGCAAGGCAATTCCAGGTAAGGCAATTCCAGGCAAGGCAAGACAATGCCAGGCAAGACCATTCCAATCAAGGCTAAATAACGCAAGGTTATTCCAGGCAAGGCAATTCCAGGCAAAGCAAGGCAAGGCAAGGCAAAAAATTTCAGGTAAGAAAATTGCAGGCAAGGCAAGGAAAAACAAGGCAAAGCAAGGACATTCCAGGCAAGGCAATTTCACGTAAGGCAATGCAATGCAAGGCAATTCCAAGCTAGGAAATTCCAGTCAAGGCAAGGCAAAACAAGAAAAGGCAAGGCAATACAAGAAAAGGCAAGGCAAGGTAGGGCAATTCTAGGTACGGCAGGGCAATTCTAAGCAAAGCAATTCCAAGCAAGGGAGGACAAGTGTATTTAGGGCAAGTCCAGGCAAGGCTCTTTTAGGCAAGGCAAGGCAATGCAAGGAGATTTCAGTAAAGTCAATTTTAGGCACGGCAAGGCAAGGCAAGGCGAGGCAATTCCAGGAAAAGCAACACAAGGCAGGGCAATTTCAGGCAGAACAGTTACAGGCAAGGAAAACTAAGGCAGGGCAATTCCAGGCAAGGCAATTCCAGACAAGTCAAAGCAAGGCAAGGCAATTCTAGGCAAGGCAATTTCAGCAAGGTAAGTCAAGCCAAGGCAAGGCAATTCTAGACAGGGCAATTTTTCTCTAGGCAAAGCAAGGCAATGAAACAAAATTTTCAGAAAGGCATGGAAATTCCAAGCAAGGCAATTTCAGGCAAGGCAAGGCAATTCCAGGCAAGGCAATTATAGGCAGCCCAAAGCCAGGCAAAGAAGGGCAATTCTAAGCAAGGCAATTCCAGGCAAGCCAATACATGGCAATTCCAGGCAACGCAATTCCAGGCAATGCAAAGCAAGCCAAAGGAAAAAAATTCCAGACAGGGAAAATTCAGGCTGGGCAAGAAAAGGCAATGCAAGACAAAGCAAAGACCCAGCAAAACAAAATATTTCAGGCAAGGGAATTCAAGGCAAGGCAAAACAAGGTAAGGCAGTCCAATTTCAGGCAAGGCAATTTGAGGTAAGGAAAGACAATGCAAAGCAGGGCAATTCCAGGCAAAGCAATTCGAGGCAAGGCAAGGTAGGGAAATTCCAAGCAAGACACTTCGAGGCAAGGCAAGGCAAAGAAGGGCAATTCCAGGCCAGGCGATTTTATGCAAGGCAAGAAAACGCAATTCCAGGGAAGGCAAGACAAGACAATGCAAGGCAATTCCAGACAAGGAAATTCCAGGCAAGCAAGAAAAAACAATTTCAGGCAACGCAATTACAGGTAAGGAAAGGTAAGGCAAGGCAAGGCAATTTCAGGCAAGGAAATTCCTGGCAATGAAATGCAAGGCAATTCCAGGCAAGACAATTGCTGGGAAGGCAATTCCAGGCAAGCAAGGCAAGACAAGGCAGGGAAAAGTATTTCCAGGCAAGGCAATTCCAGCTAAGGCAAGACAAGACAATTCCACGCCAGGCAATTCCAGTGAAGGCAAGGCAAGAAAATGCAAAACAAGGCAATTCTAGACAAGGCAAATCCAGGTGAGGAAATTCGAGGCAAGGCAATTCGAAGCAAGGCAATATTAGTTAAGGAAAGGCAAGACAAGGCAATTTCATGCAAAGGTATTCCAGGGAAGTCAAGGCAGGGCAATTGCAAGGAAAAGCAAGGCAATGCAAAGAAATTCTAGGCAAGGCAATTGGAGGGAAAGCAAGAAAAAACAATTCTAGGCAAGGAAATTCTAGGCAACGAAAGGCAAGGTAAGGCAACCCAGGGCAAGGCAAAAAAAAAAAAACAAAGCCAGGCAAGGCAATTTCAGGAAAGGCAAGGCAAGAAAAGGCAAGGAAATTTCAGGAAAGGCAAGGCAGAAAAATTCTAAGTAAGGCAATTTCAGGAAAGGCAGGGCGAGGGTGTGTAGGGCAATTTCAGGCAAGACTCTTTTAGGCAAGGCAAGGCAATGAAACGCAATTGTAGGAAAGTCAATTTTAGTCACTGCAAGGCAAGGCAATGGAAGTCAACTCCAGGAAAGGCAAGGCAAGGCAGGGCAATTCCAGAAAGTGCAATTTTAGGCAAAGCAAGGCAAAGCAGGGCAATTTTAGGCAGGGCAATTTCAGACAAAATAAGGCAAGGAAAGGCAATTCTAGGCAAGGCAAGGAAGACAAGGATGGGCAGTTTCTGACAAGGCAATTCCAGGCAAGGCAAGAAAAGCTAATTCAAGGCAAGTCAATTAAAGGTAAGCCAAGGTAAGAAAAGGCAATGCAATTCTAAGCAAGGCAATTCCAATCAAAGCAAGGCAATGCAAGGCAAGGTAAGGCAACACAAAACAAGGCAATTCTAGGAAAATCAATTCCAGGCGAGAAAGGCAAAGAAAGGCAATTAGAAACAAGGCAACTCCAGTCAAGGCAAGGCAAGTCAAGGCAATTCCAGGCAAGGCTATTCCAGGTAAGGAAAGACAGGGCAATTCCAGGCAAGGAAAATCAAGGCAAGGCAAAGCAATGCAATGCAAGGCAATTCCAAGCAAAAAAATTCCATGCAAGGAAAGGCAAGGCAAATCCAGGCAAGGGAATTCTGGGTAAGGCAAGGCAAGGCAAAAAAAGGCAGTACAATTCTAGGCAAGGCAATTCCAGGCAAGGCAGGGCAAGGCAATGTAAAAAGTTTTCAGGCAAAGCTCTTTGAGGCAACGCAAAGCAATGCAAGGCAATTTCAGGAAAGTCAATTTTAGGCACAACAAGGCAAGGCAAGGCAAGGCAAGGAGAGGCAATTTCAGGCAAGGCAATTCCAGGCAAGGCAAGTCAAGGTAATTTCAGGCTAGGCAATTCCAGGCAACGCAACACAATTCAAGGCAAGGCAAGGCAATTCCAGGCAAGGCAATCCCATACAAGGAATGTCAGGGCAGTTCAAGGCAATTCTGGGAAAGTTAATTCCAACGAGGAAAGGCAAGGCAGTTCCAGGCAAGGCAAGGCAAGGCAGGGCAATTCCAGGCAGCAAATTTCAGGCAAGTTAATGCAAGGCAGGTCAGTTCTGGGCAAGACAAGGCAAGGCAATTATAGGACAAGCAATTTCAGAAAAGACAAGGCAAGCGAAGGAAAAACAATTCCAGGTAAGGCAATTTTAGGCTAGGCAAAGCAAGGCAATGCAAAAAAAATCCAGGCAAGGCAATACCAGGCAAGGCAAGGAAAATCAAGGGAAAGAAAGTCAAGGCAATTACAGGCAAGCGAATTCCAGGCAAGGCAATTTTAGGCAAGGAAAGGAAAGGCAAGACAAGGCAAATCTGGTCAAGGCAGTTCCAGGCAAGGCAAGACAAGGCAAAGAAAGGCAATTACAGGCCAGGCAATTGCAGGAAAGGCAATTTCAAGCAAGGAAAAACAAGACAAGGCAATTCCAGGCAAGGGAATTTCACGTAAGGCAAGGCAGAACAATTCCAGGAAAGGCAAATACAGGCAGGGCAAGGCAAGGCAATTACAGGCTAGGCAATTCTGGGAAAAACAAGGCAAGGCAAGGAAATTCCAGGAAAGGCAATTCCAGGCAAGGAAAGACAAGACAAGGCAAGGCAATTAAAGGAAAGAAAATTCCTGGCAAGGCTAGTCAATGCAAGACAATTTCAGGCAAGTAAATTCCAGGCAAGCCTAGGCAAGGAAATTGCAGGCAAGGCATGGCAAGGCAATTCCAGGAAAGGCAACTTCAGGAAAGGCAATTCTAGGCAAGGCAATTCCAGGCAAGGCAAGGCAATTGCAGACATGGCAATTTTAGGCTTAGCCAGACAAGGCAACGCAGGAAAATTTCTAACAAGGTGAAATTACATAAAAGGCAATTTCAGGCAAGGCAAGGCAATTCCAGCCAAGGTATTTGAGGCAAGGCAAGGAAAGGCAATTCTAGGCAAGGCAACTCCAGTCAAGGCAAGGTAAGGCAAGACAATGCAAATCAACTCCAGGCAAAACAAGGATATGTAAGGTAAGGCAACTCCAGGCAAGGCAACTTTTGGAAAGGCAAGGCAAGGGAATTTCTGGAAAGGCAATTCCAGGTAAGGAAAGGCAATTCCAGGTAAGGCAAGGCAAATCAAGGCAGAGAAAGGTCATTCCATGCAAGGCAATTTCAGCTAAGGCAAGGCAAGGCAATTTCAGTTAAGGAAACTACAGGCAATGCAAGATAGGACAATTCTTGGCAAGGTAATTCCAGGCGAGAAAAGGCAAGACAAGGCAATTCCAGGCAAAACTATTCCAGGGAAGGCAGATCAATTCCAGGCAAGTAAAAGCAAGGCAAGGCTAGGCAATGCAATGCAAGGAAATTCCAAGCAAGGAAATTTTAGGCAAGGTAAGGCGAGTATATTCTAGGCTAGGCAATTCCAGGCAAGGCAGGGCAAGGCAATATAGGACAATTCTAGGCAAGGCTCGGTGATGCAAGGAAATTTCAGGAAAGTAAAGTTTAGGCATGGCAAGTAAATGCAAGGCAAGGCAAGGCAAAAAGAGGAAATTCAAGGCAAGGCAAGTCAAAGCCATTCCAGGGTAGGTAATACCAGGCAAGGCAAGGCAAGACAACCCAAGGCAAGGCAAGGCAATTCTAGGCAAAAAAACTCCAGGCAAGTGTATCCCATGCAAGAAAAGGCAAGGCAATGCAAGAAAATTGTGGGAAAGTCAATTCCAGGCAAGGAAAGGCGAGACAAATTCAGGCAAGGCAAGGCAAGGCAAGGCAATTGCAGTAAAGGCAATTCCACGCAAGGCGATTTCAGGCAAGGCAAGGCAAGGAAATTCAAGGCAAAGCAAGGCAAGACAAAGCAAGGCAATTTCAGACAAGGTATTTCCATGCAAGGCGAGGAAAGGCAATTCGAGGCAAGGCAATTTTAGGGAAAGAAGAGTAAGGCAAGGCAATTCTAGGCAATGCAATTCCAGACAAAACAACGCCATGTAAGGCAAGGCAATTCCAGTCAAAACAAGGTAAAGCAATGCAAGGAAAGGCCATTCCAGGCAAGGCTATTCCAGGCGAGGAAATGCAAGGAAAGGCAATTTGAAACAAGGCAATTCAAGTCAAGGTAAGGAAATAAAGGCAATTCTAGACAAGGCTATTCCAGGGAAGGCAAGGCAGGGCAATTCCAGGCAAGGAAAAGAAGGCAAGGCAAGGCAATGCAACGCAAGGCAATCCAAGCAAGGAAATTCCAGGCAGGGTAAAGCAAGGCAATTCTAGACTAGGCAAGGCAAGGCAAGGGAATGTAGTGCAAATCTAGGCAAGGCAATTGCAGTAAGGCAGGGCAAGGCAATGTAAGGCAATACCACGCAACACTTTTTCAGGCAAGGCAAGACAACTTAAGGCAATTTCAGGAAACTCAATTTTAGGCATGGCAAAGCAAGGCAAAACAAGGAGAGTTTATTCCAGGCAAGGCAAGGCAATGCAACTTCAGGCTATGCAATTCCAGGCAAGGCAAGGCAATTCCAGGCAAGACATTTCCAGGCAAGGCAATCTCATGGAAGGAAAGGCAAAACAATGCAAGGCAATTCCGGGAAAGACAATTCCAGGCAAGGAAAGGCAGCGCAATTCCAAACAAGGCAAGGCAAGGCAGTGCAATTCCAGGCAGGGAAATTTCAGGCAAACTGATGCAAGGCAGGTCAGTTCCAGGCAAGACATGGCAAGATAATTACAGGAAAGGCAATTCCAGGCAAGGCAAGGCAAGCCAAGGCAAAACAATTCCAGGCTAGGCAAAGCAAGGCAATGCAAAAAAATTTCAGGCGAGGAAAGGCAATACCAGGCAAGGCAAGGAAAGGCAAGGAAAATAGAGTTAAGGCAAGGCAAAGAAAATTAAGGAAAGAATAGGCAAGGCAATTCTAAACAAGAAAATGAAAGAAAAGGCAAGGCAAGGCAAGACCAGAAAAGACTAGACTAATTTAGGCAAGGAAAGGCAAGGTAATTCCAGGCTAGGCAATTGCAGGAAAGGCAATTCTAGGATAGGCAAGGTAAGGAAAGAAAAGACAGCACAATTCTAGACAAGGTAATTCCAGGCAAGGCAGGGCAAGGCAATGTAGGGTAATTCTAGGCAAGGCTCTTTTAGGCAAGGCAAGGCAACACAAGGCAATTTCAGGAAAGTCAATTTTAGGCACAGCAAGTCAACACAAGGCAAGGCAAGGCAAGGCAAAAAGAGGCAATTTCATTCAAGACAATTCCAGAAAAGGCAAGGCAAGGCAATTTCAGGCAAGGCAATTCCAGTCGATGCAAGGCAAGACAACACAAGGCAAGGCAATTCTAGGCAAAGCAATTCCAGGCAAAGAAAGGCAAAGCAAGGCAATTTGAAAAAAGACAACTCCAGTCAAGGCAAGGCAAGACTAAAGGAAACTCCAGGCAAGGCTTTCTAGGGAAGGCAAAGCAGGTCAATTCCAGGCAACGAGAAGCAAGGCAAGTCAAGACAATGCAATGCAAGGCAATTCCAAGCAAAAAAATTACAGGCAAGGAAAGGCAAGGCAACTACAGGCAAGGCAATTCTAGGCTAGGCAAAGCAAGGCAAGGGAAGGAAGCACAATTCCAGACAAGGCAATTCCACACAAGGCAAGGCAAGGCAATGTAGGGCAATTCTAGGCAAGGCTCTTTTAGGCAAGGCAAGGCAACGCAAGGCAATTTCAGGAAAGATAATTTTAGGCTCGGCAAGGCAACGCATGGCAAGGCAAGGCAAGGAAAAGAGAAAAGAGGCAATTCCCCTCAAGGCAATTCCAGGCAAGAAAATGCAACTCCAGGCAAGACAATTCCAAGAAAGGCAAGGCAAGGCATCCCAAGACAATCCAAGGCAATTCCAGGTAAGATAGTTCCAGGCAAGGCAATATCATTCAAGAAAAAGCAAGGCAATGCAAGGAAATTGCGGGACCGTCAATTCCAGGGAAGGAATGGCAAGACAAATCCAGGCAACGCGAGGCAAGGAAACTGCAGCAAGACAATTGTAGCACAGGCAATTTCAGGCAATGTAAGGCAAGGCAATTTTAGGCAAGGCTAGACAAGAAAAGACAAAGCAATTTCAGAAAAGGTAAGACCAGGAGAGGTAAGGAAAGGCAATTCGAGGCAAGACAATTCCAGGGAAGGCAAGGGAAGGCAAGGCAATGAAATCCTAGGCAAGGTAATTCCAATCAAGGCAAAGTAAGGCAATGCAAGGCAAAGCAATTTTAGGCAAGGCAATTCCAGGCGAGGAAAAGCAAGGAAAGGCAATTCAAAACAAGGCAACCACAATCAAGGCAAGACAAGACAAAGCAATTTCAGGTATGGCTATTGCAGGGAAGGCAAGGAAGGGCAATTCCAGGCAAAAAAACCAAGGCAAGGCAAGGCAATGCAATGCAAGGCAATTCCAAGCAAAAAAATTCCAGGCAAGGCAAGGCAGTCCAAGACTAGGCAAGGCAATGCAAGGGAAGGCAGTGAAATTCTAGGCAAGGCAATTTCAGACAAGGCAGGGCTAGGCAATGTAGGGCAACTCTATGCCAGGCTCATTTAGGCAAGTCAAGGCAATGCACGGCAGTTTCAGGAAAGTCAAATTTAGGCACGGCAAGGAAAGACAAGGCAATTCCAGGCAAAGCAAGGCAAGCCAAGACAAGGCAATTCCAGACTAGGCAAGGCAAGGCAATGCAAGAAAACTCCTGGCAAGGCAAGACAATTTCAGGCACGGCAATTTCAGGCAAGACAAGGTATGGCAATTTCAGGCAAGGGCTTTCCAGAAAAGGCAAAACAAGGCAAGGCAGGCCTATACCAGACAAGGCAATTATTTGTAAAGAAAGGCAAGGCAAAGCTGGGCAACTCCACACAGGCAATTCGAGGTAAGGAAAGGCAGGGAAATTCCAAACATAGCAATTTGAGGCGAGGCAAGAAAATGAAAAAAATGGCAATTTCAGGCAAGGCTATTTCAAACAAACAAGGCAATTCCAGGGAAGGAAAGGCAATTCCAGACAAGGTAATTTCAGGCAAGACAAGGAAAGCAATTCGAGGCAAGAGAATTCCAGGCAAGGAAAGGTAAGGCGAGACAATGCAATTCTAGGCAAGGCAATTTCAGGCAAGGCAAGGCAATATAAGGCAAGGCAATTCCAGGCAAGGCAATTCCAGGCAAGGCAATTCCTGGAAATGCAAGAAAGGAAAATTCCAGGCAATGTAATTGCCAGAAAGGCAATTCCAGGCAAGGCAAGGCAAAACAAAGCAGGGAAAGTTTTTCCACGCAAGACAATTTCAGCTAAGGCAAGGCAAGACAATTCGAGGCAAGAAATTCCAGGTAGGGCAAGGCAAGGACACACAAGGCAAGGCAATTCTAGGCAAGGCAATTCCAGGCAAGGCAAGGCAAGGCAAGGCAAAGCAAGGCCATTCGAAACAAGTCAATTCCAGTCAAAACAAGGCAAGACAAGGCAACTCTCGGCAAGACTATTCCAGAGAAGGCACGGCAGTGCAATGCAAGACAATTAAAGCAAGGAAATTCCAGGCAAGGCAAAACAAGTCTACTTCAGGCAAGGCAATTCTAGGCTATGCAAGGCAAGGGAAGGCATCACAATTCTAGGCAACGTATTTCCAGGCAAAACAGGGCAAGGAAATGTAGGATCATTCCAGGCAAGACTCTTTTATGTAATACAAGGCAATGCAAGGCAATTTCAGGAAAGTCAAATTTTAGGCACGGCAAGGCAAGGCAAGACAAGAAGAGTCAATTTCAGGCAAGGTAAGAAAACGCAATTTCAGGCTAAGCAATTCCAGACAACACAAGAAAAGGCAACAGAATCCTAGGCAAGGCAATTCCTGGCAATGCAAGGCAAGGTAATTCCAGGTAAAGCAATTGCCAGAAAGGCAAGGCAAGACAAGGCAGGGAAAGGTATTTCCAGGCAAGGCAATTCCAGCTAATGCAACGCAAGACAATTCCAGGAAAGGCAATTTTAGTCAAGGCAAGGCAAAACAACACAAGCCAAGGCAATTCTAGGCAAGGCAATTCCAGGCGAGGAAAGGCAAGGCAAGGCAATTCCAGGCAAGGCTATTCCAGGGAAGGCAAGGCAGGGCAATTGCAGGCATGGAAAAACAAGCAATCCAAGGCAATTTCAGAAAAGGTAATATCAGGAAAGGCAAGGCAAGACAATTCCAGGCAAGGCAATTCTAGGAAAAACAAGGCAAGGCAAAACAAGGCAAGGTAAGGCAAGGCAAGGTAAGGCAGTGACAGGCAAGGCAATTCCAGGGAAGGCAAGGCAAGGCAAGACAATGCAATTCCAGAAAAGGCAATTGCAGGAAAGGCAATTCCAGGCAAGGCAAGACGAGACAAGGCAGAGAAAGGCAATTCCCAGAAAGGCAATTTTAGGTCAGGCAAGACAAGGCAATTCCAAGGAAGACAACACCAGGAAATACAAAGCAGAGCAATTCCAGGCATGGCAATTGCCAGAAAGGCAATTTCAGGAAAATTAAAGCAAGAGAAGGCAGGGAAAGACAATCACAAGCAAGGTAATTTCAGGCAAGGCAAGGCAAGGTATTTCCAGGGAAGGCAACTCCGGACAAGGCAAGGCAAGGCAATTCCAGGCAAGGGAAGGCAACGCAGGGCAAGGCGATTCCAATCAAGGCAAGGCAAATCTATTCCAGGCAAGGCAATTTCAGGCAATGCAATGCAAGGCAAGGCAAGGCGAAAAAAATTTCAGGTAAAAAAATTCCAGGCAAAACAAAGAAAGGCAAGGCAAAATAAAAGGACATTACAGGCATAGCAATTTCAGGCAAGGCAAAGCAATGCAATGCAAGGCAGTTCCAAGCAAGGCAATTCCAGGCAAGACAAGGCAAGGTAAGGCAAGCCAAAAAAGGCAAGGCAAGACAGGGCAATTCTAAGCAAGGCAATTCCAGGCAAGGCAATGCAAATGTATAAAGGGAAATTTCAGGCAAGGTTGTTTTTGCAAGGTAAGGCAAAGCAAGGCAATTTCAGGAAAGTCAATTTAAGGCATGGCAAGGCAAGGCAAGGAAAGGCAATTTCAGGAAAGAAAAGGAAAGGCAGGGCAATTCTAGGCAAGGCAATTCCAGGCAAGGCAAGGCAAACCAAGGCAAGGTAATTCCAGAAATGGAAATTACAGGCTAGGCAAGGCAAGGCAAGACAATTCCACACAAGGTATTTCCAGGCAAGGCAAGGTAAGGCAATTTGAGGCAAGACAAGGAAAGACAAGGCAGGGAAAAACAATTTCAAGCAAGACAATTTCAGCTAAGGCAAGGCAATTCCAGTCAAGGCAAGGCAACGCAATGCAAAACAAGGCAATTCTAGGCAAGGCAATTACAGACGAGGAAATGCAAGGCAAGGAAATTCAAAACAAGGCAGCTCCATTCAAGGCAATGCAAGACAAAGCAATTTCAGACAAGGCTGTTTGAGAGAAGAAAAGGCAGGGCAATTCCAGGAAAGGAAAAGCAAGGCAAGGCGAGGCGAGGCGAGGCAAGGCATGGCAAGGCAAGGCAATGAAAGGCAATTCCAAGCAAGGAAATGCCAGGCAAGGCAAGGAAAGGCAATTTCAGAGAAGGCAAGGTAAGGCAAGGCAATGCAATTCTAGGCAAGGCAATTTCAGTCAAGGCAATTTTCGGCAAAGCAAAGCAGGGCAACTGTAGGCAAGGCAATTCTAGGCTAGGCAAGGCAAGGCAAGGCCAGGCAAGGCAACTCCAGTCAACGTAAGGCAAGACAAGGCAATTCCAGGCAAGGCTATTTCAGGGAAGGCAAGACAGGGCAATTCCAGGCAATGAAAAGCAAGGAAAAATAAGGCAAGGCAAGGCAATGCAAAGCAGGACAATTCCAAGCAAGAAAATTTTAGGCAAAGCAAGGCAACGCAATTCCAGGCAAGACAATTTTAGGCAAGACAAGGCAAGGCAATGTAAAGAAAATCCAGGTGAGGCTCATTTAGGTAAGGCAAGGCAACGCAAGGTAATTTCAGGAAAGTCAATTTTAGTTACAGAAAGGCAAGGCAGGGCAAGGAGAGGCAATTCCAGGCAATGCAAGGCAAGGCAAGGCAAGGCAATTCCAAGCAAGACAATTTTATGCAAGGTATTCCCATGCTAGGAAAGGCAAGGCAATGCAAGGCAATTCAGGGAAAATCAATTCCAGGCAAGGCAAGGCAAGGCAATTCCAGGCAAGGCAAGGCAAGGCGGCGCAATTAAAGGCAGGGAAATTTCAGGCAAGGTAATGGACGGCA
Source organism: Callithrix jacchus (assembly GCF_049354715.1). NCBI lineage: Eukaryota > Metazoa > Chordata > Mammalia > Primates > Cebidae > Callithrix > Callithrix jacchus. The sequence goes on from NC_133507.1 coordinate 30,735,650, forward strand.
GGTAAGTTTTGGGCAAAACAAGGTAATGCAATTCTAGTTAAGGCAATTCCAGGCAAGGCAGAACAATCCCAGGCAGGGCAATTTCAGACAAGGAAAGACAAGGCAATTTTAGGCAAGGCAATTCCAGGAAAGGAAAGGCAAGACAAGGCCGGAAAATTTTTTTTTTTTTGGGTAAAAAACTTCCAGTGAAGGCAAGGCAAGGCAATGCAAGGCAAAACAATTCTAGGAAAGTCAATTTGAGGCGAGCAAAGGCAAGGCAAGGCAATTTGAAGCACGGCAATTCAAGTCAAGGCAAGGTAAAACAAGGTATTCCATGCAAGGTTATTCCAGGGAAGACAAGGCAGGGCAATTCCAGGAAAGGAAAAGTAAGACATTGCAAGATAATTCCAGGCGAACAATTCCAGATAAGGCAAGGCAAGACAATTCCAGGCAAGGCAATTCCAGGCAAGACAATTTTAGGCAAGGCTACGCAAGGCAAGACAAGGCAATGCAAGGCAAGCAAGGGAAGGCAAGACAAAGGAATGCAGTTCTAGGAAAGGCAATTGCAGGAAAGGCAATTCCAGGCCAGAATAAACAGAGAAAGACAATTCCAGGCAAGGCACTTTTAGGTAAGGCAAGGCAAGGCAAGGCAATTTCAGAAAAGACAACTTTAGGAAATGCAAGAAAGGGCAATTCCACACAAGGCGATTGACAGAAAGGCAATTCTAGGAATATTAAGGCAAGGAAAGGCAGGTAAAGGCAATCCCAGGCAAGGCAATTCTAGATAAGGCAAGGCAAGGCAATTCCAGGGAAGGCAACTCCAAGCAAGGCAATTCCAGGCAAGGTAAGAAAAGGCAAGGAAAAAAAAATCCAGGTATAGAAATTCCAGGCAAGGCAAGGCAAGGACATTCCAGGCAAGTCAATTTCAGGCCATGCAAGGCAATGCAATGCAAGGCAATTCCAAGCAAGAAAATTCTAGGCAAAGAAAGGCAAGGCAGGGCCAATCTAAGCAAGGCAATTCCAGGCCAGGCAGGGCAAGGGTATGTAGGGAAATTCCAGGCAAGGATCATTTAGGCAAGGCAAAAAAATGCAAGGCAATTTCAGGAAAGTCAATTTTAGGCACAGCAAGGCAAGGCAAAACAAGCAACTTTAGGAAAGGCAAAACAGGGCAATTCCAGGAAAGGCAAAACAAGGCAGGGCAATTTCAGGTAAGGCAAGGCAAGGCAGCGAAATTCCAGACAAGGCAAGGCAAGCCAGGGCAATTCTACACACAGCAATTCCAGGAAAGGCAAGGTAAGCCAAGGCAAGGCAATTACGGATAGGGCAATTCCAGGCTAGGCAAGGCAAGGCAATGCAAGAAAATTTCCAACAAGGCAATTTCAGGCAAGGTGAGGCACTGCAATTCCAGACCAGGCATTTCCAAGCAAGGCAAAAAAGACAATTCAAGGTAAGGCAATTCCAGTCACGGCAAGGTAAGGCAAGACAATGCAATTCTAGGCAAAGCAACTCCAGGCAAGGCAAGGCAATGCAAGGCAAGGCAATTCCAGGCAAGGCAATTTTTGGCAATGCAAGGCAGGGCAATTACAGGCAATGCAATGGCCAGAAAGGCAATTCCAGGCAAGGCAAGGCAAGACAAGGCAGGGAAAGTTAATTCCAGACAAGGCAGTTCCAGCTAAGGCAAGGCAAGGCAACTCCAGTCAAGGCAAGATAAGGCAATGTAAGGCAAGGCAATTCAAGGCAGGACAATTCCAGGCGAGGAAATACAAGGCAAGGGAATTTGAAACAAGGCAACTACAGTCAAGGTAAAGCAAGACAAGGCAATTCCCCACAAGGCTATTGCAGAGAAGGCAAGGCAGGGCAATACCAGGCAAAGAAAAGCAAAGCAAGGCAAGGCAGTGCAATGCAAGGCAATTCCAAGAAAGGATATTTCAGGAAAAGCAAGGCAATTCTAGGTTAGGCAGGACGAGGCAAAAAAAAGCAGCTCAATTCTAGGAAAGGCAATTCCAGGAAAGGCAGAACAAGGCTATGTAGGGAAATTCTAGACCAGTCTCTATTAGGCAAGGCAATGCAATGCAAGGCAATTTCAGGAAAGACAATTTTAGGCATGGCAAGGCAGCGGAAGGCAAGGCAAGGCAAAAGGAGGCAATTCTAGGCAAGGCAAGGAAAGGCAATTCCAGGCTAGGCAATACCAGGCAAGACAAGGAAAGACAATCCAGGGCAGGCAAGGCAATTCCAGGCAACGCAATCCCATGCAAAAAGTAAAGGCAATACAAGGCAATTGCAGGAAAGTCAATTCCAGGCAAGGAAAGGCAAGGAAAGGAAAGGCAATTCCAGGCAAGGCAATTGCCGGAAAGCTAATTCCAGGCAAGGCGATTTCAGGCAAGGCAAGGGAAGGCAATTCCAGGCAAGTCAAGGCAAGACAACGCAAGAAAATTCCAAACAAGGTAATTCCAGGCAAGACAAGGAAAGGCAATTCGAGGCAAGGCAATTCCAGGGAAGGCAAGGTAAGGCAACGCAATGCAATTCTAGGCAAGGCAATTCCAGACAAGGCAAGGCAATGTAAAACAAGACAAATCCAGTCAAGGCAAGGTAAGGCAACGCAAGGCAAGGTAACTCCAGTCAATGCAAGGCAAGACAAGGCAATTCCAGGCAAGGCTATTCCAAGGAAGTCAAGGCAGGGCAATTCCCAGCAAGGAAAAGCAAGGCAAGGCAAGGCAAGACAATGCAATGCAAGGCAATTCCAAGCAAGAAAATTTCAGGCAAAGCAAGGCAAGGCAATTCCAGGCAAGGCAATTCCAGGCAAGGCACTTCTAGGCTACAGTAGGCAAGGCAATATAGAAAAAATTAAGGCAAGGTTCTTTTAGGCAAGGCAAGGGTCTTTTAGGCAAGGCAAGGAAATGCAAGGCAATTTAAGGAAAGCCAATTTTAGTGACGGCAAGGCAATTCAGGGAAAGTCAATTCCAGGCAAGGCAAGGCAAGGCAATTCCACGCAGGGCAAGGCGGTGGAATTCAAGGCATGGAAATTTCGGGCAAGGTAATGGAAGGCAGGTTAGTTTTGGGCTGGACAAGGCAAGGCAATTATAGAAAAGGCAATTCCAGGCATGGCAAGGCAAGGCAAGGCAAAACAATTCCAGGCAGGGCAATTCCAGGCTAGGCAAAGAAATGCAAAGCATAAAAATTCCAGGCAAAGCAAGAAAAATCAAGGTAAAGAAAGTCAAGGCAAGGAACGGAAAGGCAATTCCAGGCAAGGCAATTCTAGGCAAAGCAAGAGAAGGCAAGGCAAGGCAAGGCAAGACAAGTGAAGACAAGGAAAATCCAGGCAAGGCAGGTCCAAGCAACGCAAGGCAAGACAAGGCAATTCTTGGCGAGGCAATTCCACATAAGGCAATTAGGGCAATTCCAGGCAAGGCAAATCCAGGCAAGGCAAGGCAAGGCAATTCCAGGCAAGACAACTCCAGGTAAGGCAAGGAAAGGCAATTCCAGGCTATGCAACTCTACGCAAGGCAAAACAAGGCAAGACAATTCCAGAAAAGACCTGAAAAGTTAAGGCAATTCCCAGAAAGCCAAGAAAAGGCAAGGCAAGGCAAGGCAATTCCAGGCAAAAAAAATCCTGGCAAGGGAACTCAATACGAGGCAATTACAGGCAACAAAATTCCAGGCAAGTCTAGAAAAGAAAATTGCAAGCAAGGGAAATCCAGGCAAGGCAAGGCAAGGCAATTCCAGGAAAGGCAAGGCAAGGCAGGGTAATTGCAATCAGGGAAATTTCAGGTAAGGCAAGGCAGGGTAATTCCAGGCAAAGCAATTCCAAACAATGCAATGCAAGGCAAGACAATTCTAGGCAAGGCAATTCCAGGCAAGGCAAGCCAAGCCAAATCAAGGCAATTTCAGACAGGGCAATTCCAGTCTAGGCAAGGACAGGCAATGCAAGAAAATTCCCAGCAAGGCAGAAAAATTCCAGGCAAGGGAATTCAAGGCAAGGCAAAACAAGCAATGCAGGCCAATTTCAGGCAAGGCAATTGGAGGCAAGGCAAGGCAAGGCAAAAAAGGGCAATTCCAGGCAAGGCAGTTTCAGGCAAGTCAAGGCAAGCCAATTCCAGGCAAGGCAAGACGAAGCAAGGAGATTCCAGAGAAGAAAATTTCAGGCAAGGCAGGGAAAGGCAATTCCAGGCAAGGCAAGGTAAGGCAAGGCAGTGCAATTCTAGACAAGGCTCTTCCAGGCAAGGCAAGGCAATTTAAGGCAAGGCAATTTCTGGTAATGCAAGGCAAGGCAATTTCAGGTAAGGCAATTTTCAGAATGGCAATACCAGGTAAGGCAAGGTAAGTCAAGGCAGAGAAAGGTATTTACAGGCAAGGCAATTCCAGCTAAGGCAAGGCAAGACAATTTTAGGCAAGGCAATTCCAGTCAAGGCAAAGCAAGGCAAAGCAAGGAAAAAAATTTTAGTCAAGGAAATTCCAGACTAGGAAAGGCAAGGCAGGGCAATTCAAAGCAAGGCAATTTCAGTCAAGACAAAACAAGACAAGGCTATTCACTCAAGGCTACTCCAGGGAAGGCTAGGCACGGCAGTTCCAGGCAAAGTAAAGCAAGGCAAGGCAAGGTAATACCAGGCAAGGCAATTCCAGGCAAGGCAAGGCAAGGCAAGACAATTGCAGGCAACGCAAGGAAAGATAAGACAAGGCAATTGCAGACAAGGTAATTCCAGCAATGGCAAGAAGAGGCAATTTGAGGCACGGAAAATCAAGGGAAGGCAAGGCAAGGCAATTCTAGGCAAGGCAATACCAGGCAAAGCAAGGCAAGGCAAGGCAAAACAAGGCAATTCCAGGCAAGGCAAGGCAAGGCAAGCCAAGGAAGGGCAATTCCAGGCAGGGCAATTTAGGTAAGAAAAGGCAAGGCAGGGCAATTACAGGCAGGGCAATTTCAGACAAGGAAAAACAAGGCAATTCTAGGCAAGGCAATTCCAGGTCATGCAATTGCCAGAAAGGCAATTTCAGAAAAGACAAGGCAAGAAAAGGGTGGGAAAATTTTTTCCAGGCAAGGCAATTCCAGTCAAGGCAAGGCAAGGCAAGGCAACGCATGGCAGGGCAATTTTAGGCAAGTCAGTTTCAGGAGAGGAATGGCAAGGCAAGGCAATTTGAAGCAAGGCAATTCCAGTCAAGGAAGGCAAGACAAGGTAATCCATGCAAGGCTATTCCAGGGAAGGCAAAATAGGGCAACTTCTGGCAAGGAAAAGCAAGGCAATTCCAGGCAAAGCAATTCCAGGTATGTCAATGCAGGACAATTCCAGGCAAGGCAATTCCAGGCAAGACAAGGCAAGGCAAGGCAGGGCAAGACAAGGCAATGCCAGGCAAGGCAATTCCAGGCAAGGAAAGGCAAGGAAATTCTAGGAAAGGCAATTGCAGGAAAGGCAATTCGAGGCAAGACAAGACAAGGCTAAGAAAAGCAATTCCAAGCAAGACAATTTTTGGCTAGGCAAGGCAAGGCAAGGGAATGCAGCGCAATTCTTGGCAAGAGAATTTCAGGCAAGGCATGGTAAAGCAATGTAGGGTCAATTCTAGTCAAGGCTGTTTTAGGTTAGGCAAGGCAACACAAGGCAATTTCAGGAAAGTCAATTTTAGGCACGATAAGGCAATGCAAGTCATGGCAAGGAAAGGCATAATTATGCAATTTCAGGCAAGGCATTTCTAGGCAAGACAAGGCAAGGCAAGGTAATTCCAGGCTAGGCAAGGCAAGCCAACCCAAGGCAGGCAAGGCAATTCCAGACAAGACAATTCCAGGCAACGCAATCCCATGCAGAAAAAGGCAAGGCAATATAAGGCAATTGGGGGAAAGTCAATTCCAGGCAAGGAAAGGAAAGGCAAATCTAGGCAAGGCAAGGCACAGCCATTCCAGACAAGGCAATTGCAAAAAAGGAAACTCCAGGCAAGTCAATTTCAGGCAAGGCAAGGCAAGGCAACAAAAGGCAAGGCAAGGCAAGACAAGGCAAGGCAAGGCAAGGCAAGGCAAGGCAAGGCAAGGCAAGGCAATTCCAGACAAGGTAATTATGGGCAAGGCAAGGAAAGGCAACTTGAGGCAAGGCAATTCCAGGAAAGGCAACGTAAGGCAAGGCAATGCAATTTCAGGCAAGGTAATTCCAGGGAAGGCAAGGCAGTGTAAGGGAAGGTAATTCCAGTAAAGGCAAGGCAAGGCAATTCCAGGAAAGGCAGTTCTAGGCTAGGCAAGGCAAGACAAGGCAAGGCAACTACAGTCAACACAAGGCAAGACAAGACAATTCCAGGCAAGACTATTCCAGGGAAGGCAACACAGGGCAATTCCAGGCAAAAAGAAGCAAGGCAAGGCAAGGCAATGCAATGCAATTTTAAACAAGGAAATTTTAGGCAAAGCAAGGCAATTCTAAGCAAGAAAATTCTAGGCTAGACAAGGCATGGCAATGTAGGGCAAATCCAGGCAAGGCTCTTTAAGACAAGGCAAGGTAACGCAAGGCAATTTCAGTAAAGTCAATTATAGGCACGAAAAGGCAAGGCAATTCTAGGCAAGGCAATTCTAGGCAAGGCAATTCCAGGCAAATCAAGGCAAGCTAAGGCAAGGCAATTCCAGACAGGGTAATTCCAGGCTAGGCAAGACAAGGCAATGCAAAAAAGCCTTCAACAAGGTAAAAAAAATTCAGGCATGGCAATTTCAGGCAAGGCTAGGCATGGCAATTTCTGGCAAGTGCTTTACAGGAAAAACAAAACAAAGCAAGGCAGGTCAATTCCAGACAAGGAAATTCTTGGTCAGAAAAGGCAAGGCAAATCAGGGCAACTCCAGACAAGGCAATTCGAGGCAAGGCAAGGTAAAAAAAAATCCAAATAAGGCAATTCGAGGCAAGGCAAGGCAAGGCAAAAAAGGGCAATTGCAGGCAAGGCTATTTCAGGAAAAACAAGGCAAAGCAATTCGAGGGAAGGCAAGGCAAGACAAGGCAAGACAATTTCAGACAAGGTAATTTCAGGCCAAACAAGGAAAGGCAATTCAAGGCAAGAGAATTTCAGGCAAGAAAATGTAAGACAAGACAATGCAAATCTAGGCAAGGCAATTCCAGGCCAGGCAAGGCAATTCCAGGCGAAGCAATTTCTGGCAAGGCAAAAAAGGAAAATTCTATGCAAGTTAATTGCTGGAAAGTCAATTTTAGGCAAGGCAAGGTGAGACCAGACAGGGAAAGTTACATCCAGTAAAGGCAATCTCAGCTATGTCAAGGCAAGGCAATACAAGGAAATTTCAGGAAAGTCAATTACAATCAAGGAAAAACAAGGCAATTCCAGGCAAGTGAAGGCAAGGCAGTGCAATTCGAGAAAGAAAAATTTCAGGCAAGGTAATGCAAGGCAGTTCAGTTCCGGGTAAGACAAGGCAAGGCAATTATATGCAAGGCAAATCCAGGTAAGACAAGGCAAGCCCAGGCAGGAAAATTCCTGGCAAATCAACTCCAGGCTAGGGAAAGAAAGGCAAAGCAAAAAAATTCCAGGCAAGGCAAGGCAATACCAGGCAAGGCAAAAAAAGGCAAGGCAAAGAAAGTCAAGGCAAGGAAAAGCAAGTTAATTCCAGGCAAGGCAATTCTGGGCAAGGTAAGGCAAGAAACGTCAAGGCCATGCAAGGCAAGGCAAATCCAGGCAATGCAAAACAAGGCAAGGCAAGGCAAATCTAGGCATAGCAAGGCAAGGCAAGGCAAGGCAATTCCAGGCTAGGCAATTGCAGGAAAAGCAATTCGAGGAAACACAAGGCAGGCAAGGCAATTCCAAATAAGGCAAGGCAGGGAGATTCCAGGAAAGGCAATTTCAGGCAAGGCAAGGCAAAGCAAGAAAATTTCAGGCAAGGCAATTCCAGGAAAACCAGAAAAGGCAAGGCAATTCCAGGCAAGGCAAGGAAATTCCAGGAGAGGCAATTCAGGAAAGGCCAGGAAAGTCAAGGCAATTGACAGCAAGCCAAGAAAAGGCAAGGCAAGGCAACTCCAGGCAAGAAAATTCCTGGCAAGGCAAGGCAATGCAAGGCAATTATAGGCAAGTAAATTCCGGCAAGTCTAGGAAAAAAATTGCAGGCAAGGCAAATCCAGGCTAGGCAAGGCAAGGCAAGGCAATTACAGAAAAGTCAAGGCAAGGCAGGGCAATTGCCATCATGGCAATTTCATGCAATTCAAGAAAAGGCAGGGCAATTCCAGGCAAAGCAATTCCAGACAGGGTAAGGCAAGATAAGGCAAGATAATTCTAGCCAAGGTAATTCCAAACAAGGCAACACAGCCAAAGCAAGGCAATTTCAGACAACTCCAGGCTAGGCAAGAAAAGGCAATGCAAGAAAATTTCCAGCAAGGCAAAAAAATTCCAGGCAAGGGAATTCAAGGAAAGACAAAACAAGGCAAGGCAGGCAAATTCCAGCCAAGGCAATTCAAGGCAAAGCAAGGCAGGGAAATTCCAAGCAAGGCAATTCAAGACAAGGCTAGGCAAGGCAAAAAAAGGGCAATTCCAGGGAAGGCGATTTCAGGCATGGCAATTTCAGACAAGGCAAGATGAGACAAGGGAAGGCAATTCCAGACAAAAAAAAATCCAGGCAAGGTAAGAAAAGGCAATTCCAGGCAAGGCAAGGTAAGGCAAGGCTATGCAATTCTAGGCAAGGCAATTCCAGGCAAGGCAAGACAATGAAAGGCAATGCAACTTCAGGCAAGGCAATTCCTGGCAAAGCAAGGCAAGGCAATTCCAGACAAGGCAATTTCCAGAAAGAAAATTTCAGGCAAGGCAAGGCAAGTCAAGGCAGGGAAACGTATTTGCAGGCAAGGCAATTCCACCTAAAGTAAGGCAAGGCAATTCCAGACAAGACAAGGCAAGGCAACGCACGGCAATGCAATTCAAGGCAAGGAAATTCCAGGTGAGGAAAGGCACGGTAAGACAATTCGAAGGAAAGTAATTCCATGCAAGTCTATACCATATAAGGCTAGGCAGGGCATTTCCAGACAAAAAAAACAAGGCAATGCAAGGCAAGGCAATTCCAGGCAAGGGAAGGAAAAATATGGCAAAGCAAGGCAAGGCAGGGCAATTCTAAGCAAAACAATTCCAGGCAAAGCAGAACAAGAATACGTAGGACAATTCCAGGCAAGACTCTTTTAGGCAAAACAAGGCAATGTAAGATAACTTCAGAAAAGTCAATTTTAGGCACGGCAAGGCAAGGCAATTAACAGAAAGGCAAGGCAGGGCAATCACAGGCAGGACAATTTTAGGCAAGGCAAGGCAAGGCAGGGCAATTTTAAACAGGGCAATTTTTCAAAAGGCAAAACACGGTAAGGCAATTTTAGGCAAGACAATTCCTGACAAGGTAAGACAAGCCAAGGCAAGACAATTCCAGACAGGGCAATTCCAGGCTAGGCAAGGCCAGGCAATGCAAGAAAATTTTCAGCAAGGCATGGAAATTCGAAACAAGGCAACTCCAGGCAAGGCAAGACAAGGCAATTCCATGTAACACAAGGCAGGAGAATTCCAGGAAAGGCATATCCAGGAAAGGCAAGGCAATTCCAGGCTCAGAAATTCCAGGCAAGGCAATGCAAGGCAAGCCAATTCCAGGAAAGGCAATTCCAGGCAAGAACAGGAAAGTCAAAGCAATTTCCGGCAAAACAAGGAAAGGTAAGGCAAGACATGGCAATTACAAAAAAGGCAAGAAAAGGCATGAAAATTCCAGGAAAGGCAATTCCAGGCAAGACAAGGAAAGACAAGGCAAAGAAAGTCAAGGCAAAAAAGTCAAGGCAATTCCAGGCAAAGAAATTTCAGGCAAGGCAATTCTAGGCAAAACAAGGCAAATCCAGGCAAGGCAGTTCCAGACAAGGCAAGACAAGGCAAGGCAACGCAAGGCAAAACAAATCCAGGCTAGACAATTGCAGAAAAGACAACTCCAGGCAAGTCAAGGCAAAGCAAGGAAAGGGAATTCTAGGAAAAGAAATTCCACATGAGGCAAGGCAGGGCAATTACAAAAAATGCAAATCCAGGTAAGGCAAAGCAAGGCAATTCCAGGCAAGGCATGCAAGTCAGGGCAATTGCAGGCAGTGTAATTTCAGGCAAGGCAAGGCAAGGCAGGGCAATTTCAGGGAGGGCAATTCCAGACAACAAAAGGCAAGGCAACACAATTCTAGGCAAGGCAATTTCAGGCAAGGCAAGTCAAGCCAATGCAAGGCAATTCCAGACAGAATAATTCCAGTATAGGCATGGAAAGGCAATGCAAGCAAATTCCCAGCAACGCAAGTAAATTCCCAGCAACGCAAAAATAATTCAGCCAAGGGAAATCAAAACAAGGCAAAACAAAACAAGGCAGGCCAATTCCAGGCAAGGCAATTCGTGGTAAGAAAAGGCAAGGCAAAGCAGGGCAATTACAGGCAAGGCAATTGCTGGAAAGGCAACTTGAGGAAAATTAAGACAAGAGAAGGCAGAAAAAGGCAATTGCAGGCAAAGAAATTCAAGGCAATTCCAATAAAGGTAACTCCAGACAAGGCAAGGCAGGGCATTTCCAGGCAAGGCAATTCCAGGTAAAGCAAGGTAAAATATTTCGAGGCAAGGAAATTCCAGGCAAGGCAATTCTAGGCAAAGCAAGGCAATTTCAGGCAAGGTCATTTCTGGCAAGGCAAGTCAATGCAAGGCAATTCCACGCAAGTAAATTCCAGGCAATTATGCACAAGGAAATTGCAGGCAAGGAAATACAGGCAAGGCAAGGCAAGGCAGGGCAATTTCAGGCAGTGCAATTTTAGGCAAGGCAGGGTAATTCCAGGCAGGGCAATTCCAGACAATACAAGGCAAGGCAAGGCAAGACAATTTTAGGCAAGGCATTTCAAGGCAAAGCAAGGCAAGCAAAGGCAAGACAATTCCATACAGGGCCATTCCAGGCTAGGCAAGGCAAAGCGATGCAAAACAATTTCAAACAAGGCATGAAAATTCCAAGCAAGGCAATTTCAGGCAAGGCAAGTCAAGGCAATTCCAGACAAGGTATTTTCAGGCAAGGCAAGGAAACGTATAATTCGAGGCAAGGAAATTCCAGTCAAGACAAGGTAAGGCAAGGCAAAGCAATTCTAGGCAAGGCAATTCCAGGCAAGGTAAAACAATGTAAGGCAAGGAAATTCCACGCAACGTAACTTTTGGCAATGCAATGCAGGGAAATTTCAGGCAAAGGAATTTCCAGACAGGCAATTCCAGGCAAGGCAAGCCAAGACAAGGCAGCGAAAGGCAATTTCAGGCAAGGCAATTCCAGCTAAGGCTAGGCAAGGCAATTCCAGGCAAGGCAATTCCAGTCAAGGCAAGGGAAGGCAACGCAAGGAAAAGCAATTCTAAACAAGGCAATTCCAGGCGAGAAAAGACAAGGCAAGAAAATTTGAAGCAAGGCAATTTCAGTCAAGGCAAGGCAAGACAAGGCACTTTATGCAAGGTTATTCCAGGGAAGACAATGCAGGGCAATTCTGGGCAAAAAAAGCAAGGCAATGCAAGGCAATTACAGGCAAGGCAATTACAGGGAAGGCAAGGCGTGACAATTACAGGCAAGGCCATTCCAAAAAGGAAATTCTAGGCCAGGCAAGGCAACATAAGGTAAGACAAGACATGGCAAGGCAAGAAAAGGAATGCCATGCAAGGCAATTCCAGACAATGTAAGGCAAGAAAAGAAAAGGCAGGGCAAGAAGGGCAAGACAGGGCAATTCTAAGCAAGGCAATTTCAGTCAAGGCAAGGCAAGGGTACAGGGGAAAATTCCAGGGAAGCCTCTTTAAGTCAAGAGAAGGCAATGCGAGGTAATTTCATGATAGTCAATTTTAAGCACGGCAAGGCAAGGCAAGGCATGGCAAAAAGAGGCAATTACAGGCAAGGCAATTTCAGGAGAGGCAAGGCAAGGAAATTTCAGAAAAGGCAAGTCAAGGCAGGGCAATTCCAAGCAGGAAAATTTCAGGCAAGGTAAGGCAAGACACAGCAATTCCAGACAGGGCAATTCCAGACAATGGAAGGCAAGCCTAGGCTATTCAAGGCAAGGCAATTACAGACAAGATAATTTCAGGCAAGACAAGGAAAGTCAATTCTAGGCAAGGGAATTCATGGAAAGGCAAGGCAAAGCAAAACAATGCAATTCTAGGCAAGACAATTCCAGGCAAGGCAAGGGAATGGAAGGCAAGGCAATTTCAGTTAAGGCAAGGTAAGGAAACACAATGCAAGGAAATTCCAGGTGAGAAAAGGCAAGGCAAGAAAATTTGAAACAAGGCAACTTCAAAAAAATTAAAGCAAGACAAGGCAGTTCTAGGAAAGGCTATTCCAGGGAAGGCAAAACAGGGCAATTTCAGGGAAGGAAAAGTAAAGCAAGGCAAGGTAAAAAATTTACGGCAATTCCAACCAAGGAAAATTTAGAAAACTCAAGGCAAGGCAATTCCAGGAAAGGCAATTCTAGGCTATGCAAGGCAAGGCAAGGGAAGGCAGCGCAATTATAGGAAAGGCAGGGCAAGGCAATGTAAGGCAATTCCAGGTAAAGTTCTTTAAGGCAGGACAAGGCAACGCAAGGCAATTTCAGGAAAGCCAAAATTAGGCATGGCAAGGCAAAGCAAGGCAAGGCAAGAAGAGTCAATTACAGGCAAGGCAATTTCAGGCAAGGCAAGCCAAGGCAATTCCAGCTATGCAATTCCAGGCAACACAAGGCAAAACAAAGCAATTTGAGGCAAGGCAATCCCATGCAAATAAAGGCAAGGCAGTGCAAGGCAATTTAGGGAAAGTCAATTCCAGGCAAGAAAGGCAAGGCAATTCCAGGCAGCAAATTTCAGGCAAGTTAATGCAAGCTAGGTAAGTTCAGGGCAAGACAAGGCAAGGCAAATATAGGAAAGGCAATTCCATGCAAAGCATGGCAAGCCAAGGCAAAACAATTCCGGTCAGGGCAATTCCAGGCTAGGCAAAGCAAGGCAACGCAAAAAAATAATTCCAGGCACGGCAAGACAATACCAGGCAAGCCATAAAAACAAACAAGGCAAAGAAAGGCAAGGCAATTGCAGGCAAGACAATTCCAGACAAGGAAAGGAAAGGAAAGGTAGTTCTAGGCTAGGCAATTCCAGGCAAGGCCAGAAAAGTCAAGGCAATTCCAGGGAAGGCAAAACAAGGCAAGGCAAGGCAAGGCAATTCTAGGCCAGAAAACTCCTGGCAAGGCAAGTCAATGTAAGGCAATTACAGGCAAGTAAATTCCAGGCAAGGCTAGGCAAGAAAATTGCAGTCAAGGCAAATCCAGGCAAGGCAAGGCAAGGCAATTCCAGGAAAGGCAAGGCAAGACAGTGTAATTCCAGGCATGGAAAGTTTAGGCAAGGCAAGTCAAGGCAGGGCAATTCCAGACAATGCAAGGCAAGGCGAGACAATTCTAGGCAAGGCAATTCCAGGAAAGGCAAGGCCATTCCAGGCAAGTCAAAGCAAGGCAATTGCAGACAGGGCAATTCCAGGCTAGGCAAGGAATGGCGATGCAAAAAAATTCCCAGCAAGGCAAAAAAATTCCAGGCAAGGAAATTCAAGGCAAGGCAAAACAAGGCAAGGCAGGTCAATTCCAGGCAACGCAATTCGAGGTAAGAAAAGGAAAGGCACAAAAGGGCTATTCCGGGCAAGGCGATTTCAGGCAAGGCAAGGCAAGACAAGACGAGGTAAGGCAATTCCAGGAAAGAAAATTCCAGGCAAGGCAAGGAAAGGCAATTTCAGGCAAGGCAAGGAAAGAAATGCAATTCTAGGCAAGGCAATTCCAGGCAAGGCAAGGTAAGGCAAGGGAATGCAATTCTAGGCAAGGCAATTCCAGGCAAGGCAATTTCTGGCAATGCAAGGCAAGGCAATTTCCGACAAACAATTCCAGGCAAGACAAGGCTGGGAAAAGTATTTCCAGGACGGCAATTCCAGCTAAGGCAGGGCAAGACAATTCCAGTCAAGGCAAGGCAAGACAATGCAAGCCAAGGAAATTCTAGGCAAGACAATTCCAGGCGAGGAAAAGCAAGGCAAGAAAACTCAAAGCAAGGCAATTCTAGTCAAGGCAAGGCAACACAAGGCAATTCCACACAAGGCTGTACCAAGGAAGGCAAGGCAGGGCAATTCCAGGCAAGGAAAAGCAAGGCAATACAAGGCAATTCCAGGAAAAACAACTCCAGGAAAGGCAAGGCAAAACAATTCCAGGCTAGGCAATTTTAGGGAAGGCAAGGCAAGGAGGGTCAATTCCAGGCAAGGCAATTCCAGGCAAAGCAAGACAAGGCAATTTCAGGCTAGGCAATTCCAGGCAATGCAAGGCAAGGCAAGGCAAGGCAAAGCAGTGCAATTACAGGCTGGGAAATTTCAGGCAAGTTAATGAAAGGTGGTGAGTTCCCCGCAAGAAAAGGCAAGGCAATTATAGGAAGGGCAATTTTAGGCAAGGAAAGGCAAGGAAAGGCAAGGCAAAACGGTTTCAGGCAGGGCAATTTCAGGCTAGGCAAAACAAGGCATTACAAAATATTCCAGGCAAGGCAAGAAAATAAAAGTCAAAGAAAGTCAAGGCAAAAAAAGGCAAGGCAATTCCAGGCAAGACAATTCTAGGCAAGGCAAGAAAAGACAAGGCAAAACCGGGCAAATCTAAGCAAGGCAGTTCCAGGCAAGGCAAGGTAAGGCAAGGCAAATCCAGGCTAGACAATTGAAAGAAAGGCAATTCCAGGCAAGGCAAGGCAAGGCAATGCAATTCCAGGCAAGGCAATTCCGTGTAAGACAGGGAAGAGTAATTCCAGGCAAGGCAAATCCAGGCAAAACAAGGCAAGGCAATTCCAGACAAGGCAAATTCAGGCAAGGCAAGGTATGGCAACTTCAGGCTAGGGAATTCCAGGTAAGGCAAGGCAAGGCATGGAAATTTCAGGAAAGGCAATTTCAGGCAAAAGAAAGCCAGGCAAGGCAGGGCAATTCTAGGCAAGGTTATTTCAGGGAAGGCAAGGCATTGCAATTCCAGGCAAGGCAATTTTACGCAAGGCAAAATAAGTCAAGAGAGGCCAATTCCAGGCAACTTAATTCGAAGTAAGGAAAGGCAAGGCAAAGCAGGGCAATTCCAGGCAAAGAAATTCGAGGCGACAAGGCAGGAAAATTCCAAGCAAACAATTCGAGGCAAGGCAAAAAAGACAAAAAAAGGGCAATTCTGGCCGGGCGCGGTGGCTCAAGCCTGTAATCCCAGCACTTTGGGAGGCCGAGGAGGGTGGATCACGAAGTCAACAGATCGAGACCATCCTGGTCAACATGGTGAAACCCCGTCTCTACTAAAAATTACAAAAAATTAGCTGGGCACGGTGGCGTGTGCCTGTAGTCCCAGCTACTCAGGAGGCTGAGGCAGGAGAATTGCCTGAACCCATGGGGCAGAGGTTGCAGTGAGCCGAGATTGCGCCATTGCACTCCAGCCTGGGTAACAAGAGCGAAACTTTGTCTCAAAAAAAGGGCAATTCAAGGCAAGGGGATTTCAGGCAGGGCAAGTCAAGGCAATTAAAAACAAGGCAACACCAGACAAGGTAATTTCAGGCAAGGCAAGGAAAGGCAATTCCAGGCAAGGCAAAGTAAGGGAAGGCAATGCAATTCTAGATAAGTCAATTCAGAAATTACAAGGCAAAGCAAAACAAGGCAATTCCAGGCAAAACAAGGCAAGGCAGAACAATTTCAGACAGGACAATTCCAGGC
Source organism: Callithrix jacchus (assembly GCF_049354715.1). NCBI lineage: Eukaryota > Metazoa > Chordata > Mammalia > Primates > Cebidae > Callithrix > Callithrix jacchus. Next base: position 30,751,290 of record NC_133507.1, read on the forward strand.
AAGACAAGGCAAGAGAAGTCAGGGAAAGGCATTTCCAAGAAAGGCAATTCCAGCTGAGGCAAGGCAAGACAATTCCAGACAAAACAATTCCAGTCAAGGCAAGGCAAGGCAACACAAGGCAAGGCAATTCTAGGCAAGGAAATTCCAGGCGAGAAAAGGCAATTCCACTCAAGGCAAGACAAGACAAGGCAATTTCATGCAAGTCTATTTCAGGGAAGGAAAACCAGGGCAATTCCAGCAATGAAAAGCAAGGCAATGCAAGGCAATTCCAGGCAAGGCAATTTCAGGTAAAACAAGGCAAGACAATACCAGTCAAGCCAATTCTAGGCAAGGCAAGGAAAATCAAGACAAGGCAATTCCAGGCAAGGCAATTTCAGGTAAAACAAGGCAAGGCAATACCAGTCAATCCAATTCTAGGCAAGGCAAGGCAAATCAAGACAAGGCAATGCCAGACAAAGCAATTCCAGATAAGGCAAGGCAAGTCAAGGCAAGGGATGGCAAGGCAAAGCAATAAATTTCTAGGCAAGGAAATTGCAGGAAAGGCAATTCCAGGCACGGCCAGGCAAGACAAGGCAAAGAAAGGGAATTCCAGGCAACTCAACTTTAGGTAATGTAAGGCAAGGTTCTGGGAAGGCAACTCCAGGCAATGCAAGACAGGGCAATTCCAGGCAAGGCAATTGCCCAAAAAGCAATTTTAAAAAAATTACATCAAAAGAACGAAGAGAAAGGCAATCCCAGGCAAGGAAATTACAGGTAAGACAAGACAAGGCAATTCCAGGGAAGGCAACCCCAGAAAAGGCAAGGCAAGACAATTCCAGGACAGGAAACCCCATGCAATAAATGGCAAGGCAATGCAAGGCAATTGTGGGAAAGTCAATTTCAGGCAAGGAACGTCAAGGTATATTCAGGCAAGGCAAGGCAAGGCAATTCCAGGCAAGGCAATTGCAAGAAAGGCAATTCCTGGCAAGGCGATTTCAGGCAAGGCAAGGCAAGAAAAGGCAATTTCAGACAAGGCAATTCCAGGAAAGGCATGATAAATCAAGGCAATGCAATTCTAGGCAATGAAATACCAGGCAAGGCAAGGCAATTACAGGAAAGGCAATTTTAGGCAAAACAAGGCAAGCCAAGGCAAATCGATTCTAGGCAGGGAAATTCAAGGATAGGCAAAGCAAGGCAACGCAAAATAATTCCAGAAAAGACAATGCAATATCAGGTAAGGCAAGAAAAGTCAAGGCAATTCCAGGCAAGGCAAGACAGAAAGGCAATAAAAAGCAAGACAAGGCAAGAGAAGTCAAATCCAGGCAATGCAGTTCCAGGCAAGGCAATGCAAGCAAGGCAATTCCAGGCTAGGCAATTGCAGGAAAGGCAATTCCAGGCAAGGCAAGGCAAGACAAGGCAAGTCCACGCAAGGCAAGGCAGGGCAATTCTAGGCAAAACAAATCCAGGCAAGGCAAGGCAAGGCAATTCCAGGCAAGGCAAGGCAAGGGAAGGTAATTTCAGGAAAGTCAATTATAGGCAACACCAGAAAAGGAAAGGAAATTCCAGGAAAGGCAAGACAAAGCATGGCATGGCAAGAAAATTCCAAGCAAGAAAATTCCTGGCAAGGCAAGTCAATGCAAAGCAATTCCAGGCAAGTAAATTTCAGGCAGGACTAGGCAAGGAAATTGCATGCAAGGCAAACGAAGACAAGGCAAGGCAATGAAAGGCAATGCAAGGCAAGGCAAGTGAAGGCAGGGCAATTTCAGGCAGGTCAGTTTGAGACAAGGCAAGGCAAGGCAGGAAAATTCCAGGCAGAGCAATTTCAGACAACGCAAGGCAAGGCAAGACAATTCTAGGCAAGACAATTCTAGGCAAGGCAATTCCAGGCAAGGCAAGGCTAGCCAAAGCAAGGCAATTCCAGACAGGGCAATTCCAGGCTAGGCAAGGAAAGGCAATGCAAGAAAATTTTCAGCAAGGCAAAAAAAAATTTCAGGCAAGGGAATTCAAGGCAAGGCAAAACAAGGCAATTCAGGCCAATTCCAGGCAAGGCAATTCGAGGTAAAAAAATAAGCAAGGCAAAGCAGGGCAATTACCGTCAAGGCAATTTGAGGCAAAGCAAGGCAGGGAAAATCCAAGCGAGGCAATTCGAGGAGAGACAAGGCAAGGCAATAAAGAACAATTTCAGGCCAGGCGATTTCAGGCAAGGCAAAGCAAGGCAATTCCAGGCAAGACAAGACCAGACAAGGCAAGGCAATTCCAGGTAAAAAAATTTCAGTCAATGCAAGGAAAGGCAATTCCAAGAAAGGCAATTACAGGCAAGGCACAGTAAGGCAAGGCAATTCCAGGCAAGGCAAAGCAATTTCAAGCAAGGCAATTTCTGGCAATGCAAGAGAAGGCAATTCCAGGCAAGACAATTTCAAGAAAGGCAATTCCAGGCAAGGCAAGGCAAGACGAAGCAGGGAAAGGTATCTCAAGGCAAGAAAATTTCAGCTAAGGCAAAGCAAGACAATTCCAGGCAAGGCAATTCCAGTCAAGGCGAGGCAAGGCAACACAAGGAAAGGCAATTCTAGGCAAGGCAATTCCAGACGAGGAAAGGCAAGGCAAGGCAATTCGAAGCAATGCAATTCCAGGCAAGGCAAGGCAAGACAAGGCAATTCCACGCAGGGCTATTGCAGGGAAGGCAAGGCAGGACACTTCCAGGCATGGAAAACAAGGCAATGCAAGGCAATTCCAGGCAAGGCAATTCTAGGCAAGTCACGGCAAGGCAAGCCAAGGCAAAACAAGGCAAGACAAGTAAATGCCAGGCAAGGCAAGGAAAGGCAAGGCAAGACAATGCAATTTACGGTAAGGCAATTTGTGGAAAGGTAACTCCAGGTAAGGCACAGCAAGACAAGGCAGAGAAGGCAATTCCAGGCAAAGCAATTTTAGGTAAGGCAAGGCAAGGCAATTCTAGGGAAGACAACTAAAGCAAATGCAAGGAAAAGCAATGCCAGGCAAGACAATTGCCCAAAAGTAATTCCAGGAAAATTAAGACAAGAAAAGAAAGGGAAAGGCAATCCCAGGTAAGGCAATTTCACGTGAGGCAATGCAAGGCAATTCCAGGGAAGGCAACTCCAGACAAGTAAAGGAAAGGCAATTCCAGGTAAGACAATTCCAGGAAAGGCAATTCCAGGCAAGGCAATTTTAGGCAAGGCAAGGCAAGGCACGACAAGGCAACACAAGGCAAGCCAAGCCAATGCCAGGCAAGGTAATTCCTGGCAAGGCAAGGCAAGTCAAGGCAGGGAAATTCTAAGTAAGGAAATTCCAGGCATGGCAGGGCAAAGGTATGTAGGGTAGTTCTCGGCAAACCTCTTTTAGGCAAGGCAAGACAATGGAAGGCAATTTCAGGAAAGTCAATTTTAGCCACTGCAAAACAAGGCAAGGCAAGGCAATTTCAGGAAAGTCAAGAAAAGGCAAGGCAGGATAATTCCAGGCAGGGCAATTTCATGCAAGGCAAGGCAAGGCACAGCAATTCCAGGCAGGGCAATTTCAGACAATGCAAAGCAAGGCAAGGCAATTCTAGACAAGGCAATTCCAGGTAAGACAAGGCAAGGCAATTCCAGACAGGGCAATCCCAGGGTATGCAAGTCAAGGCAATGTAAGAAAATTTCTAGCAAGGCATGGGATTTCTAAGCAAGGCAATTTCAAGCAACGCAAGGCAAGGCAAACCCAGGCAAGGCATGGCAATTCCTGGCAAGGCAATTCCAGGCAAGACAAAACAAGGCACGGCATTCCAATTTTAGGCAAGGTAATTCAAGGTAAGGAAAGGCAAGGCAAAGCAGGACAATGCCAGGCAAAGCAATTCGAGGCAAGGCAGGGCAGGGAAATTGCAAGCAAGGCAATTCAAACATCGCAAGGAAAGACAAAATAGAGCAATTCCAGGCAAGGCCATTTCAGGCAAGGCAAGTCAAGACAATTAAAGGCAAGACAACTCCAGACCAGTTAATTCTGGGCACTGCCAGGAAAGGCAATCTCAGGCAAGACAAGTAAGGTAAGTTAATGCAATTCTATGCAAGGCAATTCCAGGCGAGGCAAGAAAAGACAAGGCAAGGTAATTCCAGGCAGGGCAATTTCAGGCAAGGCAAGGCAAGGCAGGGCAATTTCAGGAAAGACAATTCCAGGCAAGGCAATCCCATGCAAGGAAAGGCAAGGCAATGCAAGACAAGGCAAGGCAATGCAAGACAATGCAAGGCAATTTTGGGAAAGTCAATACCAGGCAAGGCAAGGCAATCCCAGGCAAAGCAAGGCAAGGCAGTGCAATTCCAGGCAGGGAAATTTCAGGCAAGGTAATGCAAGGCAGGACAGTTCTGGACAGGGATATTTCAGGCAAGGTAATGCAAGACAGGACAGTTCTGGGCAAGACAAGGCAAGGCAATTATAGGCAAGGCAATTCGAGGCAAGGCAAGGCTAGCCAAGGCAAGGCAATTACAAGCAGGGCTATTTCAGGCTAGGCAAAGCAAGGTAACACAAAACGATTCAGGCAAGGTAAGGCAATACCTGGCAAGGCAAGAAAATGCAAGACAAACAAAATCATAACAAAGAAACGCAAGGCAATTTCTGGCAAGGAAATTCCAATCAAGGCAATTTTACACAAGGCAATCCTAGGCAAGAAAAGGCAAGCCAAGACAAGGTAAAACAAGGCAAATCCAGCCAAGGTAGTTCTAGGCAAGGCAAAACAAGGCAAGGCAAGGCGATTCCAGGCTAGGAAATTGCAGGAAAGGGAATTCCAGGCAAGGTAAGGCAAGACAAGGCAATGCCAGGTAAAACAATTTCATGTACAGCAAGGCAGGGCAATTCCAGGAAAGGCAAATCCAGGTAAGGCAAGGCAAGACAAGACAAATACAAAAAGGAAAGACAAGGCAATTCCAGGTAAGACAATTCTACGTAAGGCAAGGCAGGACAATTCCAGGAAAGGCAAACCCAGGCAAGGCAAGGCAAAACAACTCCAGGCAAGGCAACTCAATGCAAAGCAAGGCAAAACAATTCCAGGCTAGACAATTGCAGGCAAGGCAAGGCAAGGTAAGGCAATACCAGGAAAGGTAATTCCAGGCAAGGCAAGACAAGATAATTTCAGGCAAGAAAATTCCTGGCAAGGCAAGTCACTTCAAGGCAATTCCAGGCAAGTAAATTTCAGGCAAGGCTAGGCAAGGCAAATCCAGGCAAGGCAAGGCAAATCCAGGCAAGGCAAGGCAAAGGAAGGAAATTCCAGGCAAGGAAAGGAAAGGCAGGGCAATTGCAGGCAGGACAATTTCAGGCAAGGCAACGTAAGGCAGGGCAATTCCAGGCAGGACAATTCTAGACAACGCAAGGCAAGACAATTCTAGGCAAGGCAATTCCAGGCAAGGCAAGGCAAGCCAAAGCAAGGCAATTCCAGGCAGGGCGATTTCAGTCTAGGTAAGGGAAGGCAATGCAAGAATATTCCCAGGAAGGCAAAAAAAAAATCCAGGTTAGGGAATTCAGTGCAAGGCAAAACAAGGCAAGACAGGCCAATTCCAGGCAGGGCAATTGCAACTAAGGCAAGGCAAGACAACTCCAGGCAAGGCAATTCCAGTCAGGGAAAAACAAGGCAACGTAAGGCAATGCAATTCCAGTCTAGGAAAGGCAAGGCAAGGCAATTCGAAGCAAGGCAATTCCAGTCAAGGCAATGCAAGAAAAGGCAATTCCACGCAAGGCTATTCCAGGCAAGGAAAAGCAAGGCAATGCAAGACAACTGCAGGTAAGGCAAGGTAAGGCAATTCCAGGCAAATCAATTCCAGAAGAGGCAATGCAAGGCAATGCAATGCAAGGCAAGGCAAGGGATGGCAAGGCATGGCAAGACAAGGCAAGGGATGGCAAGGCATGGCAAGACAAGGCAATGCAAGGCAAAGCAATTTCAGGCAAGGCAATTTCAGGCAAGGCAAGGCAATGCAATTCTAGGAAGGGCAATTCCAATCAAGGCAAGGCAAGAAAAGGCAGCGAAAGGCAATTCCAGGTAAGGTAAGGCAAAACAATTCCAGGGAAGGCAACTCCAGACAATGCAAGGCAGGACAATTCCTGGAAAGGAAATTGCTGGAAAAGCAATTCCAGGAAAACTAAGGTAAGAGAAGACAGAGAATGGCAATCCCAGGCAATGCAATTCCAGGTAAGGCAACTTCAAACAAGGCAAGGCAAGGCAATTCCAGGCAAGGCAAGACAACCCAGGACAAGGCAATTCCAATCATGGCAAGGCAATGCAAGGCTATTCCAGGCAAGGCAATGGAAGGCAATGGAAGGCAAGGCAAGGTAAAATAATACCAGGTAAGGAAATGCCACGAAAGTCAAGAAAAGTCAAGGCAAAGATATTCCAAACAAGGCAATTTCAGGCAAGGCAAGGCAAGGCAATGCAAGACAATTCCAAGCAAGGAAATTCCAGGCAAGGCAGGGAAAGGCAAGGAAAGGCAAGAAAAGGCAAGCAAGGCAGGGCAATTCTGATCAAGGCAATTCCAGGCAAGACAGGGCAAGGTTATGTAGTGCAAATCCAGGGAAGGCTCTTTTAGGCAAGGCAAAGCAATGCAAGGCAATTTCAGGAAAGTCAATTTTAGGCACAGCAAAGCAAGTCAACGCAATTGCAGAAAAGGCAAGGCAAGGCAGGGCAATTCCAGGAGGGCAATTTCTGGCAAGACAAACAAGGCAGGGCAATTCCAGGCAGAGCAATTCCAGAAAACGCAAGGGAAGGCAAGGCAACTCCAGGCAAGGCAAGGCAAAACAAGACAAAGCAATTCCAGACAGGGAAATTCTAGGCTAGGCAAGTCAAGGCAATGCAAGAAGACTGCCAGCAAGGCAAAAAAATTTTAGGTACGGCAATTTCAGGAAAGGCAAGGCAAAACAAGGCAATTTCAGGGTAGACAATTGCCGGCAAGGTAAGGCAAAACCAGGAAAGGTAATTCCAGGCAAGGGAAGACAAGGCAATTTCAGGCAAGAAAATTCCTGACAAGGCAAGTCACTGCAAGGCAATTTCTGGCAAGTAAATTTCAGACAAAGCAAATCCAGGCAGGCAAGGCAAAGCAAGGCAATTCCAGGCAAGGCAAGGAAAGGCAGGGAAATTGCAGGCAGGGCAATTTCAGGCAAAACAAGGCAAGGCAGGGCAATTCTAGGCAAGGAAAGTCAAGTCAAGCCAAAACAAGGCAATTCCAGACAGGGTCATTCCAGGCTAGACAAGGGAAGGCAATGCAAGAAAATTCCTAGCAAGGCAAAAATATTCCAGGCAAGGGAATTCAAGACAAGGCAAAGCAAGTCAAAGCAGGACAATTTCAGGCAAGGCAATTCCAGCTAAGGCAAGGCAAGACAATCCCAGGCAAGGCAAAATAAGGCAACACAAGGCAAAGCAATTCTAGGAAAAGCAACTCCAGGCGAGGAAAGTCAAGGCAAGGGAATTAGAAGCAAGGCAAATCCAGTCAAGGCAATGCAAGAAAAGGCAATTCCACGAAAGGCTATTCCAGGGAAAAAAAGGCAGGGCAATTCCAGGCGAGGAAAAGCAAGGGAATGCAAGGCAATTCAAGGCAAGACAATAACATGTAAGGAAAGGCAAGACAATTAGAGGACAGTCAAGGCAAAGCAAGGCAAGGAAAGGCAAGGCAAGACAAGGCAATGCAAGACAAGGCAATTCCAGGCAAGGCAAGACAAGAAAAGGCAATGCAATTCTAGGCAAAACAATTGCAGGAAAAGCAATTTCAATCAAGGCAAGGCAGGAAAAGGCAGCGAAAGGCAATTCTAGGTAAGGCAATTTTAGGTAAGGCAAGGCAAGGTAATTCCAGGGAAGGCAACTCCAGGCAATGCAAGTCAGGACAATTCCTGGCAAGGCAATTCTTGTAAAATTAAAATAAGAGAAGGCGGGGAAAGGCAATCCCAGGCAAGTCAATTACAGGCAAGGCAAGGCAAGACAATTCCAAGGGAAGGCAATTGGAATTGTCCAAGGGAAGGCAACTTCAGACAAGACAAGGCAAGGCAATCCCAGGAAAGGCAATTCCAGGGAAGGCAATACAATGCAGGGCAAGGCAATTTCAATCAACACAAGGCAATTCCAGGCAATGCAAGGCAAGGCAAGGCACGCAGGGCAATTCCTGAAAAGGCAATTGCCGGAAAAGGAATTTCAGGAAAATTAAGGTAGAAGGCAGAGAAAGGCAATCCCAGGCAATGAAATTCCAGGTAAGGCAACTCCAGACAAGGCAAGGCAAGGCAATTCCAGGCAAGGCAAGACAACCCAGGGCAAGGCAATTCCAATCAAACAAGGCAAGTCAAGGCAATTCCAGGCAATGCAAGGAAAGGCAAGGCAAAATAATTTCATGTAAGGAAATTCCAAGAAAGGCAAGGAAAGGAAAGGAAAGGATATTTCAGACAAGGCAATTTAAGGCAAGGCAGGGCAAGGGTATGTAGGGCAATTAAAGGCAAGGCTCTTTTAGCAAGGCAAGGCAAGGCAATGCAAGGCAATTTCAGGAAAGTCAATTGTAGTCATGTCAAGGCAAGGTAAGGCAATTCCAGGAAAGGCAAGGCAAGGGAGGGCAATTCCAGGAGGGCAATTTCAGGCAAGGCAAGGCAAGGCAGGGCAATTTCCGGCAGAGCAATTCCAGAAAACAAAAGAGAAGGCAAAGAAATTCTAGAAATGGCAAGGCAAGCCAAGGCAAGGCAATTCCAGACAGGTTATTTCCAGGCTAGGCAAGTCAAGGCAATGCAAGAAGACTCCCAGCAATGCAAGAAAATTTCAGGTACAGCAATTTTGGCAAGTCAAGGCATGGCAATTCCAGGCAAGGACATTTCAGGCAAGGCAAAACTAGGCAATGCAGGCCAATTCCAGGCAAGGAAAATCAACATAAGGAAAAGCAAGGCAAAGCAGAACAAGTGCAGACAAGGCAATTCTAGGAAAGCCAAGGCAGGGAAATTCCAAACAATTCTAGGCAAGGTAAGGCAAGGCAAAAAGGGCAATTCCAGGCAAGGCTATTTCAGGAAAGGCAAGGCAAGGCAATTTCAGGCAAGGAAAGGTAAGACAAGGCAAGACAATTCCAGACAAGGTAATTCTAGGCAAGGCAAGAAAAAAAAATTTGAGGCAAGGCAAGGTAAGACAAGGCAGTGCAATTCTAGGGAAGGCAATTCCAGGCAAGGCAAGGCAATGTAAGGCAAGGCAATTCCTGGCAATGCAAGACAGGGCAATTCCAGGCAAAGAAATAACTGGAAATGCAATTCCAGGCAATGCAAGGCAAGACAAAGCAGGTAAAAACAATTCCAGACAAGGCAATTTCAGCTAAGGCAAGGCAAGGCAATTCCAGGTAAGGCAAAGCAAGGAAACGCAAGACAAGACAATTCCAGGCAATGAAAGGCAAGACAAGGCAATTCAACGTAAGGCAATTTCAGTCATGGCAAGGCATAACAAGGCAATTCCAGGCAAGGCTATTCTAGGGAAGGCAAGGCAGAACAATTCCAGGCAAGGAAATGCAATGCAAGGCAATCCCAAGCAAGAAAATTCCAGGCAAGGCAAGGCAAGGCAATTCCAGACAAGGTAATTATAGGCTATATAAGGCAAGGGAAGGCAGCGCAATTCTAGGCAAGGCAATTGCAAGCAAGGCAGGGCAAGGCAAGGCAATGTAGGGCAATTCCAGGCAAGGTTCTTTTAGGCAACACAAGGCACTTTCAGGAAAGTCAATTTTAGGCATGGCAAGTCAAGGCAAGGCAAGGAGAGGCAATTGCAGGAAACGCAATCTCAGGCAAGGCAGGACAAGGCAAGGCAATTCCAGGCTAGGCAATTCCAGGCAATGCAAAGCAAGACAAGGCAAGGCAATGCAATTCCAGGCAAGATAACTCCAGGCAAGGGAACTCCATGCAAGGAAAGGCAAGGCAATGCAAGGCAAATCCATGAAAGAAAATTCCAGGCAAGGAAAGGAAAGGCAATTCCAGGCAACGGAAGGCAAGGCAGTACAGTTCCAGTCAGAAAAATTTCAGGCAAGGTAATGCAAGGCAGGTCAGTTCCGTTCAAGACCAAGCAAGGCAATTTTATGCAAGGCCATTTCAGGCAACACAAGGAAGGCCAAAGCAAGGCAATTTCAGACAGGGCAATTCCAGGCTAGGCAAGGAAAGGCAATGTAAAAAAATTTCCAGCGAGGCAAAAAGTTTTAGGCAAGGCAATACATGGCAATGCAGGCCCATTACAGGCAAGACAATTCGAGGTGAGGAAATGCAAGGCAAGGCAGGTCAATTTCAGGCAAGACAATTCGAGGCATGGCAAGGCAGGGAAATTCCAACAAGGCAATCCGAGGCGAGGCAAGGCAAGGTGAAAAAGGGCAATTCCAGGCAAGGCGATTTCAGGCAAGGCAAGGAAGTCAAGGCAAGGCAAGGAAGTCAAGGAAAGGCAAGGCAATTTCAGACAAGGCAAGAAAAGGGAAAAGAAGACAATTCAAAACAAGGAAATTCCAGGCAAGGCAAAGAAAGGCATTTCCAGCAAGGCAAGGTAAGGCAAGGCAATGCAATTCTAGGCAAGACAATTCCAGGCAAGGCAAGACAAGACAAGGCAAGGCAATTTCAGACAAGGAAATTCCAGGCAAGTCACGGCAAAACAAGGCAATTCCAGGCAAGACAATTCCAGACAAGGCAAGGCAATGCAGGGCAAGGGAATTCCAATTTAGGCAAGGCAAGGGAATGCTATTCCAGGGAAGGCAATTCCAGGCAATGCAAGGCAAGGCAAGGCAAAAAAATTTTAGGTAAGGAAATTTCAGGCAATACAAGGCAAGGCAAGGTAAGCCAAGGACATTCCAGGAAAAGCTATTTCAGGCAAGGCAAGTCAAGGCACTGCCAAGCAATACCAATTAAGGAAATTCCAGGTAAAACAAGGCAAGGTAAGTAAAGGCAAGGCAAGGCAAAACAAGGCAGGGCAATTCTAAGTAAGGCAATTTTAGGCAAGGCAGGGCAAGGGTATGTAGGGCAATTCCCAGCAAAAAGTTTTTAGGAAAGACAAAACAATTCAAGGCAATTTCAGTAAAGACAATTTTATGCACAGCATGGCAAGGCAAGGCAAAGGAATTCCAGAAAAGGCAAGGCAAGGCAGGGCAATTCCAGGAAGAGAAATTTCAGGCAAGGCAAGGCAAGGCAAAGCAAGGCAATTCCATGTAAGGTAAGGCAGGGCAATTCCAGGAAAGGCAATTCAGGAAAGGCAAGGCAGGGAAAGACGATTAAAAAAAAGTCAACTACAGTCAGAGCCAGGAAAGTCAAGGCAATTCCAGACAAGGCAAGACAAAATTATTTTACGCAAGAAAAGTCCTGGCAAGGCAAGTCAATGCAAGGCAATTCCAGGCAAGTAAATTCCAGGCAAGGCTAGGCAACAAAATTGCAGGCAAGGCAAATCCAAGTAAGGCAAGGCAAGGGAAGGCAATTCCAGGAAAGCAAAGCAAGGCAGGGCAATTTCAGACAACGCAAGGCAAGGCAAAAATATTTAAGGCAAGGCAATTCCAGGCAAGGCAAGTCAAGCCAAACCAAGGCAATTCCAAAAAGGGCAATTCCAGGCTAGGAAAGAACAGGCAATGCAAGAACATTCCCAGCAAGGCAAATAAATTCCAGGGAAATGAATTCAAGGCAAGGCAAAACAGGACAATTCCCGGCAAGGCAATTCGAGGCGAGGCAAGGCAAGGCAGGGAAATTCCAAGAAAGGTAATTCATGCAAGGCAATGCAAGACAGAAAAGAGCAATTCCAAGCAAGGCTATTTCAGGAAAGGCAAGGCAATGCAATCACAGGCAAGGCAAGACAAGACAAGGCAAGGAAATTCAAGACAAGAAAATTTCAGGCAAGTCAAGGCAATGCAATTCTAGGCAAGGCAATACCCGGAAAGGCAAGGAAATGCAAGGCAAAATAATTTTAGGTAATGCAAATTCTGGCAATGCAAAACGAGGCAATTCAAAGCAAGGCAATTGGCAGAAAGACAATTCCAGGCAAGACAAGGCAAGACAAGACAGGAAAAGGTATTTCCAGGCAAGGCAATTCCAGCTAAGACATGGCAAGAAAATTCCAGGCAAGGCAATTTCAGGCAAGGCAAGGCAAGGCAAAGCAAGGCAAGACAATTCTAGGCAAGGCAATTCCAGGCGAGAAAAGGCAAAGAAAGGCAATTCCAGTCAAGACAAGGCAAGACAAGGCAATTTCATGCAAGGCTACTCCAGGGAAGTAAAAACAGGGCGATTCCAGGCACGCAAAACAAGGCAATGCAAGACAATTCCAGGCAAGGCAATTCTAGGCAAGACAAGGCAAGGCAAGAGAAGGTAATTCCAGGCAAGGCAAGGTAAGACAAGGTAGCAAAAGGCAATTCCAGGCAAGGAAATTTTAGGTAAAACAAGGCAAGACAATTCCAGGGAATGCAAGGCAGGACAATTCCAGGCAAGGCAATTGCTGTCAAGGCAATTCCAGAAAATTTAAGGCAAGAGAAGGCAGGGAAAAGCAATCCCAGGGAAGGTAATTTCAGGTTAGGCAAGGCAATTTAAGAAAAGGCAACTCCAGAAAGGACAAGGCAAGGCAAGGCAGTTACAGGCAATGCAAATCCAGGCAAGGCAAGACCATGCAGTACACGGCAATTCCAATTAAGGCAAGGCAAGGCAATTCTAGGCAATGCAAAACAAGGCAAGGCAAAAAATTCCAGGTACAGAAATTCCAGGCAAGGCAAGGAAAGACAAGGCAAGGCAATGAAAGGAAAGGCAAGGCAATAAAAAAACATTCCATGCAAGGCAATATCAGGCAAGGCAAGGTAATGCAATGCAAGGCAACTCCAAGCAAGGAAATTCTAGGCAAGGCAAGGCAATTCAAGGCAACGAAAGGCAGGGAAAGAAAAGGTAAGGCAATTTCAGGCAAGACAGGGCAGGGGTATGTAGGGCAATTACAGGCAAGGCTCTTTTAGGCAAGACAAGGTAATGGAAGGTAATTTCATGAAAGTCAATTTTAGACATGGCAAGGCAAGGCAGGACAAGGCAAGGCAATTCCAGGAAAGGCAAGGCAAGGCAGGGCATTTTCATGCAGGTCAATTTCAGGCAAGGCAACACAAGGCCAGTTATTCTAGGCAAGAAAATTCCAGGCAAGGCAAGGCATGGCAATTGCAGGCAAGGTAAAACAAGGCAAGGCAAACCAATTCCAGGCAAGGTAATTCGAGGTAAGAAAAGGCAAGGCAAAGCAAGGCAATTCCAGGCAAGGTAATTCGAGGTAAGAAAACGCAAGGCAAAGCAAGGCAATTCCAGGCAAAGCAATTCGAGGCAAGGCAAGGCAGGGAAATTGCGAGCAAGGCAATTCGAGGCAAGGTAAAAAAGGCAAAAAAGGGCAATTCCAAACATAGCGATTTCAGGCAAGGCAAGTCAAGGCAATTAAAGGCAAGACAACTTTAGAAGAGGAAATTCCAGGCAAGGCAAGGCAAGGCAGTGCATTTCCAACCAGGGAAATTTCAGGCAAAGTAATGCAAGAAAGGTCCGTTTCTGGCAAGACAAGGCAAGGCAGTTACAGGCAAAGCAATTCCAGGCAAGGCAAGTCAGGCCAAGTCAAGGCAATTCTAGGCAGAGCAATTCCGGGCTGGGAAAAGCAAGGCAATAAAAAAAAAATTCCAGGCAAGGCAAGGCAATACCATGCAAGGCAAGAGAAGACAAGGCAAAAAAGTCAAGACAAGGAAAAGCAAGGCAATTTCAGGCAAGGCAATTCCAATCAAGGCAATTCCAGGCAAGGAAATTCTAGGAAAGGCAAGACAAGGTAAGACAAAACAAATCCAAGCAAGGCAGTTTCAGGCAAGGCAAAAAAAATTCCAGGCTAGGTAATTTAAGGAAAGGCAATTCCAGGCAAGGTAAGGCAATGCAGTTCTAGGAAAGGCAAATCCAGGCAAGCCAAGGCAAGGCAAAACAAGGCAATTTCGGGCGAGGCAAGGCAAGGCAGGGCAATTTCAGGCAAGTTAAGGCAAGGCAGGGAAATTCCAGGCAGGGCAATTTTAGACAAAAAAGTAAGGTAATACTAGGCAAGGCAATTCCAGTCAAGGCAAGGCAAGACAAGCCAAAGTAAGGCAATTTCCGACAGGGAAATTCCAGGCTAGGCAAGGCAAGGCAATGCAAGAAGACTCCTGGCAAGTCAAGGAAATTTCAGGCACAGCAATTTCAGGCAAAACATGGCATGGCAATTCCAGGAAGGGCATTCCAGGCAAGGCAAAACAAGGCAAGGCAGGCCAATTCCCGGCAAGGCAATTCGAGGTAAGGAAAGGCAAGGAAAATCAGGGCAACTCCAGACAAGGCAATTCAAGGCAAGGCAAGGCAGGGAAATTCCAAACAAAGCAATTCAAGGCAAGGCAAGGCAAAAAAGGGCAATTCCAGGCAAGGCTATTTCAGGCAAGGCAAGGCAAGGCAATTTCAGGCAAAACTTGGCACTACAAGGCAAGGCAAAATCAAACAAGGTAATCCCAGGCAAACAAGAAAAGGGAATTCGAGTCAAGGGAATTCCAAGCAAGGCAAGGTAAGGCAAGGCAATGCAATTCTAGGCAAGGCAATTTCAGGCAAGGCAAGGTAAGACAAAGGTGGGCAAGTCAATTCCAGACAAGGCAATTTCAGTGAAGGCAAGGCAAGGCAATTTCATGCAAGGCAATTACAGGTAAGGCAAGGCAAGGCAGCGCAAGGCAAGGCGATTCTAGGCAAGGTGATTCCAGGCCAGGAAACGCAAGGCAAGGCAATTTGAAACAAGGCAACTTGAGTCAAGGCCAGGCAAAAGTAGGCAATTCCAGGCAAGGAAAGGCAGGGCAAATTCAGGCAAGAAAAACAAGGCAAGGCAAGGAAATGCAATGCAAGGCAATTCCAGGCGATGAAATTCCAGGCAAGGAAAGGAAACGCAATTCCAGGCAAGGCAATTCCAGGCAAGGCAAGGAAAGCAAAGGTAGCGCAATTCTAGGCAAGGCAATTCCAGGCAAGGCAGGGAAAGGCAATGTAAGGCAATTCCAGGCAAGGCTCTTTTAGGCAATGCAAGGAAATTTCAGGAAACTCAATTTAGGCAAGGCAAGTCAAAGCAAGGCAAGGAGAGGCAATTTCAGGCAAGGCAGTTCCAGGCAAGGCAAGGCAAGGCAAGGCAAGGCCAGGCAAGGCAAGGCAAGGCAAGGCAAGGCAATTCCAGACTAGGCAATTCCAGAAAATGCAAGGCAAGACAAGGCTATTCCAGGCAAGGTAATCCCATGCAAGAAAGGCAAAACAATGCAAGACAATTCCGGGAAAGTCAATTCCAGGCAAAAAAAGTCAAGGCAAGGCAAGGCAGTGCAATTCCAGGCAGGGAAATTTCAGACAAGGTAATGCAAGGCAAAACAGTTCTGGGCAAGACAGGGCAAGGCAATTATAGGCAAGGCAATTGCAGGCAAGGCAACTCGAGGCAAGGCAAGGCAGGGAAATTCCAAGCAAGGCACTTTGAGGCAAGGAAAGGCAAAGCAAAAAAGGCATTTCCAGGCAAGGCAAGGCAAGGCAAGGTAATTTTGGGCAAGGTTATACAAAAACAGGCAAGGCAATTTCAGGCAAGGAAATTCCAGGCAAGGCAATTCCAGGCAACGCAGGGTAAGGGTATGTAGGGCATTTCCAAACAAGTCTCTTTTAGGCAAGGCAAGGCAAGGAAAGGCAAGGTAATTTTAGTAAAGGGAACGCAAGACAGGGAAATTCCATGCAGTACAATTTCAGGAAAGGCAAGGCACAGCAGTTCTCGGCAAGGCAATTCCACATAAGGTAAGACAGGGCAATTCCAGTAAATGCAAATCCATTCAAGGCAAGGCAAGGATATTAAATAAAAGGCAATTCCAGGCAAGGCCAGGAAATTCAAGGCAATTCCAGGTAGGAAAAGGAAAGGAAAGGCAAAGCAGGGCAATTCCAGGCAAAGCAATTCGAGGCAAGTCAAGGCACGAAAATTCCAAGCAAGGCAATTTGAGGCAAGGCAAGGAAAGGCAATTCCAGGCGAGGCAAGGTAAGGTAAGGCAATGCAATTCTAGGCAAGGCAATTCAAGGCAAGACAAGGTAAGACAAGGCAAAACAAGGCAATTCCAGGCAAGGCAAGTCAAAGCAAGGCAGGACAATTTTAAGCAAGGCAATTTTAGACAAGTCAGGGCACGGGTATGTAGGGCAATTCCAGGCAAAGCTGTTTTAGGCAACTCAAGGCAGTGTGAAGTGATTTCAGAAAAGTCAATTGTAGGCACGACAAGGCAAGGCAATTCCAGGAAAGGCAAGGCAAAGCAGGGCAATTCCAGGCAAGACAAGTAAAGACAGGGCAATTCCAGGAAGGGCAATTCCAGACAAGGCAAGGCAATTCCAGACATTGCAATTCCGGGGTAGGTAAGTCAAAGCAAGAAAAATTCCAACAAGGCACGGAAATTCCAAGCAAGTCAATTTCAGGCCAGGCAAGGCAAGACCATTCCAGACAATGTATTTCCAGGCAAGGCAAGAAAAGGCAATTCGAGACAAAGCAATTCCAGTCAAGGCAAGGTAAGGCAAGGCAATGCAATTCTAGGCAAAGCAATTCCAGGCTAGGCAATACTTGGCAATGCAAGGCAGGGCAATTCCAGGCAAGGCAATTGCTGGAAAGGCAATTCCAAACAAGACAAGTCAAGACAAGGCAGGGAAATGCAATTCCAGGCAAGGCAATTTCAGCTAAGGCAAGGGAAGGCAATTTTAGTCTAGGCAAGCCAAGGCAATGCAAGGCAAGGCAATTCTAGGCAAGGCAATTTCAGGCAAGAAAAGGCTAGGCTAGGCAATTTGAAACAAGAAAACTCCAGTTAAGGCAAGGCAGGAAAAGGCAATTACTGGAAAGGCTATTCCAGGGAAGGCAAGACAGGGCAATTCCAGGCAAGGCAAAGGAAGGCTTTTCCAGGCAAAACAAGGCAAGGCAGGGCAATTTCAGGCAGGGCAATTACAGGAAAAACAAGGCAAGGCAAGGCAACTGCAGGCAGGGAAAAATCAGGGAAGGCAAAACAAGGTAGGGCAATTCCAGGCAAGGCAATTCCAGACAACGGAAGGCAAGGCAAGTCGATTCTAGACAAGGCAATTAGAGGCAAGATAAGCCAAGCCAAAGCACGGCAATTTCAGACAGGGCAATACCAGGCTAGGCAAGGAAAGGCAAGGAAGGCAATGCAAGAATATTCCCATCAAGGAGAAAAATTTCAGGCAAGGGAATTCAAGGCAATACTCAACAAGGCAAAGCAGGGCAATTCCAGGGAAGGTGATTTCAGCTAAGGAAAGGCAAGACAACTCCAGGCAAGGCAATTTCAGTCAACGCAAGGCAAGTCAACGCATGGCAAGGCAATTCTAGGCAAGGCAATTTCACGTGAGAAAAGGCAAGGCAAGGCAAGCAACTCGAAGCAAGGCAATTTCAGTCCAGGCAAGGCAAGACAAGACAATTCCATGTAAGCTATTCCAAGGAAGGCACAGCAGGGCAATTCCAGGCAAGGAAAAGCAAGGCAATGCAAGTCAATTCCAGGCAAAACAATTTCAGGTAAGGCAAGTTAAGACAATTTTAGGCTAGGTAATTCCAAGCAAGGCAATTCTAGGCAAGGCAAGGCCATGCCAGGAGAGGCAATTCCAGGCAAGGCAAGGCAAGGCAATGCAAATCAAGGCAAGGCAATTGCAGGTAAGGCAATTCCAGGCAAAACAGGGTAAGACAAGGAAGAGAAAGGCAATTCCAGGCAAGGCAATTTTAGGTAAGGCAAGGCAAGGCAATTCCAGGGAAGGCAACTACAGGCAATGTAAGGCAGGGCAATGGCTGGAAAGTCAATTTCAAAAAAAGTAAGGCAAGGGAAGGGGGGGAAGCCATCCCAGGCAAGACAATTCCCGGTAAGGCAAGGCAAGGCAATTCCAGGGAAGACAAGGCAAGGCAATTCCAGGCAAGGAAAAGCAAGGCAATGCAAGGAAACTCCAGGCAAGACAATGCAATTCAATTCCAGGCTAGAAAATTCTAAGCAAGGCAAGGCCAGGAAAGTCAAGGCAATTCCAAACAAGGCAAGAAAAGGCAAAGCAAAGCAAGGCAAGGCAATCCCAGGCAAGAAAATTCCTGGCAAAGCAAGTCAATGCAAGACAATTCCAGGCAAGTAAATTCCAGGCAAGCCTAGGCAAGGAAAACGCAGGCAAGGCAAAACCAGGCAAGGCAAGGCAAGGCAAGGCAAAACAGGGCAATTTCATGCAGGGAAATTTTAGGCAAGACAAGGCAAGGCAGGGCAATTCCAGGCAGGGAAATTCCAGAAAACACAAAGCAAAACAAAACAATTCTAGGCAAGGCAATTCCAGGCAAAACAAGGAAAGCCAAAGTAAGGCAATTCCATACATAGCAATTCCAAGCTAGGAAGAAAAAGGTCATGCAAGAAACTTTCCAGCAAGGCAAAAGTATTCCAGGCAATGAAACTCAAGGCAAGGAAAAATAAGGCATGGCAGGGCAATTGCAGGCAAGGCAAATTCATGCAAGGCAAGGCAATGAAATTCCAGGCAGGGCAAGGCAAGTCAGGGCAAATGCAAGCAGGGCAATTTCAGGCAAGGCAAGCAAAAGAAAGACAATTTCAGACAGGGCAATTCCAGGCTAAAAATGGAAAGACAATTCTAAAAAAATTCCCAGCAAGGCAAAAATATTCCAGGCAAGAGAATTCAAGGCAAGGCAGCTCAATTCCAGGCGAGAAAATTCGAGGTAAGGAAAGGCAAGGCAAAGCAGGGCAATTCAAGCAAGGCAGTTTGAGACAAGGCAAGGCACGGAAATTACAAGCAAGGCAACTCTAAGCAAGGCAACTCAAGGCAAAGAGGGGCAATTCCAGGCAAGGCGATTTCAGGCAAGGCAAGGCAAGGCAATTCCAGGCAAGGCAAGACGAGAAAAGGCAGGGAAATTCCAGACAAGGAAATTTAAGGATAGGCAAAAAAGGTAATTCCAGGCAAGACAATTCCAGGAAAGACAAAGTAAGGCAAGGCAATGCAATTATAGGCAAGGCTATTCCAGGCAAGGCATCACAATATAATGCAAGAAAATTTCTGGCAATGCAATGCAAGGCAATTCCAGGCAAGGCAATTGCCAGAAAGGCAATTCCAGGAAAGGCAACCCAAGACAAGGCAGGGAAGGTTATTTCCAGGCAAGGCAATTCCAGATAACGCAAGGCAAGACAATTCCAGGCAAGACAATTCCAGTCAAGCCAAGGCAACGCAAGGCAAGGCAAGGCAATCCTAGGCAAGGCAATTCCAGTCAAGGCAAGGCAAGGCAAGGCAATTCCACCGAAGGCTATTCCAGGGAAGGCAAGTCAGGGCAATTCCAGGGAAGGCAAGTCAGGGCAATTCCAGGCAAGGAAAAGAAAGACAATGCAAGAAAGTTTCAGGCAAGGCAATTCCATCAAAGGCAAGGCAAGACAATTTCAGGCAAGGCAATTCCAGGCAGGGCAATACTAGGCAAGGCAAGGAAAGAAAAAGAAAGACAAGGCAATGCCAAGCAAGGCAATTCCAGGCAATGCAAGGCATGGCAAGGCAAGGCAAAACAAGGCACTGCAAGTTAATGCAATTCAAGGTAAGGCATTTGCAGGAAAGGCAATTCCAGGCAAGGTAAGGGAAAGGCAATTCCAAGCAAGGCAATTTTAGGTAGTCAAGGCAAGGCAATTCCAGAGAAGGCAACTCCAGGCAATGCAAGGCAGGGCAATTCCAGGCAGGGTACTTGCCACAAAGGTAATCCAGTAAAATTAATGCTAGAGAACGCAGGTAAAGGCAATCCCAGGCAATGCAATTCCAGGTAAGGCAAAGCAAGGCAATTCCAGGAAAGGTATCTCCAGACAAAGAAAGGTAAGGCAATTCCAGTCAAAAAAAGACAACACAGGCAAGGCAATTCCAATCAAGGCAAGCCAAGGCAAGGCTACTCCAGGCAATACACTTTCAGGCAACGCAAGGCAAGGTAAGAAAAAGAAATTCCAGGTAAGGAAATTTCAGGCAAGACACGAAAAACAAGGCAAAGCAAGGACATTCCAAGAAAGGCAATTTCAGGCAAGGCAAGGCAATGCAATGCAAGGCAATTCCAAGCAAGAAAAATTTCATGCAAGGCAAGGCAAGGCAAGGCAAGGCAAGGAAAGGAAAGGCAAGGAAAGGCAAGACAAGGCAGGGAAATTCTAAGCAACGCAGTTCCAGGCAAGGCAGGGCAAGGGTATGTAGGGCAATTCCAGGCAGGGCTCTTTTAGGCAAGGCTAGGCAATGCAAGGCAATTTTAGGAAAGCCAATTTTAGGCACGGCAAGACAAGGCAAGGCAATTCCAGGAAAGGCAAAGCAAGGCAGGGCAAATCCAGGCAGGGCAATTTTAAGCAAAGCAAGTCAAGGCAGGGCAATTGAAAGTAGCACAATTTCAGACCAGGCAAGGCAAGGCAATTTCAGGCAAGGCATGGCAAGCCAAGGCAAAAAACTCTAGACCAGAAAAATCCAGACTAAGCAAGGCAAGAAAATATCCAAAAAGTCACAGAAATTCCAAGTAAGACAATTTCCGGCAAGGCAATGCAAGGCAATTCCAGACAAAATATTTCCAGGCAAGGCAAGGCAAGGCAATTCGAGGCAAGGCAATTCCAGTCAAGTCAAGATTAGGAAAGGCAATGTAATTCTAGGCAAAGCAATTTCAGGCAAGGCAAGGCAATTACATCCAAGGCAATTTTTGGCAATGCAATGCAGGGCAATTCTAGGCAAGGCAATAGCCAGAAAGGCAATTCCAGGCAAGGTAAGGCAAGACAAGGCAGGGAAAGGCCATTCCAGGCAAGGCAATTCCAGCTATGGCAAGGCAAGTTCATTGCAGGCGAGGAAATTCTAGTAAAAATAAAGCAAGGCAACGCAAGGAAGGGAAATCCTAGGCATGGCAATTCCAGGCGAGGAAAGGCAAGGCAGGGCAATTCGAAACAAGGCAAATCCAGTCAAGGCAAGGCAAGAAAAGGCAATTGCAGGCAAAGCTATTCCAGCGAAGGCAAGGCAGGGCAATTCCAGGAAAGTAAAAGCAAGGCAATGAAAGAAAATTCCAGGAAAGGCAATTCTAGGCAAAACAAGGGAAGGCAAGGCAATGGAAGGCAAGGCAAGGCAATGGAAGGCAATGGAAGGCAATGTCATGCAATTCTAGGCAAGGCAATTGGAGGAAAGCCAATTCCAGACAAGGCAAGGCAAAACAAGGCAGAGAACGGCAATTCCAGGCAACGCAAGTCTAGGCTAGGCAGGGCAAGATAAGGGAAGGCAGCGCAATTCTAGGCAAGGAAATTCCAGGCAAGGCAGGGCAAGGCAAGGTAGGGCCATTCCAGGTAAGGCTCTTTTAAACAAGGCAAAGCAGGACAAGGCAGTTTCAGAAAAGTCAATTTAAGGTACAGCAAGGCAAGACAAGGCAAGGCAAGGAGAGTCAATTCCAGGCAAGGCAATTCCAGGTAAGGCAAGGCAAGGCAATTTCACGCTAGGCAACTACAGGCAACGCAAGGCAAGGAAAGGAAAATCCAGGAAAAAACTTCCAGGCAAGACAATTGAGGCAAGGCAATCCCAAGCTAGGAAAGGCAAGGCAATTCTGGGACAGTCAATTCCAGGCAAGAAAAGGCAAGGCAAATTCAGACAATGCAAGGCAAGTCCATGCAATTCCAGGCAAAAAATTTCAGGGAAGGTAATGCCAGGCAAGTGAGTTTTCTGCAAGACGAGGCAAAGTAATTATAGGCAAGGCAATTTCAGGCAAAGCAAGGGAAGCCAAGGCAAAGCATTCCCAGTTAGGGCAATTCCAGGCTAGGCAAGGCAAAGCAAGCCAAAAAATTCCAGGCAAGGCAAGGGAAAGCAAGGCCAAAAAGTCAAGGCAAGGAAAGGCAACGCAATTTCAGGCAAGGCAATTCCAAGCAAGACAAGGTAAAGAAAGGCAAGAGAAGGTAAGACGAGGAGAGAAAAGGCAAATCCAGGCAAGGCAGATCCAGGCAAGACAAAGTAAGGAAAGGCAAGGCAAGGCAATTCCAGGCAAGAAAAAGCAAGAAAAATCAATTCCAGGCGAGGCAGTTCCACGTAAGGCAAGGCAGAGCAATTCCAAAAAAGGCAAATCCAGGCAAGGCAAGGCAAGGCAATTTCAGGCAAGTCAACTCCAGGCAAGGCAATTCCAGGCAAGACCAGTAAAGGCAAAAAAAATCCAGAAAACGCAATTGCAGGCAAGACCAGAAAAGTCAAGACAATACCAAGCAGGTCAAGACAAGGCAAGACAAGGCAAGGCAATCCCAGGCAAGAAAATTTCTGGCAAGGCAAGTCAATGTAAGGCAATTTCAGGCAAGTAAATTCCAGGGAAAGCAAGGCAAAAAAATTGCAGGCAAGGCAAATCCAGGAAAGACAAGGCAAGGCAAGGAAATTCCAGACTAGACAAGGCAAGGCAGGGCAATTCCAGGCAGGGCAATTCCTGGCAACACAAGGCAAGGCAAGACAGTCCTTGGCAAGGAAATACCAGGCAAGTCAAGGTAAGCCAAAGGAAGGCAATTCCAGAGAAGGCAATTCCAGGCTAGGCAAGGCAAGGAAATGCAAGAAAATTCCCAGCAAAGCAAAAAAGTATCAGGCAAGGAAATTTAAGGCAAGGCAAAACAAGGCAAGACAGGCCAATGCCAGGCAAAGCAGGACAATTCCCAGCAAGGCAATTCGAGGTAAGGAAAGGCAAGACAAAGCAGGGCAATTCCAGGCAATGCAATTCTAGGCAAGGCAAGGCAAGGCAAGGAAATTCCAAGCAAGGCAAGGCAAGGAAATTCCAAGCAAGGCAATTCGAGTCAAGGTAAGGCAAGGCAAGGCAACAAAAAGGTGATTTCAGGCCAGGCAAGGCAAGACAATTTCAGGCAAGGCAAGACAAGACAAGGCAAGGCAATTTCAAACAAGGAAATTCCAGGAAAGGCAAGGAAAGGCAATTCCAGGCAAGGCGAGGCAAAGCAAGGCAAGGTAATGTTAGACAAGGCAAGGTAATGTTAGACAAGGAAATTCCTGGCAATGCAAGGCAAGGCAATCCAAGGTAAGGCAATTCGAGGCAAGGAATGGCAAAACAAGGCAGGGTAAGGTATTTCTAGACAAGGCAATTCTAGATAAGGTAAGGCAAGGCAAAGCAAAGCAAGGGAAGGCATTTCCAGTTAAGGTGAGGCAACTCAAGGCAATTCGAGGCAAGGCAATTCCAGTCAAAGCAAGACAAGACAAGGCAACTCCATGCAAGGCTATTCTAGGGAAGGCAAGCCAGGGCAATTCCAGGAAAGGAAGAGAGAGGGAATGCAAGGAAATTCCAGGCAAGGCAATTCCAGGAAAGGCAAGACAAGAGAATTTCACCCAAGACAATTCCAGGCAAGGCAAGGCAAGGCAAGGAAAAAAAAGACAAGGAAAGACCAGGCGAGGCGAGGCAAGGCAATGCAATTCTAGGCAAGGAAATTGCAGAAAAGGCAATTCCAGGCAAGACGAGTCAAGGAAAGGAAGAGAAAGGCAATTCGAGTCAAGGCAATGAAGAGAAAGGCAATTCAAGGCAAGGCAATTTAAGGCAAAACAAGGCAAGACAATTACAGGGAAGGCAACTACAGGCAAGGCAAGGCAGCGCAATTGTAGGCAGGGCAATTGCCGGAAAGGCAACTGCAGAAAAATTAAGGCAAGAGAAGGCAGGAAAAGGCAATCCCAGGGCAATTCCAGGAAATTTATCTCCAGGCAAGGCAAGGCAAGGCAATTTTATTCAACGCAAGACAAAGTAGGGCAAGGGACTTCCAATCAAGTCAAGGCAAGGCAAAACTATTCCAGGCAATGCAAGGAAAAGCAAGACAAGGCAGGGCAATTCCAGGAAGGGCAATTTCAGACAAGGCAAGGCAATTCTAGGCAAACCAATTCCAGGCAAGGCAAGGCAATCCAAGGCAAGGCAATTTCAGACAGGGCAATTCCAGGCTAGGCGTTGCAAGGCAATGCAAGAAAATTTCCAACCAGGCATGGAAATTCCAAGCAAGGAAATTTTAGGCAAGTCAAGGCAATGCAATTTCAGACAAGTTATTTTCCAGCAAGGCAAGAAAAGCCAGTTCGAGGCAAGGCAATTCCAGTCAAGGCCAGGAAATTCTAGGCAAAGCAATTCCAGGCAAGGCAAGCAATGTATGGAAAGGCAATGTAAGGCACGGCAGTTTTTGGCAATGCAAGACAAGGCAATTCCTGGCAACGCAATTGCTAGAAAGGCAAATCTAGGCAAGGCAAGGCAAGACAAGGCAGGGAAAGGTATTTCCAGGCAAGGTAATTTTAGCTAAGGCAAGGCAAGGCAATTCCAAGAAAGGCAATTCCAGTCAAGGCAAGGCAAGACAAGGAAATTCCACGAAAGACTGTTCCAGGAAAGGCAAAGTAGGGCAATTTCAGGCAAGAAAAAGCAATGAAAGGCAAGGCAATACAATGCAAGACCATTCCATGCAAGAAAATTAGAGGCAAGGCAAAGTAAGGCAAGGCAAGGCAAGGCAATTCCAGGAAAGGCAATTCTAGGCTAGGAAAGGCAAGGGAAGGGAATGCAGCGCAATTCTAGGCAAGGCAATTCCAACAAATGCAGGGCAAGGCAATGTAGGTTAATTTTAGGCCAGGCTTTTTTAGGCAAGGCAAGGCAACGCGTCATTTTCTGGAAAGTTAATTTTAGGTATGCAAGGCAATGCAAAGCATGGCAAGGAAAGGCAAAAAGAGGCAATTCCAGGCAAGACAATTCCAGTCAAGGCAAGACAAGGCAATTCCAGGCTAGGCAATTACAGGCAACGCAAGGCAAGGCAACCCAAGGCAAGGCAAGGCAATTCCAGGCAAGACAATTCCAGGCAAGGCAATCCCATGCAAGAAAAGGCAAGGCAATGCAAGGCGATTGTGGAAAAGCAAATGCGAGGTAAGGCAAGGCAGGGAAATTGCAAGCAAGCCCATTTGAGGAAAGGCAAGTAAAGGCAAAAAAGGGCACTTCCAGGATAGGCAATTTTAGGCAAGGCAAGTCAAGGCAATTAAAGGCAAGACAGCTCCAGATAAGATAATTCCAGGCAAGGCAAGGAAAGGCAATTCCAGGCGAGGCAAGGTAAGGAAGGAAATGCAATTCTAGGCAAGGCAATTCCAGGCAAGGCAAGTCAAGGCAGGGAAATTCCAGGCAGGGCAATTTCAGGCATGGCAAGGCAAGGCAGAGAAATTTCAGACAAGAGAAGGCAAGGCAATTCTAGGCAAGGCAATTCCAGACAAGGCAAGGCAAACCAAAAAAAGGAAATTCCAGAGAAGGCAATTCCACGCTAGGCAAGGCAAGGCAATGACAGAAAATTCCCAGCAAGGCAAGAAAATTTCAGGCATGTTAATTTCAAGCAAAACAAGGATTGGCAATTCCAGTCAAGGGTATTTCAGGCAAGGCAAAACAAGGCAATGAAGGCCAATTCCAGGCAAGACAATTTGAGCTAAGGAAAAGGAAGGCAAAGCAGGTAAACTTCAGACAAGGCAATTCAAGGCAACGCAAGGCAAGGCAAAAAAGGGCAATTCCAGGCAAGGCTATTTCAGGCAAGGCAAGTGAAAGCAATTCCAGGAAAGGCAAGGCAAGAGAAGCCAAGGCAGGGTAATTCCTAGCAAGGCAATTCAAGGCAAGGCAAGGCAGGGAAATTTCAAGCAAGGCAATTTGAGGCAAGGCAAGGCAAGACGAGAAAGGGCAATTCCAATCAAGGTAATTACAGGCCAGGCAAGGCAAGGAAAGGAAAGACAAAACAATGGAATTTCAGACAAGGTAATTCCAGGAAAGGAAAGGCAACCCTAGGCAAGGGAATTCCAGGCAAGGCAAGGTAAGGCAAGGCAAGGTAAGTCAAGGCAATGCAATTCCAGGCAAGGCAGTTCTAGGAAGGGTAAGGCAAGACAATTCCTGGCAATGCAAGGCAGGGAAATTCCAGGCTTGGAAATTGAAAAAAGGTAATTCCAGGCAAGGCAAGAAACAGCAAGGAAAGGCAATTTCAGGCAAGGCAATTTCAGGGAAGGCAAGACAAGGCAACCCATGGAAAGGAAAATCTAGGCAAGGCAATTTCAGGCGAGGAATGGCAAGGCAAGGCAATTAGAAACAAGGCAATTCCCATCAAGGCAAGGAAAGACAAGGCAATTTCTGGCAAGACTATTCCAGGAAAGGCAAGGTAGAATAATTCCAGGCAAGGAAAAGCAAGGCAAGGCAAGGCAATGCAATGTAAGACAATTCCAAGCAAGAAAATTCCAGGCAAGGCAAACAAAGGCAATTTCAGGGAAAAAAACTCTAGGCAAGGGAAGGCAGTGCAATTCTAGGCAAGGCAATCAAAGATAATGCAGGGCAAGGCAATGTAGGGCAATTTCAGGCAAGGCTCTTTTAGGCAAGGAAAGACAACAAAAGGCAATTTCAGGAAAGTCAATTCTAGGTACGGAAAGGCAAGGCAAGGCAAGGAGATGCAATTCCAGGCAAGGCAATTCCAGGCAAAGGCAAAACAAGGCAAGGCAAGGCAAAAAAATTACAGGAAAGACAACTCCAGGGAATGCATTCCCATGCAACAAAAGGCAAGGCAATGCAAGGCAATTCCAGGCCAGGAAAGGAAAACAATGCAAGGCAATTCTTGGAACGTCAATTCCAGGAAAGTAAAGGAAAGAAAATTCCAGGCAAGATGGGGAAAATTCAGGCAAGGTAATGCACAACATGTCAGTTCCTGGCAAAACAGGAGAAGGCAAATATACGAAACGCAATTCCAGGCAAGGCAAGAAAAGCCAAGGCAAAACAATTCCACGCTAGGGAAAGCAAGGCAACGCAAAAGAATCCAGGCAAGGCAAGGAAAAGTAAGGCAAAAAATATCAAGGCATAAAAAGGCAAGGCAATTCCATGCAAGATAATTCGAGGAAAGGCAAGGCAAGAAAAAAGAAGATAAGGCAAATTCAGGCAAGGCAGTTCCAGGCAAGGCAAGGCAAGGAAATTCCAGGCTAAGCAATTGCAGGAAACGCAATTCCAGGCAAGGCAATTTCATGTAAGGCAACACAGGGCAATTCCTGGAAAGGCAAATCCAGGCAAGGCAAGGCATAGCAATTCCAGGCAAGGCAACTCCAGCTTAGGCAATTTTAGGCAAGGCACGGCAAGGCAAGGCAATTCCATGAAAGGCAATTCCAGGCAAGGCCAAGAAAGTCAAGGCAATTTGAGGCAACACAAGACAAGGCAAGGCAAGGCAAGGCAAGGCAATCCCAGGCAAAAAAATTCTTGGCAAGGCAAGTCAATGCAAGGCAATTCCAGGCAAGTAAATTCCAGGCAAGGCTAAAAAAAAATTGCAGGCAAGGCAAGGCAAGACAAGCCACGGCAATTGCAGGTAGGGCAATTTCAGGCAAGGAAAGGCAAGGCAGGGCAATTCCAGGCAGGGCAATTAAAGACAATGCAAGGCAAGGCAAGGCAATGCAAGGCAATTCCAGGCAAGGCAAGGCAAGAAAAGAAAATTTTAGGAAATGCAATTCCATGAAAGGCCAAAAAGACAAGGCATTTTCAGGCAAGGCAAGGCAAGGCAAGGCAAGCCAATTCCATGTAGGAAAATTCCTGGCAAGGCAAGTCAAGGCAAGGCAATTCCAGGCAAGTAAATTCCAAGCAAGGCAAGGCAGGGCAATTTCAGGCAGGGCAATTCCAGACAACGCAAAGCAAGGCAAGACAATTCTAAGCAAGCCAATTCCAGGCAAGGCAAGGCAAGCCAAAGCAAGCAAATTCAAGACTGGAGAATTCGAGGCTAAGCAAGGAAAGGCAATGCGAAAAAATTCCCACCAAGGCAAAAAAATTTTAGGCAAGGGAATTCAAAGCAAGGGAAGACAAGACAACGCATGCCAATTCTAGGCAGGGCCAGGGCAATGGCAGGAAAGGCAACTCCAGGCAAGGCAAGGCAAGACAAGACAGAGAAAGGCAATGGCAGGCAAGGCAATTTTCAGTAAGGCAAGGCAAGGCAATTCCAGGAAAGACAAATTCAGGAAATGCAACAAAGGGCAATTCCAGGAAAATTAATGCAAGACAAGGCAGGGAAAGGCAACTCCAGGCAAGGCAATTCCATGTAAGGCAAGGCAAGGCAATTTCAGGAAAACAATTCCAGACAATGCAAGGCAAGGCAAGGCAAGGCAATTCCAGTCAAGGAAATTCCAGGCAAGGCAAGGCAAGGCAAGGCAGTTCTAGGCTCGACAAGGGAAGGCAGCTCAATTCTAGGCAAGGTAATTAGAGGAAAGGCAGGGCAAGGCAATATAGGGCAATTCTAGGAAAGATTCTTTTAGGCAAGGCAAGGCAATGCAAGGCAATTGCAGGAAAGTCAATTTTAGGCACGGCAAGGCAACGCAAGGCAAGGCAAGCAAGGCAAAGCAGAAAGAGGCAAGTACAGTCAAGGCAATTTCAGGCAATGCAAGGTAAGGCAATTCCAGGGAAGGCAAAGCAAGGCAACCCAAGGAAAGGCAAGGCAATATCAGGCAAGACAGTTCCAGAAAATGCAATCTTATGCAAGAAAAGGCAAGGAAATGCAAGGCAATTGCAGAAAAGTCAATTTCAGGCAAGGAAAGGCAAGGCAAATCCAGGCAAGGCAAAACAAGGGTATTCCAGGCAAGGCAATTGCAGAAAACACAATTCCAGGCAAGGCGATTTCAAGCAAGGCAAGGCAAGGCAAAACAATTCCAGGAAAGGCAAGGCAAGGCAGAACAATTCCTGGCAGGGCAATTTCAGGCAAGGTAAGGTAAGGCAGGGCAATTCCAGACAAGGCAAGGAGTGGCAAGGCAATTCTAGGCAAGACCATACCAAGCAAGGCAAGGCAATTACAGACAGAGCAAATCCAGGCTAGGCAAGGCAAGGCAATGCAAGAAAATTTTCAACAAGGCATGGAAATTCTACACAAGGCAATATCAGGCAAGGCAAGGCGAGGCAAGGTATTTCCAAGCAAGGCAAGGAAATGCAATCTGAGGCAAGGCAATTTTAGTCAAGGCAAGGTAAGGCAAGACAATGCAATTCTAGGCAAAGCAATTCCAGACAAGGCAAGGCAATGTAAGGCAAGGTAATTCCAGGCAAGGCAATTTTTGGCAATGCAAGGCAGGGCAATTCCAGGAAAGGCAATTGCCGGAAAGGCAATTTCTGACAAGGCAAGGCAAGGCAAGGCAAAACAAGGCAGGGAAAGTCAATTCCAAGCAATGCAATTCAAGCTAAGGCAAGGCAAGGCAATTCCAGTCAAGGCAAGGCAAGGCAATGCAAGGCAAGGTAATTCTAGGAAAAGCAATTCCAGACCAGGAAAGGCAAGGCAAGGCAATTCGAAATAAGGCAACGCCAGTTAAAACAAAACAAGACAAGACAGAGAAAGGCTATTCCAGGCAAGGCAATTTTAGGTAAGGCAAGGCAAGGCAAATCCAGGAAATACAAGGCAGAACAATTCCAGCCAAGGCAACGGCCTAAAAGGCAATTTCAGGAAAATTAAAGCCAGAGAATGCAGGGAAAGGCAATCCCAGGCAAGGCAATTTGAGGTAAGGCAAGGCAAGGCAAGGCAATTCCAGGGAAGGCAACTATAAACAAGGCAAGGCAAGGCAAGGCAATTCCAGAAAAAGAGTTCAAGGCACAGCATATCTAGGCAAGGCAAGGCAATTCCACGCAAGGCAAGGCAATTCCACGCAAGGCAAGGCAAAGCAATGCAATTTCAGAAAAGAAAATTGCAGGCAAGACCAAAAAAGTCAAGGCCATTCCAGGCAAGGCAAGGTAAGGAAATTCCATGCAAGAAAACTCCTGGCATGGCAAGTCAATGCAAGTAAATTCGGGGCTAGTAAATTTCAGGCAAGGCTTGGCAAAGAAATTGCAGGAAAGGCAAATCCAGGCAAGGCAAGGCAAGGAAATTCCAGGCAAGGCAAGAGAAGGCAGGGCAATCGCAGGCAGGGAAATCACAGGCAGGGCAATCAAAGGCAGGGCCACTCCAGACAATGGTAATGCAAGGACATTCTGGGCAAGGCAAGAGAAGGCAGGGCAATTGCAGGCAGGGCAATTAAAGGCAGGGCCACTCCAGACAATGGTAATGCAAGTACATTCTGGGCAAGGCAAGACAATTCTAGGTAAGGCAATTCCAGGCAAGGCAATGCAAGCCAAAGCAAGGCAATTCCAGAAAGGGCAATTCCAGGCTAGGCAAGGAAAGGCAATGCAAGAAAATTTCCAGCAAGCCAAAACAATTGCAGGCAAGAAAATTCAAGGCAAGGCAAAACAAGGCAAGGCAGGACAATTCCAGGCAAGGCAATTCGAGGTAAGGAAAGGCAATGCAAAGAAGGGCTACACTAGGCAAGGCAGTTCGAGACAAGACAAGGCAGGGAAATTCCAAGCAAGGCAGTTCAAGGCAAGGCAATGCAAGGCAAAAAAGGGCAATTCCAGGAAAGGCGATTTCAGGCAAGACAAGGCAAGGCAAAAAAGGGCAATTCCAGGAAAGGCGATTTCAGGCAAGGCAAGATAAGACAAGGCAATGCAATTATAGGAAAGACAATTCGAGGCAAGGCAAGACAACTTCAGGCAAGGGAATTCTAGGCAAGGCAATTTTCAGAAAGGCAATTCCAGGCAAGGCATGGGAAGACAAGGCAGGGAAAGGTATTTCCATGCAAGGCAATTCCAGCTAAGTCAAGGCAAGAAAATTCCAGGCAAAGAAGTTCCAGTTGAGGCAAGGCAAGGCAACGGAAGGCAAGGAAATTCTAGCCAAGGCAATTCCAGTCAAGACAGAGCAAGAAAAATCAATTCCACGCAATGCTATTCCAGAAAAAGCAAGGCAGTGCAATTTCAGACAAGGAAAAGCAAGACAATGCAAGGTCATTCTAGGCAAGGCAAGGCAAGGCAATGCAATTCTAGGCAAGGCAAACTCAGGAAAGGCAATCTTAGGCATGGCAAGGCAAGACAAGGCAGAGAAAGGCAATTTCCAGCATGGCAAATTTAGGTAACTCAAGGCAAGGCAATTCCAGGGAAGGCAAGGCAAGGCAATTCCAGAAAAGGAAACTCCAGGAAATGCAAGGCAGGGCAATTCCAGGCAAGGCAATTGCTGGAGTGGCAAATTCAAAAAAATTAAAGCAAGAGAAGGCAGGGAAGGCAATCCCAGGCAAGGCAATTCCAGGTAAAACAATGCAAGGCAAGACAATTTTAGACAAGGCAATTCCAAGCAAGGTAAGGCAAGCCAGAACAAGACAATTTCAGACAGGGAAATTCCAGGCTAGGCAATGAAAGGCAATGCAAGAAAATTCCCAGCAAGACAAAAAAATTCCAGGCAAGGCAAAACAAAGCAAGGCAGGCCAATTCCAGTCAAGGCAATTCTAGGTAAAGAAAGGCAAGGCAAACAGGGCAATTCCAGGCAAGGCAAGGCAAGGCAAGACAAGGCAAGGCAATTCCAGAAAGAAAATTCCAGGCAAGGCAAAAAAAGGCAATTCCAGGCAAGGCAAGGAAATGCAAGGCAAGGCTATTTCAGGCAAGACAATTCCTAGCAATGTTAGGCAAGGCAATTCCAAGCAAGAGAATTCCTGGCAATGCAATGCAGGACAATTCCAGGCAAGGCAAGGAATGAAAAAGCAGGGAAAGGCAATTTCAGACAAGGCAATTCCAGCTAAGGCAAGGCAAGGCAAGGCAAGGCAATTCCAGGCAAGACAATTCCAGGTAAGGCAAGGCAAGGCAACACAAGGCAAGGAAATTCTAGGCAAGGCAATTCCAGGAGAGGAAAGGCAAGGCAAAGCAATTTGAAACAAGGCAATTCTAGTTATGGCAAGGCAAGACAAGGCAATTCCAGGGAAGGCTATTCCAGGGAAAGCAAAACAGGGCGATTCCAGGCAAGAAAAAGCAAGGGAAGGCAAGGAGAGGCAATTTGAGGCAAGGAAATTCCAAGTAAGGCAATGTAAGGCAAGGCAATACAATTCTTGGCAAGGCAATTCCAGGCAAGCCAAGGCAAAGTAAGGCAAGACAATTCCTGAAAAGGCAAGGCCGGGAAATTTCGGGTAATGCAAAACAAGACAAGGCAGGAAAAGGCAATTCCAGCTAAGGCAAGGCAAGGCAATTTCAGGTAAGGCAATGCAAGGCAAAACCATTCTACGCAAGGCAATTCCAGGTGAGGAAACGCAAGGCAAGGCAATTCCAGTCAAGGAAAGGCAAGACAAGGCAATTCCAGTCAAGGCAAGGCAAGGCAAGGCAAGGCAAGGCAATTTCAGGCAAGGCAATTCCAGGTAAGGCAAGGCAAAACAATTCCAGGCAAGGCAATTTCAGACAAGGCAATTCTAGGCATGCCAAGACAGGGCCAGGCATGGAAATTTCAGGCAAAAAAAAATTCCTTTAAAGGAAAGTCAATGCAAGACAATTTCAGGCAAGGCTAAACAAGAAAATTGCAGGCAATTGAAATCCAGGCGAGGCAAGGCAAGGCAGGTCAATTTCAGGCAGGGCAATTTCAGGTAAGGCAAAGTAAGGCAGAGAAATTACAGGCAGGGCAATTCCAGATAATGCAAGGCAAGGCAAGAGTTTTAGGCAAGGCAATTCCAGGCAAAACAAGTCAAGGCAAAGCAAGGAAATTCCAGACAGGGCAATTCCAGGCTAGGCAAGGAAAGAAAATGCAAGAAAGTTCCCAGGAAGGCAAAAAAGTTCCAGGAAGGGGTATTGAATGCAAGACAAAACAAAGCAAGGCAGGCCAATTCCAGGGAAGGCAATTCGGGAACAGAAAAGGGAAGGCAAAGCAGGGCAATTCCAGCCAAGGCAATTCGAGGCAAGGCAAGGCAGGCAAATTCCAAGCAAGGCAATTCGAGGCAAGGCAAGGCAAGGCAAGGCAAAAAAGGGCAATTCCAGGCAAGACGATTTCAGACAAGGTGAGGCAAGGAAATTCCAGGCAAAGCATGACAAGACAAGGCAACGCAATTCCAGACAGGGAAATTTCAGGCAAGGCAAGGCAAGGCAGCGTAAAACAAGGCAATGCAATTCTGGGCAAGGCAATTCCAGGCAAGAAAAGAAAATTCCAGGCAAAGGAATTTCAGGCAAGGCAATTCCTGACAATGCAAGGCAAGGCAATTCCAGGTAAGGCAATAGCCAGAAAGGCAATTCCATGCAAGGCAAGGCAAGACAACGCAGGGAAAGTTATTTCCCTGCAAGGCAATTCCACCTAAGGCAAGGGAAGACAATTCCAGGCAAGGCAATTCCAGTCAAGGCAAGGCAAGGCAACGCAAGACAAGGCAATTTTAGGCAAGGCAATTCCAGTCAAGGGAAGGCAAGGCAAGGCAATGCTAGGCAAGGCAATTCCAGGCTAGGCAAAACAAGGCAAGGCAGGACAATTCCAAGCAAGGTAATTCACGATAAGGAAAGGCAGGAAAATTCCAAGCAAGGTTATCCAAGGAATGGCAAGACAAGGCAAGACAAAAAAGGGCAGTTCCAGGCAACGTGATTTCAGGCAAGGCAAGGCAATTTCAGGAAAGGCAAGACAAGACAAGGCAAGGCAATTCCAGACAAGAAAATTTTAGGCAAAGAAAGAAAGGCAAATCCAGGCAAGGCAATTCCAGGTAAGGCAAGGTAAGGCAAGGCAATGCAATTTTAGGAAAGGCAATTCCAGGCAATGCAAGGCAATCCAAGGCAAGTCAATTTCAGGCAAGGCAATTCCTGGCAATGAAAGGCAAGGCAATTCCAGGCAAGGCAAACGCCAGAAAAACAATTCCAGGAAAGGCAAGGCAAAAGAAGGCAGAGAAAGGTATTTCCAGGCAAGGCAATTCCAGCTAAGGGAAGGCAAGGCAATTCCAGGCGAGAAAAGGCAAAGAAAGGCAATTTGAAGCAAGGCAATTCCAGTCAAGTCAAGGCAATACAAGGCAATTCCACGTGAGGCTATTCCAGGGAAGGCAAGGCAAAGCAATTCCAAACAAGGAAAAGCAAGGCAGTGCGAGGCAAATCCAGGCAATGCAAATACAGGTAAGGCAAGGCAAGACAATTCCAGGCAAGGCAATTCCAGGGAAGAAAATTCTAGGCAAGGCAAGGCAAGACTAGGCAAGGCAAGTCAATGCCAGGAAAGGCAATTTCAGGCAAAGCAAGGCAAAAGAAGGCAAGGCAAAGCAAAGCAATACTAGGCAAGGCAATTTCAGGCAAGGCAAGGCAAAGCAAGACAAGGCAATGCCAGGCAAGGCAATTTCAGGCAAAGCAAGGCAAAAGAAGGCAAGGCGAAGCAAAGCAATACTAGGCAAGGCAATTTCAGGCAAGGCAAGGCAAGGCAAGGCAGAGAAAGGGAATTCCAGGCAAGGAAATTTTAGGTAAGGCAAGACTAGGCAATTCCAGAGAAGGCAACTGCAGAAAATGCAAGGCAGGACAATGCCAGGCAAGAAAATTGCCAGAAAGGTAATTTCAGAAAAATTAAGGCAAGAAAAGGCAGGGAGAGGAAGTCCCAGGAAAGGCAATTTCAGGTAAAGCAAGGCAAGGCAATTCCAGGGAAGGCAACTTTAGACAAGGCAAGGCCACGCTATTCCAGGCAAGACAATTCCAGATAAGGCAAGGCAAAACAATTCCAGGTAAGGCAATTCCAGACAAGGCAATTCAAGGCAAGGCAAGGCAAGGCAATGCAAGGGAAGTCAAGGCAATTTCAGGTAAGAAAATTCCTGGCAAGGCAAGTCAATGCAAGGCATTTCCAGGCAAGTATATTTCAGGCAGGTTTAGGCAAGGAAATTGCAGGCAAGGCAAATTTAGGCCAAACAAGGCAAGGCAATTACAGCCAAGGCAAGGCATGTTAGGGCGATTTTAGGTAGAAAAATTTAAGGCCAGGCAAGGCAAGGCAGAGAAATTTTAAGTACAGCAATTCCACACAACACAAGGCAAGGCAAGGCAAGACAATTCTAGGCAAGGCAATTGCAGGAAAGGCAAGGCAAGCCAAAGCAAGGCAATTCCAGACAGGGAAATTCCAGGCTAAGCAAGGAAAGGCAATAAAAGAAAATTCCCAGCAAGGCAAAAAAAAATCCTGGCAAGAAAATTCAAGGCAAGGCAAAACAAGGCAAGGCAGGGCAATTCCAGGCAAGGCATTTCGAGGTAAGATAAGGCAAGGCAAAGCAGGGCAATTTCAGGCAAGGCAATTCGAGGCAAGACAAAACAGGGAAATTCCAAGCAAGGCAATTCGAGGTAAGGCAAGGCATGGCAAAAAAGGGCAATTATACACAAGGCGATTTTAGGCAAGGCAATTTCAGACAAGGAAATTCCAGGCAAGGGAAGTAAAGGCAATTCCAGGCAAGGCAAGGTAAGGCACAGCAATGCAATTCTAGGCAAGGCAATTCCAGGCACGGCAAGGAAATTCCAGGGAAGGCAACTGCAGACAAGGCAAGGCAAGGCAAGGCTATTCCAGGCACGGCAATATCAGGCAAGGCAATTATAAGCAAGGAAAGGCAAGTCAAAGCAATGCAAGGAAAGGCAAGGCAATTCCAGACCAGAAAATTTTTGGCAAGACTAGTCAATGAAAGGCAAGTAAATTCTAGGCAAGGCTAGGAAAGGAAATTGCATGCAAGACAAATGCAGGCAAGACAAGGAAATTCCAACCTAGGCAACGCAAGTCAGGGCAATTGCATTCAGGGCAATTTCAGGCAAGGCAAGGCAAGGCAAAACAATTCCAGGCAAGGCAATTCCAGAAAACACAAGGCAAAGCAAGACAATACTAGGCAAGGCAATTCCAGGCAAGGCAAGGCAAGGCAAGACAAAACAAGGCAATTACAGACAGGTTAATTTCAGGCTAGGCAATGAAAGGAAATGAAAAAAAAATTTCCAGCAAGACAAAAAATTTCCAGGCAAGGGAATTCAAGGCAAGGCAAAACAAGGCAAGGCGGACTTATTCCAGGGAAGGTAATTCGAAATAAGGAGAGGTAAGGGAAGGCAAGGCAAAACAGGGCAATTTCAGGAAAGGCAATTCGAGGCAAGGCAAGGTAGGGAAATTCCAAGCAAGGCAATTCGAAGCAAGGCAAGGGAAGGCAAAAAAGGGCAATTCCAGGAAAGGCGATTTCAGTCAAGGCAAGGAAAGGCAATTCCAGCCAAGCCAAAATGAGTCAAGACCATGCAATTCTAGGCCAGGTAATTCCAGGCAAGGAAAGGCAATGCAAGGCAAGGCAATACCAGACAGGGCAATTCCAGGCTAGGCAAGGCAAGGCAATGGAAGCAAATTTTCAGCAAGGCATGTAAACTCTAAGCAAGGCAATTTCGGGCAAGGCAAGTCAATTGCAGGCAAGGCAAATCCAGGCAAGGCAGGGCAATTCTAGGCAAGGCAATTTCAGGCAAGACAAGGCATGGCAATTCCAGCCAAGGAAATTTGAGGCAAGTCAAAGCAAGGCAAGGCAGGCCAATTTCAGGCAAGGTAATTTGAGGTAAGAAAAGACAGGGCAAAGTAGGGCAGTTCTAGGCAATGCAATTAGAGGCAACGCAAGGCAGGAAAATTCCAGGCAAGGCAAATCGAGTCAAGGCAAGTAAAGGCAAAAAAAATGCAGTTCCAGGCACGGGAATTTCAGGCATGGCAAGAAAAGGCAATTAAAGGCAAGAGAACCCCACACAAGGTAATTCCAGGGAAGGCAAGGAAAGGCAATTTCAGGCAATGCAAGGTAAGGTAAGGCAATGCAATTATAGGCAAGGAAATTCCAGGCAAGCCAAGCAAGGCAAAACAAGGCAATTCCAGGCAAGGCAAGACAAGGCAAGACAATTCCAGAAAAGGAAATTTCAGGCAAGGCAATAAAGGCAATTAGAGGCAATAGAATTCTAAGCAAGGCAAGGTAAGCCAAGGCAATGTACTTCCAGGCATGGCAATTCCAGGCAAGGCAAGACAATGTAAGCCAAGGAAATTTTAGGTAAGGCAATTCCTGTCAATAAAAGTCAGGGCAATTTCAGGAAAGAGAAGGCAGGAAAAGGCAGGTAAAGGCAATTCCTGACAAGGCAAGGGAAAGCAACGAAAGGCAAGGCAATTCTAGGCAGGGCAATTTCAGAGGAGGAAAAGCAAGGCAAGCAATTCAAGGCAAAGCAATTCCAGTCAAGGCAAGGCAACATAAGGCAATTCCAGGCAAGGCTATTCCAAGGAAGGCAATGCAGGGCAATTTCAGGCAAGGAAAATCAAGGCTAGGCAATGCAATGCAATGCAAAGCAATTCCAATCAAGAAATTCCAGGCAAGGCAAGGCAATGCAAAGCAAATCCAGACAAGGCAATTCTAGGCAAGGCAAGGCAAGGAAGGCAACACAATTCTAGGCAACGCAATCCCAGGCACTGCAGGACAAGACAATGTAGGGCAATTGCAGGCAAGACTCTTTTAGTCAAGGCAAGGCAATGCAAAGCAATTTCAGAAAAGTGAATTTTAGGCATGGCAAGGCAAGGCAAGGCAAGGCAAAGAGAGGAAATTCCAGCCAAGGAAATACTAGGCTAGGCAATTTCTAAAAACGCCAGGGAAGTCAAGGCAATTCCAGGCAGGACAACTAAAGGCAAGACAATCCCATGCAAGAAAAAACAAAGAAATTCCAAGAAAATCAATTCCAGGAAAGAAAAGGCAAGGCAATTCCAGGCAAGGCAGTGGAATTCCATGCAGGAAAATTTTAGGGAACGTAATGCAAGGCAGGTCAGTTCTGGGCAAGACAAACCAAGGCAATTATAGGCAAGGCAATTCCAGGCAAGACAAGGTAAGCCAAGGCAAAACAATTGCAGGCAGAACAACTCCAGGCTAGGCTAAGCAAGCCAACGCAAAAGAATTCCAGGCAAGGCAGGTCAGTTTCAGGCAAGGCAAGAAAAGGAAAGGAAAGGCAAAGAAAGTCAAGGAAAGACAAAGCAATTCCAGGTAAGACAAAGCCAGGTAAGGCAATTCTAGGAAAGGCAAGGCAGGAAAAGGCAAGGAAATGCAAGACAATGCCAGACAAGGCAAATACAGGCAAGGCAATTCCAGGAAAATAAAATCAAGGCAAAAAAAGAGGCAATTTCTGGCGAGGCAATTGCAGGAAAGGCAACTCCAGACAAGACAAGGCAATTCCAGAAAAGGCAATTCCGTGAGAGGCAAGGCAGGGCAATTTCAGGAAAGGCAAATCCAGGCAAGGCAAGGCAATTTCAAGTTAGTTAATACCAGGCTTGGCAAGGCAAGGCAGAGCAATTGCAGGCAGGGCAATTTCAGGCAAGGCAAGGGAAGGCATGGACATTCCAGGCAGGGCAATTCCAGACAACACAAGGCAAGGCAAGATAATTCTAGGCCAGGCAATTCGAGGCAAGGCAAGGCAGGGATATTCCATGCTAGGCAATTTGAGGCAAGGCAAGGCAAGGCAATTCCAGATAAGGAAAGACAAGACAAGGCAAGGCAATTTCAGATAAGGAAAGGCAAGACAAGGCAATTCCAAATAAGGCAATTCCAGGCAAGGCTAAAAAAGGCAAATCCAGGCAAGGCAAGGTAAGTCAAGAGAATGCAATTCTAGCTAAGGCAATTTCAGGCAAGGCAATTTTAGGCAAGGCAATGCAAAGCAAGACAAGGCAATTTCTGGCAATGCAAGGCAAGGCAATTCCAGGCAAGGCAAGGCAAGGCAATTGCCGAAAAGAAATTCCAGGCAAGGCAAGGCAAGCCAAGGCAAGTCAAGCCAAGGCAAGAAAATACCAGACAGGTCAATTCCAGGCTAGGCAAGGCAAGGCAGAGCAAGATAATTTTTAGCAAGGCATGGCAATTTTAAGCAAGGCAATTTCAGGCAAGGCAAGGCACGGCAATTCCAGGAAAGAAGGCATGGCAATTACAGGCAAGGCAAAACAACACAGGGCAAGGCAATTCCAATCAAGGCAAGGGAAGGCAAGGCCATTCCAGGCAAGACCATTCCAGGCAATGCAAGGTAAGGCAAAGCAAAAATATTCCAGGTAAAAAAATTCCAGGCAAGGAAAGGAAAGGCAAAGCAAGGCAAAGACATTTCACGGAAGGCATTTTCAGGCAAAGGAGGGCAATGCAATGCAAGGCAATTCCAAGCAAGGAAATTCCAGGCGAAGCAAGGCAAGGGAAGGCAAGGCAAGGCAAGGCAAGGCAAGTCAGGGCAATTCTAAACAAGGAGATACCAGACAAGGGAGGGCAACGTTATGTAGGGAAATTTTAGTCAAGGCTGTTTTAGGCAAGGCAAGGCAATGCAGGGCAATTTTAGAAAAGAAAATTTTAGACACAGCAAGGTAAGGCAAGGCAATTCAAAAAAAGGCAAGGCAAAGCAGGGCAATTCCAAGCAGGGTAATTTCATGCAAGGCTAGGCAAGGCAAGGTAATTCTAGGCAAAGCAATTCCCGGCAAGGCAAGGCAAGCCAAGGCAAGGTAATTACAGGGAGGGCAATTTCAGGCTAGACAAGGCAAGGAAATGCAAGAAAATTTCCAACAAAGCATGGAAATTTTAAGCAAGGCAATTTCAGGCAAGGCAAGGCAAGGCAATTCCATACATGGTATTTTCAGGCAAGGCAACAAAAGGCAATCTGAGGCAAGGCAATTCCAGTCAAGGCAAGGTAAGGCAATTCCATACATGGTATTTTCAGGCAAGGCAACAAAAGGCAATCTGAGGCAAGGCAATTCCAGTCAAGGCAAGGTAAGGCAAGGCAATGCAATTCTAGGCAAAGCAATTTCAGGCAAGGCAATGTAATGTAAGGCAAGGCAATTTCAGGCAAGGCAATTTTTGGCAATGCAAGCAGGGCAATTTCAAGTAAGACAATTGCCAGAAAAGCAATTCAAGGAAAGGCAAGGCATTGCAATCTCAAGCAGGGAAATTTCAGGCAAGGTCATGCAAGGCAGATCAGATCCTGGCAAGACAGGGCAAGGCAATTAAAGGCAATACAACTCCAGACAAGCTAAGGCCAGGCAAGGCAAAAATAGGCAATGCCAGGCATAGCAACATAAGGTAAGGCAATGCAATTTTAGGCATGGCAATTTAAGGCAAGACAAGGTAAGGCAAGGCAAAACAAGGCAATTCCAGGCAAGACAAAGCAAGGCAGGGCAATACCAGGCAGTGCAATTTCAGCCAAGGCAAGGCAAGGCAAAGCAATTTTAGGCAAGGAAACTTAATGTAAGGCAAGGCAATTCCAGGCAAGGCAATTTTTGGCAATGCAC
The DNA here is from genome assembly GCF_049354715.1 of Callithrix jacchus. Classification (NCBI taxonomy): domain Eukaryota; kingdom Metazoa; phylum Chordata; class Mammalia; order Primates; family Cebidae; genus Callithrix; species Callithrix jacchus. The sequence goes on from NC_133507.1 coordinate 30,791,255, forward strand.
GGCAGGACAATTTCAAGCAAGACAATTTCCAGAAAAGCAATTCAAGTCAAGGCAAGGCACTGCAATCATAAGCAGAAAAATTTCAGGCAAGGTAATGTAAGGCAGGTCAGATCCCGGCAAGACAAGGCAAGGCAATTATAGGAAAGGCAATTCCAGGTAAGGCAAGGCAAGCCAAGGCAAAACAATTTCAGGCAGAACAATTCCAGGCTAGTCAAAGCAAGAAAACGCAATAAAATTCCAGACAACGCAAGGCAATTCCGGGCAATGCCAGGAAAGGCAAGGCAAAGAAAGTCAATTCAAGGGAAGGCAAGGCAGTTCCCAGCAAGGCAACTTCAGGCAAGGCAAGGCAAGAAAAATACTAGCAAAGTAGTTCCAGGTAAGGCATGGCAAGCCAAGGCAAAACAATTCCAGACAGTGCAATTCCAGGAGAGGCAAAGCAAGGCAATGGAAAAAATTTCAGGCAAGGCAAGGCAATTCCAGGCAAGGCAAGGAAATAAAAGGCAAAGAAATTCAAGGCAAGGAAAGGCAAGGCAATTCCAGGCAAGGAAATTCTAGGCAAGGCAAGGCAAGCCAAGCCAAGGCAAGAAAACACAATGCAAGACAAGGCAAATCTAAGCAAGGCAAATCCAAACAAGGCAAGACAAGCCAAGGCAAAGCAATTCCAGGCAGGGAAATTCCAGGCCACGCAATGCAAGGCAATGCAAAAAAAATCCAACCATGTCAAGGTAATTTCAGGCAAGGCAAGACAAAGAAAGGGAAGGAAAGGAAAGGAAAGGCAATTCCAGGCAAGGCAAGAAAAGGCAAGACAAAGAAAGTCAAGGAAAGAAAAGGAAAAGCAATTCACGGCAAGGCAATTTCAGGCAAAACAATTCTAGGCAAGGCAAAGAAAGGAAAGGCAAAGGAAGGCAAGACAAGGCAAGACACAGCAAGACAAGACAAATTCAGGCAAGGCAGTTCTAGGCAAGGCAAGGCAAGGCAAGGTAAAACAATTCCAGGCTAAGCAATTGCAGAGAAGGCAATTCCAGGCAAGACAAGGCAATTCCAAGCAAAACAATTCCACGTAAGGCATGATATTGCAATTGAAAGAAAAGCAAATCAAGGCAAGGCAAGGCAAGGCAATTCCAGGCAAGGCAAGACAAGGCAGAGAAAGGTATTTTCAGGCAAAGCAATTCTAGTCAAGGCAAGGCAAGGCAATTCTAGGCAAGGCAATTCCAGGCAAGGAAAGGCAGGCAGGGCAATTCGAAGCAAGGCAATTCCAGTGAACCAAAGGCAAGACAAGTCAATTACACGCAAGGCTACTCCAGGGAAGGCAAGGCAGGGCAATTTCAGGCAAAGAAAAGCAAACAATTACACGGCAATTCCAGGCAAGGCCATTGCAGTTAAGGCTAGACAAGAAAATTTCAGGCAAGGCAATTCTAGGCAAGGCAAGGCAAGGCAAGGCACGGCAATGCAATTTTAGGAAAGGAAATTTCAGGAAAGGCAATTCCAGGCAAGGCAAGGCAAGTCAAGGAAAGACAAGGCAAAAGAAGGTCAATTCCAGGCAAGGCAATTTTAGGTAAGGAAAGGCAATTCAATTCCAGTGAAGGCAACTCCAGGAAATGCAAGACAGGGCAATTCCAGGCAAGGCAATAGTCATAAAGGTAATTCCAGGAAAACTAAGGCAAGAGAAGGCAGGGAAAGTCAAACACAGGCAAAGCAATTCCAGGTAAGGCAAGGCAAGAAAATTCTAAGGAAGTCAACTTCAGACAATGCAAGGCAAGGCAATTCCAGGTAAGACAAGGCAAAACAATTCCCAGCAAAAAAAATCCAGGCAAGGCAATTCTCGGCAAGGTAACGCATAAAAAAGGCAATTCCAGGCAAGAAAATTCCTGGCAAGGCAAGTCAATACAAGGCAATTCCAGGCAAGGCTAGGTAATAGAACTTTAGGCAAAGTAAATCCAGGCAAGGAGAGGCAAGGAAAGGCAATTGCAGGCAAGGCAAGGCAAGTCAGGGAAATTGCAGGCATGGCAATTTCAGCAACGCAAGTCAAGACAAGCCAGGCAGGGCAATTCCAGGCAGAGCGATTCCAGACAATGCAAGGCAAGACAACAATTCTAGGCAAGGCAAATTAAGGCAAGCAAGGCAAGCCAGAGCAAGGCAATTCCAGACATGGCAATACCAGGGTAGGCAAGGAAAGGCAATGCAAGTTAATACCCAGCAAGGCAAAAAAATCCAGGCAAAAAAATTCAAGGCAAGGCAAAACAATGCAAGGCAGGCCAATTCCAGACAAGGCAATTCAAAGTAAAAAAAAAAAAAAAAGGCAAGGCAACGCAGGGAAATTCCAGGCAAGGCAATTCGAGGCAAGGCAAGGCAGGGAAATTTCAAGCAAGGAAATTTGAGGCAAGGCAATGCAAGGTAAAAAGGAAGAAATCCAGGCAAGGCTATTTTAGGCAAGGCAAGGCAAGGCAATTCAAGGTAAAAAGGAAGAAATCCAGGCACGGCTATTTTAGGCAAGGCAAGGCAAGGCAATTCCAGGCAAGGCAAGACAAGACATGGCAAGTCAATTCCAGAGAAGTGAATTTCAGGCAAGGCAAGGAAAGACAATTCCAGGCAAGGAAAGGTACGGCAAGGCAATGCAATTCTAAGCAAGGCAATTCCAGGCATGGCATTGCAATTCCAGGCACGGCAAGGCAATGCAAGCCAAGGCAATTTCAGGCAAGGCAATTACTGGCAATGCAAGGCAAGGCAATTCCAGGCAAGGCAATCGCCAGAAAAGCAATTCCAGGCAAGGCGATTGCTGGAAAGGCAATTACAGGCAAGGCCAGGCAAGACAAGGCAACGGAATTCCAGACATGGCAGTTCCAGGCTAGGCAAGTCAAGGCAATGAAAGAAAATTTTCAGCAAGGCATGGAAATTCTAAGGAAGCCAATTACAGGCAAGGAAAAGCGAAGCAAGGCAGAACAATTTCAGGCAAGGTAATTTGAGGGAAGAAAAAACAAGGCAAAGCATGACAATTCCAGGCAAAGCAATTCAAAGCAAGGAAAGGCAGAATTCCAAGCGAGGCAATTCGAGGTGAAGCAAGGAAAGGCAAAAAAGAGAAATTCCAGACAAGGTGATTTCAGGCAAGGCAAGTCAAGGCAATTAAAGGCAAGACAACTCCAGACAAGGTAATGCCAGGCAAGGCAAAATTAGGCAATTTCAGGCATGGCAACGTAAGGTAAGGCAATGCAAATATAGGCATGGCTATTTGAGGCAAGGCAAGGCAAGACAAAACAAGGCAATTCCAGGCAAGGCAAAGTAAGGCAGGGAAATTCCAGGCAGGGCAATTTCAGAGAAGGAAAGGCAAGGCAATTCTAGGTAAGGCAATTCCAGGCAGGGCAAGGCAAGCTAAGGCAACGCAATTCCAGACAGGGCAATTTTATGCTAGGCAAGGCAAGGCAATGCAAGAACATTCCCAGAGAGGCAAGAAAATTTTAGGCGCGGTGATTTCAGGCAATGCATGGCGTCGCAATTCCAGGCAAGGGCATTTCAGACAAGGCAAAACAAGGCAAGTCAGGCCAATTCCAGGCAAGGCAATTAGAGGTAAGGAAATGTAAGAAAAAGTACAGCAACTCCAGACAAGGCAATTCGAGGCAAGGCAAGGCAGGGAAATTTCAAACAAGGCAATTCGAGGCAAGGCAAGGCAAAAAAAAAAACCAATTCCAGGGAAGGCAATTTCAGACAAGGCAATTCCAGGCAAGATAAGGAAAGACAAGGCAAGGCCATTTCAGACAAGGTAATTCCAGGCAAGGCAAGGCAAGTGAAATTTCAGGCCAGGTAAAGAAAGGCAATTCCAGGCAAGGAAAGGTAAGGCAAGGCAATGAAATTCTAGGCAAGGCAATTCCAGGCACGAACAATAAGGCAAGGCAAGGCAATGCAATGCAAGGGTATTCCATGCAAGGAAATTAAAGGCAAAGCAAGGCAAGGCAAGGCAATTCCAGGCTAAACAATTGCAGAACAGGCAATTTCAGGCAAGGTAATTCCACATAAGGCATGGCATTGCAATTTTAAGAAAGGCAAATCCAGGAAAGGCAAGGTAAGGCAAGGAAATTCCAGGCAAGGCAACTTCAGGAAAGGCAAGGCAATGCAACGCAATTTCAGGCAAGGCAAGACAAGGCAGAGAAAGTTATTTCCAGGCAAGATATTTTCAGGCAAAGCAATTCTAGTCAAGGCAAGGCAAGGCAATGCAAGGCAAGGCAATTTTAGTCAAGGAATGGCAAGGCAGGTCAATTCGAAGCAAGGCAATTTCAGTCAACACAAGGCAAGACAAGTGAATTCCACTCAAGGCTACTCCAGGGAAGGCAAGGCAGGGTAATTTCAGGCAAAGAAAAGCAAAGCAATGCAAGGCAATTGCAGGTAAGGCAAGGGAAGGAAATTCCAGGCAAGGCAATTCTACACAAGGCAGGGCAAGGCAAGGCAACGCAAGGGAAGGCAAGGTAATTCCAGGCAAGGCAAGGCAAGAAAAGGCAAGGCAAGGCAAGGCAAGGCAATACAATTCTAGGCAAAAAAATTTCAGGAAAGAAAATTTCAGGCAAGGCAAGGCAAGGCAAGACAAGGCAAGGAAAGTCAATTCCAGGCAAGGCAATTTTAGGTAAAGCAAGGCAATACAATTCCAGGGAAGGCAATTCCAGGAAATGGAAGGCAGGGCCACTTCAGGCAAGGCAATTGCCAGAAAGGTAACTTCAGGAAAACTAAGGCAAGAGAAGGCAGGGAAGGGCAAATTCAGGCAAGGCAATTCCACGTAAGGCAAGGCAAGACAATTCTAGGGAAGGCAATTACAGGCAAGGCAATTCCAGGTAAGGCAAGGCAAAACAATTTCCAGCATGCCAAATTCAGGCAAGGCAATTCTCGGCAAGGCAAGGCAAAAACAAAAGGCAATTCCAGGCAAGAAAACTCCTGGCAAGGCAAGTCAATACAAGGCAATTCCAGGCAAGTCAATTCCAGACAAGGCTAGGTAAGGAAATTGCAGGCAAGGCATATCCAGGCAAGGAGAGGCAAGGAAAGGCAATTGCAGGCCAGGCAAGGCTAGTCAGGGAAATTGCAGGCACGGCAATTTCAGGCAAGGTAAGGCAAGGCAAGCCAGGCAGGGCAATATCAGGCAGAGTGATTCCAGACAACGGAGGCAAGACAAGATATTCTAGGCAAGGCAATTCAAGGCAAGCAAGGCAAGCCAAAGCAAGGCAATTCCAGATAGGGCAATAACAGGCTAGACAAGGAAAGGCAAAGCAAGTAAATACCCAGCAAGGCAAAAAAATCCAGTCAAGGGAAATCAAGGCAAAGCAAAACAAGGCAAGGCAGGCCAATTCCAGGCAAGGCAATTTGAGGTAAGGGGAGGTAATGCAAATCAGAGCAACTCCAGACAAGGCAATTTGAGGCAAGGCAAGGCAGGGAAATTCCAAACAAGGCAATTTGAGTCTAGGCAAGGCACGGAAAAAAAGGCAATTCCAGTAAAGGCGATTTCAGGCAAGGCAAGGCAGTTCCAAGCAAGGCAACACAAGACAAGGCAAGGCTGTTTCACACAAGGTAATTTTAGGCAAGGCAAGGCAAGCGAATTTGAAGCAACGGAATCCCAAACATGGCAAGGTAAGGCAAGGCTATGCCATTCTAGGCCAGGCAATTTCAGGCAAGGCGACTCCAGTAAAGGCAATCCCTGGCAATGCAAGGCAGTTCAATTTCAGGCAAGGCAAGGCAAGACAAGGCAGGGAAAGGCAATTCCAGACAAGGCAATGCCAGCTAAGGCAAATCAAGGCAATTCCAGGCAAGACAATTTCTGGTAAGGTAAGGCAAGCGAACACAAGGCAAGAAAATATTAGAAAAGGAAATTCCAGGCGAGGAAAGGCAAAACAAGGACACCTGAAACTAGGCAATTCCAGTCAAGGTGAGGCAAGACAAGGCAATTTTATGCAAGGCAATTCTAGGCAAGGCAAGGCAAATTAATGTAGCACAATTCTAGGCAAGGCAATTCCAGACAAGGCAGGGCAAGTTAATGTAGGGCAATTCTAGGCAAGGCTCTTTTAAGCAAGGCGAGGGAACACAAGGTAATTTCAGGAAATTCAATATTAGGCAAAGCAAGGCATGACAAGGCAAGGAGAGTCAATTCCAGGCAAGGCAATTTCAGGAAAGGCAAGGAAAGGCAATTCCAGGCTAGGCAATTCCAGGCAATGCAAGGCAAGGCAAGAAAAGGCAAGGCAATTCCAGGCAAGACAACTCCACGCAGGCAATCTCATGCAAGAAAAGACAAGGCAGTGCAAGGCAATTCCTGGAAAATCAATTCCAGACAAAGAAAGGCGAGACAATGCCAGGCAAGACAAAGCAAGACAGTGCAATTACAGGCAGGGAAATTTTAGGCAAGGTAATGCAAGGCAGGTTAGTTCCGGGCAAGACAAGGCAAGGCAATTCTAGGCAAGGCAACGCAAACCAAGGCAAGACAATTCCAGGCAGTGCAATTCCAGCAAGGCAAAGCAAAGTAATGCAAAAAAATTCAAGGCAGGGCAATGCAAGGAAAGACAAGGCAAAGAACGTCAAGGCAAGGAAAGGTAAGGCAATTCCAGGCAAGGCAATTAAAGGCAAGGCAAGGCAAGACAAGGAAAGTACAGGAAAGGAATTTCCACATAAGACAAGGCAGGGCAATTCCAGAAACAGCAAATCCAGGCAAGGCAAGGTAAGGCAATTACAGGCAAGGCAACTCTAGGCAAGGTAAGGCAAGGCATTTCCAGTCTAGGCAATTTCAGCCAAGGCAAGGCCAGGCAAAACAATTAAAGAAAAGGCACTTCCAGGCAAGGCCAGGAAATTCAGGGAAATTCCAGGGAAGTCAAGACAAGGCAAGGCAAGGAAATGCAACTCCAGGCAAGAAAATTTCTGCCAAGGCAAGTCAATTCAGACAATTTTAGGCAAGGCTAGGCAAGAAAATTTCAGGTAAGGCAAATCCAGGCAAGGCAAAGAAAAACCAGGAAATTCCAGGCAAGGCAATTGCAGGCAGGACAATTTCAGGCAAGGTAAGGCAAGGCAGGGCAATTTCAGGCAGGGCAATTCCAGACAATGAAAGGCAAGGCAAGACAGTTTTAGGCAAGGCAATTCCAGGCAAGTTAATGCAAGCTAAAACAATGCAATTCCAGACAGGGCAATTCCAGGCTAGGCAAGAAAAGGCAATGCAAGAAAATTTCCAGCAAGGCAAAAAAATTCCAGGCAAGGGAATTCAAGGCAAGGCAAAACAAGGCAAGGCAGGCCAATTCCAGCTAAGGCAAGGCAAGGCAATTACAGTCAAGGCAAGGAAAGGAAACAAAAGGTAAGGCAGGGCAATTGCAGGCAGGGCAAGTTCAGGCAAGTAAAGGCAAGTCATGGCAATTCCAAACATAGCAATTTCAGACAATGCAAGGCAAAACAAGAGAATTCTAGGCAAGGCAAGGCAAGCCAAAGCAAGGCAATTCCAGACGGGGTAATTTCAGGCTAGGCAAGGAAAGGAAATACATAAAAATTCCCATCAAAACAAAGCAATTCCAGGCAAGAAAATTCAAGGCAAGACAAAACAAGGAAAGGCAGGCCAATTCCAGGCAAGGAAATTACAGGTAAGAAAAGGAAAGGCAAATCAGGGCAATTCCAGGCAAGGCAATTTGAGGCAAGGCAAGGCAGGAAATTTCAAGCAAGGCAATTCGAGGCAAGGCAAGGCAAGGCAAAAAAGGGCAATTCCAGGCAAGGCGATTTCAGGCGAGGCAAGGCAAGACAATTCCAGACAAAACAAGACAAGACAAGGCAAGGCAATTCCAGACAAGAAAATTCCAGGTAAGTCAAAAAAAGGCAATTCCAGGCAAGGCAGTTAAACGCAAGGCAAGGCAATGCAATACTAAGCAAGGCAATTCCAGGCAAGGCAAGGCAATTCCAGGGAAGACAAATTCAGGCAAGTCAAGGCAATACAAGGCAGAGAAAGGCAATTCCAGGCAGGGCAATTTTAATTAAGGCAAGGCAAGGCAATTCCAGGGAAGGCAAACTTAGAAAATGCAAGGCAGGGGAATTCCAGGCAAGGCAATGTCCTGAGAGGCAATTTAAGGAAAACTAAGGCAAGAGAAAACAGGGAAACGAAATTTCAGGCCAGGCAATTCCAGGTAAGGCAAGGCAAGCAATTCCATGGAAGGCAACTGCAAACAAGGCAAGGCAAGTCAAGGCAACTCCAGGTAAGGTAAAGCCAAACAATTCAAAGCAAGGCAATCCCAGGCAAGGCAATTATAGGGAAGGCAAGACAGGGCAAAATAAGGCAATTCCTGGCAAGAAAGTTTCTTGCATGGCAAGCCAATGCAAGGCAATTTCAGGCTAGTAAATTTCAGGAAGACTAGGCAAGGAAATTTTATGCAAGGCAAATCCAAGAAAGGCAAGGCAAGGCAAGGAAATGTCAGGCAATGCAAGGCAAGTCAGGACAATTGCCAACAGAGCAATATCAGGTAAGTCAAGGGGAGGCAAGGAAATTCCAGGCAGGGCAATTCCAGACAATGCAAGGGAATTCTAGGCCAGGCAAGGAAAGGTAGTGCAAGAAAATTTCCAGCAAGGCAAAACAAGTCTAAGAAAAAATAATTCAAGGCAAGGCAGGCAAATTCCAGGCAAGGCAATTCGAGGTAAGGAGAAACAAGGCAAAGCAAGCCAATACCAGACAAGGCAATTCGAGGCAAGGCAAGGCAGGGAAATTCTAATCAAGGCAATTTGAGGCAAGGCAAAAAAGGGCAATTCCAGGCAAAGCGATTTCAGTCAAGGCAAGGCAAGTCAATTCCAGGCAAGTAAGACAGTGTAAGGCAAGGCCATTCCAGACAATGAAATTCTAGGCAAGGCAAGGAAAGGCAATTCCAGGCAAGCCAATTTTAGGCAAGGCAAAATAAAACAAGGCAATGCAGTTCGAGGCAAGGCAATTCCAGGCAAGGCAAGGCAAGGCAAGGCAAGGCAGGGCAGGGCAGGGCAGGGCAGGGCAGGGCAGGGCAGGGCAGGGCAGGGCAGGGCAGGGCAAGGCAAGGCAAGGCAAGGCAAGGCAAGGCAAGGCAAGGCAAGGCAAGGCAAGGCAAGGCAATTCCCGGGAAAGAAATTTCAGGCTAGGCAAGGCAAGGCAAGAAAACGCAGAGAAAAGCAATTCCAGGCAAGGCAATGTCCGCTAAGCGAGTCAAGGGAATTCCAGACAAAGAAAGACAATGCAAGGCAAGGCAATTATATTCAAGGCAAATCCAGGCGAGAAAAGGCAAGGCAAGACAATTCGAAACGAGGCAATTCCAGTCAAGGGAAGGGAAGACAAGGCAATTCCAGGCAAGCCTATTCCAGGAAAGTCAAAGCAAGGCAATTCCAGGCAAGAAAAAGCAAGGCAAGGCAACGCAATTCCAGGCAAGCCAATTTCAGGCAAGTAAATTCCAGGCAAGACAATTCTAGGGAAGGCAAGACAAGACAATGCAATGCAAGAGAAGCCAATGCAATTCTATTCAAGGCAATTCCAGGCGAGAAAAGACAAGGCAAGGCAATTCAAAACGAGGCAATTTTAGTCAAGGGAAGGAAAGACAAGGCAATTCCAGGCAAGCGTATTCCAGGAAAGTCAAGGCAGGGCAATTCCAGAAAAAAAAGAAAGGCAATGCAAGACAATTCCAGGCAAGCCAATTCCAGGAAAAGCAAGGCAAGGCAATTCCAGGGAAGGCAACTCCAGGCAAGGAAAAGGAAGGCAATATCTCGCAAGGCAATTCCAGGCAAGGCAAGGCAATGCAAGGCAAGGCAATTCCAGACAAGGCAATACCAGGCAAGGCAAGGCAAGACAAGGCAATTTTAGGCAAAACAAGGCAAGGCAACGCAATGCAAGGCAATTCCAGGCAAGAAAATTCCAGTCAAGCAAGGCAAGAGAACGCAATTCCAGACAAGGCAATTCTAGGTAAGGCAAGGCAGGGCAATTTTAGTTAAGACCATTCCAGGCAAAAAAAAGCAAAGCAGGGCAAGGAAATTCCAGGCCAGACAACTTTAGGCAAGGCAAGGCAAGACAATTCTAGGCTATGCAATTCCAGGCAATGCAATGCAAGGCAAGGCAAGACAATTAAAGGCGAGGCAAGGCAATACCAGGAAAGGTAATTCCAGCCAGGCAAGGAAAGGCAACTCAAGACAATTTCACGCAAGGCAAAGCAAGGCAATTTTAGGCAAGAGAAGGCAAGGCAAGGCAAGGAAATAAAAAACAAGAGAATTTTTGGCAAGGCAAGGCAATGCAACACAATTCCAAGCAAGTAAATTTTAGGCCAATCTAGGCAATGCAATTGCAAGCAAGGCAAATCCAGGCACTGCTGGCAAGATAAGGCAAGGCAATTTTAGGCAAGGCAAGGCAGGACAATTACAGGAAAGGCAAGGCAATTTAATTCCAGGCAAAACAATTCCAGGTAAGGCAAGGCAAGGCAATATTATGGTAGGCAATATGAGGCAAAGCAAGGCAAGGAAATTCCAGGCAAGTCAACTCCAGGCAAGGAAAGGCAAGGAAACGCAATTTCTAACAAAACAAGTAAAGGCAACTCAAGGCAATTCCAGGCAACGCAATTTCAGGCAAGGCAATTTCAGGCAAGGACAATCAAGGTAAGACAACGGAAGGCAAGGCAAGACAAGGCAAAGCAAGGCAATTCCAGGAAAGAAATTTCAGTCAAGCAAGGCAAGACAAGGCAATTCCAGGCAAAGAAGTTCCAGCCAAGGCAAAGCAGGACAACTATTGTCAAGACCATTCCAGGCAAGGCAAGGCAAGGCAATTACGGGCAAGGCAAGGCAAGGCAATTCCGGGCTAGACAATTCCAGGCAACGCAAGGCAATTACAGGCAAGGCAAGAAAAGGCAATTACAGGCAATGCAAGCAAGTCAAGGCAATTCCAGGCAAGGTAAGACAAGGCAAGGCAATTTCGAAAAAGGCAATCCCTGGCAATACTAAAAAACTCATCTCAAGGCAATTCCAGGCAAGGCAAGGAAATTCCAGGCAAGGCAAGGCAAGGGAATTCCAGGCTAGACAATTTCAGGAAATGCAAGGCAGGCAAGGCAAGACAAGAAAATGTCAGGCAATGCACAGCAAGGAAACTCAATTCCAGGCAAGGCAAGGTAAGGCAATTCCAGGCAAGGCAAGACAAGGCAAGAAAAGGCAAATCAAGAAACTTTCTGGCAAGGCAAGTTAAAGCAAGGCAATTCCACTCAAGTAAATTTCAGGCACAGCTAGGCATGGCAATTGCAAGGAAGGCAAATCCAGGCATGGCAGGCAAGACAAGTCAAGGCAATTCTAGGCAAGGCAATTCCATGCAGGCAAGGCAAGCCAAGGCAAGGCAATTTCAGACACGGCATTTCCAGGCTAGGAAAGGTAAGGCAATGCAAGAAAATTCCCATCAAGGCAAGAAAATTTCAGGCAAGGCAATTTCAGGAAAGGCAAGGTATGGCAATTTCAGTCAAGGAAAAACAAAGCAAGGTAGGCCAATTCCAGGCAAGGTGATTCGAGGTAAGGAAAGGCAAAACAAAGCAGGGTAGTTCCAGGCAAGGCTATTTGAGGCAAGGCAAGGAAGGGAAATTCCAAGCAAGGCAATTCGAGGCAAGGCAAGGCATGGCAAAAAAGGCAATTTGAGGCAAGGTGATTTCAGGCAAGGCGAGGCAAGGCAATTCCAGGCAAGGGAAGGAAAGACAAGGCAAGGCAATTCCAGGAAAAATAATTGCAGGAAAGGTAAAAAAGGCAATTCCAGGCAAGTCAAGGTATTGCAAGGAAATGCAATTCTAGGCAAGGCAAGGCAAGACAAGGCAAGACAATGCAATGCAAGGCTATTCCAGGCAAGGCAATTGCCAGAAAGGCAATTCAAGGCCAGGCAAGGCACGAAAAGGCAGGGGAGGGCAATTTCAGGCAAGGCAATTTCTGCTAAGGCAAGTCAATGCAATTCCAGGCAAACAAATTACAGTCAAGACAAGGCAAGGCAACGCAAGGCAAGTCAATTCTAGGCAAGGCAATTTCAGGCAAGGCAAAACGAAGCAAGGCAGGCCAATTCCAGGTAAGGTGATTTGAGGTAAGGAAAGACAAGGCAAAGCGGGGTAATTCCAGGCAAGGCAATTTGAGGCAAGGCAAGGAAGAAAAATTCCAAGCAAGGCAATTCGAGGCAAGGCAAGGAAGAAAAATTCCAAGCAAGGCAATTCGAGGCAAGGCAAGGCAAAAAATGGCAATTTGAGGTAAGGCAATTTGAGGCAAGGCAAGGCAATTTCAGGCAAGGCAATTCCAGGAAAGGTAATTCTAGGAAATGCAAATAAAGGCTATTCCAGGCAAGTCAAGGTATTGCAAGGCAATACAGTTCTAGGTCAGGCAATTTTAGACAAGGCAAGGAAATGCACAGCAAGGCAATTCCAGGCAAGGCAATTTCCGGAAAGGCAATTGAAGGCTAGGCAAGCCACGAAAAGGCAGGGAAGGGCAATTCCAGGCAAGGCAGTTTGTGCTAAGGCAAGTCAATGAAATTCAAGGCAAACAAATTATAGTCAAGACAAGGCAAGGCAATGTAAGGTAAGTCAATTCTAGGCAAGGCATTTCCAGGCGAGAAAAGGCAAGGCAAGGCAATTCAAAACGATGCAATTCCAGTCAAGGAAAAGCAAGACAAGGCAAGGCAATTTCAGGTAAGCCAAATCCAGGGAAGGCAAGGCAAGGCAATACCAGGCGAGGTAATTCTAGGCAAGGCAAGGCATGGCAAGGCAAGGCAAGGCAAAGTCAATTCCAGGAACGGCAAGGTAAGGCAATTACAGGCAAGGCAAAACAAGGCAAATCCAGGCAAGGCAAGGCAATTACAGGTAAGGCACTGCAAGGCAATTGCAGCCAAAACAATTCCAGGCAAGGCAAGGCAATTTAATTCCAGGCAAGGCTATTCCAGGTAAGGCAAGGCAAGGCAATTCAAGAAAAGGCAAGGCAAGGCAATTCTAGGAAAGACAATTCCAGGCAAGGCAAGGCAGGGCAATTCTAGGCAAAGTAATTCTAGGCAAGGCAGGACAAGCAAATGTAGAACAATTCCAGGCAAGGCTCTTTTAGGTAAGGAAAGGAAATGCAAAGCAATTTTGGGAAAGTTCATTTTAGGCACGGCAAGGCAAGGCACGGCAAGGCAAGGCAAGGAGAGGCAATTCCAGGCCAAAAAGATTTCAGGCAAGGCAAGGAAAGGCAAGGCAATTCCACTCAAGACAATTCCAGGTAAGGAATCCCATACAAGTAAAGGCAAGGCAATGCAAGGCAATTCTGGGAAAGTCAATTCCAGGAAAGGCAAGGCAAGGCAATTTCAGGCAATGCCAGGCAAGGCAATTCCAGGCAAGGCAAGTTAGGGCAATTACAGGAAAGGCAATTCCAGGCAAAGAAATTCCACATAAGGCAAAGCAAGGCGATTCCAATCAAAACAATTCCAGGCGAGGCAAGACAATTCAATTCCAGACAAGAAAATTTTAGGTAAGGCAAGGCAAGGCAGTTCCTTGGAAGGCAATTCAAAGCAAGGCAAGGTAAGGCCATTCCAGGCATGGCAACTCCAGATAAGGCACGGCAAGGCAATTCCAGGCAAGACAAGGAAAGGCAACTCGAGGCAATTCCAGGCAAGGCAAGGCAATTCCACGCAAGGCAAGACAAGGAAAGGCAGGGCAAGGCAGTTCCTGAGAAAGCAACTCCAGTCAAGGCAAGACAAGGCAATATCAGGCAAGGCAATTCCAAGCAAGGCAAGGAAACGCAGGGCAAGGCAATTTCAGGCAAGGCAAGGCTATTCCAGGGAAGGCAATTCCAGGCAATGCATGGCAAGGCAAGGTAAAGTAATTCCAAACAAGGAAATTCCAGGCAAGGCAATTTCAGGCGAGGCAAGGCAATTACAAGCAAAAGATTTATGGCAAGACAAGGTCAGGCAATTTTAGAGAACGTAATTTCAGACAAGGAAAGGGAAGGCAATTCCAGGCAAGGCAATGCAATTTTATTCAAGGCAATTCTAGGCACGGCAATAAAAATGCAAGGCAAGGAAATTCCAGGAAAGGCAATTCCAGGCAAGGCAAGGCAAGGTAATTTCAGGCTAGGCAATTCCAGGAAAGGCAAGCCAAGGCAAGGCAAGGCAGGGCAATTCTAGGCAAAGCAATTCTAGGCAAGGCAGGGCAAGCCAACATAGTGCAATTCCAGGCAAGGCTCTATTAGGCAACGCAAGGCAACACAAAGCAATTTCAGGAAAGTCAATTTTAGGCAGCACAAGTTAAGGCATGGCAAGGCAAGGCAAAGAGGCAGTTCCATGCAAGGCAATTCCAGGCAGGACAAGGCAATGTAATTTCAGTCTAGGCAATTCCAGGCTATGCCAGGCAATGCAAGGCAAAACAAGGCAATTCCAGGCAAGACAATTCCAGGCATGGAAATACCATGCAAGGAAAGGCAAGGCAATACAAGGCAATTCCGGGAAAGTCAATTCCAGGAAAGGCAAAACACGGCAATCCCAGGAAAGACAAAACAAGGCAATTCCAGGCAAGGCAAGGCAAGGCAATTACATGAAAGGTAATTCCAGGCAGAGCAATTTCAGAAGAAAAGGCAAGGTAATTCCAGCCAAAACAATTCCAGAAAAGGCATGGCAATTCCAGGTTAAACAAAGCAAGGCAATTCCAGGGAAGGCAATTCAAGACAAGGCAAGGCAAGGCAATTTCTGGCAAGACAACTCCAGGTAAGTCAAAACAAGGCAATTCCAGGCAAGACAAATCAAGGAAAGGAAAGGAAATTCCAGGCAAGATAAGGAAAGGCAACTTAAGGGAATTCCAGGCAAAGCAAGGTAAGGCAAGGCAATTTCAGGCTAGGCAAGACAAGGAAAGTCAAGGCAAGAATATTCCAGGCAAGAAATTTTCAGTCAAACAAAGCAAGACTTGTCAAGTCCAGGCAAGGCAACTCTGGGCAAGGCAAAGCAGAGAAATTCCAGTCAAGACCATTTTAGGCAAGACAAGGCAAGGCAAGGCTTAGTATAGGCACGACAAGGCAAGGCCAGGTAATTACAGGCAAGGCAAAACAAGACAATCCAGGTCAATTCTGAGCAAGGTAATTCGAGATAAGGAAAGTCAAGGCAAAGCACAGCAATTCTGGGCAAGGCAATTCGAAGCAAGCCAGGCAGGAAATTCCAAGCAAGGCAATTCGAGGCAAAAGAGGGCAATTTCAGGCAAGGCAATTTCATGCAAGGTAATTTCAGACAAGGAAATTCCGGAAAAACAGGGTAAATCAAGGCAATTCCAGGCAAAAAACAGGGTAAATCAAGGCAATTCCAGGCAAAACAAGGAAATGCAAGGGAAGGCAATTCCTGGCAAGGCAATTCCAGGCAATGCAATGCAAAGCAAGGCAAAAATATTCCAACAAGAAAATTCAAGGCAAGGGAAGGACAGGCAAGAAGAGGCAAGGTCATGCCAGGCAAGACAGTTTCAGGCAAGGCAAGACAATGCAATTCAAGGCAATTCAAAGCAAAATATTCCACGCAAGACAAGGCAAGGAAATTCCAGACAAGGTAATTTCAGACAAGAATAAAAAGGCAACTCCAGGTAAGGCAAGGCAAAGGAGAAAAAGGGCAATTTCAGGCAAGGCAGGAATGGAAAGGCAGGGCAATTTCAGGCAAAACAAGGCAAGACAAGGCAAGGCAATTCGAGAAAATATACTTCCAGGAAAGGCAAGGAAAGACAATTCCAGGCAAGGCATTTCCAAGCGAGGCAAGGCAATGCAATTATAGGCCAGGAAATTTTAGGCAAGGCAAGACAATGCAAGACAGGGAAATTCCAGACAATGCAAGGCAAGGCAATTCCATGCAAGACCAGGCAGAGAAAGGCAATTTTAGGCAAGGCAATTTCAGCTAAGTCAAGGCATGGCAAGTTTAGCCAAAACAATTTCAGTCAAGACAAAAAAAAAGGCAATTTCAGGCAAGGCAATGCAAGGGAAAAAAAGGCAATTCCAAGCAAGGCAAGGCAAGGCAGGACAATTCCAGGCAGTGGAATTTTAGGCAAGATAAGGCAAGGCGGGTCAATTCCAGGCAGGGCAATTCCGGGTAAGGCAAGGCAAGGCAATTACAAGAAAAGCAACTCCAGGCAAGGCAAAACAAGACAGTTGCAGCAAGGCAATGAAAAGCAACGCAATGCAACACAGGGCAAGGCAATTCCAGGCAAGGCAAGTCAATTTCAGGCACAGCAAGAAAAGGCAACTCAAGACAATTCCAGGCAAGGCACACAAGGCAAGGCAATTCTAGGCAAGGCTAGACAAGGCAAGGCAATTCCAGGCAAGAAAATCCCAGTCAAGCCAGGCAAGACAAAGCAATTCCGTAAAAGACAATTCCAGGCAAGACAAGACAGGGCAATTTTAGGCAAGATCCTTCCAGGCAAGGCAAGGCAAAGAAAGGCGAGAAAATTTCAGGAAAGGCAATTCCAGGCAAGGCAAGCAAGGGAATTCCAGGCTAGGCAATTCCAGGCAACGCAAAGCAAGGGAAGGTAAAGCAATGCAAAAAAGGCAAGCAACTCCAGGCAAAAAGGCAATTCAAAAAAAGGCAATTTCTGGCAAGGCAAAGAAAAAAAGGGAATTTGAAACAAGGTAATTCAAGTCAAGGCAAGGCAAGACAAGGGCAATTCCAGGAAAGGTTATTCCAGGAAAGAAAAGGCAGAGCAATTTCAGGCAAGGAAAAGAAAGGCAATGCAAGGCAATTCCAGGCAAGCCAATTTCAGGTAAGGTAACGCAAGCCAATTCCAGGCAAGTCAATTCCAGGCAAGGCAATATCAGGCAAGACAATTATAGGCAAGGCAAGGCGTATCCAGTCACGGCGAGGAAAGGCAACTCAAGACAATTCCAGGCAAGGCAATTATCGGCAAGGCAAGACAAGGCAAGGAAACGCAAGACAATTAAAGGCAATAAAACTTCAGTCAAGCAAGGCAAGACAAAGAATTCCAGGCAAGGCAATTCCAGGCAAGGCAAAGCAGGACAATTTTAGGCAAGACTCGTCCAGGCAAGGCAAGGCAAGGCAATCAATTCCAGGAGAGGCAATTCCAGGCAAAACAAGGCAAGGGAATTCCAGGCTAGGCAATTACAGGCAACGCAAGGCAAGGCAAGGCAACGCAACACAAGGCAAGGCAATGCAGACAAGGCAAGCAACTCCAGGCAAGGAAAGGCAAGGCAAGGGAATTCCAGAAAAGGCAAGGAGAGGAAAGGCATTTTGAAACAAGGCAATTTCAGTCAAGGCATGCCAAGACAAGGCATTTCCAGGTAAGGCTATTCCGGGGAAGAAAAGGCAGTGCAATTTCAAGCAAGAAAAAGTAAGGCAATTCCAGGCAATTTTAGGCAAGCCAATTCCAAATAAATCAAGGCAAGGCAATTCCAGGAACCTCAATTTCACGCAAGGCAAGGCAAGGCAAGACAAGGCAATGCCAGGCAAGGCAATTATAGGTAAAGCAAGGCAAGGCAAGGCAATGCAATTACAGAAAAGGTAATTGCATTAAAAGCAATACTAGGCAAGGCAAGCCAAGGCAGGGAAAAACAATTCCAGGCAAGGCAATTCCAGGGAAGGCAACTCCAGGCAAGGCAAGACAAGGCAATATCAGGCAAGAAAATCCCAGGCAAGGCAAGGCAACTCTGGGCAAGGCTATTCCAGGAAAGACAATTCCAGGCAATGCATGGCAAGGCAAGTCAAAAGAATTCCAAGCAGGGAAATTCCAGGCAAGGCAAGAAAAGGCAAAGAAAGGCAAGGCCATTCCAGGCAAGGCAATTTTATGCAAAGCAAGGCAATGCGATGCAAGGCAATTCCAAGCAAGGAAATTTCTGGCAAAACAAGGCAAGGCAATTCCAGAAAAGGTAATTTCAGACAAGAAAAGGAAAGGCAATTCCAGGCAAGGCAATGCAATTCTAGGCAAGGCAAGGCAAGGCAATGCAAGGCAAAACAATTCTAGGCAAGGCAATTCCAGGAAAGACAAGAGAAGGCAATTCCAGGAAAGGCAATTCAAGGCAAGGCAATTCAAGGCAATTCAAGGCAAGGCAATTCAAGGCAAGGCAAAGCAAGGCAAGGCAAGGCAGGAAAATTCTAGGCAAAGCATTTTTAGGCAAGGTAGGACAAGCAAATGTAGGGCAATTATAGGCATGGCTCTTTTAGGAAAGACAAGGCAACGTAAAGCAATTTCGGGAAAGTCAATTTTAGACATAGCAAGGCAAGGCACGGCAAGGCAAGGCAAAAAGAGGCAATTCCAGGCAAGGGAATTCCAGGCAAGCCAATGCAAGGCAATTTTACTCAAGACAATTTCAGGCAAGGCCATCTCATGTAAGAAAAGGCAATGCAATGCAAGGCAATCCCAGGAAAGTCAATTCCATAAAAGGCAAGCCAAGGCAATTCCAGGCAAGGCATGGCAAGGCAATTCCAGGCAAGGAAAGTTAAGGCAATTACAGGAAAGGCAATTACAGGCAAGAAAATTCCAGGTAAGGCAAGGCAAGAGAATTCCAGCCAAAACAATTCCAGGCAAGGCAAGGCAATTCAACTACACGCAGGGAAATTCCAGGTAAGGCAAGGCAAGACAATTCCAGGGAAGGCAATTCAAGGCAAGCTAAGGCAATTTCAGGCAAGGCAAGGCAAGGTAACTCCAGGAAAGACAAAGAAAGGCAACACAAGGCAATTTCAGGAAAGCCAAAGAAAGGCAACACAAGGCAATTTCAGGAAAGCCAAAGAAAGGCAACACAAGGCAATTCCAGGCAAAGCAAGGCAAGGCAATTTCAGGCAAGGCAAGACAAGAAAAGGCAAAACAAGGAAACTCCAGGGAAGGTAAATCCAGGCAAGGCACGAAAAGGCAATATCAGGAAGGCAATTCTACACAAGGCAAGGCAACACAGAGCAAGGCATTCCAGGTAAGACAACGCAAGGCAATGCTAGACAATGCAAGGCTATTCCAGGCAAGGCAATTTGAGGCAAGGCAAGGTAATACAATGCAAGGCAATTCCAAGAAAGAAAATTTCTGGCAAGGCAAGGCAATTCCAGAAAAGGTAATTTCAGACAAGGAAAGGAACGGAAATTTCAGGCAAGGCAAAATAAGGCAAGGCAATGCAATTCTAGGCAAGACAATGCAATGCAATGCCTGGAAGGCAATTCCAGGCAAGGCAAGGCAAGGCAAGGCAAAATAATTCCAGGCAAGGCAATTTCTGCCAAGGCAAGGCAAGGCAACTGTGTACATTAAGTAAGGCTCTCAATGAGTGGCTATATGAAAGAGGCTTCTGACTATTCCGCAGGTGTGCATTATTTCGCGTGGCTATGAAAAAGCAGCCTTATAAAATAGACTCCTGATAATTCCTCAGGTATGTAATATTCAGTGAGGTTTTGAATGAGTTTCCTTATAAAATAGTCTTCTTTTACCTAGTGTGCATTATTCAGTGAGGCTCTGAATGAGTGGCTATAAGAAATAGACTCCAGACTATATCACAAGTGTGCAATATTCAGTGAGGCTGTGAAGGAGTGGCCATACGAAATAGACTTCTTATTACTCCACATGTGTGCATTATTCACTAATTGTCTGAATGAGTAGCCATATGACATAGACTCCTATTTATTCTCCATGTGTGCATTACTCAAAGAGGTTTTGTATGAGAGTCCATACCAAACAGACTTCTGACACTCCCACAGGTGTGTATTATTCAGTGAGGCCCAGAATGAGAGGTGATATGAAATAGACTCCTGTGGAGAAGGGAGAAGATGGCACTGTAGGACCAATTCAGGATTGCAGCTCCTAGTGAAAACGCAGAGGGTGAGTGGACGCTGCATTTTCAGACGGATCTTTATTGCCCACAGACCAGGAGATTCCCAGGTGTAGGAGGCCCATGGGCCACCAGCATGGCTGTTTGGGTCAGTGTGGCTGTTTCGACCGGTGCAGTTGCTTGGGCTGGGACCACAGCACAGCAGCACTCCGTTCAAAATAAACTGGTTTTGTTGCCCTGTTAACCCGGTAATTGGAGATTTTGGAAGGCAGATTAGCACATTCATCTGATTAAACTGGACTTAAACAGAAATCCAGGCCAGAAGATTCCTGGGCAGCAACGTTTTTCCAGCTGGAGCAGTGGGTCACTGCACGGGAAATTACACAGATCCCGGTACCCTTTCAGCAGGCGACTGGAACACCTGGGAGTGAGTAAACCGTTCAACTTAAGAAACAAAAAGTGCTCTGAAGCAGGGAGCCAGGTGATTGGACTCGGCGGGTCCCACCCCCACAGAAAAAAACATAACAGCAATTGGAAACGATTGGGGTTGAGAGTTTCATGGCAAACACAGCTGAACCAGGAGTGGTGCAGCCTGGTGGAGGAGGGGTGTCCGCCATTACCAAGGCACTTGAACCCTACGGAGGCACTCTGCCATTGATGATGCAGCTTGCCGATGGGAGGTAACCCACCATAACAGAGTCTGCCACTACAAAGGCAGGCCACCATCACCACAGCAGCTCTAACCACACCCATATAAACAGACTACATGGAGTTACACATGGCAGTAGGGCAGATCCCCAACAGGATGGTGGAGCCCACGGCAACAGGGTGGAGCCCATGGCAGCTCAGCATAGCCACTACAGGCAGGCAGTGATTAGATTGCCTCCTTGCTGGGCAGGACAGTGCAATGAATACTCATAAAAAAAGTCATAACTCACCGGGACAGAGCACAAGAGGACAAAAAGGGGCTTTATGAGTTATGCTGCAGCAGACTTAAACGTACCTGCCAAGCATCCCTGAATGAAAAACGGAGCTCACAGCTCAGGACTTGCGCTCCTATAAAGTACAGACTGTCTCCTCAAGTATAAAGTACAGACAGTCCCCTCAAGCAGCTCCTTGAACCCCATATATCCAAAGAGTCACCTGACATAGGACTGATTAGAATGACATTTGGCGGGCGTCATTCAGGGACAAAGATAGCAGAAGAATCTGTTAGGAACACTCATGGTTACGCAGCTGCGACAGGTGTACCCCAGGCAAGCAGGGACAGGAGTGGAACCCAGCAGTCTTAAAGCAGAGCGGCCACACTGTTAGAAGGAAAACAAAGAAACAGAAATACTTCATCATCAACAGTCTGGGCGTCCAATCAGAGACCCAATCAGAAAATCAGCAACTACTCAGACGATAGGTGAATAAATACACAAAGATGAAAAGAAACCAGCGCAAAAAAAAGCAAACACCCAAAACCTGAACACCTCGCCTCCTACAAGGGACCACAACCCCTCAACAGCAAGGGAACAAAGCTGAATGGAGAATTAGTGGGATTAAACGACAGAATTAGACATCAGAAGGTGGGTAATGAGAAACTTCTGTGAACTAAAAGAACATGTTCTAAATCAATGGAAAGAAATGAAGACCCTTGAAAAAAGATTTGAGAAAATGATAACAAAAATGGACAACTTAGAGAGAAATATGAGTGAATTGAAGGAGCTGAAAAACACAACACGAGAAGTTCACAAAGCATGCACAAGTTTCAACAGCCGAATTGAACAAGCAGAAGAAAGAATATCAGAAGTCGAAGGTCAACTCAATGAAATAAAATGAGCAGCCAAGATTAGAAAAAAAAATTGCAAAAAGGAATGAACATAGTATCCAAAAAATGAGAAACTATGTGAAGAGACCTAATCTACATTTGATAGGTGTAACAGAATGTGATAAAGAGAATGAATCCAAGCTGGAAAATACTCTTCAGGATATTATCCAGAAAAATTTCTCCAACCTAGCAAGGCAGGCCAATATTCAAGTCCAGGAAATACAGAGAACACCACAAAGATATTCTGCAAGAAGAGCAACCCCATGACACATAATCGTCAGGTTCGCCAGGGTTGAAATGAAGGAGAAAATGCTAAGGGCAGCCAGAGAGAAAGGTCGGGTCACCCACAAAGGGAAGCCCATCAGACTCACAGCAGATCTCTCAGCAGAAACTTTACAAGCCAGAAGAGAGTGGGGGCCAATATCCAACATCCTTAAAGAAAAGAACTTTCAACCCCGAATTTCATATCCTGCCAAACTGAGCTTCATTAGTGAAGGAAAAATAAAATCCTTTGCTAACAAGCAAGTACTCAGAGATTTTGTCACCACCAGGCCTGCTTTACAAGAGCTCCTAAAAGAGATACTATACATACAAAGGAACAACCAGGACCAACCATTCCAAAAACATACCAAATACTAAAGAGCATCAACGAAATGAAGAATCTACAACAACTAATGGGCAAAAAAGTCAGCTAGCATCAAAATGGCAGTAAAAAATTCACACATAATGATATTAAACCTAAATGTAAATGGGCTAAATGCACCAATCAAAGGACACAGACTGGCAAATTGGATAAAAAGCCGAAACCCATTGGAGTGCTGTATCAAGGAATCAAATCTCACATGCAAGGATACACAAAGGCTCAAAATAAAGGGATGGAGGAAGATTTACCAAGCAAATGGAGAACAAAAAAAAGCAGGAGTTCCAATTCTTGTCTCTGATAAAATAGACTTTAAAGCAAAGAAGATCAAAAGAGACAAGGACATTACATGATGGTAGAAGAATTGATACGACACAAAGAGCTAACGATCCTAAATATATATGGACCAAATACAGGAGCACTCAGATATATAAGGCAAGTTTTTAATGACTTACAAAGAGACTTAGACTCCCACACAATAATGGTGGGAGACTTTAACACTTCACTCTCAATATTAGACAGATCAACCAGACAAAATTAACAAGGATATCCAGGACTTGGACTCAGACCTGGAAAAAGCAAACCTGATAGACATTTACAGAACTCCCCACCCCAAATCCGCAGAATATACATTCTTCTCAGCACCACATCACACCTACTCTAAAACTGACCACATAATTGGAAGTAAATGACTCCTCAGCAAATGCAAAACAACTGAAATTATAACAGTCTCTCAGACCATAGTGCAATCAAGTTAAAACACAGAATTCAGAAACGAACTCAGAACCGTACAGCTTCATGGAAACTGAACAACTGGCTCTATAATGTTGACTGGATAAACAATGAAATGAAGGCAGAATTAAAGTTCTTCAAAAAAAATGAGAATGAAGACACGACATACAGGAATCTCTGGGACACGTTTAAAGCAGTCTCAAGAGGAAAATATATAGCTGTAAGTGCCCATATGAGAAGAGTAGAGAGATCCAAAACTGACACCCTAACGTCAAAATTGAAAGAGCTGAAGGAACAAGATAAAAAAAATCAAAACCTAGCAGAAGACAAGAAATAACTAAGATCAGAGCAGAACTGCAGAAGATAGAGACACGAAAAACCCTTCAAAAAGCAACAATCCAAGAGGAGGTTTTTTGAAAAGATCAACAAAATAGACAGACCACTAGCCAGACTGATGAAAAAGAAAAGAGAGAATAACCAAATAGACGAAATTAAAAATGATAAAGGGGAAATCACCACTGATTACACAGAAATTCAAATCATCATCAGAGAATATGACAAATAACTCTATGCATATAAACTAGTAAACCTGGAAGATTCCTGGACACTTGTGTCCTCTCACAAAGGGCTGATATCCAGAATTTACAAAGAACACAGATTTACAGGAAAAAAAACCAAACAAGCCCATTCAAAAATGGGCAAAGGATATGAATAGACACTTTACAAAAGAAGACATACATGAGGCCAACAAACATATCAAAAAATGGTCATCACTGGTCATCAGAGAAATCAAATCAAAACTACATTGAGATACCATCTTACGCCAGTTAGTATGGTGATCATTAAAAAATCTGGAGACAACAGATGCTGGAGAGGATGTGGAGAAACAGGAACACTTTTACACTTCTGGTGGGAGTGTAAATTAGTTCAACCATGATAAAAGACAGTGTGGCGATTCCTCAAGGACCTAAAAATAGAAATTCCATTTGACCCAGCAATTCCATTACTGGGTATATGTCCAAAGGACTATAAATCATTCTACTATAAGGACACATGCACACGAATGTTCATTGCAGCACTGTTTACAATAGCAAAGACCAACCAACCCAAATGCCCATCGATGATTGACTGGACTGAAAAAATGTGGCACATATAAACCATGGAATATTATGCAGCCATCAAAAGCGATGCGTTCATGGCCTTTGTAGGAACATGGATGAATCTGAAGAACATCATTCTCAGCGAACTGACACAAGAACAGAAAATGAAATACCACATATTCTCACTCATAGGTGAGTGATGAACAATGAGAACACATGGACACAGGGAGGGGAGCATTACACACTGGGGTCTATTGAAGGGAATAGGAGAGAGACATCAGAGGGGAAGCTGGGGAGGAATAGCATGGGGAGAAATGCCAGATGTGAGTGAAGGGGAGAAAGACTGCAAATCACGCTGCCACGTGTGTACCTATGCAACTATCTTGCATGTTCTGCACATGTACCCCAAAACCTAAAATGCAATAAAATATATAAATAAATAAACAAATAAACAAATATACTCTTGAGAATTCTCCAGGTCTGCGCTATTCCCTGAGGCTCTGAATGAGTGGCCACATGAAATACACTCCTCACTGTTCCCCAGGTGTGTAGTATTCACTGAGGCTCTGAAAGAATGACCAAATGAAATATAGTCCTGACTATTCCACAGGTGTGCATTATCCAGTGTGGCTCTCAATGAGTGTTCATATGAGACAGTCCTGACTATTCCTCAGATGTGAATCACTCAGTTAGGCGCTGAAAGAGTGGCCATATAAAACAGACTCTTGACTATTTCCCAAGTGTGTATTATTCACAGAGGCTCTGAATAAGTGGCCACATGAAAGAGTCTCCTGACTATTCCACAGGTGCCTATTATCCACTGAGGCTATGAATGAGTGACCATGTAAAATAGACTCCTGGCTACTCCACAGGTGTGCATTATTCACTGAAGCTCTGAATATGTGGCTACATGAAATAGACTCCTGACCACTCCACATTATTTGGTGACACTCCGAATGAGAGGCCACATGAAAAAGACTCCTGACTATTCTACAGGTGTGCATTATTCAGTGAGACTCTGAATGAGAAATAAAACAGAATCCTGACTATATCCACAGGTGTGAACATTTACTGAGGCTCTCAATGAGTGGCCATATGAAAGAGACTTCTGACTATTCCGCAGGTGTGCATTATTCCATGAGGCTGTGAAAGAGTGGCCATATTAAAGAGACTCCTGACAATTCCCAAGATATGTAATATCCAGTGAGGTTGTGAATGAGTTTCCAAATGAAATACTCTTCTTTTACCTGGAGTGCATTATTCAGTGAGGCTCTGAATGAGTGGCCATAAGAAATAGACTCTAGACTATATCACAAGTGTGTAATATTCAGTGAGGCTGTGAAGGAGTGGCCATATGAAACAGACACCTTATTACTCCACATGTGTGTGTTATTCATTGATTGCCTGAATGAGTAGCCATATGACATAGACTCCTAATTATTCTCCATGTGTGCATTATTCAAAGAGGTTTTGTATGAGTGTCCATACCAAACAGACTCCTGACACTCCCGCAGGTGTTTATTATTCAGTGAGGCCCAGAATGAGAGGTCATATGAAACAGACTCCTGACTATCACCCAGGTGTGTATCATTCAGGGAGGCACTTAATTCCTGGCTATCTTCATCAGCGTCCTGACTGCTTCATAGGGGTTCACTATTCACTGAGGCTCTAAATGAGAGGTCATATAAAATAGACTCCTGACTATTGCCCCATTGTGGGTTATTCAATAAGGCTCTGAATGGGTGGTAGTACGGAATAGAATCCTGACGATTCCCCAGGTTTGTATCATTCAGTGAGGTACTGAATGAGTGGCCATATGAAAGAGGCTCTTGACTATTACCCTGGTATGCATTATTCACTGTGGCTCTGAATTATTGGCCATGTGAAATACACTCCTGAGTATTCCCGAAGTCTGCATTTTTCACTCATTCTGAGTGGCCATATAAAATAGACTCCTGACTATTCCCCAGTTGTGTACTATTCCTTGGGGGTCCTACTGAGTGACAATATGAAATAGACTTCTCACTGTTTCCCATGTGTGCATTATTCAGAAAGTCTCAGAATCAGGGGTGATATAAATTTGTCTCCTCATTAATCCACAGTTGTGCATTATTCACTGAGGCTCGTAATGAGTGATCATGTTAAACAGACTCTGGACTATTCCCCAGGTGTGCATTATTCACTGAGGCTCTGAAACAGTGTCCCTATGAAAGAGACACCTGACTATTCCCAAGGTGTGCATTATTCATCTTGGCTCTCAATGACTGGTCATGTGAAATAGAATCCTAACTCTTCCCCAGGTATGTACCTTTCATTGAGGCTCTGAATGTGTGACCATATAAATTATGCCATTGTCTATACCCCAAGTATCTATTACTTACAATAGAATCCTCAGTACTCCCCAGATGCACATTATTCACTGAGGTTCTGAATGAGTGACAATATGAAATAGACTCTTGACAATCCCACAGGAGTGTATCATTCAGTGAGGCTCTGAATGAGTGGCCATTTGAAAGAGAATCCTCACTTATTCAGCGGTGTGCATTACTCTATGAGATTCTGAATTAGTGGCTATATGACTATTTCAAGGTGTGTACCATTCGGTGAAGCTCTGAGTGGCCATATTAAAGAAATTCCTGAATATCCGCAAGGAGCTTATTACTCAGGGAGGCTCTGAATGAATGGCTATATCAATTAGGCTGCTGACTACTCCACAGGAGAGCATTATTCAGTGAAGCTCTGCATGAGAGGCCAGATGAAATTGTCTCCTGACAATTACCCTGGTATGTATTATTCACTGAGCTTCTGAATGTGTGGCCATTTGAAATACAGTCCTGACTATTCCCCAGGTGTGTTATTCACTTAGGTTCTGTATGAGTTGCCATACGAAATAGACTCCTGACACACTCAAGGTGTGCACTACTCCCTGAGGCTCTCACTGAGTGGCCATATGAAATAGACTTCTGACTCTACCCCATGTGTGTATGCTTCAGAGAGGCTCTGAAAGAGTGTCCATATGAAATACACTCCTGTCAATTCCCCAGGTGTGCAATATTCACTGAGACTCTGAATGACTTTCAGAAGGTTCTGAAAAAGTATCCCTATGAAATAGATTTCTGACTATAACCCAGGTGTGGATTATTCACTGAGGTTATGAATGGGAAGCAATGTGAAATTGACTCCTGATTATTTTTCATGTGGTTTTTATTCACACAGGCATTGAATGAGGGGCTGTGTGAAATAGACTACGGTCTATCCTACAGGTGTGTATGATTTGCTGAGGTTCTCAATGTGTAGCTAAAGGAAATAGACACCTTGCTACTCCTCATGTGTACATTATTCACCAACGCTCTTAATGAATGACCATATGAAAGAGACTCCAAATTTTTCTCCAGGTATGCATTATTCAATGAGGCTTTGAATGCAGGCCACAAAAAATAGACTCCTGACAATTCCCCAGGTGTGTATTACTCAGTGAGACTCAAAAGGAGGGGCGATATGAAATAGATTCCTCACTATTCTACAGGAATAGGTTATTCAGTGAGTCTCAAAATGGGTGTCCATATTAAATAGAATCCCGACTATTCTTCACGTGTGTGTCATTCAATGAGGTGCTGAATGAGTGGTCATATGACATACATTCCTGAGGACTCAACAGGTGTTCATTGTTCACTTAGGCTTTGAATGAGGAGCAATATGAAGTAGACTCCTGACTATGTCCCAGGTGTGTATAATTCACTGAGCCTCTGAATGAATGGCCTGACTAAATAAACTCCTGGCTATTACCCAGTTGTGTATTATCCAGTGAGGCTCAAAATGAGTGCCTATATGAAATAGACCTCTCGGTACTCCACAGGAATGAGTTATTCAGTGAGACTCTGAAAGAGTGGGCATATGAAATAGACTCCTGACTATTCCTCTGGTGTGCGTTATTCACTGAGGCTCTCAATGTCAGGCCACTGGAAGCAGAATTCTCACTATTTGCTAGGTGTGTATTTTTCACCGAGTCTGAATGAGTGGCCATTCTAAATAAACTCCTGACAATTCCCCAAACTTGCATTACTTCGAGAGGCTGTGAATGAGGGGCAATATTAAAAGACTCCTCAGGATTCCCCTGGTGTGTATTATTCAGTGAGGCACTGAAAGAATGTTTCTATCAGACTCCTCACTATTCCCAAGGTGTGCATTATTCAGTTTGGCTCTCAATATTGGTCGTATGAAATAGAATCCTGATTATTCCCCAAGTGTGTGTCATTCACTGAGACTCTGAATAAGTGGCCATATTAAAGAGACCCTTGACTATTCCCAGATGTGTTATTCACTGAGGCATTGAATGAAGGGTCATTTGAAATAAAATCCTCAGTACTCCTCAGGCGTGCCTGATTGACTGAGGCTCTGAATGAGTGGCTATATAAAATAGTCTCCTGACTATTCCACAGGTGTGTAGCATTCAGTAAGTCTCTGAATGAGTGGCCATATGAAACAGAATCTTCACTATTCCAAATGTGTGCATTATTCAGTGAAGGTCTGAATGAGTTTCCATAAAAAATAGAATTTTGACTATTCCCCTGGTGTGCATTATTCACTGTGGTGAGAAATGAATGGCCATATGAAAGAGACTCCAAATTTTTCTTCAGGTATACATTATTCAATAAGGCTCTGAAGGAGGGGCCATAGGAAATTTACTCCTTACAATGCGGCATGTGTTAATTTTTCTGGTAGACTTGGAAAGGGGTTAGATAGGAAATAGACTCCTCAGGATTCGAAGGCATACATAATTCAGCGAGGCTCATAATGGGTGTTCATATTAAATAGAATCCTGACTATTCCCCACGTGTGTATCATTCAGTTAGGTGCTGAATGAGTGGCCATATGAAATAGAGTCCTGAGTACCCAACAGGTGTGCATTGTTCAGTGAGGCTTTGAATGAGAGGGCCTATGTAATAGACTCCTGAATATTCCTTAGGTGTTTATTATTCACTGAGGCTCTGAAGGAGTGTTCATATGACATAGCCCCCTGATTAATGTCCGGGTGTGCATTATTCAATGAGGCTCTCAATCAGTGGTCATATGAAATAGAATTCTGTCTATTTCCCAGGTGTGCATCATTCAGTAATGCTCTGATTGAGTGGCCATATGGCATGGACTCTGACTATACCCCAGGTGTGTATCATTCAGTGAGCTTATTTCATATGGTCACTCGTTCAGGACCTCAGTGAGAAATGCACTCCTGTGAAATAGTCAAGAGTCTACTTCAAATTGACTTTTCTGAAATTGCGTTGCCTTAGCTTGAATTGCCTTGCGTGGAAATATTTTCCCCTGCCTCGTCTTGCCTTGGCTTGCCTGGAATTGCCTTACCTTGCCTTGCCTTGTCTGAAATCGCCTTGACTGGAGTTGCCTTTTTTTCCCTTGCCTTGCCTTGCCTTGCCTCGAATTGCATCTCTTGGATTTTTTTTTTTGCCTTGCCTTGCCTTGCCTCGGATTGCCTTGCCTGGAATTTCCCTGCTTTGCCTTGCCTTTCCTTACCTCAAATTGGTCTGCCTTGCCTTGTTTTGCCTTGCCTTGAATTCCTTTGCCTGGAATTTTTTGCCTTGCTGGGAATATTCTTGCATTGCCTTTCCTTTCCTAGCCTGGAATTGCCCTGTCTGGAATTGCCTTGCTTTGGCTTGCCTTGCCTTGCTTAGAATTGTCTTGCCTTGCCTTGCTTTGTCTGGGATTGCTCTGCCTGGAATTGCCCTGCCTGGCTTGCCTTGCCTGCAATTGCCCTGCCTGCAATTGTGCTGCTTTGCCTTGCCATGCCTGGAATTGCCTTGCCTGCAATTTTCTTGCCTAGACTTGCATAAAATTTACTTGCCTGGAATTGACTTGCATTGACTTGCCTAACCAGGAATTTTCTTGCCTGGAATTGTCTTGCCTTGCCTTGCCTTGTCTTGCCTTGCCTAGAATTGCCTTGACTTATTTGGCTTTGCCTGGAATTGCTTTTCCTGAAATTGCCTTGCCTTGCCTTGCCTTGCCTGGAGTTGCCTTTTCTGGAATTGCCCTGCCTTGCATTACGTGGAATTGCCTTGCCTGGAATTGCCTTGTCTTGCCTTGCCTTGCCTGGAATTGCCTTTCTTGCAATTTCCTAGCCTGGAATTGCCTTGCCTTGCCTTGTCTTGTCTGGAACTGCCTTGCATGAATTTGCCTTGTCTTGCCTTTCCTTGCCTTTCCTTGCCTTACTTTCCAAGAATTTCCTTGCCTGGAATTGCCTTGACTTTCTTTACCTTGCCTTTTCTTGCCTTGCCTGGTATTGCCTTGCCTTGCCTGGATTTTTTTTGCATTGCCTTGCTTTTCCTAGTTTGGAATTACTCTGCCTAGAATTCTTTTGCCTTGGCTTGCCTTGCCTTGCCTGGAATTCCCTTGCCTATAATTGCCTTGCCTTGTCTTGCCCAAAACTGACCTGCCTTGCATTACCTTGCCTAAAATTTTCCTGCCTGGAATTACACTGCCATGCCTTGCCTTGCCTGGAATTACCTTGTCTTGCCTTGCCTGAAATTGACATTCCCAGAATTGCCTTGCATTCTCTTGCCTTTTCTTGCATGGGATTGCCTTGCCTGGAATTGTCTTGCCTGGAATTGTCTTAGATTGCCTTGCGTTGCATTCTGTTGCCTGGAATTGCCCAACCTGATATTGCCTTGCCTTGCCTTGCCCAGAATTCTCTTGCATGGAATTGCCTTGCCATGCCTTGCATTGTCGTGCTTAAATTGACTTTCCTGAAATTGCCTTGTCTTGCCTTGCCTAAAAGAGCCTTGCCTGGAATTTCCCTACATTGCCTTGCCTTGCCTTGCCTTGTTTCGAATTGCCTTGTCTAGAATTGCGCTGCCATCCCTTGACTTGACTTGCCTAGCCTAGCCTAGAATTGTTTTGCCTGGAATTGCCTTGCCTTGCCTGAAATTTCCTTGCTTGGAATTGCCTTGCATTGAATTGCCTTCCCTTGTTTTGCATTGCCTTGCCTTGCCTTGCATTTTTTTGCCCAGAATTTCCCTGTCTTGTCTTCCCTGGAATAACCTTGCTTGGAATTGCCTTGACTGGAGTTCCCTTGTTTCAAAGTGCCTTGCCTTGCCTTTCCTTGCCTGGAATTGCCTTGCCTAGAATTGCCTTGCATTGCATTGCCTTACCTTGCCTTGACTGGAATTGCCTTGCCTTACATTGCCTTTCCTTGCCTGGAATTGCTTTGCCTAGAATTGCCTTGCTTTTTTTTGTCTGAAATTGCCCTGCATTGCCTTGCCTTGCCTGAAATTGACCTGCCTGGAATTGCCCTACCTTGCCTTGCCATGCCTGAAATTGCCTTGTTTTGCCTGGCCTTTTCTTGCCTGAAATTGCCTTTCCTAGAATTGCATTGCCTTACCTTACGTTACCTTGCCTTGCCTGGAACTATCTTGTCTGGAATTGTCTTGCCATTAGTTGACTTGACTTGCCTTGCCAGAAATCGCCTTGTCTGGAATTGCCCTTTTTATGCCTTTGCTTGCCTTGCCTCGAATTGCATCGCTTGGAATATTTCTGCCTTGCCATTCCTCGAATTGCTTTCCCTGGAACATCCCTGCTCTGTCTTGCCTTTCCTTACCTCGAATTACGTTGACTGGAATTGGCCTGCCTTGCCTTCTTTTGCCTTGCCTGTATTGCCATGCCCTGCCTTGCCTGGAATTACCTTGCCTAGAATTGCCCTGCCTTGCCTGGCTTTGCCAGCCTAGAATTGCCTTGCATCAAATTGCCTTGATTGGAATTTCCATGCCTTGCTCGAAATTCCCTTGCATTGCCTTTCCTTGCCTCGCCTGAAATTTCCCTGTCTGGAATTTCCTTGCCTTCGTTTGCCTTGCCTTGTGTTGAATTACCCAGCCTGAAATTGCCCTGCCTTGCCTTGCTTAGCCTGAAATTGCCTGCCTGGAATTGCCCTGCCTTGCCTTGCCTAGCCTGGAATCGCCTGTATGGAATTGCGGTGTTTTGGCTTGCCTTGCGTTGCCTTGCCTGGAATTGCCTTCCTTGCCTTGCCTTATCTGGAATTGCCGTGCCTGGAATTGCCCTGCCTTGCGTTGCTTTTCTTGAAATTGCCTCGCCTTGCCTTGCCTTGCCGTGCCTAAAATTGACTTTACTAAAATTGCCTTGCATTACTTTGCCTTGCCTAAAAGAGTCATGCCTGGAATTTCCCTACATACCCTTGCCCTGTGTTGCCTGCAATTGCCTTGCTTAGAATTGCCCTGCCTGGAATTGCCTCTTCTTGTCTCTTCTTGCCTCTTCTTGCCTTGCCTTGCCTTGCCTTGCCTTGCCTTGCCTTGCCTTGCTTGAAATTTTATGGCTTGGAATTGCCTCGGATTGCATTGCCTCTCCTTGCCTGAAATTGCCTTGCCTGGAATGTCCTTGCCTTGTCTTGCCTTTCCTTCCCTTGCCTGGAATTTTCCTTCCTAGCATTTCCTTACCTTGTCTAGAATTTTCTTACCTGAAATATTTTGCCTTGCCTTGTGTTGCATGGTCTAGAATTTCCTTGCCTGGAATAGCCTTGCCTTGATTAGATTTGCCTTGTCCTGCGTTGTTTTGCCTTGCCTGGAATTGCCTTTCCTGGGATTGCCTTGCGTTGCCTGGTCTGAGGTTGCATTTTCTGGAACTGCCATACCTTGCCTTACCTGAAATTGCCTTGCCTTGGATTGCCTTTCCCTGCCTTCTCTTGCCTTAATTTTCCTGGAATTTCCTTTCTGGCAATTGCCTTTCCTGGAATTGCCCTACCTTGAATTGCCTGGGGTTGCCTTCCCTTGAATTGCCTTGCCTTGCCTTACCTAAAATCGCCTTTTCTGGAATTGCCTTTCTCTGCCTTGTCTTGCCTTGCCTTGCCTGAAATTGCCTTGCATAGAACTGCATTGTATTTTTTTGCCTTCCATTGCCTTGCCTTGCCTGGAATTGCCTTGCCTGAAATTACCTTGTCTGGAATTGCCTTGCCTTGTCTTGTCTTGCCTTGCCTGGAATTGCCTTGCCTTGTCTTGCCTGAAATTGCCTTGCCTGGAATTGCCCTTTTGTGCCTTACATTTCTTTGCCTTGCCTTGAATTGCCTTTCCTGATATTGCCCTGCTTTGCCTTGCCTTTCCTTACCTCAAATTGCCATGCCTTGAATTGGCCTGTCCTGCCTTTTTTTGTCCTTGTTTGAGATGCCCTTGCCTGGGATGCTGTTGCCTGGAACTGCCATGCCTTGCCTTGCCTGAAATTGCCGTGCCTAGTATTTTCTTGCCTTGCTGGGAGTTTTCTTTCATAGCCTTGCCTTGCCTAGCCTGGAATTTCCCTGTTTGAAATTGCCTTGCCTTGGCTTACCTTGCCTTGCCTTGCCTGGAATTGCCATGCCTAGAATTGCCTTGCCTTTATTTATCTGAAATTGTCCTGCCTGGAATTGCCTTGCCTTGCCTTTCCCTGCCTGGAATTGCCTTGTTTTGCCTTTCCTTGCCTTGTCTGAAATTGCCTTGCCTAGAATTGAATTGCCCTACCTTACCTTGCCTTGCCTTGAATTGCCTTTTCTTGCCTTGCCTGGAATTACCTTGTCTGGAGTTGTCTTGCCTTTAATTGTTTTGACTTCCCTTGCCTGAAATAAGTTGCCTGAAATTCCCCTTTTTAGCCTTTTCTTGCCTTGCCTCGAATTGCCTTGCTTGTAATTTTTCTGCATTGCCTTCCCTCGAATTGCTTTCCTGGAATTGCCCTGCTTTGCCTTGCCTTTCCTTACCTCGAGTTACCTTGCCTGGAATTGGCCTGCCTTGCCTTGTTTTGCCTTGCCTGGTATTGCCTTGCCTGGAATTGCCATCCCTTCGTTTTCCTAAAATTTCCTTGTTTAGAATTTCCCTGCCTTGCCTGGCTTTGCTTGCCTGGAATTACCTTGTCTTGCTTTGCCTGAAATTGCCTTGCTTGGAATTTCCAAGCCTTGCTGAAATTTTTTTTGCATTGCCTTGCCTTGCTTAGCCCAGAATTGCCCTGTCTGGAATTGCCTTGCCTTTGCTTTTTTATGTTGCCTGAAATTGCCTTGCCTTCCATTTTCTTATCTGGAATTGCCCTGCCTTGCCTTTCCTCGCCTGTAAATCCCCTACCTGGAATTTGCCTTGCCTTGCGTTGCTTTTCTTGAAATTGCCTCGCCTTGCCTTTTCTTGCCATGCCTAAAGTTGGCTTTCCTGGGATTGCCTAGCATTGCCTTGCCTTGCCTAAAGGAGACTTGCCTGGAATTGCCCTACATACACTTGTCCTGCCTTGCCTGGAATTTCCTTGTTTAGAATTACTTTCCCTTGCTTTCTTTTGCCTTTCCTTTTCTTGCCTTGACTGGAATTTCTTTGCTTGGAATTACCTTGCATTGCATTGCATTGCCTTGTGTGAAATTGCCTTGCCTGGAATATTCTTGCCTTGCCTTGCCTTGCCTTTTCTTACCTTGCCTGGAATTTCTTTACCTGGAATTTTTTGCCTTGCCTTGCATTGCATTGCATTGCCTTGCTCTGCATTGTCTTGCCTTGCCTGTAATTGCCTTGCCTCTAATTTCCTTTGATTGCTTTGTCTGTAGTTGCCTTCCCTGGAATTGTCTTGCCTTGCCTTACCTGGAATGGCCTTGCCTGGGATTGCCTTTCCATGCGTTCTCTTGCCTTAATGTTTTTGGAATTGCCTTTCCAACAATTGCCTTCCCTGGAATTGCCCCGCCTTCCATTGCCTGGAGTTGTCTCTCCTGGAATTGCCTTGCCTTGCCTTACCTAAAATTGCCTTGCCTGAAATTGCCTTTCTCTGTCTTGTCTTGCCTTGCCTTGCCTGGAATGGCCTTTTTGCAATTGCCTTGCCTAGAATTGCATTGCCTTTCCTTGTCTTCCCTTGCCTTGCCTTGCCTAGAATTGCCTTGCCTGGCATTGTCTTGTCTTGCCTTGCCTTGTTTGGCCTGGAATTGCCTTGCCTTGAATTGTCTTTCCTTGCTTTTCCTGAAATTTCCTTGAATGTAATTGCCTTGCATTGCCTTGCTTTTCCTACCCTGGTATTACCCTGCCTTGCCTTCCCTGGAATAGCCATGCATAGAATTGCCATGTCTTGCATGGTCTTTAATAAAATAGCCTTGCTTCGATTTGACTTGCCTTGCCTTTCTTCACCTGGAATTGTCTTGCCTAGAATTGCCTTGCCTTGCATTGTCTTGCCTTGCCTTGCCTTGACTAGAATAGTCTTGCCTTGCCTTAGTTGGAATTGCCTTGCCTGAAAATACCTTTTGTGGCCTTGTCTTGCCGTTCCTTTTCTGGAATTGCCTTGCTTGGGATTGACTCTCCTTGTCTTGCCTTGCCTTGCCTTGCCGTGCCTAAAATTGACTTTCCTGAAATTGCCTTGCGTTGCCTTGCCTTGCCTAAAAGAGCCTTGCCTGGAATTGCCCTACATTGCCTTGCCCTGCCTTGCATGAAATTGCCTTGCCTAGAATTGCACTGCCTTTTCTTGCCTTTTCTTGCCTAGCCTAGAATTGCCTTGCCTGAAATATCCTTGCCTTGCCTTTCCTGGAATTTTTTTGCTTGGAACTGACTTGCATTGCATTACCTTGCTTTGCCTTGTTTTCCTTGCCTGGAATTTCCCTGCCTTGCTTTCCCTGGAATATCCTTGCGTGGAACTGCCTTGTCTTGCCTTGTCTTGACTGAAATTCCCTTGTTTTGAATCGCCTTGCCTTGATTTTTCTCACCTGGAATTGCCTTGCCTATAATTGCCTTGCCTTGTGTTGCCTTACTTTGCCTTGACTGGAATTGCCTTGCCTTACATTGTCTTGCCTTGCTTGGAATTGCTTTAACTAGAATCGCATTGCCTTACCTTACTTTGCCTTCCTAAATTGGAATCTTTCCAATTCGAGAATTGCCTTGCCTCGAATTGCCTTTCCTTGCCTTGCCTGGAATTACCTTGTCTGAAATTGCCTTGCCTTCCCTTGCCTGGAGTTGCCTTGTCTTGCCTTGCCTTAAATCGCCATGCCTGGAATTGCCTTCCCTTGCCCTGCCTGGATTTGCCTTGCCTTTCATTGCCTGGAATTGACTTTCCCGCAAGTCCCTTGCATTACTTTGTTTTTTCTTGAATGAGATTGCTTTGCCTAGAATTTTCTTGCCTGGAATTGCCTTGCCTTGCCTAGGGTTGCCTTGCCTTGCCTTGCCTTGCCTGGTATTGCCTAGCTTGGAATTGCCTTGCCTTTCCTGGAATTGCCTATTTTTGTCTTAACTTGCCTTACCTTGCCTTGCCTTGTGTTGCCATGCCTAAAATTAACTTTTCTGAAATTGCCTTGCATTGCCTTGCCTTGTCTAATGGAGCCTTGCCTAGAATTGTCCCAAATTGCTTTATCCTGCCTTGCCTGGAATTGCCTTACCAATAATTGCGCTGCATTTTCTTGCCTTGTCTTGCCTAGCCTAGAATTACCTTGCCTGGAATTGACTTGCCTTGCCTTGCCTTGCCTGTAATTGACTTGCCTTGCCTTGCCTGGAATTTCCTTGCTTGGATTTGCCTTGCATTGCATTGCCTTCATTGTTTTGATTTTCCTTGCCTGGAATTTTTCTGCCTTGTTTTTTCTGGAATAGCCTTGCATAAAATTGCCTTGTCTTGCCTTGCCTTGAGAAGAGTTGCCTTGTTTTGAATTGCCTCGCATTGCCTTTACTGGCCTGGAATTGCCTTGCCTTGTGTTGCCTTACCTTGCCTTAATTGAAATTGCCTTGCCTTACACTGCCTTGCCTTGCCTTAGCTGAAATTGCCTTGCCTGGAATTGCTTTTTTTCTCCCTTGTCTTCCCTTGCCTTGCCTGGAGTTGCCTTTCTGGCAACTGCCTTGCCTGGAATTGCCCTGCAGTGCATTGCCAAAAATTGCCTTGCCTTACACTGCCTTGCCTTTCCTGAAGTTTCTTTACCTAGAATTGCACTGCCTTGCCTTACATTGCCTTGACTGGAATTCACTTGCCTCAAATTGCCTTGTCCTGCTTTTCCTGAAAATACCTTGTCTGGAATTGCCTTGGCTTGCCTTGCCTGAAATTTCCTTGCTTGGAATTTCCATGCCTTGTAGGAAATTCTTTTGCATTGCATTGCCTTGCCTAGCCTGGAATTGCCCTGTCTGGAATTGTCTTGTTTTTGCTCGCCTTGTCTTGCCTGGGATTGCCATGCCTAGAATTGCCTTGCCTTGCCTTTCCTTGACTTAAATTGCCCTGCTTGGAATTGCCTTGCCTTATTTTGCCTTTCCTGGAATTGCCTTGCCTTGCCGTGCCTAAAATTGACTTTCCTGAAATTTCCTTGCATTGCTTTGCCCTGCCTAAAAGAGCCTTGCCTGGAACGGCCCTACATATCCTTGCCCTGCCTTGCCTGAAATTGCCTTGCTTAAAATTTCCCTGCCTTGCCTTGCGTTGTCTTGCCTGGAATTTTCCTCTTGGAATGGCCTTTCATTGCATTGCCTTTTTTTGCCTGAAATTGCCTTGCCTAGAATGTCTTTCCCTTGCTTTCTCTTTCCTTTATTTGCCTGAAATTTTCTTATCTGAATTTTTTTTTTGCCTTGCCTTGCCTTGCATTACCTGTAATTGCCATGCCTTGCCTTGTCTGGAGTTGCCTTCCCTGGAATTGCTTTCCCTTGCCTTACCTGGAATTGCCTTGCATGATATTGCCTTTCCCTGTTTCCTCTTGCCTTAATTTTTCTGGAATTGCTTTCCAGCAATTGCCTTTCCTGGAATTACCCTGCCTTGCATTGTCTGGAGATGCCTTCCCTAGAATTGCCTTGCATTGCCTTGCCTACAATTGCCTTCTTTGGAATTGCCTTTCTTTGCCTTGTCTTGTCTTGCCTTGCCTGAAATTGCCTTAGACTTCCGAATATTCCCCATGTGTCATTATTAAGAGAGGTTCTGAAAAAGAATCCCTATGAAATAGATCTCTGACTATTCCCCAGGTGTGGATTATTCACTGAGGCTATGAATGGGAGGCAATGTAAAATAGACTCCTGATTATTTTCCAGGTGGGTTTTATTCACTGAATGAGGGGCCGTGTGAAATAGACTCCGCTGTATTCCACAGGTGTGTATGATTCGCTGAGGTTCTCAACGTGTGGCCAAAGGAAATAGACACCTGGCTACTCCACATGTGTACGTTATTCATCAGCACTCTGAATGAATGGCCATATGAAAGAGACTCCAAATTTTTCTTCAGGTACGCATTATTCAATGAGGCTCTGAATACAGGCCACAAAAAATAGACTCCTGACAATTCCCCAGGTGTGTAATACTCAGTGAGACACGGAAGAAGGGGCGATATGAAATAGACTCCTCACTATTCAACAGGTATAGGTTATTCAGTGGGTCTCAAAATGGGTGTCCATATTAAATAGAATCCAGACTATTTCCACGTGTGTATCATTCAGTGAGGTGCTGAATGAGTGGCCATATGACATACATTCCTGAGGACTCAACAGGTGTTTATTGTTCACTTAGGCTTTGAGTGAGGAGCAATATGAAGTAGACATCTGACTATCTCACAGGTGTGTATAATTCACTAAGCCTCTGAATGATTGGCCTGAAGAAATAATCTCCTGGCTATTACCCAGGTGTGTATTATTCAGAGGCTCAAAATGAGTGGCCAAATAAAATAGACCTCTCGGTACTCCACAGTGGTGAGTTACTCGGTGAGACTCTGAAAGAGTGGGCATATAAAATGGACTCCTGTCTATTCCTCAGGTGTGCATTATTCACTGAGGCTCTGAATGTGTGGCCATTGGATATAGAATCCTCACTATTCCCTAGGTGTGTATTTGTCACTGAGTCTGAATGAGTGGCCATTCTGAATAAACTCCTGACAATTCCCCAAACTTGCACTACTTCGAGAGGCTGTGAATGAGGGGAAATATTAGAAAGACTCCTCAGTATTCCCCTGGTGTTCATTATTCACTGAGGCACTGAAAGAGAGTTCCTATCTAACTCCTCACTATTCCAGAGGTGTGCATTATTCAGTGTGTCATTCACTGAGGCTCTGAATGAGTGGCCATATGAAATAGACCCTTAACTATTCACTGAGGCTTTGAATGAACATTTGAAATAAAACTCTCAGTACTCCTTAGGCATGCATGATTCACTGAGGCTCTGAGTTGCTATATAAAATAGTCTCCTGACTATTCCACATGTGTGTACTATTCATTGAGGCTCTGAATGAGTGGCCATATGAAACAGAATTCTCACTATTCCAAATGTGTGCATTATTCAGTGAAGATCTGAATGAGTGTCCATGAGAAATAGAATCCTGACTATTCCCCTGGTGTGCATTATTCACTGAGGTGAGGAATGAGTGGCCATATGAAATAGATTGCTGTGTACACCCCAGGTATGATATACATTATTTACTAAGGTGTTGAATCAGTGGTAATATGAACTACACACATAAATATCCCTTAGGTGCATATTCAGAGAGGCTCTGAATGAGTAGCTATATCAATTAGTCTCCAAACTATTCCACAGGAGTGCATTATTCAATGAAGCTCTGAGTGAGAGGCCAGATGAAATTGACTCCTGATCCTTCCCCAGTTGTGTATAATTCACTGAGCCTCTTAATGTGTGCTTAATTGAAATACACTCCTGACTATTCCCCAGGTGTGCCTTATTCACTGCGGTTCTGTATGAATTGCCATATGAAATAGACTCCTGACAATTCCCCAAGTGTGCACTATTCCCTGGAAATCTCAGTAGTGGCTATAAGAAACAGATTTCTGACTCTTGCCAATGTGTTTATTATTCAGGGAGGCTCTGAAAGCGTGTCCATATAAAATAGACTCCTGACTATTTCCCAGGTGTGCATTATTCACTGAGGCTCTGAATAAGTGGTAATATATAAAAGATTCCTGACTATTCCCCAGGTGTGTATTCTTCACTCAGCCTCCAAATGAGGAGCCTTATGAAATAGACTCCTGACTATACCACAGGTGTGTATTATTCACTGATGTTCTGAATGTGTGACCAAAGCAAATAGACACCTGGCCACTCCACAGAATTCCTTATTGATGCTCTGAATGAATGGCCATATGAAAGAGACTCCAAAATTTTCTCCAGGTATACATTATTCAATGAGGCTGTGAAGGATGGGGCATACGAAATTTACTCCTTACAATTCCACATGTGTTAATTTTTCTGGTAGACTCGGAAAGGGGGTCAATAGGAAATAAACTCCTCAGGATTTCAAGGCATACATAATTCAGCGAGGCTCATAATGGGTCTTCATATTAAATAGAATCTTGAATATTTTCCACGTGTGTATCATTCAGTGAGGTACTGAATGAGTGGCCATATGAAATAGACTCCTGACTAGTCCACAGGTGTGTATTATTTAATGAAGCTTTGAGTTTGTGACCATATGAAATTGATTCCTGACTATTCTCCAGGTGAGTATTATTGACTGAGACTCTGAATAAGTGGGCATATGGAATAGACTATTGACTATTCCAAAGTGGTGCATTACTCACTCAGGCTTTGATTTTGTGGCCATATAAAATAGACTAATGTCTATTTCCCAGGTGTGCATTATTCACTAAGGCTGTAAATGAGTGGCTATGTAAAGTAGACTCCTAACTCTTCCCCAGGTGTGTATTACTCAGTGAGACTCTGCATGAGTGGTCATATGAAATAGGATGCTCACGATCCCCCATGTTTGTATTATTCAGTGAATCTCTGAATGAGTGGCTATATGAAATAGACTGTTGAGTACTGTACATTTGTGCATTATTCACTGAGGCTGTGAGTGAGTGGCCATATGAAACGGAATCCTGACTTTTCCACAGATGTGTACTATTCACTGAGGCTCTGAATGAGTGGCTGTATAAAATACACTTCTGGCTACTCCAGAGTGGTGCATTATTGACTGAGGCTCTGAATGAGTGATCATATGACATAGCCTCCTGATTATTGCCCAGGTGTGCATTATTCAATGAGGCTCTTAATCAATGGTCATATAAAATAGAATCCTGACTATTTCCCATACGTGCATCATTCAATAATGCTCCGATTGTGTGACCATATGACATAGACTCTGACTATTCCCCAGGTGTGTATCATTCAGTGAGTTTCTGAATAAGTGGCCACATGAAATAGACTCCTGACTATTCCCGAGGTGTGCATTACTTACTAAGAATAAATAGCCTCCTGACTATTCCTCAGGTGTGCATTTTTCACTGAGACACTGAATGAACCATCATATCAAAGAGACTCCAGACTATTTCACAGGTGTGCATTATTCCATGAGTCTCTGAATGAGGGGCTATATAAAATAGACTCCTAAGGATTCCCCAGGTGTGTATGATTCACTGAGGCTCTGAATGAATGGCCATGTGAAATACACTCCCGACTTTTCCATAGATGTGTATTATTTAATGAGGCTGTGAATGAGAGGTCATAAGAAAGACACTCCTGAATACTTCCAGGAGTGCATTTTTAGATTGGGCTTTGAAAGAGTGGCTTTATGAAACAGAATCCTGACTTTCCCCCAGGTGTGTACTATTCAGTGAGTCTCTGAATGTGTATCTATGTGAAATAGACTTCTGACTACTCTACCGGTGTTCATTATTCAGTGAAGCTCTGAATGAGAGGCCATATGTAATAGTGTCCTGAGTATTTCCCCAGTATGCATTATTCACTGAGGCTCTGAAAGTTTAGCGATATGAAATAGCCACCTGATTATTCCACAGGTGTGTATTATTTAATGAGGCTTTGAGTTAGTGATCATATTAAATAGATTCCTGACTATCCCTCAGATGTGTATTATTGACTGAGACTCTGATTAAGTGGACATATGGAATAGACTCCTCACTATTCCAAAGTTGTGCATTACTCACTCAGGCTTTGAGTTTGTGGCCATATAAAATAGACTAGTGTTTATTCCCTAGGTGTGCATTATTCACTGAGGCTCTAAATGAGTGGCTGTATGAAGTAGAGTCTTAACTCTTCCCCAGGTGTGTATTATTGAATGAGACTCTAAATAAGTGGGCATGAGAAAGAGACTCCTGTCTATCCCCCAGGTGTGCATTATATACAGAGACTCTAAATATGTAGCCATTTGAAGTAGACTCTTGACTATTTTCGCTGGGGTGTATTATTCACTGAGGCCCTGAACGAGTGGCCATACGAAAGAGATTCCTGACTATTCCGGATATATATATTATTCACTGAAACACTGAAAGAGTGGCCATATGAAATAGACTGCATTTAACTCCCCAGGTGTGCGTTATTCATTGATTCTCTAAATGAATCACCATATGAAAGACTAGTGATTATTCTCCACATGTGCATTATTCAAAGAGGTTCTGTATGAGTGTCCATATCAAATAGACTCCTGACTATCACCCAGGTGTGTATCATTCAGGGAGGTTCTTAATTTGTGGTTATGATAAATAGGGTACTGACTACTCCAGAAGGGTTTATTATTCACTGAATCTCTGAATGAGAGGCCACATGAAATAGACTTTTGATTATTGCCCCATTGTGCATTATTCAGTAAGGCTCTGAATGAGTGGTCATATGAAATAGATCCTGACAATTCCCAAGTTGTGTATCATTCAGCGAGATACTGAATCAGTGGTCATATGAAAGAGGCTCCTGATTATTACCGTGGTGTGCATTATTCACTGAGGCTCTGAGTGGCCATAAGAAATAGACTCCTAATGGAGGCTCTAGCGAGATTTTATTCATATTTTTCTATTACTTAGACAAAAGCTATTTCAGAGTCTCGCCTGGGTGGCCGCTCCTACTTCAGGGGCTTCTAGGGAAGGTGCTTCTTGAGTTGCCTCAGGGTCTTAGAGTGTCACCGGGGAGGCTAAGTGACTACTTGGCTGACGTTCACTTAAAATTCTTCAGGATCTTATAAAAAGCTTCCAGAGGTAAGTTTGTTCTGGAATCTGGGAACTAGTTCAAGGGGGCCTGTGTCAGGGAACTGGAGGCAGTTATTGCAACTCTGATCTGGTAAGTCTCACTGAGACGTCACTTGAGGCTTCTGGTGGCTGGCATAGTAGGTGCTAGCCTTCTGGTGGCTGTCATAGTGGGTGGCAGCCTTTTGGTGGCCGTTGCAGTGGGTAGCAGCTTTCTGGTAACTGGTATAGTGGGTATCAGCATTGGGTAGCGGGCATAGTGGGCGTCAGCATTTGATTGTTTTCTATAACTTTTGTGTGACTGAGTGTGAATGTGTATATATGGAGTCCCATGGCTGAAAAGCTACGGGGCTTGAGTGGGCTTTCACCTGTGGTTCTATGGGTGCATCATAAGGCATAATGGTGATTCACTTCAGAGTTGTTCAACTCAAACTTTTATCTTGAGGTGACTAGGCCCGGGGATTATACGGGTATGCTTATCTAAGACGCCTTTGAAACATTCCTCCGGGAACATGGCCGAGCAGGTCCCCTTTCTAGGGTACTCTTACTTTTTGTTTTTCACTCTTGTATGTGGCTCTTTTTTGTCTGTAAATGTGTCAGGTTTATTAGACTTCTGCTAGCAGACATACACTGGCTCAGGCCACTTTTTCCTGAAGTATGGGATATCTTGCAGTGATTGACAGACCAGTGGATGCAGAGTGATAGAGTGAATGTGTATATATGTAGTCCCACAGCTGAAAAGCTACGGGGCTTGAGTGGGCCTTTACCCACGGTTCCATGGGGGCATCATAAGGCATAACAGTGATTTACCTCAGAGCTGTCCTACTCGGACTTCCATCCTGTGGTTACCAGGCCCGGGGATTATACGTGTACACCTTAGCCAAGACGCCTTTGAAACATTTTTCTAGGAACGTGGCCAGGCAGGCAACTCATTGGCCCCACTTCTGGGGGACTCCCACCATTTGTTTCACTCTTGTATGTGATTCTGTCTTGTCTGGAAACTTGTCAGTTTTATTATACTTCTGCTAGCAGACATACACTGGCTCAGGCCATCCTCCCTTGAAATGGGGGATATCTTGCAATGGTTGAGAGACCACTGGATGCAGGGAACTTTTATTGATCACACCCCTGAAGAAATCACTCTATTCTCTTTCTTCCTCATCTTCTTCTTCTATCACTGAGGCCTCACTCTTTCTTCCTTTTCCATGTGGAAAATAGTCTTAACTCTAGTTGTTTTATTCTTTTAATTTAGGTGTTA
Organism: Callithrix jacchus; assembly: GCF_049354715.1. NCBI lineage: Eukaryota > Metazoa > Chordata > Mammalia > Primates > Cebidae > Callithrix > Callithrix jacchus. The sequence continues at coordinate 30,835,337 of NC_133507.1, forward strand.
TAAACCACTAAAAACAGATTGGCAACTCTTTTGCACACTCTACAAATTTTGATGTACAGGGGGAGAGGCTGCACCTTACCCTGGCTCTTACCCCCTGTTCCTTTGACTAGGACTAGAGACCAACCCACCAATTCAATTGTCTTGTCCTTGCAGGACCTGGCTGCAGAAACCCTGCTAAAACTTGCTTTAAAAAGGGCCAAATTGGAATTTTAGGCTTCCCAATATTGGCTATACCACAGACAGAGGAAGATACAAGTAGCAAACAAGGGGCCCAAAAGGAGACACCAGAAACAGGACAAATAAGAGAGGAGAGAGAATGAGAAAGTAGAAGGAGGAAAGACAAAGTAGGAAAAGGAAAAAGAAGAGAGGACCAGAAAGTAGGGGAAGGAGAGAGAAAGTAGGGGAAGGAAAGTGAAGAGAGGGCCAGAAAGTAAGGGAAGGAGAGAGAGAGAGAGAAAATAAACAGGGAAGGAAAGAGGAGAGAGGGGAAGAAGAGAGAAGACAGAAAAGAGAAACAAGGAGAGAGAGAGAGAGAGAAACAGAAATTTAATGCTTTTCAAGGTCCCTGTGTCAAGGTGACCAAAAGCTGCAGGGGCAGGGAACTGGCAGCCGACCTCTGCCAGCCAACAGCCAAACCTGGTTTTCAGGCAGGTCACACTGCCTCAGGGTGCAGCATTTGCATCTAAAATCTGACTTTAAGAACAGCTTTCTAACTCTTTATAGTGCAAGTTACTTGTTAGAAGAGTGGTTAAGGGGTAGGGCCCGTGACTGCAAGATAATTGGTTCAAATCCTCAGTGAAGTCAGTCTTAAGTTAGTGAAATCTCTTGGAAAAATTCAGAAAGTGAAGGAAAAATCAAATGGGCTCGTCACAGTCTTACCCATGCACCCACCTCCGATGCATGACAACAAATTTTAAAACAGCGTTCTCTGGCCAGTGTGGTGTTAAGCTAACCCCACAGAGGCTTCAAACCCTCTGTGAGTTAGAGTAGCCGGCCTTTGGGATAGGCTGGCCAGAAACAAAGACATATGACCCCAAATTACTCAGGCTGTCTGGAACAAAATGACAGGGTCCCCAGGCCACGCTGATCAATTTCCATACATTGATCAATGGCTAGAATTGATCCAGCACCCTCCTCCTTAGCTGGAGAAATGCATAAAGCAGGCTGGACTTCAAGTTATGCTGGCAGGCCCAAAGAAAAGCCCCTTGGTAACGACTGTTCTTCCAACCCATGCTGAAGACCAAGAATGCCCCCCACCATATTCTCAGTTATTGGGAACTGGGTCCCGACACCCCCCTCTGGACAGCACTAATATTCAGCCCTTGCCCCCTCCAAACTTGAAGCAGGGCCCCACACCCACCAATGCTACTGCCCCTCTGTGAGGCACTTCCCAAAGTTGGCTGCAGCTGGGGACGCCCTTTTTTGTTCATATTCTTTTTTCCTCTAATAATTTGTATAACTGGAAAGCTCAACATCCCCCATTTTCTGAAAAGCCCCGGACACTCACAGGACACCTTGAGTCAGTTTTACAAACCCACCGTCCTAACTAGGACGATTGCCAACAACTACTCTTGGTGTTTTTCACCACAGAGAAGAGAAGCAGAATTAGACAAGAAGCCCATAAAGCAATAATTGGGACAGGGAGAGGATAAGTAGAAGATCTCCAGGAACAAATTAATGCAAATTTCCCTTCCACCAGGCCCCAGTGGGACTGAAACACCCCAGCAGGCATGCAGGTGTTGAACAATTTTCACTGGTAATTGTTAGAGGGGGTTGGGGGGCAGCCCGAAAACCCACCAACCTCTCCGAGATAGGGACCACGACCCAGGGTCCACAGGAGTCCCCACTTTCCTTGAGCACCTACAGGATGCCTACTGCACCTACACTCCTATTGACCCTGAGGCCCCAGATAATCAGCAGGCCATAAATCTGGCTTTTGTTTCTCAGTCAGCCCCAGACATCAAAAGAAAATTGCAAAAATTAGAGAGGTTTTAGGGAATGAATTTAACTCAGTTGTTAGAGAATGCCCAAAATGTTTTTTAAGAATAAGGCAGTGATAACAGCACTCCAGGAAACCCGAGTTAACTCACGGGGACAAGCCTTTGACATGGACGACAGCAGAACAACAGGACTTTAACAGGCTAAAAAAAGTCTTGACTACGGCCCTAGCCTTAGTCTTGCCCGACATCTCTAAACCCTTTCAGCTATTCATACATAAAAAACAGGGAGACGCTAAGGGGGTGCTCGCCCAGACATTAGGACCATGGTCACAGCCAGTTGCCTACCTTTCAAAAAGACTTAATCCCGTAGCCTCTGAGTAGCCAGCTTGCTTGAAGTCAGTGGCAGCTACAGCCCTGTTACTAAAGGAGGCAGACAAACTAACCTTGGGGCAGGAGTTAAACTTAGTGACACCCCACGCGGTAGAGTCACTACTCCGTGGAGCTCCAGAAAAATAGATGTCTAATGCCTACATAATTTAATACTAGGCCTTACTTTTAGACCAGCCCTGCATAAAATTTTCAAAAACAACAGTTGTAAACCCTGCCAAATTGCTGCCTGACAGCGAGCCAGAAGAGCCCATACATGACTGCCAACAGACAATAGATGTCTTCCATGCTGCGTGACCGCATCTCACCAACGTCCCCCTGCAGAACCCAGAGGAGTTACTGTATACCAATAGCAGCAATTTCATAGTCAATGGAGTCAAGTATGCTGGGGCAGCTGTGGTCACCCCAGAGCAGGTTATCTGGGCCCAGTCTCTCCCACACGGGACCTCAGCCCAAAAGGCAGAACTCAGCTCTAATAAAAGCCTTAGACTAAGCAGAAGAAAAAACTGTCAACATCTACACTAGTAGCCATATGCCTTTGCTATGGCCCATGTACATGGAGCCATTTATAAAGAAAGAGAACTGCTTACCTCATAGGGAAAAGTCATCAAAAACAATGAGGAAATTCTAGCCCTACTAGAAGCTATATGGAAGCCCAAGACAGTAGCATTAATACACTGCAAAGGACACCAAAAGGGAGATTCGAGAGAGGCAAGGGGAAATAGAGCAGCTGACTTGCAAGCCAGAGAGGCAGCCTTAAGGCCAGTAAAACCTCTGACTCTTCTTGTGACTCTGCCGGCCCCAACCCTGCCCCCTACCCCTATGTACTCACGCGATGAAGAAAACTTTGCTAAAGAACAAGGGGGAAGACAAGATTCCACAGGGTAATGGACCCTACCAGACACAAAGATTGTGCTCCCCAATGCTCTAGGTTGAACTCTAGTTAAGACACACACCAGGCCACTCACTTAGGACCAACAAAACTCACTGACCTACTAAGGGCTAGATACTACATTCCACATTTACATGAAATTGTTAGGGAAACTGCTACTCGATGATGTGTGTGCCAGGGCAAATCCAAGAGGCAGTAGATCTAGTCAGGCAGGGATAAGACTTAGGGGTACTAGCCCAGGGGAACACTAGGAAGTAGATTTTACTGAAATAAAGCCCTTAGCATGTGGCTATAAATACCTCCTTGTGTTTGTAAACACTTTCTCTGTGTGGGTCGATGCTTTTTCTACAAGGTCAGAAACTGCACTGGTAGTAACAAAAAGACTGTTACAGGACCTGGTTCCTCAGTTGGGCTTGCCCCTGACACTGAAATTCAGTAATAGCCCTGCATTCACAGCACAGGTTTCTCAGGGCCTAGCCAAAGTTCTGGGCATATCCTGAAAACTGCATTGTGCCTATTGCCCCCAGAGTTCAGGACAGGTTGAAACGATGAACAAGACCATAAAGGAGACTTTAACAAAATTCATTCTAGAGAGCGGTGAAAACTAGGTCAACCTGCTTCTTTCTATTCTCCTCCATACCCAATTTACTCCCTATAAAAAAGGCTTCACTTCTTTTGAAATTATGTTTAGAAGGCCCCCTCCCTTACTCCCCAAACTTGCACACACCATATATGCTAAAGTCCATAACCATACACTCCTTAATTCCTTGCAGGCACTCCAGTATGTTCAGTCTCAAGTGCACCCGCTCATCAGGGGAATTCAGCCTACTTTAGTAGACATCACTGACCAGCCACTTCACCTCTTCCAGCCTGGGGTAAAAGTCCTAGTAAAACTATTCACCGCCTCTGGCCTAACTCCTCACTGAAAAGGACAGTGATCCTGGTCACCCCATGGCAATCAAAGTGGACAGACTGACTGCCTAGATCCACCACTCACATGTCAAGACTTCCCCCCTGGAAGCACAATAGAGAATGACCTCAGCTTCAGCAGACCACCTAAAGCTTAAATTTTCACACTTCTCACAGTAGCCTTCCTTGTCCCCCTGATTGCTGGTGTGGCCCCTCAGAGAGGACCCCTTTTGACTTTCACCTATTGCTGGTGGGACCTTAATGAAAAATCCACTGGAAAGTATGTTAGTTCCTTAATTGGAAAGAGATCCAAAAAGAGGAAAGATATTAAAAATTTAATACATGTTAAAAGAACAGGGCGTAATATGCTATAGCGGGCCTAGAGTTACAGCCTGAGCAACGTTATTTTATAAGACAGAACTGTTTTTTTTTTAAAAATAAGTTGTACTGTCTCATTCTCTTTGCAATAACTGCTGGCCTAGGCTTCTGTAAAAAAAAACTGCTAGCTTGCTCTAAAGAACGTACACTGCGTGCCTTTTCCTTATCAGTAACTGTCTGGCCTTTGCTTATCAGTAGTTAATGTAAAGTTGCTTAGCCTGCATCTGCTATGTGGTTTTTCAGCTTAAATACCCTGCTCCCACTGAGTTCGGGGTCACAGATTGAAGAGACCTGACTTTTCCCTGGTCGCCAGCAATAAAGACCCTGGAATGTGGCATACTTTTGTCTTGGTTGAATATTTCCATCTCGTATCCGATACTTCACTAATATTCACTGAGTATTCCTCATGTGGGCATTATTCACTGATTCTCTTAGTGGCCATATGAAATAGACTCCTGAGTATTCCCCAGTTGTGTATTACTTCTTGGGGTTCCTAATGAGTGGACATATGAAATAGACTTCTGATTATTCCACAGGTGTGTATTATTCAGGGAATCTCAGAATAGAGGGCGATATGAATTAGTCTCCTCAGTACTCCACAGACATGCATTATTCACTGAGGCTCATGAGTGGTCATATTAAACAGAATCCTGACGATTCCCAAGGTGTATATCATTCAGTGAGGCTCTGAATGATTCACCATATAAAAAAGACTCCTGAGTACTCAACAGGTGTAAATTATTCACTGAGCCTCTGAACGAGTGGCCATGTGAAATACACTCCTGACATTTTCCCAAATGTGCACTATTCAGTGAGGCTCGAAATGAGTGGCCATATGAAACACACCTCAGTAGTAGACAGACATGCATTATTCACTGAGAGTCTGAATGGCTGGGCATAAGCAATAGACTCCTGATTATTCCCCAGGTGTGCATTATTCACTGAGGCTCTGAATGTGGCCGTTTGAGATAGATTCCTTACTATTTCATAGGTGTGTGTTATTCACAGAGTATTAATACATTGCCATTCCAAATAGACTCTTGAGAATTCTCCAGGTGTGCACTATTCCATGAGGCTCTGAATGAGTGGCCACATGAAATAGACTCCTCACTGTTCCCCAGGTGTGTAGTATTCACTGAGGCTCTGAAACAGTGACCAAATGAAGTAGATAGCTGACTATTCCACAGGTGTCCATTATTCAGTGAGGCTGTCAATGAGTGTTCATATGAAACTGTTCTGACTATTCCCCAGATGGGTATCACTCAGTGAGGCACTGAAAGAGTGGCCATATAGAATAGACTCTTGACTATTCTCCAAGTGTGTATTATTCACTGAGACTCTGAATGAGTGGCCATATAAAATAGACTCCTGACTATCCCACAGGTGCATATTATTCACTGAGGCTATGAATGAGTGACCAAATGAAATAGATTCCTGGCTACTCCACAGGTGTGCATTATTCACTGAGGCTCTAAAAGAATGTCCATTGGAAATAGACTCCAAATTATTCTCCAGGTATGTATTATTCAGTGAGGCTCTAAATAAGTGTCCATATAAATTAGATTCCTTACTATCCCACAGGTGTGTATTATTCACTGAGGTTCTGAATATATGGATACATGAAATAGACTCCTGACTACTCCACATTATTCAGTGACACTCAGAATGAGAGGCCACTTGAAAAAGACTCCTGACTATTCCACAGGTGTGCATTATTCAGGGAGACTCTGAATGAGGGGATAAAAAAGAATCCTATTGAGGGGATAAAAAAGAATCCTATTTCCCCAGCTGTGTACATTTGGTGAGGCTCTCAATGAGTGACAATATAAAAGAGACTTCTGACTATTCATAACGTGTACATTATTTAGTGAAAGTATAAATGTGTGACCATAAGAAATAGAATCCCTAGAAGGAAATCTAGGCAAAACTATCCAGGACATAGGAGTAGGCAAGGACTTCATGAACAAAACACCAAAAGCATTGGCAACAAAAGCCAAAATAGACAAATGGGACCTAATGAAACTCCACAGCTTCTGCACGGCAAAAGAAACAGTCACTAGAGTGGATCGGCAACCAACAGAATGGGAAAAAATGTTTGCAGTTTACCCATCTGACAAAGGGCTGATATCCAGAATTTACAAAGAACTCAGATTTACAGGAAAAAAACAAACAAGCCCATTCAAAAGTGGGCAAAGGATATGAAAAGACACTTTACGAAAGAAGACATATATGAGGCCAACAATCATATGAAAAATTGCTCATCGTCACTGGTCATCAGAGAGATGCAAATCAAAACCACATTGAGATACCATCTCATGCCAGTTAGAATGGCGATCATTAAAAAATCTGGAGACAACAGATGCTGGGGAGGATGTGGAGAAAAAGGAACACTTTTACACTGTTGGTGGGAGTGTAAATTAGTTCAACAATTGTGGAAGACAGGGGGGCGATTCCTCAAGGCCTTAGAAATAGAAATTCCATTTGACCCAGCAATCCCATTACTGGGTATATATCCAAAGGACAATAAATTGTTCTACTATAAGGACACATGCATACGAATGTTCATTGCAGCACTGTTTACAATAGCAAAGACTTGGAACCAACCCAAATGCCCATTGATAATAGACTGGATTGGAAAAATGTGGCACATATACACCATGGAATATTATGCAGCAATCAGAAATGATGAGTTTGTGTCGTTTGTAGGGACATGGATGAATCTGGAGAACATCATCCTCAGCAAACTGACACAAGAACAGAAAATGAAACACCGCATATTCTCACTCATAGGCGGGTGATGAAAAATGAGAACACATGGACACAGAAAGGGGAGTACTAAACACTGGGGTCTATTGGAGGGAAAAGGGGAGGGCCAGTGGGAGGGGGAGATGGGGAGGGATGGCCTGGGGAGAAATACCAAATGTGGGTGAAGGGGAAAAGGAAAGCAAAGCACACGGCCATGTGTGTGCCTACACAACTGTCTTGCATGCTATGCTCATGTACCCCAAAACCTAAAATCCAATAAAAAAGTTTAAAAAATAAATAAATAAATAAAAAAGAAATAGAATCCTGACTATTCCCCAGGTGTGCATTATTCACTGAGGCTCTGAATGTGTGGCCATATGAAATAGATTGCTGAGTACTCCCCAGGTATGCATTATTCACGGAGGCAGTGAATCAGTGCCCATGTGAAATAGAATTCTGAGTATCCCCAATGTGAGCATTATTAAGGGATGTTCTGAAAAAGTATCCCCATGAAATAGATTGCTGACTTTTCCCCAGGTGTCGATTATTCACTAAGGCTATGAATGGGAACAATGTGAAATAGACTCCTTATTATTTTCCATGTGGGTTTTATTCACACGGGCACTGAATGAGGGCCCATATGAAATAAACTCCTGTCTATTCCACAGGTGTGTATGATTCGCTGAGGTTCTCAATGTGTGGCCAAAGGAAATAGACACCTGGCTACTCCACATGTGTACATTATTCACCAACGCTCTAAATGAATGGCCATATGAATAAGACTTCAAATTTTTAACCAGGTATGCATTACTCAATGAGGCTCTGAATGCAGGCCGTACGAAATAGACTTCTGACAATTCCCCAGATGTGTATTACTTAGTGAGACTTGGATGGAGGGGTGATGTGAAATAGGCTCCTCACTATTCTACAGGTATAGGTTATTCAGGGAGTCTTAAAATGAGTGTCCATATTAAATAGAATCTCAATTATTCCCCACGTGTGTATCATTCAGTGAGGTGCTGAATGAGTGGCCATATGACATACATTTCTGAGGACTTAACAGGTGTTCATTGTTCACTTAGGCTTTGAATGAGGAGCAATATGAAGTAGACTCCTGACTATATCCCAGGTGTGTATAATTCACTGAGCCTCTGAATGATTGACCTAAATAAATAAACTCCTGGCTATTACCCAGTTGTGTATTATCCAGTGAGGATCAAAATGAGTGGCTATATGAAATAGATAAACTATACTACAAGGCTACAGTAATCAAAACAGCATGGTACTGTACCAAAACAGAGATAAAGACCAATGGAACAGAACAGAGGCATCGGAGGCAACACAACATATCTACAACCATACAATCTTTGATAAACCTGACAAAAGCAAGTAATGATGAAAGTATTTTCTGTTTAATAAATGGTGTCTGGAAAACTGGCTAGCCATGTGCAGAAAGCAGTAACTAGACACCTTCCTGACTCCTTAAATTAAAATTAACTCCAGATACATTAAAGACTTGAACATAAGACCTGGCACCATAAAAACCCTAGAAGAAAATCTAGGCAAAACCATTCAGGACATAGAAGTAGGCAAAAACTTCATGACCAAAACACCAAAAGCATTGGTAGCAAATGCCAAAATAGACAAATGGGACTTATTCAAACTCTACAGCCTCTGTGTGGCAAAAGAAACAGTCACTAGAGTGAATTGGCAACCAACAGAATGGGAACAATTTTTGCAGTTTACCCATCTGACAAAGGGCTGATATCCAGAATTTACAAACAACTCAAACAGACTTACAAGAAAAAAACAAACAAGCACATTCTAAAATGGGCAAAAAATATGAACAGACACTTTACAAAAGAAGACACACATGAGGCCAACAGACATATGAAAAAATGCTCATCATCACTGGTCATTAGAGGGGGATGCAAATCAAAACCACATTGAGATACCATCTCAAGCCATGTAGAATGGCGATCATTAAAAAACCTGGAGACAACAAATGCTGGAGAGGATGTGGAGAAATAGGAACACTTCTACACTGCTGGTGGGAGTGTAGATTAGTTCAACCATTGTGGAAGACAGTGTGGTGATTCCTCAAGGACCTAGAAATAGAAATTCCATTTGACCCTGCAATCCCATTACTGGATATATATCCAAAGGACTATAAATTGTTCTACTAAAAGGACACATGCACACCAATGTTCATTGCAGCACTGTTTACAATAGCAAAGACCTGGAACCAACCCAAATGCCCATCGATGATAGACTGGACTGGGAAAATATTGCACATATACACCATGGAATATTACGCAGCAATCAAAAAGGATGAGTTTGTGTCCTTTGTAGGGACATGGATGAATCTGGAGAACATCATTCTCAGCAAACTGACACAAGAACAGAAAATAAAATACCGCATATTCTCACTCATAGGTGGGTGATGAACAATGAGAACACATGGACACAGGGAAGGGAGCACTACACACTGGGATCTATTGGGGGGAATAAGGGAGGGACAGCGGGGGGTAAGCTGGGGAGGGATAGCATTGGGGAGAAATGCCAAATGTGGGTGAATGGGAGGAAGGCAACAAAACACACTGCCACTTGTGTACCTATGCAAATATCTTGCATGTTCTGAACATGTGCCCCAAAACCTAAAATGCAATTAAAAAAAAAGAAATTTATTACATGAACCGGGGCACTCTTGTGTTGGGTGTAAATATATTTCGAATAGTTAGTTCTTGTTGAATTGAGCCCTTTGCCATTATATAATGACTCTATTTGTCTTTCTTTGTTTGTTTGCTTGTTTGTTTTGTTTCTTTCTGTGTTGGTTTAAAGTTTATTTTGTTGGAAACTAGTATTGCAACCCTTGCTTTTCTTGTGCTTGATTTGCTTGGTAAAGTTTTTTCCATCCCACTGTTTTGAGCCTATATGTGTCACTTCATGTGAGATGGGTGTCTCGAAGACAGCATTCCAATGGGCCTTGATTCTTTATTGACTTGCCACTCTGTGTGTCTTAATTGTGGCATTTAGCCCACTTACACTTAACGTCATTATCGTTATATGTAGATTTGATTTTGTTATCTTTATGCGAGCTGTTGCTTTGCAAACTTGTTTATGTGGCTAATTGATAGTGTCAATGGTCCCTGTACTTCAGTGTGTTCTAGCAGTGGCTGGTAATAAGCTTTCATTTCAACTTTGCAGAATCTGATAATTATATGTCTTTGGTATGATCGTTTCATGCAGTATCTTACTAGAGTTCTCTGCATTTTCTGAATGTTAATGTTGGCCTGTATAGCAAGGTTAGAAAAGTTTCATGGATGACATACTGAAATATTTTTTCCAAATTGGTTTTGTTCTCCCCAGCTCTTTATTTCCTTTTTTTTTTGAGATGGAGTTTTGCTTTTACTGCCCAGGCTGGAGTGCAATGGCATGATCTCATCTCCACAACCTCAGCCTCTCAGGTTCAAGCAATTCTCCTGCCTCAGCCTCTCGAGTAGCTGAGATGACAGGACTGCACCACCACACCCAGTAAATTTTGTATTTTTAGTAGAGATGGGGTTTCTCCACTTTGGACAGGCTGGTCTCAAACTCCCAACCTCAGGCCATCTGCCCACCTCAGCCTCCCAAAATACTGGGATTACAGGCATGAGCCACTATGCCAAGCCTCTCCCTAACTCTTTCAGGGATACTAATCAGTTATAGATTTTGCCTTTTTACATAATCCCATATTTCTCAGAGGTTTTGTTTATTTCTTTTGTTCTTATTTTCTATTGTTGTCTTCCTGTCTTATTTCAGAAACACAGTCTTCAAGCTCTGAGATTCTTTCCTCTGCTTGGTATATTCTGCTATTAATACTTGCGATTGCATTATGAAAATATTGTATTGTGTTTTTCAGCACTATCAGGTTGGTTAAGTTCTTCTCTATTCTGGCTAATTTGTTTATCAGCTCATGAAATATCATATATATTGTAATCTTTAACATTCTTGCATTGAGTTAGAATATGTTTCTTTAGCTAAGTGAAGTTAATTTGTATCCACAAACTGGAATCTACTTCTGTTATTTCAGTCATCTCAAACTCAACCTTATTCTCAAAGCTTGTTGGAAATGTGGTCATTTTAAGAAAAGAGGGCACTCTGATTTTTGAGTTTTTAGTATACGTGCGCTCACTATTTCTCACATTTGTGTGCTTATCTACCTTTAATCTTTGAGATTGCTGACTTTTGAATTGTTTTATTGTTTATTTGTTTGTTTCCTTTTTAATAGTTTCCTTTTATTATGTAGGGCTGTTACAGTTTGTAGGGCTTCCACTCCAGTCTTCAGTCACCTTACATTTCCCAGTCACTGGAATTATTACCAGTGAAGGCTGTAAAACAAGAAATATAGGAGGCCACCACTTTGGGAGCTTGGTCCTAGGGGAAGTGCAGACCTGTTTCTGGCTTAAACACACATGTAGGAGGTGCCTGGAGACCCTGGTTCGCAGGGCTCACCCAGCAAAGAAGAACAGTATTGGAGATCCAATTAAAGAAGCCATCTAGCTTCACTTTCATAGATCAGCCATGCTGTGCTTGTACCGTTTCTATCCCTTATCAGGTTGGGCTTTCCATAGCTGAGAGATTGAAAGAGCTAAGTTGCTGAAACAGCATAGATGGTAGCCCACTCCTCGAGGAACTCTCAGAAAGTTTTTAAACCTCTGTTGGCCAGACAACATCTGGCCCACCCAGAGATGAGGAGCATATCAGGGTCCCACTTAAAGAAGCACGCCGATTACACTGTGATGGAGCCACTCTGCTGTGCTTGGGTACCCCTTCTGCTCCTGAATGATTTGGATTCTCCTATGCTAAAAAGCTGGAAAGGCTAAGTTGTCCAAACATATGGGAGCCCACTTCTTCCACTGGGCACTGCATCCAGGAACAAATCAAAACTCTGTCAGCTGGAGAATATAAAAGGAGCTGTCCAGAGGTGCTGGCAGAAGGCCCCACTGTTAGATTAAAAAATGCATCAGGGTCCCACTTCAAGAAGCAGTCTGGCCACATTTTGGTACAGCCACTGTGCTGTGTTGAGGGTTCCCTCCACCTGCCATCAGTTTTATTTGGACTTCCCTAAGTCCAGGCTGGAATGGCTGAGTCATTCAAATAGCAAACATGGCAGCCTGTCCCTGCCTCTGAAAACTTTGTTTCATCCCAAGTAGGTGAAACACTGTTGCTGAGGGCAGGCTGGAATTCCAAGCCAATGAGTCTTATCACGTGGGGCATCATGGTAATGGGGCCCACAGACTGACATTTCTCAGAACCATGGATTCAGCTTCCTCTCTAGGGTTGTTTACGGAAGGACAACCTCCCACCTTGTCTGAGTTGCAGTCATCTTTTTCAGAGATTCCAGAGCCAAAGTACGTAAAGCTTCTGAGATTCTGTTTGTGTCTGAGCAGTTGTTTTGCCAAGAGTATGTAGCTGTGTGTGTCAGACTAAAGGCCCTGGTGGAATGGGTTCATAAGAAAATCTCCTGAACTGAGGTTGCAGAGATCCATGGGAGAAGTGTGGCTTCCCAAGGTTATGCATTTGCTCACCACTTCCCTGGACAGGGCAGGTTCCCCTGAGTTTGTGTAACTTCTGGGTGATCGGTTGCAATGGCTTGCTTTTCTCCATTCTTCATTTGTCCCGATGCAGATACCTGGGTGTTTCAGTTGAAGGTGCTGTACTTTCTATCCCTTTTTTATTCTTTCCATGAGAACCACACACCATAGCTACTATTAGTCAGCCCGTTTGGCTCCATTATCTGCCACCATATTTTGGTAGATGGTTTTTATCCTGTAGGCTGTCTCTGGCCCTAGATGACTGTAGGAGCACCAGCATAGCACCAAAAACAGTGGGCATTTCAAAGAGCAAGAAGGAGGAAAAATACAAGGTCAAAATGGCTCACACAGCTGTGTCAGCTTCATCTGAGGAGTCTTTCCAAAGTCCCATCAATACTTCTGATTATGCCCAATTTTCTTAAATGTCTTCTAGTCATTTTTAGCTTCAATAGTGGTCAGGAGTTATACCTTTTGTGTTTTGTAAGTTGCTGTTTGCATAAAAGTGAATCTTTGTTTTGAAGAATGAAAGAAAAATAAGAACAGTGGCAATGACCACTGCTCTTTTTCTACGCTAAATTCAAAGATAAAGAGGAGAAGGTAGAGCATTTCTCAGATAAAGTGGGCGTTCATTTTCCAAAGAAAAACTTTTTTGGTGTTTATTACTTTTCAGACCCAATGAGAAAAAATCTTGGTTGTGATGAAAACATCCTTTATGACCAAAAGTTAGGTCAAGATTAACTGAACCCTTTCTTTGACTATGCCAACTTGACTTATTACCCTGCTTGTGGTTCAAGAAGCTCATTTTCAGAAATCCTGTTAAAACTTAGAAATTCCATTTGACCCAGCAATCCCATTACTGGGTATATATCCAAAAGTCTGTAAATCGTTCTACTATAAGGACACATGTACACGAATGTTCATTGCAGCACTGTTTACAATAGCAAAGACCTGGAATCAACCCAAATGCCCATTGATAATAGACTGGATTGGAAAAATGTGGCACATATACACCATGGAATATTATGCAGCAATCAGAAATGATGAGTTTGTGTCGTTTGTAGGGACATGGATGAATCTGGAGAACATCATCCTCAGCAAACTGACACAAGAACAGAAAATGAAATACCGCATATTCTCACTCATAGGTGGGTGATGAAAAATGAGAATACATGGACACAGAAAGGGGAGTACTAAACACTGGGGTCTATCGGGGGGGAAAGGGGAGGGCCAGTGGGAGGGGGAGGTGGGGAGGGATAGCCTGGGGAGAAATGCCAAATGTGGGTGAAGGGGAGAAGAAAAGCAAAGCACACTGCCATGTGTGTATCTACGCAACTGTCTTGCATGCTCTGCTCATGTACCCCAAAACCTAAAATCCAATAAAAATTTAAAAGAAATTAAAAAAAAAAAAGAATGTTCCCAGCTTGGCCTGCAATGTGCTGGCGCTAAAGGCATAAACCACCACACTCAGCACCTATAATTTGATATTTTAAAAGGTATGCAGGGAAAGCTATACCAAAGTTATCTAGGGAAAGAAAGCTCACGGTCAGGTCACAGTCTCAAACTGTACAGATATAATGCATGCACTTATGTTTGTACATGCTTGCATTTGTGTGTATGTGTGTTTCATTAGAAAGTACTTCATTGCTACCAGGCTAGGATAGCATTCATGGTATTCTGGTGATGTCAAATATTGAAATTTCAGGATTCATGGAACGAGATTCCTAACTGATTCACAAGAGGGTGAAAGTTGTGAAACATGATTAAGTATTAAGCACTGTGGAAGAAAAAACTGACCATTGACAACAGTGAGTGTTCACACCGTCTTATCATTGAAACACTTTGCTTGGAGCACGCTTTTTATTCACTTTATTTTATGATGATGCATATTGCTACTCTGATTTGGTGAGAGATTGAAGCTGTGGTCCACTGTAAAACCCTGAAGACTGGCCTTCTGTCTGAGGTAGCTCCTGCCTCTATCCGTACCTGTGCCATGCACCAATGGAGACTCTTCTCTCTGGATAGATGGAACAAGTTCCCAATGATCCTATGGGCAAAGAGTGAAGCTGTCATTCCCAGGGGCTCTGGCGGAATTGTTTTGGGAACCATCTGGGAGGATGTCCTGCATTCAGAAACAATGTCCAAGGGAAATCAAGAGAAAATGCTCAACTTACTCCCTGTGCCTGTGTCCCCTCCACTTCTTCGCTTACCCTTCCATCAGGGATCCAACTTGTTCCAGGATGACACTGGTTTTGGTTGTCGTTGGGCGTCACCTAGCAGCGGCCCATATTGAAAATTTAAGCAGCGCTCATCACCAGCCTGGCCAATATGATGAAAACCCATCTCTACTAAAGATACAAAAATTAGCCAGGCATGGGGACAGGTGCCTGTAATCCCAACTACTCAGGCCGCTAAGGTTGGAGAACTGCTTGAACACTGGAGACAGAAGTTGCAGTAAGCCAAGATGGTCCCACTTCCCACCAGCCTGGGCAACAAAGCCTCTGTCTCCAAAAAATAAAGAATAAAAAATAAAGAAAGAGAAAATAATTTAAGAAGCACAGAACAGAAAAAGCTCTGGTCTCCTGTTCACAGCTCACTCATTGCAACAGTGAACTTCTGGGCTTAAGCACTTTTCCTGCCTCAGCTTCCTGCATAGCTGAGAATATAGGCATGTTCCACAATGCTTGTCAATTTTTTGAAGTAGTGCTAATCTCCCTCGTTGTGTTGCCCAGGTCAGTCTCAAATTCCTGGCCTCTAGCCACTCTTCCACCTTGGTCTGTAGAAGTGCTAGAATTACAGGCATCAGCCACTGTGCCCATTTCTATAATTTGATACTTTTAACAACACTTTCTAGTGAAATCCATCATGAAGAAATTTAGTAAAAGAAAGTTCACTATCATGATATAAAGTTGTATACATATGGTGTGCTCATGTGAGCATACCTGCATGTCTGTTTTCTGAGAAATGGTATTCTTTTACCTAGAGGCATTGGTTGAAGAGCTGTGGGGACTGTGTGGGAGGGTGTTCTTGGCTAGTAACATAATCAAACAGAAATCAGAAGACTGGTGACTCCATGTGCCTTCCTCTCCTTTTTTTCCTCACTCACCCCTAAACCAGGGATCCCAATTTCTGGCTGACATGTCATTCGCTTGTCATCTGGCGTCACCTACCGGTAATTTATTGAAAACGTAGGTTTTAAACTTCTAGGCAAAACTTCTGGCTGCTGGAGAGCAACTGGGTAAAGCCGTGGTTGGTTTCTCTGGAGCCCCACCCACCCTGAACTCAGAGCACTCCTTCCCTCCCTTCCCACAAGGCCTTGTTGCCTAGGAAACCTCCACCCTGGCTGGCCCCCATTGTTCTATACTTTTTTTTTCTTTCTTTTCTTTCTTTTTTTTGAGACTGGGTTTTGCTTTTGTTACAAAAGGTTTGAGTGCCACAGCTTCATCTGGGCTTACTGTAACATCCACCTCCTGGGTTCAAGGGATTCTCCTACCTTGGCAAAATAAATTTTCTAAAATAACTGAGATTTGACTCAGGTGTTTCAGGTTCACAATATAAGTGCATTGTAACTCCACACTTGGAGTTATCATGAACAATATCTATCCTAAATCTCTTCAGATGCAGTGAAGCTGGGATGTGTAAATTACATAAAAGGAAATGGCAATTCCTAGAAGTAAATGAGTGCATGTTAAGAAAAACAATTAACCTCCCACCTCTTAAGGAAGCGATAATACTTAATTATGTCATTTCCAGTGTCAGCTTTTTCCCTGAGTCCTCTCCAACCAGGTTGGAAACATTCCAGAGTTAGCTAAGGTGCCTTCAGCCTTTTTTCCTCCCACCTTTGTCCCCTGGGCCCTTCTCTCAACCTTTGCCCCAATCACATTTCTGATTCTGCAGAAGCAGATGGGATCCCTGGAGAAAGTTCTCCTTTCTTTCTTTCTCGAGTACAATGGCGCGACCTTGGCTCACTGCAACCTCCACCTCTTGGTTCCAGGGATTCTCTTGCCTCAGCCTTCTGAGTAGCTTGAATTATGGGCGACCACCATCGTGCCTGGCTAATTTTTGTATTTTTAGTAAAGTGGGGTTTCTTCATGTTTTCAGGGCTGGGATTACAGGCTTGAGCCACCACGGCACCCAGTGAGTTATCTTTTCTTTTTGAAGAGCAAGGCAGACTGGAATGGATTTACCCCAGAGCAGTGTGTATGCTTGGAAATCATTATGGTTAGACGTGAGAGACAGGTTAGTTTTACTGTATTTGTGCCCTATGTGTTGTTGCCTATGTGTTGCCACAGTACATTAGAAACTGCAGGTTCAGATGTTTGGTGTATGTGCTTGGCTGAGTAGCCAATGGGGCAAAGCTACACTCTGTGAGATAATTATTGATGCCTGTAAGTCAGCATCCCACCTAGGCAGAACTATAGCGCAGCCACAGAGCCTCGATTGGCCTCAGATAGAGGATCTCCTTCATCTCCTCAGCGGGCTGGTCCACCACGGGCAACACTGGGACCGGGGTCCATTTCTGAGAGCCTCTCCTCCTGGGAAATGAGGTGTGACCAGAAAGACGGTCATCCCCTGGGCCATCACATAACGAGATTGTGGGAGGCCTGATGTTAAACTATTCCTGGATGCCCTTCTTCAGGTGTCAGCGTTTTCTTTTTTCATTTTTTGAGATAAGGTCTCACTCTCACCCAGACTGAGGTGCAGTGGCATGATCTCAGCTCACTACAACCACCACTTCCGGGGTTAAGCAATTGTCCTGCCTCAGCCTCCTGAGTAGTTGGGATTACAAGCATGCACTATCATGCCTGGCTAATTTGTTTTTGGTTTTGTTTTTTTTTTTTGATATGAAGTCTTGCTTTTTTGCCCAGGCTGGAGTCCAGTAGGGTGAACTTGATGCACTGTAACTTCCACCTCCCGGGTTCAAGTGATTCTCCTGCCACAGCCCACTAAGTAGCTGAGATTACAGGTGCTTGCCACACCTGCCTTAGTTTTGTATTGTTAGTTTCCCCATGTTGGCCAGGATGTTTGGCTCTTGTGAATGCTGGTGATCCGAATGCCTCAGCCTCCCACAGTGCTTGGATTACAGGACTGAGTCACCACGATGGGCCCTGAGTCAGGGTTTTCTATGGTGCAGAGCAGGGCCCTGGCTGCAATCTATTGAAACTCAGCCCCTCCACACAAGGTTCTCTACACACGTGTGGGGAACGTGGAGATGTGGTGTGTTCAGTGGAAATTAGCTGTGCTGCTCTACCTTTCATTCTTCCTCTTTTTGCCCATAGGGACATCCCTCCAAACTTGTTTATGTCCACTGGCCCTGGCCCCTGAAACATGCACTCTGTCTCTCTTTTCAGAACCCATCTGTGGCTACCGGGCCATTGGGAGGCTCTCATTCTTATTCTCCAGCTTTCCAAAGTGCCTTGCTGATGGTTGCTGAAGTAACGGCAGCATATTTGCTTGGCTTTTACCTGTTTGATTCTGCCTTATTCCTGCACTGCACTGGAAACTACTGCATGGGCTGGGACCAGGTTTGTCCAGCCTGGTGACAATGACTGAGGTGCACTTTTCAGACGGCAAACCCTTACTAAAATCTGTAACTGACACCTCTGGGACCATTGAATATGGTGGGTACAGGAGACATGGGAGACTGAGGAACGTACAATGAGTGCTTTGCTGAATGCCCCGCTTGTTCCCCCGACCTGGCTCTTAAGAGTACAAACACGATTGGTGGGTTGGGAGATCTCTGTGTAGTCGTGACTCTGCTGTTATACTTGATGATAGCAGCGATGGCTCGGAAACGTGCGCTCTTTTGTTGCCAATTTGGCATGGGGATGACAGACTCCAAACAGCCCGTACTATGTATCTGCTCTGGTGTTTAGAAACAGGTGGAGCTTTTTTGAGCTACACCGTTTCCTTGCATTTTTCTTTTGACGTTAATTTATTCACTGACGTATTTGTTTATTTGAGATGAAGTTTCAGCTGGGGCTGTCAGCTTGCACCTATAAAATAAATGAATGAATGAATGGACAAACGAGTCGGTTTTTGGAAATATTTACAGTCGAGGTCGGGTGCTGCAGGTAATGGCGGGGCCTTGCTTTGAAATCCTTGAAGCCTCTGCTGTGATTCAGAATGGTGGCTACCTCAAGTGGATGGTCCTGTTAATCTGCTCTGGTCTTTAGAAATGAGTGAAGCCTTCTCGTTCTCCGCCACCTCCTTGTATGTCTTTTACGACCGTCCATCCGTCCATCCGTCCATCCGTCCATCTGTCTATCAGTCCATCCGTCTATGCATCCATGTATTTTTTAAAGATGGGGTCTCCCTGTGTCATCCAGGCTGATCTTAGGTCACTGTGACCTTGAACTGACTAGTGGGCTTACAGGGATCCTCCCCTGCCTCAGCCTCCTGAGGAGCTGCACCTACAGGCTTGTGTGGGTGCCAGGAAGCAACATGACACAACGCCCGGCTGATTATCTTCCTTCGTTTTAATTGTTTTCTTCTGAGACAAAGGTCCTGCTGGCTCTGTCACCTGGGCTGGAGTGCCATTGCTCCTGGAACAAATGAGAGGGTCAGGCTGCTTATTCTTGTGGCCTGATGATGAGATGAAGACGAATTGGGAAAGGAAGAAGTCTTTATTTCTGTAACCTCTTACAGGGAAATGGATGGCCTGGAAAATAATGGCCAGACCGACTCAAAATTACAGAAGATGTCAGAGCCTGCATACCTTCCGAGCTCTCTGTGTATGTGTAATGGTGCATGGTCACCCAAAGAGTAAGGCAATTTTTTTTCCTTTTTTTCCTTCCCCCCAGAGTCTCGCTCTCTCACCCAGGCTGAAGTGCAGTCAGTGGTGAGATCTCAGCTCACTGCGACATCCACCTACTGAGTTCCAGCGATTCTTCTGCCTCAGCATTTTGAGGGTCTTGAGACGGTGGTTTCGCCATGTTGACCAGGCTGGTTTGGAAATCCTGACCTCAGTTGTCCCGCCCACCTCTGCCTCTGACTACCAGAGTGCTGACTTTGGGGCGTGGTCTGCCGGACCCCAGTCTGCTTTTTCTTTTGTTACTAGAAAAGAAAATAGTGTGGGCCCTCTCGCTATCATTGAGTATAAACTCTGCTGTACTGTGGGATATGGCATGCGTGTGAGTGGGTGTGTGGGTATGTGCATGCGTGCGTGCATACATACATACTTACGCATGTACGTAGGTGCGTGTGTTTCTGCGTGTATTGCTAAGTCACGGTGCTTCCTCCTCCCTCAGAGGCTCCACTCGGTTAGTTGTAAGAAAATGCCTGGAAGGGTGCCGGGCTGACACTTGCAATATGTTGTGATCGGGCGTCACCTAGCAGTCACCGGTTCTTGAAAGTCTAGGCGGCGTACTGGAGTCTCTGGCCACCCACCCACAATCAGGAGCCATTGTGGCTTCTCTCCGCTACCCGCCCTCCCTCCTTCATGCCCCAAGCCTCACCTCCCCCCACCTCCCCCCGCTTAGAGGCCCACCCTCCCTTGGTCCATCCATTCCCCTGAACTCTTTTGTTGTCCAGACGACCCCTGGAGACCCTGGCTGGGCCTGATTGTTCTTCTCTTTGATCCGTTATTTCCCTTTCTTTATTTGTCTTTCTTAACACATATGGACTCTTCTGCCTGGGTTTTATGGATGACAGCTCCACTTTAGGCCTCGTCGTTAGTGGGGGGAATTTCCTAATTTTCCCCAGATGTAGTGAAAGCAGGTAGATATCAAGAGTGTGCTAGTAAATGGTGTTTCCCAGAAATCATCCAATGAGTGTGGAGGAAATAACATGCAGTGCCCCCCTTTCAAGGCAGCGACGCCAGCAATAATGAATTAGTTGTCATTGCTGGAGTCGGCCTGTTTTCTGAGTTGCCCTCTGTGCCCACCCCCACCCCAGGCTTGAAAGCATTCTAGAATAACCTATTATGCCTCCGTCCCTTCCCCTTCCTCTTTCTGTCCCCTCCTGCTCCCCTCGATTTCTCTCCTTCCACTCAGTCATATACCCACTCCTCTCTCTCTCTCCCACACACACACACCCGCCCCCCTCAGGTAAACTCACTCACTCACCCTGGCCTGAGCATTTCTAGGGTGCCCGGGTGTGAGAGTGTCACATAGAATGCACTTCTTTCAGTCGGCAGCCTGCCTTTAGCTTCCTCAAACATGAGGACAACTTTCCATCAGAGCCTTTTTTTCCCTTTTTTTCCACCACAAAGATGACACACATGAGAGGCAGAAACAATGAGCTCCATAGATGCTGCTCGTCCTCATTTATGAAATCATCAGTCACCTACAGACAGATGGGCGACTAGACAGAAATGCAAATCAGACACCATTGTTTGGTCCCCATGGTCAGGATGGTCTCTCTCTCTCTCTCCCCCATCTCTCCCTCTCCCTCTAGCACACCATGTGAGTGTGTGTGCACACACCCACACACAGACAAACACACACACACACTCTCTTTTCACATCCATGTCACAAACCACACTAATTTACCCCTTTAGCAGTATACATGTTGAGTCAACCAATCTCATCACCCCATGGCTGAGGAAATACCCTCTGGCTGATATATTTTAAAGAATGGCTGAGCCGGACGAGGAAACCCATGCCTGTAATTCTGGAATTTTGGGAGGCTGAGCCAGGTGGATCACTTGAGGCCACGAGTTCAAGACCAGGGTGAAACCCTGTCTCTACGAAAAAAATAAAAATGTGCCAGGTGTGGTGGCATATGCTTGTTATACCAGTAACTCAGTAGGCTGGGGAAGGCCAGTCACTTGAACCAGGGAGTCCAACATTGCCGTGAGCTGACATCCACACCACAGCAATCCAGCCTGGGTGACAAAGTGAGACTCTCTCTCAAAATAATAGTAGTAATGAAGTTTAGCTAGGCATGGTGGCATCTGCCTGTTAATCCTAGCTGGGCAATCCTGTCAGAAACAAAGAAAGCAAAAAGGAAGAAAAGAGGGAAGGAGGGAGGGAGGGAGGGACTGGAGGGACCAGAGGGTCTGAGGGAGGGAGAGAGGGAGGGAGGAGGGAGGAAGGTGGAGGCAGAGAGAGAAAGAGAAAGAGAGACTTAAACTCTGGAGGACAGTGGTGTCATCCTAACTCACTCACTGCAGTCTGGACACTCCTTGGCTAGAGATTCTTCCGCCTCAGACTCCAGAATACCTGGGACTGCGGGCACATGCCACTGTGACCAGATCATTCATTAATTTATTCATTCATTTATTGGAGATGGGGATTCACCAGGTTGGTCAGGCTGGTCTGGAACTCCCAACCTCAGGTGATCCGCCCTCCATGGCCTCCCAATGTGCTGGGATGACGGGCGTGAGCCACTAGGCCCTACCCCTCAGATCAGATTCTAAAGGTTTTCTACAGACAGGGTCTCATCACTTTGTTGCAATCCACCCGAAACGAGGTCTCAAAGTTTTGAGGTGATGGATGGGCTTGACCACACTGTGCCTGGTCTCCGGGGACTGATTCGCCAACGCAATTAACGTGCTAATATTTTTTTCTTTTTTTCATTCTTCTCTTTCTGAGGTAGAGTCTTGCTCCGTGCCAGGCGAAGTGAGGCACATTGCTTTGGAAGCAACAACCGCGCTGCCTTCTAGAGCCCCATTAGAATGCAGAAAACCCTGTTTCCCTTCTAGAGTCTGATTTGATGGCTTCCCTCCATTCATTCAGAAGCTTTTCCAGGCACCGCCCCACAAGAAGGCTGGCTGTGGCTGCGGGTTGGGGAATGTGGTGGGGCTGGAGGAGTCTTCTTTTCTTCTTCTTCAGCCTTCAGTAGCTTGAATGACAGGCGCGCACAACCACGCCAGGATTCTTTTTCTATTTTCGGGAGGGATGGGGTTTCGCCATGTTGGTCAGGCTGGCCTTGAACTCCTGACATCAAGTGATCCGCCCTTCTGGGTCTCCCAAAGTGCTGGGATGACAGGCGTGAGCCACCAGGATTTCTCCCTTGAAGAGCAAGCACACGGTCCTCGCACAGTGGCTCACGCCTGTCATCCTAGAATTTTGGGCTTCCCTGAAGGGAGGATCACTTGAGGTCAGGAGATCGAGACCAGCCTGGCCAACGTGAGGAAACCCCTCTCTACTAAACATACACACGATTAGTCGGGCATGGTGGAGGACACCTGTGATCCCAGTGACTCGGGAGGCTGAGGCAGGCAGGCAGGAGAATCCCTTTAACCTGAAACGTGAAGGTTGCCCTGAGCTGAGATCCCACCGTTGCACTCCAGCCTGAATGACAGGGGTGAGATTCTGTCTCAGGGGGGAAAAAGAAAAAAGAGCAAGTTTGCACCCTGCCACCTTCACTGTGGCTGGCCTTCCTTAGGCTCTGAAGGACGTGTCATTTCTGACATAAGGTGACTCCATCGATCCCCTCTCTCCATTAGTGACTCAGTTAAGTAACTTGGACTTTGTGTCACCCCATCCCGAAGACAGATGTGTGGAATCTCGCTGGGAGGAAGGGGAGAAACGGATTGGGGTATGCGGTGACCCGGGCCTGCCTGGGGAGACTGGCGCCCTTCGCTGCTCATGAAAAGGTCAGGTGGGGGCAGAGGGAGAGCTTCGCCTTTGGCCCATTGAAGGTTCGCCTGAAATGTCAGCTCCTTGGAGACAGATGAATCAGAGAATAGGCCAGACACGTTTCATTTATGAGACCCATCTTCATGGGAGCCTGCGAAATGAAGGCCCCAGCGATGACTTGAGTTCCACATGGTGTATCTTCTACAACAGTAGGTCCTGAGTCCTTCGGTTCCGGGGAAGAAGGAGGGCCCTGCCTGTTACACAAAAAGGAAAGAGTGTGTGCTTAGAGTGGCCGAGAGGAATCTAGACACACAGACGGGCCTGGCTGGGCTTCCCCAATTGGCGTATAATTTGGGGAGGTCGAGGCCAGGCTCCACTTTGATGAAAGGAGCATGTTTCAGACTTTTCTCTCGGTCACTCGTGGCGTCTATACTTTTTGTATTTCCCTGACAAACTCCTCAACTTAAAAATAAACGGTTAAGGAAAATCTTACCTTGTGAAATCGATCATGGAAGCAGGTGCTAAGGAAGAGAGCTCATTACCTTGGCATACATTTCTAGACATAGGACCTATTGCAGTGTGTTCATGTGAGTGATTTCTAAGACATGGCCATTGTATCGCTACTGGGCTGAAACGGCAGTGATGTCTCGTGGTGAGACGCCACGTGGAGTGATGTGTAGTGTGTGGGCTCCGACTGATGTAAGAGGTCAGATGCGGGTGCTCTGGGATTCACTGAACTAGATTCCTGGATGATTCACCAGAGGGTGGACTCTGGGGAACACGATTCAGAAATGCATACTAAAACTCTGGGCGTGGTGGCTCACACCCATCATCCCAGCGCTTTGGGAGACTGAGGTGGGTGGATTATAAGAGGTCGAGAGTCCAAGACCAGCCAGGGCAGAGCAGAGAAACCCCGTCTCCACTAAAAATGCAAAATTCACCCAGCACGGTGGTACATGCCTGTCATCCCAAGTTACTCAGGAAGCTGAGGCAGGAGAATCTCTGGAACCCAGGAGGCAGAGGCTTCAATGAACGGAGGTCATGCCACTGCACTCCAGCCTGGGCAACAAAGGTGGAACTTTGTGGGCGTGGGGGGAAGAAACACCAAGTTTGGGAGTGCAGACTTGACACTGGGACAAGAGGGAGCATGCTGTGAACTGTCTTCTCCCCATTAAATCCAAGCTGTCTCTGGGAGTGTGGATTTCACAGGCCTTCGTTTCCCTGTAACGGGTATTGGATTCTGAGGTGGAGGGTGTGGAGTCCACTAGGAAATCTTATGGACTGGACTTCCATCCTAGATGGATCCTATCTCTGCCCCTAGTCTCTGTCTACATGCCCCCGCCCCTGGTCTCCTCTTCCTTCTCTTTAGGGAAATGGAAGCTCCAGAGGAACCCATGGGCAGGTGCCTAGGCTGTGTCCCCTGGGGGCTCTTGTCAACTAGTTGCAGGTAAGCATCACCAGAGAGGACTCCCTGGGCCAAGAAACCACCCGGTCCAAGAGGCATCGGGGAGAGGCCAGCGACAAAGCATGCCTAAGCTGCCCCCCGTCCCCCAACCTCCACCCTGATCCAAAGCGATCCAGCATTCCCTTCTTTTCCGTGCTGATGCCTGCAAGCGTCAGTTGTCTTCAGGCATCACCTAGCAGCCACTGTAATGAAAAATCAAGGTGGATCAGAGGGAGGTCTTCCCGATGACTTCATGGAGCCTGGGGCAACCGGTTTCTCTTCCTCCCATCTGGAGGCCCCTCCACGAGGGAAAGCCTTGTGGCCTGGAAAACCTCCGCCCTGGTGGGGGCCCTATTGTTCTTTGATTAGTACTTTGTGTCTCTTTGTTTGTTGGCGTCTTTCATGCGCATCGACTCTTCTACCTGGCCTTTATGAGGAGTTGGTTTATATTTTAAGGCTCCCCCCTGACCCTTTACTCCAATTCGATGAGGGTGTGAGGTGGGTTACCCCCAACACCACGCCTCCCACCACCCTGTGTGGAAACGTTCTGGATCCAGCCGGGTGGGTCTCCATCTTCTCTCTTCTCCCCCCACCCATTGCCAGTTGACATTTGCATGGGTGTTCGCCAGGCCTCACCTCACTCAGTGGCCACTGTTTTTGAAGATATGGGGTGGGTGTTGGACATGGTCCCACTCCCCCAGAGGCAGCCAGGGGTGATGGCACAGCCTTTGGTTCTCGTGGGCAAGCAAGTGGGCTGGCTGGACTGTAGTGGTGGGGCTTTATCACCCCTTCACTCCTCAGGCGTCCCTCCCTCCCTTGGAAAGCTTCATCTTGGCTGGGTCTCTCAATCACCTTTTATCATGATGTCTTATTTTCTCCTTCCTTGGGCCAGCATATTTGCAAAATGGGAAGGCCATCATAGCGCCATGCTGGGCCATAGTAGTATTTGCCGGAAATAAAAAAGCTGCCTAAAAAGTGATACTTTGTTTCCTTAAGATGCCCGGAGGTGATGCCTTGCAACGGCATTCCAGGAAGGTGTATCATTTCCCTGGGACGTGTTAGCTGCTATTTTTCTCATGTTGTTGACTAGCACTTCTGTGGATTTCTAGAAGTCTAGGTACAGCCGGTTGATGTAAACTGTACTTCATAATGTGATAACCTACTTTTTGCCAGTTATAACTAACTCTCTTTCTCAGACTAAAAGCTCTTCAGGCTTTATGTTAGCTTCCTGAGCTGGACAGACTCCATCTTACCTTCTATATGTTAGTAATTTTCCCACCGTTTAGTATGTAACCAGAGTATGTAGCTGGGGCGGGCTGACACTGGGCACCTTCAGGAACGCATTTTTTTTTGAGATGGAGTTTTGCTCTTGTTACCCAGGCTGAAGTGCAATGGTTGGATCTCGGCTCACTGCAACCTCCACCTCCTGGGTTCAAGCAATTCTCCTGACTCAGCCTCTCGAGTAACTGGGATTACAGGCCAAAGCAGGCTCAGTGGCTCACGCGTGGAATCAATCCCAGCACTTTGGGAGGTGGGTGGATCACGAGGTCAGGAGATCAAGACCATTCTGGCCAACACAGTGAAACCCCGTCTCTACAAGAAATACAAAAATTATCCAGGTGTGGTGGCACATGCCTGTATTCCCAGCTACTCGGGAGGCTGAGGCACAAAGAAACACTTGAACACGGGACAGAAAAGTTGCAGTGAGCCTAGATCGTGACATTGACCTCCACCCTAGGTGACAGAGCGAGACTGTGTCTTAAAATAAATAAATAAATTCATTCATTCGTACATTCATTCATTCTAAATAGACATGCAGGATGTCACCTTCTGGACTAAAGGACTCTCAGCTGATGAGTCCCATGGTCTGCCTATCGCAGGACTGTAAAGGTAAGGAGTTAAAAGAAAAAACCATTTAAATCGTCATGTTTAGAACAACTAATTTTCGGCCGGGTGCGTTGCCTTATGCCTAAAATCCCAGCACTTTGGGGAGCCAAGGTGGGTGAATCACGAAGTATAGAGATTGAGACCATCCTGGTCCATGAGGTGAAACCACGTCTCTACCAAAAATACAAAAATTAGCTGGGCATGGTGGGGCGTGCCTGTAGTCCCAGCTTCTCGGGAGGGTGAGGCAGGAGAATGGCTTGAACCCAGAAGGTGGAGGTTGCAGTGAGCCGAGATTATGCCATTGCACTCCAGTCTGTGTAACAACAGCAAAACTCTGTCTCAAAAAAAAAATTAATTTTGTTACACGGAAATACACGGATGTACCCCAAATACAGAATTAGCTCTTCTGTTTTGAAACAACTCTTTTAAAAATTGTCTTAGGCCTGGTGGGTGTGCCAGTGATCCTTTGAGGTTTTGACCTTGACAGAGAGAATTTCAAGTCAGTCTCTCCTCTCTGGAAAGAAATTTCAGATAATCCGATGGGTAGGAACTTAGGCTGTGTCTCCCTGGGGCCCTGGTCAATTGCTTGTGGCAACTGCCTGGGAAGGCATGGTGGGCCCACTGCCGTGGTGAAGAGAGGGCTCCATTTTTCCCCTCCCCTGCTCCCATTCCTGGCGATCCCAGTTCATTCCGGGTTGACACTCTCTGTTGGCAGGCAGACCTCGGGCATCTCCTAGCGGCCACTGTTACTCTGAAAACCGAGGCCTCATGGAGGAAGAACGCTCAAGCCGCCTGTGCACAGCCGAGGGCAACTGTGTCTCGTCCACTGCCCCCGCCCCCACCCCCGCCCCCACCCCAATCTCCACGTTTCTCCCTTCTTTGTTGCCTAGGGAATCGCCCTTCTGACCACTAGATCTCATTGTTCTTTGATCAGATAAAAAGAATATCCTCCCAAATGAACAGAAAGGCTAAACTTTGTTTTGCTGGAGATTGGATTGTTTTATTCTTAATCCACTCAACCTGAGAGTTGCAGTGTACTATGTAGATTGACTGTTTGTGGTGAAGCCAGTTTAGTTTTCATCAGTTTTTAGAATGTGAGAAACTAGATTTTATTCTATTTTTCCTTAATAGAGTTTTCTAAAATTTTTACTTTTGCAACCTGACTAGTAAGTATTCTTGACTGTATTGGCTATTTCTGCCACAGAGAACAAAGTGAATTCTCTGGTTACTGTGTGGGTTTTTTCCCTTTAACTTAATTTTTATTTCAAAGGACCCCTTCTCTGACTTATTCCTAACTCTTTAAGTTATAGTATGCATTTGAAAACTCCATGGGACAAGCCTCATAACACTTCGTATGTTATTAGAAGTACTAAACAAAATGGACCTGAGAGACCTAGCCCCACTAGCCCCACCTTAAGGGTCATTTTTTTTCATTTGTTTTGTTTTCCAGTTTTTAATGCATAAAATAGCAGTAACAATACCCAGTAACAATGAAAGGATAATTATAAGGATCATAAATCATTTTGATAAGGATCTTCTGTTCAGTATGCATTTCTGAGTTTTTAGTCATAGAAAGATAGTGCTAGGTATAATTTCAGGTGACTGGTGTGGACATAGCATTATCTAAATAATTGTTGTCTTAATGTGAAATAAAAGTGCTTTAACATCAAAAAACGTTCTGTACAATTATATAACTATTGCTGTTTTAGGAATATTGTCAGGGTATTAGTAATACTAATAAAAGGATTAGAAAGCTTGAGCAACTAGACTTTTGTAAAGTGAAAGAAAAGAATAAATAGGCCAGGAGTGGTGGCTCAAGCCTGCCTGGGAGGTTGCGGTGGGTGGGTAAGAGGTCAGGAGTTGGAGGCCAGCCTGGTCTACATAGTGAAACCCCTGCCTCTACTGAAAATACAAAACAGTTAGTGGGCCGTGGTGGTGCATGCCTAGTGCAGTCCCAGGTGCTCACTCACTTGGGAGGCTGAGGTAGAAGAATCACTTGAATCCACAGGGGGCGGAGGTTGCACTGAGCCTGGGCAACAGAGAAAGACTGCTTCTCAAAAATATGAGAATACAACGAGACAGAAAATTAATAAGGATATCCAGGACTCGAACTCAGATCCGAAACAAGTAAACTTAATAAATATTTATAAAGCCTTTCAATTTAACTATACAAAATATACATTCTTGTCAATACCACATTGTAAGATTTATTGCCGAGGTAAAATGAGGGAACTGAGGCAGGTATAAAAAAGGGTGAGAAGCCAATTTATTCAGCTCCTTGGCAACTTCAGTGGTCCAAGAGGGGCCAGAGATATCGCGCCCGGCTGTTCAGGGTGTGGGGTTTTATGGGGCATGTAGGCAATTGATTGGTTACTGGGGAAACAAAGAGAAGGCATTTCTATTGGCTGTTGAGGAGTAGAAAGTACATGGAGTTAAAGTAGGAAGTACATGAAACTAGCTGCCATTTGTAGGTGGGCAGGGCTTTGAGTAAGTGGGCCTTGATTGACTACTGGGGAAACAAAGAGAAGGCATTTCTATTGGCTGTTGAGAAGCAGAAAGTACATGGATTTAAAGTAGGAAGTACATGAAACTAGCTGCCATTGGTAGGTGGGCAGGACCTTGGGTACGTGTGCCTGCCAGGGGTGTACAAGGCAGGCTGTTGCTACAGGGTACGGTTGGGCTTCTTTAAAAATAATTTCTCTGCAGGGTCCTTTAACAGCGGGCTGGAGTTTAGATGCGTAATTTAGTGCTGAGTGTGGGGAAGCTTTGTGGGGAAGCCAGATAATGAGCTCGAGTGATGACACAGTTATCAGGTGCGGAGAGTGATGAATGTATTTGTTTGACTCCCGGCAAGGCAACTGGCCTTACATTCCGACATTTTTGATGATATAGGATGCTGCTTCTCTCTGACTACTTCCTGCTGAAGAGGGGCGGAGTGGGAGGTCAGTTGGTTGGTGTCTCAGTTGTGAGTCAGACAGAGAGGTGAAGCAGCATTTGATTTATGGCTACCCTGAAAAAAATTTTTATGCGAGTTTGTAAAAACCTGAGAAAGAAAGGGGCCAACATTAAGCAAAAGACAAATAATGATAAGAGGGATGATTTTTTGAAGGAGGCCACCGTGTGTGGTTTCCCTGGAGGTGGGAAAGGCTTTAATCCATCTAGAAAAAGTATTTATAAAGGTTAGGAGGTAGTGAAGTTTTTTTATGGATAAGCATGTGAGTAAAATTAATTTGCCTGCCTTGGGCCAGCAGGTTGCCACGCATTTGTTGAGTAGGAAACTGTGTCTTAAGGCTTTTCCTTTTCTTTTTCTTTTTCTTTAAATGAGTCCTTGAGAGTGTACTTTAAACAGGAGGATGTCTGTTAAGGGGAGGTTAAGCTGCCCTGTAGGCGATTGTGACAGATTAAACCTGGTCTGGAGGGGCTCTGTGGCAAAGCAGGGTTTGTTGAGGGAGGCACATAAAACGCAGTTGGTGAAATTTGTGTATTTGGCTAAATTTAACTTGTTGATACCTTGTCGGTTTAGGTGAAGGCAAAGAGATAGTAAGACTCTGGGTGAAGGGGAATAGTAAAGAAGGCGTCTTTGAGGTCCAGGACTGTAAAATGAAAGGTAGTGGAAGAAATATTGAATAGTAGGGTGTAAGGGTTGGGGACTACTGGCTGGAGAGGTACTACCGCCTCATTGATTAGACGAAGGTCTTGAATTAAGTGGTAGTTGCTGTATGGCTGTAAGATAGGAGTATTACAAGGGGAACTTGTGGGGATGAGAAGTCCCTGAGCTAAAAGTCGAGTGATGATTGTTTTTAGGCTTTGACGGTGGCTTCTGAGATGGGAAACTGAGGATGGGAGGGAAACTGGGTAGGATTTTTTAGAAATATTTTAACTGATTTGTGATGTGTGGCCACTACAGGCTTGGAGATATCCTATAGTGAGGGGATAACTATCTCAGGAGGGATAGGGGGTTGAGGGGAAAGTTATGACTAGGTGCATTGTCAGTTAGGGTTAGTATTAGAAGATGGGTGGGGATGAGGTTGGCTGTGAGGGGCTAGTGAGTTGGGGGGTGAGCCCTAGAGTTTGGAGGATGTCCTGCCCTAGTAGGGGAACTGGGCATAAAGGCATGATTAGGAAGGAGTGAGAGAATAGGTGCCCCTCAAGGTTACAGGCTAAGGAAGGAGTCTCATTGGGGCAGGAGGGCTTTTCATCAATTTCCGTAACAGACACCTGGGAAAGTGTGCTAGGTCCTGAGTAGGAAAACAATACAGAATAGGTAGCCCCCATTTCCACTAAAAAAAAAAGGACTTACCTGCTCCCTGTAGCATTATTCTTGGCCTGGCAAGGGTGATAGGGGTTTCTGAGTCTGGGCCGAGGAGTTCTTCCAGGAGGCCAAGGAGTTCAAATGAAGGGACTGTACCCTTCGGACCGGCCTGCCCCTCACATGGAGGTGCGGGGGGTGAGCCTGTAGTCCGGAATGAGCAGTCTGCCTTCCAGTGTCCGGTCCGCTTGCAGGTAGGACAGGGTCCAGAACCAGATGCGGACAGGGGCACTGTCGGTCCCAGTGTCCTTCCTGGCCGCATTTGAAACAGGGCCCAGGCGGGACCTTTGAAGCTGTCTGGGTGGGTCCAGAGGGTTCTGAGGGACCCTTTTGGAGGGGCATTGATGGGCCCCTTAGGCCAGACGCTTGGTGAGTTTCCAGCCTCAGTGCCACAAGAGCTTGGGTTTGGAGGCTTACCTGTTGTTGTAGCTGGGCTTGGCGGGCAGCCTCAGCCTTTTCCTCTCGGCCATTATAAACTTTAAATGCCATGTTTACCAGCTCTCGTACGGGAGTTTGGGGGACCTCCTTTGCCTTCTTTAGTTTTTTTTCTAATATCTGGTGCTGACTGAGAAATAAAATGGGCCACTAGGAGGGTAGCCCCAGTTAAAAAGCCTGGATCTACTCTGGTATGAAGGACCATAGCGTTAGTTAGCCGGTCAAGGAAGGCAGCTGGATTTTCAGTAATACCCTGACTTATTTCCCACAGTTTATCATAATTAACTACTTTTTGGGCTGCCTCCTGCATGCCTGCTAGGAGGCACTGTAGCATTTGGTTTTGGCAGCGGTGGCCATTTTGGCCAGTTTGATAGTCCCAGTTAGGATCAGCCTCAGGGACTGCCACTGCGCCTACTGGCATCTGATCATTAGTGGGATGTACTTGATCAGCGTGTGTTCTGGCTGCCATGAGGATGAAGTTATGCTCATCAGGAGTAAGGGTAGAGGACAGGATTACATAAGTGTCATGCCAGGTTAAGTCATATGCCTGAGTGAAATAACGAAATTCTTTAATGTAAGCAGTAGGGTTGGCAGAGAATGACCCTAAGCGTTGCTCAATAGTGGACAGGTCAGTAAGGGAGAAGAGAACATGCACTCGGACAAGACCATCAGCCCCAGTCACCTCGTGGAGAGGACAAAGGAGGGAGTTTGTGTCGCTGGGAGCACTGCGTGATCGAGTGTGAGCACTAAGAGGAGAGTCCACATTCGAACTTGGAAGAGAAGGAGGAGGAGGAGGTGGGGGTCCATGTATGGTAGGGGATTAGTGGATCGAGTGGGGGGTATGGAGAGTTCTTCAGGCAGATTGGGGTCAGAAAATGAAGAGGAGGAAGTAGGCGAAAGGGCTGAGGGCAGTGGGGGGACGTTATTTGCCAGGAGTACTTGGGAAGTACTGAAGGATGAGCAGAGGCTGGGGTGGGAATGGAGGTGCCAGAAAGCCTGAATATATGGATCCTCTGCCCACTTGCCATTTCTTTGGCCGAAGTTGTCTAAATCTGCTAGAATGTTAAAGTCGAGGGTGCCTCCAGGAGGCCACTTAGACTGGTTGTCTAGAGGATACTGTGGCCAGGCCACAGAGGAGAGAAAGAGTAACCTTTTCTTTTTTATAGAAAGACTCAGTTTAGGTACATTTTGGATCATGCATCCTAGTGGTGACTTGGGGACTGGGCGGGAGTTTATTTTATCTTCTTATGTTGCTTAAGGGCAAGAAGTGGACACGAAAAGCAATTATACTCAACACGGGCAGAAAATCTCCTTTCCTGGAGGAGAGGCTGAGAGAACTTACAGGCTGCAGTGATAACAATGAGGAAGAAAATACAAAGGGACAGGGCTAGAGCTATTTGCCACATGGTAGAGATAGAGGAAGTGAAACTAGTGGAAGTGGGAAGTGGGGTTTCAGTGGTAGAAGAAGAATAGAAGGAAAAAGGAGAACAGAGTTATTTGTAGAGGCAGGAACTCAAGAAGGTCCCCTGAAGCTAGTGGTCGGTTACCCACTGTAGAATATCCAGTACGTCCAGGGAGGCAGGCCTGAACCAATGTGGTTCTGCAAGTAAGAGCCTAACAAAGCTTGCGAATCTACAATAAAAAGAGGGCCACATATAAAATTGATGAATAAAGTGTGGGTGCCACCCCCAGATGGGAGACCAGTCTGATGGTCACTTCAGAACTGTTGGTCCTGAGGCGAATCACTGTTATGCCTTATGACTTCCCCATGGACCATGGATGGAGGCTTACACAAGCCCTGTAGCTGTTAAGCTGTGGGACTATACATTGAGTCACTCACTCACACATTCGCTCAGAAATAGGGGGGGAGAGAGAGAGAGAGAAACTAAAAGTGCCTAAGTGGTAGCTGACCTGCCAAAGGGCAAGTTTGAGATTGAGAGCCAGATGTCTGTTTCAGTCCTGGGCAGAGCCTGGGCTTGTGAACAGGGCTTCTTGTCACCCAAATCTTAGCCGCTGCTGCGGAGATGATCAGAAAGGTGGCTCAGCGTCCTGGGCCAACCCCCAAACACCAGAGTTTACGAGAGGGTTCAGGAAGTTGGGGACGTCTCCCTCAGATTCCTGGCCCTGCGAGACCCCTTACTGGGAGAAGACAAGAGGGTAGGGATGTCTCCACTACCCTCAGGTCCTTGAAACAAGGCTGGGACCCTGGGCTCATGGAAAGTAATGAGACAGAGTTTCCGATGCAGCCGCGATTATGAGTAGGGAGTCCAGAGAGCAGGCAGTGGGAAAAGTTATGGGCAACAGAAGCCTTACCCCGTGGCAGAGTGGCTCCTGGTTCGGCCTCGAGTAGAGGAGTTGGTTTCCCTCCCCAGGAGGGGGTGTCTCAAAACTCGTCCAAGGTTTCGGCACCAAATGTAAGATTTATTGCCGAGGTAAAATGAGGAAACAGAGGAAGGTATAAAAACAAATGAGAAGCCAATTTACTCAGCTCCCAGGCAACTTCAGTGGTGCAAGAGGAGCCAGAGAAGTCGCGCCTGGCTGTTCAGCATGTGGAGTTTTATGGGGAGTACAGGCAATTGATTAGTTACTGGGGAAACAAAAAGAAGGCATTTCTATTGGCTGTTGAGGAGTAGGAAGTACATGGAGTTAAAGTAGGAAGTACATGAAACTAGCTGCTGTTGGTAGGTGGGCGGGGCTTTATGTAAGTGGGCCTTGATTGACTACTGGGGAAACAAAGAGAAGGCATTTCTATTGGCTGTTGAGGAGCAGGGAGTACATGGAGTTAAATTAGGAAGTAAATGAAACTAGTTGCCATTGGAAGGCGGGCGGGCCCTTGGGTAACTGGGCCTTGATTGACTACCGGGGAAACAAAGAGAAGGCATTTTTATTGGCTGTTAAGGAGCAGGAAGTTCATGGAGTTAAAGTAGGAAGTACATGAAACTAGTTGCTATTGGTAGGTGGGCCGGACCTTGGGTACATGAGCCTGCCCAGGGGCGTACAGGGCAGCCTGTTGCTGGGCAGGCAACGGTGGGCTTCTTTTAAAAATTTCTCTGCAGGGTCTTTTAACAGCAGGCTGAAGGTTGGATGCATAATTTCGTGCTGAGTGTGGGCTTGGGCATGGTATGCAGATGTGGGTGCAGGGAAGCTTTGTGGGGAAGCCAGATAATGAGCTCGGGTGATGACGCAGTTATCCGGTGCGGAGAGTGATGAATGTGTTTGTTTGACTCCTGGCAAGGCAACCGGCCTTACACACAACACACCTACTCATAGGTTTAAATGAAGTATTGATCAGCCATTTTTAATACCCATTTTTTAGAATAAAGCAACTTTTGAGACTAAGAGGTCTAAGAGTTTTTGTATGAGAGCCTGATGTAGTGAGTGATAGTGTAGATGAAATATAACTTAGAATTAAATGATAAAAAATAAACCTCCCTATGAGCGAGAACACAGGGTGTTTGATTTTCTATTTTTCTAACCTTCAGAACTGAGAGATAACAAATTTCTGTTCTAAGTCACTAAGAAAATTAGAACAGAATTGTGGAAAGGGAGGGAGCGTGTTATATATATCTCAGCATTTACAGGTATTCTACATTTTCAGTTATTTCCTGTCACTTTTCTCCTGCCCTTTATAGTAATTTATTATAGTAGCAATAGGAAACACATACAATGACTGTTCTCTCTGGTCATTGAAACACGCATACAGTTTTCATTCTTATTAGTAATTTTAAATTCAAGTGTATTTCTACAAATTCATAACAGGCCCTTTAAAGATAGTATCCTGTCACAAAGACCTGAACAATAGAGATAATTCTTTTTTATTGTTTATTTTTATTTTTGGAGATGTAGTCTCTTTGTTGCCCAGGCTGGAGTGCAGTGGCACAATCTTAGCTCATTACAACCTCCACCTCCAAAGTTCAAGCAATTCTCCTGCCTCCACCTCCCAAGTAGCGGGGACTAAAGACATGCATCACCATGCCTGGATAATTTTCTGTACTTAAAAATATATATATATATATATATATATATTTGAATAATGCCAGGTGCGGTGGCTCACGCCTGTCATCCAAGCACTTTGGGAGGCCGAGGTGAGTGGATCACCTGAAGTCAGGAATTCAAGACCAGCCTGGCCATAATGGAGAAACCCCATCTTTAGAATTTAAAAAAAGCCCCCCCCCCACACACACACACTAGAATTGAATAGAATAGAACAGAACAGAACATCATAAAACAGAATTGAATGAATGAATGAATGAATGAGCGATTTTTTGAGAACAAAGGAAAACAAAGAAAACCCATGGTGACACAAACCTATGCTTATCGACTTTCGAGGCAGCAATGACTCTACAAACTATGTGTGACTTTGTTTTTCTACATTTAATTCAACGTTATGATTATACTTCTTGCTATTGTTATTATTTGAGATGGAGTCTTCCTCTGTCGCCCAGGCTAGAGTGCAGTGGCATGATGGCGGGTCTGTGCAACCTCCGCCTCCCAAGTCAAAGCGATTCTTCTGCGTCGGCCTCCCGAGTGAGTAGCTGGGACTACAGGCACGCGCCACCGCACCCGGCTAATTTTTGTGTATTTAGTAGAGACGGGGTTTTGCCCTGGTCGCCAGGCTAGTCTCAAACCCCTAACTTCAAGTGATCCACCCGTTATCTCATCCTCCCAAAGTGCTGGGATTAGGCTCGGTGCATTATGAGTGGCGCGGCTAACATGGTAACTTGGTGGCCCCATGGTTGGGCCTTTAGTTTCCACCCTAACAGCCAGAGGCTACCTGAGAGAGCCCTGTCCCTTGAAAGAAGGGGGGTTATCTGCAGATAGCAGCAGGGTCTTGCTCTGAAATCCTCAAAGCGGGGCTGTCCCTGTGGCACCAGAGCTCTGGCAAGTCACTTGTGAGTCAGAGCTCTGGCGTGCAGGGCTGTATGGGGGCAGGCTGTGGCCCAGTTTCTGGGCCCGAGAGAGGTGTCAGGGCTGCCCGGGCTGGTCTACCAGCAGGCGGTATCTCCCGAAGCCCAATCTGAAACCCGTGGGGACCCTTTGGGCATGGTGCGTGTGTCTGGAGACGCCCTTCCCCGGCCCTGTCACGGGCTTGCAAGGACCCTGGCCGCCAGAGGCACCTGCCAAGTTACTTTTCCAAATCCCCGTGGGGAGTCAGTGGCTGTCCTGCACCGTCTTCCTGGGGTGCTGCACCCGGCCTCGGTTTTTTCGCTGTGACAGTTTTCTCCTGAGTCCACGTTTGTGGTCATAGAGTGTTCCCTGAGCATATTCGGTCCCTCGTGTCATGTGTCCCTCGCCTGTGAGGGGACGCCCGAAAGCGTCTCGCTCTGAAGGCACGGATGGGCCAACCTCTGCGTGGCACCAGTGGCCCGGAGTGCATCTCCAGCCCCGCTGCTGCTCCGGTTTGTGTGTTTTTTTGTGTGTGTGTCTGTGTGTGTGTCTTTGTGTGTGTGTTTGTGCGTGTGTGTGTTTCTCTCTGTCTTGGGGTCGACCAGACAGCCCTGGGTGCTTTGTGTCCGGCTGTGATTATGGTCATTTTGGGGAGAGATGTGTGTCTCGCGCATTTCCTGTGTCCTGTGGCTGGTAACTAAACCTCCTGCCCCCTGGGCGGGGTATATCTTTCACTCTGAGTTGTCATTTTGGGCTGCAGAGTTATTGCTGACACTCTGTCCTCTGGTGACCCATCGCTGGAGTGGTCGGGCCTCTGGATACGTTGGGTGGTTTCTGATCTACCAGTGACCTGGTTAGCCAGTCCTGCTCTTGTTGGAGCCTCAGCATGGGGCCCGTGTGTTCTACCTCCTGTGCATCTATCTGAGTGTCCTGGCTCCCTGGTGCTGCCCGTAGCCCAGGTCTCCTCTGACCCACCCTTGTGTGGCAGGGAGAGGCTGGTGCAGGCGGGCTCCCCTCTACCTGCATGTGTGCTCCCTGCTGCGGGCACCCAGGGTGGTAGTTACTATCCCACCCCATTGCCTCTGTGTCATGCGGGTCAGGCGTCCTCCTCTCTCATAGGGTTGTTTGCCGTTTCTTCCCCAGATCAGGGTTGGCCAACTGTGGGTCTGTCAGGTCTGTGGCTTTGTTGAGGTTGACCCCTTTCCCCTGCTCTGCATCTTTTGTTCCGATTGATGTGGTGACATCATGCTCTCCCGGGTCACGAACGATCGGCGGTGGGCAAGGGATGGACATTCGTGGCAAATGGGACCGCTCTTTTTATCCTGCTTGTGGGGCTTCTTGCCTCCCTCTCCTCCACAGTGCCTGTGTGGTTTGTGTTGTGAGGCATAGGGTTACTGAATCGGGCCTGGCCTCACTGTGCTTCCCATTCTCCATCCAGTTGGGGTGGCAGGGTCCTCTGAAGTGGCAGGCCTCCCTTGCTCTCACCTCCTGTGGTTGTTGCCTTGCGGGAGTGGCCCCTCTTTGTGGCAATGGGGCGCTCGTCCGGCCTTCCTGTCATCCTGCTCTCATTGGGGTGGTGTGAGCATTGGCTTCGCTTTGGCCTTTGGGCCCTCTGTGCCCCCTCCTTCTCTTGCTGCCACGGGTTTTGCATGTGGGTCCCAAGGAGGAGCTCAGCTCATCAGGGGAGTGTAGTCGAGGCGGTCGAGCAAGGTGCGCCCCTTATGCACGTGCAGAGACCTGGGTATAGGAGCGGAAGACTAATCCTGCAGCTGGTTCCCTCCGAAGTTTCCCTCAGGATAGCTGGTGCTCTCACAACCGTTTCACTTCCACACAGTCTTATCCGGTAAAGCGAAGGGTTAGAGAGGTCTTTGTGCCAAAACGATCTCAACCTGTTCCAAACTTTAAATAGGTAAAAAGCCCCACTTGCTGGTGTGGAGCTGGGCGTGAAATACGAGTGCCTAGTGGGCCACTTTTGGTAAGTATAACTCGCTCTGCGAGATGAACTGAGTGCCAGGTTAAGGCACCCAATGCCGACCTCATCAGACCCCAGAACAGGTGTTGGTTGATATAGGCAGCAGGATGCTGGCCATGGATGTCGGAATCCGCTAAGGAGTGTATAACAACTCACCTGCTGAATCAACTAGCCCTTAAAACGGATGGCGCTGGAGTGTCGGGCTCATACCCAGCCATCGCCTGCAGTTGAGTGTGGACAGAAGTGGCAGCGTGGGCGCGGGTGGTGGCGTTGGTGGTGTCTGCACTGCCCCGCCAGGGCCCCACGGATGCTACTGCACGATGCAATGAGTAGAAGGTTTGCTGCGGTGAGCCTTGAAGCCTAGGGTGCAGTCCCGGGTGGAGCTGCTGCAGGTGCAGATCTTGGTGGTAGTAACAAATATTGAAAGAACTTTGAAGGCCAAAGTGCAGAAGGCTTCCATGTGAACAGCAATTGAAGATGGGTAAGTCGGTCCTGAGAAATGGGTGAGAGCCATGCTGATGGAATGGGCGATGGCTTCTGTTGCCCTCGGACAATTGAAAGTGAGTCGGGTTCAGATCCCCGAATCTGGAGTGGTGGGGATGAGCTCCACGAGGCGTCCAGTGAGGGAACGCGACGGATCCTGGAGAAGCCAGTGGGAGCCCCGTGGAGACTTCTCTTTCCTTTGTGAAGGACAGGGCCACGAGCCAATCCCACGCTTTGGGTCCACTCCTGGGGCCACGGTTCCACGTGGTGCCTTGCCTACCCAGTGCCTCACAGCCAACTTAAAAATGGTGCGCACCAGGGAAATCTGACTGTTTAATTAAAACAAAACCTCATGAAGGCTTGAGGCAGGTGTTGAGGCGATGTGATTTCTGCCCAGTGCTCTGAATGTCAAAGTTAAGAAATTCAATGAAGTGTGAATAAACATCAGGAGTAACTATGACTCTTTTAAAAAATCCAAATGCTTCGTCTTCTAATTAGTGATGTGCATGAACGGATGAAGGAGATTCCCACTGTCACTACCTACTTTCCAGTGAAACCACAGCCTAGGCAATGGGCTTGGCAGCATCAGCGAGGAAAGAAGACCCTGTTGGGCTTGACTTTAGTCTGGCATGGTGAAGAGACATGAGAGGTGTGGAATAAGTGGGAGACCACCGGCGCCCCACCCCCACATCCCCACTGGCATTGCGGGCCGCTGCTGAAATGCCACTACCCTGACAGTTTTCTCACTGACCCAGTGAGGCTGGGGAGCGAGCCCCAAGGGGCTCTCACTTCTTGCGCCAGGAGCCCGGTCGCGTGCCACCAGCTGGGTGTGACCTTCTGCATGGACAGTGCCAGGTGGGGAGTTTGACTGGGACGGTACACCTGTCAGACAGTAACGCAGGTGTCCTAAGGCAAGCGCAGGGAGGACAAAACCCTCTTGTGGAGCAGAAGGGCAAAAGCTCACTTGATCTTGATTTTCAGTATGAGTACGAATACAGACCATGAAAGCGGGGCCTCACGATCCTCCTGACCTTTTGGGTTTGAAGGAGGAGGTGTCAGAAAAGTTACCACAGGGATGGTTGTCTTGTGGCCTCCAAGCGTTCATAGAGACATCACTTTTTGATCCTTAGATGTCAGCTCTTCCTATCATTGTGAAGCATAACTCACCAAGTATTGGCTTGTTCACCCTCTAATAGGAAACGTGAGCTGGGTTTAGACCATCATGAGACAGGTTAGTTTTACCCTACTTATGATGTGTTGTTGCCATGGTAATCCTGCTCAGTACAAGAGGAACCACAGGTTCAGACGTTTGGTGTATGTGCGTTGCTGAGGAGCCAATGGGGCTAGGCTACCATCTGTGGGATTATGACTGGACGCCTCTAATTCAGAATCCACCCAGGCAGAATGATACAGCAGCACCATGGCGTGGAGCCACGGAGCCTCGGTTGGACTCAGATAGCCGGTCCCCTGCTGTCCATGCTGGCGTCTACTGCACATGCCGGGACCAGGGTCTGGTGCAAAGTGCCCCTCGTCCTGGAAAACGGGATGCAGCAAAAATGGTGGTCGCCCCCTCGGACGTCACGTGATGCACATTCGTGGAGACCCTGGCACATTTGTAGACGACCTGCTTCTGTGTCCGGGTTTACTAAGTAGCAGAGCAGCTTCCTTGCTGCAATCTACTGAAAGTAAGCCCTCGACACAAAGATTTGTTGGCGTGTGTGAGGGTCCACCTCCCGGGCCTCGGGGCCAGAGGCCCAGCGCTGGCGGGGGAAGGTGGCCCCTTGGGTTCCGGCCATCTTCCTCTCCTTGTCCTGCTCCTGCGGTCGTGGTGGGTGGGCGGGTCCAGCCCGTGGTCGCCTTTCCACTCCTTCCCGGGTCGACGAGATGTCGGCAGTGGCTGCCAGACTTCGTCTCTGGCTGACAGTCTATGAGGTCGACCAGCAGGCTGCCAGGGATGGTCCAACTGCAGCAGCGAAGCAAGGTTGCATATTTTTCACTGGCCCACCCACCCCCTAATTTCGGCGGCATAGCGGGGACTTCCTGTGCCCAACTTCTCCTAGTTGCTCTTCAATCCCACTTTTAGTTTGCGTCAGCAGCCTGAGAGGCGGATAGGTCGTCGCTGTCTCCAGCTTTTTTTCCTTTATTTTTTCCGTGTGGGGCCGGAGCCAGTGCCGGGAGGAGCAAGGTGTGGGGGGGGAATGTGGTGTGCTGGGTGTGGGGTGGGGGCCGGGGCGCGTCCGTGTCTGTGCCGGTTTTTTTGTTTTTGGTTTTATTGTTTTTAGTTCTCTTCCTCTTCTCTGAGACAGGGTCTCCCTCTGTTTTGCCACGTTCACCAGGCCGGTCTTGAACTCCCGACCTCTTGATCCGCCCTCACCTCACGATCATGGCTCACAGCAGTGTCGACCATCCCTCCCTGGACTAGGGAGATATACGCCTCCAAGTAGCTGATACTACAGGGTTCTCATAAGCCCAGGAGGTAGATCGCACACATGAATTTTCATCTAGTGTGTGTGCGTGTGTGTGTCTCTGTGCGTGTGTGTGTCTCTGTATGTGTCTCTGTGTGTGTGTGTGTCTTTCTGTGGCATACTCACAGTGGGGGGAGGAGGGGCAGAAGATAACTGTTCATTGTGACATTGATTACCTTTTACCTTTCTTCCCAGCCTCTTATTGCTTGTTTGTTCTTACGGTTTCTTTTCATTTCTATGTGTTTCATTGATCCTTTCTTGGTTTCTTTGTTTAATGGACGTATGGATGGATTGATTTAGAGGCAGGTGGGGTCTCTCTCTGTCACCCTTTTCTTTCTTCAATCTTATCTTTTGTACACTAATGTTTGTATATATAAATACATTCATAAACTATAAATAACATGCAGTATTAGATATGCAAATAATTATATTACATATGAAATAAAATGAATAATTGTTCTACATCTATGTGTGTGTAAATATTTTATTTCATTAACTTCGGTACTTAATTACTACCTTCCTTCACACCCTCTTGGTTGTTTCTTAGGGTTTCTTTTTTTTTTGGAGACAGAGTCTCACTTTGTCTCCAGGCGCCAGGCTGGAGTGCAGTGGCACAGTCTCGGCTCACTGCAACCTCCACCTCACGGGTTCAAGCAATACTCCTGCCTCAGCCTCCCAAGTAGTTGGGACTACAGGCGCATGCCACCACGCCCAGCTAATTTGTGTATTTTTAGTAGAGATGGGGTTTCACCACGTTGGCCAGGCTGGTCTTGATGTTCTAACCTCAGGCGATCCACCCGACTCAGCCTCCCAAAGCGCTGGGGGATTACAGGCCTGATACGCCATGCCCAGCAATTTATTTGTTTATCTATCAATCGATTTATTTAGAGGTAGAGTCTTTCACATTTATTTATTTATTTTAAGCAGGGCTCACCTTTCTTTCTTTGTTTCTTTCATTCATTCATTCTTTCTTTTTCTTTCTTCATTTCGAAGCAGTCTCTCATTTGTCTCTCTCTCTTTCTCTTTCTCTCTCTTCTCCCCCACCCCACGCTTTGGACCATGCCTTCATCCATCCTCAGGTTCCTCCCATCCCCACTCCCTGGGACTACACACATGCGCCACACCACCACAGGGGTTAACTATTGCATTGTTTTAATGTATATATGTATGTATATATGTATGTGAGATGGGGTTTGGGGTTTCACCATGATGCCCAACCTGGTCTGGAACTCCTACATTTTAGAATTGTGCCTGTCTTGGTCTCTCACAGTGCTGTTGTTACAGGACTCAGTCGCTGTGCCCAACTCGATCTATATTGGCCTGCCTGACTTCCTGCCTACCTATCGTCCATCTGTCTGTCTGTCTGTCTGTCTGTCTGTCTGTCTGTCTGTCTGCCTGTCTTATCTATCACCTTCTTAGTAGGCATGTGATCTCACTTTGTGGTCCACAATCTGGACACACATATTTCTTTTTAAACTTCCATGACTATGCTGCTGCTGCTAATCATGTATACAGCTGGAGATGGTGTCGACTGACAGCTCGAGATGACCTCAAACATTTTTGCTGAAGCCATCCTCCCATGTCGACTTTTGAGACTGCTGCAATCACAGGCATGAAAGTGGAACAGGCCTGGTCATATTTGTCTTGCGTGTTTCTTTCCAGTCCTTGTTTCTGGTCTGAATGCACAGTTGATAATATGGGCGTTGCAAACAAA
Organism: Callithrix jacchus; assembly: GCF_049354715.1. Lineage (NCBI taxonomy): Eukaryota > Metazoa > Chordata > Mammalia > Primates > Cebidae > Callithrix > Callithrix jacchus. The sequence continues at coordinate 30,878,283 of NC_133507.1, forward strand.
GACAATTTTCACACACATCTCATGATCCTGCCTTTTCTTTCCAGTGCTACAAGACGCATCGAGGGTTGTTTTATATAGTGTAGGAAGCTTTGGCATTGGCCATGTGCACCTGATTTTCTTTTTGGAAGAAATGTCTCTCTCTCTCTCTCTCTCTCTCTCTCTCTCTCTCTCTCTCTCTCTCTCTCAGCTATGTTGGGAAACTCTGTTCTTAGGACACATTTTCATACGCCGTGAAAATTTCCCCTTCAAACAAGCACCTCTTGAAAGATGAAAATGTTTTAAAAAATAAAGAAAAAGACAAAAAGCACAGTGGAAATTCCTTTGGTTGTCTGCCAGGTTGTACCTTGGACCCAGTGTGAGGGAGGGAGGGAGGGAGGAAAGGAAGGAGCCAGTGAGCAAGCTGCAGCGGGTGGGTTAGATTTGGGGTTTTCAGTGCTAAATCCTTGCGGGAGGTACAAAAGGCCCACCAGGAGCCTCCCCACCCCAGGGGAACCACATTGAGGTTGTTTTCAAATTCTCCAGCAACCGGTTTCACCAGATCACCTGGGTGGGCCAAATGGGACAAGACTGCACCACCCCGGAGTGTGGTGTTCTTGCTGGGTGTGGGGGCGGGTTGACTTATTTACAGGAAAACTGACAGCCCCAGTGTGAAAACTAAGATGCATTTCTAGAGTGCCCGGGTATGACAGTGTCACATAGGATGCCCTTCTTTCAGTCAGAAGCCTGCCTTTAGCTTCCTCAGACGTGAGGACAACTTCCCATCAGAGCCTCTTTCTTTGCCTCTTTTAACCATGGAGATGACACATATGAGAGGGAGAAAGAAAGAGCTCAATAGATGCTGCTTGTCCTCATTTGTGGAATTATCAGACACCTATAGAAAGATGGGCGACTAGACAGAGGTGGAAATCAGACACAATTTCTGGGTCCTCATGGTCAGAATGCTCTCTCTCTCTCTCCCACTCCCTCTCTCTCCCTCCAGCACAGCATGTGAGTGTGCTCACACACACACACTCACACACAGACACACTCTTTCCACATCCATGACACAAACCACACTAATTTATCCCTTTAGCACTATGCATGTTGAGTCAACCACTCTCATCATCCCATGGCTGAGGAAACACCAGGTTGGTCAGGCTGGTCTGGACCTCCCGACCTCAGGTGATCCGCCAGCCTTGGCCTCCCAAATTGCTGGGATGACACTCGTGATCCACCGGGCCCAGCCCCTCAGGTCAGTTTCTGAATGTTTTCTACAGACAGGGTCTCATCACTGCATTGCAATCCTACTGACCTGGCGTCTCAAAGCTTTAGGATGATGGATGGGTTCAAGCCACACTGTGCCTCACCTCTGGGGACTGATTCGAGACCAAAACGGACGTGCTAATATTTTTTCTTTCTTTCCTTCTCCTCTTTTTGAGGCGCAGTCTCGCTCCATGCCAGGCGAAGTGAGGCGCATTGCTTCAGAAGCAGAAGCGGCGCCACCTTCTAGAGTCCCATTCAAATGCAGAAAGCCCTGTTTCCCTTCTGGAATCTGAGGTGATGGCTCCCATTTCCTCGGGTTCCTTTCCATTCATTCGGAAGTTTTCGCAGGTGCCGCCCCACAAGAAGGCTGGCTGTGGCTGTTTGGGGGACGCGGTGGGGCTGGAAGAGTCTCCTTTTCTTTTACTTCAGCCTTCAGTAGCTGGAATGGCAGGCGTGCACCACCATGCCCAGCTACTTTTCCAATTATCAGGAGGAATGGGGTTTTGCCATGTTGGTCAGGCTGGCCTTGAACTACTCCTGACCTCAAGTGACCCGCCCTCCTGGGTCTCCCAAAGTGCTGAAACGACATGTGTGAGCCACCAGGATTTCACCCTTGAAGAGCAAGCACGTGGGCTTGTCGCAGTGGCTCACGCCTGTCATCCTAGCACTTTGGGAGGACTGGGAGGGAGAATCCCTTGAGGTCAGGAGTTTGAGACCAGCCTCTCCAACGTGATGAAACCCCATCTCTACTAAATGTACAAACGATTGGCCTGGTGTGGTTGTGGACACCTGTGATCCCAGCAACTCAGGAGGCTGAGGAAGGCAGGCAGACAGGCAAGCAGGCAGGAGAATCCCTTGAACCTGGGAAGTGGAGGTTGCCCTGAGCTGGGATCATGCTCTTGCACTTTGGCCTGGGCAACAGGGGTGAAATTCTGTCTCGGGGGAAAAAGAAAAAAGAGCAAGTTTTCTGTTACCTTTCACTACAGCTGGCCCTTCCTTAGGCTCTGAAGGACGTGTCATTTCTGACATTGGTTGACTCCATCGATCCCCTCTCTCCATTAGTGACTCAGTTAAGTAACTTGGACTTTCTGTCACTCCATCCTGAAGACGGATATGTGGAATCTCGGTGGGAGGAAGGGGAGAAATGGGTCAGGGTATTTGGTGACTTGGGCCTGCCTGGGGAGACTGGTGCCCTTCGCTGCTTATGAAAAGGTCAGGTAGGGGCAGAGGGAGAGCTTTGCCTTTGGCCCGTTGAAGGTTCACCTGAAACGTCAGCTCCTCAGAGACAGATGAATCAGAGAATAGGCCAGACATGTTTCGTTTCTGGGACCGGTCTTCATGGGAGCCTGCTGAACGATGGCCCCGGGGATGACTTCAGTTCCACAGGGTGTATCTTCTCTGACTGTAGGTCCTGAGACCTTTGGTTCTGGGGGAGAAGGAGGGCCCTGCCTGTTCCACGAAAAGGAAAGATCGTGTGCTTAGAGGGGCTGAGAGGAATCTAGACAGAGACCGGCCCTGCTGGGCTTCCCCACTTGGCATATGATTTGGGGAGGTCAAGGCCAGGCTCCCACTTGGATGGGAAGAGCATGTTTCAGACTTTTCTCTCTGTTACTCGTGGTGTCTATACTTCTCGTATTTCCCTGACTAACTCCTCAACTTAAAAATAAATGGTTAAGGAAAATTTTACCTAGTCAAACCAATCGTGGAGGCAGGCGCTAAGGAAGAAAGCTCATTACCTCAGCATACATTTCTAGACATAGGTCCTATCGCAGTTTGTTCGTGTGAGTGATTTCTAAGACATGGCCATCGTATCTCTACTGGGCTGAAACAGCAGTGATGTTCTCATGGTGAGACGCCGTGTGTAGTAATCTTTAGTGTGCGGGCTCCTACCGATATAAGAGGTCAGATGCACGTGCTCTGGGATTCACCGAACTAGATTTTTGGCTGATTCACCAGAGGGTGGACTCTGGAAAACACGATTTAGAAATGGATACTAGGCCTCTGGGTGCAGTGGCTCACGCCCATCATCCCAGCACTTTGGGAGACTGAGGTGGGTGGATCACAAGAGGTCGAGGGTTTGAGACCAGCTGGGGCAGAGCAAAGAAACCCCTTCTCCACTAAAACTACAAAATTCACCTGGCACGGTGGTACCTGCCTGTCATCCCAATCTACTCACTAGGCTGAGGCAGCAGAATCGCTGGAACCCAGGAGGTGGAGGCTTCGGTGAGCCGATATCATGCCACTGCACTCCATCCAGGGCGATGAGAGCAGAACTCTGTGGGCATGGGGGGAAGAAACGCCAAGTTTGGGAGTGCAGTCTTGACCCCTAGCGGGAGGGAGCATGCTGTGAACCGTCTTTTTCTTGTGAAATCCACGCTGTCTCCGGGAGTGTGGATTTCATGAACCTTCGTTTCCCTGTAATGGGTATTGCCACTCTGAGGTGGTGGGTCTGGAGTCCACTCGGAAACGCTATGGACAGGACTTCCATCCTAGATAGATCCCATCTCCGCCCCTAGCCTCCGCCCACACACCCCCGCCTTTGGTCTTCTTTTCCTTCTCTCTGGGGGAATGGAATCTCCAGACAATCCCATGGGCGTGTGCCTCGGCCGTGTCCCCTGGGGGCTCTGATCGACTAGTTGCAGGTAAGCATCACCAAAGAGGACTCCCTGGGCCCAGAAACCACCCTGTCCGAGAGGCACCGGGGAAAGGCTGGCGACGTGGTATGCCTGAGCTGACCCCCGTTTAACAACCTTCACCCCAACCCAGAGCGATCCAGTGTTCTCTTCTTTTCTTTGCTGACGTCTGCAAGGTCAGTTGTCTTCGGGCCTCTCCTAGCAGCCACTGTAATGAATAATCCAGGTGTTGTGGAGGGAGGTGTGCCCAATGACTTCAAGGAGCCTGGGGCAACCGGTTTCTGTTTCTCCCATCTGGAGGCTCCTCCCTCTCTCTGTCGTGGCTTGGGGAACCTCCACCCTCGTGGGGGCCGTATTGTTCTTTGATCGGTACTTTGTGTCTCTTTGTTTGTTGACGTCTTTCACGCTCATAGACTGTTCTACCAGGGCTTTTTTTGTTTTGTTTTTTGAAAGAAAGAAAGAAAAAGAGAAAGGGGGAGAGAGAACAGGAGTCTTGCTTTATTGCCCGGGCTGAAGTGCAATCTAGAAATAGGTATTAAAAACCTTTTTTTTTCAGTGGGATGGGAGAATCACAAGGAATCAGGTGTTCAGAGGAATGTATTGAGCAGAGGTGAGGAACTAAAATGTTGAAAAGTAAAAAAAGGAGAGAAGGAGAGAAAGAAAGAGGAAGAAAAAGAGGGAGAGAGAACAGGAATATTGCTTCATTCTAAAAATGGGTATTAATAATGGCCAATCAATATTTTGTGTATTTAAAATGGAGAACTCTATAAATATTTATTGAGTTTACTTGTTCCGGATCTGAGTTGAAGTCCTGGATATTCTTATTAATTTTCTGTCTCGTCGAGTCTAAATCTCGTTATGGGTCTTATGTATCTGGGTATTAAGATCTCTTATTGTTGCATTGATCCTTTTACCACTGTATCTTGTTGCTTTGAAATCTATTTTATCAAATGTGAGAATTGCAACTCCTGCTTTTTGTTTATTTATTTATTTTTGCTCTTCATTTGGTTGGTAAATTTTTCTCCAACCCTTTTTTTTTGAGTCTTTGTGTATCTTTGGATATACCGTTAGGTTTTGGCTGTATCTTTTGATTGGGGGATTTAGTCAATTTAAATTTAGGGTTACTGCCATTTGATGTTAGCTGGCTATCTTATCCATTCGTTGATGTAAATTCTTCTTTATGTTGATGCTCTTTACTTTTTGGTATATTTTTAAAAAGGCTAATACTTGTTGTTCCTTTCTATGTATAATGCTTCTTTCAGAAGTTCTTGTAAAGCAGGCCTGATGGTAATAAAATCTCTGAGTACTTGCTTGTTCATAAAAGATTTTTTTCCTTCAATTGTGAAGCTTATTTTGGCAGGATATGAGATTCTAGGCTGAAAGTTCTGTTCTTTAAGTATGTTGAATATTGGCCCCCACTCTCTTCTGGCTTGTAGGGTTTCCACTGAGAGATCTGCTGTAAGTCTAATAGGCTTCCCTTTATGGGTAACCTGGCCTTTCTCTCTGGCTGCCGTTAGTATTTTCTCCTTCATTTTGATCCTGGTGAATCTAACGATTATGTGCCTTGGGGTTGCTCTTCTTGAGGAATATCTTTGTGGTGTTCTCTGTATTACCTGAGGTTGAATAGTGTCCTGCTTTGCTAGATTGGGAAAATTTTCCTGGATAATATCCTGAAAAGTATTTTCCAGCTTGGATTCATTCTCTTCATCACATTCAGGTACACCAATCAAACGTAGATTGGGTCTTTTCACATAGTCCCATATTTCTTAGAGATTTTGCTCATTCCTTTTTATCCTTTTTTCTCCATTCTTGTCTTGTCGTTTTATTTCATTAAGTTGGTCTTCGACCTCTGATATCCTTTCCCTGCATGGAAGTGTTCTGGAGCCAGTCGGGTGGACCTCCATCTTCTCTCTTCTCCCCCCACCCATTGCCGGTTGACATTTGAATGGGTGTTCGCCAGGCCTCACCTCACTCAGTGGCCACTGTTTTTGAAGATGGGGGGTCGGGCTTGGGCACGGTCCCACTCCCACAGAGGCAGCTGGGGGCGATGGCACAGCCTTCAGCCCCCGTGGGCAAGCTGGTGTGTGGGCTGGACTGTAGTGGTGATGCTTTTTCACCCCTTCACTTCTCAGGCATCCATCCCTCCATAGGAAAGCCTCATCTTGGCTGGGTCTCTCAAACACTACGTTGGGCCATAGTAGTATTTGCCCTAAATAGAAACGCTGTCTAAAAAGGGATACTTTGCTCCCTTAAGATGATCGGAGGCGATGCCTTGCAACGGCATTCCAGGAAGGTGTATCTTTTTCCTGGGACGTGTTAGCTGCTGTTTTACTCTTATTGTTGACTAGCGCTTCTGTGGATTTCTGGAAGTCTAGGGACAGCAGGTTGATTTAAACTGTACTTCATTATGTGATAACCTGCTTTTTGCCAGTTAAAACTAACTCTCTCTTTCTCAGACTAAAAGCTCTTCAGGCTTTATGTTAGCTTCCTGAGCTGGGCAGACTCCATCTTACCTTCTACGTCTTAGTGATTTTCCCACCATTGAATATGTAACCAGAGTATGTAGCTGGGGCTGGCTGATACTGGACACCTCCAGGAATGCATTTGTGGACAAGAAGCCAAGTTAAATGACACCAGCAGAGCCTCGGAATGTGGGCAGGTGCTGTCCAGTGCCCAGAGCCCCCATTACCTATACAAGTTGTATGTCTTTAGTGACAACTTTAACCCTCGCACCTGGCACTGTGTTATTTCTCATGTACTAGTTTATCTTAGAACTTTTTGCTCACCCTGTTTTTGTGAAACATTTTTTTCAGCTGAGTTTCCCCTCCCTTTAAAAACTAGGGTATAAAAGACCACCTAACAATTTCTTAGAGGCAGAGATAATATTGGGCGTCAGCCACCTCTCGGTCGCTGGCTTAATAAAGGACTCATAATTCAATCTCAGAGTGTGGCGCATTCTTTGACTTGTTCGGGTACAACAATAAAGTCTTCTTTCTTCTTCCTTTTCTTCTTCTTGTTCTTGTTCTTCTCCTTCTATTTCTGCTTCTGCTCCTTCTTTCTTCTAGTTGTTTTTCTCCTTCTTCTTCTTTTTTGTAGTATTTTTTTCTTTTTTGAAAGGAGTTTTCACTTTTGTTACCCAGGCTGAACTGCAATGGCACGATCTTGGCTCACCACAACCTCCACCTCCTGGGTTCAAGCAATTCTCCCACCTCAGGCTCCTGAGTAGCTGAGATTACAGTTATGCACCACCATGCCTGGCTAATTTTTTCTATTTTATTATAGACGGGGTTTCACCATGTTGAACAGAAAGGTCTCGATCTGTTGACCTCGTGATCCACCCACATCAGCCTCCCAAAGTGCTGATATTACAAGGTTGAGCCACCGCGCCCAGCCTGCAAAATGTATTTCAATGTAGTGCCTTCATTTTATTCTTGAGGAATCAGCATGTGAGCATGGCGTTTAGGTGTGAAATTTAGGATAGGAACATAAGTGTCAAAGAATATAATACTTCTGGTTTACTGGAAAACATCACAGTTGTGACAGTCACACCTGACACTTCGGTTAAAGAAAGAGAGAAGACGGACAGGGGTGTCACAGAAGCATGCAATGATTTGACAGTTGGAATAATCTGTAGGCCTTCTGAGAAACTGCAGATGAAAAATATGTAGTGAAAATGTCTGTAATATGGTGGTTTCAGTAAACTTGTACTGATCGTCATTTCATTCAAGTGCTGAAATGACTGCTGCTTCTGATCACTGAAAACTAGACTCAAAGTGTCAGATTCCTCGACAAGCTGATACTACCGATCCCCTATAATAAAAGGTAGTTTGAATCTCAAAAGAAGGTAAAGCATACTGGATAGTCAATGACATTTAGATATAATTGAGGCCACACTGCTATACATACTCAGGTGGCACAGTATTTGTAACAATGCATACTATAGTGCAGAATTCATTCCAATTACCATGTTTTATGTTTATTGGTCATTGACCGCATACATTTTATGCTCCAACAGAAATACCTCTATCCAACAAAATGGTTACATTTAATGTTCTTTGAACGATGAACTAAATTTAAGAAAGAATTGGCTTTTCTTGATATCTCATTTTCAAGTTACTGATACGAGTCTGCCAAAAAGAAACAATTGTGCAGTCTACCTAACGTCAAAGAATCTGCAAAGTTCCCGAGACAGATGCATTGCTTGTGCAGTTTCCAAAAGTAAATACAGGCTTTCTGACTGAAAACATTCACATTCCCAGCTCCCTAAGCAGACATTCAAAAAAATTACAAAAAATGACCTCTAAACTTCTGAATAGTCCACTTAGTTACATAAAGTATTTTCTGTCCCAACACTTTCTCTACTTCAAAAGATATTTACTTCCTAAGTACATGACAAAGTCTTCATTTCAAACCATTCACTCAGTTTTCACGGTAACATTGAGGAATTCCTTGGCTTCTTTCAGCTGCATTCCTTGACTGGAATTTCTTCGTCTTTTTTACATCTTGAGCTTGCTCTGTTTTAGACACCAAACAAGCTCGATGGTCTGTTACTTGTGTGTTTTACACACGAGTTTCCATCAGAATGCCTGTACTTGAGAACCACGTGTGCCTTCATAGGGTCAGTGAGGTAAAGCTTCTCTCATGGCAAAAAGCGTGGCTGAACTCCTCACAGGTCTATTACTTCGCATCGTGGGCTGGCGTGCAAAAGTAAACAGAAGCAAGGCCACAGAACTTATTCCAGCAAACTACCTAGAGTCGCCAACAGACGCAAAAGTCATAACGTCTTATTTTCTAGAAATTCCTGAGGGCCGCTCCTCCTCATCCTCCTCCTCCTTCTCCTCCTTTTTCTTCTTCATCTTCTTGTTCTTGCTCTTCTTGTTCTTTTTCTTCTCCTTCTCTTTCTTCTTCTTCTCCTTCTCCTTCTTCTTCTTCTTCTTCTTCTTCTTCTTCTTCTTCTTCTTCTTCTTCTTCTTCTTCTTCTTCTTCTTCTTCTTCTCTTTTTCTCTTTCTCTTTCCCTCTCTCTCTCCCCCCACACATAAACCCTCTCCTCCACTCTCTTCCCTGCTCCCTCTCTCTGTTTTCTTTCTCTCCCTCTCCCTCTCCCTGTTTTTGTTTCTAATATAAGCTCAGGTAGATCTAATCCAATCCATTCCCAAGGCCCCTCAATTCTTTACTTTAGGAATCTCAGATTTGATCTATATACAGAATTCTGTATAAAAGTGGTGAGTTTATTTCTGGATTGGAGACCTCATAGATGTGACACATTGATAAAGATTCAGGCCTGGCATGGTGGCTCATGCCTGTCATCACAGCACTTTGGGAGGCCGAGGTGGGCAGATTACCTGAGGTCAGGAGTTCAAGACCATCCTGGCCAACATGGTGAAACCCCGTCTCTACAAAAAGACAAAAATTAACTGGGCGTGGTGGCTCAAGCCTGTAATCCGAGCACTCTGGAGGCCAAGGCGAGCGGATCATATGGAGTTGGGAGTTCCGGACCGGCCTGACCAATATGGTGAAACCCCGTGTTTAGAAAAAAAAAAAAAGACAAAAATTAGCTGGGCGTGGTGGTGCGTGCCTGTAATCCCAGGTACTCGGGAGGCTGAGACAGGAGATTCACTTTAACCCAGGAGTTTAAGGTTGTAGTGAGTGAGCCTAGATCACACCACTGCACTCCAGCCTATTGGACAGAGTGGGACTCCCTCTGAAGAGAGAGAGACAATAAGAATCCTACCTAAAATCTGGGTTTACTTTCTCTGTTAACTCGATTGTGACCCAGACTTACTGTCTAGATAAATCGTGCACCTCTGTTCAGCTAAGATGCCGGAAAGGTTTTCTTAATCTGTATCTCCTGATTTCCTAAATGGCCTGTAACCGAGCCCTGTTCGTTCTGTCTCAAAGATGTAAGTCCAAACACTCCTCTCCATTTCCACAACTGCACCCAGCCCCTTGTGGCACCACTGGCTCTTGAGAAAACATCCCAGATGGTGGTTTCAGCTTTTTGGCTATGAAGCCTGAGCCTGCTGAAACCATTTTTGTTCAGCTAATATTCTTGTATTGTTAGTGGAGATGGGGTCACTATGTTGGCCTGGCCAGGATGGTCTCTATCTCTTGATCTCGTTATCCAGCCTCCTTTGTCTTTCTTTCTCTCTCTCTCTCTCTGTCACTCTCTGTCTCTGTCTCTCTCTCTCCCCCTCACCCCTGCTTTAGTGAAAACCTGCCTTTAGTAACAATACTGTTTCTGTGTCTGTCTGTCTGTCCGTTTTTTGCTGCCACTGTTGCTGTTGTTTTTGTTTCAAAAGCACACCAGGGACACCGATTATGGTATCAAAAGCATTATAAGATATGTGTAATTCTCTATCTATTGCACCCCTTTCCTCTCTTTGTCTCTCTTTATCTCTCTCTCTCCACACACACACACACACACACACACACACACACACACACACACACACATATCTATATCTGATCATCTAATTTTTGTTGGCTTAAACTGACTCTCTTATTATTTTTTTAGACACAGTATCACTGTTGTTAACCAGACTAGGGTGCAGTGGCATGATCTCGGCTCATTGCAACTTCCACCTCCTGGGTTCAAGCAATTCTCCTGCCTCAGCATCCCGAGTAGTTGGGATTACAGGCAGGCGCCACCACACCCAGCTGATTTTTTTTAAGTAAAGACAGGGTTTTGTCGTGTTGATGAGGATGGTCTCAATTTATTGACCTCATGATACAGCCATCTCGGCCTCCCAATGTGCTGGGATTATAGGCGTGAGCCACCATGCCCAGCCTGTACTAGTTTATCTTTTAACTTTTTGCTTACTCTGCTTATGTGAAAAATTTGCTTCAGCTATGTTTCCCCCCTTCCTTTTTAAACTAGGGTACAAGAAACCCCCAACTCTTTCTTTCCTTGTGGCTGAGAGAATTTTGGGCATTAGCCAACTCTCCATCACTGGCTAAAATAAAGGACTCATAATTCAATTTCAGAGTGTGGTGCATTCCTTATCTCACTCAGATATAAACATCTCTTTCTCTCTCTGTCTCTCTCTCTGTCTCTATCTCTATTTCTCTCTTTGTCTCTCTCATCACTGTCTCTTTCTGTCTCAATCGAGTGTGACACGTTGAGTTAAATACCTTCATTGGTTTTCTTTGGTGGTTTGTGTGTGTGTGTGTGTGTGTGTGTGTGTTTTCTAAGACCAAATCTAGCTGTGTCCTCCTGGGTGGAGTGCAGTGGCACGATCTCAGATCACTGCACCCTCTGCCTCCCTGGTTCAAGTGAGTCTCCTGACTCAGCCTGAGTAGCTAGGATTAAAGGTACACACCACCACGCTTAGCTAACTTTTCTGTGTTTTCAGTGGAGGCGGGGATTTTACTGTCTTGGCCAGGCTGGTCTCAAACTCCTGACCTCCTGATTCTTCTGCCTCAACATGACCTCTCAAAGTGCTGGGATGACAGGCACGAGCCATCACTCCTGGCCATCTTCGTTGCTTTTAAGTGGAGAATCTAGATTTGAGCCACACTTTGTTCTATGTCACAGAAAAACTTCTTTATCCTGCCAACTCGGGAAAGCCAGGCCCCTTGTGATCTGTTTCAAACTGAGAGCCATCTCATGTTGGGAGAATGGATCTGCTCGCAAGTTCAGTGGAGGGATGTGGTGTGTAAAATGAGACTCTGTTCCTTCTGATTTGGTCTACACAGTGGGGCCTGGGGATGGCCGGAGCTCAGTGTGGACCAATGGCTTGCTCTACCACAGTATCCACCATCCCCACCCTGGAACACAGGCCATGGCAGATTCTGGACCTTCCTGGTATTAAGTCAGGCCGGCTGTGGTGGCTCATGTTGGTAACCCCAACACTTTGGGAGGCAGAGGCAGTAAGCTCTTGAGCATGGGACCTCGACCACCAACCTGGGGCTGCATGGCCACACCCCTGGGTCCATGCCTGTAGTTTTAGCTACTTGAAGGCATTTCACCTTGGAGGAAAGACAGAGTGAGACCCTGACACAAACATACAGACAGATGGACAGACAGACAACAGCTATACTATGTCCTTCTCAGGGTAGAAAACAAAGCTAACAGAATACAGCATTTAATTTTTTGTTTTTGAGATGGAATTTTGCTCTTGTTACCCAGGCTGAGTGCAATGGCACGATCTCGGCTCACTGCAACCTCCGTCTCCGGGGTTCAAGCAATTCTTCTTCCTCAGCCTCCCAAGAAGCTGGGACTACAGGCCCAAGTGGGCGTGGTGGCTCATGCGTGGAATCAATCCCAGCACTTTGGGAGGGGCGTGAATCACGAGGTCAGGAGACCAAGACCATTCTGGCTAACACGGTGAAACCACGTCTTCACTATAAATAAAAAAATCGTCCTGGAGTGGTGGCACATGCCTGTATTTTGAGCTACTTGGGAGGCTGAGGCAGAAAGAATCACTTGAACCTGGGACGAAGAGATTGCAGTGAGCTTAGATCGTGACATTGCCCTCCACCCTAGGGGACCGAGTGAGACTCTGTCTTAAAATACATAAATAAATAAATTCATAAGTTTATTCATTCATTAATTCTAAATAGACATGCAGGATATCAGCTTCTGGCCTCATGGACTCTGAGCTGATGAGTCCCTGGTCTGCCTATCACAGGACTGTACAGGTAAGGAGTTAAAAGAAAAACAAATTTAAATCGTCATGTTTAAAACAACTAATTTTCGCCGGGCGTGGTGCTTCACACCTAAAATTCCAACGCTTTGGGAGGCCGAGGTGGGTGGATCACGAGGTTAAGAGATCAAGACCATCCTGTTTAACGAGGTGAAACACGGTATCTACCAAAAATACAAAACTTACCATTATAGGCATAATGGCGTATGTCTATAGTCCCAGCTACTCGGGAGGGTGAGGCAGGAGAATGGCTTGAACCCAGAAGACGGAGGTTGCAGTGAGCCAAGATCCTGCCATTGCACACCAGTCTACATAACAACAGTGAAACTCTGTCTCAAAAAATAAATTTAATTTTGTTATACGAAAATAAACGGATGTACCCCAAACACAAAAACAGCTCTTCTGTTTTTTTTTTTTAATTTTTTATTGCATTTTAGGTATTGGGGTACATGTGCAGAACATGCAAGACGGTTGCATAGGTACACACAGGGCAGTGTGTTTTGCTTTCTTTCTCCCCTTCACCCATATTTGGCATTTCTCCCCAGGCTATCTTTCCCCTGCTCCCCCTCCCACTGGCCCTCCCCTTTTCCCCGCAATAGACCCCAGTGTTTAGCACTCCCCTCCCTCTGTCCATGTGTTCTCATTTTTCATCACCCGACTATGAGTGAGAATATGCGGTGTTTCATTTTCTGTTCTTGTGTCAGTTTGCTGAGAATGATGTTCTCCAGATTCATCCATGTCCCTACAAACGACACAAACTCATCATTTCTGATTGCTGCATAATATTCCATGGTGTGTATGTGCCACATTTTCCCAATCCAGTCTATTATCAATAAGCATTTGGGTTGATTCCAGGTCTTTGCTATTGTAAACAGTGCTGCAATGAACATTCGTGTGCATGCGTCCTTATAGTAGAACAATTTATAGTCCTTTGGATATATACCCAGTAATGGGATTGCTGGGTAAAATGGAATTTCTATTTCTAAGGCCTTGAGGAATCGCCCTCCTGTCTTCCACAATGGTTGAACTAATTTACACTCCCACCAACAGTGTAAAAGTGTTCCTTTTTCTCCACATCCTCTCCAGCATCTGTTGTCTCCAGATTTTTTAATGATCGCCATTCTAACTGGCATGAGATGGTATCTCAATGTAGTTTTGATTTGCATCTCTCTGATGACCAGTGACAATGAGCATTTTTTCATATGATTGTTGGCCTCATATATGTCTTCTTTTGTAAAGTGTCTGTTCATATCCTTTGCCCACTTTTGAATGGGCTTGTTTGTTTTTTTCCTGTAAATCTCTTTGAGTTCTTTGTAAATTCTGGATATCAGCCCTTTGTCAGATGGGTAGACTGCGAAAAATTTTTCCCATTCTGTTGGTTGCCGATCTTCTCTAGTGACTGTTTCTTTTGCCGTGAAGAAGCTGTGGAGTTTGATTAGGTCCCATTTGTCTATTTTGGCTCCTGTTGCCAGTGCTTTTGGTGTTTTGTTCATGAAGTCATTGCCTACTCCTATGTCCTGGATAGTTTTGCCTAGATTTCCTTCTAGGGTTTTTATGGTGCCAGGTCTTATGTTTAAGTCTTTAATCCATCTGGAGTTAATTTTAGTGTAAGGTGTCAGGAAGGGGTCCAGTTTCTGCTTTCTGCACATGGCTAGCCAGTTTTCCCAACACCATTTGTTTAACATGGAATCCTTTCCCCATTGCTTGTTTTTGTCAGGTTTATCAAAGATTGTATAGTTGTATGTATGTTGTGTTGCCTCCGGTGCCTCTGTTTTGTTCCATTGGTCTATATCTCTGTTTTGGTACCAGTACCATGCTGTTTTGATTACTGTATCCTTGTAGTATAGTTTGAAATCCGGTAGTGTGATGCCCCCCGCTGTGTTCTTTTTGCTTAGAATTGACTTGGCTATGCGGGCTCTCTTTTGGTTCCATATGAAGTTCATGGTGGTTTTTTCCAGTTCTGTGAAGAAAGTCGATGGTAGCTTGATGGGGATAGCATTGATTCTGTAAATTACTTTGGGCAGTATAGCCATTTTCACGATATTAATTCTTCCTAACCATGAACATGGAATGTTTCTCCATCTGTTTGTGTCCTCTCTGATTTCGTTGAGCAGTGGTTTGTAGTTCTCCTTGAAGAGGTCTCTTATGTTCCTTGTGAGTTGTATTCCAAGGTATTTTATTCTTTTTGTAGCAATTGCGAATGGCAGTTCGCTCTTGATTTGGCTTTCTTTAAGTCTGTTATTGGTGTAGACGAATGCTTGTGATTTTTGCACATTGATTTTATATCCTGAGACTTTGCTGAAGTTGCTTATGAGTTTCAGGAGTTTTTGGGCTGAGGTGATGGTGTCTTCTAGGTATACTATCATGTCGTCTGCAAATAGAGACAATTCGGCTTCCACCTTTCCTATTTGAATACCCTTTATTTCTTTTTCTTGCCTGATTGCTCTGGCTAGAACTTCCAGTACTATATTGAATAGGAGTTGTGAGAGAGGGCATCCTTATCTAGTGCCAGATTTTAAAGGGAATGCTTCCAGTTTTCGCCCATTCAGTATGATATTGGCTGTTGGTTTGTCATAAATAGCTTTTATGACTTTGAGATACGTTCCATCGATACCGAATTTATTGAGTGTTTTTAGCATAAAGGGCTGTTGAATTTTGTCAAATGCCTTCTCTGCGTCAATTGAGATAATCATGTGGTTTTTGTTTTTGGTTCTGTTTATGTGGTGAATTATGTTGATAGACTTGCCTATGTTGAACCAGCCTTGCATCCCTGGGATGAATCCTACTTGATCATGATGAATAAGTTTTTTGATTTGCTGTTGCAATCGGCTTGCCAATATTTTATTGAAGATTTTTGCATCTATGTTCATCATGAATATTGGCCTGAAGTTTTCCTTTCTCGTTGGGTCTCTGCCGGGTTTTGGTATCAGGATGATGTTGGTCTCATAAAATGATTTGGGAAGGATTCCCTCTTTTTGGATTGTTTGAAATAGTTTTAGAAGGAATGGTACCAGCTCCTCCTTGTGTGTCTGGTAGAATTTGGCTGTGAACCCGTCTGGACCTGGGCTTTTTTGTGTGTGGTAGGCTCTAAATTGCTGCCTCAACTTCAGACCTTGTTATTGGTCTATTCATAGTTTCAGCTTCCTCCTGGTTTAGGCTTGGGAGGACACAGGAGTCTAGGAATTTATCCATTTCTTTTAGGTTTACTAGTTTATGCGCATAGAGTTGTTTGTAATATTCTCTGATGATGGTTTGAATTTCTGTGGAATCTGTGGTGATTTCCCCTTTATCATTTTTTATTGCATCTATTTGGTTGGTCTCTCTTTTCTTTTTAATCAATCTGGCTAGTGGTCTATCTATTTTGTTGATCTTTTCAAAAAACCAGCTCTTGGATTTATTAATTTTTTGAAGGGGTTTTCG
The DNA here is from genome assembly GCF_049354715.1 of Callithrix jacchus. Classification (NCBI taxonomy): domain Eukaryota; kingdom Metazoa; phylum Chordata; class Mammalia; order Primates; family Cebidae; genus Callithrix; species Callithrix jacchus. Next base: position 30,894,224 of record NC_133507.1, read on the forward strand.
TGTCTCAATCTCCTTCTGCTCAACTCTGATCTTAGTTATTTCTTGTCTTCTGCTGGGTTGTGAGTTTTTTTGATCTTGCTCCTCTAGCTCTTTCAATTTTGACGATAGGGTGTCAGTTTTGGATCTCTCCATTCTCCTCATATGGGCACTTATTGCTATATACTTTGCTCTAGAGACTGCTTTAAATGTGTCCCAGAGGTTCTGGTACGTTGTGTCTTCATTCTCATTGGTTTCGAAGAACTTCTTTATTTCTGCCTTCATTTCGTTGTTTACCCAGTCAACATTCAAGAGCCAGTTGTTCAGTTTCCATGAAGCTGTGCGGTTCTGGGTCGGTTTCTGAATTCTGAGTTCTAACTTGATTGCACTATGGTCTGAGAGGCTGTTTGTTATGATTTCAGTTGTTTTGCATTTGTTGAGCAGTGCTTTACTTCCAATTATGTGGTCAATTTTAGAGTAGGTGTGATGTGGTGCTGAGAAGAATGTGTATTCTGTGGATTTGGGGTGGAGAGTTCTGTAAATGTCCACCAGGTTTGCTTGCTCCAGGTCTGAGTTCAAGCCCTGGATATCCTTGTTGATTTTCTGTCTGGTTGATCTGTCTAGTATTGACAGTGGAGTGTTAAAGTCTCCCACTATTATTGTGTGGGAGTCTAAGTCCTTTTGTAAGTCAATAAGAACTTGCCTTATGTATCTGGGTGCTCCTGCATTGGGTCCATATATGTTTAGGATCGTTAGCTCTTCTTGTTGTATTGATCCTTTTACCATTATGTAATGGCCTTCTTTGTCTCTTTTGATCTTTGTTGCTTTAAAGTCTATTTTATCAGAGATGAGAATTGCAACTCCCGCTTTCTTTTGCTCTCCATTAACTTGGTAAATCTTCCTCTATCCCTTTATTTTGAGCCTTTGTGTATCCTTGCATGTGAGATGGGTTTCCTGGATACAGCACACTGATGGGTTTTGGATTTTTATCCAATTTGCCAGTCTGTGTCTTTTGATTGGTGCATTTAGTCCATTTACATTTAGAGTTAATATTGTTATGTGTGAATTTGATACTGCCATTTTGATGCTAAGTGGCTGTTTTGCCCGTTAGTTGTTGTAGATTCTTCATTATGTTGATGCTCTTCAGCATTTAGTGTAATTTTGAAATGGCTGGTACCGGTTGTTTTTTTCTATGTGTAGTGCCTCTTTCAGGAGCTCTTGTAACGCAGGCCTGGTGGTGACAAAATCTCTGAGTACTTGCTTGTTCGCAAAAGATTTTATTTTTCCTTCACTTCTGAAGCTCAGTTTGGCTGGATATGAAATTCTGGGTTGAAAGTTCTTTTGAATAAGGATGTTGAATATTGGCCCCACTCTCTTTTGGCTTGTAGTGTTCCTACCGAGAGATCTGCTGTGAGTCTGATGGGTTTCCCTTTGTGGGTGACCCGACCTTTCTCTCTGGCTGCCCTTAGTATTTTCTTCTTTATTTCAACTTTGGTGAATCTGACGATTATATGCCTTGGGGTTGCTCTTCTTGCAGAATATCTTTGTGGTGTTCTCTGTATTTCCTGCATTTGAGTGTTGGCCTGCCTTGCTAAGTGGGGGAAATTTTCCTGGATAATATCCTGAAGAGTATTTTTCAGCTTGGATTCATTCTCTTCATTACATTCTGGTGCACCTATCAAATGTAGGTTAGGTGTCTTCACATAGCCCCATATTTTTTGGAGACTTTCTTCATTCCTTTTTGCGCTTTTTTCTCTTATCTTGGTTTCTCGTTTTATTTCATTGAGTTGATCTTCGACTTGTTATATTCTTTTTTTTTTGCTTGGTCAATTCGGCTGTTGAAACTTGTGCATGCTTTGTGAAGTTCTCGTATTGTGTTTTTCAGCTCCTTTAATTCATTCATATTTCTCTCTAAGTTATCCATTCTTGTTATCATTTCCTCGATTCTTTTTTCAAATCTTTTTTCAAGGTTCTTAGTTTCTTTGCATTGATTTAAAACACGTTTGTATAGCTCACAAAAATTTCTCATTATCCACATTCTGAGATCTAATTCCGTCATTTTTTCACAGTAATTCTCTGTTCAGCTTTTTTCCCTTACTGGTGAAGAGTTTTGTTCCTTTCTAGGAGGTGAGGTGTTCTGGTTTCGGGTGTTTTCCTCCTTTTTGCGCTGGTTTCTTTCCATCTTTGTGGATTTATCCACGTGTTGTTTGTGTAGTTGCTGACTTTTCGATTGGGTCTCTGAGTGGACGCCCAGATTGTTGATGATGAAGTATTTCTGTCACTTCGTTTTCCTTCTATGAGACTAGCTTCTCCACTGTACCACTACTGAGGTGCACTCCAGGCCCTGCTTGTCTGGGGTTCATTTATTGCAGCTGCGGAACAGTGAGGGATACTATCAGTTTTTTTTTCTGCTATCTTTGTCTCAGAATGATGCCTGCCAAATGTCAGTCTTCTGGATATAGAGGGGTCAGGGAGCTGCTTGAGGAGACAGTCTGTATTTTATACGAGCTCAAGTGCTGAGCTGTCAGCTCTGTTTTTCATTCAGGGCTGTTAGGCTGCTACGTTTTATTCTGCTGCAGCAGATCTCATTTAAATCTTTTTTCTCAGATGCTCTATCTCGGGGGGGTTGGGGCTTTCTTTGTGAGTGTCCATTGTTATGTCCTGCCCAGCTAGGAGACAGTCTAGTCACTATTTGCCTGCCGAGGCTCCGCCCTGCTGTGTAAGGTTCACCTTGTTGCTGCAGGCTCTGCCCTTCTGCTGCAGTCTCTGCCCTGCTTCCATGGGCTATGCCCTGTGGCGGAGTCTCTTTGTTGTAGCGGGTTGCCTTGGCAATGGCAGGCTGCATCAGCAATAGGCGTGTACCTCAGTAGGGGCAGAATTGCCTCGGTAATGGCGGACACCCCTCCCTTACGGAGCTCCACCGTACTGGCTTCAGCTGTGCCCTCAGGCAACCTCTCCACTGGGAGCATTTGTAATTGCCATTTTGTCTGTCCAACTGCGCTACCCCAAACGCTGTTTTTCTGGAATCTCCTTGGCTGGCTCACTGTCCAAGTTCCATTCATTCTCAAGTTCAGCCCTCTCAAGTCTCAGATTGCCGGTTCAACAGGGCACCTGGACAAGTCCGCTTTGTGCGGCGCGCTGTGTAGTGCTACTGCGCTGCAGCGCCAGCCACTGGCTGCACCACCTGCCAGCTGCACCAGCCAAAACCTCTGCCTGGCCTCCCGTGTCTCTTTTATGCCTGGGAATTTCCCAGTTCTGTGGGCAACAAAGATTTGTGTGGAAATGCGGCCATGACTCACCCTCTTCGTGCATTCACTGAGAGCTTCAATCCTGGGTTGTTCCCACTGTGCCATCTTGAGTCCTCCTTGAGTTCTTCTGTTTTGAAACAACTCTTTTAAAATTTGTCTTAGGCCTGGCGGGTGTGTCAGTGATCCTTTGAGGTTTCGACCTGGAGAGAATTTCCAGTCGGTCTCTCCTCTCTGGAAAGAAGTTTTAGATAATTCAATGGGTGAGGACTTAGGCTGTGTCTCCCTGGGGTCCTGGTCGATTGCTTGTGGCAACTTCCTGGGAAGGCACGGTGGCCCCACTGTGCTGTGGTGTGGGGAGGGCTCTATTCTTCCCCTCCCTTGCTTTCGTTCCTGGAGATCCCAGTTCATTCCGGGTTTACACTCTCTGTTGGCAGGAAGACCTCGGGCATCCCCTAGCGGCCACTGTTACTCTGAAAACCTAGGCCTCACAAAGGAAGAATGTGGTCTGAAAACCGAGGCCTCATAAAGAAAGAACGCTCAGGCCACCTGTGCACAGCCCAGGGCAACTGTGTCTCGTCCGCTGCTTCCTCCCATGCCGCCTCCCCCACCCACACTCCCATCTCCACGTCCCTCCCTCCCTTGTTGCCTAGGAAATCTCCGTTCTGACCAGTGGGTCTTATTTTTCTTTGATCAGATAAAAAAATATTCTCCTAAATAAACAGAATGGCTGAACTTTGTTTTGCTGGAGATTGGATTATTTTTTTCTTAATCCACTCAACCTTTGGATTATTTTTTTCTTAATCCACTCAACCTGAGAGTTGCAGTGTACTATGTAGATTGACTGTTTGTGGTGAAGCCAGTTTAGTTTTCATCAGTTTTTAGAATGTGAGAAACTAGATTTTATTCTGTCATTTTTTCCTTAATTGTGTTTTCAAAAATTCTTACTTTTGCAACCTGACTAATAAGTATTCTTGACTCTGTTGGCTATTTTTGCCATCGATAACAAAGTGAATCCTCCGGTTATATTCCGGTGTGGGTTTTTCCCCTTTAAATTAATTTTTATTTCAAAGTACCCTTTTCCCTGACTTTTTCCTAACTCTTTAAGTTATAGTATGCATTTGAAAACTCCATGGGACAATCCTCATAACACTTCGTACGTTATTGGAAGCACTAAACAAAATGGACCTGAGAGACCTAGCCCCACTTCAAGTTCATGTCATTTTTGTTATTTGTTTTGTTTTCCAGTTTTTAATGCATAAAATAGCAGTAACAATACCCAGTAATATTAAAGAATAATTGTAAAATCATAAATCATTTTGATAAGAATCTTCTGTTCAGTATGCATTTCTGAGTTTTTAGTCATAGAAAGATAGTGCTAGGTATAATTTCAGGTGTCTAGCGTGTACATAGTATTGTCTAAATAATTGTCTTGATGTGAAATAAAAGTGCTTTAACATCAAAGGAAAGCTCTGTACTATTACATAACTATTGCTGTTTTAGGAATATTATCAGGGTATTAGTAATATTAATAAAAGGATTCAAAAGCTTGAGCAACTAGACTTTTGGAAAGGGAAAGAAAATAATAAATAGGTCATGCTCAGTGGCTCAAGTCTGCCTGGGAGGTTGTGGGTCAGAGTTCAGGATTTCGAGATTAGCCTTGTCGACATAGTGAAACCCCTGCCTCTACTGGAAATACATAACCTTTAGCAGGCCGTGGTGGCACGGGCCCTGGTGGCACGTGCCTGTAGTGCAGTCCCAGCTGCTCACTCACTCAGGAGGCTGAGGTAGAAGAATCGCCTGAACCCACAGGGTGTGGAGGTCGGACTGAGCTCGGGTGACAGAGAAAGACTACTTCTCAAAAATATGAGAATACCATGAGGCAGAAAATTAATAAGGATATCCAGGACTCAAACTCAGATCTGGAGCAAGTAAACTTAATAAATATTTATAGAGCTCTCCACTTTAAATATACAAAATATACGTTCTTGTCAATACCACATCACACCTACTCATAGGTTTAAATGAAATATTGATTGGCCTTTATTAATACCTATTTTTTAGAATAAAGCAACATTTCCGTTCTCTCTCCTGTCCCTCTTATTCTTCCTTTCTTCTTCTCCTTCACTCCTATTGTTTTCCTTTCCTTCTTTCCTGGAAAATAATTGTTGGTTAATAAATTACTGCTGAACAACAAATAAAACCTCTTTTGAGATTAAGAAATCTAAGAGTTTGTGTATGAGAGCCTGATGTAGTGAGCGATACTGTAGATAAAATATAACTTAGAATTAAAGAACTAGAAAAAAAACTTGCCTATGAGTGAGAACATGCAGTGTTTGATTTTCTGTTTTTCTAACCTTCAGAACTGAGAGATAATAAATTTCTTTTCTAAGTCACTAAGAAGATTAGAACAGAATTGTGGAAAGGGAGGGAGTGTGTTACATATATCTCAACATTTACAGATATTTTACATTTGCAGTTATTTTTTGTCCCTATTCTCCTTTCTTTTATAGTAATTCATTATAGTAGCAATAGGAAACCCATACAATGATTGTTCTCTCTGGTCATTGAAACATGCATACAGTTTTCATTCTTATTAGTAATTTTAAATTCAAGTTTATTTCTACAAATAGATAACAGGCTCTTTAAAGATAATATCCTGTCAGAAAGACCCGGACAATAGAGATAATTCTTTTTTGTTGTTTATTTTTATTTTTGGAGATGGTGTCTCTTTGTTGCTCAGGCTGGAGTGCAGTGGCACAATCTCAGCTCATTACAACCTCCACCTCCAAAGTTCAAGCAATTCTCCTGCTTCAGTCTCCCAAGTAACTGGGACTAAAGACATGCATCATTATGCCTGACTAATTATTCTTACTTAAGTGTATATATATACTATAATAAGGCTGGGCACAGTGGCTCATGCCTATCATCCTAGCACTTTGGGAGGTCGAGGTGGGTGGATCACCTGAAGTCAGGAGTTCAAGACCAGTCTGGCCATCAGGGAGAAATCCCATCTTTAGAAAAAAAAGCCACACACACACACACACACACACACACACACACACACACACACACGAATAGAATAGAACAGAACAGAATAGAACATAATAAAACAGAATTGAACAAATGAATAAATGAACAATTTTTCGAGAACAAAGAAAACCCACGGTGACACAAACCTATGCTTCTCGCCTTTCGAGGCAGCAATGACGTGGCAAATTATGTGTGATTACTTGTTTTTTCTACATTTAATTTAACGTTATTCTGATTATACTTCTTGTTCTTGTTATGATTTGAGACAGAGTCTTCCTCTGTCACCCAGGCTGGAGCACAGTGGCACAATCACTGCTCTCTGCAACTTCCACCTCCCGAGTCAAAGCAATTCTTCCGCCTCGGCCCCCCGAGTGAGTAGCTAAGACTACAGGAGTGTGCCACCGCACCCGGATAATTTTTGTGTAGTTAGTAGAGATGGGGTTTTGCCCTGGTCACCAGGCTAGTCTCAAACCCCTGACTTCAAGTGATCCACCCGTCATCTCAGCCTCCCAAATTGCTGGAATTAGGCTCGGTGCATTATGAGTGGCTCGGCTAACACAGTAACTTGATGGCATCATGGTTGGGCCTTTGGTTTCCACCCTAACAGAGGCTACCTGAGAGAGCCCTGTCTCTCAAAAGAAGGGAGGTTATCTGCAGATAGCAGCAGGGTCTTGCTCTGAAATTTTCAAAGCCTCAAAGCAGGGCTTCCCTGTGGTGCCAGAGTTCTGGCGAGTCACTTGTGAGTGAGAGCTTCAGCGTGCAGGTCTGTATGGGGGCAGGCTGTGGCCCAGTTTCTGGGCCCGAGCGAGGCATCAGGGCTTCCCGGGATGGTAGACCAGCACTCCATAGCTTCCGAGGCCTGACCCGCGACCCACGGGGACCCTCCTGACGTGGCGCTGGTGGCCAGGGATGCCCTTTCCCGGCCCTGTCTTGGGCCTGCAGGGGCCCTGGCTGCCAGAGGCACCCGCCAAATTTTTTTTCCGAATTCCTGTGGGGAGTCGGTGGCCGTCTTGCACCATCTTTTTGGGGTGCTGCACCCAGCCGCATTTCCTGTGCTGTGATGCTTTTCTCTCAAGTTTCGTTCGTGGTAATAGAGTGGTCCCTGATTGCCTTCAATCCCTCGTGTCGTGTGTCCCTCGCGTGTGAGGGGATGGCCGAAGACGTCTTGCTCTGAGGGCATCCCTGGCACCGCTGCTGCTCGTGTGTGTGTGTGTGTGTGAGAGAGAGAGAGAGAGAGAGAGAGTCTGGGTGTGTGTGTGTCTGTATTTGTGTGTGTTTGTGTGTGTGTCTGTGTGTGTGTGTTTGTGTGTGTGTGTGTGTGTGTGTGTTTCTCTCTCTGTCTTGGGGTCGACCAGTCAGCCCTGGGTGCTCCATGTCTGGCTGTGATGGTGGCCATTTTGGGAGAGATGTCCGTCTTGTGCATTTCTGAGTCGGCCTGTGGCCGGTGACTAGACCCCTGCCCCCTGGGCGGGGTATATCTTTCACTCTTAGTTGTCATTTTGGGCCATCAGGTTATTGCTGACATGCTGTCCTCTGGTGATGTGTCTCTGGAGAGGTCGGGCCTCTGGATGTTTGGGATGGTCTCTGGTCTACTGGTGACCTGGCTAGCTGGCCCTGCATTCAGTTGAGCCGCTGGCTGGTACCCGTGTGCCTTACCTCCCTCGCAATTGTCTGAGTGTCTCAGCTCCCTGTTGCCACCCTGGGCCCGGGTCTTTTCTGACCCACCTGGGTGTGGCAGGCAGAGGCCGGTGCAGGCGGGCTCCCCTCTGCCTGCGTGTGTGCTCCCTGCTGCGGACACCCAGGGCAGTCACGACAACCCCATTCCATTGGCTCCATGCCATGCGTGTCATGTGTCCTACAGTCCCATGGGGTTGTCCACTGTCCCTTTCCCAGAGCGGAGCCAGCTGACCATGGGCCCATCGGCTCCATGGCTTTGTTGAGGTTGTCCCCTTTGCCCCACTCAGGGTCTTTCTTCTGAATGATGTGGTGATGTCACACTCTCCCAGGTCACGACCCATCCACGGTGGGCGAGGGACGGACATTCGGGGCTAATGGGACCACTCTTTTCATCCCACCTGCAGGGGCCCCTTGCCTCTCCTCCATTTTGCCCATGGGGTTTGGGTCGGGAGGTGTAGGGCTATGGAATCCGGCCCAACCTCACTGTGCTCCCCTGTCCTCCACCTGGCTGGGGAGGCAGGGTCCTCTGACATGGCAGGCCTCCCTTGCTCTAGCTTCATTTGGCTGTCGCCTTGTGGGGGTGGCCCCTCTCTGCAGTGGTGGGGGGCTTGTCCCATGGTCCCATCATGCTATCCTCGCTGGGGTGGTGTGAGTGTTGGCTTTGCTTGGGCCTTTGTGCCCCCAGGGCCCCCTCCTCCAGTTGCTGCTGTGGGGTCAGTTTTTGGGTCCCGGGGAGGAGCTCAGCTCCTTGGGGGGGTGTCGTCAGAACGGTCGAGCAAGGTGTGCTCCTTACCACATTTCTCTCTTCCCCCGGGTGTCCCTTAGTGCCTCCGTGGGCAGCTCAATGAGGGGTGCCCCGTGGTTGGTGGAGTGTGACCTGCCCTCTGTCCGAAAGCCTTCTGTAGTGATCCGAGAGGTGTGCCTTGGGGTGTCAGACTCCCCCATCCCACCGCCTCTCTGTGTTGTGGTAGCGCTGCCGTAGCAGTTGGATTCGCTCATGTGTAGGCAGTTTCCTCTTCCTCATCGTTGACAGGGAGAAGAGGTGTCCGCCGGTCCTTGGTGTGGGGACCGAGCACCACTCGTCACCTACTGTGGCCTGTGCCTCTTCCCACTGAGTCATTGGAGAGTCCCACCAGGCTGGGCCCTGTGTCCTCACCGTTTGGGAGGTCGTCACTTGAACGCTGGGTGCACGTGGTGTCCCATCTGCCGCTTGAACCTCTTCCTTTGCAAGCCAGCTCTCTGCTTGCTCCCGTGCCGAGCTGTGGCTGGTGCTGATGACCGTGCTGTTTGCGGGGTGATGGGTCAGGCCGCCTGGCCCTGGGAAGATGTCCTCATAGTGGGGTGTGCGGGTCTCCCAAAGTGGGACCTGGTTGGAGATGGATGAGATCCTGGGCATGTTGCCCTTGTTTTGGGTTTGCCGCTGGGGTCGCTTTGGGCCCCCCGGTGGTGGGGTCCTGGTCCCGTGAGGGGGCTTGTGGTGGTGCTGAGGGCTGGTAGGCATCCCGGGTGGGAGGGCTGTGAAACAGCCCTCATATGGGTAACAGTGGGATCCCACTGTCATGTTTTCCCAGTGGCCTGATTGTGCCCGAGGTTCCTTCACGAGCCCTCGGTGGGCTCCTGTGCCCCTGCCCTTGTGGGCCCTGGGACCCCGTGTGAGTCCCTTTTGCACCATAGCCTGCCAATCCTTTCTCTCCAAGTGGCTCTCTGGCTGCACTGGGGTGGCCCCCACCTGGGACCCAAGCCAGCTTTGTGAACTGGTGGTGATTGGCCCTGCATGGGTCTGGTGGACGTTTCAGCGTCGGGTCGGCCTGCTGCATGTGCGGGAGGAGGGTTCTGGGGTGCCAGCCATGATTTTGGTGGCAGTGGTGGGGAGCCTCGAGCTTCCCTGCAAGGCATGTGGGGTTTGACAAAGGCCAGGCGGCTGCTCTTGTGCCCTTGTGCTCCAAAGGCCACAGGTGGTGAGATCCCCTGTGCGTCCCGGGCTGTGGTTGGCTGTGCCTGAGGCTTCTCCCTGGATCCTCATGGTGGCCGCCTTCCCCGGTCTTCTCTGCCTTGCCTGGTGTCGTGTCTCCTCCTAAGCCTGCTCTTCCACTCTGTGTCTGCATGCCCCATTTGTGCACCTCGTTTCGTGGGCCCATTGCGGCCCCTCCTTGAGGCTTCTTGGGTGTCAACATCCAGGGGCAGTGGCATGTCCTTACCCCGTGTTGCAGGTCCCATTTGGCATGTGCGTGTGCATAAGCATGCCCTGGTGGTCTTTCCCAGTCAGCCGTTGTGTGTAAGGTCGACCTCTGCCTTGCCCGCCGCCCACCCCTCTTGGTTGGGGTTTGGGACCCCTGGGCCTGGTCCCTTATGCCAGGCCGGTGGGTGCACTGGAGGGCTTCCATCACCTTTTGGCCATTGTCGGGAGTTGGGGCAGTGCCGGTCACCAACCTTCCCCCTCCTGCACTTGTGCCCACCAATGGGAGCCTGGCCTCGGCTGGAGCCTGGCCTTGGCTGGAACCCAGACTTCAACCTGGAGGGTGAAGGGGTGCTGTGGCCACACAGCGTGGCAGTCCCCCAGGTCAGGCACCCTGGGCCACCTCCCACTCACCGCCTGGAAACTGGGGCACCTCTGCATGGGGTGGGTAGCACTGTGCCTCCCTCACCACCACCCCTACATCTTTCACACGCATGGCCAACAACCCCTCATGGCTGCCTGGTATGGGTCAGGCGTCCTGCCCTCCCCTCACATGCAGTTGTGGAAAGGGGCTGGCGAGTGGTCATGGTAGCGGTGGTGGTGTTGCTGGTGGTGATGGTGGAGCACTTGTGGTGTGCGTGTGGGACTCGTTCCCCATTCTCTCATGCCCGGCTCTCTCCCCCTGCCCCTGCCCCACACGCCTCGCCTTGCCTGGTCCCGCACCAGCTGCAAATGCTGTCGCCACCCCCTCCCTTCCTCATGTACCCTGGACACTGGGTCCGATGCCCTCGTGCCCTTACCTACCTGGGCGATCCTGCCAGTAGCATATGCTTGTCTCAAAGTTTAAGCCATGCATGTCTAAATACACACGGCCAGTGCAGTGAAACTGTGAATGTTTCATTCAATCAGTTATGGTGGCTGTGTATGGTGGCTCAAGCCTGTAATTCCATCACTTTGAGAGGCCAAGACCGGTGGATCACGAGGTCAAGAGATAGAGATCATCCTGGTCAACATGGTGAAACACCCTCCATCTCTACTGAAAATACAATACATTAGCTGGGCATGGTGGTGTGTGCCTGTAATCCCAGCTACTCCGGAAGCTGAGGCAGGGGAATTGCCTGAACCCAGGGTGCAGAGGTTTCGGTGAGCCAGGACTGAGCACTCCAGCCTGGGTAACAAGAGTGAAACTCTGTCTCAAAAAAAAATCAGTTATGGTTCCTTTGGTCGCTCAGTTATGGTTCTTTGGTCGCTTGCTCCTCTCCTACTTGGATAACTGGTAATTCTGGAGCTAATATATGCTGACGGGCACTGACCTCCTTTTTCGCGGGTGGGGATGCGGGCATTTATCACATCAAAACCAACACGGTCAGCCCCTCTCTGGCCCCAGCCGGGGTGCAAGCGCTGGCTGCTTTGGTGACTCTAGAAAATGTCGGGCCGATCGCACGTCCCCTTGGCAGCGATGACCCATTCGAACGTCTGCCCTATCAACTTTCAATGGTAGTCGCCATGCCTACCATGGTGACCACGGGTGATGGGGAATCGAGGTTCGATTCCAAAAAAGGAGCCTGAGAAATGCCTGCCACATCCAAGGAAGGCAGCAGGCGCACAAATTACCCACTCCTGACCTGGGGAGGTTGTGATGAAAAATAATACAGGACTCTTTTGAGGCCCTGTAAGTTTAGTGAGTCCACTTTAAATTCTTTAATGAGGATCCATTGGGGAGCAAGTCTGGTGCCAGCAGCCATGGTAATGCCAGCTCCAATAGTGTATATTAAAGTTGCTGTGGTTAAGATAGGCTGGACTGGGAAAATGTGGCACCTGTACACCGTGGAATATCATGCAGCAATCCTAAATAATGAGTTTGTGTCCTCTGTAGGAACATGGATGAATCTGGAGAATGTCATTCTCAGCAAACTGACACAATAATGCAAAATAAAATACTGCATGTTCTCACTCCTAGGTGGGTGATGAACAATGAGAATACATGGACGCAGGGAGGGGAGCACTAAATATGGGATCTATTGGGAATAATAGGGGAGAGACAGTGGGTGGGGGGAGCTGGAGAGGGATAGCATGGGGAGAAATGCCAGATGTGGGTGAAGGGGAGGAAGGCAGCAAATCACTCTGCCACGTGTTGTAGCTATGCAACTATCTTGCATGTTCTGCACATGTACCCCAGAACCTAAAATGTAATTTGAAAAAAAAGGCTGGGCGCCGTGGCTCAAGCCTGTAATCCTAGCACTTTGGGAGGCCAAGGCGTGTGGATCACAAGGTCAAGGGACTGAGACCATCCTGGTCGACATGGTGAAACCCCATCTCTACTGAAAATACAATAAATCAGCTGTGCACGGTGGTGCATGCCTGTAATCCCAGCTACTCGGGAGGCCAAGGTGGGAGAGTTGCCAGAACCCATGAGGCAGAGTGTGGTGAGCCAAGATCGCGCCATTGCACTGCAACCTGTGTAACAAGAGTGAAACTTTATATCAAAAAAATTAGTTATGGTTTCTTTGGCCACTCCTTCCTCTCCTACTTGCATAAATGTGGTAATTCTGCTGACCTCTTCATCCACCCTCACCTCACGATTGTGGCTCATGGCAATGTCGACCACCCCTCTCTGGACTCAGGTGATCTCCACCTCCAAGCATCTGAGACTAAAAGGTCTCATAAGCCTGGGAGGTAGATTGCACACGTGCATTTCCAGCCAGTGTGTGTGTATGTGCGTGTGTGTCTCTGTGTGTGACTGTCTGTGGAATACTCGCAGCAGGGGGAGGAGGGGCAAAAGAAAACAGTTCATTGTGACCTTGATTACCTTTTACCTTTCTTCCCGCCCTCTTGTTTGCTTGTTTGTTCTTACAGTTTCGTTTCACTTCTATGTGTTTCATTGATCCTTTCTTGGTTTCCTTGTTTAATGGAGGCATGGATGGATTGATTTAGAGGCAGGTGGGGTCTCTCTCTGTCACCCATTTCTTTCTTCAATCTTATCGGCTGCACACTGGTGTTTGTATACATAAATACATACATAAATACATTCATAAATTATAAATAACATGCAGTATTAGATATGCAAATAATCATGTTATGAATAAAATAAAAAGAACTGTTCTACATCTATGTGTGCGTAAATATTTTATTTAACTTTGATACTTAATTACTACCTTTGTTCACACCCTCTTTGTTGTTTCTTATGGTTTCTTTTTTTTGAGACAGAGTCTCACTGTGTAACCAGGTGCCAGGCTGAAGTGCAGTGGCACAATCTCAGTCCACTGCAACCTCCGCATCCCGGGTTCAAGCAAGTCTTTTGCCTCAGCCTCCCGAGTAGCTGAGACTACAGGCGCATGCCACCACGCCCAGCTAATTTGTGTATTTTTAGTAGAGACGAGGTTTCACCACGTTGGCCAGGCTGGTCTGGACGTTCTGACCTCAGGCGATCTGCCGGACTCAGCCTCCCAAAGCGCTGGGGGATTACAGGCCTGAGACGCCATGCCCAGCAATTTATTTGTTTATTTATCTATCAATCAATTTATTTAGAGGCAGACCCCTTGGCATTTATTTATTTATTTCAGGGAAAACTCACCTTTCTTTCTTTCTTTTGAAGCAGGCTTGCATTTCTCTGTCTCTCTTTCTCTTTCTCTCTTCTCACATATCCCACGCTTTGGACCAAGCCATCATCCCTCCTCAGGTCCCCCCCATCCCCACTCCCTGGGACTACACGCATGTGCCAAGTCACCACAGGGGTTAACTATTGCATTATTTTTAATGTATGAATGCATGTATGTGAGATGGGGTTTGGGATTTCACTATAACGCCCAACCTGATCCGGAACTCCTGCTCTCCAGAATTGCGCCTGTCTTGGCCTCTCACAGTGCTGTTGTTACAGGCCTGAGTCACTGCTCCCGACTCGATCTCTATTGTTCTTCCTGCATGCCAGCCTGCCTACCTATTGTCCATCTGTCTGTCTGTCTTACCTATCACCTTCTTAGTAGGCATGTGGTCTCAATTTGTAATCCACAATCTGGACACACATATTTCTTTTTAAACGTTCATGACGATGCTGCTGCTGATGATCATTTATACAGCTGGAGGTGGTGTCGACAGCTCGAGATGATCTCAAACATTTGCACTGAAGCCATCCTCCCATGTCAACCTTTGAGACTGCTGCAGTCACAGGCGTGAATGTGGAACAAGCCTGGTCATATTTGTCTTGTGTGTTTCTTTACAGTCCTTGTTTCTGGTCTGGATACACAGTTGATAATACGGGCGTTGCAAACAAAGACAATTTTCACACACATCTCACGATCCTGCCTTTTCTTTCCAGTGCGACGAGCCGCATCGAGGGTTGTTTTATATAGTGTAGGAAGCTTTGGCGTTGGCCATGTGCACCTGATTTTTTTGTTGGACATAGTGTCTGTCTCTCTCTCTCACTCTCCATCTCAAGTAAATTAATGAATAATTGAATGAATGATCTGGTCACAGTGGTGTGTGCCTGTGGTCCCAGGTACTCTGGAGGCTGAGGCAGTAGAATCTCTTGAGCCAAGGAGTGTCTAGAATGTCGTGAGCGATTGTGAGGTGAGGGCAGATCAAGAGGTCGGGAGTTCGAGACCAGCCTGGTGAATGTGGCGAAACAGAGTGATACCCATTCTCAGAAAATCGGAAGATAACTAAAAGCAATAAAATAAAAAAAAAAAGAAAAAAACCGGCACAGACGTGGACTCACTCTTGCCCCCACACCACACCCTGCATCCTGCACCCCGCACCCCCCCCAGCACTGGCCCCGGCACCAAATGAAAAAAATAAAGAAAAAAGCCAAACACAGCGACGACCTATTCGCTTCTGAGGCCTATGGATGCAAAGTGAAAGTGGAGTTGAAGAGCCACTAGGAGAAGTTTGGCGTGGGCAATCCCTGCTACCCCACCGAAAATGGGGGGGGTGGGCCATTGGGAAAGAGGCAACCCCATTTGCTGCCGCAGTTTGACCATCCCTGGCAGCCTGTGCAGGTCGACCTCATAGACGGTCAGCCAGAAACCAAGTCCGGCAACCACCACCAACATCTTGTTGACCCGGGAAAAAGCGGAAAGTTTACCATGGGGCCGGACCCACACACCCACTATGGCCACTGGAGCATGACAGAGTGAGGGAGAGGGCTGGAACCCAAGTGACACTCCCTTGCTGGCCCTGGGTTTCTGGCCCTGAGGCCCACACGTTGGGGCACCACACATGCTGACAAAGCCTTGTGTCAAGGGCTGACTTTCAATAGATCGCAGCGAGGGAGCTGCTCTGCTACATACAAAACCCCAACACAAATGCAGGTCGTCTACAAGTGGTTTAGCGCCAGGTTCTCCACGAATGTGCGTCGCGTGATGGGCAAGGGGGCAGCCGCCTTTCCAGCTGCACCCCGTTTTCCAGGATGAGGAGCACTCTCCACCAAACCCCGGTCCCAGTGCATGGCCAGAGACACCCTGCCAGCAGAGACGGTGGGGAATGGGCTATCTGAGGCCAACCAAGGCTCCGTGCCACAGCACTGCTGTATCGTTCTGCGTGGGCAGGATTCTGACAGAGGCGTTCAGTCATAATCCCACAGAGTAGTTTCGCCCCATTGGCTCATCGGCCAAGCACATACACCAAATGTCTAAACCTGCAGTTCCTCTTGTGCTGAGCAGAATTATCATGGCAACAACACATCATCAGTAGGGTAAAACTAACCTGCCTGGTGATGGTCTAAACCCAGCTCACGTTCCCTATTAGTGGGTGAACAAGCCAACGCTGGGTGAGCTCTGCTTCACAATGATAGGAAGAGCTGACATCGAAGGATCAAAAAGCGATGTCGCTATAAATGCTTGGATGCCACAAGACAACTATCCCTGTGGTAACTTTTCTGACACCTCCTGCTTCAAACCCAAATGGTCAGAAAAATTGTGAGGCCCCACTTTCATGGTCCGTATTTATACTTGTACTGAAAATCAAGATCAAGCGAGGTTTTGCCCTTCTGCTCCACAAGAGGGTTCCTCCCTACGCTCACCTTACAACACCTGCGTTACCGTCTAACAGGTGTACCATCTCAAACTCCCCACCGGGCACTGTCCACAGAACAGGTTGGGCCTGGCTGGTGGCATGCGGCCGGTCCCCTGGCACCAGTAGTGAGAGCTTCCCAGGGCTCACTCCCTGGCCTCACCGGCTCAGTGAGAAAACAATCAGAGTAGTGGCATTTCAGCGGAGGCCCACAAGGCAGGCGGAGATGTGGGGTGGGGATGCCGGGGGCCTCCCACTTATTCTACACCTCTCATGTCTCTTCACTGTGCCAGACTAGAGTCAAGCCCAACAGTGTCTACTTTTCCCACTGATTCTGCCAAGCATATTGCCTTGGCTGTGGTTTTGCTGGATAGTAGGTAGCGACAGTGGGAATCTCGTTCATTTTTCTATGTGCATCACAAATTAGACGACGAGGCATTTGGCTACCTTAAGAGAGTCATAGTTACTCCCGCCATTCACCCATGCTTCATTGAATTTCTTCGCTTTAACATTCAGAGCACTGGGCAGAAATCACATCACCTTAACACTCGCCACGGGCCTTCACAAGGCTTTGTTTTAATTAAGCAGTCAGATTTCCCTGGTATGCACCATTTCTAAGTCAGCTGCTAGGCACCAGTTGAGGCCAGGTGCTATGTGGAACCACGGCCCCTGGGGCAGACCCAATGCATGGGACTGGCCCGTGGCCCTGCCCTTCACAAAGGAAAGAGAACTCTCCACGGGGCTCCCACCGGCTTCTCCAGAATCAGTCGCATTACCTCACTGGATGCCTCATGGAGCCCATCTCTGCCACTCTGGATTCAGGGATTTAAACCTGAATCTCTTTCTATTGGCCAAGGGCAACCGAGGCCTGTCCCATCGAAACAGTGCTCACTGATCTCTCAGGAGCGACTGACCCATGTTCAACTGCTGTTCGCATGGAAGCCTTAAAAGTTTTTTGAATATTTGCTACCACCACCAAGATCTGCACCTGTGGCAACTCCACCCAGGCCCACGCCCTAGCCTTCAAGGCTCACCGCAGTGGACCTCCTATTCGTTGCTTTACGCCATAGCATTTGCAGGGCACCGGCCGGGTGGGGCAAACTTAGCAACGCCACCGTTGGCGCCCACACTGCTGCTCCCATCCAGTCTTGACTGCTGGCGACAACCGGGTATGGGCCTGACGCTCCAGCACCATCCGTTTTCAGGGCTAGTTGATTCAGCAGATGAGTTGTGACACATTCTTTAACGACTTACACATTCCATTCTGAATTCCATGGCCACCGTCCTCCTGCCTATATCACCCAACACCTGTTCTGGGGTCTGATGAGCATTGACATCGGGCACCTTATCCCGGCATGCGGTTCATCTTGCAGCACCAGTTCTGCTTACCAAAAGTGGCCCACTAGGCATTCGCATTCCACGCCTGGCTCCATGCCAGTGAGTGGGGCTTCTTATGCATTTAAAGTTTGGAATGGGTTGAGATCCTTTTGGCACCAAGACCTCTCTAACCATTCGCTTTACTGGATAAAACTGCGTGGGGGTTGGGCAGTTGCCAGAGCACCAGCTATCCTGAGGAAAACTTGGTAGAGAACCAGCCGAAAGATGGTTCCATTAGTCTTCTGCTCCTATACCCAGGTCACCACATGTGCATATAGGGCACACTTTGCTCGACAACTTCGACGACACTCCCCTGATGAGCTGAGCTCCTCCTCAGGACCCATGCGCAGGACCCACAGCAACAACTGAAGGAGGGGTCCCCAGGTGCGCAATGGCCCAAGTGGAGCAAAAGCTCACACCACCCAGATTAGGGCAGCACGACAGGATGGCGGGACAAGTTCCCACTGCCACAGCGAGGGGCTGACCCTGCAAGGCAACAACAACAGAAGGTGAGAGCAAAGGAGGCCTGTCGCATCAGAGGACCTTGCTGCCCCTGCCAGGAGGAGGTCGATGGTGCACAGTGAGATCTGGCCAGATTCCATACCCATACACCTCCCAACACAAACCCCACGGGTGGAGTGGAGGACAGGCAAGGGGCCCCCTTGGGCGGGATGAGAAGAGCGGTCCCATTTGCCACGAATGGCCGTCCCTCACCCACCACGGATCAGTCGTTGCCCTGGAGAGCATGATGTCACCACATTGATCGAAAAAACAGACCAAGTGCGGGGGAAACAAGTCAACCTCAATAAAGCCACAGAGCCAATGGGCCCACTGTCAACTGGCTCCACTCTGGGGAAGGGACAACAGACAACCCCATAAGAGAGGAGGACGCCTGACATGCATGGCACAGAGGCAAGGAGTGGAATTGTCACAACCACCCTGGGTGCCCACAGAGGGGAGTGCACATGCAGTCAGAGGGGAGCCCACCTGCACCAGCATCTGCCCACCACACACAGGTGTGTCAGAGGAGATCCGAGCCCAGGGCAGAACCAGGAAGCTGGGAAACCCAGATGCATGTGCTGGATGTAAGGCACATAGGCCTTAGCCTTTGGCTCAAATGAGAGCAGGGATGGCTAGCCAGGTCACCAGTAGATCAGAGACTACCCCACGCATCCAGAGGCCAGACCTCTCCAGCGACAAATGGCCAGAGGACTGCATGTCAGCAATAACCCGGTGGCCCAAAATGACAACTCAGAGTGAAAGATAAACCCTACACAGGGGACAGGGGTCTAGTCACCGGCCACAGGCCAACTCAGAAATGCACGAGACAGATATCTTTCCCCAAAATGGCCACCATTACAGCCAGACATAAAGCACCCAGGGCCGTCTGGTCCACAACAAGACAGAGAGAAACACACACACACACAAACACACAAACATACACACAGACACACACACACACAAACACACACAGACACACACACATACAGACACACTCACACACACCAACTCACACACACATGGGAGAAGCAGCAGGGCCAGGGACGTTCTCCGGGCCACTGGTGCCATGCAGGGGCTGGCTTGTCCGTGCCTTCAAAGCCAGACTCTTTCGGACGTCCCTTCACATGCAAGGGACACACAACACGAGAAACTGAAGGTGCTTAGGGACCACTCTCTGACCACGAATACGCATTCGGGAGAAAAGTGTCACAGCGGAGGGACCGCAGCCAGGCGCGGCACCCTGAAAAGACAGCGCAGGACGGCCAACGACTCCTCACAGAAATTCGGAAAAGAAATTCGGTGGGTGCCTCTGGCGGCCAGGGTTCCTCCAGGCCTGTGACAGGGCCGGGGAAGGGTTTCCCCAGCCACTCGCACCATGCCCGGAGGATCTCCGCGGGTCGCGTGTAGGGCCTCGGGAGCTATGGCGTGCTGGTCGACCATCCCCGGCAGCCCCAATGCCTTGCTTGGGCCCCAAAACTGGGCCACAGCCTGCCCCCATACAGCCCTGCATGCCAGAGCTCTGACTCACAAGTGACTCGCCAGAACTCTGGTGCCAGGGGGAAGCCTTGCTTTGAGGCTTTGAGGATTTCAGAGCAAGATCCTGCTGCTATCTGCAGATAACCTGCTTTCTTTTGAGGGACAGGGCTCTCTCAGTTAGCCTCTGGCTGATAGGGAGGAAACCAAAGGCCCAACCATGAAGCTACCAAGTTACCATTTTAGCTGAGGAGCTCATAATGCACTAAGTGTAATCCCAGCACTTTGGGAGGCTGAGATGATGAGTGGATCACTTGAAGTCAGGGGTTTGAGACTAGTCTGGAGACCAGGGCAAAACCCCGTCTCTACTAAATACACAAAATTTAGCTGGGTGTGGTGGCGCACGCCTGTAGTCCCAGCTACTCAAGAGGCCAAGGCAGAGAAATTGCTTTGACTCTGGAGGCGGAGGTTGCAGATAGCAGCAATCGTGCCACTGTGCTACAGCATGGGCGACAGGAAACTCCGTCTCAAATAATAACAATAGCAATAAGTATAATCATAATAATGTTAAATGAAATGTAGAAAAACAATAAATCACACATAGTTTGTAGCATCACTGCTACCTCGAAAGGGGAGAAGCATAGGTTTGTGTCACCGTGGGATTTCTTTGTTTATCTTTGTTCTCAAAAAATTGCTCATTCGTTCATTCCTTCCTTCAATTCTTTTTATTCCGTTCTGTTCTGTTCTATTCTATTCTAGTGTGTGTGTTTGTGTGTGTGTGGCATTTTTTTATTCTAAAGATGGGGTTTCTCCATGATGGCCAGGCTGGTCTTGAACTCCTGACCGCAGATGATCCACCCACCTTGGCCTCCCAAAGTGATAGGATGACAGGCCTGAGCCACCTTGCTGGGCCTTATTCTAATATATATATATATAACACACTCCCTCCCTTTAAACAATTCTGTTTTAATTTCCTTAGTGACTTAGAACAGAAATTTATTACCTCTCAGTTCTGAAGGTTAGAAAAACAGAAAATTAAACACCATGTGTTCTCACTCATAGGCAGGTGTTTTTTTTTTAATTCTAAGTTATATTTCATCTACAGTTTCACTCACTACATCAGGCTCTCATACACAAACTCTTAGACCTCTTAGTCTCAAAAGTTGCTTTATTCTAAAATAATGGGTATTAATAATGGCCAATAATATAAATATATATATATATTTAAGTACAAAAAATTAGCCAGGCATAATGATGCATGTCTTTAGTTCCAGCTACTTGGGAGTATGAAGCAGGAGAACTGCTTAAACCTTGGAGGTGGAGGTTGTAATGTTGGGGTCCAGCATGTCTGCTTGGGGCCTACTGAACTGCGGGAGTCCCCGAGACCACCAATGTAGATGTCTGGTTCAACCTGAGGGAGAGAGTGAGTGGAAGTGAAAGAAAATAGTAAAGCGGAGTCTGGAGGGCTGGCTTAGGCTATGTCCAAGCAGCAATTTTATTTTTGCAATATGTTCCATTATATACTTTTATGAAGTTAATGTTATTTACGCCAGATCAACATACTTAAGTTACAGTAAGCAAGTTACACCCACTAAGTTATGCCCAGTAAGTAAGTTAAGCCCAGTAAGTCAGTTACACCCAGTAAGTCAAGGCAAGTAAGTTACACCCAGCAAGTTAATTACGCCCAGTAAGTTATGGTAAGTAAGTTACAGTTACACCCAGCAAGTTACGGTAAGTAAGTTACCAAGTGTAAATATTTAAGTTAATACTTTACAATGAAGGTAACAAGGGTCCAAAATGAACACAATCAAGCAATAAACCATAAGGAACCGAAAGTGGACACAATGCCTCCCATGTCCTCATATCCACAAAGTAATGTCTGTTAATTATTTTGAATAACATAGTCTCTCTCTCGGCTCCTGCTTTCCCTCAGCTCGACTCCCCCAACCGGGGATCTGTGTCCAGGCTCAAGCTCATTGTATGGTGAGGTCCATTTCCTAGGGGCCTCACACGGGAGTGATCTCCACAGATCTCCCTCATTGTAATGAGCTGAGATTGTGCCACTGCACTCCAGCCTGGGCAACAGAGACTCCATCTTTAAAAGTAAAAATAAACAATAAAAAAGAATTATTTCTATTGTCCAGGTCTTTGTGAAAGGATACTATCTTTAAAGAGCCTGTTATCTATTTGTAGAAATACACTTGAATTTGAAATTACTAAGAAGAATAAAAATTGTATGCATGTTTCAATGACCAGAGACAACAGTCATTGTATCAGTTTCCTATTGCTACTACAATAAATGACTATAAAGGTCAGGAGAATACTGATGGAAAATAACTGCAAATGTAGAATACCTGTAAATGTTGAGATATATGTAACACACTCCCTCCCTTTAAACAATTCTGTTTTAATTTCCTTAGTGACTTAGAACAGAAATTTATTACCTCTCAGTTCTGAAGGTTAGAAAAACAGAAAATCAAACACCATGTGTTCTCACTCATAGGCAGGTGTTTTTTTTTTAATTCTAAGTTATATTTCATCTACAGTTTCACTCACTACATCAGGCTCTCATACACAAACTCTTAGACCTCTTAGTCTCAAAAGTTGCTTTATTCTAAAATAATGGGTATTAATAATGGCCAATAAATACTTCATTTAAACCTATGAGTAGGTGTGATGTGGTATTGACAAGAACGTATATTTTGTATATTTAAAGTGGAGAGCTCTATAAATATTTATTAAGTTTACTTGTTCCGGATCTGAGTTTGAGTCCTGGATATCCTTATTTATTTTCTGTCTTGTTGTATTCTCATATTTTTGAGAAGACTTTCTCTCTCTCCCGGGCTCAGTGCAATCTCCACCCCCTGTGGATTCAAGTGATTCTTCTACCTCAGCCTCCCGAGTGAGCGAGCAGCTGGGACTGCACTACAGGCATCGCCACCATGGCCCACTAACTGTTTTGTATTTCCAGTAGAGGCAGGGGTTTTACTATGTTGATCAGGCTGGTCTCGAACCCCTGACCTCTGACCCGCCCACCGCAACCTCCCAGGCAGGCTTGAACCACCGTGCCTGGCCTATTTATTCTTTCCTTTCACTTCCCAAAAGACTAGTTGCTCAAGCTTTCTAATCCTTTTATTAATATTACTAATGCCCTGATAATATTCCTAAAACAACAATAGTTATATAATTGTATACAACTTTTCTTTGATGTTAAAGCACTTTTATTTCACATCAACACAAAAATTACTTTAGATAATAATATGTCCACACTAGTCATCTGAAATTATACCTAACACTATCTTTCTATGACTAAAAACTCAGAAATGTATACTGAACAGAAGATTCTTATCAAAATGATTTATGATTCTTACAATTATCTTTTCATTGTTACTGCTATTTTATGCATTAGGAACTGGAAAACAAAACAAATGACATAAATGACATGAAGTTGAGGTGGGGCTAGGTCTCTCAGGTCCATTTTGTTTAGTACTTCCATAACATACGAAGTGTTATGAGGCTTGTCCCATGGAGTTTTCAACTGCATACTATGACTTACAGAGTTAGAAAAAAGTCAGAGAAAAGGTCCTATGAAATAAAAATAAATTTAAAGAAAAAAAAACCCACAGTAATATAACCGGAGGATTCACTTTGTTCTCTGTGGCAAAAATAGCCAACACATTCAAGAATACTTATTAGTCAGGTTGCAAAAGTAAAAATTTTAGAAAACTTGATTAAGGAAAAATGACAGAATAAAATCTAGTTTCTCACATTCTGAAAACTGATGAAAACTAAACTGCCTTCAACAAAACCAGTCAATCTACACAGCACACTGCAACTATCAGGTTGAGTGGATTAAAAAAAAATCCAATCTCCAGCAAAACAAAGTTTAGCCTTTCTGTTTATTTAGGAATATATTCTTTTATCTTATCAAAGAACAATGAGAACCAGTGGTCAGAGTGGCGATTCCCTAGGCAACAAGGGAGGGGGGAACGTGGAGATGGGGGTGGGGGCAGGGAATGAGATACAGTTTGCCCTTGGCTGTGCGCATGTGCCCTGAGCGTTTTTCCTCCATGAGGCCTCGGTTTTCAGAGTAACAGTGGCTGCTAGGGGATGCCCGAAGAAGTCTGCCTGCCAACAGAGAGTGTCAACCCGGAATTAACAGGGATCTCCAGGAACGTGAGCAGGGGAGGAGAAGAATGGAGCCCTCCCTTCACCACAGCACAGTGGGGCCACCGTGCCCTACCAGGCAGTTGCCACAAGCAATCAATCAGGGCCCCAGAGAGGCACAACCTAAGTCCCCACCCATTGGATTATTTGAATCTTCCTTCCATAAAGGAGAGACCGACTGGAAATTCTGTTTGTCAAGGTTGAAACCTCAAAGGATCACTGGCACACCCACCAGGCCTAAGACAATTTTTAAAAGAGTTGTTTCAAAACAGAAGAGCTGTTTTTGTGTTTGGGGTACATCCGTGTATTTCCGTATAACAAAATTAGATTTCTTTTTTTGAGATGGTGTTTGGCTGTTGTTACCCAGACTGGAGTGCAATGGCATGATCTCAGCTCACCGCAACCTCCGCCTTCTGGGTTCAAGCCATTCTCCTGCTTCACCCTCCAAAGTAGCTGAAACTACAGGCATGCCCTACCATGCCCAGCTAATTTTTGTATTTTTGGTAGAGACATGGTTTCACCTCGTTGACCAGGATGGTCTCGATCTCTTGACCTCGTGATCCACCCGCCTCAGCCTGCCAAAGTGCTGGGATTTTAGGCATGAGGCACCGCATCAAGCCAAAAATTAGTTGTTTTAAAAATGATGATTTAAATTGTTTTTTCTTTTAACTCCTTACCTGTACAGTCCTGCAATAGACAGACCACGGGACTCGTCAGCTCAAAGTCTACGAGGCCAGAGGCTGACATCCTGCATGTCTATTTAGAATGAATGAATGAATTTATTTATTTATTTTAAAACACAGTCTCACTCTGTCACCTAGAGGGGAGGGCAATGGCACGATCTAGGCTCACTGCAACCTTTTCATCTCGGGTTCAAGTGATTCTTTCTGCCTCAGCCTCCCAAGTAGCTGAAAATACAGGCATGTGCCACCACGCCTGGATGATTTCTGTATTTGTAGTAAAGACGTGGTTTCACCGTGTTAGCCAGAATGGTCTCAATCTCCTGACCTCGTGATCCACCCACCTCTTAAAGTGCTGTGATAGATACCATGCTTGAGCCACCACACCTGCTTGGGCCTGTAGTTTCAGCTACTTGGGAGGCTGAGGCAGGAGAATTACTTGAACCCAGGAGGCAAAGGTTGTGGTGAGCTGAGATCACACCATTGCACTCCAGCCTGGGTAACAAGAGCGAAACTCTGTCTCAAAAAAAAAATTAAATGCTGTATTCTGTTAGCTTTGCTTTCTACCCTGAGAAGGACATAATATAGCTGTTGTCTGTCCATCCATCTGTCTGTCTGTTTGTGACAGGGTCTCACTCTGTCTCCAAGAGTGAAGTGTCTCCAAGTAGCTGAGACTACAGACACAAACCCCAGGGTTTGGCCATGCAGCACCAGGTTGGTGGTCGAGCTCCCGAGCTTAAGAGATCTATTGCCTTTGCTTTTCAAAGTGTTGGTGTTACCGACACAAACCATTGCAGCTGGCCTGACAATATCAGGAAGGGCCAGGATTTGCCAAGGCCTGTGTTCCAGGGTGGGGATGGTGTATCCCGTGGTAGAGGGAGCCATCGGTCCACACTGAGCCCTGGCCATCCCCAGGCCCCACCTTGCAGACCAAATCAGAAGGAACAGAGTCCCTCGTTTTATGCACCATCACTCCACTGAACTTGGGAGCAGATCCATTCTCCAAACATAAGGTGGCTCTCAGTTTGAAATGGATCACAAGGGACCTGGCTTTCCCAAGTCAGCAGGATAAAGCAGTCCTTCTGTGATATAGAACAAGGTGTGGCTCGAATCTAGATTCTCCAGTTAAAACCAATGAAGATGGCCGGGAGCGGTGGCTCATGCCTGTCATCCCAGCACTTTGAGAGACCAGGCCGAGGCGGAAGTATCAGGGGGTCAGGAGTTTGAGACCAGCCTGGCCAAGACACTGAAACCCCCACCTCCACTGAAAACACAGAAATGTTAGCTGGGCATGGTGGCACATGCCTGTAATCCTAGCTACTCAGGCTGAGTCAGGAGACTCACTTGAACCAGGGAGGCAGAGGGTGCAGTGAGCTGAGATCGTGCCACTTCACTCCAGCCAGGGGGACACAGCAAGACTCAGTCACAGAAAACACACACACCCACACACACCACCACCACCACCACCACCATCAAAGAAAACCAATGAAGGTGTTCAACTCAAGGTGTCATACTCGCTTGAAAGAGACAGAGACAGTGATGAGAGAGAGAGGCACAGAGAGTAACACAGAGAGAGAGAGACAGACAGACAGAGAGAGAAAGAGAGAGAGAGATGTTATATCTGAGTGAGATAAGGAATGCACCACACTCTGAAATGGAATTATGAGTCCTTTATTTTAGTCAGCGAGGGAGAGGTGGCTAATGCCCAAAATTTTCTCAGTCCCAAGGAAAGAAAGAGTTAGGGGGTTTTCTATACCCTAGTTTGAAAAGGGATGGGGGGGACCAGCTGAAGCAAATTTTTCACAAAAGCAGAGTAAGCAAAAAGTTAAAAAACAAAATAGTACAGGCTGGGCATGGTGCTCAGGCCTATAATCTCAGCACATTGGACAGCCGAGATGGGTGGATCATGAGGTTAAAAGATCGAGATCATCCTCGTCAACATGCTTAAAACCTGTCTCTACTTAAAAAAAAATCAGCTGAGCATGGTGGCCCCTGCCTGTAATCTCAACTACTAGGGAGGCTGAGGCAGGAGTATTGCTTGAACCCAGGAGGTAGAGGTTGCAGTGAGCCGAGATCGTGCCACTGCACAATCGTGCCACTGTTACCCAGTCTGGGTAACAAGAGTGATACCCTGTCTCAAAGAAAAAAAAGAGAGAGAGAGTCAGTTTAAGCCAACAAAAATTAGATTATCAGATATAGATATGTGTGTGTGTGTGTGTAGAGAGACAGAGAGAGATAAAAAGAGACAGACAAAGAGAGGAGGAGTAAAGGGGTACAATAGATAGAGAATTACACATATCTTATAATGCTTTTGATACCATAATCAGTGGCCCCGGTGCACTTTTGAAACAAAAACAACAGCAGCAGTGGCAGCAAAAGACAGACAGACGGACAGACAGACAGACACAGAGACACTATTGTTACTAAAGACAGGTTTTCACTAACGCGGGGGTGGGGGGGAGAGAGAGAGAGACAGAGACAAAGTCCGAGAGAGGCAGAGAGAGAGAGACAGAGAAAGAGAGAAAAAGAAAGACGGAGAAGGGTGGATTACGAGGTCATGCGATAGAGACCATCCTGGCCAGGCCAACATAGTGAGACCCTGTCTCCACTAAAAATACAAGACTATTAGCTGAACAGGAATGGTGTCAGCAGGCTCAGGCCTCATAGCCAAAAAGCTGAAACCACCATCTGAGATGTTTTCCCAAGAGCCAGTCGTGCCAGAAGGGGCCATGTGTAGTTGTGGAAATGGAGAGGAGTGTTTGGAGTCATATCTTTGAGACAGAATGGACAGGGCTCGGTCACAGGCCATTTATGACCTGGAAAGATACAGACTGAGAAAACCCTCCCAGCATCTCAGCTGAGCAGAGGTGCACAATTAATGGAGACAATAAGACTGGGTCACAATCGAGTCAATGGAGAAAGCAAACCCAGATTTTAGGGTTGGATTCTTTTTCTTCCTCTCTCTTCAGAGGGAGTCCCATTGTGTCCACCAGGCTGGAGGGCAGTGGTGCAATCTCTGCTCACTCACTGCAACCTCTGACTCCGGGTTCAAGTGAATCTCCTGCCTCAGCCTCCCGAGTACCTGGGATTACAGGCATTCACCACCATGCCCCGCTA
The DNA here is from genome assembly GCF_049354715.1 of Callithrix jacchus. Classification (NCBI taxonomy): domain Eukaryota; kingdom Metazoa; phylum Chordata; class Mammalia; order Primates; family Cebidae; genus Callithrix; species Callithrix jacchus. The sequence goes on from NC_133507.1 coordinate 30,921,652, forward strand.
ATTTTTGTCTTTTTTTTTCTAAAGATGGGGTTTCACCATGTTGGTCAGGCCAGTCTTGAACTCCAGACTTCAGGTGATTCACCCGCCTTGGCTTCCAGAGTGCTTGGATTACAGGCGTGAGCCACCATGCCTCGCTAATTATTGTCTTTTTGTAGAGACAGGGCTTCACCATGTTGGCCACGATAATCTCAAACTTCTGACCTCAGGTGATCCACCCACCTCAGCCTCCCAAATTGCTGCAATGACAGGCATAAGCCACCATGCCGGGCCTGAATCTTCATTAATGTGTCTCGTGTATGAGGCCTCCAAGTCCAGAAATCAACTCGCCACTTCTGTACAGAATTCTGTATATAGATCAAATCTGAGATTCCTAAAGTAAAGAATTGAGGCCTTCGGAATGGATTGGATTAGATCTACCTGAGCTTATATTAAATAGAAAAACGGAGAGGCAGAGGGAGAGGGAGGAAGGAGAAAGAGGGAGGGGGAAAGAGAGTCGGGGAGAGGGTATGTGTGGGAGGAAAGAGAGAGAGAAGGAGAAAGAAGAAGAACAACAACAACAAGAAGACAAAGAAAAAGGAAGAGGAGGAGTAGGAGAATGAGGAGGAGGACGAGGAGGAGGACGAGGAAGAGCAGCCATCATGAATTTCTAGAAAACAAGACCTTATGTCTTTTGTGTCCATTGGCTACTCTAGGTAGTTTGCTGGGCCGGGTTCTGTGGCCTTGCTCCTGTTTACTCTTGCTCTTCCTCATCCTCCTCCTAGAGGAAGGATGTAGTACCAGACCTGGGAAGAGTTTAGCCACACTGCCTGTGAGAAAGCAGCTTTACCTCACTGACCCTATGAAGGCACATGTGGTTCTCAAATGCAGGCATTCTGATGGAAACTCGTGTGTTAAAAACACAAGTAACAGATGATTGAGCTTGTTTGGTGTCTAAAACATAGCAAGCTCAAGATGTAAGGAAGACTGAAAAATGCCAGTCAAGAAATGCGGCTGACGGTAGCCAAAAAATCCACAATGTTACTGTGGAAACTGAATGAATGGTTTGAAATGAAGACTTTGTCATGTACTTAGGAAGTAAATATTTTTAGAAGTGAAGAAAGTGTTGGGACAGACAATACTTTATGTAACTAAGTAGAATATTCAGAAGCTTAGAGGTCATTTTTTTAAATTTACTTTTGAACGTCTGCTTTAGAGAGCTAGCAATGTGAATGTTTTGAGTCAGTAAGCCTGTATCTACTTTTGGAAACTGCAAAAGCAATGTATCTGTCTCAGGAACTTTGCAGATTATTTGACAATAGCATGCACAATTGTTTCTTTTTGGCAGATTCATATCAGTAACTTAAAAATGAGATCTTAAGAAAAGCCAATTCTTCCTTAAATTTAGTTAATCTGTCTTTCAAAGAACATTAAATGTAACCATTTTGTTGGATCAAGGTATTTCTTTTGGAGCATAAAATGTATGCTTTTGATGACCAATAAACATAAAATATGGTAATTGGAATGAACTCTACACCACAGTATGCATTGTTACGAATGCCATGCACCTGAATATGTATAGCCATGTGGCCTCAATTACATCAAAAAGTCATTGACTAACCAGTATGCTTTGCCTTCTTTCCAGATTTAAACTACCTTTTATTATAGGGGATCGGTAGTATCAGCTTGTCGAGCAATCTGATACTTTGAGTCTAGTTTTCAGAGATCAGAAGCAGCAGTTATTTCAGCGTGTGAATGGAATGACAATCACTACAAGTTTACCAAAACCACCATATTACAGACATTTTCACTACGTATTTTTCATGTGCAGTTTCTCAGAAGGCCTACAGATTATTCCAACTGTCAAATCATTGCATACTTCTGTCACACCCCTGTTGGTCTTCTCTTTCTTTAACCAAAATATCAGGTGTGACTGTCGAAACTGATGTTTTCCAGTAAACAGGAAGTGTAATATTCTTTGACACTTATGTTTGTATCCTAAATTTCACCACCTAAATGTTATGTTCACATGCTGATTCCTCAAGAATGAAATGAAGGTACTACATTGAAATACACTTTGCAGTCCAGGTGAAGTGGCTCAAGCCTGTAATCCCAGCACTTTGGGAGGCCAAGGTGGGTGGATCACGAGATCAAGGAATTGAGACCATCCTGGTCAACACGGTGAAACCCCATCTCTATTAAAAATACAAAAAATTAGCTGGGTATGGTGGCGCATGCCTGTAATCCCAGCTACTCAGGAGGCTGAGGCTGGAGAATTGCTTCAACCCAGGAGGCAGAGGTTGTGTTGAACCAAGGTTGCACCATTGCACTCCAGCCTGGGTAAAAAGAGTGAAACCCCATCTCAAAAAAAGAAAAATAACTTTAAAAAAGGAGAAGAAGAAGGAGAAGGAGAAAAAGGAGAAGGAAGAAAAAGAGAAGAAAAAGAAGAAGATGACAAAGAGGAAGAAAAAGAATAAAGAAGATAGAAGACTTTATTTTTCTACCCAAACAAGTGAAAGAATGCACCACACTCTGAGATTGAATTATGAGTTATTTATTAAGCCAGCGACCAAGAGGTGGCTGACGCCCCAAATTATCTCGGCCTCTAAGAAAATGTTAGGTGGTCTTTTATACCCTAGTTTTTACAGGGAGGGGGAACTTAGCTGAAGGAAATGTTTTACAACAGCAGAGTAAGCAAAAAGTTCAAAGATAAACTAGTACATGAGAAATAAAACAGTGCCAGGTGTGAAGGGTAAAGTTGTCACAAAAGACATACAACTTATATAGGTAATGGGGGCTCTGGGCACTGGACAGCACCTGCCTTCATTTCCAGGCTCTGCTGGTACCACTTAACTCAGCCTCTTATCCACAAATTCGTTCCTGGAGGTGACCAGTGTCAGCCCACCCCAGCTACATACTCTGGTTACATACTGAACAGTGGGAAAATCACTAACCTGTAGAAGGCAAGATGGAGTCTTCCCAGCTCAGGAAGCTAACGTAAAGCCTAAAGGGTTTTTAGTCTGAGAAGGAGAGAGTTAGTTTTAACTGGCAAAAAGCAGGTTATCACATAAGGAAGTACAGTTTAAATCAACCGCTGTCCCTAGACTTCCAGAAATCCACAAAAGCGCTAGTCAACAACAGGAGAAAAACAGCAGCTACCGCATCCCGGGGAAATAATACACCTTCCTAGAATGCCATGGCAAGGCATCACCAACAGTTATCTTAAGAGAGCAAAGTATCACTTTTTAGACAGCATTTCTATTTTGGGCAAATACTGCTATGGCCCAGCGTGGCGCCAAAATGGCCTTCCCATTTTGCAAATATGCTGGCCCGAGGAAGGAGAAAATAAGGCATCATGATAAAAGGTGATTGAGAGACTCAGCCAAGATGAAGCTTTCCTAGGGAGGGAGGGACGCCTGAGGAGTGAAGGGGTGAAAAAGCCCCACCACTACAGTCCAGCCTGCCCACCTGCTTGCCCAAGCAAACCAAAGGCTGTGCCATCTCCCCCAGCTGCCTCTGGGGAAGCGGGTCCTTGCCCAAACCCTACCCCCCATCTTCAAAAACAGGGGCCACTGAGTGAGGTGCGGTCTGGCCAACACCCATGCAAATGTCAACCGGCAAAGAGTGGGGGGAGGGGAGAGAAGATGGAGGCCCATTGGGCTGGCTCCAGAACATCTCCACGCAGGGTGGTTGGAGGTGTAGTGTTGGGAGAATCCACCCCACAACCTCATCGAATTGGAGAAAAGAGGCAAAACGGGGGACTTCAAAAATAAACCAACTCCTCATAAAGCCCAGGTAGAGGAGTCTATGGGCATGAAAGACACCAACACACAAAGAGACACAAAGTACCGATCAGAGAACAATAGGGCCCTCATAAGTGCAGAGGTTCCCCAGACCACGAGGGAGAGAGGGAGGGGCCTCCAGGAGAAAGAGAAAAAGGCTTCGTAAAGTCATCAGGCAGACCTTTCTCCACGCCACCTCGATTTTCCATTACAGTGGCTGCCAGTTGATGCCCGAAAACAACTGACGCTTGCAGGTGTTAGCACGAAAAAGAAGGGAATGCTGGATCACTCTGGGTCGGGATGGAGGTTGGGAAGCGGGGGGCAGCTCAGGCATGCCGTGTCGCCAGCCTCTCCTTGATGTCTCTCAGACGGGGTCGTTTCTGGGCCCAGGGAGTCCTCTTTACTGATACCCGCCTGCAACTAGTCGACCAGACCCTTCAGGGGACACAGCCTAGGCACAGGCCCATGGGTTTGTCTGGAGATTCCATTTCCCTAGAGAGAAGGAAGAGGAGACCAGGGGTGGGGGCATGTGGGCAGAGGCTAGGGTCGAGATGGGACCTATTTAGGATGGAAGTCTAGTCCATAGCATTTTTGAGTGGACTCCAGACCCACCACCTCAGAGTGGAAATAGCTGTTAAAGGGAAAAGAAGGTTCGTGAAATCCACACTCCCAGAGACAGGGTGGATTTCACAGGGAGAAGATGGCTCACAGCATTCTCCCTCCCATCCCGGGGTCAAGTCTGCACTCCCAAACTTGGCGTTTCTCTCCCCATGCCCACAAAGTTCCACTCTCGTCGCCCAGGCTGGAGTGCAGTGGCACTATCTTGGCTCACCGAAACCTCCACCTCCTGGGTTCCAGCGATTCTCCTGCCTCAGCCTCCTGAGCATCTTGGGATGACAGGCATGTACCACCGTGCCAGGTGAATTTTGTATATTTAGTGGAGACGGGGTTTCTGCACTTTGCCCTGGCTAGTCTCAAACTCTCGACCTCTTGTGATGTACCCACCTTGGTCTCCCAACGCGCTGGGATGAGGGGCGTCAGCCTTCGCGCCCAGAAGCCTAGTATGCATTTCTGAATCGTGTTCCCTGGAGTCCACGCTCTGGTGAATCAGCCAGGAATCTAGTTCGGTAAATCGCAGAGCACCCGCAAGTGCACTCTAACATCTGTTGGAGTCCACACACTTTACATCAGTCCACGCGGTGTCTCACCATGAGAACATCACTGTTGTTCCAGCCCAGTAGTGATACAGTGGCCACGTCTTACAAATCACTCACACGACCACCCTGCAATAGGTCCTATGTCTAGAAATATATGCCGAGGTAATGAGCTTTCTTCCTTGTTGCCTGCCTCCAGGATTGGTTTCACTAGGTAAGATTTTCCTTAACCATTTATTTTTAAGCTGAGGAGTTTGTCAGGGAAATAGAGAAGTATAGACACCACGAGTGACAGAGAGAAAAGTCTGAAACATGCTCCTCCCATCCAAGTGGGAGCCTGGGCTCGACCTCCCCAAATCCTACACCACACTGTGTGGGAAAGCCTGGCAGGGCTGGTCTGTCTGTCTAGATTCCTCTCGGCCTTTCTAAAGATGTGCTCTTACTGTTTGTGGAAGGGGCAGGGCCCTTCCCCTCTCCTGGAACCCAAGGTCTCAGGACCTACAGTCAGAGAAGATACACCCTGTGGAACCCAAGTCATCCCAGGAGGACCTTTGTTCCATAGGTTCCCGTGAAGACAGGTCCCAGAAACGAAACGTGTCTGGCCTATTCTCCGATTCATCTGTTTTAGGGGAGTTGATGTTTCAGGCGAACCTATCTTCAAAGGGCCAAAGTAAAGCTCTCCCTCTGCCCCCACCTGACCTTTTCATGAGCAGTGAACGTCTCCAGTCTCCCCAGGCAGGCCCAGGTCACCAAATACCCCGATTTGTTTCTCCCCTCCCTCCCAGTGGGATTCCACACATCCGTCTCTGGGATGGGGCGACACAACGTCGAGGTTACTTAACTGAGTCACTGACTGAGAGAGGGGATCGATGGAGTCAACCTAAGTCAGAAATGACATGTCATTCAGGGCCTAAGGAAGGGCCAGCCACAATGAAAGGTGGAAGGGTGTGAACTTGCTCTATTTTCTTTTTCCCCCTGAGACAGAATCTCACCCCTGTTGCCCAGGCCAGAGTGCAATGGCGTGATCTCAGCTCAGAACAACCTCTGCCTCCCAGGTTCAGGGGATTCTCCTGCCTGCCTTCCTGCCTGCCTGCCTCAGCCTCCTGAGTTGCTGGGATCATAGGTGTCTCACACCACCTGGCTAATTGTGTGTACATTTAGTAGAGAAGGGGTTTTATAACGTTGGTGAGGCTGGTCTCGAACTCCTGACCTCAGGTGATCCTCCTTCCCGGGTCTCCCAAAGTGCTAGGATGACAGGCGTGAGCTACCGCACCCAGCCCGTGAGCTTGCTCTTCAAGGGTGAAATCCTGGTGGCTCACACTTATCATCCCGGCACTTTGGGAGACACAGGAGGGTGGATCACTTGTAGTCAGGAGTTCAAGGCCAGTCTGACCAACATGGCAAAACCCCATCCCTTTTGAAAATAGAAAAGGTAGTCGGCCATGATGGTGCGCACCTGTCATTCCAGCTTCTGAAGAGTGACGCAGAAGGAAAGGAGACTCTTCCAGCCCCACCACGTCCCCCAACCCCCAGCCACAGCAAGCATTCTTGTGGGGCAGCGCCTGCAAAAGCTTCTGAATGAATGGATGGAAACCATCACCTCAGACTCCAGAAGGGGAACAGGGCTTTCTGCATTTGAATGGGACTCTAGAAGGTGGCACCACTACTGCTTCAAAAGCGATGCGCCTTACTTCGCCTGGCACAGAGCGAGACTCTGCCTCAAAAAGAGAAGGAAAAAAGAAAAAAATATTAGCACGTCAGTTGTGGTCGCTAATCAGTCCACGGAGGCCAGGCACACTGTGGTTCGAGCCCATCCATCATCCTCCTTGGTTGCAGGAGGATTGCAACCAAGTGATGAGACCCTGTCTGTAGAAAACATTTAGAAACTAATCTGAGGGGCTGGACCGGATGGCTCACGCCCATCATCCCAGCACGTTGGGAGGCCCAGGCAGGCAGATCACCTGAGGTCAGGAGTTCCAGACCAGCCTGACAAACCTGGTGAAACCCCGTCTCCAATAAATGAATGAATAATCTGGTCACAGTGGCGTGTACATGTGGTCTCAGGTATTCTGGAGGTTGAGGCGGAAGGATCTCTTGAGTTAAGGAGTGTCTAGACTGCAGTGAGTGAGCTATGATGGCACCACAGCACTCCAGCCAGGGTGGCAGAGTGAGACGCTGTCTCTAGATCAATAAAATCATTAGAAGGAGCTCTCTCTTTCTTACTTATAATGGGTGTGTCTTTAGGCCAGGTGAAAAACAAGAAAAAACAGAGAAAGTGAGAGAGAGAGAGAGAGAGAGAGAAAACAGGTGTTGGAAGGCGTGTCTGTTTGATGACTAAAAGTACACAAACCCAAAAAAGGAAAAAAAATAAAAGTGCGTAGGTGTGTAGGATTTGGTAAATGCATCCCGTTTTCTTTTCTTCTCTGGAGAACACCTGTAATCCCAGCAACTCGGGAGGCTGAGGCAGGAGAATCTCTTGCACCCAGGAGGTGGAGGTTGCAGTCAGCCCAGGCTGTAGTGCAGCATGGTTCAATGTCTGTTGACTGCCACCTCTGACTCTCGGGTTCAAGCGATTCTCCTGCCTCAGCATCCCATGTAGCTGAGCCCTTGAGGCAGAGGTAGCAGGGAGCCGAGATCGTGCCACGGCACTCTGGCCTGGGTGCCCGATGAGACCCCATCTCAAAGAAAAGATGAAAAGTCTATTTCCCAGAGCTGACAAATGGGTGGATTAAGTATGAGATGCACCGGGATGATGGCCAAGCTCAGATCGCAGTTTTTCTGCCAGGATGATGTAGCCTTGCCTTTGTATAATCCACCTCATGGGCAGTAACCCTTTCACTCATTATCTGTCCAGGTAGAGCATCCATACATCGCACATCATGTGCTGATTTCTCTGATCTTCTCTCCCTCTCTGTTTCTTTACATCTTTGGACACTGAACCCTCAAGTCACAACCGATTAGATCCCATCTGTGTAACACTTGTAAAAATGATCTCGGCACAGGCAAGGCACGGTGGCTCACACTTGTCATCCCAGCACTTTGGGAGGCTGAGGCAGGCGGGTCACCCACGATTGGGAGTTCAAGAGCAGCCTGACCAACATGCTGAAACCCTGCCTCCTAAAAAATAAATAAATAAATAAATAAATAAATAAATAAATAAATAAATAATCTGGGCACAATGGCACATACCTGTAGTCCCAGGTACTCTTGAGGCTGAGATGGAAGAATCTCGAGCCAAGGAGTGTCCAGACTGCAGTGAGTGAGCTAGGATGACACAACTGCATTCCAGAATTTAACTCTCTCTCTCTCTCTCTCTCTCTCTGACCCAGCCTCCCTTCCCCCTTTGTTTTTCCATCCCTCCCTCAGTCCCTCTTGTCTCTCTCTTTCTCCCTCCCTCCCTTTCTCCTTTTTTTTCTTTCTTGCTTTTTTTTTCTCACAGGATTGCCCACCTGGGATTAACAGGCCGCTGCCGCCATGCCCAGCTAAACTTCATTACTATTATTATTTTGAGAGAGAGTCTCTCTCTGTCACCCAGGCTGGATTGCCATGGCGTGGATGTCGGCTCACCACAATGTTGGACTCCCTGGTTCAAGTGACTGGCCTGCCCCAGCCTACTGAGTTACTGGTATAAGAAGCGTATGTCACCACACCTGGAACATTTTTATATTTTCCGTAGAGATGGGGTTTTGCCATGTTGGCCAGCCTGGTCTTGAACTCGTGGCCTCAAGTGATCCACGTGGCTCGGCCTCCCAAAGTGCCGGAATGACAGGCATGTGCCAACTCTTCCAGCTCAGCCAATCTTTATAATATATCATAGAGAAAGTGTTTCCTCAGCCATGAGGTGATGAGATTAGTTTACTCAACATGTGCAGTGCCATAGGGGTAAAGTACTGTGGTTTGTGATATGGATGTGGAAAGAGTGCGTGTGTGTGTGTGTGTGTGCACGTGTGTGTGTGCACTCACATGCTGTTCTGGGGGTGGGGAGAGAGAGAGAGACAGAGACAGAGAGACTTCATCCGAAAACAATCAGGTGCACATGGCCAATGCCAAAGCTTTCTACACTATATAAAACAACCCTCGATGTGGCTTGTGTCACTGGAAAAAAAGGCAGGATCGTGAGATGTGTATGAATATTGTCTTTGTTTGCAACGCCCGTATTATCAACTGTGCATCCAGACCAGAAACAAGCACTGGAAAGAAACAGGCAAGACAAATACGACCAGGCCTGGTCCAGGTTCATGCCTGTCATTGCAGCATTCTCAAAGACCGATGTGGGAGGATGGCTGAAATTCATATGTTTGAGATCATCTCGAGCTGTCAGTCGACACCATTTTCACCTCTGTAATTGATCATCATCAACAGCATCATCATGGAAGTTTAAAAAAAATATGTTTGTCCAGATTGTGGACCACAAAGTGAGACCACATGCCTACTAAGAAGGTGATAGGTAAGACAGACAGACAGACAGACACACAGACAGATGGATGAACGATAGGCAGGCAGGCAGGCAGGCCAATAGAGATCGAGTCAGGCACAGTGACTCAGGCCTGTAACAACAGCACTGTGAGAGGCCAAGGCAGGCACAATTCTGGAGAGCAGGATTTCCGGACCAGGTTGGGCATCATGGTGGAACCCCAAACCCCATCTCACATATGTACATGCATACTTACATGCATACTTTAAAAACAATGCAATAGTTAACTCCTGTGGTGGTGTGAGGCATACGTGTAGTCCCAGGGAGTGGGGATGGGAGGGACTGAGGAGGGATAATGGCTTGGTCCAAAGCGTGGGGTGGGGGAGAAGAGAGAGAAAGAGAAAGAGAGAGAAATAAGAGCCTGATTCGATAGAAAGAAAGAAAGAGATAAAAAGAAAGGTGAGTCTTCCCCCAAATAAATAAATAAATAAATGTGAAAGGGTGTGCTTCTAAATAAATCAATTGATAGATAAACAAATAAATCACCGGGCATGGTTTCTCAGGCCTGTCATTTCCCAGCGCTTTGGGAGGCTGTGGCGGGTGGATAGCCTGAGGTCAGAACATCCAGACCAGCCTGGCCAACATGGTGAAATACACAAATTAGTTGGGCGTGGTTGCATGCGCCTTTAGTCCCAGCTACTCGGGAGGCTGAGGCAGGAGAATCACTTGAAACCAGGAGGCAGAGGCTGCAGTGGGCTGAAACTGTGCCACTGCATTCCAGCCTGGTGCCTGGTGACAAAGTGAGAGTCTGTCTCAAAAAAAGAGGAACCATAAGAAACCACATAGAGGGTGTGAATGAAGGTGGTAAATAATTACCGATGTTAATGAAATAAAATATTTACACACACATAGATGTAGAACAATTATTCATTTTATTTCATGCGTAATATATGCTTATTTGTATATCTAATACTGCATGTTATTTATAATTTATAAATGTATTTATATATACAAACACTAGCGTGCAGAAGATAAGATTGAAGAAAGAAATGGGCGACAGAGAGAGACCCCGCCTGCCTCTAAATCAATCCATCCATACGTCCATTAAACAAGAAAACCAAGAAAGGATCAATGAAACACATGGACAACATGAAAAGAAATGGTAAGAACAAACAAGCAAACAAGAGGGCGGGAAGAAAGGTAAAAGGTAATCAAGGTCACAATGAACTGTTTTCTTCTACCCCTCCTCCTCCTGCCGTGAGTTTATGGCGCACAGACACACAGACAGACACAGACAGACACACACACAGACAGACACACACACACACAGACAAACCCGCACAGACACACACACACACACAGACACACTTGCTGGAAATGCAAGTGTGCGATCTACCTCCCCGGCTTATGAGAACCCTGTAGTCTCAGCTACTTGGAGGTGGAGATCACCTAAGTCCAGAGAGGGGCTGTCGATGCTGCCGTGAGCCACGATTCTGAGGTCAGGGCGGATAAAGAGGTCAGGAGTCCAAGATCGGCCTGGTGAATGTGGCAAAACAGAGGGAGACCCTGTCTCAGAAAAGATGAAAAGATCAAAACACACACACACACACAAAAAAAAAACAAACCAAAACCAAAACCAAAACCCTTGCGAATGTCACCGTGCCCCCACCCCCACCCCCACCACCCACACCCCATCGCCTTCCCCTGCCCAGTTTCCAGCCCCTGGCCTTGTCTCCGGGGCTGGCCCTGGCGCCACCCCCAGCCGCACACGTAAAAATAAAGCCGGACACAGCAACGAACTATTTGCTTCTCAGACCTGCCGACGCAAACTGAAAGTGGAATTGAAGAGCAACTAGGAGCAGTCCCCGCTAAGCCGCCATCAATAGGGGGTGGGTGGGCCGATGGGAAAAAGGCAACCCCTGTTTGCTGCCATCGTGGGGCCGTCCCCGGCATGCTGCCAGTCGACCTCATACACAGCCAGCCAGAGACCAAGTCCGGTAGCCACCACTGACATCTGGTTAACCCCAGAACCACCGATCGCGTGCATGCCGCACCACCCCACAACCCGGCGCATGGCCACACAACCGCTTTGGATGAGAGGGCCTGCTGGTCGACCTCAGATTCGGAGGGCCAGAGGCTAAGTCCGGTGCCTGCAGCCACCGTTGACATCTTGTCGACCCCGGAAGGAGCGGAAGGGCAACTGCCGGTCTGGATCCGCCTGATCCCATGTCTGTGGGGGCGGGAGAGAGCTGGAACACAAGCGGATGTCCCCCTGCCAGCCCCGGGCCACCAGCCCTGAGGCCCACACGGCATGCCCTGTGGAGCGAGGCCGTGAGGGAGACAGAGGGACGGACGCGCCCGCCATGCTGGGCCCCCGCACACGCGGACAAATCCTTGTTTCGAGGTCTTACTTCCAATACATCTCAGCTAGGGAGCTGCTCTGCTACATATGAAATCACGACCCAGAAGCAGGTCGTCTACAAATGGTCTAGCGCCAGCTTCCTCACAAACGTGCGTTCCATCACAAGCGAGGGGGCGGCCGCCTTCCCAGCCACAGGCCATTTCCCAGGACAAGAAGCACTCCACACCAGACCCTGGTCCTGGTGCATGGCAAGAGACGCCCCACGCAGGGAAGAGCAGCCATGCAGGGGACCCTCTATCTGAGGCCAACTGAGGCCCCGCAGCACTGTCCTGCTGTATCATTCAGCCTGGCCGGGATTCTGACTTAGGGATGGTTGGTGACTCGCCTTGCGAGCAGACCGCCTGCCAGCTCCCAAGATCCAACTACCAGCTTTGTTGTTTTTTTAACTGCATTTTAGGTTTTGGGGTCCATGTGCAGAACATGCAAGATGGTTGCACAGGTACAACATGTGGCAGTGTGATTTGCTGCCTTCCTCCCCCTTCCCCCACATCTGGATTTCTCCCCATGCTATTCCTCCCCAGCTCTTCCCACCCACTGTCCCTCCCTTATTCTCCCCAATAGACCCCGGGGTGTAGTGCTCCCCTCCCTGCGTCTGTGTGTTCTCATTGTCCACCACCCGCCTGATTGAGAACATGTGGTATTTCATTTTCTGTCCTTGTGTCAGTTTGCTGAGAATGACATTCTCCAGATTCATCCATGTCCCTATTACAAAGGACATGTACTAAGCATTTTTCATTGCTGCATAATATTCCACATGCCAAGTTTTCCCAGTCCGGTCTATCTTAACTGCAGCAACTTTAATATACACTATTGGAGCTGGAATTACTGTGGCTGCTGGCACCAGACTTGCCCTCCAATGGATCCTGGTTAAAAAGAGTCCTGTATTGTTATTTTTTGTCACTACCTCCACGGTTCAGGAGTGGATAATTTGCATGCCTGCTGCCTTCCTTGGATGTGGTAGCCATTTCTCAGGCTCCCTCTCCGATATCACACTCTGATTCCCCATCACCTGTGGTCACCATGGTAGGCACAGCGAGTACCATCGAAAGTTGATAGGGCAGATGTTTGGATGGGTCATTGCTGCCACGGGGGGCCTGCAATCAGCCAGAGGTTATCTAGAGTCACCAAAGCTGTCGTTGCCCTTGCCCCGGCTGGGGCCAGGGAGGGGCTGATGGGGTTGGTTTTGATTTGATAAATGCACGCACATCTCCCCCCACGAAGGTGGTCAGTGCACGTCGGCATGTATTAGCTCCAGAATTACCACAGCAAGTAGGAGAGGAGCGAGCAACCAAAGGAGCCATAACTAATTTTTTTTGTTGATACGGAGTTTTGCTCTTGTTACACAGGCTGGAGTGCAGTGGTGCAATCTCCACTCACCGCAACCTCTGCCTTCTGGTTTCAGGCAACTCTCCCATCTTGGCCTCCCAAGTAGCTGGGATTACAGGCACGCGCCACCGTGCCCAGATGATTTTTTGTATTTTAATTAGAGATGGGGTTTCACCATGTTGACCAGGATGGTCTCTCTTGACCTCGTGATCCACACACCTCGGCCTTCCAAAGTGATGGGATTTTATGCGTGAGCCACCGCGCCTGGCCGAAAATTAGTTGTTTTAAACATGACAATTTAATTTTTTCTTTCTTTTAACTTCTTACCTGTACAGTCCTGCCATAGGCAGACAATGGGACTCATCAGCTCAGAGCCCATAAGGCCAGAAGCTGACATCCTGCATGTATATTTAGAAGGAATGAATGAACGAATGAATGAACGAATGAATTTATTTATTAATTTTGAGGCAGAGTCTTGCTCTGCCACCTAGAGGGGAGGGCAATGGCAAAATCTAGGCTCACTGCAACCATTTTGTCCCAGGTTCAAGCAATTCTTTCTGCCTCAGCCTCCCGAGTAGCTGGGAATACAGGCATGTGCCACCACACCCAGATGATTTTTCTATTTTTAGTAGAGATAGGGTTTCACCATGTAAGCCAGAATGGTCTCGATCTCCTGACCTCGTGATTTGTCCACCTCCCAATGTGCTGGGATTAATTCCACGTGTGAGCCACCGCGCCCACTTGGGCCTGTAGTCCCAGCTACTCGTGAGGCTGAGGCAGGAGAATTGCTTGAACCCAGGAGGTGGAGGTTTCGGTGAGCTGAGATCGTGCCATTGCACTCCAGCCTGGGTAACAAGAGCGAAACTCCGTCTCAAAAAAATTAAACTAAAAAAAATTAAATGCTCTATTTTGTTAGCTTTGCTTTCTACCCTGAGAAGGACATAGTATAGTTGTTTTCTGTCTGTCCGTCCATCTGTCTGTTTGTGACAGGGTCTCACTCTGTCTGTCGCCCAGGGTGAAGTGCCTCCAAGTAGCCAAGACTACAGGCACGAACCCAAGGGGTTGGCCATGCAGCCCCAGGCTAGTAGTCGAGCTCCCATGCTCAAAAGATCTTACTGCCTCTGCCTCCCAAAGTGTTGGCGTTACCGGCATGAGCCACTGCACCCAGCCTGACTTAATATGAGGAAGGGCCAGAATCTGCCAAGGCATGTGTTTCAGGGTGGGGATGGTGGATCCCATGGTAGAGGGAGCCATCTGTCCTCACTGAGCTTCAGCCAGCCCCAGGCCCCACCTTGCAGAGCAAATCAGAAGGAACAGAGTCCCTCGTCCTACACACCATTTCTCCACTGAACTTGGGAGCGAATCCATTTTCCAAACATGAGGTGGCTCTCAGTTTTAAATGGATCACAAGGGGCCTGGCTTTCCTGAGTCCGCAGGATAAAGAAGTTCTTCTGTGACATAGAACGAGGTGTGGCTGGAATCTCGAATCTAGATTCTCCAGTTAAAACCAACAAAGATTGCCAGGAGTGGTGGTTTGTGCCTGTCATCCCAACACTTTGAAAGGCCAGGCCAAGATGGAAGTATTAGGAGGTCAGGAGTTTGAGACCAGCCTGGCCAAGACAGTGAAACCCCCGCCTCCACTGAAAAAAGAAAAGTTAGCTGGGCATGGTGGCACATGCCTATAATTCTAGCTACTCAGGCTGAGTCAAGAGACTCACTTGAACCAGAAAGGCAGAGGGTGCAGTGAGCTGAGATCGTGCCACTGCAATCCAGCCAGGGAAACACAGCAAGATTCAGTCTCAGAAAACACACACAAACACACACACACACACCACCACCACCATCACCAAAGAAAACCAATGAAGGTGTTTAACTCAACGTGTTGTACTCGATCTAGAGAGACAGAGACAGAGAGAGAGAGGAAAGAGAGAGAGATGTTATATCCGAGTGAGATAAGAAATGCACCACACTCTGAAATGAAATTATGTGTCCTTTATTTTAGCCAGTGATGGAGAGGTGGCTAATGCCCAAAATGCTCTCAGCCCCAAAGAAAAAAAGACTTAGGGGTTTTTTTATACCCTAGTTTGAACAGGGAAGGGGGAAACATAGCTGAAGCAAATTTTTCTCAAAAGCAGCGTAAGCAAAAAGTTAAAAGGTAAACTAGTACAGGCTGGGCGTGTACGCCTATCATCCCAGCAAATTGGGAGGCCGAGATGGGTGGATCACGAAGTAAAGAGATCGAGACCATCCTCGTCAACATGCTGAAACCCTGTCTCTACTTAAAAAAAATCAGCTGG
The DNA here is from genome assembly GCF_049354715.1 of Callithrix jacchus. Lineage (NCBI taxonomy): Eukaryota > Metazoa > Chordata > Mammalia > Primates > Cebidae > Callithrix > Callithrix jacchus. The sequence continues at coordinate 30,937,023 of NC_133507.1, forward strand.
CATGGTGGCGACTGCCTGTAATCTCAGCTATTTGGGATACTGAGGCAGGAGAATTGCTTGAACCCAGGAGGCAGAGCTTGCAGTGAGCTGAGATCATGCCACTGCACCCCAGTCTGGATAACAACAGTGAAACTGTCTCAAAAAAAAGAGTCAGTTTAAAGCAACAGAAATCAAATTATCAGATATAAATATGTGTGTGTGTTTGTGTGTGTGTGTGTGTGTGTGTGTGTGTGTGTGTAGAGAGAGAGATAAAGAGAGACAGACAAAGACAGGAGGAGGAAAGGGGTACAATCGATAGATAAAACACATATCTTATAATGCTTTTGATATCATAATCGGTGGGCCAGGTGTGCTTCTGAAACAAAAAGAACAGCAGCAGCGGCATCAAAAGACAGAGAGACAGACAGACACAGAGACACTATTGTTACTAAAGACAGGTTTTCACTAACTCGGGGGTGAAGGGGAGAGAGAAAGACAGAGAGAGAGAGAGAGAGAAAGGAGGGTGTATAACTAGGTCATCCTGGCCAGGCCAACATAGTGAGACCCCGTTCCCACTAAGAATATTAGCTGAACAGGAATGATGTCAGCAGGCTCAGGCCTCATAGCCAAAAAGCTGAAACCACCATCTGGGATGTTTTCCCAAGAGCCAGTGGTGCCACAAGGGGCCATGTGTAGTTGTGGAAATGGAGAGGAGTGTTTGAAGTTATATCTTTGAGACAGAACCAACAGGGCTCGGTCACGGGTCATTTAGGACCCGTGAAATACAGGCTGAGAAAGCCCTCCCAGCATCCCAGCTGAAGAGAAGTGCACGATTTATTGAGACAGTAAGTCTGGGTCACAACCGAGTCAACGGAGAAAGCAAACCCAAATTTTAGGGTTGGATTCTTTTTCTCTCTCTCTTCAGAGGGAGTCTCACTTTGTCCACCAGGCTGGAGTGCAGTGGTCTGATCTCGGCTCACTTACTGCAACCTCTGACTCCCGGATTCAAGTGAATCTCCTGCCTCAGCCTCCTGAGTACCTGAAATTACAGGCATGCACCACCTCGCCCCACTAATTTTTGTCTTTTGTTTTTCTAAAGAGGGGGTTTCACCATGTTGGTCAGGCTGGTCCTGAACTCCTGACCCCAGGTGATCCACCTGCCTTGGTCTCCAGAGTGCTTGGATAACAGGCATGAGCCACTGGGCCCAGCTAATTTTTGTCTTTTTGTAGAGATGGGGTTTCACCATGTTGGCCAGGATGATCTCAAACTCCTGACCTGAGGTGATCTGCCCACCTCGGCCTCCCAAAGTGCTGTGAGGACAGGCATGAGCCACCATGCCAGGCCTGAATCTTTATCAATGTGTCACATCTATGAGGTCTCCAAGTCCAGAAATCAACTCGCCACTTCTGTACAGGATTCTGTATGGAGATCAAATCTGAGATTCCTAAAGTAAAGAATTGAGGCCTTTGGAATGGATTGGATTAGATATACATGAGCTTATATTAAAAAGAAAAACAAGGAGAGGGAGAGGGAGTGGAAGGAGAAAGGGAGAGGGAGGGTTGAAGACAGTGAGGGAGAGGGTGGGGGAGAGAGAGAAAAAGAAGGAGAAATAAGAAGAAGGATGATGATGATGAGAAGCCCTCATACATTTCTAGAAAATAAGACCTTATGACTTTTGTGTCCGTTGGCGACCCTAGATAGTTTGCTGCACCGGGTTCTGTGGCATTGCTTCTGTTTACTTTTTCACTCCATGCCATTATGCCCAGTAGCAGACCTATGAGGAGTTCAGCCACGCTGCCTGCTGAGAGAGAAGCTTTACCTCACTGACCCTATGATGGCACCTGTGGTTCTCAAATACAGGCATTCTGATAAAAACTTGTGTGTTAAACACACAAGTTACGGATGATCAAGCTTGTTTGGTGTCTAAAACAGAGCAAGCTCAAGATGTAAAGAAGACTGAGAAATTCCACAGTCAACAAATGCGACTGAGGGTAGCCAAGGAATCTTGCAATGTTACCATGGAGACTGAGTCAATGGTTTGAAATGAAGACTTAGTCATGTACTTAGGAAGTAAATATCTTTTGAAGTAGGGAAAGTGTTGAGACAAAAAATATTTTATGTAACTAAGTGGACTATTCAGAAGCTTAGAGGTCATTTTTGGTAATTTTCTTTTGAACGTCTGCTTTAGAGAGCTAGGAATGCGAATGTTTTCAGTCAGAAAGCCTGTATTTACTTTTGGAAACTGCACAAGCAATGCATCTGTCTCGGGAACTTTGCAGATTATTTAATGTTAGGTAAAACGCACAACTGTTTCTTTTTGGCAGATTCGTATCAGTAACCTGAAAATATGATATTAATAAAAGCCAAATCTTTTTTAAATTTAGTTCGTCTGTCTTTCAATGAACATTAAATGTAACCATTTTGTTGGATCAAGGTATTTCTTTTGGAGCATAAAATGTATCCTCTCGATGACCAATAGACATAAAATATGGTAATTAAAATAAACTCCACACCATCGTATGCATTGTTACGAATACCATGCACCTGAGTAGGCATAGCAGTGTCGCCTCAATTACATCTAAAAGTAATTGACTAACCAGTATACTTTGCCTTCTTTCCAGATGTAAACTATTTTTTACTATAGGGGATCCATAGTATCAGCTTGTTGGGCAATCTGATACTTTGAATCTAGTTTTCAGTGATCAGAAGCAGCAGTTATTTGAGTGCATGAATGGAATGACGATCACTACAAACATACCAAAACACCCATATTACAGACATTTTCACTACGTATTATTCATCTGCAGTTTCTCAGAAGGCCTACAGATTTTTCCAACTGTCAAATAGTTGCATCCTTCTGTTACACCTTTGTCCATCTTCTCTCTTTCTTTAACCAAAGTGTTAGGTGTGACTGTCACAACTGTGATGTTTTTCAGTAAACCAGAAGTATGATATTCTTTGACACTTATGTCTGTATCCTAAATTTCACCACCTAAATGTCATGTTCACATGTTGATTCCTCAAGAATGAAAGGAAGGTACTATGTTGAAATACATTTTGCAGGCCGGGAACTGTAGCTCAAGCCTGTAATCTTAGCAGTTTGGGAGGCCGAGGTGGGTGGATCACGAGGTGAAGACATCAAGACCATCTTGGTCAACACAGTGAAACCCCGTCTCTACTAAAAATACAAAAAATTAGCTGGGCATGGCGGCGTATGCCTGTAATCCCAGCTACTGAGGATGCCAAGGTGGGAGAATTGCTTGAAACCAGGACGTGGAAGTTGCAGTGAGCAGAGATCGCACCTTTCCACTCCAGCCTGGGTGACAGAGTGAGACTCTGTCTCAAATACAAAAAAAAATGACTATGAGGGCTCAGGCCAGGGTAGTTGAGAGAGTTTACCTGGGGGGGCGAGTGGGTGTGTGAGGGGGGGAGAGAGAGAGAGAGAGAGAGAGAGAGAGAGAGAGGAGGGAATATATTACTGAGTGGAAGGAGAGAAATCGAGGGGAGCAGGAGGAGACAGAAAGAGGAAGGGGAAGGGATGGAGGCATAGTATTTTATTCTAGAATGCTTTCAAATCTAGGTTGGGGGTGGACACAGAGTGCAACTCAGGAAAGAAGCTGACTCCAGAAATGATACCTAATTCATATTGCTGGATTGCTGCCTTGAAAGGGGGCACTGCATGTTTCTTCCTCCATACTCATTCCATAATTTCTGGGAAATGCCATCTATTAGCACACTCTTGACATCTACCTGATTTCAGTACAGCTGGGGAGAATCAGGAAAGTCCCTTCAGTAACGACAAGGCCTAAAGTAAAGCTGTCATCCATAAAACCCAGGCAGAAGAGTCCATATGGGTTAAGAGAGACATGAAGAAAGAAATGAAAACAACGGATCAAAGAGAAGAACAATCGGGCCCAGCCAAGTCGCCAGGGGTCGTCTGGGCAATGAGGGAGTCGGGCGGGGGATAGATGGACCAAAAGAGGGCATGGGAGTGCCTTTAAGGGGGGGAGGTAAGGAGAGGTGAGGCTCGTGGTGTGGAGGGGTGAGGGTGGGTAGAGGAGAGAAGCCACAATCGCTCCTGACTGTTGGCAGATGGCCAGAGCGTCCCGTAGGTCGCCTAGACTTTCAAGAACTGGTGACCGCTAGGTGACGTCTGATTACAATATATGCAAGTGTCAGCCTGGCATCCTCCCAGGCATTTCCCCACAACTAACCAAGCGGAGCCCCTGATGGGGGAGGAAGCACCGTGACTCGGCAATACATGCAGAAACACATGCACCTACGTACGTGCATAGGTATGTACATATGCATGCACACACGCATATACCCATGCACGCACTCACATGTGGGCCATATCCCATAGTACAGCAGAGTTTGTACCATGATGGCAAGAGGGCCCACACTATTTTCTTTTCTAGTAACAAAATAAAAAGCAGGCCAGGGCCTGGCTGCCCTTACCCCTCACCCCAGCACTCTGGTAGTCAGAGGAAGAGGCGGGCGGGTCACTTGAGGTCAGGAGTTCCAAACCAATCCGGTCAACATGGCGAAACCCCTGTCTCTAGGCCCTCGAAACGCTGAGTCAGGAAAATCGCTGGAACTCAGGAGGTGGAGGTCGCAGTGAGCCGAGATCTCACCACTGGCTGCACTTCATCCTGGGTGACAGAGCAAGACGAAGGGGGGAAGGAAAAAAACGGAAAAAAAATAGCTTCCCTCTTTAGGTGGCCATGCACCATTACAGGTACACAGAGAGCTCGGAAGGTATGTAGGCTCTGACATCCTCTGTAATTTTGAGTCAGTCTGGCCATTATTTTCCAGGCCTTCCATTTCCCCGTAAGCAGTCACAGAAATGAAAACTCCCTCCTTTCCCAATTCATCTTCATCTCATCATCAGGCTGCAATAGTAAGCAGCCCAACCCTCCTGTTTGGACTGGGAGCAATTGCACTCCAGCCTGGGAGACAGAGCAAGAGAGCGGGACCTTTGTCTCAGAAGAAAACAATTAAAAAGAAGGAAGATAATCAGCCGGGCATTGTGTCGTGTTGTGTCCTGGCACCCATCCAAGCCTGTAGGCCCAGCTCCTCAGGAGGCTGAGGCAGGGGAGGATCCCTGTAAGCTCACTAGTCAGTTCAAGGTCATGGTGACCTAAGATCAGCCTGGATGACACAGGGAGACCCCATCTTTAAAAAAATACATGGATGCATAAACGGGTGGATGGTCGTAAAAGACATTTAAGGAAGTGGTGGAGCATGGGTCATTAAAGACATCCAAGGAAGGCTCCACTCATTAAAGGCCAGAGCAGATTAACAGAACTATCCCCTTGAGGTAGCCACCATTCTGAATCACAGCAGAGGCCTCGAGGATTTCAGAGCAAGACCCTGCCATTACCTGCAGCACCCAACCTCGCCTTTAAATATCTCCCAAAACCGACTGGTTAGTCCATTCATTCATTCATTTATTTGTTTTATAGGCGCACGCCGTCGGCTCCAGCTGAGACTTCATCTCAAATAAACAAATATGTCAGTGAAGAAATTAACGTCAAAAGAAAAACGCAAGGAAATGGCGCAGCTCGGGGAAGCTCCACCTTTTTCTAAACACCAGAGAAGATACACGGTACCATCAGGTACAGACAAGGGCCGTTTGGAATCTGTCGTCACCATGCCAAATTGGCACGAAATGAGCACACGTTTTCGAGCCATCACCGCTATCATCAAGTATAACAGCAGAGTCACGACCACATAGAGATCTCCCAACCCACCAACCGTGTTCATACTCTTATTTTTTTTTTGAGATGGAGTTTCACTCTTGTTACCCAGGCTGGAGTGCAATGGCGCTATCTCGGCTCACTGCAACCTCCGCCTCCTGGGTTCAGGCAATTCTCCTCCCTCAGCCTCCCGAGTAGCTGGGATTACAGACACGCACCACCATGCCCAGCTAATTTTCTGTATTTTTAGTAGAGACGGGGTTTCACCATGTTGACCAGGATGGTCCCGATCTTTCTACCTCGTGATCCACCCGTCTCGGCCTCTAAAAGTCCTGGGATTACAGGCTTGAGCCACCGTGCCCGGCCCCGTGTTCATACTCTTATGAGGTGGGTCGGGAGAACAAGCAGGGCATTTGGCAAAGCACTCATCTTACATTCCTCGATCTCCCGTGTCTCCTGTACCCACCATATTCAATGGTCCTGGAGGAGTCAGTTACAGATTTTAGTAAGGGTATGCCGTCTAAAATGTGCACATCAGTCATTGTCACCAGGCTAAACAAATCTGGTCCCAGCCCATGCAGTAGTTTCCAGTGTGGTGAAGGAATAAGGCAGAGTCAAAGAGGCAAAAGCCAAGCAAAGATGCCACTGTTACTTCAGCACCCATTGGCAAGGCACTGTGGAAAGCTGCAGAATAAGAATAGGAGTCTCCCAACGGCCTGGTAGCAACAGATGGGCTCTGAAAAGAGAGACAGAGTGCATGTTTCAAGGGCCAGGGCCAGTGGACATAAACAAGTTTGGAGGAATGTCTCCAAGGGAAAAATAAGAAAGAATGAAAGGTAGAGCAGCACAGCTAACTTACACTGTACATGCCACATCTACACGTTTCCTACACATGTGTGAAGAGAACCTTGTATGGAGGGCTGAGTTTCAATAGATTGCAGCCAGGGAGCAGCTCTGCTCCACAGAAAACCCTGACTCAGGGCCCATCGTGGTGACTCAGTCCTGTAATTCCAGCACTTTGGGAGGCTGAGGCATTCGGATCACCAGCATTCACAAGAGCCAAACAGCCTGGCCAACATGGGGAAAGTAACAATACAAAACTTAGCCGGGTGGGGTGAGCACCTGTCATCTCAGCTACTTAGTGGGCTGTAGCAGGAGAATCACTTGAACCCGGGAGGTGGAGATTACAGTGCACCAGGGAGATTACAAGTCACCCTACTGGACTCCAGCCTGGGCGACAGAGCAAGACTCCATATAAAAAATATTAGCCAGGCATGGTAGTGCATGCTTGTAATCCCAACTACTCAGGAGGCTGAGGCAGGAGAATGACTTAAACCAGGGAAGTGGTGGTTGTAGTGAGCTGATATCATGCCACTGCACTCCAGTCCGGGTGACAGTGAGACCTCATCTCAAAAAATAAAAATGGAAAAAGAAAACGCTGACCCCTGAAGCAGGGCATCCAGGAATAGTTTAACATCAGGCCTCCCACAATCTCATTATGTGATGGCCCAGGGGATGACTGTCTTTCTGGTCACACCTCATTTCCCAGAATGAGAGGCTCTCTGAAATGGATCCCGGTCCCAGTGTTGCCCGTGGTGGACCAGTCCGCTGAGAAGATGAAGGAAATCCGCTATCTGAGGCCAATCGAGGCTCTGTGGATGCCCTATAGTTCTGCCTAGGCAGGATTCTGACTTAGAGGCATCAATAATAATCTCACAGAAGGAGATTTTTGCCCCATTGGCTACTTAGCCAAACACATATACCAAACGTCTGAACCTGCGGTTTCTAGTGTACTGTGGCAACACATAGGCAACAACACATGGGGCACAAATACAGTAAAACTACCCTGTCTCTCACGTCTAACCATGATGATTTCCAAGCATACACACTTCTCTGGGTGAATCCATTCCAGTCGGCCTTGCCCTTCAAAAAGAAAAGATAACTCACTGGGTGCAGTGGTGGCTCAAGCCTGTAATCCCAGTTCGATGAAAACCCTAAGAAAAAACACGACGAAAACCCGCTTTACTAAAAATACAAAAATTAGCCGAGCTCAGTGTCGCCCATAATCCCAGCTACTCAGAAGTGTGAAGCAGGAGAATCCCTGGAACCCAGGAGGTGGAGGTTGCAGTGAGCCGAGGTCGCGCCATTGTACTCGAGAAAGAAAAGAAGGAGAACTCTCTCCAGGGCTCTTATCTGCTTCTGCAGGATCGGAAATGTGATTGGGGCAAAGGTTGAGAGGAGAGCCCAGGGGACAAAGGTGGGAGGAACAAAGGCTGAAGGCACTTTAGCTCACTATGAAATGTTTCCAACCTGGGTGGGGAAAACTCAGGGAAAAAGCTGACTCTGGAAATGACATAATTCGGTGTTATCGGTTCCTTAAAAGGTGAAAGGTTCATTGTTTTTTCGCAACATGCACTCATTTACTTCTAGGAAGTGCCATTTAGTTTCATATAGTTTACGCATCCCAGCTTCGCTGCATCTGTAGAGATTTAGGTTAGTTCTTGTTCATAATATCTCCAAGTGTGGAGCAACAATGCACTTATCATTGTGAACCCTGAACACCTGAGTCAGGTCTCAATTATTTTAGAAAATATATTTTGCCAAGGTAGGAGAATCCCTTGAACCCAGGAGGTGGATGTTGCAGTGAGCCCAGATGGAGCCGTTGCACTCCAACCTTTTGCAACAAAAGCAAAACCCAGTCTCAAAAAAAAGAAAGAAGAAAAATAATAATAGAACAATGGGGCCCAGCCAGGGTGGAGGTTTCCTAGACAACAAGGCCTTGTGGGAAGGGAGGGAAGGAGTGTCTCAGAGTTCAGGGTGGGTGGGGCTCCAGAGAAACCAACCACGGCTTTAGCCAGTTGCTCTTGGGCAGCCAGAAGTTTTGCCTACAAGTTTAAAACCTATGTTTTCAATAAATGACCGGTAGGTGACGCCAGATGACAAGCGAATGACATGTCAGCCAGAAATTGGGATCCCTGGTTTAGGGGTGAGCGACAAAGGGGAAGGATAGGAAGGCACATGGGGTTGCCAGTCTTCTGATTTCTGTTTGATTATGTTACTAGCCAAGAACACCCTCCCACACAGTCCCCACAGCAATTCAACCAATGCCTCTAGGTAGAAGAATACCATTTCTCAGAAAACAGACACGTAGGTATGCTCACATGAGCACACCATATGTATACAACTTTATATCATGATAGTGAGCTTTCTTTTGCTAGATGTCTTCGTGATGGATTTCACTAGAAAGTGTTGTTAAAAGTATTAAATTATAGAAATGGGCACAGTGGCTGATGCCTGTAATACTAGCACTTCTACAGACCAAGGTGGAAGAGTGGCTAGAGGCCAGGAGTTTGACACTGACCTGGGCAACACAACTAGAGAGATTAGCACTACTTTAAAAAATTGCCAAGCATTGTGGAACATGCCTATATTCTCATCTATGCAGGAAGCTGAGGCAGGAGGAGTGCTTAAGCTCAGAAGTTCACTTTTGTAGTGAGTGAGCTGTGCACAAGCGACCAGAGCTCTGGTCGCTTCTTAAATTTTCTTCTCTTTCTTTATTTTTTGAAGAAAGAGGCTTTGTGGCTTAGGCTGGAGGGAAGTGGCACCATCTTGGCTCACTGCAACTTTTGTCTCCAGTGTTCAAGCAGTTCTCCCGCCTTAGCGACCTGTAGCTAGGGTCACAGGCACCTGCCTCCACTCCTGGCTAATTTTTGTATTTTTAGTAGAGACGGGTTTTCATTATATTGGCCAGGCTGGTCATGAGCGCTGCTTAAATTTTCAATATGCGCTGCCGCTAGGTGACTCACAATGACAACCAAAACAAGTGTCATCCTGGAACAAGTTGGATCCTTTATGGAAGGGTAAGCGAATAAGTGAAGGGGGACACAGGTCCAGAGAGGGAGTAGAGCGTTTTTTCGCGATTTCCCTTGAACATTGTTTGTGAATGCAGGACATCCTCCCAGATGATTCCCAAAACAATTCAACCAGAGCCCCTGTGAATGATATCCTCACTCTCTGCCCATCAGATCTTTGGGAACTTTTTTCATCTATCCAGAGAGGAGTCTCCATTGGTGCGTGGCACAAGTGCTGATAGAGGCAGGAGCTACCTCAGACAGAAGGCCAGTCTTCAGGGTTTCACAGTGGACCACAGCTTCAATCTCTCACCAACTCAGAGTAGCAATATGTGTCACCATAGAATGAAGTGAATAAAAAGCATGCTTCGAGCAAAGCGTTTCACAGATAAGACAGTGTGAACACTCACTGTTGTCCATTGCCAGTTGTTTCTTCCAGTGCTTATTACTTAATCGTGTTTCACAATGTTTACCCTCTTGTGAATCAGTTAGAAATCTTGTTCCATGAATCCTGGAATTTCAATATTTGACATCACCAGAAGACCACAAATGCTATCCTAGCCTGGTAGCAATGAAGTACTTTCTCAGAAAACACACCTACACACAAATGCAAGCATGTACGAACATATGTGCACGCATTATATCTGTACAGTTTGACACCGTGATCTGACCGTAAGCTTTCTTTCCCCAGATAACTTTGTGATAGCTTTCCCTACATACCGTTTAAAATATTAAATTATGCCTGCCGAGTGTGGTGGTTTATGCCTTTAGCACCAGCATGTAGCAGGCCAACCTGGGAACATTCTTGAGGCAGGTACAGTGAGACCAGCCTGGAAAACACAGCCAAATCCCATCTCTAATCAAAATAACACAAAATTAGCTGGGCATCGTGTCGTGCACACGTAGCCTCAGCTACTGAAGAGGATGAGGCAGTGACTGCTTAAGACCGGAAATTTTAGATCGTACACACCCCACTTCTTCAACACTTCTGTGGCTCATGAATTGGTTAGATGGTCAGCGACATGTAGAAAACTTGATTACAAAATTCATGAAAAAAAATGGAAAGAACTTTGTGAATAAACATCTCTCACTGGGTAAATTACAAAAAGATATGTATGTTCCATGTGAATGCCCACCATGGGGTGACCGCGTCAGAGCAGGATGTTGATAAGGTGGACAGAATGACCTGTTCTGTGGGTATTGGACGTTCTTATTTTCCTGCCATCCCCGTAATCACCCCATGAACTTATGAAAAAGTGAACATCGTAGCAGAAATAAAAGCAACGCACAGCCTGAGGAACATAAACTTTGAATCCCAAAGGCCAGTCTTGATAAAGCCAACTCTGAGTGTTCAATCTGACAGCACCACAGATCAACATCGAGTTTTTGATATGATGTCATTTCTACAATGATTATCCAGGTGCCTGATAGCACGTTGATTACAGTTAATAATTTATATAATATAAGGGGAAACAGTTTGTACTCAATGGAGTAGGCTCTCATCCCAGATATAAATTTGTGTTTTTTGCATAAAATTCTTCTACCAAAACTGCTATCCATCGACTCTCAGAATCTTTCATCCACCCACATCGTATTCGACTCAGCATTGCTCAGCCCAAGACATCCACTTCACAACCAACGTGTAGCAATGTGCTCATCTTTAGGGAATCCAGTGGACTTACCATGGTTTCCATTATTAAATCAAATAATATCAAATAAAGTCTATATTTTAGAGTCATGGATGGTGAAGAAAAATAATGAAAGAATTCTGAGTTCCTGAATGACTATGTAGAGAAATGGGGCCTTATCAATCTGGTTATTCAACAGCACTGTTATGTGTGATAAAATATGCTGTTAATCTACTGCAAATTAGGGGGGTGGTATCCGACACTTCAGCATAAGCTAAAACATGCACTTAAATACCTGGTTACTAATGAATTTAAAACTATCAGAATGACTATTTAAGATGACAAATGTTAAGTTGGTCTTGTAATGTTTACCCTTCCATTTTGAGCATACTATGTTATATTAAAGAACTTGACACACAAAATTATTTTGTTATGGATTTAACAAACAGATAAAATGAAACAAATAATCAAATGGAATAGATTTTATTTATTTGAAAATGTGTTTTCCAGAGCAAACTTAGATAAGACATTTTAACCTCACGAATTTATATTCCACAAAAGTATAATTAATTCAAATTAATCTGCTCTAATTTTTTATTAAATCGAATTATTTTTATGAGAATCACTACATTTAAATAAAAATTACCTGATTGTTTGTATCATAATTTACAGATTCTGCTTCTACACATTGTCTATAGGGACCATTATTTCTACAAAGTCCACTTTCCTATATCTTCCACTCTCATCTCCTTTTTATAAAAAACATCCCTTGTTGGACACACAAGGGTCAGGCGGATACAACTCCATGGTGGTTAACATCATTTTCTGGGGGAGCTTAAAACTGTTTTTATACACAAACATTTTTTTGGCCAAATATCAAATAAAAAATTTCTGAAATTTGATAAAAATTGGGAAGGAAAACTTTAATACAATCGCAGTAGTGGTTATGGCAATCGTAATACGGCTCAGAAACTGATCATAACTCGGAACACCGACAACTCAAGATTTGTAGTCAATAAGCAGAATAAATCAGTGGATAAAAACTTACTGAAAAACATTCGCTAAAATATCAAAGGAAGAGGAATTTTTTCGGACAGAATTCTGGCTACAGGCTGGCTAAAAACTTAAATATCAAGAAAGGGGAGTCTGAATCTGAGTGGATGCAAAGGATATGTGAAATATGCTAAGTTTTAACAGGATTTCTGAAAATGAGCTTCTTAAACCACAAGCAGGGTAATAAGTCAAGGTTGTCATAGTCAAAGAAAGGGTTCAGTTAATCTTGACTAACTGTTGGACATAAAGAACGTTTTTATCACAACCAAGACTTTTTCTCATTGGGTCTGAAAAGTAATAAACACCAAAATAGTTTTTCTTTGGAAAATGAATGCCCACTTTATCTGAGAAAAGCTCCACCTTCTCTTGTTTATCTTTGAATTTAGTGTAGAAAAAGAGCAGTGGTCATTGCCACTGTTCTTATTTTTCTTTCATTCTTCAAAACAGAGATTCACTTTTATGCAAACAGCAACTTACCAAACACAATAGGTATAGCTCCTGACCACTATTGAAGCTAATAATGACTAGAGGACATTTAAGACAATTGGGCATAATCAGAAGTATTGATGGGACTTTGGGAAGACTCCTTAGATGAAGCTGACACAGCTGTGTGAGCCACTTTGACCTTATATTTTTCCTCCATCTTGCTCTTTGAAATGCCCATTGTTTTTGGTGCTATGCTGGTGCTCCTAAAGTCATCTAGGGCCAGAGACAGCCTACAGAATAAAAACTATCTACCAAAATATGGTAGCAGATAATGGTGCCAAAGGGCTGGCTAATAGTAGCTATGGTGTGTGGCTCCCATGGAAAGAAACAAAGGGGGAAAGTAAGTACAGCATCTTCAACTGAAACACCCAGGTATCAGCATTGGAACTAATGAAGAATGGAGAAAAGCAAACCCTTGCAACCGCTCACCCAGAAGTAACACAAACCCAAGGGAACCTGCCCTGTCCAGGGAAGTGGTGAGCAAAGGAATAACCTTGGGAAGCCACACTTCTCCCAAGTATCTCTGCAACCTCTGTTCAGGAGATTTTCTTATGAACCCATTCCACCAGGGCCTCTGGTCTGACACTACAGCTACATAGTCTTGGGAGAGCAACTGGTCAAACACAAACAGAATCTCAGGAGCCTTATGAACTTTGGCTCTGGGATCTCTGGAAAAGATGACTGCAACTCAGACAAGGTGGGAGGTTGCACTTCCATAAACAACCTTAGAGAGGGAGCTGAATGTATGGGCCTGAAAAGTGTCAGTCTGTTGGTCCCATTACCATGATGCCCCACATGATAAGACACATTGGCTTGGAATTCCAGCCATCCCCTAGCAACAGTGTTGCACCTACTTGGGATAAAACAGAATTCTCAGAGTCAGGGGCAGGCTTCCATATTTTCTATTTGAATGACTCAGCCATTCCAGCCTGGACTTAGGACAATCTAAGAAAAACTGACGGCAGATGGAGGAACCATCAACACAGCACAGTGGCTGTGGTCAGACTGCTTTTTGTAGTGGGACCCTGACATATTTTCTTAATCTAATGGTGGGGCTTTCTGCCAGAACCTCTGGAGAGCCCCTTTTATATTCTCCAGCAGAGAGAGTTTTGATTTGTTCCTGGATGCAGTGCCCAGTGGAAGGAGTGGGCCTCATATGTTTGGACAACTCAGCCATTCCAGCCTTTCAGCTTAGGAGAATCTGAATTACGCAGGAGCAGAAGGGGTACCCCAGCACAGCACAGTGGCTCCATCACAATGTCATCCGCCTGCTTCTTTAAGTCAGACCCTGATATGCTCCTCATCTCTGGGTGGGCCAGATGTTTTCTGGCCAACAGAGTTTTAAAGACTTTCTGAGAGTTCCTAGAGAGAGAGTGGGATACCATCTATGCTGTTTCAGCAACTTAGCTCTTTCAATCTCTTGGCTATGGAAAGCCCAACCTGATGAGGGGTAGAAACGGTACCAGCACAGCATGGCTGATCTATGAAAGTGAAGCTAGATGGCTTCTTTAAGTGGGTCTCCAATTCTGTACTTCTTTGCTGGGTGAGACTACAAACCAGGGTCTCCAGGCACTTCCTACAGGTGTGTTTAAGCCAGCAGAAGGTCTGACCCTCCCCTAGGACCAAGCTCCCAAAGTGGTGGCCTCCTATATTTCTTGTTTTACAGCCTTCACTGGTGATACTTCCAGTTACTGGGAAATGTGAGGTGACTGGAGACTGGAGTGGAAGCCCTACAAACTGTAACAGCCCTACACAATATAGCCAAACTATTAAAAAGGAAACAAACAAATAAACAATAAAACAATTCAAAAGTCAGCAATCTCAAAGATTAAAGGTAGATAAGCACACAAATGTGAGAAATAGTGAGCGCACATATACTAAAAACTCAAAAATCAGAGTGCCCTCTTTCCCTGAAATGACCACATTTCCAACAAGCTTTCAGAAAAAGGCTGAGGTTGAGATGACTGAAATAACAGAAGTAGATTCCAGTATGTGGATACAAATTAACTTCACTTAGCTAAAGAAACATGTTCTAACTCAATGCAAGAATGTTAAAGATTATAATATATATGATATTTCATGAGCTGATAAACAAATTAGCCAGAATAGAGAAGAACTTAACCAACCTGATAGTGCTGAAAAACACAATACAATATTTTCATAATGCAATCGCAAGTATTAATAGCAGAATATACCAAGCAGAGGAAAGAATCTCAGAGCTTGAAGACTGTGTTTCTGAAATAAGACAGGAAGACAACAATAGAAAATAAGAACAAAAGAAATAAACAAAACCTCTGAGAAATATGGGATTATGTAAAAAGGCAAAATCTATAACTGATTAGTATCCCTGAAAGAGTTAAGGAGAGGCTTGGCATAGTGGCTCATGCCTGTAATTTCAGTACTTTGAGAGGCTGAGGTGGGCAGATCACCTGAGGTTGGGAGTTTGAGACCAGCCTGTCCAAAGGGGAGAAACCCCATCTCTACTAAAAATACAAAATTTACTGGGTGTGGTGGTGCAGGCCTGTCATCTCAGCTACTTGAGAGGCCGAGACAGGAGATTTGCTTGAACGAGAGGCAGAGGTTGTGGAGATGAGATCATGCCATTGCACTCTAGCCTGGGCAACCAAAGCAAAACTCCATCTCAAAAAAAAGGAAATAAAGAGCTAGGGAGAACAAAACCAATTTGGAAAAATATTTCAGTATGTCATCCATGAGACTTTTCTAACCTTGCTATACAGGCCAACATTAACATTCAGAAAATGCAGAGAACTCTAGTAAGACACTGCATGAAAAGATCATACCAAAGACATATAATTATCAGATTCTTCAAAGTTAAAATGAACGCTTATTACCAGCCACTGCTAGAACACACTGAAGTACAGGGATTATTGACACTATCAATTAGCAGCATATACAAGTTTGCAAAGTAACAGCTCACATCAAGATAACAAAATCAAATCTACATATAATGATAGTAACCTTAAATGTAAGTTGGCTAAATGCCACAATTAAGACACACAGAGTGGCATGTGGATAAAGAATCAAGACCCATTGGTATGCTGTCTTCAAGACACCCATCTCACATGAAGTGACACATATAGGCTCAAAATAGTGGGATGGAGAAAACTTTGCTTAGCAAATAAAAAACATAAAAAGCAAGGGTTGCAATTCTAGTTCCAACAAAATAGACTTTAAACCATCACAGAAAGAAACAAAAAAAACAAGCAAACAAACAAAAAAAGACGAAGAGAGTCATTATATAATGGCAAAGGGCTCAATTCAACAAGAACTAACTATTCAAAATATATGTGCACCCAACACAAGAGTGCCCAGGTTCATGTAATAAATTACTAGAGATCTTTAAAGAGACTTACACCACCCCTATGCAATAATAGTGGCAGACTTTAACACCTGACTGACAATATTAGACAGATTATTGAGACAGAAAATTAGCAAAGATAGTCAGGATCTGAACCTAGCTCTGGATCAAATGGAAGTGATGAATATTTACAGAACTCTCCATCACAAAACAGCAGAATGTACATTCTTCTCATCACCACATGGCACTATTTCTGAAATCTGTCACATAATCTGAAGTGAAACAATTCTCAGCAAATGGAAAAGAACTAAAATCATAAGTGTCTTAGACCACAGCACAATCAAATTAGAGCAGAAGATAAAGAAATTTATCAAAAAGCACAAAATTAAGCAGAAATTCAATAACCTGCTCCTGAATGACTGTCAGGTTAATAATGAAATTAATGCAAGTATTAAGAAATTCTTTGAAACCAATGAAAGCAAAGACAAAACATACCAGAATCTCTAGAACACAGCTAAAGTAGTGTTAAGAAAAAAATTTATAGCACTAAATGCCCACATTAAAAAGCCAGAAAGGCAAGTTAACAACTTAACATCGCAACTGAAATAACTACTGAAATAAGAGCAACGAAATTCTACAGCCAGTAGAAGACAAGAATTAACCAAAACAGAATGAACAGGGCTTGGTCACAGGCCATTTAGGACATGGGGAGATACAGACTGAGAAAACCCTCCCATCATTTTAGCTCAACAGAGGTGCATGATTTATCGAGACAGTAAGTCTGGGTCACAACCAAGTCAACGGAAAAAGCAAACCCAGATTTTAGGGTTGGATTTTTTTTTCGCTCTCTCTCTTCAGAAAAAGTTTCACTCTGTCCAACAGGCTGGAGTGCAGTGGTGTCATCTCGGCTCGCTCACTGCAACCTCTGACTCCCGGGTTCAAGTGAATCTCATGCCTCAGCCTCCCAAGTACCTGGGATTATAGGCACGCAACACAACGCCTGGCTAATTTTTGTCTTATTCTTTTTTTTCTAAAGACGGGGTTTCACCACGTTGGTCAGGCCGGTCTTGAACTCCTGACCCCAGGTGATCCACCCACCTTGGCCTCCAGAGTGCTTGGACTACAGGCATGAGCCACCGCACCCAACTAATTTTTGCCTTTTTGTAGAGATAGGGTTTCACCATGTTGGCCAGGATGGTCTTGAACTCCTGACCTTAGGTGATCCGCCCACCTTGGCCTCCCAACGTGCTGCGATGACAGGCATGAGCCACCATACCAGACCTGAATCTTTATCAATGTGTTACATCTATGAGGTCTCCAAGTCCAGTAATCAACTGGCCACTTCTGTACAGAATTCTGTATGAAGATAAAATCTGAGATTCCTAAAGTAAAGAATTGGAGCCTTAGGAATGGATTGGATTAGATCTACCTGAGCTTATATTAAAAAGAAAAGAGGGAGAGGGAGAAGGAGAGAAAGGGGGAAGAGAGAGGGAGGTGGGAATAGAGTGGGTGAGAGGGTGGGGGTGAAGAGAATGAGAGAAAGAAATAGAGAAGAAGTAGAAAGAAGAGGAGGAGGAGGAAGAAGAGGAGGAGGAGGAGGAAGAGGAAGAAGAAGAACAAGAACAAGAAGAAGAAAGAAGGAGAAGAAAAGAAGAAGAAGAATAAGAAGGAGGAGGAGGAGGAGGAGGAGGAGAAGAAGAAGAAGAAGAAGAAGAAGAAGAAGAAGAAGAAGAAGAAGAGGAGGAAATAGGAGGAGGAGAAAGAGGAGGATAGGAGGAGGAGGAGGAGGAGGAGGAGGAGGAGGAGGAAGAGCCCTCATGAATTTCTAGAAAATAAGACCTTATGACTTTTGTGTCCTTTAACAACTCTAGGCAGTTTGCTGGGCCGGGTTCTGTGGCCTTGATTCTGTTTACTTTTGCACTTCAGGCTGCGATGCGCAGTACTAAACCTGGGAGGAGTTTAGCCACGCTGTCTACAGAGAGAGAAGCTTTCCCTCACTGACCCTATGATGGCACGTGTGGTTCTCAAATACAGGCATTCTGATGGAAACTTGCGTGTTAAACACACAAGTTACAGATGATCGAGATCGTTTGGAGTCTAAAACAGAGCAAGCTCAAGATGTAAAGAAGACTGAGAAATTTCACAGTCAGTGAATGCGACTGACGGTAACCAAGGAATCCCGCAATATTACCATGGAAACTGAGTGCATGGTTTGAAATGAAGGCTTTGTCATGTATTTAGGAAGTAAATATCTTTTGAAGTAGAGAAAGTGTTGGGACAGAAAATACTTTATGTAACTAAGTGGACTATTCAGAAACTTAGAGGTCATTTTTTTGTAATTTTCTTTTGAACGTCTGCTTTAGAGAGCTAGCAATGGAATGTTTTTCAGTCAGAAAGCCTGTATTTACTTTTGGAAACTGCACAAGCAATGCATCTGTCTTGGGAACTTTGCAGATTATTTAATGTTAGGTAAAACGCACAGTTGTTTCTTTTTGGCACATTCATATCCGTAACTTGAAAATGAGGTATTAAGAAAAGCCAAATCGTGTGTACCTATGCGACTGTATTGCATGCTCTGCACATGTACCCCAAAACTTAAATGCAATAAAAAAATAAGAAAAAAAAGAAAAGCCAAATCTTCCTTAAATGTAGTTTGTCTGTCTTTAGAAGGACATTAAATGTAACCATTTTGTTTGATCGAGGTATATTTTTTGGAGCACAAAATATATGCTGTTGATGACCAATAAACATAAAATATGGTAATTGGAATGATCTCCCTACCATAGTATGCATTGTTACAAATACCATGCACCTGAGTATGTATACCAGTGTGGCCTCAATTATATCTAAAAGTCATTGACTAACCAGTATGCTTTGCCTTCTTTCCAGATTTAAACTACCTTTCATTATAGGAGATTGCTAGTATCAGCTAGTTGAGCAATCTGATACTTTGAATCTAGTTTTCAGTGATCAGAAGCAGCAGTTATTTGAGTGCATGAATGGAATGACGATCACTACAAACGTACAGAAACCACCATATTACAGACATTTTCACTACGTATTTTTCATGTGCAGTTTCTCATAAGGCCTACAGATTATTCCAGCTGTCAAATCATTGCATCCTTCTGTCACACCTTTGTCCATCTTCTCTCTTTCTTTAACCAAAGTGTTAGGTGTGACTATCACAACTGTGATGTTTTCCAGTAAACCGGAAGTATGATATTATTTGACACTTATGTCTGTATCCTAAATTTCACCCCCTAATCGTCATGTTCACATGTTGATTCCTCAAGAATGAAAGGAAGGTACTATGATGAAATACATTTTGCAGGCTGGGCGCGGTGGCTCAAGCCTGTAATCCCAGCACTTTGGGAGGCCAAGGCCTGTAGATCACAAGGTCAATAGATCGAGACCATCCTGGTCAACAAGGTGAAACCCCATCTCTACTAAAAATACAAAAAATTAGCTGGGCATGGTGGCGCGTGCCTGTAATCCCAGCTACTCAGGAGACTGAGGTGGGAGAATTGCTTGAACCCAGGAGGTGGAGGTGTTGGTGAGTCGAGATTGCACCATTGCACTCCAGGCTGGGTAACAAGAGGAAAACTCCATCTAAAAAGAGAGAGAGAGAGAGAAAGAGATCGAGACCATCCTGGTCAACAAATGTTTCTCTTTTATATGAACACTCTTTTAGATCCTCAGTGACTAGTATGCACCAGGTGAATACTAATTAGGTTATTTCATATTGCCACTCATTCAGAGCCCTCCGAATAGGGCAAGTTAAGGGAATTGTCAGCAGTTTATTTACAGTGTCCTCTCATTCAGAGCCTCATTGAATAATGCAGACGTGGAAAAATCTTGGAGTCTCTTTCACATGGCCATTCATTCCGAGTATTAGTGAAGAATGCACACTTATGGAGTAGCCATGTGTTTATTTTCTTTGGTGACACATTCAGAACATCAGTGAATAATACACACCTGTGGAATAGTCAGGAGTCTATTTCATACCTCCCCTCATTCAGAGCCCATGTGAATAAAACACACCTGGAGAACAGTCAGGAGTGTATTTCATATTGAACTCATTCAGAGCCTCAGTGAATAATGCACACCTGGGGAATAGATAGGAGTGTACTTCATATGGACACCCTTTAGAGCCTCTCTGAATAATACACACATGTGGTAGAGTCAGGAGTCTATTTCTTTTTATTTTTTTAATTGAATTTTGGGTTTTGGGGTACATGTGCAGAACATGCAAGATAGTTGTATAGGTACACACTTGGCAGTGTGATTTGCTGTCTTACTCTTTTTCACCCACATCTGGCATTTCTCCCCATGCCATCCATCCCTAGCTCCACCCCCGCTCTCCCTCCTTTATTCCCCCCAATAGACCCTAGTGTGTAGTGCTCCTCTCCCTGTGTCCATGTGTTCTCACAGTTCATCACCCGCCTATGAATGAGAATATTTGGTATTTCATTTTCTGTTCTTGTGTCAGTTTGCTGAGAATGATGTTCTCCAGATTCATCCATGTCCCTACAAAAAACACGAACTCATCATTTTTGATTGCTGTATAATATTCCATGGTGTATATGTGCCACATTTTCCCAGTCCAGTCGATCATCGATGGGCATTTGGGTTGGTTCCAGGGCTTTGCTTTTGTAAACAGTGCTGCAGTGAACATTTGTGTGCATGTGTCCTTATAGTAGAACGATTTATAGTCCTTTGGATATATGCCCAGTAATGGGATTGCTGGGTCAAATGGAATTTCTATTTCTAGGTCCTTGAGGAATCGCCACACTGTCTTCCAAAATGGTTGAACTAATTTACACTCCCACTAGCAGTGTAAAAGTATTCCTATTTCTTTACATCCTCTTCAGCATCTGTTGTCTCCAAATTTTTTAATGATAGCCATTCTAACTGGCATGAGATCGTATCTCAATGTAGTTTTGATTTGCATTTCTCTGATGACCAGTGATGATGAGTACTTTTTCATATGTTTGTTGGCCTCATGTATGTCTTCTTTTGTAAAGTGTCTGTTCATATCCTTTGCCCATTTTTGAATGGGCTTGTTTGTTTTTTTCTTGTAAATCTGTTTGAGTTCTTTGTAAATTCTGGATATCAGCCCTTTGTCAGATGGATAAACTGCAAAAATTTTTTCCCATTCAGTTGGTTGCCGATTCACTCTAGTGACTGTTTCTTTCGCCATGCAGAAGCTGTAGAGTTTGATTAAGTCCCATTTGTCTGTTTTGGCTTTTGCTGCCAATGCTTTTGGTGTTTTGGTCAAGACGTCCTGCCTACTCCTGTGTTCTGAATGGTTTTGCCTAGATTTTCCTCTAGGGTTTTTATAGTGCCAGGTTTTATGTTTAAGTCTTTAATCCATCTGGAGTTAACTTTAGTGTAAGGTGTCAGGAAGGGTTCCAGTTTGCTTTCTGCACATGGCTAGCCAGTTTTCCCAACACTATTTATTCAACAGGGAATTCTTTTCCCATTGCTTGTTTTCGTCAGGTTTATCAAAAATTTTATGGTTGTAGATATGCTGTGTTGCCTCCGATGCCTCTGTTCTGTTCCATTGGTCTATATCTCTGTTTTGGTACCAGTACCATGCTGTTTTGATTACTGTAGCCTTGTAGTACAGTTTGAAGTCCGGTAGTGTGTTGCCGCTTCCTGTGTTCTTTTTGCTTAGAATTGACTTGGCTATGCAGGCTCTCTTTTGGTTCCATATGAAGTTCAATGTGGTTTTTTCCAGTTCTGTGAAGAAAGTCAATGGTAGCTTGATGGGGATGGCGTTGAGTCTGTAAATTACTTTGGGCAGTATGGCCATTTTCATGATATTGATTCTTTCTAACCATGAACATGGAATGTTTCTTCATCTGTTTGTGTCCTCTCTTATTTTGTTGAGCAGTGGTTTGTAGTTCTTCTTGAAGATGTTCCTTACATTCCTTGTTAGTTGGATTTTTAGGTATTTTATTCTCTTTGTAGCAAATATGAATGGCAGTTCCATCTTGATTTGGCTCTCTTTAAGTCTGTTATTGGTGTATAGGAATGCTTGAGATGTTTGCACATTGATTTTATATCCTGAGACTTTGCTGAAGTTGCTTGTCGGTTTCAGGAGATTTTGGGCTGAGACGATGGGGTCTTCTTGATATGCTATTATGTCATGTGCAAATAGAGACAATTTGGCTTCCTACTTTCCTATTTAAATACGCTTTATTTTTTTTATCTTTCCTGATTGCTCTGGCTAGAACTTCCCGTACTATATTTAATAAAAGTGCTGAGAGAGGGCATCCTTGTCTGGTGCCAGATTTCAAAGGGAATGCTTTAAGTTTTTTCCCATTCAGTATGATATTGGCTGTTGTTTTGTCATAAATAGCTTTTATTATTATGAGCTACGTTCCATCAATACCGAGTTTACTTAGGGTTTTTAGCATAAAGGCTGTTGAATGTTGTCAAAGGTTTTCTTTGCGTCAATTGAGATAATCATGTGGCTTTTGTTTTTGGTTCTGTTTATGTGGTGAATTACGTTTATAGACTTGCATATGTTGAACCAGCCTTTATCCCCGGGATGAATCTTACTTGATCATGGTGGATACGCTTTTTGATGTGCTGTTGCAATCAGCTTGCCAGTATTTTATTGAAGATTTTTGCATCTATGTTTATCATGGATATTGGCATGAAGTTTTCTTTTCTTTTTGAGTCTCTGCCGGGTTTTGGTATAAGGATGATGTTGGTCTCATAAAATAATTTCGGAAGAATTCCCTTTTTATGGATTATTTGAAATAGTTTCAGACGGAATGATAACAGTTCCTCTTTGTGTGTCTGATAGACTTCGGCTGTAAACCCATCTGGACCTGGGCTTTTTTTGTGTGGTAGATTCTTAATTGCTGCCTAAACGTCAGACCTTGTTATTCGTGTATTCATAGTTTTGGCTTCTTCCTGGTTTAGGCTTTGGAGGACACCAGTGTCCAGGAATTTATCCACTTCTTCCAGGTTTAGTGGTTTATGTGCATAGAGTTGTTTGTAATATTCTCTGATGATGGTTTGAATTTCTGTGGGATCTGTGGTGCTTTCCCCTTTATCGTTTTTTACTGCATCTATTTGGTTATTCTCTCTTTTACTTTTTATCCATCTGTCTAGTGGTCTATTTTGTTGATCTTTTCAAAAAACCAGCTCTTGGATTTATTCGTTTTTTTAAGGGTTTTTCATGTCCTATCTCCTTCAGTTCTGCTGTGATCTTAGTTATATCTTGTCTTCTGCTAGGTTTTGAGTTTTCTTGATCTTGTTTGGTCAGCTCCTTCAGTTTTGACGTTAGGGTGTCAATTTTGGATCTCTCCACTCTTCTCATGTGGGCACTTATTGCTATATTTTTCCTCTAGAAACTGCTTTAAATGTGTCCCAGAGATTCTGGTATGCTGTGTCTTTGTTCTCATTGGTTTCGAAGAACTTTTTTATTTCTGCCTTCTTTTCATTCTTTATCCAGTCAACATTCAAGAGCCAGTTTTTCAGTTTCCATGAAGCTGTGCGGTTCTGAGTTAGTTTCTGAATTCTGAGTTCTAATTTGATTGCACTATGGTCTGAGAGACTGTTATAATTTTAGTTGTTTTGCATTTGCTGAGAAGTGATTTACTTCCAATTATGTGGTCACTTTAAGAGTAGATTTGATGTGGAGCTGAGAAGAATGTATATTCTGTGGATTTGGAGTGGAGAGTTCTGTAAATGTCTATGAGGTTTGCTTTTTCCAGGTCTGAGTTCAAGTCCTGCATATCCTTGTTAATTTTCTGTCTGGGTGTTCTGTCTAATATTGACAGTGGAGTGTTAAAGTCTCCCCCTATTATTGTGTGGGAGTCTAAGTCTTTTTGTAAGTCATTAAGAACTTGCTATATATATTTGGGTGCTCCTGTATTCGGTCCATATATATTTAGAATCATTAGCTCTTCATATTGTATTGATCCCTTTACCATTATGTAAGGTCCTTCTTTGTCTATTTTGATCTTCATTGCTTTAAAGTCTATATTATCAGAGATGAGAATTGCAACTCCTGCTTTTTTTGCTCTCCATTTTCTTGGTAAATCTTCTTTATGCCTTTATTTTGAGCCTTTGTGTATTCTTGCGTGTGATATGAGTTTCCTGGATACAGCACACCGATGGGATTTGGCTTTTTATCCAATTTGCCAGTCTGTGTCTTTTGATTGGTGCATTTATCCAATATACACTTAGAGTCAATATTGTTATGTGTAAATTTGATACTGCCATTTTGATGCTAGCTGACTGTTTTGCCCATTAGTTGATGCAGATACTTTATTTTGTTGATGCTCTTTAGCATTTTGTATGTTTTTGGAATGGCTGGTCCTGGTTGTTCCTTTCCTTGTATAGTGCCTCTTTCAGGAGCTCTTGTAAAGCAGGCCTGGTGGTGACAAAATCTCTGAGTACTTGCTTGTTCACAAAGGGTTTTATTTTTCCTTCACTTATGAAGCTCAGTTTGGCTGGATATGACATTCTGGGTTGAAAGTTCTTTTTTTAAGGATGTTGAATATTGGCCCCCACTCTCTTCTGGCTTGCAGGGTTTCTGCCAAGAAATTTGCCGTGAGTCTGATGGGCTTTCCTTTGTGGGTAACCCGTCCTTTCTCTCTGGCTGCCCGTAGCATTTTCTCCTTCATTTCAACACTGGTGAATCTGATGATTATGTGCCTTGGGGTTGCTCTTCTTGTGGAATATCTTTGTGGTGTTCTCTGTATTTCCTGGATTTAAATATTGGCCTGACTTGCTAGTTTGGGGAAATTTTCCTGGGTCATATCTTGAAGAGTATTTTCCAGCTTGGCTTTATTCTTTTCATCACAATCAGGTACACCTATCAAATGTAGATTAGGTCTCTTCACATAGTCCCACATTTCTTGGGTCCTTTGTTCATTCCTTTTTTCGCTTTTTTCTCCAATCATGGCTTCTCGTTTTATTTCATTGAGTTGATCTTCTACTTCTGACATTCTTTCTTCTGCTTGGTCAATTCGGCTGTTGAAACTTGTGCATGCTTTGCGAAGTTCTTGTGTTGTGTTTTTCAGCTCCTTCAATTCACTCATATTCCTCACTAAGTTGTCCATTCTTGTTATCATTTCCTCAAATCTTTTTTCAAGGTTCTTAGTTTCTTTGCATTGACTTAGAACATGTTCTTTTAGCTCACGGAAGTTTCTCATTACCCACCTTCTGAAGTCTGATTCTGTCATTTCATCTCACTCATTTTCCGTCCACCTTTGTTTTCTTGCTGGTGAGGAGTTGTGGTCCCTTTTAGGAGGCGAGTTGTTCTGGTTTTGGGTGTTTTTCTCCTTTTTGCACTGGTTTCTTTTCATTTTTGTGGATTTATCCACCTGTCGTCTGAGTAGTTGCTTATTTTTTGATTGTTTCTCTGAGTGGACGTTCTGGTTGTTGATGATGAAGTGTTTCTGTTTCTTAGTTTTTTTCTAACAGTCTGGCTCCTTTGCTGTAAGACTACTGAGGTCCACTCCAGGCTCTGCTTGCCTGGGGTACACCTGTAGCAGCTGTGGAAGTGTGAGAATTGCTACCAGTTTCTTCTTCTGCTATCTTTGTCCCTTAATGATGCCTGCCAAATTTCAGTCTGATTGGTCCTTTGTGAGGTGACTCTTTGTATATATGTGGGTCAGGGAGCTGCTTGAGGAGACTCTCTGTACTTTATATTTGAGTAGACAGTCTGTACTTTATAGGAGCTCAAGTGCTGAGCTGTAAGCTCCATTGTTCATTCAGGGCTGCTAGGCAGGTACGTTTAAGTCTGCTGCAGCAGAACGCATAAAGCCATTTTTTTCTCAGGTGCTCTGTCCCAGAAAGTTATGGCTTTATTTATGAGTATCTGTTTTACTGTCCTGCCAAGCAAGGAGGCAGTCTAATCACTGCCTGCCTGTAGTGGGTATGTTGAGGTGCCATGAACTCCGCCCTGTGGGCTCTGCCCTGCTGTTGTGGGCTTTGCCCTGCTGTTGTGTGTTCTGCCCTGCTGCCATGTGTAATTCCCTGTTGTTCTGTTTATATGGTGTGGTTAGAGCTGCCATGGTGATGGTGGCCTGCCTCTTTAGTGGCGGACTCTCTTTGTTAGGGCGGGTTGCCTCGGCAATGGCGGGTTGCCTTTACAATGGCAGGCTGCATCAGCATTGGCAGAGTACCTTCGTAGGGGTTGAGTGCCTTGGTAATGGCGAATGCCCCTTCCCCTCCAAGCTGCACTGTCCTGGGTTCAGCAGTGCTTGCCATGAAACTCTCAACCCCAAGCGTTTCCAATTGCTGTTTTGTTTGTTTCTGTGGGGGTGGGACCAGCTGAGCCTGATCACCTGGCTCCCTGCCTTAATTTTTTTTAAGTTGAAAGGTAGACTCTCTCCCAGGTGTTCCAGTCGCTTGCTGAAATGGCGCTGGGATCTGTGTGATTGCCCATGCAGCGACCCACTGCACCAGCTGGAACAACGTTGCTGCCTGGGAATCTCGAGGCCTGGCTCTATGTTTAAGTCCCGTTTAATCAGATGAATGTGCTAATCTGCCTTCCACAATCTCCAATTGCTGGTTTAACAGGGCAACCAAACCAGTGTATTTTGTACAGAGTGCCACTGTGCTGCTTCCCCGGCCCAAACAGATGTGCCAGCCCAAACAGCCACGCCAGCCAAAACAGCCACACTGGCTGCCTGTGGGGCTCCTACACCTGGGAATCTCCTGGTCTGTGGGCAATAAAGATCCATCTGGAAATGCAGCCTCCACTCACCATGTGCGCTTTCACTGGGAGTTGCAATCCTGAGTTGGTCCTACAGCGCCATCTTCTCCCTAAGTGAGGAGTCTATTTCATATGGCCACTCAGTGAGAGCCTCAGGAAGTAGTGCACACCTCGGGAATTGTCAGGAGTCTATTTCATATGGCAACTCATACAGAACCTCAGTGAATAATACACCCCTGGGGAATAGTCAGAAGTGTATTTCAATTGGCCACACATTCAGAAGCTCAGTAAATAATACACAACTAGGAAACTGTCAGGAGAAAATATCATCTGGCCTCTCATGCAGAGATTCACTGAATAATGCACTCCTGTGAAGTAGTCAGCAGCCTAATTGATATAGTTATTCATTCAGAGCCTCTCTGAGTAATAAGCTCCTTGCAGATATTCAGGAATCTCTTTAATATGGCCACTCAGAGCCTCACTGAATGGTATACACCTGTGGAATAATCATTTCGAAATGAATTCAGAATCTCATGGAGTAATGCACACCACTAAATAAGTGATAATTCTCTTTCATATGGCCACTCATTCAGAGCCTCACTGAATGATACACACCTGTGGAATAGTCAAGAGTCTATTTCATATTGCCACTCATTTGGAGCCTCAGTGGATAATGCACACCTGGGGAGTACTGAGGATTCTATTGTAAATAATAGACACTTGTGGAATAATCAATGGTGTATTTTATATGGTTACTCATTCAGAGCCTCAATGAATGATACACACCTGGAGAATAGTCAGGATTCTATTTCATATAACCATTCATTGAGAGCCAAGCTGAATAATGCACACCTTGGGAATAGTCAGGTGTCTCTTTCATAGGGACACTGTTTCAGAGCCTCAGTGAATAATGCACACCTGGGGAATAGTCTGGAGTCTGTTTAACATGACCACTGATTACGAGCCTCAGTGAATAATGCCCATCTGTAAAGTACTGAGGAGACTAATTCACATCACCCCCGATTCTGAGACTCCCTGAATAATGCACACATGGGGAACAGTCAGAAGTCTATTTTGTATGGCCACTCAGTAGGACCCCCACGGAATGATACCCAACTGAGGAATAGTCAGGAGTCTATTTTGTATGGCCACTTAATCAGTGAATAATGCAGACTTGGGGAATACTCAGGAGTCTATTTCACATGGCCAATAATTCAGAGCCACAGTGATAATGCACACCAGGGTAATAGTCAGGACCCTCTATCATATGGCCAACTCATTCAGTACCTCACTGAATAATACACACCTGGGGAATCATCAGGATTCTATGCCATACTACCACTTATTTAGAGCCTTATTGAATAATTCACAATGAGGCAATAGTCAGGAGTCTATTTTATACGGCCTCTCATTTGGCACTTCAGTGAATAATGAACCCCTATGGAGTAGTCAGGATGCTGTTTAAGATAGCCATGGATTAAATGCCTCCCTGAATGATACACACTTGGGTGATAGGAGTCTATTTCATATGACTTCTCATTCTGGGCCTCACTGAATAATACACACTTGGCGGAGTGTCAGGAGTCTATTTGGTATGGAAACTCATACAGAACCTCTTTGAGTAATGCACACATGGAGAATAATTAGGAGTCTATGTCATATGACTACTCATTCAGACAATCAGTGAATAACATGCATATGTGAAGTAATAGAGTCTGTTTTATATGGCCACTCTTTCACAGCCTCATTGAATATTACACGCTTGTGATATAGTCTGGAGTCTATTTCTTATTACCACTCATCAGAGCTTCACTGAATACTGCATACAGGTAAAAGAAGACTATTTCTTATGGAAACTCATTCAGAACCTCACTGAATATTACCTGGGGAACTGTCAGGAGTCTCTTTCATATGGCCAATCTTTCACAGCCTCAAAAAATAATGCACACCTGCGGAACAGTCAGAAGTCTTTTTCATATGGCCACTCATTTAGAGGCTCACTAAATGTTCACACCTGGGAAAATAGGATTCTGTTTTCTCCCCTTATTCAGAGTCTCACTGAATAATGCACACCTGTGGAATAGTCAGGAGTCTTTTTCATGTGGCCTCTCATTCGACCCACTGTGCTGACTGGAACAACATTGGTGCCCAGGAATCTTTTGGCCTGGCTTTCTGTTTCAGTCCCGTTTAATCAGATGAATGTGTTAATCTGCCTTCCAAAATCTCCAATTGCCAGTTTAACGGGGCAACCAAACCAGTGTATTTTGTACGAAGTGCTGCAGTGCTGTGGCCCCGGCCCAAACAGCCACGCTGGCCCAAACAGCTTTGCTGTCGGCCCGTGGGGTTCCTACACTTGGGAAACTCCTGGTCTGTGGGCGACAAAAATCCGTCTGGAAATGCGGTGTCCACTCACCCTCTGTGCTTTCACTGTAGAACTTCAATCCTGAGTTGCTCCTACAGCACCATCTTTTCTCTTCTCCTGTCAAAGGTCTATTTCATATGGCCACTCATTCAGAGCTTCAGTGAATGACACACGCTTGGGGAATAATCAGATACCATTTCATACGACCAGTATTGAGAGCCAAACTGAATAATGCACACCTTGGAAATAGTGAGAAGTCTGATCGGAACACCCTTTCAGTGCCTCAGTGAATAACACACACCAGGGGAATACTGAGGGGCCTTTTTAATATTACCCCTCATTCACAGCCTCTCGAGGTAGGGCAAGTTTGGGGAATTGTCAGGAGTTTATTTAGAATGGCCCCTCATTCAGAGACCCAGTGAAAAATACACACCTAGAAAATAGTGAGGATTCTATTTCCAATGGCCACACATTCAGAGCCTCAGTGAATAATGCACACCCGAGGAATAGTCAGGCCCACACTTTCAGAGTCTCATTGAATAACTAACCACTGTGGAGTACTGAGAGGTCTATTTCATATATCCGCTCATTTTGAGCCTCACTGGATAATACACACCTGGGTAATAGCCAGGAGTTTATTTCTTCAGGCCAATCATTCAGAGGCTCAGTGAATTATACACACCTGGGACATAGTCAGGAGTCTACTTCATATTGCTCCTCATTCAAAGCCTAAGTGAACAATGAACACCTGTTGAGTCCTCAGGAATGTAAGTCATATGGCCAGTCATCGAGAACCTCACTGAATGATACACACGTGGGAAATAGTCAGGATTCTATTTAATATGGACACTCATTTTGAGACTCACTGAATAACCTATACCTGTAGAATAGTGAGGAGTCTATTTCACATTGCCCCTCCATCCGAGTCTCACTAAGTAATACACACCTGGGGAATCGTCAGGAGTCTATATCATATGGCTTGTATTCAGAGCCTCATTGAATAATGCATACATAAAAAAATTTGGAGTCTCTTTCACATGGCCATTCATTCAGATTATTGGTGAATAATGTACACATGTGGAGTAGCCAGGTGTCTATTTCCTTTGGCCACACGTTGAGAACCTCAGCGAATCATACACACCTGTGGAATAGACAGGAGTCTATTTCACATAGCCCCTCATTCAGTGCCCGTGTGAATGAAACCCACCTGGAAAATAATCAGGAGTCTATTTCACATTGTCTCCCATTCATAGCCTCAGTGAATAATCCACACTTGGGGAAAAGTCAGCAATCTATTTCATAGGGATACTTTTTCAGCACCTTCCTTAATAATGCACACATGGGGGATATTTAGTAGTCTATTTCACATGGCCACTGATTCACAGCCTCCGTGAATAATGAATACCTGGGAACTACCCAGCCATCTATTTCATATGGCCACTCATTCAGCACCTCAGTGAATAATGCACACCTGGGGAATAGTCAGGATTCTATTTCTTATGGTTGCACATATAGACCTTTACTGAATAATGCACACGTTTGGAATAGTCAGGAGTCTCTTTTATATTGCCACTCATTGAGAACCTCACTAAATGTACACAGCTGGGGAAATAGTCAGGATTCTGTTTTATCCCCTCATTCAGAGTCTCACTGAATAATGCACACCCGTGGAATAGTCAGGTGTCTTTTTTATGTGGCCTCTTATTCGGAGGGTCACTGAATAATGTGGACTAGTCAGGAGTCTATTTCATGTAGCCACATATTCAGAGCCTCATTGAATAATACACACCTGTGGGATAGTAAGGAATCTAATTAATATGGACACTTATTCTGAGCCTCACTGAATAATACATACCTGGAGAATAATTTAAAGTTTATTTCCAATGGACATTCATTCAGAGCCTCAGTGAATAATGCACACCTGTGGAAGAGCCAGGAGTCTATTTCATTTGGTCACTCATTCATAGCCTCAGTGGATAATATGCACCTGTGGGATAGTCAGGAGTCTATTTTATATGGCCACTCATTCAGAGCCTCAGTGAATAATACACACTTGGGAAATAGTCAAGAGTCTATTTTATATGGCCACTCTTTTAGTGCCTCACTGAGTGATACACACCTGGGGAATAGTCAGGACACTTTCATATGAACACTCATTGAGAGCCTCACTGAATAATGCACACCTGTGGAATAGTCAGGTATCTATTTCATTTGGTCACTGTTTCAGAGCCTCAGTGAATACTACACCCCTGGGGAACAGTGAGGAGTGTATTTCATGTGGCCACTTATTCAGAGCCTCACGGAATAGTGCACACCTGGAGAATTCTCAAGAGTCTATTTGGAATGGCAATGTATTCAGAGACTCTGTGAATAACACACCTAGGGAATAGTGAGGAATCTATTCCAAATGGCCACATATTCAGAGTCTCAGTGAATAATGCACACCTGGGGAATAATCAGGAGTCTATTGCTTATGCCCACTCATTCAGCCCCTCAGGGAATAATACTACTGAGGTGTCTGTTTCATATGGCCACTCATTTTGCACCTTACCGAATAGTGCGCATTTGGGAAAAAGTCAGGAGTGTATTCACATGGCCACTTGTTCAGAGGCTCAGTGAATAATTCGCACCCGTTGAGTACTCAGGAGTCTATTTCATATGGCGAATCATTCAGAGCCTCACTGAATGATACACACTTTGGGAATCGTCAGGATTCTGTTTAATATGACCACTCATTATGAGCCTCAGTGAATAATGCATGTCTGTGGAGTGCTGAGACTAATTCATATCGTCCTCTATTCTGAGATTCCCTGAATAAAACACACCTGTGGAATAATCAGAAGTCTATTTCATATGTCCACTCATTAGGACCCCCAAGAAATAATGCACAACTGTGAAATAGTCAGGAGTCTATTTCATATGGCCACTAAGAGAATCAGGGAATAATGCCCACATGAGGAATACTCAGTGAATATTAGTGAAGTATTGGATGCGAGATTGAAATATTCAACCAAGACAAAATATGCCAAGTTGCAGGGTCTTTATTGCCAGCGACCACGGAGGACTCATGTCTCTCCAACCTGTGGACCCAAACTCAGTGGGAGCAGGGTATTTAAGCTGAAAAAAACACAAAGTGGATGCAGGGTAAGCAACTTTACAGTAACTACTGATAAGCAAAGGCCAGAC
Source organism: Callithrix jacchus (assembly GCF_049354715.1). Lineage (NCBI taxonomy): Eukaryota > Metazoa > Chordata > Mammalia > Primates > Cebidae > Callithrix > Callithrix jacchus. The sequence goes on from NC_133507.1 coordinate 30,969,274, forward strand.
AGTTACTGACAAGAAAAAGGCAAGCAGTGTAAGTTCTTTAGAGCAAGCTAGCAGTTTTGTTTACAAAAGCCTAGATCAGCAGTTATTGCAAGAAGAATGAGACAGTACAACTTGTTTTTGGAGAAAGCAGCTTTGTCTTTTAAAATAACGTTGCTCAAGCTGTAACTCTAGGCCCGCTATAGCACATTCCCCCCTGTTCTTTTAACATGTATTAAATTTTTAATAGTTTTTCTTTTTTGCATCTCTTTCCAATTAAGGAACTAACATACTTTCCAGTGGATCCTTCATTAAGGACCCACCGGTAATAGGTGAATGTCATGGGGGGGGTTTCTCTGAGGGACTACACCAGGAATCAGGGGACAAGGAAGGTTACTCCAAGGAGCGTGAAAATTTCAGCTTTAGGTGGTCTGCTGAAGCTGAGGTTATTCTCTATTGTGCTTCCAGGGGTGCAGTCTTGATATGTGAGTGGTGGATCTAGGCAGTCAGTCTGTCCACTTTGATTGCCATGGGGGTGACCAGGATCACGGTGTAGGGTTCTTTTCAGCGAGGAGTTAGGCAAGAGGCGGTGAATCTTTTTACTAGGACTTTTACCCCAGGCTGGAAGGGGTGGAGCAGCTGGTCAGTGAGGTCTACTGGAGTAGGTTGAATTCCCCTGATGAGCGGGTGCACCTGAGACTGAACATACTGGAGTACCTGCAAGGAATTAAGGAGTGTATGGTTATGAACTTTAGCATGTATGGTGTGTGCAAGTTTGGGGAGTAAGGAAGGAAGCCTTCTAAACATAATTTCAAAAGGAGTGAAGCCTTTCTTATAGGGAGTACATCGGGTATTGAGGAGAATAAAAAGAAGCCAGTTGACCTAGTTTCCACCGCTCTCTAGAATGAATTTTGTTAAAGTCTCCTTTATGGTCTTGTTCATCCTTTCAACCTGCCCTGAACTCTAGGGGCGATAGGCACAATGTAGTTTCCAGGATATGCCCAAGGCTTTGGCTAGGCCCTGAGAAACCTGTGCTGTGAATGCAGAGCTATTATCTGATTCCAGTGTCAGGGGCAAGCCTAACTGAGGAAACAGGTCCTGTAACAGTCTTTTTGTTACTACCAGTGCAGTTTCTGACCTAGTAGGAAAAGCCTCGACCCACACAGAGAAAGTGTCTACAAACACCAGGAGGTATTTATAGCCGCATGCTGGGGGATTTATTTCAGTAAAATCTACTTCCTAGTGTTCCCCTGGGCTAGTAACCCTAAGTCTTATCCCTGCTTGACTAGACCTACTGCCACTTGGATTTACCCTGGCACACACATCATTGAGTAGTAGTTTCCATAAAAATTTCATGTAAATGTGGAATGTAGTATCTGGCTCTCTGTAGCTCAGTGAGTTTTGTTTATCCTAAGAACGTGGCCTGGTGTGCGTTCTTAACTAGAGTCTAACCTAGAGCCTCGGGGAGCACAATCTTTTTTCTGGTAGGGTCCATTACCCTGTGGAATCTTGTCGCCCCCCTTGTTCTTTAGGAAAGTTTTCTTCATCGGGTGAGTACATAGGGGTAGGGGGCAGGGTTGGGGCCGGCAGAGTCACAAGAAGAGTCAGAGGTTTCATTGGCCTTAAGGCTGCCTGTCTGGCTTGCAGGTCAGCTGCTCTATTTCCTTTTGCCTCTGGTGAATCTCCCATTTGGTGTCCTTTGCAGTGTATTAATGCTACTGCCTTGGGCCTCCATATAGCTTCTAGTAGGGCTAGGATTTTCTCATTGTTTTCATGACTTTTTCCTCTGAGGTAAGCAGTTCTCTTTTCTTATAAATGGCTCCGTGTACATGGGCCATAGCAAAGGCATATCAGCTATTAGTGTAGATGTTGACAGTGTTTTCTTCTGCTCAGTCTAAGGCTTTTATTAGAGCTATGAGTTCTGCCTTTTGGGCTGAGGTCCCGTGTGGGAGAGCCTGGGCCCAGATAACCCATTCTAGGGTGACCACAGCTGCCCCGGCGTACTTGACTCCATTGACTATGAAACTGCTGCTATCTGTATACAGTACCTCCTCTGGGTTCTGGAGGGGGACGTTGGTGAGATCTGGTCATGCATCATGGAGGATATCTATTGTCTGTTGGCATTCATGTATGGGCTCTTATGGCTCACTGTCAGGCAGCAATGTGATGGGGTTTAAAACTGTTGTTTTTGAAAATTTTATGCAGGGCTGATCTAAAAGTAAGGCCTGGTATTGGATTATGTGGGCATTAGACATCTATTTTCCCAGAGCGCCACGGAGTAGTGACTCTACCGCATGGGGTGTTACTAAGTTTAACTCCTGCCCCAAGGTTAGTTTGTCCACCTTCTTGACTAACAGGGCTGTAGCTGCCACTGACTTCAAACAAGCTGGCTACTCAGAGTCTACGGTATTAAGTCTATTTGAAAGGTAGGCAACTAGCCGGGACCATGGTCCTAATGTCTGGGTGAACACCCCCTTAGCGTCTCCCTATTTTTCATGTATGAGTTAGCTGGAAGGGTTTAGAGATGTCAGGCAAGACTAAGGCTGGGGCCGTAGTCAAGACTTCTTTTAGCCTGTTAAAAGCCTCTTGGTCTGTTGTCGTCCATGTCAAAGGCTTGTTCCCATGAGTTAACTCGGGTTTCCTGGAGTGCTGCTATCACTGCCTTAGTAGCTTCCTTATCTTGCTTGGCCTCTAAGGTGTCCTTATTGTTAAAAACATTTTGGGCATTCTCTATCAACTGAGTTAAATTCATTCCCTGGAACCTCTCTAATTTTTGCAATTTTCTTTCGATGTCTGGGGCTGACTGGGAAACAAAAGCCAGATTTATGGCCTGCTGATTATCCGGGGCCTCAGGGTCAATAGTGGTGTAGGTGTGGTAGGCATCCTGTAGGTGCTCAAGGAAAGTGGGGACTCCTGTGGAACCTGGGTCATGGTCCCTAACTTGGAGAGGTTGGTGGGTTTTCGGGCTGCCCCCCTAACCCCCTCTAACAAGTACTGGTGAAAATTGTTCAAAGCCTGCATGCCCGCTGAAGTATTTCAGTCCCACTGGGACCTGATGAAAGGGGAATTTGCATTAATTTGTTTTAGGCGATCTTCTACTTATCCTCTCCCTGTCCCAATTATTGCTTTATGGGCTTCTTGTCTAATTCTGCTCCTCTCCTCTGTGGTGAACAACACCAGGAGTAGCTGCTGGCAATCATCCTAGTTAGGACAGTGGGTTTGTAAAACTGACACCAGGAGTCCTGTGAGTGTCCGGGGCTTTTCAGAAAATGGGGGATGTTGAGCTTTCCAGTTATACAAATTATTAGAGGAGAAAGGGATATGAACAAAAAAGGGCGGCCCCAGCTGCCACCACCTGTGGGAGGTGCCTCCCAGAGGGGCAGTAGCCTTGGCGGGTGTGGGGTTCTGCTTCGAGTGTGGAGGGGGGCAAGGGCTGAAAATTAGTGCTGTCCAGAGAGGGGTGTCGGGACCCTGTTCCCAAGAACCTAGAAAATGGTGGGGGCCACTCTTGGTCTTCGGCAGAGGCAGAAAGAACAGCCATTACTGAGGGGCTTTTCTTTGGGCCTGCCAGCATAACTTGAAGTCCAGCCTGCTTTATGAATTTCTCCAGCCAAAGAGGAGGGTGATGGATCAATTCTAGCCATTGATGAAGGTATGATAATTGATCAGTGTGGCCTGGGGACCCTGTCACCTTGTTCCGGACAGCCTGAGTGATCTTGGGGTCGTATGTCCCCGTTTCTTGCCAGCCTATCCCAAAGGCCGGCTACTGTAACTCACAGAAAGTCTGAAGCTGCTGTGGGGTTAGCTTAACACCACTTTGGCCAGAGAACCTTGTTTTAAAATTTGTTGTCATGCATCGGAGATGGGTGCATGGTCGGGACTGTGACGAGCCCAGTCTTTGAACAATTTTCACCAGTAAGAGGTTTTTTCTTCACTTTTTGAATTTTTCCAAGAGATTTCACTAATTTAAGACTGACTTCACTGAGGATTTGAACCAATAATCTTGCAGTCGCTGGCCCCACCTTTTAACCACTCTTCTAACAAGTAACTTGCACTATAAAGAGTTAGAAAGCTGTTCTTAAAGCCAGATTTTAGATGCAAATGCTGTACCCTGAGGCAGTGTGGCCTGCCTGAAAGCCAGGTGGGGTTCCTGGATGTAAGAGGACAGCTGCCAGTTCCCTGCCTCTGCAGCTTTTGGTCACCTTAACACAAGGACCCTGAAATGCATTCAATTTCTGTCTATCTCTCTCTCCTTGTTTCACTTTTCTGTCTCCTCTTTTCTTCCCCTCTCTCCTCTTTTCTTCCCTGTTTACTTTCTCTCTCTCTCTTCTTCCCCTACTTTCTGGTCCTCTTTTCTCTTTCCTTCCCCTACTTTCTCTTTCCCTCTTCTACTTTCTTGTTCTCTCTCCTCTCTTTTCTGTCCTGTTTCTGCTGTCTCCTTTTGGGCCCCTTGCTTGCTACTCGTGTCTTCCTCCTTCTGTGGTATAGCCAATATTGGAAAGCCTCAAATTCAAATTTGGCCCTTTTAAAAGTAGGTTTTAGCAGGGCTTCTGCAGCCAGTCCTGCAAAGACAAGACAATTGAATTGGTGAATCTGTCTCTAGTTCTAGTCAAAGGAAGAGGGAGTAAGAACCAGGGTAAGATGGCAGCCTCTCCCCCGGTACATCACAATTTGTAGAGTGTGCAAAAGAGTTGCCAATCTGTCTTTAGTGGTTTATGGCACCCGAATTAAGAGAATAAAACAACTAGAGTTAAGACTATATGCCACATTGAAAAGGAGGAAAGAGTGAGGCCTCAGTAATAGAAGAAGAAGATAAGGAAGAAAGAGAAGGAGTGATTTCTTCAGAAGTGTGATCAATAAAAATTCCCTGCATTTAGTGGTCGGTCAACCACTGCAAAATATCCCCTACTTCAAGGGAGGATGGCCTGAGCCAGTGTATGTCTGCTAGCAGAAGCCTAATAAAACTGACAAATTTCCAGATGAGACAGAACCACATAAAAGAGTGAAACAAACAAAGGGTGGGAGTCCCCCAAAAGGGGCGCCAATCAGTTGCCTGCCTGGCCACCTTCCCAAAGGTGGCATCTTGGCTAAGGTGTACCTGTATAATCCCCGGGCCTGGTCACCTCAGGGTGAAAGTCCGAGTAGGACAGCTCTGAGGTGAATCATCGTTATGCCTTATGATACCCCCGTGGAACCACAGGTGAAGGCCTACTCAAGCCCCGTAGCTTTTCAGCCATAGGATTACATATATACACATTCACTCTTTCACTCACACAGAGGTTATGGAAAACAATCGAATGCTGACACCCACTGTGCCAGCTACCTGATGCTGATACCCACTGTACCAGCTACCAGAAGGCTGCTACCCACTTCAACACCCACCAGAAGGCTGCCACCCACCATGACAGCCACCAGAAGGCTGGAACCAACTATGCCAGCCACCAGAAGCCTCAAGCTATGTCTCAGTGAGGCTTGACAGGTCAGAGTTGCAATGGCTGCGTCCAGTCCCCTGACACAGGTCCCCTTGAACTAGTTCCCAGATTACAGACCAAACTTACCTCCAGAGGCTTTTTTTAGGACCTTGAAGAATTTTGGGTGAACGTTGGCCAGGTGGTCGCTTTACCTCCATGGTGACACTCTGGGGCCCTGGGGCAACTCAGGGGGCACCTCCCCTAGAGGCCCCTGAGGTGGGAACAGCCACCTGGGCAAGACTCTGTGATGGCTTTTGGCTAGGTGATGGAGGAATATAAATAACATTTCGCTGGGGTCTCCAAATTAAGTATTGGATGCGAGATTGAAATAATCAACCAAGACAAAAGTATGCCAAATTGCAGGGTCTTTATTGCCGGTGACCACGGAGGACTCATGTCTCTCCAACCCATGGACCCGAACTCAGGGGAGCAGGGTATTTAAGCTGAAAAACCACATAGTGGATGCAGAACAAGCAACTTTACAGTAACTAATGATAAGCAAAGTCCAGACAGTTACTAATAAGAAAAAGACAAGCAGTGTAAGTTCTTTAGAGCAAGCTAGCAGTTCAAAGAGAATAAAGACAACTAGAGAAAGAGTAAAGACAACTAGAGTTAAGACTATCTGCCGCATAGAAAAGGAAGAAAAAGTGAGGCCTCAGTGATAGAAGAAGAAGATGAAGAAAAAAAAGAAGAAAGTAATTTCTTCAAAAGTGTAATCAATAAAAGTTTCCTGCATCCAGTGGTCTGCAACCACTGCAAGATATCCCCTACTTCAAGAGAAGATGGCCTGCACCAGTGTATGTCTGCTAGCAGAAGTCTAATAAAACTGACAAATTTATAGACAATACAGAACCACATACAAGAGTGAGAAACAAAAAGTAAGATTCCCCTAGATAGGGGGCTAATCAGTTACCTGCCCAGACACGTTCCTGGAGTAATGTTTCAAAGGCATCTTAGCTAAAGTGTTCCCCTATAATCCCTGGGCCCAGTCACCTCAAGATAAAAGTCCGAGTAGAACAACTCTGATGTGAATCACTGTTATGCCTTATGACGCACCCACAGAACCACAGGCGAAAACACACTCAGGCCCCGTAGCTTTTCATCCGTGGAACTACATATATACACATTCACTCTCTCACTCACACAAAAGTTATAGAAAACAATCAAATGCTGACACCCGCTATGCCAGCTAACTGATGCTGATACCCACTATACCAGCTACCAGAAAGCTGCTACCCACTGCAACATCCACCAAAAGGCTGCCTGCAACCCACTATGACAGCCACCAGAAGGCTAGCACCTACTATGCCAGCCACCAGAAGCCTCAAGTAATGTCTCAGTGAGACTTACCAGGTTATATTTGCAATGACTGTGTCCAGTCCCCTGACACAGGCCCCCTTGAACTAGTTTCCAGATTCCAGAACAAACTTACCTCTGGAAGCTTTTTTTAAGACCCTGAAGAATTTTAAGTGAACATCAGCCAAGTAGTCGCTTAACCTCCAAGGTGACACTCTAAGACCCTGAGGCAACTCAAGAATCACCTCCCCTAGAATCCCCTGAAGTAAGAGCGGCCACCCAGGCGAGACTCTGAAATAGCTTTTGTCTAAGTGATAGAAAAATATAAATAAAATCTCGCTAGAGCCTCCATTAGGAGTCTATTTCATATGGCCACTCAGAGCCTTAGTGAATAATGCACACCACGGTAATAGTCAGGAGCCCCTTTCATATGATCACTCATTCAGAGCCTTACCGAATGATGCACAAAGGGGCAATAATCAAAAGTCTATTTCATATGGCCTCTCATTCAGAGCTTTAGCGAATAATAAACACTTGTGGAGTAGTCAGTACCCTATTTATCATAGCCACAAATTAAGCACCTCCCTGAATGATACACACCTGGGTGATAGTCAGGAGTCTATTTGATATGGACACTCATACAGAACCTCTTTGAATAATGCACATGTGGGGAATAATTACTAGTCTATATCATATGGTGATTCATTTAGAGAATCAATGAATAACGTACACCTGGGGAGTTAAATGCAGTCTATTTCATATGGCCACTCTTTCAGTGTTTCAGCGAATAATATATATATCTGGAATGGTCAGGAATCTCTTTCATATGGCCACTCATTCAGGGCCTCAGTGAATAATACATCCCTGCGAAAATAGTCAAGAGTCTACTTCAAATGGCTACATATTTAGAGTCTCTGTAAATAATGCACACCTGGGGAATAGTCAGGAGTTTCTTTCTTATGCCCACTTATTTAGATTCTCATTCACTAATACACACCTGGGGAAGAGTTAAGACTCTATTTCATATAGCCACTCATTTAGAGCCACAGTGATCAATGCACACCTAGGGAATAGACACTAGTCTATTTCATATGGCCACAAAATCAAAGCCTGAGTGAGTAATGCACAACTTTGGAATAGTGAGGAGTCTATTCCATATGTCCACTTAATCAGAGTCTCAGGCAATAATACACACCTGAGGAATAGTCAGGCAATAATACACACCTGAGGAATAATGAACACCTGTAGACTTGTCAGAAGTCTATTTCATATAGATACACATTCAGAGACTCAATGAATAGTACACACCTGGGGAAAAGTCAGGATTCTATTTCATAAAGCCACTCTTTCAGAGCGTAATCTAAAAATGCACTCCTGGGAGTATTCAGGAGTGTCTTTCTTATGACCTCTCATTCAGAGCCTCATTGAATAATACACATCTATGGAAAAGTGAGGAGTGTATTTCACATGGCCATTCATTCAGAGCCTCAGTGAATCACACACACCTGGGTAATCCTCGGGAGTCTATTTTATATAGCCACTCATTCAGGGACTTATGGACTAATGAAAAACTGCGAAATAGTCTGGAGTCTATTTGATATGATGGTTCATTCAGTGCCTCAGTGGAAAATGCACACCTGAGGAGTAGTCAGAAGGCTATTTTATGTAGCCACTCATCCATACCGGTAGTAAGTAATACACACCTGGGGAATAGCCAGGAGTCTATTTCATGTGGCCACTTATTCAGAAACTCACTGAATGATACACCCCTAAGGAATAGTCAGAGTCTGTCATATGGCCACACAATCGGAGTATTACTGAATGATGCACATATGGGAAACAGTCAGGATTCTATTTCATATGACCATTGATTAAGAGCCTCATTCAATAATGCACACTGGGCAATAATCAGGAGGCTATGTCATATGAACACTCATTCAGAGCCTCAGTGAATAATGCACACCTGTGGAGTAGCCAGGAGTGTATTTCATACAGCCACTCATTCAGAGCCTCAGTGAATAATACACATCTGTGGAAGTCATGATTCCATTTCATATGGCCACTCACTCATAGCCTCAGTGAATAATGCACAAATGTACAATAGTCAACAGTCTATTTCATATAGCCACTCATTCAGAGGTTCACTGAATAATACAAACATGGGGGATCGTGAGCATCCTATTTCATATGACCACTCATGCAGAGCCTCACTGAGTAATACACACCTGGTGAAGATTTAGAAGTCTTTACATAGCCACTCCTTTACAGACATAGTGAATAATGCACACCTGGAAAATAGACATTAGTCTATTTTATATGGCCACTAAATCAAAGCCTGAGTGAGTAATTCACAACTTTGGAATAGTCAGTAGTCTATTCCATATGCCCACTTATTCAGAGTCTCAGTCAATAATACTCACCTGGAGAATAGTCAGGAATCTATTATATATTGCCACTTATTCAGAGCCTCAGTGAATAATGCACACCTGGGAAATAGTCAGGAGTCTATTTCATATGGACACTCTTTCAGAGCCTCCATGAATAATAAACACATTGGGGAGAGTCAGTAATCTGTTTCTTATAGCCACTCACTGAGACTCCCAGGGAATAGTGCACACTTGGGGAATTGTCAGGAGTCTCTTTCATATGGCAACTCATACAGAACCTCAGTGAATAAGACACACCTGGGGAATAGTCAGGAGTGTATTTCAATTAAGCACACACTAAGAGGCTCAGTGAATTATAGAGAACTGGGGAAGGATCAGGAGTCAATTTCATCTGGCATCTCACTCAGAGCTTCATTGAATAATGCACTCCTGTGGAATAATCTGGAGCCTAATTGATATAGCTACTCATTCAGAACCTCTCTGAATATGCACCTCAGGGATATTTAGTTGTCTATTTCATAGTACCACTGATTCAACGCCTTAGTACCTAATGCATACCATACCTGGGGAGTACTCAGAAATCTATATCATATGACCACTCATTCCTCACCTCAGCGAATAATGCACACCAGGGGAATAGTCAGGATTCTATTTCTCATGGACACTCATTCAGACCTTCACTGAATAACTCACACTTTTTGAATAGTGAGAATTCTGTTTCATATAGCCACTCATTCAGAGCCTCAAATGAATGGTACACAGATGTGGAATAGTCAGGAGACTATTTTATGTAGCCCCTCATTCAGAGACTCAGTGCATCATGCATGCCTAAGGAGTACTGAAAATTTTATTACAAATGATCCTTCATTCAAAGCCTCAGTGAATATTCAAGAGTCTATTTCATATGGCCACTCATTTAGAGCCTCAGTGAATGACACACACTTGGGGAATAATCAGGATTCTATTTCATACGACCAGTATTGAGAGCCAAACTGAATAATGCACACCTTGGGAATAGTGAGGAGTCTGATAGGGACACTCTTTCAGTGCCTCACTGAGTAATACACACCAGGGGAATACTGAGGCGTCTTTTTAATACTGCTCCTCATTCACAGCCTCTCGAAGTAGTGCAAGTTTGATGAACTGTCAGGAGTTTATTTAGAATGGCCACTCATTCAGAGACTCAGTGAAAAATACACACCTAGGAAATAGTGAGGATTTTATTTCCAATGGTCACACATTCAGAGCCTCAGTGAATAACGCACACCTGAGGGATAGTCAGGAGTCTATTTTATAGGCCCACTCTTTCAGAGTTTCACTGAATAACGCACCCCTGTGGAGTACTGAGAGGTCTGTTTCATATGGCCACTCATTTTGAACCTTACTGAATAATACACACCTGGGTAATAGGAGTTTATTTCTTCAGGCCAATCATTCAGAGGCTCAGTGAATTATACACACCTGTGAGTTAGTCAGATGTCTACTTCATATTGCTCCTCATTCAAAGCCTAAGTGAACAATGAACCTGTTGAGGACGTGTTGAGTCCTCAGGAATGTATGTCATATGTCCACTCATTGAGCACCTCACTGAATGATACACACGTGGGAAATAGTCAGGATTCTATTAAATATGGACACCCATTTTGAGACTCACTGAATAACCTATACCTGTAGAATAGTGAGGAGTCTATTTCATATAGCCCCTCCTTTCATGTCTCACTGAGTAATACACACCTGGGGAATTGTCAGGAGTCTATTTCGTATGGCCTGCATTTACAGCATACCTGGGGAAAAATTGGAGTCTCTTTCATATGACCATTCATTCAGAGCCTCAGTGAATAATGTATACATGTGGAGTAGCCAGGTGTCTATTTCCTTTGGCCACACTTTGAGAACCTCAGCGAATCATACACACCTGTGGAATAGAGAGAAGTGTATTTCACATGGCCCCTCATTCAGTGCTTGGGTGAATAAAGCCCACCTGGAAAATAATCAGGAGTCTATTTCACATTGTCTCCCATTCATAGCCTCAGTGAATAATCCTCATCTGGGGAATAGTCAGAAATCTATTTCATTGGGATACTTTTTCTGAACCTTCCTCAATAATGACACATGGGGAATATTCAAAATTCTAAGGCAATTTCAGGCAAGGCAAGGCAAGACAAGGCAACAAAAGGCAATTCCAGGCAAGGCAATTGTAGGTAAGGCAATGCAGGGCAATTCCAGGTAAGGCATCTCCAGACAATGCAAGGCAGAATAATTCCAGGCAAGGCAATTGCCAGAAAGGAATTCCAGGAAAATTAAGGCAAGAGAAAACAGGGAAAGACAATTCTATGCAAGGCAATTTCAGGTAAGGAAAGGCAAGGCAATTCCAGGAAAGGCAACTTCAGAAAAGGCAAGGCAGGGCAATTCCAGGCAATGCAAGGCAAGTCAAGGCAAAATAAATCCAGATAAGGAAATTTCAGGCAAGTCATGGAAAGGGAAGGCAAGGGAAAGACATTCCAGGCAAGGCAATTTCAGGCAATGCAATTAAAGGCAATTCCAAGAGGGAAATTTCAGGCAAGACAATGCAAGGCAAGGCAGGGCAATCCTAAGCAAGGCAATTCCAGGCAAGGCAGGGCAAGGATATGTAGGGCCATTCCAGGCAAGGCTCTTTTAGGCAGCGCAAAGCAATGCAAGGAAATTTCAGGAAAGTCAATTTTAGGCATGGCAAGGCAAGGCAAGAAAATTATAGAAAAGGCAAAACAAGGCAGAGCAATTTCAGGCAGGGCAATTTATGTCAAGGCAAGGCAAGGCAAGGGAATTTTAGGCAAGGCAATTCCAGGCAAGAGAAGGCGAGCCAAGGCAAGACAATTCCAGACAGGGAAATTCCAGGCTAGGCAAGGCAAAGCAATAAAAATAAATTTCAACAAGCATGGATATTCCAACAAAAAAGTTTCAGGCAAGGGATGCCAATGCAATTCCAGACAAGATATTTTCAGGAAAGGCAGGACAAGGCAATTCGAGGCAAGGCAATTTCAGTCAAGGCAAGGTAAGGCAAGGTAAGGCAAGGTAGTGCAATTCTAGGTAAAGAAACTACAGGAAAGGCAAGGCAGTGTAAGACAAGGCAAAACCAGGCAAGGCAATTTTTGAAAATGCAATGCAGGCCAATTCCAGGCAAGGCAATTGCCGGAAAGGCAACTCCTGGCAAGGCAAGGGAAGACAAAAGAAAAGAAAATTCCAGGCAGGGAAATTCCAGCTAAGGTAAGGTAAGGCAATGCAAGGCAAGGCAATTCCTGACCAGGAAAGGCAAGGCAAGGCAATTCAAAACAAGTCAACTCCTGTCGAGGCAATGCAAGACAAGGCAGTTCCATGCAAGGCTATTCCAGAAAAGGCAAGGCAGGGCAATTCCAGGCAAGGAAAAGCAAGGCAATGCAAGGCAATGCAATGTAACGCAAATCCAAGCAAGGAAATTCCAGGCAAGGCAAAGCAAGTCAATTCCAGGCAAGGTAATTCTAGGCTAGGCAAGACAAGGCAAGGAAATGAAGCGCAATTCTTGGCAAGGCAATTCCAGGCAAGGCAGGATAAGGCAATTTAGGGCAATTTTAGGCAATGCTCCATTAGGCAAGGCAAGGCAATGCAAGCCAATTTCAGGAAAATCAATTTTAGGCACGGCAAGGCAACGCAAGGCAAGGCAAGGCAAGGCAAGAGATAAATAGGCAGTTCCAGGCAAGGAAATTCCAGGCAAGGCATGGCAAGGCAATTCCAGGTTAAGCAATACCAGGCAAAGGAAGGCAAGGCAACCCTCGTCAAAGCAAGGCAATTCCAGGCAAGGCAATCCCATGCAAGAAAAGGCAAGGTAATGCCAGGGAATTGTGGGAAAGTCAATTCCAGGCAATAAAAGGCAAGGCAAATCCAGGCAAGGCAAGGCAATTCGAGGCAAGGCAATCCAAGGGAAGGCAAGGTAAGGCAAGGCAAAGCAATTCTACTTGAAGCAATTCCAAGCAAGGCAAGACAATGTAAGGCAAGACTATTCTAGGCAAGGCAAGGCAAGGCAACGCAAGGCAAGGCAATTCTAGGCAATACAATTCCAGGTGAAGAAAGGCAAAGCAAGGCAAATGGAAGCAAGGCTATTCCAGTCAAGACAATGCAAGACAAGGCAATTCCATGCAAGGCTATTCCAGGGAAGGCAAGGCAGGGTAATTCCAGAAAAGAAAAAGCAAGGCAATTCCATTCAAGGCAATTCCACGAAAAGCAAGGCAAGACAATTCCAGGAAAGGCAATTCCAGGCAAGGCAAGGCAAGGGAAGGCAAGCCAAGGCAATGAAATTCTAGGCAAGACAATTACAGGAAAGGCAATTTTATGCAAGGCAATTTTAAAGAAGGCAAGGCAATTCCAGGAAAGGCAACTCCAGGCAATGCAAGGCAGGGCAATTCCAGGGAAGGAAATTGTTGGAAAGACAATTCAAAAAACATTAGGGCAAGAGAATGCAGTGAAAGGCCATCCAAGGCAAGGCAATTTCAGGGAAGGCAAGGCAAGGGAGTTCCAGGAAAGGCAACTACAGAAAAAGCAAGAAAAGGCAATTAGAGACAAGTCAATTAGAGGCAAGGAAAGGCAAGGCTATTCCAGGCAAGGCAATTCAAGGCAAGGCAAGGCAAGGCAAGGCAAAAAATTTTATATAAAGAAATTCCAGGCAAGGCAAGGAAAGGCAAGGCAAGGCAAGGAAAGGCAAGGCAAGGCAAGGACATTCCAGGCAAGGCAATTTCACGCAAAGCAAAGCAATGCAATGCAAGACAATTCCAAGCAAGAAAATTCCAGTCAAGGCAAGGCAAGGCAAGAAAAGGCAAGACAAGAGAAAACAAGGCAGGGCAATTCTAAACAAGGCAATTCCAGGCAAGGTAGGGTAAGTGTATGTAGGGAAATTCCAGGCAAGTCTCTTTTAGGCAAGGCAAGGCAATGCAAGGCAATTTCAGGAAAGTTAATTTCAGGCACGGCAAAGCAATGCAAAACAAGGCAATTCCAGGAAAAGCAACGCAAGGCAGAGCAATTGCAGGCAGGAGAAGTACAGGCAAGGCAAGGCAAGGCAAGGCAGGGCAATTCCAGACAAGGAATGGCAAGGAAAGGCAATTTAAGGCAAGGTAAGGCAAGCCAAGGCAAGGCAATTACAGACAGGGCAATTCTGGGCTAAGTAAGACAAGACACTGCAAGAAAATTTTCAGCAAGGCATAAAAATTTTAAGCAAGGCAATTTCAGGCAAGGCAAGATAAGGCAATTCGAGGCAAGGCAAAGCCAGGCAAGGCAGTGCAATTCTAAACAAGGCAATTCCATGCAAGCCAACAAGGCAAAACCAGGCAAAGCAGGCCAATTCCAGGCAAAGTAACTTGAGGTAAGGAAAGGCAAGGCAAGGCAAAGCAGGGCAATTCCAGGCAAAGCAATTCGAGGCAAGGCAATGCAGGAAAAGTCCAAGTAAGGTAATTTGAGGCAAGGCAAGATAAAACATAAAAGGGGAATTTCAGGCAAGGCGATTTCAGGCAAGGAAACTCAAAACAATTAAAGGCAAGACAACTCCAGACAAGGCAATTCCACGCAAGGCAAGAAAAGACAATTCCAGGCAAGGTAAGGTAAGGTAAGTCAATGCAATTCTAGGCAAGGCAAGGCTAGATAAATTTAGACATGGAAACTTCAGGCAGGGCAAGGCATGGCAATTCCAGGCAATGGCATTTCAGGCAAGAGCATCCCAAAGAAGGACAAAAAGACAGGCCAATTTTAGGCATGGCAATTTCAGGTAAGAAAAGACAAGGCAAAGCAGGGTAATTCCAGGAAAGGCAATTCGAGGCAAGGCAGGAAAATTTCACACAAGAAAATTCAAGGCAAGGAAAGGCAAGGCAATTAAGGGCAATTCCAGAAAAGATGATTTCAGGCAAGTCAAGGCAAGGCAATTCCAGGCAAGGCAAGACAATACAAGGCAAGGCAATTCCAGACAAGGTAATTTCAGGCAAGGCAATTCCAGACAAGGTAATTTCAGGCAAGGCAATTCCAGACAATGCAAGGTAAGGCAAGGCAATTGAATTCTAGGCAAGGCATTTTCAGGAAAGGCAATTCCTGGCAATGCAAGGCAAGAAAATTCCAGGCAAGGCAATTGCCGGAAAGACAATTCCAGTCAAGGCAAGACAAGACAAGGCAGGAAAAGGTATTTCCAGGGAAAAAAATTCATCTAAGGCAAGGCAAGACAATTCCAGGCAAAAAAATTAGTCAAGGCAATGCAAGGCAAGACAATTCCAGGCAAAAAAAGGCAAGGCAAGGCAATTCGAAGCAAGGCAATTCCAGTCAAAACAAGGCAAGACAAGACAATTCCAAGCAAGGCTATTCCAGAGAATGCAAGGGAAGGCAATTCCAGGCAAGGAAAAGCACGGCAATGCAAGAAAATTCCAGGAAAGGCAGTTCCTGGTAAGGCAAGGCATGACAATTCCAGGTAAGACAATTCTAGGCAAGGCAAGGCAAGGTATGGCAAGGCAAGACAAGGTAAGGCAAGGCAAGGCAAGGCAAGACAAGGCAATGACAGGCAAGGCAAGAAAAGGCAAAGCAAGGCAAGGTAGAACAATTTTAAGAAAGGAAATACTAGGCTAGGCAGGGAAAGCGTATGTAAAGCAATACCAGGCAAGGCTCTTTGAGGCAAGGCAAGGCAACGAAAGGCAATTTCAGCAATTTCAACTTTAGGCAGAGCAAGGGAAGGCAAGGCAAGGAGAGTTCATTTCAGACAAGGAAATTCCAGGCAATTCCAGGCTAGTCAATTCCAGGCAAAGCAAGGCAACACAAGCAAAGCAAGGCAATTCCAGGCAAGACAATTTAAGTCAAGGCAATCCCATGCAAAAAACACAAGGCAATGAAAGGCAATTCCGGGAAAGTCAATTCCAGGAAAAGATAGGCAAGGCAAGACAAGGCAGTGCAATACCAGGCAGGAAAATTTCAGGCAAGGTAATGCAAAACAGGTCAGTTTTGGGCAAAACAAGGCAAGGCAATTATAGGAAAACCAATTTCAGGCAAGGCAAGGCAAGCCAAGGCAAGGCAAGGCAAGCCAAGGCAAGCCAAGACAAGGCAATTTCAGGCCGGGCAACTCCAGGCTATGCAAAGCAAGGCAATGCAAAAAAATTCCGGGCCAGGCAAGGCAATACCAGGCAAAGCAAGAAAAGGCAAGGCAAAGAATGTCAAGACAAGGAAAGGCAACGCAATTCCAGGCAAGGCAAGACTAGGAAAGGCAATGCAAGGCAGGACAAGGCAAGACAAGGCAGTTCTTGGCAAGGTAAGAAAATTCCAAGCCAGCCAATTGCAGGAAAGGCAATTCCAGGAAAGACAAGGCAATTCCAGGCAAGGCAATTTCACGTAAGGCAAGGCAGGGCAATTCCAGGAAAGGCAAATTCAGGCAAGGCAAATCAAGGCAATTCCAGGCTAGGCAACTCCAGGCAAGGCAAGGCAAAACAAAAAAAATCCATAAAAGGCAATTTTAGGCAAGGCAATTTTAGGTAAGGCAAGGCAAGGTAAGACAAGGCAAGACAAGGCAAATCCAGGCAAGGCAGTACCAGGCAAAGCAAGGCAATTTCAGGCAAGGGAAGGCAAGAAAATGCAATTCCTGGCAAGGCAATTCCATGTAAGGCAAGGTAGGGCAATTCCAGGAAAGGCAAAACCAGGCAAGGGAAAACAAGGCAATTCCAGGCTAGGCAATTCCAGGCAAGACAAGGCAAAACAAAAAAATTCCAGAAAAGGCAATTCTAGGCAAGGCAATTCTAGGCAAGGCAAGGCAAAAAAAAAAAAAGGCAAAGCAAGGCAGTTCCAGGCTGGGCAGTTGCAAAAAAGACAATTCCAGGCAACACTAGGCAAGACAAGGCAAATCCCAGCAAGGCAGTTCCAGGCAAGGCAATGCAAGGCAATTCCAGGCTAGGCAATAGCAGGAAAGGCAATTCCAGGAAAGGCAAGACAAGACAAGGCAATTCCAGAAAAGGGAATTCCACGTAAGGCAAGGCAGGAAAATTTCAGAAAAGACAAATCCAGACAAGGAAAGGAAAGGCAATTCTAGGCAAGGCAACTCCAGGCAAGGAAAGGCAAGGCAACTCCAGGCTAGGCAATTCCAGGCAAAACAAGGCAAGGCAAGGCAAGGCAATTCTAGGAAAGGCAATTCCAGGCAAGATAAGGAAAGGCAAGGCAAAGCAATTCTAGGAAAGGCAATTCCAGGCAAGACAAGGAAAGTCAAGGCAATTCCAGGCAAGGCAAGACAAGGCAAAGTAAGGCAAGGCAGTTCCAGGCAAGAAAATTCCAGGTAAGGCAAGTCATTGCAAGGCAACTGCAGGCAAGACTAGGCAAGGAAATTGCAGGCAAGGCAAATTCAGGCAAGGCAAGGCAAGGAAATTCCAGGCAAGGCAAGGCAAGACAGGGCAATTGCAGGCAGGGCAATTTTAGGCAAGGCAAGGCAAGGCAAGGCAGGGCAATTCCAGGCACGACAATTCCAGACAGCACAAGGCAAGGCAAGACAATTCTAGGCAAGTAAATTCCAGGCAAAACAAGGCAAGCCAAAGCAAAGCAATTGCAGGCTAGGCAAGGAAAGGCAATGCAAAAATATTCCCAGGAAAGTAAAAAAATTTCAGGCAAGGCAAAACAAGTCAGGGCTGGCCAATTCCAGGCAAGGCAATTCGAGGTAAGGAAAGGCAAGGCAAAGCAGTGCAATTCCAGGCAAGACAATTCAAGGCAAGGCGAGGCAGGGAAATTCCAAGAAAGGCATTTTGAATAAAGGCAAGGCATGGCAAAAAAGGGCAATTCCAGGACAGGCGATTTCAGACAAGTCAAGGCAATGCAAGGTAATTCCATGCAAGACAAGAAAATTTCAGACAAGGCAATTCCAGCAAGGCAAAATAAGGGAATTCTAGGCAAAAACAATTCCAGGCAAGGCAAGGTAAGGCAAGGCAGTGCAATTCTACACAAGGCCATACCAGGCAAGGCAGGGCAATGCAAGACAAGGCAAGACAATTTTAGGCAAGGCAATTTATGACAATGCAAGGTAAGGCAATTCCAGGCAAGGCAATTGCCGGAAAGGCAATTTCAGGCAAGGCAAGACAAGACAAGGGCAGGAAAAGGTACTTTCAGGCAATGCAATTACAGCTAAGGTGGGGCAAGAAAAATTTAGGCAAGGCAATTTCAGTCAAGGCAAGGCAAACCAACGCAAGGCAAGGCAACTCCAGGTGAGGAAAGGCAAAACAAGGCAATTCGAAGCAAGACAATTGCAGACAAGGCAAGGCAAGACAAAATAATTCCACGCAAGGCTATTTCAGGGAAGGCAAAGCAGGGCAATTCCAGGCAAGAAACAGCAAGGCAATGCAAGGCAATTCCAGGCAAGTCAATTCCAGGTAAGGCAAGGCAAGACAATTCCAGGCAAGGCAGTTTCAGGCAAGGCAATTTTAGGCAACGCAAGGCAAGGCAAGGTAAGGCAATGCCAGGAAAGACAAGGCAATCGTAGACAAGGCAATTCCCGGCACGGAAAGGCAAGACAAGGCAGAGAAAGGCAATTCCAGAGAAGGCAACTTTACGTAAGGCAAGGCAAGGCAATTCAAGGAAAGGCAACTCCAGGAAATTCAAGGTAGGGCAATTTCAGGCAAGGCAATTGCCAGAAAGGAAATTCCAGAAAAACTAAGGCAAGAACAAGCAAGGAATGGCAATCCCAAATAAGGCAAGGCAAGGCAATTCCAGTGAATGAAACCTCAGATCAGGCAAGGCAAGGCAATTACAAGCAAGGCAATTCCAGGCAAGGCAAGACAATGCAGGGCATGGCAAATCCAATTAAGGCAAGGCAAGGCTAATCCAGGCAAGGCAATTCTAGGCAATCCAAGTCAAGGCCCGGCAAATATTTCAGGTAAGGATATTCCAGGAAAGGCAAGAAAATGCTATAAAAGAAAATTCCAGGCAAGACAAGGAAAGACAATGCAATGCAAGGAAATTCCAAGCAAGGAAATTTTAGGCTAGGCAAGGCAAGGCAAGGAAGGGAAAGGCAATTCCAGGCAGAGCAATTCTAAGCAAGGCAATTCCAGCCAACATAGGGCAAGTGTATGTAGAGGAATTCCAGGCAAGACTCTTTTAGGCAAGGCAAGGCGACGCAAGGCAATTTTAGTAAGGTCATGTTAGGCATGGCAAGGCAAGGTAAGGCGAGGCAATTTCAGAAAAGCAATGCAAGGCAGGGAAATTTTAGGGAATGCAAGGCAAGGCAGGGCAATTCCAGGCAGAACAATTCCAGACAAGGCAAGTCAAGGCAAGGTAATTTTAGGCAAGGCAATTCCAGGCAAGGCAAGCCAAGGCAATGCAATTCCAGACAAAGTGATTCCAGGCTAGGCAAGGCAAGGCAGGGCAATTCCAGGCAGAACAATTTCCGGCTAGGCAAGGCAAGGCAGGGAAATTCCAGACAAGGAAAGGCAAGGCAAGGCAAGTGAAAGCAAGGCAATTCCAGAAATGACAATTTCAGGCTAGGCAAGGAAAGGCAATGCAAGGAAATTTTGAGCAAGGCATAAAAATTCCAGTCAACGCAATTTCAGGCAAGGCAATTCCAGGCTGGCCAAGCCAGGCAAGGCAGGGCAATTCTAGGCAAGACAATTCCAGGCAAGGCAAGTCATGGCAATTCCGGGCAAGGCAATTCCTGGCAAGGCAAAACAAGGCAAGGCAGGCCAATTCTGGTCAACGTAATTCGAGGTAAGGTACGGCAAGGCAAAGCAGGGCAATTTCAGTCAAAGAAATTCAAAGCAAGGCAAGGCAGGGATATTCCAAGCGAGGCAATTCGAGGCAAAACATGAAAAGGCAAAAAAGGGCAATTCCAGGCAAGGCGATTTCAGGCAAGGCAAGTCAATTAATGGCAACACAACTCCAGACAAGGTAATTCCAGGCAAGGCAAAGAAAGGCAATTCCAGGAGAGGCAAGGTAAGGTAAGGCAATGCAATTCTTTGCAAGGCAATTCCAGGAAAGGGAAAACAAGGCTAAACAAGGCAATTCTAGGCATTGCAAGGCAAGGCAAGGCAGGGAAATTTGAGGCAGGTCAATTTCAGGCAAGGCAAGGCAAGTCAGGTCAATTTCAGACAAAAAAAGGCAAGGCAATTCTAGGCAAGGCAATTCCATGGAAAGCAGGGTAAGCCAAGGGAGGGCAATTCCAGACAGGGAAATTCCAGGCTAGTCATGGCAAGGCAATGCAAGGAAACTCCCGGCAAGGCAAGTAAACTTCAGGCACGGCAATTTCAGGCAAGGCAAGTCATGGCAATTCCAGGCAAGGGCATTCCAGGAAAGGCAAAACAAAGCAAGAAAGGTCAATTCCAGAGAAGCCAATTCTTGGTAATAAAAGGCAAAGCAAAGCAGGGCAACTCCAGACAAGGAGATTCAAGGCAAGGCAAGGCAGAGAAATTCCAAACAAGGTAATTCGAGGCAAGGCAAGGCAAAGCAAAAAAGAACAATTCCAGGGAAGGCTATTTAAGACAAGGCAAGGCAAGGCAATACCAGACACGGTAATTTCAGGCAAGACAAGGAAAGGCAATTCGAGGCAAGAGAATTCCAGGCAAGGAAGGGTAAAGCAAGGCAATGCAATTATAGGCAAGCAATTACAGGCAAAAAAAGGCAATGTAAGGCAAGGCAATTCCAGGTGAGGCAATTCCTGGCAATGCAAGAAAAGGATATTCTAGGCAAGGTAATTGCTGGAAAGGCAATTCCAGGCAAGGCAAGACAAGACAAGGCAGGGAAAGTTATTTGCAGGCAAGGTAATTTTAGCTAAGGCAAGGAAAAGCAATTCAAGGCAAGGCAATTCCAGGTAGGGCAAGGCAAGGCCACACAAAGCAAGGCAGTTCCAGGCGAGGTAAGGCAAGGCAAGGCAATTCAAAACAACTCAATTTCAGTCGAGGCAAGGAACGACAAAGCAATTCCACCGAAAGCTATTCCAGGGGAGGCAAGGCAGTGCAATTCCAGGCAAGGAGAAGCAAGGCAAGGAAAGGCAAGGCAAGGCAAGGCAATGCAAGGCAATTCCAAGCAAGGAAATTCCAGGCGAGGCAAGGCAAGGCTATTTCAGGCAAGGCAATTCTATTCTAGGCAAGGCGAGGGAATGCAGCGCAATTCTAGGCAAGGCAATTCGAGGCAAGGCAGGACAAGGAAATGTAGGGCCATTCCAGGTAAGGATCTTTTAGGCAAGGCAAGGAAATTTAAGGAAAGTCAATTTTAGGCACGGCAAGGGAAGGCAAGGTAAGGCAAGGCAAGGCAATGCAAGGAGAGTCAATTCCAAGCAAGGCAATTCTTGGCAAGGCAAGGCAATGCAATTTCAGACTAGGCAATTCCAGGCAACGCAAGGCAAGGCAATACAATTCTAGGCTAGGCAATTCTTGGCAATGCAAGGCAAGGCAATTCCAGGCAAAGCAATTGACGGAAAGGCAATTTCAGGCAAGGAAAGGCAAGACAAGGCAGGGAAAAATATTTCTAGGCAAGGTAATTCCAGCTAAGGCAAGGCAAGACAATTAAGACCAGGCACTTGAAGTCAAGGCAAGGCAAGGAAACGCACGGCAAGGCAATTGTAGACAATGCAATTCCAGGCGAGGAAAGGCAAGGCTAGGCAATTCGAAACAAGGCAATTACAGTCAAAACAAGGCAAGACAAGGTAATTCCAAGCAAGGCTATTCCAGAGAACGCATGGCAGGGCAATTCCAGGCAAGGAAAAGCGAGGCAAGGAAAGGCAATTCTAGGCAAAACAAGGCAAGGCAAAGCACGGTAAGGCAAGGCAAGGCAAGGCAATGACAGGCAAGGCAATTCCAGGCAAGGCAAGGAAATGAAAGGCAAAAAAAGGCAATGCAATCCTAGGCAAGGCAATTGCAGGAAAGGCAATTCCGGCCAAGGCAAGGCAAGACAAGGCAGAGAAAAGCAATTCCAGGCAAGGCAATTATAGGTAAGGCAAGGCAATTCCAAAGAAGGCAACTCCAGAAAATGCAAGGAATAGAAATTCCAGCAAAGACAATTGCTGAAAAGGCAATTTCAGGAAAATTAAGGCAAGAGAAGGCAGGGAAAGGCAATCCCAGGCAAGACAATTCCAGGTAAGGCAAGGCAAGATAATACCAGGGAAGGGAACTCCAGACAAGGCAAAGCACGGCAATTCCAAACAAGACACGACAACGCAAGGGAAGGCAATTCCAACCAATGCAAGGCTATTTCAGGCAAGGCAATTTCAGGCAATGCTGGGTAAAGCAAGGTAAGGCAAGAACATTTCAGGAAAGGCAATTTCAGGCAAGGTAAGGCCATGCAATGCAAGGCAATTTCAAGCAGAAAAATTACAGGCAAGGCCAGGCAAGGCAAGAATAGGGAAGGCAAGGCAAGGCAAGGCAGGGCAATTCAAAGAAAGGGAATTCCAGGCAAGGCATGGCAAAAATATGTAGGGCAATTACAGGCACGGCTCATTAGGCAAGGCAAAAAAATGTAAGGCAATTTCAGAAAAGTCTATTTTAGGCACTGCAAGGCAAGACAAGGCAATTCCAGGAAAGGCAACATAAGGCAGGGCAATTCCAGGCAGGGCAACTCCAGACAAGGCAAGGCAAGCCAAGGCAATTCTAGGCACGGTAATTTTAGGCAAGGAAACGCAAGTCAAGGAATGGCAATTCCAGACAAGGTAATTTCAGCTAAGGTAAGGAAAGGCCATTCTAGGAAAAGCAATTCCAGGCTAGGCAATACCAGGCTAGGCAAAGCAAGGCAACCCAAGGCAAGGAAAGGCAATGCCAGGCAAGACAATTTCAGGAAAGGCAATCCCATGCAAGAAAAGGCAAGACAATGCAAGGAAATTGTGGGAAAGCCAATTCCAGGCAAGGAAATGCAAGGCAAATCCAGGCAAGGCAGGGCAAGGCAATTCCAGGCAAGGCAATTGCAGGAAAGGCAATTCCAGGCAAGGCAATTTCAGGCAAGGCAATTCCAGGCAAGGCAAGGCAAGAAGAGGCAAGGCAATTCCAGACAAAGTAATTCCAGGCCAGGCAAAGAAAGGCAATTGAAGGCAAGGCAATTCCAGGGAGGGCAAGGTAAGGCGAGGCAATTCCAGGCAAGGAAAGGCAATGTAGGGCCAGGCAATTCCAGTCAAGGCAAGGTAAGGCAATGCAAGGTAAGGCAATTCTAGGCAAAGCAATTTCAGGCGAGGAAAGGCAAGTCAAGGCAATTCCATGCAAGGCTATTCTAGGGAAGGCAAGACAGGGCAATTCTGGACAAGGAAAAGCAAGGCAAGGCAAGGCAATTCAATGCAAGGCAATTTCAAGGCAAGGCGAGGCAATTCCAGGCAAGGCAATTCTAGGCTAGGCAAGGCAAGTCAAGGGAAGGCAGCGCAATTCTAGGCAAGGCAATTCCAAACAAGGCAGGGCAAGGCAATGTAGGGCAATTCCAGGCAAGGCTCTTTTAAGCAAGGCAAGGCAAGGCAAGGAAATTTCAGGAAAGTCAATTTTAGGCACGGCACGGCAAGGCAGGAAGAGTCAATTTCATGCAAGAGAATTCGGGGCAAGGCAAGGCAAGGCAATATTAGGTTGGTCAATTCCATGCAACACAAGAAAACGCAAGGCAAGTTAAGGTAATTTCAGGCAAGACAATTTCAGGCAAGGCAATCCCATGCAAGGCAAGGCAAGGCAAGGCAAGGCAAATCTGTGAAAGTCAATTCCAGGCAAGGCAAGACAAGGTAATTTTAGGCAAGAGGAGGCAAGGCAGTGCAATTCCAGGCAGGAAAATTTTAGGCAAGATAATGCAAGGCAGGTCAGTTTCGGGCAAGACACGGCAAGGCAATTATAGACAAGGGAATTCCAGGCAAGGCAAGGCAAGCCAAGGCAAAACAATTCTAGGCAGGGTAATTTCAAACTAGAAAAAGCAAGGCAATGCAAAAAAATTCCAGGTAAGGCAAGGCAATATCAGGCAAAAAAAGAAAAGGCAAGGCAAAGAAAGTCAAGGCAAGGAAAGGAAAGGCAATTCCACGCAAGGCAATTCCATGCAAGGCAAGGCAAAGAAGGTCAAGGCAAGGCAAGACAAGGCAGGACAAGACAAATCCATGCATGGCAGTTCCAGACAAGGCAAGGCAAGAAAAGGCAATTCCAGGCTAGGCAATTGCAAGAGAAACAATTTCAGGCAAGACAAGTCAATTCCAGGCAAGGCAATTTTACATAATGTAAGGCAGGGAAATTCCAGGAAAGCAAATCCAGGCAAGGTAAGGCAAGGCAATTGCAGGCAAGGCAACTCCAGGCAAGGCAAGGCAAGGCAATTCCATTCTAGGAAATTCCAGGCAAGTCCAGACAAGGAAAGACAATTCCAGCAAAGACAATTCCAGGCAAGGCCAAATAAGTCAAGGCAATTCCAGGCAAGGCAAGACAAGGCAAGGCAATGCCAGGCAATTCCAGGCAAGAAAATCCCCGGCTAGGCAAGTCAATGCAAGCCAATTCCAGGCAAGTAAATTCCAAGCAAGTCTAGGCAAGAAAATTGCAGGCAAGCCAAGGCAAGGCAATTCCAAGCATGGCAAGGCAAGGCAGGGCAATTGCAGGCAGGGCAATTCCAGACAAGGCAAGGCAAGGCAAGACAATTCTAGGCAAGGCAATTCCAGGCATTACAAGGCAAGCCAAAGCAAGGCAATTCCAGACAGGGCAATTCCAGGCTAGGAAAAAAAAGGCAATGCACAAAAATTTCCAGCAAGGCCAAAAAAATTTCAGGTAAGAAAATACAAGGCAAGGCAAAACAAGGCAAGGCAGACCAATTACAGGCAAGGCAATTCGAAATAAGGAAAGGCAAGGCAACGCAGGGCAATTTCAGGCAAGGCAATTTGAGGCAAGGCAAGGAAGGGAAAATCTAAGCGAGGCAATTGGAGGCAAGGCAAGTCAAGGCAAAAAAAGGGCAACTCCAGGCAAGTCGATTTCAGGCAAGGCAAGGCAAGGCAAGGCAATTCCAGGCAAAGCAATTGCCAGAACGGCAATTCCAGGCAAGCCAAAACAAGATGAGGCAGGGAAAGGTATTTCCACACAAGGCAATTCCAGCTAAGGCAATGCAATTTCAGGAAAGTCAATTTGAAGTAGACTCCTGACTATTTTCCAGGAATGTGTTTTTTATTTAGGCCCTGAATGAGTGACCATTTGAAATAAACTCACTGAATGATACACACCTGGGAAATAGTCAGAGTCCATGCCATAGAGCCACTCAATTAGAGCATTACTGAATGATGCACACATGGGAAATAGGCAGGATTCTATTTCATATGACCACTGATTGAGAGCCTCATTGAACAATGCACACCCGGACATTAATTAGGAGGCTATGTCATATGAACACTCTCCTTCAGAGCCTCAGTGAATAATACACACCTAGGAAATACTCAGGAGTCTATTACCTAGGCCCTCTCATTCAAAGCCTCACTGAACAATGCACACCTGTTGGGTACTCAGGAGTCTATTTCATATAGCCACACATTCAGAGCCTCACTGAATAATATACACCTGGGGGAAAGTCAGAATTCTATTTTGTATGGCCACTGACTCAGAGCCCAACCTAAAAATGCATGCCTGGAAAGTATTCAGGAGTCTCTTTCCTATGGCCACTCATTCAGAGCCTCACTGAATAATACACACTTCTGGAAAAGTCAGGAGTGTATTTCACATGGCCACTCCTTCAGAGCCTCAGTGAATAATCATATATACCTGGGGAATACTCAGGAGTCTACTTCATATTGCTACCTATTCAGAGACTCACTGAATATTGCACACCTGGGGAATACTCTGGAGTCTATTTCATATGACCGGTCACACAGTGCCACAGTGGAAAATGCAGACCTGAGGAATAGTCAAGAGGCTATAGTCGGGAGTTTATTTCATAGGCTCACTGAATGATACACACCTGGGGAATAGTCAGAGTCCATGCCATATGGCCACTCAATCAGAGCATTACTGAATGATGCACACCTGGGAAATAGGCAGGATTCTATTTCATATGATCACTGATTAAGAGCCTCATTGAATAATGCACACCCGGACATTAATCAGGAGGCTATGTCATATGAACACTCCTTCAGAGCCTCAGTGAATAATACACATCTAGGTAATACTCAATAGTCTATTACATAGGCCCTTTCATTCAAAGCCTCACTAAACAATGCACACCTGTTGGGTACTCAGGACTCTATTTCATATGGCCACTCATTCAGCACCTCACTGAATGATACACACGTGGGGAATAGTCAGGATCCTATTTAATATGAATGCCCATTATGAGCCTCGCTTAATTATGTATGCCTTGGAATCCTGAGGAATCTATTTTCTATCGAACACCTTTCCCAGTCTAACAGAAAAATTAACACATGCGGAATTGTAAGGAGTAAATTTCGTATGGCCCCTCCTTCAGAGCCTCATTGCATAATGTATACCTGGAAAAAAATTTGGAGTCTCTTTCTTTTTTTTTTTTTAATTTTTTATTGGATTATAGGTTTTGGGGTACATGAGCAGAGCATGCAAGACAGTTGCATAGGTACACACATGGCAGTGTGCTTTGCTTTTCTTCTCCCCTTCACCCACATTTGGCATTTCTCCCCAGGCTATCCCTCCCCAACTCCCCCTCCCACTGGCCCTCCCCTTTTCCCCCCAATAAACCCCAGTGTTTAGTACTCCCCTTTCTGTGTCCATGTGTTCTCATTTTTCATCACCCACCTATGAGTGAGAATATGCATGCGGTGTTTCATTTTCTGTTCTTGTGTCAGTTTGCTGAGGATGATGTTTTCCAGATTCATTCATGTCCCTACAAACGACACGAACTCATCATTTCTGATTGCTGCATAATATTCCATGGTGTATATGTGCCACATTTTTCCAATCCAGTCTATTATCAATGGGCATTTGGGTTGATTCCAGGTCTTTGCTATTGTAAACAGTGCTGCAATGAACATTCGTGTACATGTGTCCTTATAGTAGAACGATTTATAGTCTTTTGGATATATACCCAGTAATGGGATTGCTGGGTCAAATGGAATTTCTATTTCTAAGGCCTTGAGGAATCGCCACACTGTCTTCCACAATGGTTGAACTAATTTACACTCCCACCAACAGTGTAAAAGTGTTCCTTTTTCTCCACATCCTCTCCAGCATCTGTTGTCTCCAGATTTTTAAATGATCGCCATTCTAACTGGAGTGAGATGGTATCTCAATGTGGTTTTGATTTGCATCTCTCTGATGACCAGTGACGATGAGCATTTTTTCATATGGTTGTTGGCCTCATATATGTCTTCCTTCGTAAAGTATCTGTTCATATCCTTTGCCCACTTTTGAATGGGCTTGTTTGTTTTTTTCCTGTAAATCTGCTTGAGTTGTTTGTAAATTCTGGATATCAGCCCTTTGTCAGATGGGTAGACTGCGAAAATTTTTTCCCATTCTGTTGGTTGCCGAACCACTCTAGTGACTGTTTCTTTCGCCGTGCAGAAGCTGTGGAGTTTCATTAGGTCCCATTTGTCTATTTTGGCTTTTGTTGCCAATGCTCTTGGTGTTTTGTTCATGAAGTCCTTGCCTACTCCTATGTCCTGGATAGTTTTGCCTAGATTTCCTTCTAGGGTTTTCATGGTGCCAGGTCTTATGTTTAAGTCTTTAATCCATCTGGAGTTAATTTTAGTGTAAGGTGTCAGGAAGGGGTCCAGTTTCTGCTTTCTGCACATGGCTAGCCAGTTTTCCCAACACCATTTGTTAAACACGGAATCCTTGCCCCATTGCTTGTTTTTGTCAGGTTTATCAAAGATTGTATAGTTGTATGTATGTTGTGTTGCCTCCGGTGCCTCTGTTTTGTTCCATTGGTCTATATCTCTGTTTTGGTACCAGTACCATGCTGTTTTGATTACTGTATCCTTGTAGTATAGTTTGAAATCCGGTAGTGTGATGCCCCCCGCTGTGTTCTTTTTGCTTAGAATTGACTTGGCTATGCGGGCTCTCTTTTGGTTCCATATGAAGTTCATGGTGGTTTTTTCCAGTTCTGTGAAGAAAGTCAATGGTAGCTTGATGGGGATAGCGTTGATTCTGTAAATTACTTTGGGCAGTATAGCCATTTTCACGATATTAATTCTTCCTAACCATGAACATGGAATGTTTCTCCATCTGTTTGTGTCCTCTCTGATTTCGTTGAGCAGTGGTTTGTAGTTCTCCTTGAAGAGGTCCCTTACATTCCTTGTGAGTTGTATTCCAAGGTATTTTATTCTTTTTGTAGCAATTGCGAATGGCAGTTCGCTCTTGATTTGGCTTTCTTTAAGTCTGTTATTGGTGTAGACGAATGCTTGTGATTTTTGCACATTGATTTTATATCCTGAGACTTTGCTGAAGTTGTTTATCAGTTTCAGGAGTTTTTGGGATGATGCGATGGGGTCTTCTAGGTATACTATCATGTCGTCTGCAAATAGAGACAATTTGGCTTCCACCTTTCCTATTTGAATACCCTTTATTTCTTTTTCTTGCCTGATTGCTCTGGCTAGAACTTCCAGTACTATATTGAATAGGAGTGGTGAGAGAGGGCATCCTTGTCTAGTACCAGATTTCAAAGGGAATGCTTCCAGTTTTTGCCCATTCAGTATGATATTGGCTGTTGGTTTGTCATAAATAGCTTTTATTACTTTGAGATACGTTCCATCGATACCGAGTTTATTGAGGGTTTTTAGCATAAAGGGCTGTTGAATTTTGTCAAATGCCTTCTCTGCGTCAATTGAGATAATCATGTGGTTTTTGTTTTTGGTTCTGTTTATGTGGTGAATTACGTTGATAGACTTGCGTATGTTGAACCAGCCTTGCATCCCTGGGATGAATCCTACTTGATCATGATGAATAAGTTTTTTGATTTGCTGTTGCAATCGGCTTGCCAATATTTTATTGAAGATTTTTGCATCTATGTTCATCATGGATATTGGCCTGAAGTTTTCTTTTCTCGTTGGGTCTGTGCCGGGTTTTGGTATCAGGATGATGTTGGTCTCATAAAATGATTTGGGAAGGATTCCCTCTTTTTGGATTGTTTGAAATAGTTTTAGAAGGAATGGTACCAGCTCCTCCTTGTGTGTCTGGTAGAATTCGGCTGTGAACCCATCTGGACCTGGGCTTTTTTTGTGAGGTAGGCTCTTAATTGCTGCCTCAACTTCAGACCTTGTTATTGGTCTATTCATAGTTTCAGCTTCCTCCTGGTTTAAGCTTGGGAGGACACAGGAGTCCAGGAATTTATCCATTTCTTCCAGGTTTACTAGTTTATGTGCATAGAGTTGTTTGTAATATTCTCTGATGATGGTTTGAATTTCTGTGGAATCTGTGGTGATTTCCCCTTTATCATTTTTTATTGCATGTATTTGGTTGTTCTCTCTTTTATTTTTAATCAATCTGGCTAGTGGTCTGTCTATTTTGTTGATCTTTTCAAAAAACCAGCTCTTGGATTTATTGATTTTTTGAAGGGTTTTTCGTGTCTCAATCTCCTTCAGCTCAGCTCTGATCTTAGTAATTTCTTGTCTTCTGCTGGGTTTTGAGTTTTTTTGATCTTGCTCCTCTAGCTCTTTCAATTTTGACGATAGGGTGTCAATTTTGGATCTCTCCATTCTCCTCATATGGGCACTTATTGCTATATACTTTCCTCTAGAGACTGCTTTAAATGTGTCCCAGAGGTTCTGGCACGTTGCGTCTTCATTCTCATTGGTTTCGAAGAACTTCTTTATTTCTGCCTTCATTTCGTTGTTTACCCAGTCAACATTCAAGAGCCAGTTGTTCAGTTTCCATGAAGCTGAGCGGTTCTGGGTCGGTTTCTAAATTCTGAGTTCTAACTTGATTGCACTATGGTCTGAGAGGCTGTTTGTTATGATTTCAGTTGTTTTGCATTTGTTGAGCAGTGCTTTACTTCCAATTATGTGGTCAATTTTAGAGTAGGTGTGATGTGGTGCTGAGAAGAATGTGTATTCTGTGGATTTGGGGTGGAGAGTTCTGTAAATGTCCACCAGGTTTGCTTGCTCCAGGTCTGAGTTCAAGCCCTGGGTATCCTTGTTGATTTTCTGTCTGGTTGATCTGTCTAGTATTGACAGTGGAGTGTTAAAGTCTCCCACTATTATTGTGTGGGAGTCTAAGTCCTTCTGTAAGTCATTAAGAACTTGCCTTATGTATCTGGGTGCTCCTGTGTTGGGTCCATATATGTTTAGGATCGTTAGCTCTTCTTGTTGTATCGATCCTTTTACCATTATGTAATGGCCTTCTTTGTCTCTTTTGATCTTTGTTGCTTTAAAGTCTATTTTATCAGAGATGAGAATTGCAACTCCTGCTTTTTTTTGCTTTCCATTAGCTTGGTAAATCTTCCTCCATCCCTTTATTTTGAGCCTTTGTGTATCCTTGCATGTGAGATGGGTTTCCTGGATACAGCACACTGATGGGTTTTGGATTTTTATCCAATTTGCCAGTCTGTGTCTTTTGATTGGTGCATTTAGTCCATTTCCATTTAGGGTTAATATTGTTATGTGTGAATTTGATACTGCCATTTTGATGCTAAGTGGCTGTTTTGCCTGTTAGTTGTTGTAGATTCTTCAATATGTTGAAGCTCTTTAGCATTTAGTGTGATTTTGGAATGGCTGGTACTGATTGATCCTTTCTATGTGTAGTGCCTCTTTTAGGAGCTCTTGTAAAGCAGGCCTGGTGGTGACAAAATCTCTGAGTACTTGCTTGTTCACAAAGGATTTTATTCTTCCTTCACTTCTGAAGCTCAGTTTGGCTGGATATGAAATTCTGGGTTGAAAGTTCTTTTCTTTAAGAATGTTGAATATTGGCCCCCACTCTCTTCTGGTTTGTAGTGTTTCTGCCGAGAGATCTGCTGTGAGTCTGATGGGCTTCCCTTTGTGGGTGACCCGACCTTTCTCTCTGGCTGCCCTTAGTATTCTCTCCTTTATTTCAACCCTGTTGAATCTGACGATTATGTGCCTTGGGGTTGCTCTTCTTGCAGAATATCTTTGTGGTGTTCTCTGTATTTCCTGCAATTGAGTGTTGGCTTGTCTTGCTAGGTGGGGGAAATTTTCCTGGATGATGTCCTGAAGAGTATTTTCCAGCTTGGATTCATTCTCTTCGTCCCCTTCTGGTACACCTATCAAACGTAGGTTAGGTCTTTTCACATAGTCCCACATTTCTTGGAGACTTTGTTCATTCCTTTTTGCGCTTTTTTCTCTGATCTTGGTTTCTCGTTTTATTTCATTGAGTTGGTCTTCGACTTCAGATATTCTTTCTTCTGCTTGGTCAATTCGGCTATTGAAACTTGCGTTTGCTTCGCGAAGTTCTCGTATTGTGTTTTTCAGCTCCTTTAATTCATTCATATTCCTCTCTAAGGTATCCATTCTTGTTATCATTTCCTCGAATCTTTTTTCAAATCTTTTTTCTAGGTTCTTAGTTTCTTTGCATTGATTTAATACATGATCTTTTAGCTCACAAAAGTTTCTCATTATCCATCTTCTGAAGTCTAATTCCGTCATTTCGTCACAGTCATTCTCCATCCAGCTTTGTTCCCTTGCTGGTGAGGAGTTTTGGTCCTTTCTAGGAGGGGATGTGTTCTGGTTTCGGGTGTTTTCCTCCTTTTTGCGCTGGTTTCTTCCCATCTTTGTGGATTTGTCCGCTGGTCATCTGCGTAGTTGCTGACTTTTCGTTTGGGTCTCTGAGTGGACACCCAGAATGTTGATGATGAAGTATTTCTGTTGCTTTGTTTCCTTCTACCAGTCTAGCCCCTTCGCTGTACGACTGTTGAGGTCCACTCCAGACCCTGCTTGTCTGGGGTGCACCTCTAGTAGCCGTGGCACAGCGAGGGATGCTACCAGTTTCTTTTTCTGCTCTCTTTGTCCCAGGATGATGCCTGCCTAATGACAGTCTTTTGGATATAGAGGGGTCAGGGAGCTGCTTGAGGAGACAGTTTGTACTTTATAGGGGTTTAATTGCTGAGCTGTGCACTCTGTTGTTCATTCAGGGCTGTTAGGCTGCTATGTTTGATTCTGCTGCAACACAGCTCATTAAACAACCCTTTTTTTTTCTCAAATGCTCTGTGTTGAGGGGTTTGGGCTTTATTTTTGGATGTCCAATCAGGTGTCCTGCCCAGCTCAAAGGCAGACTAGCCACTGTTTGGCTGCAGAGGCTCCGCCCTGCTGTTGTGTGATTCGCGCTGTTCCTGCCGGCTCTGCTGTGGTCTCTGCCACACCTTGCGGCGGAGTCTCTTCGTTGCAGCGTGTTGCCTCAGCAACGGCAGGCTGCGTCAGCAGTGGGCGTGTATCTCAGTAGGGACGGGTTGCCTTGGCAACGGCTGGCTGCGTCAGCAGTGGGCGTGTATCTCAGTTGGGGCGGGTTGCCTCGGCAACGGCTGGCTGCCTCAGCAGTGGGCGTGTATATCAGTTGGGGCAGGTTGCCTCCATAGTGGTGGACGCCCCTCCCCCACAGAGCGTCTCGGACCGTCTGCCCGGGATAGTTTGAAATCGCGGTTTTGTTCGTCCCACTGGGTATCCCAAACGATCTGTCCCTGCAATCTCCTGGGCTGGGCTACTGTGCAAGTCTCGTTCAGTCTCAAGTCCAGCCCTCTCAAGTCTCAGGTTGCCGGTTCAAGAAGGCACCCGGACAAGCGCGCCCTGTGGGGATTGCTGGGTAGGGCCGGCCGCCGCCGCCCCGGCTGCCGGCTTCGCCAGGCAGACCTACTGCCTGGCGTCCCGTGTCTTTTTATACTTGGGAGTTTCCCCGTTCTGTGGGCAACAAAGATCAGTCTGGAAATGCAGCACTGACTCACTGTTTGCGAATTCAACGCGGGCTCCAATCCTGGGTTGTTCTCACACCGCCGTCTTGAGTCCCCTCGGAGTCTCTTTCATATGGCCATTTATTCAGAGCATCAGCAAAGAATGCACACCTGTGGAGTGGCCAGGTGTCTATTTGCTTTGGCCACACATTCAGAACATCAGTGAATAATACACACCCGTGGTATAGTCAGAGGTCTATTACATAAGGCCCCTCATTCAGAGGCTGAGTGAATAATACACACCTGGGGAATAGTCAAGAATCTAATATATATTGCCACTTATTAAAAGCCTCAGTAAATAATGCACACATAGGAAATAGGAGTTTATTTCATATGGACACTCTTTCAGAGCCTTCCTGAATAATACACACATTGAGGACAGTCAGTAATCTGTTTCTTATGGCCAGTCACTGAAACTCCCAGGAAATAGTGCACACTTGGGGAATTGTCAGAAGTCTATTTCATATGGCAACTCATACAAAACCTCAGTGAATAAGACACACCTCGGGAATAGTCAGGAGTGTATTTCAATTAAGCACACACTAAGAGGTTCAGTGAATTATACAGAACTGGGGAAGGATCAGAAGTCAATTTCATCTGGCCTCTCAGAGCTTCATTGAATAATGCACTCCTGTGGAATAGTCAGGAGACTATTTTATATAGCCACTCATTCAGAGCCTCTGTGAATCATGCACGCCTGAGGAGTACTGAGGATTTTATCTCAAATGATCCTTCATTCAAAGCCTCAGTGAATAATACACATCTGGGGAATAGTCAAGGGTCTTTTTCATATGGCCACTTATTCAGAGCCTCAGTGAATGACACACACTTGAAGAATAATCAGGATTCTATTTCATACGACCAGTATTGAGAGCCAAACTGAATAATGCACACCTTGGAAATAGTGAGGAGTCTGATAGGGACACTCTTTCAGTGCCTCACTGAATAATACACACCAGGGAAATACTGAGGAGTCTTTTAATATTGCCCCTCATTTACAGCCTTTCGAAGTAGTGCAAGTTTGGGAAATTGTCAGAGTTTATTTAGAATGGCCACTCATTCAGAGACTCAGTGAAAAATACACAAGTAGCAAATAGTGAGGATTCTGTTTCCAGTGGCCTGACATTCAGAGCCTCAGTGAATAATGCACACCCGAGGAATAGTCAGGAGTCTATTTCAAACGCCCACTCTTTCAGAGTCTCATTGAATAACTCACCCCTGTGGAGTACTAAGACGTCTATTTCATATGGCCAGTCATTTTGAGCCTCTCTGAATAATACACACCTGGGTAATAGCCAGGAGTTTATTTCTTCAGGCCAATCATTCAGAGGCTCAGTGAATTATACACACCTGGGAAATTGTCAGGAGTCGACTTCATATTGCTTATCATTCAAAGCCTAAGTGAACAATGAACACCTGTTGAGTCCTCAGAAATGTATGTCATATGGCCACTCATTCAGCACCTCACTGAATGACACACACGTGGGGAATAGTTGGGATTCTATTTAATATGGACACCCATTTTGAGATTCACTGAATAACCTATACCTGTAGAATAGTGAGGAATCTATTTCATATCACCTCTCCTTTTGATTCTGACTGAGTAATACACTCCTGGGGAATTGTCAGGAGTCTATTTCGTGTGGCCTGCATTCAGAGCCTCATTGAACAACGCATACCTGGAGAAAAATTTGGAGTCTCTTTCATATGGCCATTCATTAAGGTCGTCAATGAATAATGTATACATGTGGAGTAGCCAGGTGTCTATTTCCTTTGGCCACACATTGAGAACCTCAGTGAATCATACACACCTGTGGAATAGACAAGAGTCTATTTCACACGGCCCCTCATTCAGTGCCCGTGTGAATAAAACCCACATGGAAAATAATCAGGAGTCTATTTCACATTGCCTCCCATTTATAGCCTCAGTGAATAATCCACACCCGGATTATAGTCAGAAATTTATTTCATAGGGATAGTTTTTCAGAGCCTCCCTTAATAATGCACATATGGGGGATATTCAGAAGTGTATTTACATGGCCACTGATTCACAACCTCCTTGAATAATGCATACATGGGGAGTACTCAGCAATCTATTTCATATGGCCACTCATTTAGACCTTCACTGAATAATGCACACGTTTCGAATAGTCAGGATTCTCTTTCATATGGCCACTCATTCAGAGCCTCACTGAATGGTACACACCTGTGGAATAGTCAGGAGTCTATTTCATATTTCCACTGATTCAGAGCCACAGTGAATAATGCACGCCTGGGGAGTACTGAGGATTCTGTATCAAATGACTCCTCATTCAGAACATCAGTGAATAATACACACATGAGGAATATTAAAGACTCTGTATCGTATGGCCACTCATTCAGAGCTTCAGTGAACGATACACGCCTGGGGAACAACCAGTATCTTATTCCATATGCCCTGTGATTCAGAGCCAAACTGAATAATGCACACTTTTGGAATAGACAGGTTTCTCTTTCATATGAACACCGTTTTAGAGCCTCAATGAATAATACACACCAGGGTAATATAGAATAAGTTATTTCATATTGCCATTCCTTGAGAGCCCTCCAAATAGTGCAAATTTGGGGAACTGTCAGGAGTTTATTAACGGTGTCCTCTCAGAGTCTCATTGAATAATGCATACCTGGAAAAATCTTGGAGTCTCTTTCACATACTCATTCATTCAGAGCATCAGTGAAGAATGCACACTTGCCATGTGTCTATTTTCTTTGGCGACACATTTGGAACATCAGTGAATAATACACACCTGTGAAATAGTTAGTCTATTTCATACACCCCCTCATTCAGAGCCCGTGTGAATGAAACACCCTGGAAAATAGTCAGGAGTGTATAAGAAATAAAATAAAATAAATAAAATAAAATAAGAAATTGAAAGTAATTCAGAGCCTCAGTGAATAATGCACACCTGGGAAATCGACAGGAGTGTATTTCATATGGACACTCTTTCAGAGCCTCTCTGAAGAATACACACATAGGGTAGAGTCAGTAGTCTTTCATATGGCCACTCAGTGAGAGCCTCAGGGAGTAGTGCACACCTGGGGAGTGACATATCAGGAGTCTATTTCGTATGGCAACTCATACAGAACGTCAGTGAATAGTACACACCTGGGGAATAGTCAGGACTGTATTTCAATTGGCCATACATTCAGAAGCTCAGTGAATAATACACACTAGGGGAATTGTCAGGAGACAATTTCATCTGGCCTCTCATGCAGAGTTTCACTGAATAATGCACTCCTGTGGAGTAGTCAGCAGCCTAATTGATATAGCCATTCATTCAAAGCCTCTCTGAGTAATAAGCTTTTTGTGGATATTCAGGAATTTTTTTAATATAGCCACTCAGAGCCTCACTGAATGGTACACACCTTGGAATAGTCATATAGCCACTAATTCAGAATCTCATGGAGGAATGCACACCGCTGGATAAGTGAGGATTCTCTTTCATATGGCCACTCATTCAGAGCCTCACTGAATGATACACTCCTGTGGGATTGGCAAGAGTCTATTTTATATTGCCACTCATTCGGAGCCTCAGTGAATAATGCACACCTGGGGAGTACTGAGGATTCTATTGTAACTAATAGATACTTGGGGTATAGTCAATGGCATATTTTATATGGTCACACATTCAGAGCCTCACTGAATGATACACACCTGTGGAAGAGTTAGGATTCTATTTCACATGACCAGTCATTGAGAGCCAAGCTGAATAATGCACACCTTGGGAATAGTCAGGTGTCTCTTTCATAGGTACACTGTTTCAGAGCCTCAGTGAATAATGCACACCTGGGGAATAGTCTGGAGTCTGTTTAACATGACCACTGATTACGAGCCTCAGTGAATAATGCCCATCTGTAAAGTACTGAAGAGACTAATTCATATCACTCCCGATTCTGAGACTCCCCGAATAATGCACACATGGGGAACAGTCAGAAGTCTATTTTGTATGGCCACTCAGAGAATCAGTGAATAATGCAGACTTGGGGAATACTCAGGAGTCTATTTCACATGGCCGATAATTCAGAGCCTCAGTGAATAATGCACACCAGGGTAATAGTCAGGAGCCTCTTTCATATGGCCACTCATTCAGTGCCTCAGTGAATGATACACACCTGGGGAATCGTCAGGATTCTATTCCATACTACCACTCATTCAGAGCCTTATTAAATAATTCACAACGGGGCAATAGTGAGGAGTCTATTTTATATGGTCTCTCATTCAGAGCTTCAGTGAATAATCAACCCTTGTGGAGTAGTCAGTACGCTGTTTATGATAGCCACGAATTAAATGCCTTCCTGAAGGATACACACCTGGTTGATAGGAGTCTATTTCATATGACCTCTCATTCTGGGCCTCACTGAATAATACACACCTGGGAAAGTGTCAGAAGTCTATTTGGTATGGACACTCATACAGAATTTCTCTGAATATCGCACACATGGGGAGTAATAAGGAGTCTGTTTCATATGGCCACTCTTTTACAGCCTCACTGAATATTACACACTTGTGATATAGTCTAGAGTCTATTTCTTATGGCCACTCATTTAGAGCCTCACTGAATAATGCACACCAGGTAAAAGGAGACTAATTCATTTGGAAACTCATTCAGAACCTCACTGGATATTACCTGGGGAATTGTCAGGAGTCTGTTTCATATGGCCCCTCTTTCACAACCTCACAGAATAATGCATACCTGAGGAATAGTCAGAAGTCTCTTTCATATGGCCACTCATTGAGAGCGTCACTAAATGTACACACCTGTGGAAATAGTCAGGATTCTGTTCTATCCCTCATTCAGAGTCTCACTGAATAACGC
Organism: Callithrix jacchus; assembly: GCF_049354715.1. Lineage (NCBI taxonomy): Eukaryota > Metazoa > Chordata > Mammalia > Primates > Cebidae > Callithrix > Callithrix jacchus. The sequence goes on from NC_133507.1 coordinate 31,007,023, forward strand.
ACACCTGTGGAATAGTCAGGAGTCTTTTTCATGTGGCCTCTCATTCGGAGTGTCACAGAATAATGTGGAGTAGTCAGGAGTCTATTACATGTAGCCACATATTCAGAGCCTCGGTGAATAATGGACATCTGTGGGATAGTAAGGAATCTAATTGATATGGCCACTTATTCTGAGCCTCACTGAATAATACACACCTGGAGAATAATTTGGAGTCTATTTCCGGTGAACATTCATTCAGAGCGTCAGTGAATAATGCATACCTGTGGAGTATCCAGGAGTCTATTTAATTTGGACACTCATTCATAGCCTCAGTGGATAATATGCACCTGTGGAATAATCAAGAGTTTATTTCATGTGACCACTTATTCAGAGCCTCTGTGAATAATACACACTTGGGAAATAGTCAAGAGTCTGTTTTATATGGCCACTCTTTCAGCACCTCACTGAATCATACACACCTGAGGTACAGTCAGGACTGTCTCATATGAACACTCATTGAGAGCCACACTGAATAATGCACACCTGTGGAATAGTCAGGTATCTATTTCATTTGGTCACTCCTTCAGAGCCTCAGTGAATACTACACCCCTGGGGAAAAGTGAGGAGTCTATTTCATGTGGTCACTCATTCAGAGCCTCAGGGAATAGTGCAAACCTGGAGAATTCTCAAGAGTATATTTGTTTATTTATTTATTTTATTGCATTTTAGGTTTTGGGGTACATGTGCAAAACATGCGAGATAGTTGCATAGGTACACACGTGGCAGTGTAATTTGCAGACTTTCTCCCCTTCACCCACATCTGGCATTTCTTCCCATGGTGTCCCTCCCCAGTTTCCCCCCCTCTGTCCCTCCCCTATTCCTCCAATAGACCCCAGTGTGTGGTGCTCCCCTCCCTGTGTCCATGTGTTCTCTTTGTTTATCACCCAACTATGAGTGAGAATATGCGGTATTTCATTTTCTGTTCTTGTGTCAGATTGCTGGGAATGATGTTCTTCAGATTCATCTATGTCTCTACAAAGGACACAAACTCATCGTTTTTGATTGCTGCATAATATTCCATGGTGTATATATGCCACATTTTTTCAGTTCAGTCTATTATCGATGGGCATTTGGGTTGGTTCCAGGTCTTTGCTATTGTAAACAGTGCTGCAATGAAACTTCGTTTGCATGTGTCCTTATAGTAGAACAATTTATACTCCTTTGGATATATACCCAGTAATGGGATTGCTGGGTCAAATGGAATTTCTATTTCTATGTCCTTGAGGAATCCCCACACTGTCTTCCAATATAGTTGAACTAATTTACACTCCCACCAGCAGTGTAAAAGTGTTCCTATTTCTCCACATCCTCTCCAACATCTGTTGTCTCCAGATTTTTTGATGATCGCCATTCTAACTGGCGTGAGATGGCAACTCAATGTAGTTTTGATTTGCATTTCTCTGATGACCAGTGATGATGAGCATTTTGGTATGTTTGTTGGCCTCATATATGTCTTATTTTGTAAAGTGTCTGTTCATATCCTTTGCCCATTTTTGAATGGGCTTCTTTGATTTTACTTGTAAATCTGTTTGAGTTCTTTGTAAATTCTGGATATCAGCCCTTTTTCAGATGGGTAAACTGCAACATTTTTTTCCCATTCTGTTGGTTGTGATTTGCCTAGGGACTGTTTCTTTTGCCATGCAGAAGCTGTGGAGTTTGATTAGGTCCCATTTGTCTATTTTGGCTTTTGCTGCTAATGCTTTTGGTGTTTTGGTCAAGAATTCCTTGCCTACTCCTATGTCCTGAATGGTTTTGCCTAGATTTTCTTCTAGGGCTTTTATGGTGTCAGGTCTTATGTTTAAATCTTTAATCCATCTGGAGTTAATTTTAGAGTTACGTGTCAGGAAGGGGTCCAGTTTCTGCTTTCTGCACATGGCTAGCCAGTTTTCCTAACACCATTTATTAAACATGGAATCTTTTCACTATTGCTTGTTTTTGTCAGGTTTATCAAAGATTGTATGGTTGTAGATATGTTGTGTTGCCTCCGATGCCTCTGTTCTGATCCATTGGTCTATATCTCTGTTTTGGTACCAGTACCATGCTGTTTTGATTATTGTTGACTTGTAGTATAGTTTGAAGTCCGGTAGTGTGATTCCTCCTGCTGTGTTCTTTTTGCTTAGAATTGACTTGGCTATGCAGGCTCTCTTTTGGTTCCATATGAAGTTCATGGTGGTTTTTTCCAGTTGTGAAGAAAGTCAATGGTAGCTTGATGGGGATAACATTGAGTCTGTAAATTGCTTCGGGCAATATGGCCATTTTCACAATATTAATTCTTTCTAACCATGAACATGGAATATTTCTCCATCTGTTTGTGTCCTCCCTTATTTCTTTGAGCAGTGGTTTGTAGTTCTCCTTGAAGAGGTCTTTTACATTCCTTCTTAGTTGTATTCCTAGGTATTTTATTCTCTTTGTAGCAATTGCGAATGGCAGTTCATTCTTGAGTTTGCTCTCTTTAAGTCTGTTATTGGTGTATAAAAATGCTTGTGATTTTTGCACATTGATTTTATAAGCTGAGACTTTGCTGAAGTTGCTTATCAGTTTCAAGAGTTTATGGGCTGAGACCATTGGGTCTTCTAGATATACTTTCGTGTCGTCTGCAAATAAAGACAATTTGGCTTCCTCCTCTTCTATTTGTATACCCTTTATTTCTTTTTCTTTCCTGATTATTCTGGCTAGAACTTCCAGTACTATATTGAGTAGGAGTGGTGAGAGAGGGCATCCTTGTCTAGTGCCAGATGTCAAAGGAAATGCTTCCAGTTTTTGCCCATTCAATATGATATTGGCTGTTGGTTTGTCATAAATACCTTTTATTATTTGAGATACATTCAGTCAATACCAATTTCATTGAGAGTTTTTAGCATAAAGTGCTGTTGAATTTTGTCAAAGCCCTTCTGTGCATCGATTGAGATAATCATGTGGTTTTTGTATTTGATTCTGTTTATGTCGTGAATTACTTTATGGACTTGTGTATGTTGAACCAGCCTTGCATCCCCGGGTTGAATCCTACTTGATCATGGTGGATAAGCTTTTAGATATGCTGTTCCAATCGGTTTGCCAGTATTTTATTGAAGATTTTTGCGTGTATGTTCATCCTGCTTTTTTTGCTCTCCATTTGCTTGGTAAATCTTCCTCCATCCCTTTATTTTGAGCCTTTATGTATCCTTGCATGTGAGATGGGATTCCTGAATACAGCACTCCGATGGGTTTTGGCTTTTTATCCAATTTGCCAGTCTGTGTCTTGAATAATGCATTTAGCCCATTTACATTTAGGGTTAATATCGTTATGTGTGAATTTGTTACTGCCATTTTGTTGCTAGCTGACTGTTTTGCCCATTAGTTGATGTAGAGTCTTCATTTTGTTGATGCTCTTTAGCATTTGGTATGTTTTTGGAATGGCTGGTAGTGGTTGTTGTTCCTTTCTATGTGTAGTGACTCTTTCTGGAACTCTTGTAAAGCAGGCCTGGTGGTGACAAAATCTCTGAGTACTTGCTTGTTCGCAAAGGATTTTATTTTTCCTTCAATTATGAAGCTCAGTTTGGCTGAATATGAAATTCTGGGTTGGAAGTTCTTTTTTTTAAGGATGTTGAATATTGGCCGCCACTCTCTTTTGGTTTGTAGTGTTTCTGCCTAGAGATCTGCTGTGAGTGTGATGGGCTTCCCTTTGTGGGTGACCCGACCTTTTTCTCTGGCTGCCCTTAGTATTTTCTCCTTCATTTCAACACTGGTGAATCTGACAATTACGTGCTTTGCGGTTGCTCTTCTTATGGAATATCTTTGTGGTGTTCTCTGTATTCCCTGGACTTGAATATTGGCCTGCCTTGCTGGGTATGAAAAATTTTTCTGGATAATATTCTGAAGAGCGTTTTACAGCTTGGATTCATTCTCTGTCACATTCCAGTACACCTATCAAACATATATTAGGTCTCTTCAAATAGTCCCACATTTTTTGGAGACTTTGTTTATTTCTTTTTGTGCTTTTGTCTCTAATCTTGCCATCTCGTTTCATTTCATTGAGTTGATCTTCGACTTCTGAATTATTTCTTCTACTTGGTCAATTCAGCTGTTGAAACTTGTGCATGCTTCACGAAGTTCTTGTGTTGTGTTTTTCTGCTCGTTTAATTCACTCGTATTCCTCTCTAAGTTGTCCGTTCTTGTTATCATTTCCTGAAATCTTTTTTCAGGGTTCTTAGTTCCTTATTGAGTTAGAACATGTTATTTTATCTCACGGAAGTTGCTCATTACCCATTTTCTGAAGTCTGATTCTGTCATTTCATCACACTCATTCACCGTCCAGCTTTGTTCCCTTGCTGGTGAGGGGTTGTGTTCCCTTGTAGGAGGTGAGGTGTTCTGGTTTCGGGTGTTTTCTTTTTGTTGCGCTGTTTTTTTTTTCATCTTTGTGGATTTATCCACCTGTCGTCTGAGTAGTTGCTAATTTTCCGATTGGGGCTCTGAGTGGACGTCAAGATTCTTGATGATGAAGTATTTTTGTTTTTTAGTTTTCCTTCTAACAGTCTGTACCCTCTGCTGTAAGACTGCTGAAGTCCCCTCCAGGCCCTGCTTGCCTGGGGTACACCTGTAGCAGCTGCGGAATCGTGAGGGTTGCTACCAGGTTCTTCTTTTGCTATCTTTGTCCCTGAATGATGCCCACCAAATGTCAGTGTGATCAGTCTTATGTGAGGTGACTCTGTATATAGGGTTCAGGGGGCTGCTTGAGGAGACTGTCTGTACTTTATACTTGAGTAGACAGTCTGTACTTTATAGGAGCTCAAGTTTTGAGCTGTGAGCTCCGTTTTTCATTCAGGGCTGCTATGCAGGTATAGTTAAGTCTGCTGCAGCAGAACTCATAAAGTCCCTTTTTTCTCTCAGGTGCTCTCTCCCGGGGTGTTAGGGCTTTATTTATGAGTATCCGTTGCACTGTCCTGTCCAGCAAGTAACCAGTCTAATCACTGCCTGCCTGTAGTGGCTATGCTGAGCTGCGGTGGGCTCCACCCTGTTGCTGTGGGCTCCACCCTGCTGTCATGTGCTCCACCCTGCTGCCGTGGGCACCACACTTTTGTCCTCGGCTTTGCCCTGCTGCTGTGTGTAATTCCCTGTAGTCCTGTTTATATGGGTGTGGTTAGAGCTGCCATGGTGATGGTGGCCTGCCTTTGTAGTGGCAGACTCTCTCTGTTATGGTGGGTTGCCTGGGCAACAGCAGGCTGCATCAGCAATGGCAGAGTACCTCCGTAGGGTTCAAGTGCCTAGGTAATGGTGGATGCCCCTCCTCCACCGAGCTGCACTGCTCTGCGTTTGGCTGTGCTTGCCGTCAATCTCTAAACCCCGATTGTTTCCAATTGCTGTTTTGTTTGTTTTTTGGGGGGTGGTACCCGCCGAGCCTGATCACCTGGCTGCCTGCCTCAAAGCCATTTTTCTTTTAAGTTGAACGGTTTACTCTCTCTTAGGTGTTCCAGTCGCCTGCTCAAAGGGCGCTGGGATCTGTGTGATTTTTCATGCAGAGACCCACTGCACCAGCTGGAACATCATTGCTGCCCAGAAATCTCCTGGCCTGGCTTTCTGTTTAAGTCCCGTTTAATCAGATTAATGTGCCAATCTGCCTTCCGAAATCTCCAATTGCCAGTTTAATAGGGCAACAAAACTAGGGTATTTTGTACAAAGTGCTGCTGCGTTATGGTCCCAGCCCAAGCAGCTGTGCTGCCCAAACAGCCATGCTGTCCCAAACAGCCATGCTGACGGCCCATGGGCCTCCTACACCTGGGAATCTCCTGGTCTGTGGGCAATAAATATCCGACTGGAAATGCAGCATCTACTCACCCTCTGCGTTTTCACTGGGAGCTGCAATCCTGAGTTGTTTCTACAGCGCCATCTTCTCCCCTCTCCACAGGAGTCTATTTCATATGACCTCTCATTCTGGGCCTCACTGAATAATACACACCTGGCGGAGTGTCAGGAGTCTATTTGGTATGGACACTCATACAAAACCTTTTTGAATAATGCACACATGGAGAATAATTAGGAGTCTATGCCATATGGCTATTCATTCAGACAATCAGTGAATAATGCACACATGTGGAGTAATAAGGAGTCTGTTTCATATGGCCACTCTTTCACAGCCTCACTGAATATTGCACACTTGTGATATAGTCTGGAGTCTATTTCTTAGGGCCACGCATTCAGAGCCTCACTGAATAATGCACACCAGGTAAAAGGAGACTATTACATATGGAAACTCATTCAGAACCTCATTAAATGTTACATACCAGAAAAATTGTCAGGAGTCTATTTCATATGGCCACTCTTTCACTGCCTCATGGAATAATGCACACCTGCGGAATAGTCAGAAGTCTCTGTCATATGGCCACTCATTGAGAGCCTCACTAAATGTACACAGTTGCCTTGCCTTGCCTGGAATTGCCTTGCCTCGAATTACCTTCCCTTGTCTTGTCTGGAATTGCCTTGCTATGCATTGTGTTGCCTTGCCTTGAGTTGATTTGCCTTGCCTAGAATTGCATTGCCTTGCCTGAAATTGCCATTCCTTCCCTTGTCTGAAATTACCTTTTCTGGAATTGCCTTGCCTTGCCAGAAATTTTCTTGCTTGAAATTGCCTTGCATTGCATTGCCTTGCCTTGCCTGACGCTGCCTTGCCTTGCCTGACGCTGCCTTGCCTTGAATAGTCTTGCATTGTCTTGCATTGCCTTGCTTTGCCTTACCTGAAATTGCCTTGCTCTATGTTGCCTTGCCTTGCATGGCCTTCCTGATATTGCCTTTTCGTGCCTTGCCTTGATTTGCCTTCCCTGTAGTTTCCTTGCTTTGCCTTTCCTTTTCTTGCCTTGCCTGGCATTGCCTTGCCTTGCCTGGAATTGCCTTGTGTTGACTTTCTCTGTCTTGCCTGAAATTGCCTTGCCTTGCCTTGCCTTGCCTGGAATTTTCTTGCCTGGAATTGAATTGCCTTCCCTTGCCTGGAATAGTTTTGGCTGGCATTCCCTTGCCTTGCCTTACCTGGAATTGCCTTGCCTGTAATTGCCTTTCCTGTAATTGCCTTAACTTGCTTGCCTGGAATTGCCTTGCCATGTATTGCCTGGAATTTCCTTGGCTTGCCTTTTATGGGATTGACTTTCCCGGAATTGCCTTGCATTGCATTTCCTTTTCTTGCATGGGATTGCCTTGCCTAAAATTGTCTTGAGTGGAATTGCCTTGTCTTGACTTGCCTGGAATTGCTTTGCCTGGAATTGCCTCTCCTTGTTTTGCCTTGAAGAGCCTTGCCTTGCTGTGCCTAAAATTGACTTTCCCGTAATTGCTTTGCATTGCCTTCCCTTGCCTAAAAGAGCCTTGCCTATAATCGCCCTACATTGGCTTGTCCTGCCTTGCCTAGAATTGCTTTGCCTATAATTGCCCTGCCTTGCTTTACCTCGCCTGGAATTGCCTTGCCTAGAATTGCCTTGCCTGGAATTGCCTTCTCCTGTCTTTCCTGGAATTGCCTTGCCTTGCCTAGAATTGCCTTGCCTGGAATTGCCTTTCCTTTCCTTGTCTGAAATTACCTTTTCTGAAATTGCCTTGCCTTGTTGTGACAGAAATTTTCTTGCTTGAAATTGCCTTGCATTGCATTGCATTGCTTTGCATGAAATTGCCTTGCCTGGAATGGCCTTGCCTTTTTTTGCATTTCTTGCCTTGCCTGGAATTTCCTTGCTTAGAATTCTTTTGTCTTGCCTTGCCATGCATTGCCTGGAATCGCTTTGCCTGGGATAGCCTTGCCTTGCCTTTTCTGGAATTGCCTTGCCCAGCGTTGCCTTGCCTTGCCTTTCCTGGAATTTCCTCGTCTGATATTGTCTTCTCGTGCCTTGCCTGTAGTTGTCTTCCCTAGAATTTCCTTGCCTTACCTGGAATTCCCTTTCCCTGCCTTGTTTTGCCTTGCCTTGCCTGGCATTGCATTTATTGCAATTGCCTTGCCTGGAATTGCCTTGCCTTGCCTTGCTTTGCCTATAATTGCCTTGTCTGGCATTGCCTTGTCTTGCCTTGCCTTGCCTAGAATTGCCTTGACTAAAATTGACGTGCCTGGAATTGCCTTGCCTTGCTTTACCTGGAATTGTCTTGCCTGGAATTGCCTGGAATCGCGTTACATTTTCTTGCTTGGAATTTCACTCCCTTTCCTTCCCTGGAATAGTCTTGCCTGGAAATGCCTTGTCCTGGCATGCCTTGACTGGAATTGCCTTGTTTCAAAATGACTTGCCTTTTTTTGCCTTTTTTAAAATTGTTTTTTCTTTCCTTTTCTTGACTGGAGTTGCTTCCTTTGCCTGCATTGCCTTGCCTTGCGTTGCCTGTAATTGCCTAGCATGGAATTGCCTTGCCTTGCCTTGCCTGGAATTGCCTTGCCCAGAATTGCTTTGTCTTGCCTTGCTTGACTGAAATTTTATTGCCTGGAATTATTTTGCCTTGCCTTGCCTTGTCTTGCCTTTCCTAGAATTGTTTGGCCTTGTGTGCCTTGCCTGTGTGCCTTGCCTTGAATTGTCTTGAGTTGCCTTTTTTTGCTGTGCCTAGAAGGAAGGCAATTGCCTTGCCTTGCCTTGCCTTGCCTTGCCTTGCCTATAGTTGTTTTGCCTGGCATTCCCTTGTCTTGTCTTGCATTGCCTTGCCTTGCCTAGAATTTTCTTGCCTGGAATTGACTTGCCTGGAATTGGCTTGCCTTGTCTTACCTGAAATTGGCTTGCCTGGAATTGTCTTGTGTTGCTTTGCTTTTTCTTGCCTGAAATTGCTCTGCCTTTCCTTCACTGGAATAGCCTTTCCTGGAATTGCCTTGTCTGGTCTTGCCTTAACGTGAATTGCCTTGTTTTGAATTGCTTTGCCTTTTGTTGCCTTGCCTAAAATTGCCTTTCTTGGAATTGCCTTGCATTGCCTTTCCTGGAATTGCTTGCCTTTCCTGCATTGCCTTGCCTTGCCTTGCTTTGCGTTGCCTGGAATTGCCCTGCTTGACTTGCCTGAAATTGTCTCTCCTGGAATTGTCTTGCCTTTTCTTGCCTTGCCTTGTTTGGAAGGGTCTTGCCTAAAATTTCCCTGGCTTGTCTTGCCTGAAATTTCATTTCCCAGAATTGCTTTATCTTGCCTTGCTTGACTGGAATTTTCTTGCCTGGAATTGCCTTGCCTTGTGTGCCTTGCCTGGAATTGTCTTGAGTTGCCTTTCCTTGCTGTGCCTGAAATTGTCTTGCCTTGTCTGGAATTGCCTTGCCCTGTGTTGCGTTGTGTTGCTTTTCATTTCCTTGCTGCAATTGTCTTGTTTTGTTTGCCTGGAGTTGCCTTTCCTGTAATTGCCTTGCCTTGCCTTACCTGAAACTGCCCTGCCTGCAATTTCCCTGCCTTGCCTTGCCTTGCTTGGAATTGTCTCTCCTTGCCTTGTATTGCCTTGCCTTGTCTTGACTGGAATTGTTTTGGCTAAACCTGCCTTGCCTTGCCTTGCCTTGCCTTAGGTGGAATTGCCTTGCCTGGAATTGCCTTTCTCTGCCTGGTATTACATTGCCTGGCCAGGAATTTCCTTTCCAGCCATTGCCTTTCATGGAATTGCCTTGCCTGGCATTGCCTGGAATTGTTCTACCTGGAATTTCCCTAACTTGCCTTGCCTTGCCTGGAATTTCCTGGCCTAGGATTGAATTGCCTTTCCTTGCTTGGAAATGCCTTGCCTGGAATTGTCTATGTTTGCCTTTCCTGGAAGTATATTTTCTGGAATTGCCTTGCCATGTCTTGCCTTGTCTTGCCTGAAATTGTCCTGCCTTTCCTTGCCTGCCTTGCCTGAAATGGCCCTTTTTCTCCCTTGCGTTGCCTTGACTAGAGTTGCCTTTTCTTTTCTTGTCTGAAATTACCTTGTCTGGAATTGCCTTGCCTTGTCTGGCGTGGAATTTTTTTGCTTTGAATTGCCTTGCATTGCATTGCCTTCCCTTGCCTGAAATTGCCTTGCCTGGCATGACCTTGCCTCCCCTTGCCTGTCCTTCCCTTGCCTTGAACTTCCTTGTTGGAATATTTTTGTTTTGCTTTGCATTGCATTGCCTGGAATTGCCTTGCCTTGCATTGCCTTGTTTTTCCTGAAATTGCCTTGATTTACCCTGTCTTTCCTGGAATTGCCTTGCCTGGAATTACCTTGTTTGTAATTGCCTTGACTTGTCTTGCCTTGGCTTGCATGAAATTGCCTTGCCTTGCCTTGTCTTGCCTTGCCTGAAATCGCCTTGCCTGAAATTGCCCTCTTTTTCCTTGTCTTGCATCGAATTGCCTTGCTTGAAATTTTTCTGCCTTGCTTGCTTTAAATTGCCTTGCCCAGAATTTCCATGCTTTGCTTTGACTTTCCTTACCTCGAATTACCTTGCCCAAAATTGGCCTGGATTGCCTTGTTTTTCCTTGCCTGGAATTGCCTTGCCTTGCCTTTTCTTGTCTTGACTGAAGTTTTTGCCTTGCCTTGTCTTGCCTTAACTGGAATTGCCTTTCCTTGCCTAGAATGGTCTTGACTGCAATTGACCTGCTTTGCCTTGCCCGGAATTGCCTTGCCTAATATTGCTTCGTCTTGACTTGCCTGGAGTTGCTTCCCCTTGAATTGCCTTGCCTTGACTTTCCTTGCCTAGCCTGGAATTGCCTTGTTTTGCCTGGAATTGCCTGGCATTGCCTTTTTCTTGTCTTGCCTGAAATTGCCTTGTTTTGCCTGGAATTGCCTTGCCTTGCCTTGCTTTGCCTGAAGTTGCCTTGCCTGGAATTGCCTTGCCTTGCCTTACCTTGCCTTGCCTTGCTTTGCCTGGAGTTGCCTTGCCTGTAATTGCCTTGCCTTGCCTTAAATTGCCTTTTGAGGAATTGCCTTGCCTTCCTTTACCTGGAATTTCCTTGCCGGGAATTGAATTGCCTTGCCTCGCCTGGAATTGTTTTGACTGGCATCTCCTTGCCTTAACTTACTTGGAATTCCCTTGCCTGAAATTGCCCTTCCTGTAATTGCCCTAACTTGCCTTGCCAGGAATTGCCTTGTCTGGCCTTACCTGGAATTCCCTTGCCTTGCCTTTCCTGGAATTGACTTTCCCGGAGTTGCCTTGCATTGCCTTGCCTTTACTTGCATGGGATTTCCTTGTCTGGAATTGTCTTAAGTGGAATTTCCTTTCCTTGCCTGGAATTTCCTTGCCTGGAATTAATTTGCCTGGCTTCACTTCGAATTGTTTTGACTGGAATCTCCTTGCCTTGCCTTTCTTGGAATTGTTTTGCCTGGAATTGCCTCTCCTTGCCTTGCCTTGCCTTGCCTTACCTTGCCTTGCCTTGCCTTGCCATGCCTTGCCTTGCCTTGCCATGCCTTGCCTTGCCTTGCCTAGCCTTGCCTTGCCTAAAGTTGACTTTCCCAAAATTGCTTTGCATTGCCTTGCCTTGCCTAAAAGACCCTTGCCTGGAATTGTTCTATATTTTCTTGCCCTGCCTTGCCTAGAATTGCTTTGCCTAGAATTGCGCTGCCTTGCCTTGCCTGGAATTGCCTTTCCTGGAATTGTTTATTCCTCAATTGCCTTGCCTGGAATTGCCTTGCCTTGCCTAGAATTGCCTTGCCTCACCTTGCCTTGTCTGGAATTGCCTTTTTTTTTCTTGTCTGAAATTACATTGTCTGGAATTGCCTTGCCTTGTCTTGCCAGAAATTATTTTGCTTGGAATTGCCTTGCATTGCATTGCCTTGCCTTGTCTGAAATTGCCTTGTCTGGAATGGCCTTGCCTTTTATTGTTTTTCCCTCCCTTGCCTGGAATTTTCTTGCTTGGAATATTTTTACCTTGCCTTGCCATGCATTTTCTGGAATTGTCTTGCCTGGAATAGCCTTGCCTTTTCTTGTCTTTCCTGGAATTGCCTTGCCTGCGTTGCCTTGTTTGCCTGGTATTTTCTTGCCTGATATTTTTTTTCTTGACTTGCCTGTAGTTGCAATTTTTGGAATTGCCTTACCTGGAATGCCTTTCTCTGCCTTGCCTTGCCTTGCCTTGCCTGGTATTGCCTTTAATGCAATTGACTCTCCTGGAATTGCATTACCTTGCCTTGCCTTGCATTGCCTATAATTCCCTTGCCTGGCATTGCCTTGTCATGCCTTGCCTTACCTTGCCTTGCCTAAAATTGCCTTGCCTGGAATTGATGTGCCTGGAATGGCCTTGCCTTGCCTTATCTAGAATTGGCTTGCCTGGAATTGCCTTGCTTTTCCTTGCCTGGAATTGACCTGCCTTTCCTTCCCTGGAATTGCCTTGTCTTGCCTTGCCTTGACTGGAATTGCTTTGTTTCAAAATGCCTTGTATTTCCTTGCCTTGCTTGGAATTGCCTTTCCTTGCCTGAATTTGCTTGCCTTGCCTTCATTGCCTTGCCTTGTATTGCCTTGCATTGCCTTGCTTTGCGTTGCCTTTAATTGCCTAGCCTAGGATTGCCTTGCCTGGAATTGCCTCTCCTGGAATTGATTGTCTTGCCTTGCCTGGAAGGGTCTTGCCTATAATTGCCCTGCCTTGCGTTGCCTGAAATTGCCTTGCACGGAATTGCTTTGTCTTGCCTTGCTTGAATAAAATTTTATTGCCTGGAATTGCCTTACCTTGCCTTGGATTGCCTTGCCTTGCAGAGAATTGACTTGCCTAGCATAGAATTGCCTGGAATTGTCTTGGGTTGCCTTTTCTTGCCGTGCCTGAAATTGTCTTGCCTTCCTTGCCTATAATTGCCTTGCCTGGCATTGCCTTGTCTTGTCTTGCCTTGCCTTGCCTTGCCCAGAATTGCCTTCACTGGAACTGACTTACCTGGAATTGCCTTGCCTTGCCTTGCCTTACCTGGAATTGGCTTGCCTGGAATTGTCTTGCATTGCCTTGCTTTTCCTTGCCTGGAATTGTCCTTTTTCTTCTCTGGAATAGCCTTGCCTAAAATTGCCTTGTCTTGCCTTGTCTTGCCTTGCCTTGACTTAAATTGCCTTGTTCTGAATTGCCTTGCCTCTCTTTGCCTTGCCTAAAATTGCCTTTCCTGGAATTTCCTTGCCTTTTTTTCTTGCATAGAGTTGCTTGCCTTGCCTGCATTGCCTTGCCTTGCCTTGCCTTGCGTTGCCTGGAATTCCCTAGCCTGGAATTGCCTTGCCTGGAATCGCCTCTCCTGGAATTGCATTGCCTATTTTTTGCCTTGCCTGGAAAACTCTTGCCTAAAATTGCCCTGCCTTGCCTTGCCTGGGGTTGTTTTTTCCAGAATTGCTTTGTCTTGCCTTGCTTGACTGAAATTGCCTTGCCTTGTCTTGCCTTGCCGTGTTTGCCTTGCCTGGAATTGTCTTGAGTTTCCTTTCCTTGCCTTGCCTGGAATTGCCTTGCCCAGAATTATCTTGCCCTGCATTGTGTTGCCTCACTTTTCTTTGTCTTCCTTAAATTGTTTTGTTTTGCCTGGCATGTTTGCCTTCCCTGTAATTGCCTTGGCTTGCTTTACCTGGAATTGCCCTGCCTGGAATTGCCCCACCCTGCCTTGTCATGCCTGAAATTGTTTTGCCTAGAATTGTCCTGCCTTGCCTTGCCTTGCTTGGAATTGTCTTTCCTTGCCTTGCATTGCATTGCCTGGAATTGCCTTGCTTTACCTTGACTAGAATTGGTTTGGCTAAAATTGCCTTGCCTTGCCTTAACTGGAATTGCCTTGCCTGGTATTGCCTTTCTCTGCCTGGTCTGCAAGGTCGGCAAGGTCTTGCTGTGCCTTGGATTGCCTTGCTTGGAATTGCCTTTCTTTTCCTTTTCTGGAATTACATTGTCTGGAATTGCCTTGTCTTGTTTTGTTTTGTCTTGCCTGGAATTGCCCTGCCTTGCTTTGCCTTGCCTGAAATTGCCTTTCCTGAAATGGCCCTTTTTGGCCTTGCTTTGCGTTGCCTGGAATTGGCTTTCCTTTTTTGTCTGAAATTACCTTGTCTGGAATTGCCTTGCTTTGCCTTGCGTGGAATTAACTTGCTTGGAATTGCCTTGCAGTGCACTGCCTTGCCTTGGCTGAAATTACCTTGCCTGGAATGAACTTGCCTTTCCTTGCTTTCCTAAAATTTTCTTGCTGGAATTTTTTTGCCTTGCCTTTTCTTGCATTGCCTGGAATTGCCTTTATTTACCTTGTCTTTCCTTAAATTGACTTGCCTGAAATTACCTTCTTGGGAATTGCCTTGCCTTACCTTGTCTTGCCTTGCATGGATTTGCCTTGCTTGGAATTTTTCTGCCTTGCTTGCCTCGAATTGCCTTGGGTGGAATTGCCATGCTTTGCCTTGCCTTTTCTTGTTTCAAGTTACCTTGCCTGGAACTGGACTGGATTGCTTTGTTTCACCTTGACTGGAATTGTCTTTCCTTGTCTTGCCTTGACTAAAATTTTCTTGCCTTGCCTTGTCTTGCCTTGCCTGGAATTGCTTTTCCTTGCCTTACCTGGAATTTCCTTGCTAGGAGTTGAATTGCCTTGCCTTGACTTGAATTGTTTTGGCTGGAATTGCCTTGCTTTCCATTACCTGGAATTTGTCTTGCCTAGAACTGTCTTGCCTTGCCTTGCCTGCCGTACCTGGATTTGCTTTGCTTGCAATTGCCTTGCCTAACTTTGCCTGAAATTTATTTGCCTGGTGTTGCCTTGCATTGACTTGCCTTGCCAGGAATTTTTTGCCTCCCCTACCCTTGCCTTTCCTTGCCTTGAATTGTCTTGCCTTGCCTGGAATTGCCTTTCCTTGCCTGGAATTGCCTTTAATTGCCGTTCTTTGCCTTGCCTGGAATTGCCTTTCCTTGCCTGGTCTTGCCTGGAATTGTCTTTCCTTGCCTGTCCTTGCCTGAAATTGCCTTGCCTGAAATTTCACTTTTTTGCCTTGCTTTGCCTTGCTTGAAAATGCCTTTCCTTTCCTTGTCTGAAATTACCTTGTTTGGAATTGCCTTGCCTTGTTTTGCCTGGAATTACCTTGCTTGGAATTTTCTTGCAGTGCATTGCCTTACCTTGCCTGGAATGAACTTGCCTCTCCTTGCCTTTCCTTGCCTTTCCTGAAATTCCCTTGCTGAAATTTTTTTGCCTTGCCTTTCCTTGCATTGCCTGGAATTGCCTTTTTTTTGCATTGCCTTGTTTTTCCTGGAATTGCCTTTATTTACCTTGTCTTTCTTAAAATTGTCTTGCCTGAAATTACCTTCTTTGGAATTGCCTTTCCTTATCTTGTCTTGCCTTACATGGAATTGCCTTGATTGGAATTTTTCTGCCTTGCTTCCCTCGTATTTCCTTGTGTGGAATTGCCGTGCTTTCCCTTGCCTTTTCTTACTTCAAATTACCTTGCCTGGAATTGGCCTGGCACTGTTTTGTCTTGCCTGAAATTTCTTTTCCTTGTCTTACCTTGACTAAAATTTCCTTACCTTGCCTGGAATTGCTTTGCCTTGCCTTACCTGGAATTGCCTTGCCTTGCCTGAAATTGTTTTGGCTGGAATTGCCTTGCTTTCTGTTACCAAGAATTGCCTTGCCTAGAACTGTCTTGCTTTGCCTTGCCTGCCATGCCTGAATTTGCTTTGCTTGCAATTGCCTTGCCTAACTTTGCCTGAAATTTACTTGCCTGGTATTGCCTTGCATTGACTTGCCTTACCAGGAATTGTTTTGCCTTTCCTATCCTTGAATTGTCTTGCCTTGCCTGAAATTGCCTTTCCTTGCCTGGAATTGCCTTGAATTGCCTTGCCTTGACTTTTGTTGCCTGGAATTGCCTATCCTAGAAATGCCTTCCTTACCTTGCCTGGAATTTCTTTGCCTTGCCTTGCCAAGAAGGGTCTTGACTGGAATTGCCCTGCCTTGCCTTGCCTGGAATTGCCTTGCCTGATATTGCCTTGTCTTGCCTTGCTTGACTGGAATTTTCTTGCCTGGAATTGCCTTGCCTTGTTTTGCCTTGAATTGCCATCCCTGGAATTGCCTTGCCTTGCCTTGCCTTACGTGGAATTGCCTTGCATGGAATTGAATTGCCTTGCCTTGCCTGGAATTGTTTTTGCTGGAAATACCTCGCCTTGCCTTACCTCTAATTGCCTTTCCTGGAATTGCGTTTCCTGTAATTGCTTTACCTTGCCTTTCTTGGAATTGCCTTGCCCTGCCTTGTCCGAAATTGCCTTGCCACGCCTATTCTGGAATTGACTTTCCCAGAATTGCCTTGAATTTCCTTGCCTTTCCTTGCATGGTATTGCTTTGCCTGGAATTGTCTTGCCTGGAATTGTCTTGCTTTTCCTTGCGTTGCCAGGCGTTGCCTTGAATAGCCTAGCCTGGAATTTCCTTTTCTTACTTTGCCTGGAATTGCCTCTCCTTGCCTTGCCTTGCCTTGCCTTACATTGCCTTGCCTTTCCTTGCCTTGCCATGCCTTGCCTTGCCTTGCCATGCCTTGCCTTGCCTTGCCTAAAGTTGACTTTCCCAAAATTGCTTTGCATTGCCTTGCCTTGCCTAAAAGACCCTTGCCTGGAATTGTTCTATATTTTCTTGCCCTGCCTTGCCTAGAATTGCTTTGCCTAGAATTTCTCTGCCTTTCCTTGCCTTGCCATGCGTTACCTGGAATTGCTTTGCCTTGCCTGGATTTTTTTTGCTTGGAATAGCCTTGAATTGTATGCCTTGCCTTGCCTTGCCTTGCCTGAAATTGCCTAGCCTGGCATTGCCTTCTCTTGCCTTGCCTTGCCTTGCCTGGAATTGGCTTGCTTGGAATAGCCTTTTCTTTCCTTGGCTGGAATTGACTTGCCTGGAATTGCCTTGGTTTACCTTACCTGGAATTCACTTTCCTGGAATTGCCTTGCATTCACTTGCTCTTTCTTGCCTGGAATTGTTCTACCTTAGCTTTTCTGGAATAGTCTTGCCTGGAATTGCCTTTTCTAGAATTGGGTTGCCTTGGGTTGCCTTGCCTTGCTTTGACTAAAATTACTTTGTCTGGAATTGCCTTGTCTTTCCTTAGCTGGAATTGCCTTGCCTGGAATTGCCTTTCCCTGTCTTGTCTTTTTCTGCCTTACCTGTAATTGCCTTTCTGGCAATTGCCTTTCTTGAAATTGTCTTTGCTTGCATTGCCAGGAATTGCCTTGCCTGCAATTACCTTGCCTTGCATTGCCGTGCCTTGCCTGGAATTGCCTTGCCTATAATTGCCTGGTCTTGTCTTACCTTGCCTTGCCTCAAATTGCCTTGTCTTTTAATTGCCTTACCTTGCCTTGCCTGGAATTACCTTGTCTGGAATTGCCTTGCCTTGTCTTGCCTTGCTTAGAATTGCCTTGCTTTGACTTGCCTTGTCTAAAATCGCCTTGCCTGGAATTGTTCTTCTTTTACTTGCCTTGCCTTGCCTCGAATTCCCTTGCTTGGAATTTCCCTGTCTTGCCTTGCCTCCATCTGCCTTGCCTGAAATTGGCCTGCCTTGCCTTGTTTGCCATTCCTGAAATTGCCTTGCCTGGAATTACCATTTTTTACCTTGCCTGAAATTGCCTTGCCTGAAATTTTCTTGCCTTGCCAGCAATTTTCCTGCACTACCTTGCCTTGCCTAAAATGGAATTGCCCTGTCTGGAATTGCCTTGCCTTGCCTGGAATTGCCTTGCCTAGAATTGCTTTGCCTAGAATTGCCTTGCCTTGCTTCCATTGCCTGGAATTGCCCTGCCTGAAATTGTCATTCCTTTCCTTTCCTTGCCTGAAATTTCCCTTCCTGGAATTGCCCTGCTTTGCCTTGCCTTGCCTGGAATTGCCTTGCCTTTTCTTGTCATGCCATGCCTGGATTTGCCTTTCCTGCAATCGCTTTGCCTAGCCTTACCTGAAATTTCCTTGCATGGAATTGCGTTGCATTGGCTTGCCTTGCCAGAAATTTTCTTGCCTTGCCTTGCCATGCCTTGCTCTGTCTTGTCTTGCCATGCCTGGAATTGCCTTTCCTTATCTTTCCTTGTCTTGAATTGCCTGGAATTTCCTTGCCTTGCCTTGCCTGGAATTACCTATCCTGGAATTGCCTTGCCTTGCGTGGCCTGGACGGGTCTCGCCCAAAATTGCCCTGTCATGCCTTGCCTGGAATTGCCTTTGCCTTGCCTTGATTGACTGGAATTTTCTTGCCTGGAATTGCCTTGCCTTGCCGTGCCTTGTCTTGACTTGCCTAGAGTTGCCTTGCCTTGCTTGCCTTGCCTGAAACTATCTTGAGTTGCCTTTCCGTGCCATGCTGTAATTGTCTTGCTTTGCCTTGCCTTGCCTGGAATTACCCTGCCTGGAATTTCCTTGCCCTGCATTGCCTTGCCTTGATTTTCATTGCCTTTCCTGGAATTGCCTTGTTTTGCCTTGCCTGGAGTTGCCTTTCTTGGAATTACCTTTCCTTGCCTTACCTGGAATTGCCCTGACTTACCTTGTGCCTGAAATAGCTCTGCCTAAAATAGACCTGCCTTGCCTTGCCTGGAATTTTCTTTCCTTGCCTTTCCTTGCCTTGGCTTGCGTGAAATTGCCTTTTTTTGCCTTGACTGGAATTGTTTTGGCTAAAATTGCCTTGCCGTGCCTTGCCTGAAATTGCGTTGTTTTGCTTTGCCTGGAATTGACCTTTATGGCATTGCCCAGCCTTGCATTTCCTGAAGTTATCTTCCCTGTAATTGCCTTGTTGTTCCTTACCTGGAATTGCCTTACCTAAAATTGCCTTTCCCTGCCTTGTCTTACCTTGTTTTTCCTAGAATTGTCTTTCCTGCAATTGCATTGCTTGGAATTTTATTGCCTGAAATTGCCTTGCCTGAAATTGCCTTGCCTGAAATTGCCTTCTCTTGCCTTTCCTTTTCTTGCATTGTTTTGCCTTGCCTTGAACTGCCTGGCCTAGAATTGCATTGCTTTGCCTTACTTTCCTTTCCTGAAATTATGTTGTGGGAAATTGCCTTTTTATGCCTTGCCTGGAATTTCTTTCTTTGGAATTGCCTTGCATTGCCTTGTCTTGCCTTGCCTGGAATTGCCTTGCCTTGCCTTACCTAAAATCTCCTGGCCTGGAATTGCCCTTTCTTGCCTTGCCTTGCCTTGCCTTGCCTTTGATTGCCTTGCTTGAAGTTTCCCTTCGTTGCCTTGCCTTGAATTGCCTTCTCTGGAATTACCATGCTTTGCATTGCCTTTCTTTACCCCGAATTACCTTTCCTGGAATTGGCCTGCCTTGCCTTGTTTTGCCTTAGCTATAATTGCAATGCCTGGAATTGCCATGCCTTGCCTTGCCTGATATTGCCTTCCCTGAAATTTTCTTGCCTTGCCGGGAATTTTTTTTGCATTTACTTGCCTTGCCTAGCCTGAAATTGCCCTGTCTGAAAGTGCCGTGCCTTGGCTAGCCTTCCCTTGCCTGTAATTTCCTTGCCTAGAATTGCCTTGCCTTGCCTTGCCTGCCGTGTATGAATTTGCCTTGCTTGCAATTGCCTTGCCTAGCTTTGCGTAAAATTTACTTGCCTGAAATTGCCTTGCATTGAATTGCCGTGCCAGGAATTTTCTTGCCTTGAATTTCCTTGCCTTCCCTTGCTTTGCCTTGTCTTGCCTTTCCTGAAATTTACTTGCCTGGAATTGTCTTGACTTGCCTGGAATTGCCTTGCCTTGCCTTGCCTTGAGTTGCCTGGAATTGGCTATCCTGGAATTGCCTTGATTTTCCTTTCCTTGTCTGGAATTTCCTTGTCTGGAATTTTCTTGCCTTGCCTTGCCTTGCCTTGAATGATATTTCTGGAATTACCCTGCCTTGTCTTGCCTGGAATTGCCTTGCCTGGAATTACCTTGTCGTGCCTTGCATGGCTAGAATTTTTTTGCCTGGACTTTCCTTGCCTTGACTTCTTGGCCTTGCATTACCTGGAATTACCTTGTGTGGAATAGCCTTGCCTTGTTTTCCCTGAAATTGCATGCCTTGCCTGAAATTGCCTTGCCTTGACTTGCCTTAACTTGTCTTGTCTGGAATTTCTTTGCCTACTATGTTTTGCCTAGCCCTGCCTTGCATTGCCTGGCCTTGAATTGCCTTTCCTGCAATTGCCATGCCTGATGTTGCCTTGCATTGCATTGCCTTGCCTTGCCTGGAATTGCCTGGCCTACAATTGCATTGCCTTGTAATACCTTGACTTGCTTGCAATTTCCTTTTTTTGCTTTTCCTGGAATTACCTTGCCTGGAATTGCCTTGCCTTGTCTCGCCTTGCCTTGCTTGGAATTGCCTTGCCTTGCCTGAAATCGCTTTGCCTCGAATTGCCCTTTTTTGCCTTGCCTTGCCTTGCCTCGAATTGCCCTGCTTGAAATTTCCCTTTCTTGCCTTGCCTCGAATTGCCTTGCCTGGAATTACCCTGGTTTGCCTTTCCTTTCCTTACCTCAAATCACCTTGCCTGGAGTTGGTCTGCCTTGCTTTGTATTGCCTTGCCTGAAGTTGCCATGTTTTGCCTTGCCAGAAATTGGCTTGCCTGAAATTACCTTGCCTGAAATTTTCCTGCCTTGCCGGGAATTTTTATGCATTGCCTTGCCTTGCCTAGCCTGGAATTGCCCTGTGTGAAGTTGCCTTGCCTTGGCTTTCCTTGTCTTGCCTGGAATTGCCTTGCATAGAATTGCCTTTCTTGCCTTGCCTGCCATGCCTGGATATGCCTTACTTGCAATTGCCTTGCCTAGCTATGCCTCAAATTTACTTGACTGGAATTGCCTTGCCAGAAATTTTCTTGATTTGCCATTCCTTGCCTTTTCTTTCCTTGCCTGGAATTGCCTTGTCTTGCCTGCCTTGCATTGTCTGGAATTGCGTAGCCTGGGATTGCCTTGCCTGGAATTGCCTTGCCTTGCCTTGCCTGGAATGACCTTGGCAATAGTTGTCCTGCTTTGCTTTCCCTGGAACTCCTTTGCCTGGAATTGCCTTGTCTTGCTGTGGGTATTGCTCCTGCAAGGGATCCTTGACAGGACTCTCGCCATCTTGAGCTTGAGCCCATATACGTTTCTCCTCTCCTGAAGGCTGTTGAGCAAAGGGAAAAAAGGAAGTCTGGTTGCACTGATTTTATAAACATCTATCTTTGCCTCTGACATTTGCAACAGGATGGCTGAGCTCAGGCTTTGTGGTCTAACGAGACATTGTGTGGTTAGACGTTGTGTGCCTCCTAGTTCCTTCTCTGCACAATAACTGTGTGACTTTGTTTACCTCTGCTAACTCGATCATATTGTTTGTGTATGATCCTATATGAATACGCAAGGTTAGAATGGCATTTGGAAAGGTCCAGCTGTACCTTGTTAATGATCTTACTTGCTTGCTTGATTGATTTTAGATAAACATATGTTTAGATTTATGAACCCCTTTTGCAAACTTTATTGTCCCTTTGCTGTACACCCTATGATTAAGAGTCATACATTCTGTACCCCTTTTCTTGTGATTTATGTTCTTGATTTTATTTCAAGATACAATGGAATGTACATCACTCCTTAAACACTGAAAAGTATATAACCTATGGTGTACACAAATAAACTTGCTGCTCTGGCATTGCCTGGCAGTCCTTCAGACCCCACTGTCTATCTGTCTTTTCTTCCACGCACTCCCTCTTCCAGGTTGAGAACATTAAGGTGGGACTGAGGCTCTCCGCTGGTCGGAAGCCCCCCGGCAGACGTGCCAGACCCCCCCATCTGGCGCCCGAACAGGGACCCTAGACATGAGGGATCACAGTGATGCTCAAGTTATAAAGGTAAGCCTGCAGCAGTAAGTTTGGCTTTTCTGGTAATAAGCTCTCTATTTTTGATTTTGTATAATATTATTCAAACTTTTTATCTCTTTGTTGTACATGCAAGTCAAAGTAAACAGAATTTCTAAGTTTCATCTGGAGTAAAACATGGGGCATATAGAATCTAAGGAGTGTAGTTTGTTTATACAATTATTGCAAAGAATGATTTAGTCACAAGGACATGATATTAAGTTAAAAACAGTGGAGGAATTTGTGCACATTATTTATGAAATTCGCTCGTGGGTTCCAGAAGGA
Organism: Callithrix jacchus; assembly: GCF_049354715.1. Taxonomy (NCBI): domain Eukaryota; kingdom Metazoa; phylum Chordata; class Mammalia; order Primates; family Cebidae; genus Callithrix; species Callithrix jacchus. The sequence continues at coordinate 31,028,938 of NC_133507.1, forward strand.
GGAATATTGGAGGATACTGCATGGGATGCAATTGGTGAGAAAATTGAACAATATGCCTTTCATAACAAAGCTTTACCTAAGACTGAGGTTTTACTTTCTGTTTTGTCTAAGCTTAACAGTGTCTTCTCCTCTCAAGGGGAACCTGCTCGCCCTTGCTCCTGCAGTGCTGTTTCTTCCCCTGCTGCTGTTTTTTCTCCTCCTGCTTCTGAACTTAATCCTCTTGATCAAATGGAGCGTGGTCTTGATTCTTCTTATAGACATCCACCTATGGATAGCTGCCAACTTGTGGCAGAAGCTGTTTTAAAAGAACCCGATGGGTGTGTTCCCCCACCTAACACTTCTCACTGAGATCATAATTCTGTAACTTTCACTCTCCCCTCAGATCTTTCTGATCAAGTCAGAGACTTGCTTTCCCTTTGTTCTAAAGCACTTACCCTACAACATCAACATTGCTATGTTGCTGCTCAGGCACCATCTTCTGTACCTCCCAATTTATTGCTAATTAGATCCACCCCCATTGCTCCCATCTCCCCCTTAACACAAGCCATGATGTCCATGCATAAGGGTTTTGTCAATGCTGATAGTATGTCATTATATCCTCTCATAGAAGTTACTGATAATGCAGGCAATGTCACTCGTCATTATGAAGCTATTTCTCCTAAGTTTTTAAAAGATCTCAAGGAAGCTGTCACACACTATGGCCCTACAGCTCCTTATACTTTGTCTATTATAGAAAATTTTTCAACAGCTGCCTTGCCACCGGCTGAATGGATAAGACTAACTAGAGCTTGTCTTTCTGGTGGAGATTTTCTGTTGTGGAGAGCCTATTATAATGAGCCCGCTTTTAATCAGTCTGAGTGCAACCGCCGTGCCAGAAGCCAGGTTACTTTAGATATGCTTCTGGGCAGAGGTGCTTTTGAAACTTTACAAAATAAAATTGCTCTTCCTGATGATGCTTTGTTATAAATTAATACATTAGCTCTAAAGGCATGGCACCAACTTCCATCTCAAGGAGCTAAAACAGAAGTGCTATCTAAAATTCGCCACGGACCTGATGAACCATATCAGGAATATGTTTCTCATCTCTTAGAGGAAATAACTCGTCAGGTTGGTGATCAGGAATCCAGCTCTATGCTGGCCAAACAATTGGCTTTTGAGAATGCTAATCCTGCATGTCAGGCTGCCATAAGACCATGGCGACATACCACTACTTCTGATTATATCCGAATGTGTGCAGATATTGGCACAGCATATCAGCACGGCTTAGCTGGGGCTGCTGCTCAGAATGGCATGACGGTGGCCGCTTTTTAAAAAAGTCTCAAAATTCTAATATCAAGTGTTTTCGTGGTGGTTTACCAGGCCATGCAGCAAATAAATGTCCATCTGGACAACAATTGGCTTTACCTTCCCCTGCACAACCATCTATGCAACTTTTAGCTCTCCCTGCACCACCCACATCAGAGAAATCTAAAACTAGCCCTCCTGGCGAGTGTCCCCGTTGTCATCGCAGAAACCACTGGGCAAATGAGTGCAGATCCAAATGAGATGCACAAGGTAATCCTTTGTTGCCCCATTTGGGAAACTCCCAGAAGGGGCAGCCTCTAGTACAAACCTCACAAGTCGCCACAAATCCATTTCTGACCTCCACCGTGCCACACCCAACAGTACAGGACTTGACCTCTGTTCCTTCACCCAATAGGTATTAACACCTAACTCGGGTGTTCATTTAATACCAACTGGTATTTATGGCCCTCTCCTCTTTGGGTACGCAGGTTTAATTTTTGGACGTAATTCCTCCTCCCTTCGAGGTTTACAGATTATACCTGGGGTTATTGATAATGACTATACTGGAGAAATTAAGGTAATTGCATGTTCTCCTTTGGGTGTTTGCACTATAGACCCGGCTCAGCCTTTTTCTCAGCTCTTGTTAGTTTCTGTTAATGTATCAATTGGACATCCTTTATCAAAGGAAACTAGAGGATCTAAAGGTTTTGGCTCCTCTTCTTACGCATATTGGATTCAATCCATCTCAGCTAGTAGGCCTGAAATGATTCTTTCTTTTTTTTTTTTTGAGACGGAGTTTCGCTCTTGTTATCCAGGCTGGAGTGCAATGGCGCGATCTCAGCTCACTGTAACCTCTGCCTCCTGGGTTCAGGCAATTCTCCTGCCTCAGCCTCCTGAGTAGCTGGGATTACAGGCACGCACCACCGTGCCCAGCTAATTTTTTTGTATTTTTAGTAGAGACGGGGTTTCACCACGTTGACCAAGATGATCTCGATCTCTTGACCTCGTGATCCACCCGCCTCGGCCTCCCAAAGTGCTGGGATTACAGGCTTGAGCCACCGTGCCTTGCTGATGATTCTTAATATTAATGGTAAAACGTTTAAAGGACTTTTGAACACTGGTGCCGATGTTTCAGTCATCTCTTCTATACATTGGCCTTCTGCCTGGCCACTTACTGTGGAAATAACCTCTTTACAAGGTATTGGCATGAGTTTCAATCCCCAACAGTCTGCTACTTTATTTTTGGACAGACTCTGATGGTCATTCTGGTACTGTTCACCCCTATGTACTCCTGGGCATTCCCATTAATTTGTGGGGCAGAAACAATCTGGGAGCTATGGGGACTAACCTAGTTACACACAGCCCTGCTTTAGACATTATGCTTAAACAAGGATTCCATCCGACTAAAGGTCTTGGTAAAAATCTTCAGGGCTCTTCTGAGCCCCTGCCTGTACAGATGAAAACTGACCATGCCGGTCTTGGGTGTTTTTAGAGGGGGCCACTGTAACTTCCAATACTCATGCTGATCCCATCACTTGGGTATCTGATATACCCATTTGGGTAGAGCAGTGGCCCCTCTCTTCTGAAAAAATTTTAGCAGCTTTCAAGTTGGTTTGGGAGCAACTCGAAGGGGGCCATATCAGACCCACTAATAGTCCTTGGAATTCTCCTATTTTTGTTACCAAGAAAAAGTCTGGCAAATGGAGATTGTTACAGGACCTGAGAAAATTTAATGACACCATGGTGGTTATGGGGGCACTTCAACCTGGATTGCCCTCTCCTGTTGTCGTTCCACAGAAATGGCATATGTTAGTTATTGATTTAAAGGATCATTTCTTTTCCATCCCATTAGCTCCTTAGGTTTGTAAACATTTTGCCTTTAGCATACTAGCTACCAATTATGACAGACCTTATGAAAGATTTGAATGGGTTGTCTTACCTCAGGGTATGACTAATAGTGCTACTTTGTGTCAGTCCTATGTTGCTAAGGTACTCTCCACTTCATCATCAGTTTCCTGAGGCCTTACTGTTACATTACATGGATGACATACTTTTAGCTGCACCCACAGAGGGGCTTCTTTTTGAAATCTATAACTCCTTGCAGGCATGTTTAAGTGCTAGTCTTGTTGCTACTGACAAAGTTCAACTAGTTACTCCTTATCATTATCTAGGCAGACTTATTGATTCTCATCAGATTTCTTTTAAAACTTCTTTATTAGTTACAAGCCATTTAAAAACTCTTTATGATTTTCAGAATTTTCTCGGAGATATTAATTGGATACGACCAAGTTTAAAATTAACTACTGGACAATTGAAACCTTTGTTTGACATTCTTAAGGGTTCCTCTGATTCCAAGTCTCCTAGGCAACTGACAGAACCAGCTAAGTAGGCTTTACAGTTGGTTAATGAGTCTTTAAGACAACATAAACTTACTAGAATTTCTGTAAAAACTTCCTGGTGCTACTGTGTGCTCCACACGCTGTACACCCCCACTGGAGTTTATTGGCAACAGGGAGTTAGAGTGGCTTCATCTTCCAGCCAGTAGAGGCAAGGTCATCACTCCTTACTTTGACCCTGTAGCCACTCTGGTCATCAAAGGCCTATCCAGAGCTCTAACACTCTTTGGTTGTGAACCACCAGAAATTGTTATTCCATATAATAATTCTCAACAACAATGGCTTTGGACATTTTCTAATTCTTGGCAGATTGCCTTTGCTGGATATCCTGGCAAAATTTTATGTCATTATCCTACTGATAAATTTCTCCAATTTTATTCTCAATGTTCTCTTATTTTTCCACAAGTTTGTGTAAAAACCCCTTTGCCTTCAGCTTATTTAGCCTTTACTGATGGATCAGCATCTGGCATCGCTGCTGGAGTAGTTAATAATCAATCTTTTTCTTTTCAGACTGAGGAACGCTCTGCACAAAGAGTAGAATTACTTATTGTTCAACATGTGCTTTCAAATTGGGATTTTTCTTCAAAGTTATATTCTGATAGCCGATATGTTGTTAACTTAGTCCAAAACCTTGAAACTGCTCCATTGTCTTTCTCAGGCTCCTCTTCCATCATTTTCTTACTTCTGCCTCTCCAACAGGTTCTTCCATGCAGATTTCATTCTTTCTTTCTAGGACATATCAGAGCCCACTCTAACCTACCCGGACCCTTGGCTCTTGGAAATTCTGCCGCTGACAGTTTAACTCAAAATTTTTTTTCTGCCCTTTCTCCTATACAGCAGGCAGAGTCTTCCCATACTATACATCATTAAAACACAAGGAGCCTCCGACTACAGTTTCACATTACTAGGAAACAGGCAAGACAAATTGTGAAACAATGCCCTGCCTGTGTTTCTTTTCTCCCACAGACCATTTATCTTAGAGTTAACCTGCGCAGTTTACAACCTGCCCGTATCTACCAAATGGATGTTACACATTTTCTCCCTTTTGGTAAACTTAAATTTATTCACGTTACCATTGATACGTTTTCCCACTTTCTTGTAGCTTCCACCCACACTGGAGAAGCAGTTAAAGATGTCATTTCTCATTGCCTTTTGGTTTTATCTATTATTGGTCCTTCTAAGATTTTAAAAACTGACAATGGCCCTGCATATATTAGTAAAAGTTTTCAGTCATTTTGTTCACAATTTCAAATCTCTCATCATACAGGTATTCCTTACAACCCTCAAGGCCAGGGTATTGTTGAATGCTCTCATGCTGTTCTCAAAAATCTGCTATCCAAACTGAAACATGATTCTAATACTGTGTTTTTCTCCAAGTCACCACATGACTGGCTTCGTCATGCACTCTATGTACTAAACTTTCTCACTTTAGATGACAACAATTGTTCTGCTGCTGATCGCTTTTGGCATCCTTATTATAAGGCTCGCCTCAAAGTTCTCTGGAAAGATGCCCTTTCTAATCAGTGGCATGACCTAGATCCAGTCCTCATATGGGGACGAGGACATGTTTGTGTTTTTCCTAGGTCTGCTGATTCACCTATTTGGGTTCCTAAACACCTTGTGAAGCATAAACATAAACAACAGATGAGGTCCAAACTTTTTGATCTCGAGACATCGTCAACTGTGGGTGATGACTCCTGCTCGTCACAGTCGCCAACAACAGACATAACTCCTCATACCATGATGTGTCTCTACTTTGCTGGAATCAACTTCACCATCTTAGTGCTGAAGCCTCCGATCTTGTTCAGCAACAAGGACATTCTAGAAATCCTGCTACCTTGTTTCTTGCTATGCTTGCTATTTTGACTTGTGAACAGGCTACCACCTTTCCCGTGGGCTTATGTTCCTGATCCACCTGTCTTAAGACTTGTTACCTGGGATGATCCTGCTTTTCCTCTTTACATTAATAATACCTCTATACTTGGCTTTCCTTCATCCTTTCATATTACTCCTCAACTTTCCAATTACACATATACAGCTCAGGCCATTGCTCCTCCTATGTGTTTTTATGCTTCTTTTATATATGATAAATTTTCTTACAGTGATTATGTTTCTTTACAACCTTCCTCTCCTCCAGCTATTATTCCTGGAAACTTCTGCTTTCCTTTAGGAGTTAAGCAATTACAAACATACAATGGCCCTTCCACTCTCTTCCCTGGTGAGTCTGTTTCTAAAAGAGATTGAAACACTATTTGATCTTAGTATTCGGAAATCTCCTAACATGTGTTCTCCTAATTTTCCTTTCATGGAACGACAACTCTGTCACCCTAGCAATGCTCCCTTTGATCCTTCTCCCCCATAGCGATTTTGTTATCTGAATCAAAACCAAGCTCTGTATTATTCTTTGCCTTCTGGTTTTACTTTGTATGACTAGTCCATCTCTAACCCTTTCCGTGACGATCTAACTCGTTATGAAATGCCCGGTGGGTGGAGCATTCCTATTTTTACCACTGATAAGGGCACAACTTACACCTCTCTTTGGAAATTGTTTTTGTCTTTGTACCCCAGTTATTATTTTGCTCTCTTTCATAGCCGTGCCTATCCAGGAAAAGATCATGTATACATTCAATTTTGTGTTGCATCCCCCTACGCTATTTTACTTGGTAATGTTTCTTTTTCTGAAAACATTATTCAATTACTTGGATTAATTGTACCCTCACCAATTGTATTGACTCCTCTATGTTTCCTACTTCTACAATATTGATTGTTTATCAACCTCCTTATGTTTTGCTTCCTGTTAATCTTTCTGGTGATTGGTATGATGAAAGAGCCTTACAAATTTTTCATGAAGTTCGTGAACTTCTGTTAAGACCCAAACGATTTATTGGTATTCTTATTGCTAATATTATAGCTATAGTTTCTGTTGTGGCTACGGCTGCCACTGTGGCTGCTGGTCTTGCTCATCGTCTTCAAACTGCTTCTTACGTTAATCATTTGTCAAAAAATATTTCTGTTACTATGGGAACTCAAATGAACATTGGAAAGAAAATTGAGGTTAAACTTAATGTTTTAGAAGAAACTCTTAACAAAATTGGAGATAAGGTGTATAATATTCAAAATCGTCTTGCTTTTCGTCATCACGTGGATTTTAAGTATATTTGTGTTACTGATACTCCCTATAATGATACTCATTGTAATTGGCCCTTAGTTAAGGCTCACTTGCAAGGTATGTGGAGTCATAATAATATGTCATTGGATATTCTTAAACTGCAACAAGAAATTCATGCTATTGATATTTCCCGCAAAGAGCTTCCTCAGGATGCCACAATTGCTCATGACATCGTTGACACTCTGTCTTCTTGGACCAGTGGTCTACACCTGTTGTCCTTTTCTTCTATCATTGCAGTTGGAGGCTGTGTTCTTTTGCTAATCGTTTGCCTGCCTTTCACTTTTCACCTTGTGTTCTCCTCCCTCCAGAAGATGCAGCTTAAGCTTTTTAAGTTGCATTTAAAAATCTAAAAACAAAGGCGGAAATGTGGGAATCGCTCCTGCAAGGGATCCTTGATAGGACCCTCGTCATCTTGAGCTTGAGCCCATGCACGTTTCTTCTCTCCTGAAGGCTGTTGAGCTAAGGGAAAAAAGGAAGTCTGGTTGCACTGATTTTATAAACATCTATCTTTGCCTCTGACATTTGCAACAAGATGGCTGAGCTCAGGCTTTGTGGTCTAACGAGACATTGTGTGGTTAGACGTTGTGTGCCTCCTAGTTCCTTCTCTGCACAATAACTGTGTGACTTTGTTTACCTCTGCTAACTCAATCATATTGTTTGCATATGATTTTATATGAATACGCAAGGTTAGAATGACATTTGGAAAGGTCCAGCTGTACCTTGTTAACAATCTTACTTGCTTGCTTGACTGATTTTAGATAAACATATGTTTAGATTTATGACCCCCTTTTGCAAACTTTATTGTCCCTTTGCTGTACACCCTATGATTAAGAGTCATACATTCTGTACCCCTTTTCTTGTGATTTATGTTCTTGATTTTATTTCAAGATACAATGGAATGTACGTCACTCCTTAAACACTGAAAAGTATATAACCTATGGTGTACACAAATAAACTTGCTGCTCTGACATTGCCTGGCAGTCCTACAGACCCCACTGTCTATCTGTCTTTTCTTCCACGCACTCCCTCTTCCTGATTGAGGATATTTAGGTGGGACTGAGGCTCTCTGCTGGTCAGAAGGCCCTGGCAGACGTGCTGGGCCCCCACATCTCGCCTTGCTTGACTGAAATTTCTTTCCTGGAATTGCCTTGCCTTGCCTTGTCTTGCCTTGCATTGAATTGTCTTACCTTGTCTTGCCTTGCCTGGAATTCCCTTGACTTGGCTAGCCTTGCCTGGATTTGCCTTGAGTTGCCTTTTCTTGTTTTGCTCGGAATTGCCTTGCCTTGCCTTTCCTTGCCTGGAGTTGGATTGCCTGGAATTTCCTTGCCTTGCCTTGCCTTGAATTGCCTTCCATAATATTGTCTTGCCTTGCCTTGCCTTGAATTGCCTTCCATAATATTGTCTTGCCTTGTCTTACCTGAAATTTCCTTGCCTGGAATTGAATTGCCTTGCCTTTCCTGGAATTGTTTTAGATAAAATTGCTTTTCCTTTCTTACCTGAAATTGCTTTTCTGGAATTGCCTTTCCTGTAATTGCCTTGTCTTGCCTTCCCAGCAATTGCCTTGCCTAAAATTGCCTTGCCTTAGCTTGCCAGATTTGCCTGAATTTGCCTTGCTTGCAATTGCATTGCCTAGCTTTGCCTAAAATTTACTTGCTTGGAATTGCGTTGCATTGCCTTGCCTTGCCAAAAATTGTCTTGCCTTGCCTTTCCTTGCTTTACCATTCCTTGCCTTGCCTAGAATTGCCTTGCCTTGCCTTGCGTGGAATTGTCTTGAGTTGCTTTTTTTGCCTGGCTGGAATTACCTTTTCTCTTATTGCCTTGCCTTGCCTTTAATTGCCTTATGTTGCCTGGAATTGCCTGGCCTTGCCTTGCCTTGCCTTTCCTTGCATTGCCTGAAATTGCATAGCCTAGAATTGTTTTGCTTTGCCTTTCCTGGAATTTTCTGGCCTGGAATTGCCTTGCCCTGCTTTGCCTATTTTTTGCCTGGAATGGTCTTGACTGAAATTGCCCTGCCTTGCCTTGCCTAGAATTGCCTTGTCTGGAATTGCCTTCCTTTGCCTTGCTTGACTGGAATTTTCTTGCCTGGAATTGCCTTGCATTAACTTGCTTTGTCTTGTTTTGCCTAAAATTGTCTTGCCTGTTTTTGCCTCGTCTGGATTTTTCTTGAGTTGCCTTTCCTTGCCTTGCCTTGCCTTGAATGGAATTGCCCTGCAGGATATTGTCTTGCCTTGCCCTGAGTTGCCTTGCCTGGAATTGTCTTGCGTTGCCATGTCTTGAATTGCCTTCCCTGGAATTGCCTTACCTTGCCTTATCTGGAATTGCCTTGACTGGAATTGAATTGCCTTGCCTTGCCTCAAATTGTTTTGGCTGGAATTGCCTATCCTGCAATTGTCTTGCCTGGAATCGCATAATTTTGCCTTGCCTTGCCTTGCCTTGCCTTGCCTTGCCTTGCCTTGCCTTGCCTTGCCTTGCCTTGCCTTGCCTTGCCTTGCCTTGCCTTGCCTTGCCTTGCCTTGCCTTGCCTTGCCTTGCCTTGCCTTGCCTTGCCTTGCCTTGCCTTGCCTTGCCTTGCCTTGCCTTGCCTTGCCTTGCCTTGCCTTGCCTTGCCTTGCCTTGCCTTGCCTTGCCTTGCCTTGCCTTGCCTTGCCTTGCCTTGCCTTGCCTTGCCTTGCCTTGCCTTGCCTTGCCTTGCCTTGCCTTGCCTTGCCTTGCCTTGCCTTGCCTTGCCTTGCCTTGCCTTGCCTTGCCTTGCCTTGCCTTGCCTTGCCTTGCCTTGCCTTGCCTTGCCTTGCCTTGCCTTGCCTTGCCTTGCCTTGCCTTGCCTTGCCTTGCCTTGCCTTGCCTTGCCTTGCCTTGCCTTGCCTTGCCTTGCCTTGCCTTGCCTTGCCTTGCCTTGCCTTGCCTTGCCTTGCCTTGCCTTGCCTTGCCTTGCCTTGCCTTGCCTTGCCTTGCCTTGCCTTGCCTTGCCTTGCCTTGCCTGGAAATGCCTTGCCTGGCATTGCCTTATCTTGCCTTGCATTGCGTTGTCTTGCCTTGCCTTCCCTAGAATTGTCTTGCCTGGAATTTACTTGCCTGGAATTCCCATGCCTTTCCTTACCTGGAATTGGCTCTCCTGGAATTTCCTTGCATTGACTTGCTTTTTCTTGCCTGGAATTGCCCTGCCTTGACTTTTCTGGAATAGGCTTGCCTGGAATTGCCTTGTCTTTTCTTCCCTCGACTGGAATCGCCTCATTTCGAATTGCCTTACCTTGCCTTTTCTCACCTGGAATTGCCTTGAATAGAATTGCCTTGCCTTGCCTTGCCTTGCCTAGCCTTGCATTGCCTTGCCTAGCCTTACATTGCCTTGCCTTGATTGTAATTGGTTTGCCTGGAATTTCCTTGACTTCCTTAATGGCCATTGCCTTCTCTTAAATAGCTTTTCTCTGCGTTTTTGCCTAGAATTGCATTACCATACCTGGAATTGCTTTGTCTGGAATTGACTTTTCTTACCTTTTCTGGAATTATCTTATCTGGAATTGCCTTGCCTTGTCTTGCCTTGCCTTGCCTTGCCTGGAATTGCCTTGCCTCGCCTTTCCTGAAATTTTCTTGCCTGGACTTTCCCTTTTGTACCTTGCCTTGCCTTGCCTAGAATTATGTTTCCTTTTCTTGTTTGAAATTACCTTGTCTGGAATTTCCTTGCCTTGACTTTCCTGGAATTTTATTGCTTTGAATTGCGTTGCATTGCATTGCCTGAAATTGCCTTGCCTGGAATGACCTTGCCTCTCCTTGCCTTTCCTTGCCTCACCTGAAATTTGCTTGCTGGAATTTTTTTCCTTGCCTTGCCTTGCATTGCCTGGAATTACCTTAGGTGGAATGGCTTTTCCTTCCATTACCTGGAATTCCCTTTCCTTACATTGCCTTGCCTTGCCTGGAATTTTCTTGCATGATATTTACCTGCCTTTCCTTGCCTGGAGTTGCCTTACCTGGAATTGCCTTGCCTTGCCGTACCTATAATTGCCTTGTCTGAAATTGCATTTCCCTGCCTTGGTTTGCCTAGCCTTGCCTAAAATTGCCTTTTCTTCAATTTCCTAGACTGAAATTTTATTGCCTTGCCTTGCCTTGTTTTGACTTGCCTGGAATTTCTTTGACTTGCCTTGCCTTGCCTAGAATTGTTTTGCCTGGAATGAGCATGCCTGGAATTGCATTGTCTTGCCTTACCTGGAATTGCATTGACTGGAATTGCATTTCATTACCTTGTTTCTCCTTGCCTGGAATTGCCCCGGCTTGCCTTCTTTGGAATAGCCTTGCCTGAAATTGCCTTGTCTTGCCTTGCCATGACTGAAATTGTCTTGTTTCAAATTGCCTTGTCTTTCCTCACCTGGAATCGCCTTACCTGGAATTTTTTTGCCTTGGATTGCCTTGCCTTGCCTTGATTGAAATGGCGTTGCCGGTAGTTGCCTCGCCTTGCCTTAACTGGAATTGCCTTGATTGAATTTCCTTTCCCTACCTGGAAATTCTTGCCTTACCTGGCCTGGAATTGCCTTTCAGGCAATTGACTGGCCTGGAATTACCTTGCCTTGTAATGCGTGGAATTGCCTTTCCTTTCATTGCCTTCCCTTTCCTGGAATTGCCTGGCCTAAAATTACATTGCCTTGCCTTACTTTGCCTTCCCTGAAATTGCCTTTTTTGCCTTTCCTGAAATTGCCTTCTCTTGAATTGCCTTGCCTTGTCTTCCCTTGACTTGTCTGGAACTGCCTTGACTTGCCTTGACTGATATTTCCTTGCCTCGAATTGCCCTTTTTTGCCTTGCCTTTACTTGCCTTGCCTTGCCTCGAATTGCCTTGCTTGGAATTTCCCTTTTTTGCCTTGCCTCAAATGCCTTGCCTGGAGTTGGCCTGCCTCGCCTTGTTTTGCCTTGCCTGGAATTGCCATGCCTTTCCTTGCCTGAAATTGCCTTGTCTGAAATATTCTTGCCTTGCTTGGAATTTCCTTGCACTGCCTTGCCTTGCCTAGCCTGGAATTGCCCTGTCAGGAATTTCCTTTCCTTGGCTTTCCTTGACTTGCCTGGAATTGCCTTGCCTTGCCTTGCCTGGAATTGCCTTGCCTAGAATTGCCTTTCTTGCCTTGCCTGCCATGCCTGGATTCGCCTTGCTTGCAATTGCCTTGCCTAGCTTTGCCTAAAATTTACTTGCCTGGCATTGCGTTGCATTGACTTGACTTGTTTTGTTTTGCCTTTCCTTGCCTTCCCTGGAAGTGCCTTTTTTGGTATTGCCTTGCCTTGCTTTTCTTTAATTGACTTGCCTTGCCTTGTCTTGCCTACTCTCTCCGGATTTGCCTTGCTTGCAATTGCCTTGTGTAGCTTTGCCTTAAATTTACTTGCCTGGAATTTTCTTGCATTGACATTTCTCGCCAGGAATTTTCTTGTCTTTTCTTTCCGTGCCTTCCCGTGCCTTGCCTTGTCTTGCTTGCTTGGAATTGCCTTGCCTTGCCTTGCCTAAAATTGCCTTTCCAGGAATTGAATTGCCTTGCCTTGCCTTGCCTTGCATGAAATTGCCTTGTATTGCCTTGCCTGGAATTACCTTGCATTTTCTTGCCTTGCCTTGTCTTGCCTTGCCTGGAATTGCCTTGCCTGGAATTTTTTGCCTGGAATTGCATTGCTTTTCTTGACTGGAATTTTTTGTCTGGAATTGCATTGCCTTACCGTGCCTTTCCTTGCCTTTCCTGGAATTGCCTTCCCTTGCCTTGCCTTGGCTTGTCTTGCCTGGAATTGCCTTGCCTTGCCATGCCTTGATTTGCATGGAATTTCCTTCAGTTGACTTTCCTTGCCTTGCCTGAAATTGCCTTGCTTTGTTATGCCTTACCTGGAGTTGCCTTGCCTGGAATTGCATTGCCATGCTTTGCCTTGCCTTGCCTGGAATTGCCTTGCCTTATACTGCCTGGAATTGCCTTTTCTCAAATTGCCTTGCCTTGCCTTAGTTGGAACTGCCTTGTCTGGAATTGCCTTTCCATTCCTTGTCTTGCCTTGCCTGGCCTGGAATTGCCTTTCCACAAATTGCCTTTTCTGGAATTGACTTGCCTTGCTTGCTTGGAATTGCCTTGCATTGCATTGTCTTGCCTTGCCTGGAATTGCCTGGCATAGAATTGCTTTGCTTTGCCATACTTTACCTTTCCTGGATATGCCTTGTCTTTTCTTGTCTTGCCTTGCTTTGTCTGAAATCGCCTTTCCTGGAATTGTGCTTTTTTGCCTTGCCTTGCCTTGTCTCGAATTGCCTTGCTTGGAATTTCCCTGCCTTGCCTTGCCTCGAATTGCTTTGCCTGGAATTACCATGCTTTGTCTTGCCTTTTGTTACCTCAAATTATCTTGCCTGGAATTTGCCTGCCTTGCCTTGTTTTGCCTTGCCTGTAATTGCCATGCCTTGTTTTGCCTGAAATTGCCTTGCCTAAAATTTTTTTGCCTTGCCAGGAATTTTCTTGCATCGCCTTGCCTAACCTAGCCTGGGATTTCCCTGTCTGGAATTGCCTTGCTTAGAATTGCCTTTCCTGTAATTGCCTTGCCTAGAATTGCCTTGCCTTTCCTTGCCTGCCAAGCCTGGGTTTGCCTTGCTTGCAAATGCCTTGTCTAGCTTTGCCTAAAATTTACTTGGCTTGAATTGCATTGCATTGACTTACCTTGCCAAAAATTGTCTTGCATTTTTTTGGCCTTGCCTTTCCTTGCCTTGCTTTGTCCTACCTTGCCTAGAATTGCCTTGATTTGCCTTTCCTTGCCTTGCCTGAAATTGTCTGTCCCAGTATTTCCTTGCTTTGCCTTTCCTTTAAATGCTGCACCTTGCCTTGCCTGGAATTGCCTGGCCTTGCCTTTCCTTGCCTTGAGTTGCCTGGAATTGCCTTGTCTTGCCTAGCTTGACTGGAATTTTCTTGACTGAAATTTCCTTGCCTTGTCTTGCCTGTAATTGCCTGGCCTAAAATTGCACTGTCGTGCCTTATCTTGCCTTGCCTGGAATTGCCTTTTTTTGCCTTTCCTGGAAAAGGCATTGCATTGTCTTGCCTTGCCTTGCCTTGCCTTGCCTGGGATTGCCTTGCCTTGCCTTGCCTGAAATCGCCTTGCCTGGAATAGTCTTTTATTTGCGTTGCCTTACCAAAAATTGTATTTTCTTTCCTTGTCTGAAATTATCTTGTCTGTAATTACCTTGCCTTTCTTGCCTGGAATTTTCTTGCTTGGAATTGCGTTGCATTGTATTGCCTTGGCTTGCCTTAAATTGCCTTGGCTTGCCTGAAATTGCCTTGCCTGGAATTTCCTTGCCTGCAATTTTTTTTGCCTTGCCTTGCCTTGCAATACCTAAAGTTGCCTTGCCTTAAATAGCCTTGCCTTGCCTTTCCTGGAATTGCCTTGCTCTCCTTTGCTTTGCGTTGCCTGGAATTGCCTTGCCTTACCTTGCCCAAAGTTACTTTTTCTAAAATTGCCTTGCTTTGCCTTACCTGGAATTGCCTTGCCTTGAATCTCCTTTCCCTGCCTTGTTTTGCATTGCCTTGCCTTTCTTTGTCTTGCCTTGCCTGGAATTGCCTTGACTTCTCATGCCTTGCCTTGCATAGAATTCCCTTCAGTTGACTTTACTTGCCTTGCCTGGAATTGCCTTGCTTTGCCTTGCCTTGTCTGAAGTAGCCTCGCCTGAAATTGCGTTGCCTTGTCTTTCCGTGCCTGAAATTGCCTTGACTTGACTTGTCTGTATTTGCCTTGCCTGGAATTGTGTTGCCTTGATTGCCTTAAATTGCCTTCCCGGGAATTGCCTTGCCTTGTCTGAAATTGCCTTGCCTGGAATGGCCTTGCCGTGCCTTGCCTTTTTTGCCTTGCCTTGAATTTTTTTTCCTTGCCTTTTTTTGCAATACCTGGAATTTCCTTGTCTGGAATAGCCTTGCCTTGCCTTGCCTGGCCTGTAATTGCCTTGCCCTGCTTTGCCTTGCCTTGCCTGGAATTTCCTTGCCTGAAATTGCCTTGCCTTGCCTTCAGTTACCTCTCCTAGAATTGCCTTGTTTGCCCTGAAATTTCCTTGCCTTGAATTTTCTTTCCCTGCCTTGTTTTGCCTTGCCTTTCCTGGAATTGCCTTTCCTGCAATTGTCTTGCCTGGAATTGCCTTGCCTTGCCTTACCTGGAATTCCTTGCCTAGAATTGCCTTGCTTTTCCTTGCCTGGAATTGACCTGCCTTGACTTTCCTGGAATAGCCTTGCCTTCCCTTGCCTTGACTGAAATTGCCTCATTTTGAATTGTCTTGTCTTCCCTTTCTCGCCTGAAATTGTCTTACCTTGCCTGGAATTAATTTGCCTAAAATTGCCTTGACTTGCCTTAGCGAGAATTGCCTTGCCTGGAATTTCCTTTCTCTGTGTTTTCTTGCCTTGCCTCACCTGGCCTGAAAATGTTTTTCTGGCAATTGCCTTGCCTGGAATTGCCTTGCCTTGCCTTGCCTGGAGTTACCTTGCCTGGAATTGCCTTGCTTTGTCTTGCCTTGGCTTACCTGGAATTGCCTTGCCTCGCCTTGCCTGAAATCGCCTTGCCTGGCATTGCTCTTTTTCGCGTTGCCTTGCCTTGCCTGAAGTTGCCTTTTCTGTTATTTTCTGAAATTACCTTTTCTTGAATTGCCTTGCCTTGTCTTGCCTGAAATTTCCTTGCTTGAAATTACGTTGCGTTGCATTGCCTTGCCTTGCCTGGAATGACCTTGCCTCTCCTTGACTTTCCTTGCCTCGCGTTTAGTTTTCTTTCTGGAATTTGTTTGCCTTGACTTGCCCTGCATTGCCTGGAATTGCCTTGCCTGAAATAGTCTTGCCTTCCTTTGCCTGGGATTGTTTTACCATGTGTTGCCTTGCCTTGCCTGAAATTGCCTTGCTTGATATTGCCTTGCCTTGCCTTGCCTGGAGTTGCTTTCCCTGGAATTGCCTTGCCTTGCCTGGAATTCTTTTTTTCTGCTTTGTCTTTCCTTGCCTCGCCTGGAATTGCCTTTCCTGCAATTGCCTAGACTGGATTTGCATTGCCTTGCCTTGCCTTGTTTTGCTTTGCCTGAAATTGCTATGACTTGCATTGCCTTGCCTAGAATTGCCTTGCCTGGAATTGACACGCTTGGAATTGCCTTGTCTTGCCTTGCCTTGACTGGAATTGCCTTGTTTCAAATTGCCTTGCCTTGCCTTGCCTTTCCTCGCCTGAAATTGCCTTGTCTAGAATTTCCTTGCCTCGTGTTGCCTTATCTTGTTTTGACTGGAATTGCCTTACCTAGCCTTAGCTGAAATTGCCTTGCCTGCAATTGCCTTTCTTTGCCTTGTCTTGCCTTGCCTGGCCTGGAATGGCCTTTCCAGCAATTGTCTTGCCTGGCATTGCCTTGCCTTGTATTGCTTGGAATTGCCTTGCCTCGAATTGCCTTGCCTTGCCTTAGCTGGAATTGTCTTTCCATGCCTTGTCTTGCTTTGCCTGGCCTGGAATTGCCTTTCCAGCAATTGCCTTGCCTGGAATTAACTTGTCTTGCCTTGCCTGGAATTGCCTGGCATAGAATTGCATTGCCTTGTTTTACTTTGCCTTTCCTGGAATTGACTTTCCTGGAAATGCCTTGTCTTTCCTTGCCTTGCCTGGAATTACCATGCTTTGCCTTGCCTTTCTTTATCTCGAATTACCTTGCCTGGAATTGCCTTGCTGAAATTGCCATCCCTTGCCTTGCCTGAATTTTCCTTGCCTAAAATTTTTTTGCCTTGCTGGGAATATTCTTGCACTGCCCTGCCTTGCCTAGTCTGGGATTTCTTTTTCTGGAATTCCTTGCCTTGGCTTTCCTTGCCTTACCTGGAATTGCCTTGCCCTGCCTTGTTTGAATTGCCTTCCCTTGAATTGCCTTGCCTTGCCTTACCAGGAATTGCCTTCCCTAGAACTGCCTTGCCTTGCCTTACCTGGAATTGCCTTGCCTGGAATTAAATTGCCTTGCCTTTCCTAGAATTGTGTTGGCTAGAATTGCCTTGCTTTGCCTTACCTGGAATTCTTATACCTAGAATTCTCTTTCCTGTTATTGTCTTGCCTTGCTTTGCCTGAAAATTTTTTACTTGGAATTGCGTTGCAATGCATTGCCTTGGCTTATTTGAAATTGCCTTGCCTGGAATGACTTTGCCTCTCCTTGCCTTTCCTTGCCTTGCCTGGAATTTCCTTGCCTTGTCTTGTCTCACCTTACCTGGAATTGCCTTGCCTCGCCCTGCCTGAAATCGCTGTGCCTGGAATTGCCCTTATTTTGCCTTGCCTTGCCTTGCCTGGAATTGCCTTTTCTTTACTTGTCTGAAAGTACCTTGTCTGGAATTGCCTTGCCTTGCTTTCCTGGAATTTTCTTGCTTGAAATTGCATTACATTGCATTGCCTTGCCTGGAAAGACCTTGACTCTCCTTGACTTTCCTTGTCTTGCCTGGAATTTCCTTGCTGAAATTTGTTTGCCTTGCCTTGCCTTGCGTTGCCTGGAATTGTCTTGCATGAAATAGCCTTTCCTTTTCTCGCCTGGAATTGCCTTACCCTGTGTTGCTTTGCCTTGTCTGGAATTGTCTTGCCTGATATTGCCTTGCCTTGCCTTGCCTTGCCTGGCGTTACCTTCCCTGAAATTGCCTTGCCTTGCCTTACCTATAATTGCCTAGCCTGGAATTGCCTTTCCCTGTTTTATCTTGCCTTGCCTTGTTTGGAATTGCCTAGACTGGAATTGCATTGCTTGCCTTGCCTTGTTTTGCCTTTCCTGGAATTGCTATAACTTGCATTGCCTTGCCTGGAATTGACATGCTTGGCATTGCCTTGCTTTGCCTTACCAGGAATTGCCTTGTCTGGGATTGCATTTTATTACTTTGCTTCTCCTTGCCTGGAATTGCCCTGCCTTGCCTTCACTGGAAAAGCCTTGCCTGGAATTGCCTTGTTTCATATTGCCTTTCCTTGCATTTCCTCACCTGGAATTACCTTGCCTAGAATTTCATGCCTTGCGTTGCCTTGCCTTTCCTTGACTGGGATTGCCTTACCTGGAATTGCATGGCCTTTTCTTAGCTGGAATTGCCTTGCCTGGAATTGCCTTTTGCTGCATTGTCTTGCCTGCCCTGGCCTGGAATTGCCTTTCTAGCAATTGCATTCCCTGGAATATCCTTGCCTTGCATTGCCTTTAATTGCCTTGCCTTGCCTTACTTAGGCTTGTCTGGAATGGCATTTTTTGCTTTTCCTGAAAATGCCTTGTCTTTCCTTCCCTGGCCTGGAATCGCCTTGCCTTGCCTTGCCCAAAATAACCTTGCCTCAAATTGCCCTTTTTTGCATTTCCTCGCTTTGTCTTGGATTGCCTTGCTTGGAATTTGCCTTGCCTCGAATTGCCTTGCCTGAGATTACACTGCTTTGCCTTTCCTTGCCTTTCCTTACCTCAAATTACCTTGCCTGGAATTGGCCTGTCTTGCCTTGTTTTGCCTTACCTGAAATTGCCTTGCCTGGAATTGTTATGCCTTGCCTTGCTTAAATTGCCTTCCTTGAAATTTTTTGCCTTGCGGGGAATTTTCTTGCATTTTCTTGCCTTGCTTATCCTGGAATTTCCCTGTCTTGAATTGCCTTGCTTTGGCTTGCCTTGCCTTGCCTTGCCTGGAATTGGCGTGAATATAATTGAATTGCCTTACCTTGCCTGACGTGCCTAGATTTGCCTTGCTGGCAATTGCCTTGCCTAGCTTTGCCTGAAATGTACTTTCGTGGAATTGCCTTGCATTGACTTGTTTTGCCAGGAATTTTCTTGCCTTGCCTTTCCTTGCCTTCTCTTGCCTTGCCTTGTCTTGCCTTGCCTGGAATTGCATTGCTTTGCATTGCCTAGCCCTGCTTGGAATTTCCTTTCCTGGAATTGCCTTGCCTTGCCTGGGATTGCCTTGCCTTGGCTTGTCTTGCCTTGCCTGGAATGGTCTTGCCTGGAATGAATTACCTTGCCTTGACTTGCCTGGGATTGACTTGCCTAATTTCTTTGCCTGGAATTGCCTTGCCTTGCCTGGAATGATCTTTACTGGAATTTCCCTGCTTTGCATTACCTGGAATTTTCTTTCCCTGCCTTATCTTGCCTTGCCTGGCCTGAAATTGCCTTTCCTGAAATTGCCTTGCCTGGAATTGCCTGGAATTGCCTTGCCTTGTATTGCCTTGCCTTCCCTGAAATTGCCTGGCCTAGAATTGCATTGTCTTGCCTTACTTTGCCTTGCCTAAAATTGCCTTGCCTGGAATAGCCTGTCCTTGACTTTTATGAAATTGCCTTGTCTGGAATTGCCTTGCTTTGTCCTGTTTTGCCTTGCATGGAATTGCCTTGCCTTGCCTTGCTTAAAATCGCCTTGCCTGGAATTGCCCTTCATAGCTTGTCTTGTTTTAGCCTGGCCTTGCCTTGCCTTACCTTGACTTGCCTGGAATTGCCTTGAGATGCCTTGACTTACCTTGCCTGTAATTGTCTTGCTTTGCCTTTGCTGGAATTGCCTTGCATTGCATTGCCTGGAATTGCCTTGTGTTACATTGTTTTGCCTGAAATTTTATTGCCTGGCATTGCCCTGTCTTGCCATGCTTTGCCTTGCCTTACCTTGTTTTGCTTTGCTATGCCTTTCCTAGCCTAGAATTGCCTTGCCTGGAATTGACTTGCCTGGTATTGCCTTGCCTTGCCTTACATGGAATTGGCTTGCCTGAAATTGCCTTGTATTGCCTTGCTTTTTTTTGCCTGGAATTGCCCTGACTTGACTTCTTTGGAATAGGCTTTCCTGAAATTGCCTTGTCTTGCCTTTCCTTGACTAAAATTGCCTCATTTCTTTCCAGGGCTGAAATTGCCTTGCCTAGAATTGACTTGCTTTGCATTGCCTTGCCTTGCCTTGACTAAAATTGGTTTGCCTGGAATTGCCTTGAATTGCCTTAGCAGGAATTGTTTTGACTGGAATAGCCTTTCTCTGCCTGGTCTTGCCTTGGCTTGCCTGGAATTGCCTTTCCGGCAATTGCCTTGCCTTGCATTGCCTTCCCTTTCCTGGAATTGCCTGGCCTAAAATTGCATTGCCTTGCAATACCTTGACTTGCCTGGAATTGCCTTTCCTTGCCTTATCTGAAATTGCATTATCTGGAATTTTTTTGCCTTGTCTTGCATTGCATTGCCTGGAATTGCGTTGTCTTGCCTTGCCTGAAATTGCCTTGCCTGAAATTGCCCTTTTTTGCCTTGCCTTGCCTCGAATTGCCTTGCTTGGAGTTTTTCTGCCTTGCCCTGTTTTGAATTGCCTTACATGAAATTACCCTGCTTTGCTTTGCCTTTTCTTACCTCAAATTACCTTACCTGGAATTGGTCTGCCTTGCCTTGTTTTGCCTTTCCTGAAATTGCCTTGCCTGGAGTTTTCATGCCTTGCCTTTCTGGAAATTGCCTTGCCAGAAATTTTCTTGCCTTTCCGGGAATTTTCTTGCATTGCCTTGCCTTGCCTAGCATGGAAATGACCTGTCTGGAATTGCCTTGCGTTGGCTTGCCTTGGCTTACCTTGCCTAAAATTGCCTTGCCTAGAATTGCCTGGCCTTGCCTTGCCTGCCATGCCTGGATTTGCCTTGCTTGCAATTGCCCTGCCTAGGTTTACCTAAAATTTACTTGCCTGGAATTCTTTGCATTGACTTCCCTTGACACAATTTTTTGCCTTTCTTTTTCTTGCCTTTCCTTGCCTTTTCTTGCCTTTCCTTGTCTTGCCTTGCCTTGAATTGCCTTGCCTTGAATTGCCTTGCCTTTAATGGCCTCTCCTTGCCTTGCCTTGCCTTTAATTGCCTCTCCTTGCCTTGCCTGGAATTGCCTTTCCTGGTACTGCCTTGCCTTAC
The DNA here is from genome assembly GCF_049354715.1 of Callithrix jacchus. Classification (NCBI taxonomy): domain Eukaryota; kingdom Metazoa; phylum Chordata; class Mammalia; order Primates; family Cebidae; genus Callithrix; species Callithrix jacchus. Next base: position 31,049,588 of record NC_133507.1, read on the forward strand.
CTTTAATTGCCTTGCCTGCAATTGAGAGGCCTTGCTTTACCTTGCATTGCATTGCCTGGAATTGCCTAGCCTAGAATTGTCTTGAATCACCTTGCCTGGAATCGCCTTGCCTGGAATTGCCTTGCCTCGCCTTGCCTCGCCTCGCCTCGCCTCGCCTCGCCTCGCCTCGCCTTGCCTTGCATTGCCTGAAATGGTCTTGACTGGAATTGCCCTGACTTGTTTTGCCTGGAATTTCCTTGTCTTACCTTGCCTGACTGGAATTTTTTTTCCTGTAATTGCCTTCCATTGCCTTGCCTTGTCATGTTTTGCCTGCAATTGCCTTGCCTGAAATTGCCTTGAGTTGCCTTTCCTTGCCTTGCCTGGAATTGCCTTGTTTTGCCTTCCCTTGCCTTGCCTGGAATTGTCTTCCCTTGCCTTTCCTAAAACAGCCTTGCCTAGAATTGTCTTGTCTTGCCTTCCCTTGACTGGAATTGCCTTGTTTCAAGTTATGTTGCCTTGCCTTTTCTCGCCTGGAATTGCCTTGCCTAGAATTTCCTTGCTTTGCCTTGCCTTGACTCGAATTGCCTTGCCTGGAATTGCCTTGCTTTGCCTTAACTGGAATTGTCTTGCCTGGAATTGCTTTTCCCTGCATTGTCTTGCATTGCCTGGCTTGGAATTGCCTTTTGGGAAATTGCCTTGCCTGGAATTGCCGTGTCTTGCGTTGCCTGTAATTGCCTTGCCTTGCATTGCCTTGACATGCCTGGAATTGCATGGCCTAGAATTGCATTGCCTTGACTTACTTTGCCTTGCCTAAAGTTGCCTTGCCTCGAATTGCCTTGCCTCGAATTGCCTTGCCTTGCCTTTCTGGGAATTACTTTCTCTGGAATTGCCATGCCTTGTCTTGCCTTGCCTTGCCTTGCTTGAAATCGCCTTGCCTCACATCCTCGAATAACCCTTTTTGGTCTTGTCTTGCCTTGTGTTGCCTCAAATTGCCTTGCTTGGAATTTCTCTGCCTTGTCTTGCCGCCAATTGCCTTGCCTGGAATTACCCTGCTTTTCCTTGCGTTTCCTTACCTCGAATTGCCTTGCTTGGAATTGGCCTGTCTTGCCTTGTTTTGCCTTGCCTGGAATTACCTTTCCTGGAATTGCCATGCCTTTTTTGCCAGAAATTGTCTTGCCTCGCTGGAAATTTTCTTGCATTGCCTTTCCTTGCCTAGCCTGGAACTGCCCTGTCTCGAATTGCCTTGCCTTGGCTTGCCATGCCTTGCCTAGCCTGTAATTGTTTTGCCTTGCCTTGCCTTGCCTGCCGTACCTGGATTTGCCTTGCTTGCAATTACCTTGCCTAACTTTGCCTGAAATTTACATGACTGGAATTGCTTTGCATTGACTTCCCTTGCAGGAATTTTCTTGCCTTGTCTTTCCTTGCCTTCCCTTGCCTTGCGTTGTCTTGACTTGCCTGGAATTGCCTGGCTTTGTCTTGCCTTTTTTTGCTTGGAATCGCCTTTCCCAAAATTGCCTTGCCTTGCCTTGTCTTTTCTTGCCATGCCTGGAACTGCCTTGCCTTGCCCTTCTTGGAATTGCCAAGCCAGAAATTGCCTAGCCTGGAATTTCCTTGTTTTGCCTTGCCTGGAATTGCCTTGCCTTGCATGGAATGGTCTTTACTAAAAGTTCCCTTCCTTGCCTTGCCTGGAATTGCCTTGTCTGGAATTGTCTTTCTTTGCTTGACTGGAATTATGTTGCCTTTCCTTGCTTGACTGGAATTTTCTGGCCTGGAATTGCCTTGCCTTGCCTGGAATTGCCTTGGGTTACCTTTCCTGGAATGGTCTTTACTAAAATTGCCCTGCCTTGCCTTGCCTGGAATTGCTTTGCCTGGAATTATCTTGTCTTTCCTTACTTTACTGAAATTTTCTTGCCTGGAATTGTCATGCCTGGAATTGCCTTGCCTTGCCTTAAATGGAATTGTCTTGAGTTGACTTTTTTTGCATTGCCTGGAATTGCCTTGCCTTGATTTGCCTTGCCTGGCATTGCCTTGCCTGAAAATTTTTTGCCTTGCCTTGCCTTGCCTTGCCTTGCAATACCTGAAATTGCCTTGTCTGGAATTGCCTTTCCCTCCTTTGCCTTGCCTTGACTGGAATTGCCTTACCTTACCTTGCCTGAAGTTACCTTTCCTGGAGTTGCGTTGTTTTGCCTTACCTGGAATTGCCTTGCCTAGAATTTCCTTTGCTTGCTTTGTTTTGCCTTGCCTTGCCTGAAATTTTCTTGCCTGGAATTGCATTGTCTTGCCTTGTTTTGCCTTGCCTTTCCTGGAATTGCCTGGCCTGGCATTGCCTTTTCTTGCCTTGCCTTGCCATGCCTTGTCTAGAATTCTCTTGCCTGAAATTAACTTACCTGAAATTGCCTTGCCTTGCCTTACTTGGAATTAAATTGCCTAGAATTGGCTTGCATTGCCTTTCTTTTTCTTGCCTGGAATTTTCCTGCCTCAACTTTCCTGGAGTAGCCTTGCCTGTAATTGCCTTGTCTTCCCTTGCCTTGACTGGAATTGCCTTGTTTTGAAATGCCTTGCCTTGCCTTTTTTCACCTGGAATTTTCTTGCCTAGAATTGTTTTGCCCTGCGTTGTCTTGCGTTGCCTTGCCTGGAATTGGTTTGCCTGGAATTGCATTGGCTTGCCTTAGCGGGAATTGCCTTGCCTGGAATTTCCTTTCTCTTAGTCTTCTTGCCTTGCCTGCCCTGGCCTGCAATTGCCTTTCTGGCAATTGCTTTGCCTGGAATTGCCTTTCCTGCAATTGCCTTGCCTGGAATTGCCTTGCCTTCTCTTTCCTGGAATTACCTTGTCTGGAATTGCCTTGCCTTGTCTTGCCTTGCCTTGCCTGGAATTGCCTTGCCTTGGCTTGCCTGAAATCGACCTGCCTGGAATTGCCGTTTTTGCCTTGCCTTGTCTTGCTTGGAACTGCCTTTCCTTTCCAGCCAATTTCTTTTCTGGAATTGCCTTGCCTTGTCTCTCCTGGAATTTCCATGCTTGAAATTGCGTTGCATTGCATTGCCTTTCCTTGCCTGAAATTGCCTTGCCTGGAATGATCTTGCCTCTTTTTGCCTTTCCTTTTCTTGCCTGGAATTTTCTTGCTAAAATTTGTTTGCCTTGCCTTGCCTTACCTTGGCTCGAATTGCCTTGCCTTGACTTGCCTAGAGTTGCCTTACCTATAGTTGCCTTGCCTGGAATTGCCTTTCCTTGCCTTGTCTTGCCTTGCCTTGCATTGCCTGGAGTTGCCTTGCCTGGAATACACTTGCCTTCTCTTGACTGGAATTGCCTTACTCTGTATTGCCTTGCCTTGCCTTGCCTCAAATTGCCTTTCCTAATATTGCCCTGCTTTGTCTTGCCTGAAGTTGCCTTCCCCGGAATTGCCTTGCCTTGCCTTACCTGGAATTGCCTTGCCTGGAATTGCCTTTCCCTGTTTTGGCTTGCATTGCCTTGCCTGGAATTGCCTTTTCTGCAATTTCCTAGACTGGAATTGCATTGTCTTGCCTAGAATTGGCTTGCCTTGTGTTGCCTTGCCTGGAATTTCTTTGACTTGCTTTGCCTTGCCTAGAATTTCCTTGCCTAGAGTTGCCTTGCCTTGCCTTTTTTCTCCTGGAATTGCCTTGTCTACAATTGCCTTGCCTTGCGTTGCCTTGCCTTTCCTTGACTATTATTGGTTTGCCTGGAATTATATTGACTTGCCTTAGCGGGAATTGCCTTGCCTGAAATTTCCTTTTTCTGAGTTATCTTGTCTTGTCTGGCCTGGCCTGGAATTACCTTTCTGGCAATTGCCTGGCCTGGAACTGTTTTGTGGTGCCTTAACTGGTATTGCCTTGTTTTGTATTGCCTGGAATTACCTAGCCTAGAATTGCATTTCCTTGCCTATCCTTGCCTTGCCTTACCTTGACTTACCTTGCCTTGCCTGTAATTGCCTTTCTTTGCATTGCCTTGAATTGCCTTGCCTTGAATTGCCTTGTTTTGCCTGGAATTACCTGGCCTAGAATTGCATTGCCTAGCCTTACCTTGCCTGTTTGGAATTGCCTAGTCTGGAATTGCCTAGCCTAGAATTGTCTTGCCTTACCTTGCCTGCCTGGAATTGGCTAGCCTAGACTTGTCTTGCCTTGCCTTATCTTTTTTGGAATTGCCTTCCCTTGCCTTGCCTGGAATGGTCTTCACTGGAATTGCCCTGTCTTGTCTTGCCTGGAATTACCTTATCTTGCCTGGCTTTACTGGAATTTTCTTCCCTGGAATTGCCTTGCCTTGCCTTGCCTTTTCTTGCCTTGTCTGGAATTGTCTTGCCTTGCCTTGTCTTAGCTCGCCTTGCCTGGGATTGCCTTTTCTTGCATGGAATTGCCTTCAATTGCCTTTCCTTACCTTGCCTGGAATTGCCTTTCTTTGCCCTGCCTTGCCTGAAATTGCCTTCCTTTGCCTTGCCTTGCCTGGAATTTCCTTTTTTTGCCTGGAGTTGCCTTGACTGAAATTGCGTTGCCTTGTCTGGTCCTGTATAATTTTCCCTGGAATGTCCTTGCCTTGCCTGAAATTGCCTGGCCAAATTGGCCTTGCCTTGCCTTGCATTGCATTGCCTTGTCTATAATTTCTGTGCCTTAAATATTTTTGCCTTGCCTTCCCTTGCATCGACTGAAATTGCGTTGCCTAAAATATCCTTGACTTGCCTTGCTTGGAATTGCCTTGCTCTCTGTTGCCTTGCATTGCCTGGAATTTCCTTGCCTGGCATTGCCTTGCCTTGATTGTTTGGAGTTACTCTCCCTGGAATTACCTTGCCATGCTTTCCTGGAATTGCCTTGCCTCGAATTTCCTTTTCCTGCCTTGTCTTGCCTTGCCTTGCCTGGCATTTCCTTCTCTTGCTTTGCCTTGCATTGCTTAGAGTTGCCTTGCCTGGAATTGACTTGCCCGGAATCGCCTTGCCTTGCCTTAACTGGAATTGGCTTGCCAGGAATTGCCTTGCATTGCCTTGCCTTTCCTTGCCTGGAATTGCCCTGCCTTGACTTTCCTGGAATAGCCTTTCCTGTAATTGCCTTATCTTGCCTTGCCTTGACTGAAATTGCATGGCTTCAAATTGCCTTGCCTTGCCTTTATTCGCCTGGAATTGCCTTGCCTGGAATTGCCATGATTTGCGTTGCTTTGCCTTGCTTTAACTGGAATTGGTTTTCTTAAAATTGCCTTTCCTGTAATTGCCTTGCCTTGCCTGGAATTTCCTTGCCTAGAATTGCCATGCCTTGCCTTACCTGCCGTGCCTAAATTAGCCTTGCTTGCAATTGCCTTGCCTTGTTTTGCCTTGAATTGCCGTCCCTGTAATTGCCTTGTCTTGCCTTGCCTTGACTAAAATTGCCTGGTTCCGAATTGCCTTGCCTTTCCTCACCTGCAATTGCTTTGCCTAGAATTGCCTTGTTTGCATTTCTTTGCCTTCCCTTGACTGGAATTGGTTTGCCTGGAATTGCCTTGACTAGAATTGCCATGCCTTGCCTTGCCTGCTGTCCCTGGATTTGCCTTGTTCCAATTGCCTTGCTTGTTTTGCCTTGAATTGCCATTCCTTGAATTGCCTTGCCTTGCCTTACCAGGAATTGCCTTGCCTGGAATTGCATTGTTTTACCTGAAGTTGTTTTGGCTTTAATTGCCTATCCTGTAATTGTCTGCCTGCAATTGCATTGCCTTACCTTGTCTTGTTTTGCCTGGCATTGCCTTCTCTTGCCATGTCTTGCATTGCCTTCCCTAGACTTTCCTTGCCTGGCATTGCCTTTTCTTGCCTTGTCTTGCCTAGTATTTCCTTGCCTGGAATTGCCTTGCCTTGCCTTACCTGAAATTGGCTTGCCTAGAATTGCCTTACATTTCCTTGATTTTCCTTGCCTGGAATTGCCATGCCTTGACTTTCCTGAAATAGCGTTGCCTGGAATTGCCTTGTCTTCCGTTGCCTTGACTGAAATTGCCTCGTTTCTAGTTGCCTTGCCTTGTTTTTTATCGAACGGAATTGCCTTGCCTAGAATTGACTTGCCTTGCATTGCCTTGCCTTGACTTGACTGGAATTGGTTTGCCTGGAAGTGACTTGACTTGAAATAGCGGAAATTGCCTTGCCTGTAATTGCCTTTCTCTGCCTTTTCTTGCCTTGCCTGGCCTGGAATTGCCTTTCTGGCAATTGCCTTGTCTTGCATTGACTGGAATTGCCTTGCCTGAAATTGCCTTCGTTTTCCTTGCTTACTTTGCCTTTCCTTTCCTTTCCTTTCCTTTCCTTTCCTTTCCTTTCCTTTCCTTTCCTTTCCTTTCCTTTCCTTTCCTTTCCTTTCCTTCCTTTTCTTTCATTTTCTTGCCTTGCCTTGCCTTGCCTTGCCTTGTCTTGCCTTGCCTTGCCTGGAATTGCCTTGCCTAGAATTGCATTGCCTTGTCTTACCTTTCCTTACCTAGAATTGCCTATTTTTGCCTTTTCTAGGATTAACTTGTCTGGAATTGCCTTGCCTTCTCTTGCCTTGCCTTTCCTGAAATTGCCTTGCCTTGCCTGAAATATCCTTGCCTGGAATTGCCTTTTATTGCCTTGCCTTGCCTTGCCTTGCCTTGCCTTGCTTGTAATTGCCTTTCCTCTCCTTGTCTGAAATTATCTTGTCTGGAATTGCTTTACCTTATCTTGCCTGGAATTCCCTTGCTTTGAATTGCATTGCATTGCATTGACCTGACATGCCTGAAATTGTCTTGCCAGGAATAACTTTGCCTCTTTTTGCCTTTCCTTGCCTTTCCAGAAGTTTTCTTATTGGAATTTGTTTGCCTTGGCTTGCCTTGCTTTGCATTTTCTGGAATTGCCTTGCCTGGAATAGGTTTGCCTTCCCTTGTCTGGAATTGCCTTACCCTGAGTTGCCTTCCCTTTCCTGGAATTTTCTTGCCTGATATTGCCTTGCCTTGCCTTGCCTGGAGTTGCCGTCCCTGGAATTGCCTTGCCTTGCCTAACCTGGAATTGCCTTGCATGGAATTGCCTTTTCCTGCCTTGTTTTACCTTGCCTCGCCTGGAACTGTCTTTCCTGCAATTGCATAGCCTGGAATTGTATTGCCTTACCTTGCCTTGTTTTGCCTTTCCTGGAATTGCTTTGGCATGCATTGTCTTGCCTCAAATTGACATGCCTGGAATTGCGTTGCCTTGTCTTACCTGGAATTGCCTTGCCTGAAATTACATTGCATTACCTTGCTTCTCCTTGCCTGGAATTGCCCTGCCTTGCCTTTCCTAAACAGCCTTGTCTGGAATTGTCTTGTCTTGTTTTGCCTTGACTGGAATTGCCTTGTTTCAAGTTCCCTTGCCTTGCCTTTCCTCTCCTGGAATTGCCTTGCCTAGAATTCCCTTGCCTTGCGTTGCCTTGCCTTGCCTTGACTGAACTTGCCTTGCCTGTAATTTCCTTGCCTTCCCTTAGCTAGAATTGCGTTGCCTGCAGTTTTTCTGCCTTGCTGGGAACTTTCTTGCATTTCTTTTATGCCTAGCCTGGAATTGCCCTTTCTGGCATTGCCTTGCTTTGGCTTGCCTGGAATTGTCTTGCCTAGAACTGTCTTGCCTTGCCTTGAGTTGTCTGGAATTGCCCTGCCTGCAATAGCCCTGCCTTGCCTTGCCTTGCTTGGTATTTCCTTGCCTTGCCTTCCCTTAGCTTGCCTGGATTTGCCTTGCCTGCAATTTGCTTGCATAGCCTTTCCTGTAATTTACTTGCCTGGAATTGCCTTGCATTGACTTCTTTAGACAGAAGTTTTCTTTTTTGGAATTGTCTTGCCTTGTTTTGTTTTGTTTTGCCTTGCCTAGAATTGCCTTGATTGAAATTGCCTTGCCTGGAATTCTTTTGCCTTGTCTTACCCGGAATTGCCTTGCCTTGCCTTGTCTGGAGTTGCTTTCCCTGGAATTGCTTTGCCTTGCCTTACCTGGAATTGCCTTGCCTTGGATTGCCTTTCCCTGCCTTCTCTTGCTTCAATTTTCCTGGAATTGCCTTTCTGGCAATTGTTTTGCCTGGAATTGCCCTGCCTTGCATTGCCTGGAGTTGCTTCCCTGGAATTGCCTTGCCTTGCCTTACCTAAAATTGCTTTGCCTGGAATTGCTTTTCTCTGCCTTGTCTATCCTTGTCTTGCCTTGAATTGCATTGCCTTGGCTTGCATTTTCTTGTTTTACCTTTCCTCGTATTGCCTAGCCTGGCATTGGCTTGTCTTGCCTTCCCTTGCCTTGATTTGTCTTGCCTTGCTTTCCCTTGTCTTGACTTGTCTAGAACTGCCTTGCTTGAAATTGCCTTGCCTGGAATTGTCTTGCCTTGTCATATCTGGAATTGTCTTGCCTCGAATTGCCTTGCATTGTTTTGCTTTTCCTTGCCTGGAATTGCCCTGCCTCTCCTTCCCTGGAATAGCCTTGCATGAAATTTCCTTGTCTTGCCTTGCCTTGACTGGAATTGCCTTGCTTCGAATTACCTGGCCTTGCCTTTCCTTGCCTGGAATTGCCTTCCCCAAAATTGCCTTACCTTGCGTTGCCTTGGCTTGCCCTGTCTGGAATTGCCTTGCCTAAAATTGTCTTGCCTTGCCTTGCCTAAAATTGTCTTGCCTTGCCTTAGCTGGAATTGCCTTAACTGGGAATACATTTCCCTGCCTTGTCTTGCCTTGCCTTGCCTGGTATTGCCCTGCCTTGCATTGCTGGTAATTGCATTGCTGAAACTGCCTTGCCTTGCCTGAAATTGCCTTGCCTAGAATTACATTGCCTTGCCATACTTTGCCTTTCCTGAAATTGCCTTTCTTATTCTTGCCTGGAATTTTCTTGTCTGGAAATTTCCTGTCTTGTCTTTTCTTGCCTTGCCTGGAATTCCCTTACCTTGCCTTGCCTGAATTTGCCTTGCCAGGAATTGCCCTATTCTGCCTTGCCTTGCCCTGCCTTGAATTGCTTTGCTCAGAATTTCGCTGCCCTGCCTTACCTCAAATTACTTTGCCTGGATTGCACTGTTTTGCCTTGCTTTTCCTTACCTCGAATTGCCTTGCCTGGAATTGGCCTGCCTTGCTTTGTTTTGACTTGCCTTGAATTCTTTTGCCTGGAATTTTATTGTCTTGTTGGAAATTTTCTTACCTCGCTTTTCCTTGCCTGGCCTGGAATTGCCCTGTCTGGAATTGCCTTGCTTTGGCTTGCCTTGCTCTGCCTTGACGGGAATTGCATTGCCTAGAATTGTCTTGCCTTGCCTTGCGTTTTCAGGAATTGCTCTTCCTGAAATTGCCCTTCCTTACCTTGCCTTGCCTTACCTGAAATTTCCCTGCCTGCAATTGCCCTGACTTACCTTACTCTGCCTGGAATTGCCTGGCCTTGCCTTGCCTTGCTTGGATTTGCCTTGCATAGCCTTGCCTGGAATTTCCTTGCATTTACATGCCTTGTGAAAAATTTTCTTGCCTGGAATTGTCTTGTCTTGCCTTACCTGAGATTGTCTTGACTTTTCTGGCCTTGCCTAGAATTGCCTTTCCTGAAATTTCCTTGCCTTACCTGGAATTGCATAGCCTCGAATTTCTTTGCCTTGCTTTGCCTGACGTTGCATTGCCTGGAATTGCCTTGCCTTGCCTTGCCTGGATTTGCCTTTCCTGAAATTTTCCTGCCTTGCCTTACGTGGAATTGCTTTGCCTAAAATTTCCTTGTCTTGACTTGCTTGGATTTGCTTTTCCTTGCCTTGCCTTGCCTTGCCTGGATTTTTCTTTCCTGGAATGGCCCTGCCTTGCCTCACGTGGAATTGCCTTGCCTGGAATTGTCTTCTCTTGTTTTGCTTTGCCTTGAATTGCCTTTCCTGCAATTGCTTTGCCTGGAATTTACTTACCTTGCCTTGCCTTGCCTGGAATTGCCTTGTCTGTATTTGCGTTGTCTTGTCTTGCCTTGCCTTGCCTGAAATTGCCTTGATTTTCCTTGCCTTGACTTACTTTGCCTTGCCTTGCTTGCCTTGCCTTGCCTGGTATTGCCTTGCCTTTCCTAGAATTTTTTTTGCGTTGCCTTGCTTTGCCTAGACTGGAATTGCCCTGCCTGGAATTGCCTTGCCTTGGCTTGCCTTGCCTTGCCTTGAATTGCCTTGCCTATAATTGCCTTACCTTGTTTTGCCTGGAACTGACCTGCCTTGCATATCCTTGCCCGGAATTGACTTTCCAAAAATTGCCTTGCATTCCTTGCGTTTCTTTGCATGAGATTGCCTTGCCTGAAATTGTATTCCTGGAACTCCCTTGCCTTGCCCCGGGTTGCCTTGCATTGCATGGAATTGCCTAGCCTAAGATTACATTGCATTTTCTTGCCTGAAATTGTTTGCCTTGCCTTGGGTTGCCTTGCCTTGTGTTGCCTTGCCTGGAGTTGCATAGCATGGAATTCACTTGCCTTGCCTTGCCTGGAATTGCCGCTTATTGCCTTTCCTTGCCTTACCTTGCCTTGCGTTGCCTTGCTGTGCCTAAAAAAGCATTGCCTGGAAATGCCCTTCATTGCCTTGCGCTGCCTTGCCTGGAATTGCCTTGCCTAGACTTGTGCTGCATTTTCTTGCCGTTCCTTGCATAGCATAGAATTGCCTTGCCTGGGATTGCCTTTCCCTGCATTCTCTTGCCTTAATTTTCCTGGAATTGCCTTTCGGGCAGTTGCCTTGTCTGGAATTGCTCTGCCTTGCATTTCCTGGATTGCCTTCCCTTTAATTTCCTTGCCTTGCCTTACCTAAAATTGCCTTGCCTGGAATTGTTTTCCTCTGCCTTGTCTTGCCTTGTTTTGACTGGAGTTGTTTTATTTTGAATTGCTTTGCATTGCCTTTCCTCGCCTGGAGTTGCCCTTCCTTGCATTTCCTGAAGCTGTCTTCCCTGGAATTGCCTTGCCTTGCCTTACCAAATATTGCCTTGCCTGGAATTGTCTTTCTCTGTATTGTCTTGCTTTGCCTTATATGCAATTGCCTTTCCTGCAATTACCCTGACTAGAATTGGCATGCCTTGCCTTGTTTTGCCTTGCCTGGAATTCCCTTGCCTGAAATATTTTGGCCTTGATGGGAATTTCCTTGCATTTCCTTCCCTTGCCTAGCCTCGTATTTCCCAGTCTGAAGTTGGCTTGCTTTGCCTTGCCTTGCCTTGCCTGGAATTGACTTGCCTAGAAAGGTCTTGCCTTGCCTTGCCTTGAGTTGTGTGGAATTGCCCTGCTTTGCCTTGCCTTGCCTGGAATGTACTTGCCTGTAATTGCCTTGCCTTGCCTTGCCTTGCCAGGAATTTTCCTATCTGGAGTTGGCTTGCCTTGCCTTGTCTTGCTTTGCCTGGAATTGCCTTGTCTTTTTGGCCTTGCCTGGAATTTCATTTTTTGGAATTTTTTTTTGCCTTGCCTTGCCTTCCTTGCCTTGCCTGGAATTGCTTTGCCTGGAATCGCCGTGCCTTGTCTTGCCTTTACAGGAATTGCCTTGCCCTGGATTGCCTTGCCTTGCCTTGCCTAGAATTGCCTTGCCTGGAATTGTCTTTCCTTGCCTTGTTCTGCCTTTTCTTGCCTTGAATTGTCTTGCCTAGAATTGCCTTTCCTTGCCTAGAATTCCGTTGCCTTCCCTTGCCTTTCCTTGCAATGCCTGGCCTTGTCTGGCCTAGCATAGAATTGCCTGGCATTACCTGTCCTGGGCTGGAATTGCCTGGCCTCCTCTGTCCTGTCCTGGAATGCCATGGTCTAGCCTGCACTGGCCTTCCCTGGCATGAAATGGCCTACCCTGGAATTACCTTGCCTTCCCTTGCCTTGTCTTGCCTGGAATTGCCTTGTCTGAAACTGTGCTGCCTTGCGTTGCCTACCTTTGCCTGGAATTGCCTTGCCTGGAATTTCCCAACTTTGCCTAGTCTTGACTTGCCTGGAATTGCCTTGGCTTGCCTTGCCTTGTGTGGAATCGCCTTACCTTTCCTTGCCTTGCTTTGCCTGGAATTTCCTTGCCTTCTCTTGCCTTGCATTGCCTAGAATTTCCTTTCTTTGCCTTGCCTTGCCTTGCACTGCCTGTCCTGTCCTGTCTTAGAATTGCCTGCACTTGCCTGCCCTGGGCTGGAATTTTATGGTCTGTCCTGGTCTGACCAGGCCTGGTCTGGAATAGTTTGGTCAGTCCTGGGCTGACATGTCCTGAAATGGCTTGGAGTGGCCTGGCATGGTCTGAAATGGCCTTGCCTTGCCTGGCCTTGCCTGCAAGGTCCTGGATTGGCCTGGCTTTGCCTTCAAGAGCCTATCCTTGCCTAGTGTTGCCTGAATTGTCCTTGTCTGACTTGGTCTTGCCTGCAATTCCCTTGGCTTCCCCTGCCTTACCTGAAATAGCCAAGCCTTGCCTGAAATAGCCTTTTCTGGAATTGCCTTGCCTGGAAATTCCCTGCCTTGCCTGGAATTGCCTTGAATTCCCTTGCTTCTTCTGGAATTGCCTTGCCTTGCCTTGCCCTGGCTGGAATTAAATTGCCTTGCTTTGCCTGAAATTGCCTTGCCTTGCCAGGAATTGCCTTCCCTAGCCTGGAATTGCCTTGCTTGAAATTACCTTGCATTGTTTTACCTGGAATGGCCTTGCCTGGAAATTCCTTTTTCTTCTTAGTCTTGCGTTTTCTTGTGTGGAATTGCCATTTCTGGAATTGTTTTTCCTGGAATTTCCTTGCCTTGCCTAGAGTTGCCATTTCTAGAATTGACGTGCCCGAAATTTCCTTCCCTTGCCTTGTTTTGCCTGGAATTGCCTTACCTGAATTTGCCTGTTCTTGCCTTCCCTTGTGTGGAATTGCCTTGCCTGAAATTTCCATGCCTTGACTTGCCTTGTCTTACCTGGAATTTCCTTGCTTGGAATTGCCTTGCCTATCCTTGTCTTGCATTTTCTTTCCTGGAATTGCCTTGCCTTGCCTGGAATTTTCTGGTCTGGCCTTGTCTGCCCTGGAATGGTTTGGCCTGGCATGCCATGGCCTGAAATGGTTTGGCCTGGGCTGGCCTGGCATGGCCTGAAATGTCTTGGTCTGGCCTGGACTGGCCTACAATGGTCTTACCTGGCCTGGACTGGCCTCCAAGGGCCTGGCCTTGCCTAGCCCTGACTGCAAGACTTTTGCCTTTCCTGACTTTACCTGAAATGGACTTGTCTACCCTGGTCTTGCCTGCAATTGCCTTGCCTTCCCTTGCCTTGGCTTGCCTGGAATTGCCTTGCCTGGAATTGTCCTACGTTGCCTTGCCTGCCTGGAATTGCCTTGCCTGAAGTTTTTTTGCCTTGCCTTGCCTTGCATTGACTCAAATTGCCTTGCCTGAAATTACCCTACCTTGTCTGGAATTGTCCTGCCTTGCCTTGCCTTGCCTGGAATTGCCTTGCCTTGCACTGCATTGACTTGATGGAGTTTCCTTGTCTATAATATTCTTCCCCTGCCTTCCCTTGCCTGAAATTGCCGAGCCTAAAATTGCGTTGTCTTGTCTGGCCTTACCTTCCCTTACCTAGAATTGTTTTGCCTGAAATTGCCTTGACTTGCCTTACCTGGAATTGCCTTGCCTTGTCTTGCCTTGCCTGGAATTGCCTTGCTTTGTTTTACCTGGAATTGCCTTCCCTGCAATTGCCTTTCCCTGCCTTGTCTTGTGTTGTGTTGCCTGGAATTTACCTTCCTGGAATTGCCTTGCCTGAAATTGCCATCTCTGCAATTTCCTTGTCTGTAATTGCCTTGCCTTGCCTTGTTTTTTCTGGAATTGCCTTACCTGGATTTGCCTTTCTTTGGTTTCCTTTGTGTGGAATTGCCTTGCTTAAAATTTCCTTGCCTTGACTTACCTGGAATTGCTTTGCCTCCAATTGCTACCCCATGCCTTGTCTTGTCATTCCTTTTCTGGAATTGAGTTGGATTGCCTGGAATTGCCTTGCCTTGCCTTGCATTTTCTGTCTTGGCTTGTCCTATAATTGCCTGGCCTTGCCTGGCCTCGACTGGAATTTTCTGGTCTGGCCTGGTCTGTCGTAGTATTGTTTGGCCTGGAATGTCCTGGAATAATTTGGCCTGGACTGGGCTGGCATGACCTGAAATGGCTTGGTCTGGCCTGGCCTGGCCTACAATGGTCTTGTCTGGCCTGTAAAAGCCTGACCTAGCCTAGCCTTGACTGCAAGAGCCTTGCCTTTCCTGGCTTTGCCTGAAATGGTCTAGCCTAGCCTTGCCTTACCTGCAATTTCCTTGAATTCCCTTGCGTTGCCTTTCCTGGAATTGCCTTGCCTGAAATTTTCTTGCTTTGCATTGACTTGCATTCACATGACTTGCCTTTCCTGTAATTGCACTGCTTTGCCTGTAATTTTCCTGCCTTGCCATGCCTTGCCTGGAATTGCCCTGCCTGGAATTGCACTTTCTTGCCTTGCCTTGCCTTGCCTATCCTGGAATTGGCCTGCTTTGCCTTTCCTTGACTGTCTGGAATTGGCCTGCTTTGAATTGCCTTGCCTTGACTGGAATTGCCTTGCCTGGAATTGTCTCACCTTTTCTTGACAAACTTCCTTGCCTGAAATTGCCCTGTTTTATCTTGCTGTGTATTTCCTCCAACTGCCTTGTTTGAAATTTCCCTGTCTTTCTTTGCCTTGCCCTGTCTGGAATTGTTTTGCCTGAAATTGTCTTGCCTAGAATGGTCTTGCCTTGCACTGCCTCTTCTTCCTTTGCCTTGCCTTGCCTTACCTTGTTTTGCCTGGAATTGCCCTGCCATGCCTTGCCTTGCTTTGCCTGGAATTACCTTGCCTTGCATTGCCTTGCCTGGAATTTCCTTTTGTGGAATTGCCTTGCCTTCTTTGTCTTGAATTTCCTGTAATTGCCTTGCCTAGAATTGCCTTTCCTTGTATCACCTCTCCTTCCCTTGTCTTGCCTTGCCTTGACTTGCTTGCAATTGCCTAGCTCAGAATTTCCCTGCCTTGCCTGGAATGGCCGTGCTTTGCATTGCTGTGCCTTGCCTAGAATTGCCGCACTTTGCATTGCCTTGCCTTGCCTGGAATTGCCTGGCATGGAATTGCCTTGCCTTCCCTTTGCTTGACTTTCCTTGCCTTCCCTTTCCTTTCATTGTCTTGCTTTGCATTGCTTGTTCTAGCCTGTCCTAGAATTGCCTGGCCTTGCCAGACCTGGGATGGAATTTCCTGGCCTGGCATAGCCTGGAATAGTTTGGCCTTGCGTGGCCTGTCATGGCTTGAAATGCCTTGGAGTGACCTGGTCTCACTGGCGATGGCCTTGCCTGGCCTGGCCTGGCCTTGCGTGTAAGAATTTGGCCAAGCTTATTCTTGCCTGAGAAAGTCTAGCCTTCCCTTTCCTTCCCTGAAATAACCTTGCTTGGCCTTGCCTTGCCTACAATTGCCTTGCCTTGCTTGAAATTGCCTCGCTGAAATTGCCTTGACTTGCCTTTCGTAGTCTTTTCTGGAATTGCCTTGCCTGCAATTGCCCTACTTTGCTTTGCCTTGCATGCCTAGAATTTTTCTGCCTTGTCTTGCCTTGCATTGCCTCAAATTGCCTTGCCTGGAATTGCCCTGCATTGTATTGCATTGCCTTGCCGTGCCAGGAATTGCCTTGCCTTGCCTGTAATTGTATTGCTGGAATTGCCTTCCCTTGCCTTGCATGGTCTTGCCTGGAATAGCCTTTCCCTGCCTTGCATGGAATTGCCTTGCTTGGAATTTCCTTGAATTGACTTGCCTTGCAATACCTGAAATTGCCTTGCCTTGAATTCTCTGGCTTTACCTTGTCTTGCCTTGCCTTTCCCTTCCTGAAATTGCCTTGCCTTGCCTTGCCAGAAGTTGCCATGCCCAGCCTTGTTTTGTCTTGCCTGAAATTTTCTTGCTTGGTACTGCCCTGCCTTGCCTTGCATTGCCTGGAATTGCCTTGTCTTGCCTTGCCTTGCCTTGCATTGCTTCGAATTGCCTTGGTCAGAGTTGCATTGCCTTGCCTTTCCTTGGATTTCCTGAAACTGCCTTGCCTTTCCTTGCCTTTCCTTGCCTTTTCTTGCCTTGTCTTGCATTGCATTGCCTGTCCTGTCCTTGTCTGGTCTGACCTGGAATCCCCTGGCCTTCTCTGTCCTGGGCTGAAATTGCCTGGCCTTGTCTAACTTAGATTGGAATGGCCTGTATTGTCCTGGCATGGCCTGGAATGACCTGAAATGGCCTTCACTAGCCTGTAATGGCCTGGCTTTGCCTGCAATAGACTTGCCTGGCTTTGTCTGTCCTGGCCTAAAATGGTCTGGCCAAGAATGACGTTGCCTGCAATTGCCTTGCCTAAAATTGCCTTGCCTTGCCTGTAATTGCCCTGCCCTGCCTTGCCTTGCCTTGCCTGAAATTGCTTTGCCTGGAATTGTCCTCCCTTTTCTTGCCTTGCTAGGAATTGCCTTGCCTTGAATTGCCTTGCCTTGCCTAGTATTGCTTTGCCTGGAATTGCCTTGCCTTGGCTTTTCTTGCCTTTCCTTGCCTGAAATTGCCTTGCCTAAAATTGCCTTGCCTTGTCTTGCCTGGAATTCTGTTGCCTTCCCTTGCCTTGCCTTGCAATACCTGGCCTTGCCTTGCCTGGCCTAGAATTGTTTGACCTTAGCCTTCCTGGGATGAAATTGCCTAGCCTAGCCTAGCCTGGCCTAGACTTGAATGCCATGGCCTGGCCTGGAATGGCGTGGCTTGGCTGGTCTGGCCTGGAATGGCTTTGACTGGCCTACACTGGTCTACAATGACCTGGTCTGTCCTGGTCTGGACTCCAGTTACTTTGCCTTCCCTTGCCTTGCCTTGCCTGGAATTGCCTTGACTGAAACTGCCCTGGCATACCTTGCTAACCCTTGCCTGGAATTTCCCTACCTTGCCTTACCTTGACTTTCCTGCAATTGCCTTGGCTTGCATTGCTTTGCGTTGAATTGCCTTACCTTGCCTTATCTTGCTTTGCCTGGAATTGCCTTGCCTTCTCTTGTCTTGTGTTGCCTAGAATTGCCTTGCCTTGCCTTGCCTTGCCTTGCCTTGCCTTGCCTTGCATTGCCTTGCCCTGCCTGTCCTGTCCGGTCTTGGAATTGCCTGCCCTTGCCTGGCCTGGGCTGGAATTTTCAGGTCTGGTCTGTCCTGTTCTGGCCTTGCCTGCTCTGAGCTGGAATAGTTTGGCCTGGCCTAGCCTGACAAGTCCTAAAATTGCTTGGAGTGGCCTGGCCTGGCCTGCAGTGGCCTAGCCTTGCCTGGCCTGGGTTGTAAAGGCCTGGCTTAGCCTTGTCTTGATGAGTCTTGTCTGAAATTGCCTTGCCTGGCCCAGCTAGCCTGCAATTGCCTTGCCTTCCCCTGTCTTTCCTGAAATTGCCTTGACTGAAATTGTCCCGCCTTGCCTTTCATAGCCTTTTTTGGAATTGCATTGCCTGGAAATGCCTTGCCTTGCCTTGGCTTGAATTGACTTGCCTTGCCTGTAATTGCCTTGCCTTGCCTGGAATTGCCTTTTCTTGCATGGAATTGCCTTGCTGTGCCTGGAATTGTCTTGCCGTGCCTTTTCTTGCCTTACCTGGAATTGCCTTTCCCTGCCTTGTCTTCCCTTACCTTGGCTTATTTTACCTGAAATTTTCTTGCTTGGAATTACCTTTCCCTGCATTGTGTTGCCTTTCCTTGCCTGGGATTGGCTTTCCTGGAATTGCCTTGCCTTGACTTGCCTTTTCTGGAATTGCCTTGCCTGAAATTCCCTTGTCTTGTCTTGCTTTGCCTTGCCTTGCCTTGCCTGCAATTGCCTTTTTCTACTTTGCCTTGCCTTGACTTTCCTAGAATTGCCATGCCTTGCCTTGCCTTACCTTTTCTTACCTAAAATTTCCTTGCCTGGAATTACCTTTCCCTGCTTTGTCTTGCCTTGCCTTGCCTGGGATTGGTTTTCCTCAAATTGCCTTGCCTTTTCTGATATTGCCTTGCCATAAATTTTCTTGCCTTTCCTTGCCTTGTCTTGCCTTACATGGAATTGCCTTGCCTGGAATTTCCTTTTTCTGCCTCGCCTTTATTGCCTTCCCTGGAATTGCTGTGCCTTGCCTTGCGTTGTCTGGAATTGCCTTGCCTGGAATTGCCTTGCATGAAATTGCCTTGCCTTGCCTTATCTTGCCTTGCCTCAAATAGCCTTGTGTGAAATTGACATGCCTTTTCTTGCCTTGCCTGGAATGGCCTTGATTGGAATTGCCCTACCTTGCCCTGCCTTGCCTTGCCTAAAATTCCCTTGCCTGAAATTGCCCTGTTTTATCTTGCTTTGCATTTGCTCAAACTGTCTTGCCTGGAATTGCCCTGCCTTCCTTTGCCTTGCCTTGCCTGTAACTGTCTTGCTGGAATTGCCTTACCTTGCCTTGCATGGACTTGCCTGGAATAGCCTTGCCTTGCCTTGCATGGAATTGCCTTGCCTGGAATTTTCTTGACTTGGCTTGCCTTGCGCTACCTGAAATTGCCTTGCCTCGAATTCTCTTGCCTTTTGCTTCCTGGAATTGCCTGCCTTGTTTTGCATTGCCTTGCTGGGAATTTTCTTGCCTGTCCTTGTTTTGCCTTGCCTGGAATTGTCTTGCTTGGACTTGCCCTGCCTTGCCATGCCTTGCCTGGAATTGCCGTGTCTTGCCTGCCCTTGCCTGGTCTGGGCTGGAATTTTCTGGCCTAGCCTGTTCTGTCCTGTTCTGGACTAGTAGGGCCTAGCCTAGTCTGATATGTCCTGAAATGGCTTGGAGTGGCTGGTTTGGTCTGCAATGGCCTTGCCTTGCCTGGCCTGGCATGCAAGGGCCTGGCTTAGCCTATCCTTGCCTAGTCTTGCCTGAAATGTCCTTGCCTGACCCGACCTTGCCTGCAACTGCCTTGTTTTCCCCTGCCTTCACTAAAATTGCCTTGACTAAAATTTCTCGATGTAGCCTTTCATAGCCTTTCCTGGAATTGCCTTGTTTGGAATTTCCCTGCATGGTCTGGAATTGCCTTGCCTTGCCAGGAATTGCCTTGACTTGTTTTACCTGGAGTTGCCTTACCTGGAATTTCCTTTTCCTGCTTTGTCTTCCCTTTTCTTGCGTGGAATTGACATTCCTGCCATCGTTTTGCCTGAAATTGCCGTGCCTTTCCTAGAGTTGCCGTTTCTGGAATTTACTTGCCTGGAATTCCCTTGCATTGCCTTGTTTTGCCTGGAATAGCTTTACCTGAATTTGACTTTTCTTGCCTTGACTTGTGTGGAGTTGCCTTGCCTGGAATTTCCTTGGCTTGCCTTGCCTTGCCTTACCTAGAATTGCCTTGCCTGGAATTGGCTTTCCTATCCTTGTTTTTTGAATTGCCTCTTCTTTCCTGGAATTGCCTTGCCTTGCCTGGAATTTTCTGGCCTGGCCTGGTCTGCCCTGAAATGGTTTGGCCTGGGCTGGCATGGCATGGCCTGAAACGTCTTCTGATCTGGCCTGGCCTTCAAATGGACTTGTGGCATGGCCTGAAATAGCATGAAATGACCTGGCCTAAAATGGCCTCGCCTGTAATGGACTGGCTTGCAAGATCCTAGCCTTCCCTAGCCCTGACTGCAAGACCCTTACCTTTCCTGACTTTCCCTGAAATAGCCTTGTCTGTCCTGGCCTTGCCAGCAATTGTCTTGCCTTCCCTTGCTTAGGCTTGCCTGGAATTGCCTTGACTGAAATTGCCCTGCCTTGCCTTACCTTGCCTTCCCTTGCCTGAAATTGCCCTACATTGCCTTGCTTTGCCTGGAATTGCCATGCCTGGAATTTTTCTACGTGGTCTTGCCTTGCATTGACTTGAATTGCTTTGCCTGAAATTACCCTACCTTGCCTGGAATTGTCCTGCGTTTCCTTGCAGTGCCTTGACTTGGATGGAGTTTCCTTGTCTGGAATGTTTTTTCCCTTCCTTGCCTCATCTGGAGTTGCCTAGCCTAAAATTGTGTTGTCTTGCCTGGCCTTACCTTCCCTTTCCTAGAATTGTTTTGCCTGGAATTGCCTTGACTTGCCTTGCTTTTGCTTACCATGCCTTTGCTTGCCTTGCCTTGTCTTGCCTTACCTGGAATTGCCTTGCCTTGCCTTGCCTTGCCTTGCCTTGCCTTGCCTTGCCTTGCCTTGCCTTGCCTTGCCTTGCCTTGCCTTGCCTTGCCTTGCCTTGCCTTGCCTTGCCTTGCCTTGCCTTGCCTTGCCTTGCCTTGCCTTGCCTTGCCTTGCCTTGCCTTGCCTTGCCTTGCCTTGCCTTGCCTTGCCTTGCCTTGCCTTGCCTTGCCTTGCCTTGCCTTGCCTTGCCTTGCCTTGCCTTGCCTTGCCTTGCCTTGCCTTGCCTTGCCTTGCCTTGCCTTGCCTTGCCTTGCCTTGCCTTGCCTTGCCTTCTCTGGATTTGACTTGCCTGGTCTTGCCTGGATTTGTCTTGCTTGGATTTCCCTTGCCTTGCCGTACCTGGATTTGCCTTGCCTGGATTTGCCTTCCCTTGTCTTGCCTGAATTTGCATTGTCTGAATTTGTTTTGCCGTGCCTTGCCTGGATTTGTCTTGCCTTGCCATTTCTATATTTACCTTGCCTTCATATGCCTTTCGTTTGCTTGCCTATATTGGCCTTGTCTGGGTTTACCTTGACTGTCCTCGAGTGGATTTGTCATGCCTGATTTTACCTTGCCTTAATTTGGCTAAACTTTACTTGCCTGGATTTTTATTGCCTTGACTTTCCTTGACTTTTCGTGTCTGGATTTGCCTTGCTTGCCTAGCCTAGCCTTGCCTTGCCTTGACTAAATTTGCCTTGCCTTGCCTGGATTTGTTTTGCCTTGACTTGCCTTGCCTTGCCTGAATAACTTGCCTTGCCGTGTGTTGCCTTGCTTGCATTTGCCTTTCTTTTCCTGGTTTTGCCTATCCTTGCCTTGCCTTGCCTTGCCTGGATTTATCTTGCCTGGATATGCCTTGCCTTGGGTTTCCTCGATTTGCCTTTCCTGAATTTAACGTGCCTTCATTTGCATGGATTTGCCTTGCCTGGATTTTCCTTGCCTTGCCTTTTCTGTATTTGCCTTGCCTTGCCTTTCCTGGATTTGTCTTGCCTTGCTATGCCTGGATTTTTTTTTTTTGCTTGGGTTTGCCTTGTCTTTTCTTCCCTGAATTTGCTTTGCCTGGATTTGCCTTGCCTTGCTGTTCCTGGATTTGCCTTTCCTTTCCTTTTTTTGTATTTGCCTTCCCTTGCCTTGCCTTGCCTGGATTTGTCTTGCCTGAATTTGCTTTGTCTTATCTTGCCTGGATTTGCCTTGCCTTGACTTGCCTGGATTTGACTTGCCTTGCCTTGCTGGAATTTGACTTGCTTTGCCTTGTCTGAATTTCGTTGCCTTACCTTTCCTGGATTTGCCTTTCCTTGCAGTGCCTTGCCTTGACTTTATTTGCCTTGCCTTTCCTTACCTGGATTTGCCTTGCCTTGCCTTACCCTGCCTGATTTTGACTTGCCTGAATTAGTCTTGCCTTACCTGGCCTGGATTTGATTTACTTGCGTTCGCCTTGCCTTGCCTTGCCTGGATTTGCCATGCCTGGATATGACTTCTTTTGCCTTGCCTGGATTTGACTTGCTTTGCCTTGTCTAGATTTGTTTGCCTTGCCTTGCTTGGATTTGCATTGCCTGAATTTGCCTTGCCTTGCCTGGATTTTCCCTGTCTGGATTAGCCTTCCCTTGTCTTGCTTGGATTTACCTTGCCTGGATTTACCCTGTTTGCCTTTCCTGGATTGGCCATGCGTTGATTTGCCTTGTTTGTTCTTGCCTGGATTTGTCCTTCCTAGAGATGACCTGCCTTGCCTTGCTTGTATTTGCCTTGCCTGAATTTTCCTTTCTTTGCCTTGACTGGCTTTGCCTTGCCTTGCCTTGCTTGTATTTACCTTGCCTGGATGTGCTTTGATTTGGCTTTTCTGGATTTCCCTTTCCTAGATTTACCTTGCCTTTCCTTGCCTGAATTTGCCTTGCCTTGTTTTGCCTGTATTTGTCTTGACTTGGTTTGCCTAGATTTGCCTTACCTGGCTATGCCTGTATTTACCTGGCTTCGATTTCCCTTGCCTGGATTTGCCTTTTTTATGCTTGCCATAGTTTGTCTTGCCTGAATTTGCCATGTCTTGTCTTGCCTGAATTTGTCTGGATTTGCCTTGAGTTTCCTTTCCTGGATTTGCCTTGCCTGGATTTCCCCTGCCTTGCCTTGTCTGTATTTGCCTTGCCTTGCCTAACCTGAATTTGCTTTGCCTTGCTTTGCCTGGATGTGACTTGCCTGGGCTTGCCTTGCCTAGTTTTGCCTTGCCTATCCTTGCCAGGATTTGCCTTGCCTGGATTTGCCTTGTCTTTTCTTGCCTGAATTTGCCTTGCCTGGATTTGCCTTGTCTTGTCTTGCCTTGCCTTGCCTGGATTTGCCTTTCTTTTCTTTCCTGGATTTGCCTTGCCTTGCCTTATCTAGATTTGCCTTGCCTTGCCTCGCATGTATTTGCCTTCTCTAGAGTTAACTTTTACTGCCTTGCAGGAATTTGCCTTGTCTGGATTTGCCTTGCCTAGATTAGCCTTGTTTCCCTTGCCTTGCCTGAATTTGACTTGCCTGGCCTTACCTGGTTTTTCCTTTTCTTGATTTGCCATGCCTTGCCGTGCCTGGATTTGCCTTGCCTGAATTTGCCTTTTCTTGCCTTGCCTGGATTTGCATTGCCTGAATTTGCCTTTCCGTGTCTTGACTGAAATTGCCTTGCCTTATTTTGTCTGTAATTATCTAGCCCACATATGCCTTGCATTGGCTTCCCTACATTTGCCATGCCTGGATTTACCTTGCCTTTTGTTGCCTGGATTTGTCTTGCCTTGCTTTTTCTAAATTTGCCTTCCCAGGATTTCTCTTGCCTTGCCTTTTTTTGCCTTGCTTTGCCTGGATTTGCCTCTCCTTCCCTTGTTTTGCTTTTCCTTTTCTTACTTGGATGTGCCTTGCCTTTCCTTGCCTGTATATACTTTGCATGGATATGACTTGCCTTGGCTTTCCTGGATTTGCCATGCCTGGCTTTACCTTGCCTTGCGTTGCATGGATTTTCCTGGCTTGAATTTGCTTTGCCTTGTTTTGCCTGGATTTGCCTTGCCTTGCTTTGCCTGTGTTTGCCTCTCCTTCCCTTGACTGGATTTGCCTTCCTTTACTATGCCTGGATTTGCCTTGAATAGATTTGCCTTGCCTAGATTTGCCTATCCTATTCTTGTCACGATTTGCCATGCCTGAGTTTGCCTTTTCTGCACTGCCTAAATTTGCCTTGCCTGGATTTTTCATGCCTATCCTTACCAGGATTTGCCTTGCCTGAATTTGCCTTGTGTTGCCTTGCCTGAATTTACCTTGTCTGGATTTGCCTTTTCTTTTCTTTCCTCTATTTGCCTTCTTTTGCCTTGCCTGGATTTGCCTTGCTTGAATATAATCTGCCTTGCCTTGCTTGGATTTGCCTTGTCAGAATTTGTTTTTTTGCCTTGCCTGAATTTGCTTTGCCTTGCCTTGCCTGGATTTCCCTTACCTAGATTTACCTTGACATGCTTCTCCTGAATTTTCCTGGCCTTGTTTTGCCAGTATTGGTCTTCCCTTGCCTTGACTGGATTTGCCTTGCCTTCCTGTGCCTGAATTTACCTGGCCTGGATTTGCCTTGCTTAGCTTTACCTTGCTTAGCTTTACCTTGCCTATCCTTGCCAGGATTTGCCTTGCGTGAATTTGCCATGTCTTGCCTTGCCTGGATTTGCCTTGCCTTGCCTTGCCTGTATTTACGTTGCTGGGATTTGCCTTGCTTTGTCTTCCATGGATTCGTCTTCTCTGGATTTACCTTCGATTGCCTTGCCCGTATTTGCCTTGTCTTGATTTGTTATGCATTTCCTTGGCTGGATTTGACTTGCCTTGCCTGGATTTGACTTGCCTGCCATTACCTGGATTTGCCGTGCCTGGATTTACCTTGCCTTTCCTTTCCTTGCCTTGCCTTGCCTAAATTTGCCTTACCATGATTTTTCTTGCCTTGACTTGTTTTGCCTTGTCTTGCCAGAATTTGCCTTTCTTACCTAGCTTTGCCTTGCCTTGCCTGGATTGGCCTTGCCTTGCCTAAATTTTCCTTGCCTTGCCTTGCTTTGCCTTGCTTTGCCCGTGTCTGGATTTGCCTTGCCTTGCTGTGCCTTGCCTTGCCTGGATTTGCCTTTCCTTTCCTTGTCTGGATTTTCCTTGCTTTGCCTTGAGTGTATTTACCTTGCCTGGATGTGCCTTGCCTTGGCTTTCCTGGATTTTCCTTGCCTGGATTTACATTGCCTTGACTTGCATGGATACGTTTTGCCTGGATATGACTTGCCTGGATATGAATTGCTTTGCCTTGCTTGGATTTGCCTTCCCTTTCTGTGCCTAAATTTGCCTTGCCTTGATTTGCCTAGGCTAGATTTCCTTGTCTAAACTTGCCAGCCTTTGCCTTGCCTGAATTTGCCTTGACTTGCTTTGCCTGAATTTGCCTTGCCTGGGCTTTCCTTGCTTGCCTTGCCTGGGATTTCCTTGCCTGGATTTGCCTTTAATTTTTTTCCCTGTTTTTGCCTTGCCTGGATTTACCTTGCCTTGCCGTGCCTTGATTTGCATAGCCTTGCCTAGCCTGGATTTTCCTTGCCTGGATTTTTCTTGCCTTGCCTTTTTGGTATTGCATTGCATCAATTTGCCTTGCCTGGATTTGCCTTTCCTTTCCTTGCCTCGATTTACCTTGCCTATATTTGCCTTGCCTTGACGTGCATGAATTTGCCTTACATGGATTTTCCATGCCTAGTTTTCCGTGGATTTTTTTGCCTGGAGTGGACTTGCCTTCACTTGCCTGGAATACACTTGCCTGGATTTGCCTTAATGGCATTTGCCTTTCCTTGCCTTGCATTTCCTGGACTTGGATTGCCTGTATTTGCCTTTCCTGAATTTGCCTTTTTTGGATTTGCTTTGCTGTATTTGCCTTATCTTGCCTTGCTTTGTCTGAATTTGCATTGCCTGCATTTGCCTCGCCTTGCCTAGCCTTGCCTGGATTTGCCTTGCCTAAATTTACCTTGCCTTGCATGGATTTGCCTTCTCTGGATTTACCTTCCATTGCCTTGTCTAGATTTGCCTTGTTTAGATTTGTTTTTCCTTGCCTTGCCTGGATTTGCCTTGCTTAGATTGGCCTTGCCTTGCCTTGCCTAAATTTGTGTTGCCTGGATTTCCCTCGCATTGCCGTGCCTGGATTTGCCTTGCCTTACCTTTCCTAAATTTGCCTTGCCTGGATTATTCTTGCCTTGACTTACCTAGCCATGTCTTGCCTGGATTTGACTTGCTTTCCTACCCTTGCCTTGCCGTTACTAAATTTGCATTGCCTTGCCTCGCCTTGCCTGGATTTGCCTTTACTTTTCTGGTTTTGCCTTTCCTTTTCTGGTTTTGCCTTTCCTTTCCTTCCCTGAATTTGCCTTGCCTTGCCTGTATTTACCTTGCCTGCATATGCCTTGCATTGTCTTGCCTAGATTTGCCTTGTCTGGATTTGTTCTGCTTTCCTTGCCTGCATTTGCCTTTCCTGGATTTGCCTTACCTGCATTTGCCTGGATTTGCCTTGCCTGGATTTGCCATTCCTCAATTTGAGTGGATTTTCCTTGCCTGGATTGGCCTTGCCTTGACTTGCCTTGATTTGCCTTGTCTGGATTTGCCTTACCTGCATTTGTCTTACCTTGCCTTGCCTTGCCTGGATTTTCCTTGCCTTGCCTTGCCTTGCCTTGCCTGGATTTTTCTTAACTTGCCGTGCCTTGCCTTTTCTGAATTAGCCTTTTTTTCTTTTATTTTGCCTTTCCTTGCCTTGCCTTGAATTGCCTTACCTGAATTTGCCTTGCCTGAATTTGTCTTGCCTTGCCTTGCCTTGATTTACCTTGCCTTGCCTTGATTTACCTTGCCTTGCCTTGCCTGGATTTGACTTGCTTTGCATTGCCTGAATTTGCCTTGTGTTGCCTTGAATGGAATTGCCTACAATTTCCTTCCCTGTATTTGCCTTGTCTTGCCTTGCCTAGATTTGCCTTGCCTGGATTTGTTTTGCTTTGCCATGCCTGGATTTGTTTTACCTGGATTTTCCTTGCCTTGCTTTCCTGGATTTGCATTGCATGGATTTGCCTTGCCTAAATTTGCCTTGCCTGGATTTGCCTTGCCTTGCCTTGCCTGGATTTGCCTTTTTTTTCTTTTCTATATTTGCCTTCCCTTTCCTTGTCTGGATTTGCCTTGCCTGGATTTCTTTTGCCTTTCCTTTCTGGTTTTGCATTACATGGATTTACCTTGCCTTGCCTGGACTAGATTTCCTTAACTGGATTTGCCTTGCTTTGCCTTGACTAGATTTGCCTTGCCTTGCCTTGACTAGATTTGCCTTGCCTTGCCTGGATTTTCCTGGCCTTGCCTTGACTTGCCTGAGTTTGCCTTGGCTTGCCTTGCTCGTATTTACCTTGCCTGGATATGTTTTACCTTGGATATCCTGGATTTGCCTTTCCTGAATTTACCTTTATTCCCTTAGGTGGATTTACCTTGTCTGGATTTGCCTTTCCTTGCCTTGCCTGTATTTGCCTTGCCTTGCCTTGCCTAGATTTGCCTTGCCTTTCCTTCCTATGCGTGGATTTGCCTTGCCTGTATTTTCCTTGCCTAGATTTGCCTTTCCTTTCCTTGCCAGGATTTGCCTTGCCTGAATTTGCCTTGTCTTGCCTTGCCTGAGTTTGCCTTGCCTGGATTTACATTGCTTTGCCTTGCCTGGATTTGCCTTGTTTGGACTTGCCTTTCCTTTTCTTTCCTGTATTTGCCTTCCCTTGCCTTGCCTTGAATTCCCTTGCCTTGCCTTGCCTTACCTGGATTTGTCTTGCCTTAATTTGCTTTGCATTAACTTACCTGGATTTGCTCTGCCTGGATTTTTCTTGTTTTTCCTTGCCTGGATTTGCCCTGCCTGAATTTGAGTTGTCTTGCCTTGCCTGGATTTCCCTAGTTTTGCCTTGTCTGGATTTGTTTGTCTTGCCCTGAATGGATTTGCCTTGCCTTGCCTTACCTGGATTTGCTTTCTTTAGATTTGCTTTGCCTGTATTTGCCTTGTCTTGCCTTACTTTGCCTTGCATGAATTTGCCTTGCATTGCCTTGCCTAGTCTTGCCTGAATTTTCCTTGCCTGGATTTGCCTTGCCCGGAATGCCTTGCCTTGATTTGCCTTGCCTGAATTTGCTTTGTCTTTTTTTACCCGGATTTGCCTTCCCTGGATTTGCCTTGCATGAATAGCCTTGATTTGCCTTGCCTGGATTTGCCTCGCCTGGATTTGCCTTTCTTTGCCTTGCTCAAATTTGCCTTGCCTGAATTTGTTTTGCATTTCCTTGCTTGGATTTGCCTTCTTTGGATTTATTTTCGATTTCCTTGCCTGGATTTGCCTTGTCTGGATTTGTTTTGCCTTGCCTTGCCTGTATTTGACCTGCCTTGCCTTTCCTAAATTTGCCTTGCCTGGATTTGCCTTGCCTTGTTGTGCCTGAATTAGCCTTGCTTGGATTTTCATTTCCTGAATTTGCCTTGCCGTGCCTTTTCTGGATTTGCCTTGCTCGGATTTGCTTTGCCTGAATTTGTCTTGTATTTCCTTGCCTGGATATGCCTTTTTTTTCTTGCACAAATTTTCCTTCTCTGGATTTACCTTCCATTGCCCTGCCTGGATTTGCCTTGTCTAGATTTATTTTGCCTTGCCTTGCCTGAATTTTCCTTGCCTAGATTTGCCTTGCCTTGGCTGGATTTGACTTGCCTTTCCTGTATTTGCACTGCCATGCCGTGCCTAAATATGCCTTGCCTGGATTTGACTTTCATTGCCTTTCCTGGATTTGCATTGCCTGAATTTGCTTGCCGTGCCTTGCTATGCCTGGATTTGCCTTGCCTTGCCTTTATTTACCTTTCCTGCATATGCCTTGCATTTGCTTGCCTAGATTTGCCTTGCCTGGATTTACTTTGCCTTTCCTTGCTGGGATTTGCTGTGTCTGGATTTGACTTGCCTTGCCTGGATTTGACTTGCTTTGCCTTTCCTGAATTTTCGTTGCCTTGTTTTGCCTGGATTTGCTTTTCCTCGATTTTTCTTGCCTTGCCATGCCTGGATTTGCCTTGTCTGGATAAGCTTTCCTTTGCCTTGCCTGGATTTGACGTGCCTTAATTTTTCTTGGTTTTCTTGCCTTGCCTTGCTTGGATTTGCCTATCTTGGATTTGCCTTTCTTTTTTATCCTGAATTTGCCTTGCCTGGAAGTGCCTTTCTTCCCTTACCTGGATTTGCCTTGTCTGGATTTGCCATGTATAGATTTTCCTGGCCTTTACATGCCTTGCCTTGGCTGGATTTGCCTTACCAGATTTTGCCTTGCCTTGACTTCCATGGATTTGTTTTTTTTTTTTTTTGGAATTAACGTTCATTGCCTTGCCTGCATTTGCCTTGTCTGGATTTGTTTTGCCTTGCCTTGCCTGCATTTGCCTTGCCTGAATTTGCCTTGCCTTGCCTTGCCTTGCCTTGCCTGGATTTGTTTTGCTTCGCCATGCCTGGATTTTCCTTGCCTTGCCTTTATGGTTTTGCATTGCATGGATTTGCCTTCCCTGGATGTGCTTGGCCTTTTTTGCCTTTTCTTGCCTTGCTTTGCCTGGATTTGTTTTGCCTGCATTTGCGTTGCCTTGCCTACCCTTGCCTGGATTTTCCTTGCCTGGATTTGCCTTGCTTCGCCTTTCCCAGATTTGACTAGCCTGAATTTGTTTTGCCTTTCCTTGCCTGCATTTGCCTTGCCTTTCCTTGCATGAATTTGACTTATCTGGATTTACCTTCCCTTGCCTTGCCTGGATTTGGCTTGTCTTGATTTCCTTTGCCTTATTTTGCCTGGATTTGCCTTGCCTAGATTTTTCTTTCCTTGTCTGGATTTCACTTGCCTTGCTTTCCTAAATATGTCTTGCCTGTATTTTCCTTGACTTGCCGTGCCGGAATCTGCCTTGCCTGGATTTTTCTTCCCTTCCCTATCCTGGATTAGCATTGCCTGAATTTGTCTTTCCGTGCCTTGCCTGGATTTGCCTAGATTTGCCTTGCCTGGATTTACCTTGCCTTTGATTGCTTGGATTTGTCTTGTCTTGCCTTGCCTAAATTTGTCTTGCCTTGATTTTCCTTGGCTTGACTTTCCTTGCCTTTCCTTCCTTAATTTGCCTTTCCTTTCCTTTCCTTGCCTAGCCTGGATTTTTCTTACTTGCCTAGCCTTCCCTAGCCTTGACTGGATTTGCCTTCCCTTGCCTTGCCTTGCCTGGGTTTTCATTGCCTTGCCTCGCCTTGCATGGATTTACCTTGTCTTGCCTTGCCTTGCCTGGATTTAACTTGCCTTGGCTTTCCTGGATTTTCCTTGCCTGGATTAACCTGGTCTTCCCTTGCATGTATTTACTTGTTTGGATTTGCCTTGCCTTGAATTGCCTGTATTTGCCTTGCCTTGCATTGCCTGCATTTGCCTTGCCTTGCATTGCCTTAATTTGCCTTGCCTTGCTATGCATGGATTTGACTTCTCTGGATTTACCTTCCATTGCCTTGCCTGGATTTGCCTTGTCTGGATTTGTTTTGCCTTGTCTTGCATGGATTTTTTTTGCCGATATTTGGCTTGCCTTGCCTGTATTAGACTTGCCTTGTCTTATGCAAATTTACCTTGCCTGGATTTGCCCTGCCTTGCCATGCCTGGATCTGCTTTGAGTGGATTTGCTTTCTTTTACCTTGTCTGTATTTACCTTGCCTGCATATGCCTTACTTTTGCTTGCCTAGATTTGCCTTGCCTGGATTTTTTTGCCTTTCCTTGCATAGATTTACCTTGCCTCGTTTTGCCTTGCCTTGCCTTGCCTTTCCTAAATTTGCCTTGCCTGGATTTTTCTTGCCTTGACTTGCCTTGCCTTTTCTTGCCTGGATATAGCTTGCCTAGATTTGCCTTGCCTTGCCTTGCTTTTCCTGGATTTGACTTGACTTGCCATGCCTGGATTTGCCGTGCCTTGCCTTGCCTAGATTTGCCTTGCCTGGATTTGCGTTTAAATTTTTCCCTGTATTTGCCTTGCCTTGTCTTTCCTGGATTTACCTTGCCGAGTTTACCTTGCCTTGCCAGCCTGGATTTGCCTTGCCTGTATTTGTCTTGCCTTGCCTTGCCTGGATTTCCCTTGACTTGCTTTGCTGGTTTTGCATTGCATGGATTTGCCTTGCCTGAATTTGCCTTGTCTGGATTTGCCTTGCCGTGCCTTGTCTTGCCAGAATTTTCCTTTTTTCCCCTGTTTTGCCCTTTTTCTTTGCCTTCCTGAATTTGCCTTGCCTTTCCTTGCGTTTATTTACCTTACCTGGATATGCCTTGCATTAGCTTTTCTGGATTTGCCTTGTCTGGATTTACCTTATCTTGACTTGCACGAATTTGCTTTGTCTTGCCTTGCATGGATTTGCCTTGCCTTGCCTTGTCTTGACTTGTCTGTATTTGCCTTGCCTGGATTTACATTGCCTTTCCTAGCCGTGATTTGCCTTTCCTGAGTTTGCCTTGCCTTGCATTGATTTGCCCTGCCTGGATTAGCATTTCCTTTGATTGATTGGATTTACCTTGCCTGTATTTACCCTATTTGCCTTACCTGGATTTGTCGTGCCTTGATTTGCTTTATTTTTTCTTTCCTGTTTTTGCCTTACCTGGATATAATCTGCCTGGCTTTTCTTGGATTTTCCTTGCCTGGATTTGCCTTTCCTTGCCCTGTCTGGCTTTGTTTGCGGTGTCTTGCCTGTATTTACCTTGTCTGGATATGCCTTCCCGTGGCTTGCCTGGATTTGCCTTGCCATGATTTACCTAGCCTTCCTTGCCTGGATTTTCTTTACCTTTTTTTGCCTGTATTGGTCTTGCCTTGTTTTGCCTGGGTTTTTCTAGCCTTTCTCTTCCTGGATATACCTGGACTGGATTTGTCTTGCCTAGATTTGCATTGACTATCCTTGCCAGGATTTGCCTTGCCTGAATTTGCAATTTCTTGCCTATCCTGGATTTGCCTTGTCTTGCCTTGCCTGGATTTGCCTTGCCTAAATTTGCCTTTCTTTCCTTTCCCGGATTTGCCATACCCAGATGTGCCTTGCCTTGCATTACCTAGATTTGCCTTGCCTGGATTTGCCTTGCCTGGCCTTGCCTGGATTTGCCATGTCTTCCCTTGCATGCATTTGCCTTCTCTGGATTTACCTTTAATTATCTCTACCGGATTTGCCTTTTCTGGATTTGTTTTGCCATGCCTTGCCTAGGATGTCCTTGCCTGTATTTGCGTTGCCTTGCCTTGCATGGATTTGCCCTCTCTAGATTAAAATTTCATTGCCTTGTCCAGATTTCCCTTATCTGAATTTGTTTTGCCTTGCCTTGCCTAAATTTGCCTTTCCTGGACGTGCCTTGCCTTGTCTTGCATGGTTATGCCTTCTCTGGATTTACCTTCCATTGATTTGCCCGGATTTGCCTTGTCTGGATTTGTTTTGCCTTGCCTCGCCTGGATATACCTTGCCTAGATATGCCTTGCCTTGCCTTGCCTTTCCTGGATTTGACTTGCATGGCCTTTCCTGGATTTGCCTTGCCTTGCCTTACCTGGATTTGCATTGGCTTGACTTGCCTAGATTTGCCTAACCTGGATTTGCCTTGCCAGGATTCACCTTGCCTTCCTTGCCTGGATTTGCCTTGTTAAGTATGCCTTGCCTTGCCTCGCCTGGGTTTGCCTTGCCTGGATTTGTCTTGCCTTGCCTTGCCTGGATTACTTTTGCCTTTCCTCTCCTGGTTTTGCCTTCCCTTCCCTTGCCTGGATTTGCCTTGCCGTGCCTGTATTTACCTTGCCTAGATTTGCCTTGCATTGGCTTGCCTAGATATGCCTTGCATTGGCTTGCCTAGATTTGCCTTGCCTGAATTTACCTCGCCTTTCCTTACCTGGATTTGCCTTGTGTACGTTTGTCTTGCCTTGTGTAAGTTTGCCTTGCCTTGCTTTGCCTAAATTTGCCTTGACAAAATTTGCCTTGCCTTGACCTGCCTTTACTTTTTTTTGCCTTGATATGCCTTGCTTACCTAGCTTTGTCTTCTCTTGCCTGGATTTGCCTTGCCTTGCCTGGATTTTCTTGTTTTGCCTTACCTTGCTTGACTAGATTTGAATTGCCTTGCTGTGCCTTACCTTGCCTTGCCATGTTTGGATTTGCCTTTTTCTGCTTCTTTTGCCTTTAATTGCCATGCCTGGATTTGTGTTGCCTTGCCTTGCCTGGATTTGCCTTTCTTTGCCTTTCCTAGATTTTCCTTGCCTAAATATGCCTTTAACGTTTTCCCCTGTATTTGCCTTGCCTTGCCT
The DNA here is from genome assembly GCF_049354715.1 of Callithrix jacchus. Classification (NCBI taxonomy): domain Eukaryota; kingdom Metazoa; phylum Chordata; class Mammalia; order Primates; family Cebidae; genus Callithrix; species Callithrix jacchus. The sequence goes on from NC_133507.1 coordinate 31,081,769, forward strand.
TGCCTGGATTTGCCTTTTCTTGCCTTCCTGGTTCTGCATTGCAAGGATTTGCCTTGCCTGAATTTGCTTTCCTTTCTTTGTCTCGATTTGCCTTGCTTAAATTTGCCTTGCCTGAATTTGCCATGCCTGGTTTTGCGTGGATATTTTTTTGCCTGGAATGGCCTTGCTGTGACGTGCCTTGGTTTGCCTTGTCTGGATTTGGCTTACCTGGATTTGCCTTACCTTCATTCGTTTTTAATGACTTGCCTTGCCTGGATTTGCACTGCCTGGATTTCCCTTGCCTTGATTTGCTTTTCCTGTATTTGCCTTGTCTTGCCTTGCATTGCCTGGATTTCTCTTGCCTGAATTTGCCTTGCCTTGCCTAGCCTTGCCTGGATTTGCGTTGCCTGGATTTGCCTTGTCCAGATTTTCTTTGCCTGGATTTGCCTTGCCTGGGGTTGCCTTGCTTTGCCTTGCCTGAATTTGCCTTGCATGGATTTTCCTCGCCTTTCCTTGCCTAAATTTGCCTTGCCTTGCTGTGCCTGGATTTGCCTTGCCTTGCCTTGCCTTGCCTTGCCTAGATTTGTTTTGCCTGGATTTGCTTTTAATTTATTTCCATGTATTTGCCTTGTCTGGGTTTGCCTTGTTGGGTTTGACTTGCATTGCCTAGCCTGGATTTGCATTTCATGGATTTGCCTTGCCTGGATTTAACTTGCCTGGGTTTGCTTTGCTTGTATTTGACTTGTCTTGCCTTGCTTTGCCTGAATTTGCCATGTCTGGATTTCCCTTGCCTTGCTTTGAATGGATTTGCCTTCTCTGGATTTACCATCCATTTCCTTGCCTGGATTTGCCCTGTCTGAATTTGTTTTGCCTTGCCTTGCCTAAATTTGCCTTGCCTATATTTGCCAGGCCTTCCCTTGCTTTGCCAGAATTTGACTTTCCGTGTCTTGCCTAAATTTTCCTTGCCTGGATTTGCCTCGCCTTGCATTGCCTGGATTTCCCTTGCCTAAATTTGTCATGCCTTGCCTTCAATGTATTTGCCAACTCTGGATTTACCTTCCATTGCCTTGCACAGATTTGCCTCGTCTGTATTTGTTTTGCCTTGTCTTGCCTGGATAAACCTTGCCTATATTTACCTTGCTGCGCCTGGGTTTCACTTGCCTGGCCTTGCCTGGATTTACCTTACCTGGATTTGCCTTGCCTTGTCTTGCCTGGATTTGCCGTGCCTAGATTTGACATGCTCTGCCTTGCCTAAATTTCACTTGCTTTACCTTGTCTGGATTTGCTTTGCGCTGCCTTCCCTGAATTTGCCTTCCCTTGCTTTACCTTGCCTTGCCTTGATTTGTTTTGCCTGGTTTTGCCTTGCCTTGCCTTGCCTGTATTTGCATTGCCTTTCCTTGCGTGGATTTGCCTTGCTTTGCCTTGCTTAAATTTGCCTTCCTGGATTTTCCCTGACTTGCCTTGCCTTGCCTTACCTGAATTTGCCTTGCTTGCCTATCCTTGCCTTGCCTTTTCTGGATTTGCCTTGCCTTGCCTAGATTTGCCTTGCCTTGCCTTGAATTGCTTTGCCTTGTTTTGCCTTTCCTTTCCTATTTTTGCCTTTCCTTGCCTTGCCTGGATTTGCCATGCCATGCCTTTATTTACCTTGGCTGCATATGCCTTGCCTTGCTTTGCCTAAATTTGCCTTGCCAGGATTTGCCTTGCCTTGACCTGCCTTTACTTTCCTTGCCTGGATTTTCCTTGCTTACCGAGCTTTGCCTTGCCTTGCCTGAATTTTCCTTGCCTTGCCTGGATTTTCTTCTTTTGCCTTACCTTGCCTTGACTAAATTTGCCTTGCCTTGCAGTGCCTTGCCTTGCCTTGCCATGTTTGGATTTGTTTTCTTTTTACCTTTAATTGCCTTGCCTGGATTTGCATTGCCTTGCCTTGCCTGGATTTCCCTTTCTCTGCCTTTTTAAAATTTGCGTTGCCTGGATTTGCCTTTAGTTATTTTCCCTGTATCTGTCTTGCCTGGATTTGCCTTGCCTTGCCTTTCCTGGATTTGCCTTGCCTAAATTTGCCTTGCCTTGCCTTCCTGGTTCTGCACTGCATGGATTTGTCTTCCCTGGATTTACCTTGTTTGGATTTCCCTTTCCTTTATTTGCCTCGACTTGTCTTGCCTGGATTTGCCTTGCCTGGATTTGCCATGCCTGGTTTTGTGTGAATTTTCCTTGCCTGGATTGGCCTTGCCATGATTTGCCTAAATTTGCCTTGTCTGAATTTGGCTTGCCTGGATTTTCCTTACCTTCATTTGGTTTCTTTTGCCTTGCCTTACCTGGATTTGCGTTGCCTGGATTTGCTTTGCCTGATTTTGCCTTCTCTTGCCTTGAATTGTTTGGATTTCCCTTACCTGCATTGGCCTCGCCTTGCTTAGCCTTCCCTGGATTTCCGTTGCCTGGATTTGCCTTGCCCAAATTTTCTTTTCCTGAATTTGCCTCGCCTGGTTTTGCCTTGATTTGCCTTTCCTGTATTTGCCTTGCCTAAATTTTCCTTGTCTTTCCTTGCCTGAATTTGCCTTGCCTGGATTTGCCTGCCTGGATTTGCCTTGCCTTGCCTTGTCATGCCTGGATTTGCCTTGCATTGCCTTGCCTAGGTTTGCCTTACCTGGATTTGCCTTTAATTTATTTCCATGTATTTGCCTTGCCTTGCCTTGCCTGGATTTGCCTTGTTTGGTCTGCCTTGCCTTGCATAGCCTGGATTTGCCTTCCCTGGATTTGTTTTGTTTTGCCTTGACTGGATTTGTTTTGCATAGATTTTCCTGGCCTTTCCTTGCCTTACCTTGCCTGGATTTGCCTTGTCTTGCCCTGCTTGGATATTTCTTTCCTGGATTTGCCTTCCCTTGCCTTACTTGGATTTGCATTTCCTAAATTTGCCTTGCAGTGCCTTGCCTTCATGTGCCTTGCCTTACCTATCCTATATTTACCTTGCCTGCATATACCTTGCGTTTGCTTGCCTAGATTTGCCTTGCCTAAATTTACCTTGTCTTTCCTTGTGAGAATTTGCCTTGCGTGAATTTGCCTTGACTTGCATTGCCTAAATTTGCCTTCCTGGATTTATTTTTGCCTTGACTTGCCTTGCTTTGTATTTCCTAGATTTGCCTTGCCTTGCCTTGCCTGGATTTGCCTTGCTTGCCTAGCCTTGCCTTGCCTTTTCTTGATTTGCATTGCCTTGCCTTCCCTTGCCTATATTTGCCTTGCCTTGCCTTGCCTTGAATTGCCTTGCCTTGAATTGCCTTGCCTTGTCTTTCCTGGATTTACCTTTCATTTTCTGGTTTTGCCTTTCTTTGCCTTGCCTGGATTTGCCTTGCGTTGGCTGTATTTACCTTGCCTGCATATCCCTTGCCTTGGCATGCCTAGATTTTTCTTGCCTTTTATTGCCAGGATTTTCCTTTTCTGGATTTGCCTCGCCTTGCTTTCTCTAAATTTGCCATTCCAGAATTTGCCTTGCCTTGACCTGCCTTTACTTTTCTCGCCTGGATTTGCCTTGCTTATCTAGCTTTGCCTTGTCTTACCTGGATTTGCCTTGCCTTTCATAAATTTGCTTGCCTTGCCTTACCTTGCCTTGACTGGATTTGCCATGCCTTGCCTTGCCTTGCCTGGATTTGCTTTGCTTTGCCTTGCTTAGATTTGTTTTGCCTTGATTTGCCTTTAATTTTTTTTCTATATTTACCTTGCCTTGCCGTGTGTTACCTGCCTTTGCCTTGCTTTGCCTATCCTTGCCTGGATTTACCTTGCCTGGGTTTGCCTTGCTTTGCCTTGTTTGGATTTGCCTTGCCTATATTAGCCTTTTATCTGTGGCCTGGATTTGCCTTTCCTTGCCTTTCATGGATTTGCCTTCTATTGATTTACCTTTCATTCCCTTGTCTGGATTTGCCATGTCTAGATTTCTTTTTTCTTGCCTTGCCTGGATATGCCCTTCCTTGGCTTTCCTAGATTTGCCTTACCTGAACTTACCTTGCCTTGCCTTGCCTTGCCATTTATTCATTTGCCTTGCCTGGATTTTCCTTGCCTTGCCTTGCCTGAATCTGCCTTTCCTTGGCTTGCCTGGATTTGCCTTTTCCTGGATTTGCATTGCTTTTCATAGCCTGAATTTGCCTTTCCTGGATACGCCTTGCGTTGCCTTGCATGGATTTGTCCTGCCTGGATTAGCATTCCCTTGACTAGGTTGGATTTACCTTGCCTGGATTTACTCTGTTTGCCTTGCCTTAATTTGCCTGTTTATTTTTGCCTTGGTTTACCTTACCTGGGTATGACCTGCCTTGCCTTGCTTGTATTTGCCTTGCCTGGATTTTCCTTTTTTTTGCCTTGCTTGGATTTGCCTTGCCTTGTCTTGCCTGTATTTACCTTTCCTGGATATGCCTTGCCTTGGCTTGCCTAAATTTGCCTTGCCAAGATTTACCTTGCCTTTCCTTTCCTTGCCTGGATTTGCCTTGCCAAAATTTCCCTTGCCTTTTTTTGCCTTTATTGTCCTTGCATTGTTTTGCCTTGTCTTGCTATGCCTGGATTTACCTGGCCTGGATTTGCCTTGCCTATTCTTTCCAGGATTTATCTTGCCTGAATTTGCCATGTCTTGCCTTGCCTGGATTTGCCTTGCCTTGTATTGCAAGGGTTGGCCTTGCCTTGACTTGCCTTGTCTGGATTTGGCTTGCCTGGATTTGCCTTACATACATTTGCCTTTTTTTTGCCTTGCCTTGCCTTGCCTGGATTTGCATTCCGTGAATTTTCTTTGCCTGTATTTGCCTTGTCTTGCCTTGCTTTGCCTGAATTTGTCTTGCTTGCATTTGCCTTGCTTTGCCTAGCCTTGCCTGGATTTGCCTTGCTTTGCGTTGACTGGATTTTCCTTCCCTGAATTTGCCTTTCCTTTTCTTTCCTGGATTTGCCTTCCCTGGATTTGTCTTGTCTGGATTTATTTTCGCTTGCCTTGACTGGATTAGCCTTGCATAGATTTGCCTTGCCTTTCCTTGCCTTGCCTTGCCTTATTGACTTCAATTGCCTTGCCTAAATTTGCCTTGCCTGAATTTGTCTTGCCTTGCTGTGCCTGGATTTGCCTTGCCTGGATTTGTTTCTTCGTACCTTGCCTGTATTTACCTTGCCTGCATATGCCTTGCATTTGCTTGCCTACCTTTGCCTTGCCTGGGTTCACCTTGGCTTTTCTTGAGTGGATTTGCCTTGCCTGACATTACCTTGCCTTGCATTGCCTCAGTTTTCCTTGCCTTGACTTGCCTTGCCTTTTCTTGCCTGAATTTGCCTTGCTTGTCTGCTTTGCTTTGCCTTGACTTGAGTGGTTTTGCCTTGCCTTGCTTTGCCTGAATTTGCTTTTCCTTGCCATTCCTTGCCATGCCTATATTTACCTTGCCTTGCCATGCCTTGCTTGTCTGGATATGCCTTTTCTTTCCTTGTTTTGCCTTTCCTTGCCTTGCCTGGATTTGCCTTTCCTTGCCTTGCCTGGATTTACTTTGCCTGGGTAGGCCTTGCCTTGGCTTTTCTGGATTTGCCTTGCCTAGATTTACCTTGCCTTGCCTTGTGTGATTTTGCCTTGCCTTGCCTTGCCTGGATTTGCCTTGCCTGGATTTGCCTTGCCTGGATTTGCCTTGCCTGGATTTGCCTTGCCTTGCTTTGCCTGGATTTGCCTTACCAGGTTTTGCATTGCCTTCTCCAACCTGGATTTGCCTTGCCTGAATTTGCCTTAACATGCCTTGCATGAATTTTCTCTGCCTGAATTAGCATTCCCTTGACATGCTTGGATTTACCTTTCCTGGATTTACCCTGTTTGCCTTGCTTTCATTTGCCATGCCTTGATTTGCCTTGTTTTTTTGCCTTGATTTGCCTTACCTGATTATGACCTGCCTTGCCTTGATTTGCCTTGTCTTGCCTTGCCTGGGTTTGCCTTCCCTTGACTTGCTTGAATTTACCTTGCCTGGATATGCCTTGCAGTGGCTTGCCTGGATTTGCCTTACCAGGATTTATCTTGCCTTGCCTTTCCAGGATTTGCTTTGCCAAAATTTGCCTTGCCTCGTTTTGCCTGTATTGAGGTTATCTTGTTTTGCCTGGATTTGCGTTGCCTTGATATGCCTGGATTTACCTGGCCTGGATTTGCCTTGCCTTGATTTGCCTTGCCTATACTTACCAGATTTGCCTTGCCTGAATTTGCCATGTCTTGCCTTGCCTAAATTTGCCTTTTCTTTCTCTGCCTCGATTTTCCTAGCCTGGATTTGCCTTGCCCTGACTTGCCTGCATTTGCCTTGCCTGGATTTGCCAGGCCTGGTTTTGCGTGGATTTTTCTTGCATGGATTGGCCATGCCTTGATTTGCCAGGATATGCCTTGTCTGGATTTGGCATGCCTAAATTTGCCTTACTTACATTTCCCTTTTTTTGCCTTGCCTTGCCTGTATTTGCGTTGCCTGGATTTTCCTTGCCTGGATTTGCCTTCCGTGAATTTGCTTTGCCTGCATTTGCCTTTTATTGCCCTGCTGTACTTAGATTTGCCTTGCCTGCATTTGCCTTGCCTTGCCTAACCTTGTCTGGATTTGCCTTACCTGGATTTGCCTTGCCAGGATTTGCCTTGCCTGGATTTGACTGGCTATGCCTTTCCTGGATTTGCCTTACCTGGATTTGCCTTGCCTGGATTTGCCTTGCCTGGATTTGACTGGCTATGCCTTTCCTGGATTTGCCTTGCCTGAATTTGCCTTGCCATTCCTTACCTGGATTTGCCTTGCCTGAATTTGCTTTGCCTTGCCTTGCATGGATTTGACATCTCTGGATTTTCCTTCCATTGCCTTGCCTGTATTTGCCTTGTCTGGATTTGTTTTGCCTTGCCTTGCCTGGATTTGCTTGCCTAGATTTGCCTTGCCTTGCCTTGCCTTGTCTTGCCTGTATTTGACTTGCCTTGCATTGACTAAATTTGTCTTGAATTGCCGTGCCTGGATTTTCCTTCCTTTGTCTTGCCTGTATTTATCTTGCCTGCATATGCCTTGCATTTGCCTGCCTACATTTGTTTTGCCTGAATTTACCTTGCCTTTTTTTTGCATGGATTTGTCTTGCCTGGTTTTGCCTTGCCTTGCCTTGCCTAAATTTGCCGTTCTTGGATATATCTTATCATGACTTACCTTGCCTTTTTTACCTGAATTTGTCTTGCTTGCCTAGCCTTGCCTTGCCATGACTGGATTTGCCTTCTCTTGCCTTGCCTTGCCTTGCAATGTTTTGTTTTGTCTTGCCTGGATTTGCCTTTCCTTTTCTTGTTTTGTATTTCCTTTCCTTGCCTGGATTTTCCTTGCCTGTGTTTACCTTGTCTAAATATGCCTTGCATTGGCTTTCCTGGGTTTACCTCGCCTGGATTAACCTTGTTTTGCCTTGCCTGGATATGCCTGGCCTTGCCTAGCCTGGATTTGCCTTGCCTTGCATTACCTGTGTTTGCCTTGCCTGGATTTGTCTTGCCTTGCCTAGCCTGGATTTTCCTTGACTCGATTTGCCTTATGTTGCATGCCTGGATTTGCCTTGCCTGGATTTCTCTTGCCTTGCCTTACTGATTTTGCATTCCATGGATTTGCCTTGCCTGGATTTTCCTTTCTTTTTTTGCCTCGATTTGGCTTGCCTGGATTTGTCTTGCCTTGCCTAGCCTGGATTTTCTTTGCCTGGATTTGCCTTATCTTGCGTGCCTGGATTTGCCTTGCCTGGATTTTTCTTGCCTTGCCTTCCTGGTTTTGCATTGCATGGATTTGCCTTGCCTGGATTTGCCTTGCCTTTCTTTGCCTTGATTTGCCTTACCTGGAATTGCCTTGCCTTGACTTGCCTGGATTTGCCATGCCTGGTTTTGCGTGGTTTTTCCATGCCTGGATTGGCCTTGCCTTGCCTTGATTTGCCTTGTCTGGATTTGGCATGGCTGAATTTGACTTATTTACATTTGCCTTTTTTTTTGCTTTGCCTTGCCTAGATTTGCCTTGCCTGGACTTACCTTCTTCGGATTTTCTTTGCCTGTGTTTGCCTTGTCTTGCCTTGCTTTTTCTGAATTTGCCTTGACTGCATTTGCTTTGCCTTGCCTAGCCTTGCCTGGATTTGTGTTGCCTGTATTTGCCTTGCCTGGATTTGCCTTGCCTGGATTTGCTTTGCCTGGATTTGCCTTGCTTTGCCCTGACTGGATTTGCCTTGCCTGACTTTGCCTTGCGTTTCCTTGCCTGGATTTGCCTTGCCTTGCCTTGCATAAATTTGCCATCTCTGGATTTACCTTTCATTGCATTGCCTGAATTTGCCTTATCTGGAATTGTTTTGCCTTGTCTTGCCTGGATTTGTCTTGCCTAAATTTGCCTTGCCTTACCTTGCCTTGCCTGGAATTGAGTTGCCTTGCTGTGCCTAAATTTTCCTTGCCTGGATTTGCCTTCCCTTCCCTGGCCTGGATTTGCATCTCCTGAATTTGCCTAGCCATGCCTTGCCTGTATTTGTTTTGCCTTGCCTTACCTGTATTTACCTGGCCTGCATATGTCTTGCATTTGGTTGCCTAGATTTTCCTTGCCTGGATTTAGCTTCCCTTTTCTTGCCTGGATTTGCCTTTCCTCAATTTGCCTTTCCTTTCCTAGATTTTCTTTGCCTGGATTTGACTTTTATTTTTATCCCTGTATTTGCCTTGCCTTGCCTTGCCCGTATTTGACTTGTTGGGTTTGCCTTGCCTTGCCTAGCCTGGATTTGCCTTGCCTGGATTTATCTTACCTTGCCTTTCCTGGATTTTCCTTGCCTATATTTGCTTTGCCTTGCATTGTCTGGATTTCCTAGCCTGAATTTGCCTTGCCTGGTTTTGCCTTGCCTGGATTTGCTTTGCCTGGATTTGACTTTCCTTTCTTTGCCTCGATTTGCCATGCCTGGATTTGCCTTGCCTTGCCTTGCCTTGCCTTGCCTGGATTTATTATAACTGGATTTGCCATGCCTTGTTTTGCATGAATTTTCCTTGCCTGAATTGGCCTGCCTTGACTTGCCTGGATTTGCCTTGTCTATATTTAACTTTCCTGGATTTTCCTCACCTGCATTTGCTTTTTTTTGCCTTGCCTTGTTTGGATTTGCATTGCCTGAATTTGCCTTGCCTGGATTTGCTTGGCCAGTATTTGACTTGTCTTGTCTTGGTTTGCCTTGATTTGGCTTGCCTGCATTTGCCTTTCTTTGCCTAACCTTGCCTGGATTTGCATTGCCTGGATTTAACTTGCATGGATTTGGCTTGCCTAAATTTGCCTTGCCTGGATTTGCCTTGCCTGGATTTGCCTTGCCTTGCCTTGCATGGATTGACTTCTCTGGATTTATCATCCATTGCCTTGCCTGGAGTTGCCTTATCTGGATTTGTTTTGCCTTGCCTTGCCTGGATTTACCTTGCCTATATTAGCCTGGCCTTGCCTGGATTTGACGTTTATTGCCTTTCCTAAATTTGCCTTGCCTGGATTTGACGTTTATTGCCTTTCCTAAATTTGCCTTGCCTGGATTTGCCTTGCCTTGCCATGCCTGGATTTTCCTTTTGTGGATTTGCCTTCTTTTGCCTTCCCTGTATTTACCTTGCCTGCATATGCCTTGCGTTTGCTGGCCTAGATTTTTCTTGCCTGGATTTACCTTGCCTTTCCTTTCATGGATTTGCCCTGCATGGTTTTGCTTTGCCTTGCCTTGCCTTACCTTGCCTTGCCTTGCCTTGCCTTGGCTATATTTGCCTTTCCTGGATTTTTTTTTGCCTTGAGTTGCCTTGCCTTTTTATTCCTGGGTTTGCCTGGCTTGTCTAGCTTTGCCTTGCCTTGACTGAATTTACCTTGCCTTGCCTGCCTTGCCTGAATTTGCCTTGCCTTGCCTTGCGTTGCCTTGCCTTGCGTTACCTTGCCTTGCCTGGATTTACCTTGCCTTGCCGTGCCTTGGTTTGCCTCTATTTGCCTCTCCTTTTCTTGTTTTGCCTTTTCTTTCCTTGCCTGCATTTGCCTTGCTTTTCCTGGCCTGTATTTACCCTGCCTGAATATGCCTTGCGTTTACTTGCCTAAATTTGCCTTGTCTGAGTTTACCTTGTCTTATATTGCATGGATTCGCCTTGCCTGGATTTTCCTTGCCTTGCCTTGCATGGGTTTGCCTTCTCCAGACTTACCTTCAATTACCTGGCCCAAATTTGCCTTGTCTGGATTAGTTTTGCCTTGCCTTGCCTTGCCTGGATATACTTTGCCTAGACTTGCCTTGCATTGCTTTTCCTTGCCTGGATTTGACTTTCCTGGTCTTGCCTGGATTTGCCTGCCCTTGCCTTTTCTGTATTTGCATTGCCTGAATTTTTCCTGCAGTGCCTTGCCTGCATTTGCCTTGCCATGCCTTCCCTGTATCTACCTTGCCTCCATATGCCTTGCGTTTGCTTGCCTAGATTTGCCTTTCCAGGATTTACCTTGTTTCCTTGCGTGGATTTGCCTTTTGTGGAATTGTTTTGCCTAAATTTGCTTTGCCTTCATCTTCTTTGCCTTGACTTGCCTTGCCTTGTCTTGGCTGGATTTGCCTTGCCTTGCCTTGCCTGGATTTGCCTTGCTTGCCTAGCTCTGCCTTGCCTGTTTTCAATTTGGCTTGCTTTGCCTTGTCTTGCCTGGATTTGCCTTTTCTTTCTTGGTTTTGCCTTTCCTTGCCCTCCCTGGATTTGCCTTTCCTGGATTTCTTTTGCCTTGCCTTCCTGGTTTTGCCTTGCCTAAATTTGACTTGCCTGGATTTGTTTTGCCTGAACTTGCCTTGCCTGGATTTGCTTTTCCTTTATTCGCCTCAATTTGCCTTGCCTGGATTTGCGTTGCCTTGCCTTGCCTTGCCTTGCTTTGTTTTGCCTTCCTTGCATTGCCATACCATGCCTTGCCTTGCCTGAATTTGCCTTTCCTTTGCTCGTTTTGCCTTTCCTTGCCTTGCATGAATTTGACTTGCCTTGCCTTGCCTGTATTTACCTTGCCTAGATATGCCTAGCCTTGACTTTTCTGAATTTGCCTTGCCTGGATTTACCTTGCTTTGCCTGAATGGATTTGCCTTGCCTGGATTTGCCTTGCCTTGCCTTGCTTGGTTGTGCCTTGACTGGATTTGCATTGCCTTTCTTAGCCTGGATTTACCTTTCCTGAATTTGTTTTTCCTTGCCTTGCATTGAATTGCCCTGTTTGGATTAGCCTTCTTTTTGCTTTGCTTGGATTTACCTTGCCTGTATTTATCCTGTTGGCCTTGTCTGGATTTGACTTGCCATGATTTGCCTTGTTTTTTCTAGCCTGGATTTGCCTTACGTAGATATGACCTTCCTTGCCTTGCTTGGATTTTTCTTGCCTGGATTTGCCTTTCTTTGCCTCGACTGGGTTTGCGTTGCCTTGCCTTGCCTTGCCTTGCCTTGCCTTGCCTTGCCTTGCCTTGCCTTGCCTTGCCTTGCCTTGCCTTGCCTTGCCTTGCCTTGCCTTGCCTTGCCTTGCCTTGCCTTGCCTTGCCTTGCCTTGCCTTGCCTTGCCTTGCCTTGCCTTGCCTTGCCTTGCCTTGCCTTGCCTTGCCTTGCCTTGCCTTGCCTTGCCTTGCCTTGCCTTGCCTTGCCTTGCCTTGCCTTGCCTTGCCTTGCCTTGCCTTGCCTTGCCTTGCCTTGCCTTGCCTTGCCTTGCCTTGCCTTGCCTTGCCTTGCCTTGCCTTGCCTTGCCTTGCCTTGCCTTGCCTTGCCTTGCCTTGCCTTGCCTTGCCTTGCCTTGCCTTGCCTTGCCTTGCCTTGCCTTGCCTTGCCTTGCCTTGCCTTGCCTTGCCTTGCCTTGCCTTGCCTTGCCTTGCCTTGCCTTGCCTTGCCTTGCCTTGCCTTGCCTTGCCTTGCCTTGCCTTGCCTTGCCTTGCCTTGCCTTGCCTTGCCTTGCCTTGCCTTGCCTTGCCTTGCCTTCTTACGTTGCCTGGATATGCCTTGCCTTGGCTTGCCTGGGTTTGCCTTGCCAGGATTTATTTTGCCTTCCTTGCCTGGATTTGACTTGCCAGGATTTGCCTTGCCTTGTTTTTCCTGTATTGGCGTTGCCTTGTCTTGCCTGGATTTCCCTTGCCTTGCTATGCCTGGATTTACCTGGCCTGAATTTGCCTTGCCTTGATTTGCCTTGCCTATCCTTTCTAGAATTCGTCTTGCCTAAATTTTCCATGTCTTGCCTTGCCTGGATTTTTCTTGCCTGAATTTGCCTAGCCTTGCCTTGCCTGGATTTGTCTTGCATTGACTTGCATGAATTTGCCTTCTCTGAATTTACATTCCATTACCTTTCCCGGATTTGCCTTGTCTGGATTTATTTTGCTTTTCATTATCTGGATATACCTTGCCTAGATTTGCCTTGCATTGCCTTACGTTGCCTAGATTTGACTTGCCTGGCCTTGCCTGGATTTGTCATGCTTGGATTTGCCTTGCCTTGCGTTGCCTAGATTTGCCTTGCCTGGATTTGTCTTTAATTTTTTTCCTGTATTTGCCTTGCCTGGATTTGCCTTGCCTAAATTTCCCTTGCCTTGCCTTCCTGGTTTTGCATTGCATGGAATTGCCTTGCTTGGATTTGCCTTGCCTGGATTTGACTTTTTTTTCTTTGTCTTGATTTGCCTTGACTGGATTTGCCTTGCCTTGACTTGCCTGGATTTGCCTTGACTGTATTTGCCATGCCAGGTTTTGTGTGGATTTTTCTTGCCTGGATTGGCCTTCCCTTGACTTGCCTAAATTTGCCTTTTCTGGATCTGGCTTGCCTGGATTTGCTTTACCTGCATTTGCTTTTTTTACCTTGCCTTGGATGGATTTGCATTGCCTGGATTTGCCTTGCCTGGATTTTTCTTTTCTGAATTTGCTTTGCCTGTATTTTTCTTGTCTTGTCTCGCTTTGCCTGGATTTGCTTTGCCTGCATTTGCCTTGCTTTGCCTAGCCGTGTCTCACTTTGTGTTGCCTCGATTTGCCTTGCCCGAATTTGTCTTGCCTGGATTTGCCTTGCATTGCTTTGCCTTGCCTCGATTTGCCTTGCCTGACTTTGTCTTGCCTTTTGTTGCTAGAATTTGCCTTGCCTTGCCTTGCATGGATGTGCCTTTTCTGGATTAAGCTTCCATTGCCTTGCCTGAATTTTTCTTGTCTAGATTTGTTTTGCCTTGCCTTTCCTGAATGTACCTTGCCCTGCCTGCATTTGCTTTGCCTTGCCTTGCCTATATTTACCTTGCCTGCATATGACTTGCTTTTGCCTGCCTACATTTGCCTTGCCTAAATATACCTTGCCTTTTATTGCGTGGATTTGCCTTTCCTTGCCTTGCCTGGGTTTTCCTTGCCTGTATTTACCTTGCCTGTATATGCCTTCCCTTGGCTTTTCTGGATTTGCCTTGCCTGGATTTACCTTGCCTTGCCTTGCATAAATATGCCTTGCCTGGATTTGCCTTTCCTTGCCTTGCCTGTATTTACCTTGCCTTGACTTACCTGTATTTGCATTGCTTTTATGAGCCTGCATTTGCCTATCCTGAATTTTTTTTGCCTTGCCTTTTGTTGATTTTCCCTGCCTGGATTAGCATGCCCTTGCCTTGCTTGGATTTACCTTGCCTGTATTTACCCTGAATGCCTTGGCTGGATTTGCCATGCCTTGATTTTCTTTGTTTTTTCTTGCCTTGATTTGCCTTACCTGGATATGTCCTGTCTTGCCTTGCTTGGAATGCCTTGCCTGGACTTGCATTGCCTGGATTTGCCTTTCTTTGCCTTGCCGGGTTTGCTTTACCTTGCCTTGCTTGTTTTTACCTTGCCTGGATATGCCTTGCCTTGGCTTGCCTGGAGTTTTTTATTGCCAGGATTTACCTTGCCTTGAATTGCCTGGGTTTGCCTTTCCAAAATTTGCCTTGCCTTGTTTTGCCTGTATTGTCCTTGCCTTGTTTTGCCTGGATTTGCCTTGCCTCGCTATGACTAGATTTACCTGGACTGGATTTGCCTTGCCTAGGTTTGTTTTGCCTATCCTTGCCAGGATTTGCCTTGCCTTAATTTGCCATGTCTTGCCTTGCCTGGATTTACCTTGCCTGAATTTGCCTTTTTTTCCTTTCCTTGATTTGCCTTCCCTGGATGTGCCTTGCTTTCCCTTACCTGAATTTGCCTTGTCTTGCCTTGCATGGATTTGCCTTCTCCGGACTTCCATGGCCTAACCCAAATCTGCCTTGTCTGGATTTGTTTTGATTTTTCTTGCCTGGATATACCTTGCCTGGATTTGCCTTGCATTGCTTTTCCTTGCCTGGATTTGACTTGCCTGGTTTTACCTGGATTTGCCATGCCTGAATTTGCCTTTCCTTGCTGTGCCTGAATTTGCCTTGCCTTGCTTTGCCTAGATTTACCTTGCTTGGATTTGCCTTTAATTTTTTTTTGTATTTGCCTTGCCTTGCCTTGCCTTGCCTAGCCTGGATTTGCCTTGCCTGGATTTGTATTACATTGCCTTCCCTGGATTTGCCTTGCCTGGGTTTCTCTTGCCTTGACTTCCTTGTTTTGCATTGCATAAAATTTCCTTGCCTGGATTTGCTTTTACTTTTTTGTCTCAATTTGTTTTGCCTGGTTTTGCCTTGTCTTGACACCCCTGGATTTTCATTGACTGGATTTGCCATGCCATGTTTTGTGGGATTTTTTTTTGCCTGGATTGGCCTTTTCTTGACTTGCCTGGATTTGCCTTACCTGCATTTGACTTTTTTTGCTTGCCTTAACTAGATTTGCGTTGCCTAGATTTGCGTTGCCTGGGTTTGTCTTGCCTGCGTTTGCCTTCTTTGATTCGCTTTGCATGCATTTGCCTTGCCTTGCCTAGCCTTCCTTGAATTTTTGCTGCCTCGATTTCCGTTGCATGGATTTGCCTTCTCTGGATTTGCTTTGCCTGTATTTGCCTTGTCTTGTCTTGCTTTCCCTGGATTTGCTTTGCCTGCATTTGCCTTGCCTTACCTAGCCTTGCTTGAATTTGTGTTGCCTGAATTTGCCTTGCCTAGATTTGCCTTGCCTGATTTGCCTTTCTTTGTCTTACCTGACTTGGACTTGCCTTTCCTTGCCTGGATTTGCCTTGCCTTGCCTTGCATGGATTTAACTTCACTGGATTAACATTCCATTGCCTTGCCTGGATTTGCGTTGTCTAGATTATTTTGCCTTGCCTTGCGTGGATTTGCCTTGCCTAGATTTGCCTTGCCTTGCCTTGTCATGGCTGGATTTGCCTTGCCTTGCCTTGCCTTGCCTGTATTTGCCTTGCTTGCCTAGCCTTGCCTTGCCTTTTCTAAATTTGGCTCGCCTTGCCTCTTCTTGCCTGTTATTTGCCTTTCCTTTCTTGGTTTTGAAGAAACCTTGCCCCTCCTAGATTTGCCTTGCCTGGACTTGCCTTGCCTGAATTTGCTTTTCTTTTTTTTCCGTCGATTTGCCTTCCCTGGATTTCCATTGCCTTTACTTGCCTTACCTTGCCTTGTTTTGCCTTGCCTTGCTTGGATTTGCGTTGTCTTACTGTGCCTTGCCTTGCCTAGATTTCACTTTTCTTTTTCTTTCTTTTTTTTTTTTTGACTTTCCTTGCCTTGCCTGATTTGCCTTGCCTGGACTTGCCTTGCCTGAATTTTCTTTTCTTTTCTTTCCGTCGATTTGCCTTCCCTAGATTTCTGTTGCCGTTACTGGCCTTGCCTTGCATTACCTTGCCTTGCCTTGCCTTACCTTGCCTTGTTTTGCCTTGCCTTGCTTGGATTTCCCTTTTCTTTCCTTTTTTTTGCCTTTCCTTGCCTTGCCTGGATTTGCCTTGCCTTACCTGTATTTACCTTGCTTGGATATGCCTAGCCTTGGCTCTTCAGGATTTGCCTTGCCTGAATTTACCTTGCCTTGCTTGCATGGATTCACCTTGCCTGTATTTGTCTTGCCTTAGCTTGCCTGTATTTGCCTTGCCTTGCCTTGCCTGGATTTGCATTGCCTTTACAAGCCTGGATTTGCCTTTCCTGGATTTGCCTTGCCTTGCCTTGCATTGATTTGCCCTGTTTGGATTAGCCTTCTATTGCCTTGCTGGGATTTATCTGGCCTGTATTTACCCTGTTTGCCTTGCCTTGATTTGCTGTGCCATAATTTTCCTTGTTTTCTCTTGCCTGGATTTGCCTTACCTGGATATGACCTGACTTGCCAGGCTTGGATTTGCCTTGCCTGCATTTACCTTTCCTGGATATGCCATGCCTTGGCTTGCCTGGATTTGTCTTGCCAGAATTTATTTTGCCTACCTTGCCTGGATTTGACTTGCCAGGATTTTCCTTGCATTGTTTTGCCTGTATTGGCGTTGCCTTATTTTGCCTGGCCTTGCTATGCCTGGATTAACCTGGCCTGGATTTGCCTTGCCTAGATTTGCCTTGCATATCCTTGCCATGATTTGCCTTGCCTAAATTTGCCATGTATTGCCTTGCCTGAATTTGCCTTGCCTTGCTTTTCCTTGCCTTGCCTTTCATGGATTTGCCTTCTCTCGATTTAACTTTCATTACCTTCTCCGGATTTGCCTTGTCTGGATTTCTTTTTTGCCTTGCCTTGCCTGGATATACTTGCCGACATTTGCCTTGCATTGCCTTGCCTTGCCTGGATTTGACCTCCCTGGCCTTGACTAGATTTGCCATGCCTTGATATGCCTTTACTTGCCGTGCCTGGATTTGCCTTTAACATTTTTCTTGTATTTGCCTTGCTTTGCCTTGCTGGGTTTGCCTTGCCTAAATTTCCCTGTTTTGCCTTCCTGGTTTTGGATTGCCTGGAATTGCCTTGCCTGGATTTGCCTTGCCTGAATTTGCCTTGCCTTGCCTTGCCTTGCCTGGATCTGCCTGGCCTGGTTTTGCATGGATTTGCCTTCTCTGGATTTACTTTCTATTACCTTGCCCGGATTTGCCTTGTCTGGATTTGTTTTGCCTTGCCGTGCCTGGATATACCTTGCCTAGATTTGCTTTGCTTTGCCTTTCCTTACCTGGATTTGACTTGCCTGGCTTTGCCTAAATTCGCCATGCCTGGATATGACTTTTATTGCTGTGCCTGGATTTGCAGTGCCTTGCTTTGCCTAGATTTGCCTTGCCTGGATTCGCCTTTAATTTTTTTCCTGTATTTGCCGTACCTTGCCTTGCCTTAATATGCCTTGCCGGATTAGCCTTGCCTTGCCTTGCCTGGATTTGTCTTGCCTTACGTTGCCTGGATTTCCCTTGCCTTGCCTTTCTGGTTTTGCATTTCATGGAATTGCCTTGCCTGGATTTGCCTCTTTTTCTTTGTCTCGATTTACCTTGACTGGATTTCCCTTGCCTTGACTTGCCTGGGTTTGCCATGCCAGGTTTAGTGTGAATTTTTTTTCCTGGATTGGCCTTTCCTTGACTTGCCTGGATTTGCCTTGTCTGGATTTGGTTTGCATGAATTTGCCTTACCTGCATTTGCCTTTTTTGCCTTGCCTTGGCTGGAATTGCGTTGCCTGGATTTGCCTTGTCTTGTCTTGCTTTGCCTTCATTTGCCTTGCTTTGCCTAGCCTTGCCTCTACTTGGGTTGCCTTGATTTGCCTTGCCCAGATTTGCCTTGCCTGGATTTGCCTTGTCTCTATTTGCCTTGCTTGACATTGCTTTGTCTTTCCTTGCCTGGATTTTCCTTGCCTTGCCTCGCATTTATTTGCCTTCTCTACATTTACTTTCCATTGCCTTGCCTGGATTTGCCTTGTCTAAATTGTTTTTGCCTTGCCTTGTCTGGATTTGTCTTGCCTTGATTAACCTTGCCTTGCCATGCCTGGATTTGCCTTGCCTGGATTTGCCATCCCTTGTTTTTTCTGTATTTGCATGGTCTGAATTTTCCTTGCTGTACCTTGCCTTGCCTTACTTTTCCTTGCCTGTGTTTATTTTGCCTGCTTATGCCTTGATTTCCTTGCCTAGGATTTTCTTGCCTGATTTTACGTTGCCTTTCCTTGCGTAGATTTGCCTTGCTTTGCCTTGCCTAAATTTGCCTTTTCTGGAATTCCTTTGCCTTGACTTGCCTTGCCTGGATTTGCCTTGCTTGCCAAGCCTTGCCTTGCCTTTTCTGTATTTGGCTTGCTTTGCCTTTTCTTTCCTAAATTTGTCTTTTTTTTCTTGGTTTTGTTTTTTCTTGCCTTGCCTGAATTTGTTTTGCCTGGATTTCTTTTCCCTTGCCTTCCTGGTTTTTCATTGCATGGATTTGCTTTGCCTGGGTTTGCCAGCCTGATTTGCCTTGCTTTGCTTTGCCTGGATTTGCCTTGCCTGACTTTGCCTTGCCTTTCCTCGCCTGGATTTGCCTTGCCTTGCCTTGCATGGATTTGCCTTCTCTGGATTAAATTTCCATTACCTTGCTTGGATTTGCCTTGTTGGGATTTGTTTTCCCTTGCCTTGCCTGGATTTGCCTTGCCTAGATTTGCCTTGCCTGGATTTGCCTTCCCTTGCCTTTTCTGAATTTGCATTGCCTGAATTTTTTGCCGTGCCTTGCCTGCATTTGCCTTGCCTTGCCTTGCCTGTATTTACCTTGCTTGCATATGCCTTGCGTTTGCTTGCCTAGATTTGCCCTGCCTAAATTTACCTTGGCTTTCCTTGCGTGGATTTGCCTTGCTGTCTTTTACCTAAATTTGTCTTGCCTGGATATCCTTTGCCTTGACTTGCCTTGCCTGGTCTTGGCTGGATTTGCCTTGTCTTGCCTTGCCTTGCCTTGCCTAGATTTGCCTTGCTTGGCTAGCCTTGCCTTGGTTTTTCTAAATTTGGCATGCCTTGCCTTGTCTTGCCTGGATTTGCCTTTTCTTCTTGGTTTTGCCTTTCCTTGCCTTGCCTGGATTTGCCTTGCCTGGATTTCTTCTGCCTTGTCTTCTTGATTTTACATTGCATGGATTTGTCTTGCCTGGATTTGCCTTGCCTGAATTTGCCTTTCCTTTCTTTGCCTCAATTTGCCTTGCCTGGATTTGCGTTGCCTTGACTTTCCTTTCCTTGCCTTGTTTTGTTTTGCCTTTCCTGGATTTACCTTGCCTTGCCGTGCCTTGCCGTGCCTTTCCTTGCCTGGATTTACCTTTCTTTTTACTGTTTTGCCTTTCCTTGCCATGCCTGGAGTTACCTTGTCTTGCCTTGCCTGTACTTACCTTGCCTGGATATGCCTTGCCTTGGTTTTATGTATTTGCCTTGCCTGGATTACTTTGCCTTGACTGCATGGATTTGTCTTGCCTGGATTAGCCTTGCCTTGCCTTGCCTGTATTTGCCTTGCCTGGATTTGCATTGCCTTTCCTAGCCTGGATTTGCCTTTTCTGGATTTGCCTTGCCTTGTCTTGCATTGATTTGCCTTGTTTGGATTAGCCTTCTTTTGCCTTGTTTGGGTTTACCTTGCCTATATTTACACTGTTTGCCTTGCCTGGATTTACCATGCCATGATTTGCCTTTTTTTTTTTTTTGCCTCGATTTGCCATAGCTTCATATGACCTGCCTTGCCTTGCTTGGATTTGCCTTGCCTGGATTTGCTTTTCCTTGCCTTTGCCTGGGTTTGCCTTGCCTTGCCTTGCCTTGCCAGAATTTACCTTGCCTGGATATGCCTTGCCTTGCCTTGCCTGGATTTGTCTTGCCAGGATTTATTTTGCCTTCCTTGCCTGGATTTGACTTGCTAGGATTTGCCTTGCCTAGATTTGCCTTGCCCATCCTTGCCAGAATTTGCCTTGCCGGAATTTTCCATTTCTTGCATTGCCTGGATTTGTTTTGCCTGGATTTGCCTTGCCTTGCCTGGATTTGCCTTGCCTTGCCTTGCATTGATTTGCCGTCTCTGGATTTACCTTCCATTACCTTGCCTGTATTAGCCTTGTCTGGATTTGTTTTGTCTTGCCTCGACTGGATATACCTTGCACTGCCTTGCCTTGCCTGGATTTGACATGCCCAGCCTTGCCTGGATTAGCCATGCCTGGATATGCCTTTTCATACCATGCCTGGATTTACCTTGCCTTCAGTTGCCTAGATTTGCCTTACCTGGATTTGCCTTTAATTATTTTCCTTTATTTGCCTTGACTTGCCTTGCCTAGATTTGCCTTGCCAGGTTTGCCTTGCCTTGCCTAGCCTGGATTTGCCTTGCCTGGATATGCCTTGCTTTGCCTTACCTGGATTTGCCTTGCCTGGATTTGCCTTTTTTTCTTTTTATTGATTTGCCTTGACTAGATTTGCCTTGCCATGACATGCCTGAATTTGCCTTGACTGTATTTGCCATGCCAGGTTTTGTGTGGATTTTCCTTTCCTGGATTGGCCTTTCCTTGACTTGCTTGGATTTGCCTTGTCTGGATTTGGCTTGCATGGATCTGCCTTACCTGCATTTTCCTTTTTTGTCTTGCCTTGGATGGATTTGCGTTGCCTGGATTTTTCTTTGCTGAATTTGCTTTGCCTGTATTTTTCTTGTCTTGTCTCACTTTGCCTGGATTTTCTTTGCCTGCATTTGCCTTGCCTTGCCTGTATTTTCCTTGCCTTGCCTTCCCATGCCTTCTCTGTATTTTCCTTTCTTGCCTACCCTTGCCTTGCCTTTTGTGTATTTGCCTTGCCTTGCCTTGCCTTGTCTGGATTGGCCTTGCCTGAATTTGCCTTTCTTTCCTTACCTGGATTTGCCTTGGCTGGATTTGCCTTGCCTGGATTTGCCTTGCCTTGCCTTGCCTGGAATTGCCATGCCTGGATTTGTTTTGCCTTGCCATGGATGAATTTCCCTTCTCTGGATTTAAGTTCCATTGCCTTGCCCGGGTTTGCCTTGTCAGGATTTGTTATGCCTTGCCTTGCCTTGATATACCTTGCCTAGATTTGCCTTGCCCTGCCTTGACCTTCCTGGATTTGACTTGCCTGGCCTTGCCTGGATTTGCCTTGCCTTTTTGTGCCTGGATTTGCCTTGCTTTTCCTTGCCGAGATTTGCCTTGCCTAAATTTGTTTTTAATTTATTACCCTGTATTTGCCTTGCCTTGCCTTGCCTGGATTTGCTTTGCCGGGTTTACCTTGCCGTGCCTAGCCTGGATTTTTCTTGCCTTTCCTTGCCTGGATTCACCATGCCTGGATTTCCCTTGCCGTGCCTTCCTGGTTTTGCATTGCATGGATTTGTCTTGCCTGGATTTGCCTTGCTTGGATTTGCCTTTTCTTTTTTTAACCTCGATTTGCCTTGCCTGGATTTGCCTTGCCTTGACTTGCCTTGATTTGCCTTGTTTGGATTTGCCATGCCTGGCTTTGCATGGATTTTCCTTTCCTAGATTTGCCTTGCCTTGACTTGCCTGAATTTGGCTTGTCTGAATTTGGCTTCTCTGAATTTGCCTTACCTGCATTTGCTCTTTTTTGCCTTGCCTAGCCTGGATTTGCCTTCCCTGGAGTTGCTTTGCCTGTATTTGCCTTGTCTTGTTTTACCTTGGGTTGCCTAGATTTGCCTTGCCTAGCCATGCCTGAATTTTCGTTGTTTGGATTTGCCTTGCCTGGATTTGACTTGCCTGGATTTGCCTTTCCTGGATTTTCCCTGCTTGCCTTCTCTTAATTTGCCTTGTCTTTTTTTGCCTGGATATGTTTTTACTTGCCTTGCAAGGATTTTCCTTCTCTCGATTTTTTTTACATTGCCTTGCATGGATTTGCCTTGTCTTTTTTTTGCCTGGATATGTTTTTACTTGCCTTGCAAGGATTTTCCTTCTCTCGATTTGTTTTACCTTGCCTTGCATGGATTTACCTTCCATTGACTTTCCTGGATTTACATTGTCTTAATTTGTCTTTCCTAGACTTGCCTGGATTTCCATTGCCTGGATTTCCCTTGCTTGGACTTGCTTTGCCTGGATTTGCCTTGCCTAAATTTTCCATGCCCGGATTTGCCTTCCTTTGCCTTGCCTGGATTCCTCTTGCCTGAATTTGCCTTGCCTGGATGTGGTTTGCATGAATTTGCCTTGCCTGGATGTGCCTTGCCTGGATGTGCCTTGCTTGGATGTGCCTTGACTGGATTTGTTTTGCTTTGCCTTGCCTGGATTTGCCTTGTGTGAATTTGTCTTGCCTTTCCTTGCCTGGATTTGCCTTGCCTGGATTTGCCTTGCCTTGCCATACCTGAATTTTCCTTGGCTTTTTTTGCCTAGATGTGCCTTGACTGGATTTGCCTTTAATTTTTTTTTTCTGTATTTGCCTTGCCTTGCCTTGCCTGGAGTACCCTTGCTGGTTTTGCCTTGCCTTGCTAGCCTGGATTTGCCTCGCCTGGATTTGTCTTGCCTGAATTTGCCTTGCCTTACCTTGCCTGGATTTGTCTTGCCTTGCCTTTCATGGATTTTCCTTCTCTGAATTTACCTCCCATTGCCTTGACTGGATTTACCTTGTCTGGATTTGTTTTGCATTTCCTTGCTTGGATTTGACTTGTCTATATTTACCTTCACTTGCGTTGCCTTGCCTGGATTTGACTTGCCTTGCCTTGCCTAAATTGCCCTTGCCAGGGTTTGCCTTTCCTTGCCATGCCTGAAATTGCCTTGCCTGGATTTGTTTTCTCTTGCCTTGCCTGTATTTACCTTGACTGCATATGCTTTACGTTTGCTTGCCTAGATTTGCCTTGCCTGGATTTACCTTGCCCTTTCTTGCATAAATTTGCCTTGCCTGGTTTTGCTTTGTCTTGCCTTTCCTAAATTTGCCTTGCGTGGATCTTTGTTGCCTTGACGTGCCTTGCCTTTTCTTGCCTAGATTTGCCTTGCTTGCCTAGCCTTGCCTTGCCTTGACTGGATTTACCTTGACTTGCCTGGATTTGCCTTTCCTTCCCTTGCATTGCCTTACCTTGCCTGGATTTACCTTGCCTTGCCGTACCTTGCCTTGTGTGGATTTGCATTTTCGTTCTTTGTTTTGCCTTTCCTTTTTTTGCCTGGATTTGCCTTGCCTTGCCTTGCCTGTATTTACCTTGCCTGGATACGCGTTGCCTTGGATTTTCTGGATTTACCTTGCCTAAATTTGCCTTGCCAGTATTTGCCTTGCCTTGTTTTGCCTGGATTTGCATTGCCTTGCTGTGCCTGGATTTGCGAGGCCTAGATTTGCCTTTCCTAGACTTGCCTTGCCTAACCTTGCCAGAATTTGCCTTGCCCCAATTTGCCATGTCTTGCCTTGCCTGGATTTGCCTTGCTTGGCCTTTCCTGGATTTGCCTTTCTTTCCTTTCCTGGATTTGCTTTGCTTGTATGTGCCTTGCTTGCCTTACCTGGATTTGCCTTGCCTGGATTTGCCTTGCCTAATTTTTCCTTGCCTTGCCTTGCCTGGATTTGCCTTGCCTGATTTGTCTTGCCTGGATTTGTCTTGCCTGGATTTGTCTTGTCTTGCTTTTCCTAAATATGTCTTGCCAGGAATTTCCTTGCCTTGACGTGCCTTGCCTTTTCTTCCCTTGATGTTTCTTACTTACTTATCTTTTTCTTGCCTTGCCTGGATTTGTCTTGCCTGGACTTGCCTGGATTTGCCTTCCTTTTTTCCTGGATTTGCCTTGCCTGTATGTTCCTTGCCTTGCCTTACCTGGATTTGCCTTGCCTAAATTTTCCTTGCCTTGCCTTGCCTTGCATGGATTGGCCTTCTTTTGATTTACCTTCCATTGCCTTGCCCGGATTTGACTTTTCTGGATTTGTTTTCGCTTGCCTTGATGGATTTATTTTGCCTAGATTTTCCTTGCCTTGCGTTGCCTTCCCTGGATTTGACTTGCTTGGCCTTGCCTGGATTTGCCTTGCCTTGCTTTGCCTGCATTTACCTTTCCTTTTTTTTGATTTGCCTTTCCTTGCCTTGTCTGAATTTGTCTTTTTGCCTTGCTTTGCATTGCCTAGATTTGCCTTGCCTGAATTTGCCTTTTATTTTTTTCCCTGTATTTTCCTTGCCTCGTGTTGCCTGTATTTGCCTTGTCAGGTTTGCCTTGCCTTGGCTTGCCTTGCCTTGGCTTGCCTGGATTTACCTTGCGTGGATTTCCCTTGCCTTTCCCTCCTGATTCTGCATTGCATGGATTTGCCTTGTCTGGATTTGCCTTTCCTTTCTTCACCTCATTTTGCCTCCCCTGGATTTCCTTGACTTGACTTGCCTGGAGTTGTTTTGCCTGGATTTGCGATGCCTGGCTTTTATTTTTTTTGCCTGGATTTGCCATTCCTTGACTTGCCTGGATTTGCCTTGCCTAGCTGTGGCTGGATTTGCCTTTTTTTGTCTTGCCTGGATTTGCATTTTCTGAATTTGCCTTGCCGTGTCTTGCCTGGTTTTGCCTTGCTTTGCATTGCGTGTAATCACCTTGCCTGCATATGCCTTTCGTTTTCTTGCCTAAATTTGTCTTTTCTGGATTTACCTTGCCTTTCTTTTCGTGGATTTGCATTGCGTGAATTTGCCTTGCCCTGCATTGCCTAAATTTGCCTTTCCTGGATTTTTCTTGCCTTGACTTGACTTGCCTTGTCTTGAATGGATTTTCCTTACCTTGTCTTGCCTTGCCTGGAATTGCCTTGATTGCCTAATCTTGCCTTGCTTTGACTGCATTTGCCTTGCCTTGCCTTGCCTTGCCTGGATTAGCCTTGCCATGTCTTGCTTTGCCTGGATTTGCCTTGCCTTGCTGTTCCTTGCCTTGCTTGGATTTGCGTTTCCCTTTTTGGTTTTGTCTATTATGCCTTGCCTGGATTTTCTTTACCTTGCCTTACCTGTATTTACCTACCTGCACATGCCTTGCGTTGGCTTCCTTGATTTGCCTTGCCTGGATTTTCCTTGCCTTCCCTTGCCTGGATTTGCCTTGCCTGGATTTGTCTTGTCTTGCTTTGCTTAAATATGCCTTACCAGGAATTTTCTTGCCTTGACCTGCCTTCACTTTTCTTGCCTGGATGTTTTTTGTTTTTTTTTACCTATCTTTGCCTTGCCTTGCCTGGATTTGCCTTGCCTTGCCTGGATTTGCCTTGCCCGATTTTGTTAAGTCTTGACTTGCCTGGATTTGCTGGACCTTGCCTTACCTGGATTTGCCTTCCTTTCCTTTTCTAAATTTGCCTTGCCTGTATATTCCTTGCCTTGCCTTACCTGGATTTGCCTTGCCTGGATTTGCCTTTTTTCTCTTTGCCTCGATTTGCTTTGCCTGGATTTGCCTTTCCTTGACATGCCTAAATTTGCCTTGCCTGTATTTGCCATACTTGGTTTTGAATGGATTTTCCTTGCTTGGATTGGTTTTGCATTGACTTGTCTGGATTTGCCTTGTCTGGATTTCCGTTGGCTGGATTTGCCTTAAATACATTTGCCTTTTCTTTTCTTGCCTTGCCTAGATTTGCGTTGCCTAAATTTGCCTTGCCTGAATTTGCCTTTCCTGGATTTGCTTTGCAAGTATTATCCTTGTCTTGCCTTGCTTTGCCTCAATTTCCCTTGCATGCATTTGTCTTGCCTTGCTTAGCCTTGCCTGGATTTGCCTTGCCTGGATTTACCTTGCCTGGATTTATTTTGCCTGGATTTGCCTTGCCTGGATTTGGCTTCCTTTGCCTTCCCTGGATTTGTCTTGCTTGAATTTGCCTTGCCTATCGTTGCCTGGATTTGCCTTGCCTGCATTTGCCCTGTTTTGCCTTGCATGGATTTGCCTTCTCTGGATTTACCTTCCATTGCCTTGCCTTGATTTTCCTTGTCTGGATTTGTTTTGCTTTGTCTCGGCTGGATTTGCCTTGCATAGATTTTCTTTGCCTTCACTAAATTTGCCTTTCCTGGATTTGCCTTGCTTTGCCGTGCCTAGATTTGCCTTGACTAAATTGGACTTCCCTAGCCTTGCCTGTATTTACCTTGCCTGCATATGCCTTGTGTTTGCTTGTCTAGATTAGCCTTGCCTGGATTTACCTTGCCTTTTTTCATAGAATTGCCTTGCCTGGTTTTGTTTTGCATAGCCTTGCCTAAATTTTCCTTGCCTGGATTTTTCTTGCGTTGACTTGCCTTGCCTTTTGTTGTCTGGATTTGTCTTCCTTGACTAGCCTTAGCTTGTCTTTACTGAATTTGCCTTGCCTTGCCTTGTATTGCATTGCCTTGCCTTGCCTTGCTTTGCCTTGCCTTGCCTGAATTTGTCTTTCCTTTCCTTGTTTTGCCTCTCCTGCATTGCGTGGATTTACCTTGTCTTGCCTCGCCTGTATTTACCTTGTCTGGATATGCCTTGTTTTGGCTTTCCTGGCTTGGCCTTGCCTGGATTTACCTTGCCTTGCCTTGCATGGATTTGCCTTGCCTGGTTTTGCACTGCCTTTCCTAGCCTGGATTTATTTTGCCTTGCCTTACATGGATTTGCCCTGCCTGGATTAGCCTTCCCTTGCCTTTCTTGGATTTACCTTGCCTGGGTTTATTCTGTTTCCCTTGCATGGATTTGCCTTATGTGGATATGACCTGCCTTGCGTTACTTGGAATTGCCTTGCCTGGATTTGCCTTTTCTAGCCTTTCCTGGATTTGCCTTGCCTTGCTTGTCTGTATTTACCTTGCCTAAATATGCCTTGCCTTAGCTTGCCTGGATTTGCCTTGCCTGTATTTACCTTGCCTTGCCTTTCCTGAATTTGCCTTGCATTGTTTTGCCTGTATTTCCCTCACCTTGCCTTGCCTTGATTTGTCATGGTTTGCCTTGCCTTGCTATGCCTAAATTTACCTGGCCTGGATTTGCCTTGCCTAGATTTGCCTTGCATATTCTTGCAAGAATTTGCGTTTTCTAAATTTGCCATGTCTTCCCTTCCCTGGATTTGCTTTGTCTAGGTTTCCCTTGCGCTGCGTTGCCTAGATTTGCCTTGCCTGAATTTGCGTTTCTTTCCTTTTCCGGATTTGCCTTGCCTGGATGTGTTTTGCCTTGCCTTGCCTTGCCTGGATTTTCCTTGGATGAATTTGCCTTTTTTGGATTTGCCTTTCCTTGCCGTGCCTGGATTTGCCTTTCCTTGCCTTGCATAGATTTGCCTTCTCTTTATTTACCTTCCATTGTCTTGCCAGGATGTGCTGTGTATGGATTTGTCTTGCCTTGCCGTGCCTGGATTTACCTTGCCTAGATTTGCCTTGCATTGCCTTGCCTTGCCTCGATTTGTCTTGCCTGGCCTTGCCTTGTTTTGCCTAGCCTTGCCTGTATTTGCCTTGCTTGCCTAGCCTTGCCCTGCCTTTTTTAGATTTGCCTTGCCTTTCATTTTCTTGTCTGAATTTTTCTTTCCTTTCCTGGTTTTGCCTTTCTTTGCCTTGCCTGGAATTGCCTTGCCGTGTCTGTATTTACCTTGCCTGCATATGCCTTGCGCTACCTTGCCTGAATTTAAGTTGCCTTTCCTTGCCTGGATTTGCCTCACCTTGCTTTGCCTAAATTTGAAATGAAAGGATTTGTTTTGCCTTGACCTGCCTTCACTTGTGGTGCCTGGATTTGCCTTGCTTACCTAGATTTGCCTTGCCTTGTCTGGATTTGCCTTGCCTTACCTGGATTTGCTTGCCTTGCCTTGCCTCGTTTGAGTAGATTTGCCTTGCCTTGTGGTGTATTGCATTGCCTGGCCTGGATTTGCCTTTACTTTTTTTGTTTTGCCTTTCCCTGCATTTTTTGGATTTGCCTTGCTTTCTCTTGCCTGAATTTGCCTTGCCTTGCCTTGCCTAGCCTAGATTTGCCTTGTCTGGATTTGCCTTGCCGGGTTTGACTTGCCTTGTCTTGCCTGGATTTGCCTTGCTTGGATTTGTCTTGCCTTGCCTTGCCTGGATTTTTCTTGCCTGGATTTCCCTTGCCTTGCCTTCGTCGTTTTGCATTGCATGGATTTGCCTTGCCTGGATTTGCCTTGCCTCAATTTGCCTGAATTTGCCTTGCCTGGATTTGCCTTGTTTTGACGTGCCTAGATTTGCCTTGCCTGGATTTGCCATGCCTGGTTTTGCACAGATTTTTCTTGCCTGGATTGTCCTTGCTTTGACTTGCCAGGATTTGCTTTGTTTGGATTTGGCTTGGCTGGATTTGCCTTACCTACATTTGCCTCTTTTTGCGTTGTCTTGCCTGGATTTGCATTGCCTGGATTAGCCTTGACTGGATTTGCCTTCCCTGGATTTGCATTGCCTGTATTTTCCCTGTCTTGTCTGGATTTGCTTTGCCTGCATTTGTCTTGCCTTGCTTAGCCTTGCCTGGATTTGCCTTGCCAAGATTTACCTTGCCTGGATTTACCTTGCCTGTATTTGCCTTGCCTGCATTTGTTTTGCCTTGCCTTGCTGGATTTGCCTTGCCTGGATTTGTTTTGCCTTGCCTTGCCTGGATTTGCCTTGTGTAGATTTGTCTTGCCTTGCCTAAATTTGCCTTGCCTGGATTTGCCTTGCCTTGCCATGCCTCAATTTGTGTTGTATGGCTTTGCCTTCCCTTGCCTTGCATGTATTTATTATACCTGCATATACCTTGCGATTCCTTGTCCAGATTAGCCTTGCCTGGATTTATCTTGCCTCTTTTGTGTTGATTTGCCCTGCCTGCTTTTGCGTTGCCTAGCCTTGCCTAAATTTTCCTTGCCTGGATTTTTCTTGCGTTGACTTGCCTTGCCTTTTTTTTTTCCTGGATTTGCCTTCTTGCCTAGCCTTTGCTTGCCCTTACTGAATTTGCCTTGCCTTGCCTGGATTTGCCTTGCCTGGATTTGCCTTGCCTGGATTTGCGTTGCCTTGCCTTGCCTTGCCTTGTTTTGCCTTGCCTTGCCTTGCCTTACCTTGCCTTGCGTTGTTTTGCCTTGCCTTGCTTTGACCTGCCTTGCCTGCATTTGCCTTTCCTTTTTTGTTTTGCCTTTCCTGCCTTGCCTGGATATGCCTAGCCTTGCCTTGCCTGTATTTGCCTTGCCTTTATTTACATTGCCTGGATATGCCTTGCTTTGGCTTTTTTGGGTTGGCCTTGCCTAGATTTATCTTGCATTGCCTTGCATGGATTTGCCTTGCCTTGCCTGAATTTGCCTTGTTTTGTTTTGCATTGTCTTTCCTACCCTGGATTTGTTTTGCCTTGTGATATATGAATTTGCCCTGCCTGGATTAGCTTTCCCTTGCCTTGCTTGAATTTACCTTGCCTGGATTTACTCTGTTTGCCTTGCCTGGATTTGATGTGCTTTGATTTGCTTTATTTTTTTGTGCCTGGATTTGCCTTCCCTGCATATGACCTGCCTTGCATTTCTTAAATTTGCCTTGCCTGGGTCTGATTTTTCTTGCCTTGCCTGGGTTTGCCTTGCCTTGCTTTGCCTGTATTTACCTTGCCTGAATACGTCATGCCTTGGCTTGCCTGGATTTACCTTGCCCTGTGTTTTCGTGCCTGGACTTGCCTTTCCAAAATTTGCCTTGCATTGTTTTGCCTGTATTGTCCTTGCCTTGCCTATCCTGGATTTTCCTTGTTTTGCTCTGCCTGGATTTACCTGGCCTGGATTTTCCTTACCTAAATTTGCCTTGCCAATTCTTGCAAGGTTTTGTCTTGCCTGAATTTGCCATGTCTTGCCTCGCCTGGATTTTTTTTCCTGAATTTGCCTTTCCTGAATTTTTCTTTCTTTCTTTTTCTAGATTTGTCTTTCCTGGATGTGCCTTGGTTTGCCTTACCTGGATTTGCCTTGCCTGGATTTGCCTTGCTTTACCTTGCCTGGATTTGCCTTGCCTGAATTTGCCTTGCCTTTTTTTTGGATTTGCCTTACCTGGATTTGCCTTGCCTTGCCTTGCATAGATTTGCCTTCACTGGATTTACATTCCATTGTCTTGCCTGGATTTGCCTTGTCTGGATTTTATTTCCCTTGCCTTGCCTGGATTTGCCTTTCCTAGATTTGTCTTCCCTTGCCTTCCCTGAATTTGACTTGTTTTGCCTAGTCTAAATTTGCCTTCCTGGATCTGCCTTGCCTTCCTGTGCTTAGATTCACCTTGCCTAAATTTTCCTTCCGTTGCCTTGCCTTTATTTACCTTTCCTGCATATACCTTGTGGTCTCTTGCCTACATTTGCCTTGCCTGGATTTACCTTGCCTTTTCTTGCGTGGATTTTCCTTGCCTGGTTTTGCCTTGCCTTGCCTTGCCTAAATTTGCCTTGCCTTGCCTAAATTTGCCTTGCCTGGATTTTTCTTGCCTTGACTTGCCTTGCCTTTACTTTACTGGATTTGCCTTGCTTGCCTAGGCTTGCCTTGCCTTGGCTAGATTTGGCTTGCCTGAATTTGCCTTGCCTTTCCTTGCCTGGATTTGCCTAGCCTGGCTTTGCCTTGCTGTGCCTTGCATGAATTTGCCTTCTCTGGATTTACCTTCCATTATCTTGCCTGGATTTGCCTTCCCTTGCCTTGCCTGTATTTTCCTTGCTAACGTATGCCTTGTGTTTGCTTGCCTAGATTTGCCTTGCTTGTATTTTTCTTGCCTTGTCTTGCCTTCCTTTTATTCCCTGGATTTGTCTTCCTAGCCTAGCCTTAGCTTGCCTTGACTGAATTTGTTTTGCCTTGCTATGCCATGCCTGAATTTGCGTTTGCTTCTCTAGTTTTGCCTTTCCTGACTTGCCTGGGTTTTCTTGCTTTGCCTTGCCTGTATTTACCTTGCCGGAATATGCCTTGCATTCTCTTTTCTGGGTTGGCCTAGCCTGGATTTACTTTGCCTTGCCTTGCATGGATTTTCCTTGCCTGGATTTTCCTTGCCTTGCCTTGTCTGGATTTGCACTGCCTTTCCTACCCTGGATTTTCCTTGCCTTGACTTACATGGATTTGCCCTGCCTGGATTAGCCTTTCCTTTCCTTGCTTGGATTTAGCATGCCTGGATTTACCCTGTTTGCCTTGCCTGGATTTGCCTGTGTTGATTTGCCTTGTTTTCTCTTGCCTATGTTTGCCTTACCTGGATATGACCTTTCTTGACTTGCTTGGATTTGCATTGCCTAGATTTTCCTTTATTTTTTTTCCCTGTATTTGCCTTCCCTTGCCTTTCACGGATTTGCCTTGCCAGGTTTGCCTTGCCTTGCCTTGCCTGATCTGCCTAGCCTGGATTTGCCTTGCCTGAATTTCCCTTTCCTTTCTGTGCCTCGATTTGCCTTGTTTTTACTTGCCTAAATTTGCCTTGCCTGCATTTGTCATGCCTGGTTTTGAGTGGATTTTTCATACCTGCATTTTTCTTGCCTTGCCTTGCCTTGATTAGCCTTGTCTGGATTTGGCTTGCCTTTCATTCCTGGGTTTACATTGCATGGATTTGCCTTGCCGTTCTTTGCCTGGATTTGCCTTTCCTGGATTTCCCTTGTCTTGACTTGCCTGGATTTGTTCTGCCTTGATTTTCCATGCCTGGTTTTGCATGGATTTTCCTTGACTGGATGGGCCTTGCCTTGACTTCCCTGGATTTTCCTTGTCTGAATTTGGCTTGCCTGTATTTGCCTCATTTACCTTTGCCTTTTTTGCCTTGCCTTGCCTGGATATGAGTTGCCTGGATTTGACTTCCCTGGATTTGCTTTACCTGTATTTGTTTTGTTTTGCCTTGCTTTGCCTGGATTTGCCTTGCCTGCATTTTCCTTGCCTTGCCTAGCCTTGCCTGGATTTGCCTTGAAAGGATTTGCCTTGCCTAAATTTGCCTTGCCTGGATTTGCCTTGCCTGGATTTGCTTTGCCTGGATTAGCTTTGCCTGGATTTGCCTTGTCTTGCCTTGCTTTGCCTGGATTGGCCTTGCCTGCACTTACCTTGTTGCCTTTATTTGCCTTGCTTTGTCTTGCCTGGATTTTCCTTGCCTTGCCTTCCTAATTTTGTACTGCATGGGTTTGCCTTCTCACGATTTGCTTAGCCTGTATTTGGCTTGTCTTGCCTTGCTTTGGCTGCATTTTCCTCACCTGAATTTGCCATGTCTTGCCTTGCCTGGAGTTGCCTTGCCTGGATTTGTCTTGCGTTGCCCTGCCCAGATTTGCCTTGCCTGGATTAGCCTTGCCTGGATTTGTCTTGCCTTGCCTTGCATGGATTTGCCTTCTCTGGATTTACCTTCCATTGCCTTGCCTGGATTTTCCTTGTCTGGATTTTTTTTTGCCTTGCTTTGCCTGGATTTTTCTTGCCTAGATTTGCCTTGTCTTGCGTTACCATGCCTTGTCTGGATTTGACTTGCCTTGATTTGCCTAAATTTGCCTTGCCTGGATTTGCCTCGCCTTGCCCTGACTGGATTTGCATTGCCTGGATTTGACTTCCCATGCCTTCTCTGTATTTACCTTTCCTGCATAGGTCTTGCATTTGCTTGCCTAGATTTGCCTTGCCTGGATTTACCTTGCCTTTTAGTGCATAGATTTTCCTTGCCTGGATTTGCCTTGCCTACACTTGCCTAAAGTTTTCTTGCCTGGATTTTTTTGCGTTGACTTGCCTTGCCTTTTCTTACCTAGTTTTGTCTTACTTGCCTAGCCTTAGCTTGCCTTTACTGGATTAGCCTTGCCTTGAGTTGGCTTGCATTGCATTGCCTTGCCTTGCTGTGCTTTGCCTTGCCTTGCCTGGATTTGCCTTTCCTTTCCTTCTTTTGCCTTTCCTGCCTTGTCTGGATTTGCCTAGCCTTGCCTTGCCAGTATTTACCTTGACGGGATATGCCTTGTCTTGGCTTTCCTGGGTTGGTCTTACCTGGATTTACCTTACCTAGCCTTGCCTGGATTTGCCTTGCCTTACCTTGCTTGGATTTGCCTTGCCTTGCCATGCCTGGATTTGCATTGCTTGGTTTTACATTGCCTTTCCTAGCCTGGATTTGCCTTGCCTTGCCTTACATGGATTTGCCCTGCCTGGATTAGTTTCCCCTTGCATTGCTTAGATGTACCTTGCCTGGATTTACCGTGATTGCCTTGCCTATATTTGCCATGCCTTTATTTGCCTTATATTTTCTTGCCTGGATTTGCCTTAATTGGATATGACCTGCCTTGCCTTGCTTGGATGTGCCTTGCCTGGATTTGCCTTTTTTGCCTTGCCGGGTTTGCCTTGACTTGCCTTGCCTGTATTTACCTTGCTTGGGTACGTGGTGCCTTGGCTTGCCTTAATTTGCCTTGCCTAGATTTACCTTGCCTTGCCTTTTCTTGCCTGGATTTGCCTTGCCAAAATTTGCCTTGCATTGTTTTGTCTGTATTTGCCTTGCCTTGCCTTTCCTAAATTTGCCTTTCCTAGATTTATCTTTTATTTCCTTGCCTGGATTTGCCTTGCCTTGAATTGCCTAGAATTGCCTTGCCTGGATTTGCCTTTAATTTATATTCTTGTATTTGCCTTGCCTTGTCTTGCCTACATTTTCCTTGTCTACATTTGCCTTGCCTACATTTGCCTTGACTTGCCTAGACTTGCCTGGATTTGCGTTGCCTGGATTTGCCTTGCCCAGATTTGCCTTGCCTGGATTTCACTTTCCTTGCCTTGCCTGGATTCGGCTTGCCTGGATTTGTTTTGCCTTGCCTTACCTGGATTTGCCTTGCCTTGCCTTGTCTTTTCTGAATTTCACTTGCCTTGTTTTGCCTAAATTTGTCTTGCCTGGATTTGCCTTGTTTTGCTGTGCCTGGATGTGCTTTGCCTGGATTTGCCTTCCCTTGCCTTGCCTGGATTTGCTTTGCCTGAATTTGCCTTGCCTGCAATTTCCTTGCCTTTCCTCGCCTGTATTTGCATATGCTTTGCGTTTGCTTGCCTAGATTTGCCTTGCTTGGATTTACCTTGCCATTTCTTGCGTGGATTTCCCTTGTGTGGATTTTCTTTGCCTTCCCTCGCCTAAATTTGTTTTGCCTGTATTTTTCTGGTCTTTACTTGCCTTGCCTTTACGTAACTGGTTTGCCTTTCCGTGCCTTGCCTGAATTAGCCTTGCCGTGCCTGTATTTA
Organism: Callithrix jacchus; assembly: GCF_049354715.1. NCBI lineage: Eukaryota > Metazoa > Chordata > Mammalia > Primates > Cebidae > Callithrix > Callithrix jacchus. Next base: position 31,115,396 of record NC_133507.1, read on the forward strand.
TGTTGCTTATCTATCCCTTGCGTTGGCTTCCCTAGGTTAACCTTTCCTGGATTTATATAGCCTTGCTTTGCTTGAATTTGCCTTGCCTTGCTTTGCCTAAATTTGCCTTGCCAAGATTTTCCTTGCCTTGACCTGCCTTCACTTTTTTTACCCGGATTTGTCTTGCTTACCTAGCTTTGCCTTGCCTTGCCTGGATTTGCTTGCCTTCCCGTGCCTTGTTTGAATTGATTTGCCTTGCCTTGCCGTGTTTTCCCTTGCCTAGCCTGGATTTTCCTTTCCTTTTCTTATTTTGCCTTTCCTTGCCTTGCCTGGATTTGCCTATCTTACCTTGCCAAGATTTGCCTTGTCTGGATTTGCCTTTAATTTCTTTCCTTGGATTTGACTTGTCTTGCCTGGCCTGGATTTGTCTTTCCAGGTTTGCCTTCCCTTGCCTTGCCTGGATTTGCCATGCCATCCCTTGCCTGAATTTGCCTTGCCTGGGTTTCCCTTGCCTTTCCTTCTGGGATTTGCATTGCAGGCATTAGCCTTGCCTGGATTTGCCTTGAATGGATTTGCCTTGCCTGGATTTGTCTTTCCTTTTTTTGCCTCAATTTTTCTTGCCTGGATTGGCCTTGCCTTGACTTGCCTGGATTTGCCTTGCCTGGATTTGCCATGCCTGGTTTTGCGTGAATTTTCCTTAACTGGATTGGCCTTGCCTGAATTTGCCTTTCCTTTCTTTGCCTCGATTTGCCTTTCCTGGATTGGCCTTTCCTTCCTTGCCTGGATATGACTTGTCTGGACTTGGCTTGCCTGGATTTGCCTTCCCTAGATTGGCTTTGCCTGTATTTGAGTTGTCTTGCCTTGCTTTGCCTGCATTTGCCTTTTCTTGCCTAGACTTGCCTGGATTTGCCTTGCCTGGATTGACCTTGCCCAGATTTGCCTTGCTTTGGTTTGTCTTGCCTGGATTTGCCTTGCCTGGATTGGACTTGCTTTGCCTTGCCTCGATTAGCCTTGCCTGAATTTGCCTTGCCTTACCTTGCTGGATTAATCTTGTCTTGCCCGGCCTTGCCTGGTTTTTATTTGCCTTTCCTTTCCTTGCTTTGCCTTTCCTTACCTTGCCTGGAATTTCCTTGCCTTGTCTTCCCTGTGTTTACCTTGCCTGGATTTGCCTTGCCTAACCTTGCAAGGATTTGCCATGGCTGAATTTGCCATGTCTTGCCTTGCCTGGGTTTGCGTTGCCTAAATTTGCCTTGCGTTTTCTTGCCTGGATTTGCCTTCTCTGGATTTACTTTCCATTGCCTTGCCCGGATTTGCCTTGTCTGGATTTGTTCTGCCTTGTCTTGCTGGATTTACCTCTCCTAGATTTCCGTTGCCTTGCCTTGCTTTATCTGGATTTTACTTGTCTGGCCTTGCCTGGATTTGTCTTGCCTGGATTTGCCTTTCCTTTCCTGGACTGGATTTGCATTGCATAAATTTGCCTTGTTGTGCCTTGCCTAGCCTCGCTTGCCTAGATATGCCTTGCATTGTCTTGCCTTGATTTGCCTTGGCTGGATTTACCTTGCTTTTCCTTGTTTTGATTTTTCTTGCCTTGCATTGCCTAGATTTGCCTTTAATGTTTTCCCTGTATTTGCCTTGCCTTGCCTTGCTTTGCCTGCATTTGCCTTGCCTAGCCTGGATTTGCTTTGTGTTATTTTGCCTGGATTTGCCTTGCCTGGATTTCCCTTGCCTTGCCTTCATGTTTCTGCATTGCATGGATTTGCCTTGCCTGGTTTTGCCTTGCCTGGATTTGCCTTTCCGTTCTTTGCCTCGATTTGTCTCTCCTGGATTTGCCTTGTCTTGACTTGCCTGGATTTGCGTTGACTTGATTTGCCATTCCTGCTTTTCCGTGGATTTTCCTTGCCTGGATTGGTCTTGCCTTGCCTTACCTGGATTCGACTTGTCTGGGTTTGGCTTGTCTGGATTTGCCGTCCCTAGATTTGCTTTGCCTGTATTTGACTTTTCTTGCCTTGCTTTGCCTGGATTTTTCTTGCCTGCATTTTCCTTTTCTTGCCTATACTTGCCTGGATTTGCCTTGCCCAGATTTGCCTTGCCTGGATTTGCCTTCCTTATTTTTGCCTGGATTTACCTTGCCTGAATTTGACTTGCCATTTATTGACTGAATTTCCATGCCTGGATTTGCCTTGCCTTGCCTTGCATGGATTAGCCTTCTCTGGATTTACCTTCCATAGGCTTGCCTGGATTTACCTTGTCTAGATTTTTTACCTTGCCTTGCCTGGGTTTCCCTTGCGTTGATTTGCCTTGCCTTGCCTTGCCTTGCCTTGCCTTGCCTTGCCTTGCCTTGCCTTGCCTTGCCTTGCCTTGCCTTGCCTTGCCTTGCCTTGCCTTGCCTTGCCTTGCCTTGCCTTGCCTTGCCTTGCCTTGCCTTGCCTTGCCTTGCCTTGCCTTGCCTTGCCTTGCCTTGCCTTGCCTTGCCTTGCCTTGCCTTGCCTTGCCTTGCCTTGCCTTGCCTTGCCTTGCCTTGCCTTGCCTTGCCTTGCCTTGCCTTGCCTTGCCTTGCCTTGCCTTGCCTTGCCTTGCCTTGCCTTGCCTTGCCTTGCCTTGCCTTGCCTTGCCTTGCCTGGAAATGCCTTGCCTGGCATTGCCTTATCTTGCCTTGCGTTGCGTTGTCTTGCCTTGCCTTCCCTAGAATTGTCTTGCCTGGAATTTACTTGCCTTGCCTTGCCTTGCCTGGATTTGACTTGCCTTGCCTTGACTAAATCTGCCTTGTCTGAATTAGTCTTGCCTTGCCGTGCCTAGATTTCCCTTGCCTGGATTTGCCTTCCCTGACCTTGCCTGTATTTACCTTGCCTTTCCTTGTGTAAATTTGCCTGGCCTGGTTTTGCCTTGCCTTTCTTGCCTAAATTTGCCTCGTCTGGATTTGTCTTGCCTTGACTTGCTTGTTTATACTTGACTGGATTTGCCTTGCTTCCCTAGCCTTCCCTTGCCCTGACTGGATTTTTCTTGCCTTGCCTTGCCTTGCCTGGATTTGCTTGCTTTTTCTTTTTTTTTGCCTTGACTGGATTTACCTTGCCTGGATATGCTTTGCCTTGTCTTTTCTGAATTTGCCTTGCCTGGATTTAACTTGCCTTGCCTTCCATGGATTTCCCTTGCCTGGATTTGCCTTGCCTTGCCTGGCTTTGCTTTTTTTGGATTTGCATTGCTTCTTTGAGCCTGAAATTGCCTTTCCTGGATTTGCCTTGTCTTGCCTTGCATTGATTTGCCCTACCTGGATTAGCCTTCCCTTGCCTTGCCTGGGCTTACCTTGCCTAAATTTACCCTGTTTGCCTTGCCTGGATTTGACATGCCTTGATTTGTCTCGTTTGTATTTTGCCTGAATTTGCCTTACCTGGATATGCCCTGCCTTGCCTTACTTGGATTTGCCTTGCCTAGATTTGCCTTTCCTTTCCTTGCCTGGGTTTGCCTTGCCTTGCCCTGCCTGGATTTCCCTTGCCTTGCCTTGCCTGGAGATGCCTTGCCTTGCCTTGCCTGGAGATGCCTTGCCTTGCCTTGCCTGGATTTGCCTTGCCAAAATTTGACTTGCCTTGTTTAGCCTGCATTTGCTTTTCCTTGACTTTACTGGATTTGCCTTGCCAAAAATTTGCCTTGCATTGTTTTGCCTGTATTTGCCTTGCCTCGCCTTCCTGGATTTGCCTTCCGTTGCTATGCCTGGATTTAACTGGCCTGGATTTGCCTTGCCTAGATTTGCCTTGCCTATCCTTGCCAAAATTTTCCTTGTCTGAATTTGCCATGTCTTGCCTTTCCTGGATTTTCCTTGCATTGCCTTGCCTGGATTGGCTTGCCTTTCCTTGTTTTAGTGAATTTGCCATGCCTTGCCGCGTTTTGCCCTGCCTTGCCTGGATTTGCCTTTACTTTCCTTGTTTTGACTTTTTTTGCCTTGCCTTGCCTAGATTTGCCTTGTCTAGATTTGCCTTTAATTTTTTTCCTGTATTTGCCTTTCCTGGATTTGTCTTTCTTGCCTAGCTTTGGCTTGCCTTAATAAGATTTGCCTTGCCTTGCCTGGATTTGCCTTGTCTGAATTTGCCTTGCCTTGCCTTGCCTGGATTTGCCTTGCTTGGATTTGCCTGGCCTTGCCTTGCCTTGCATGAATTTGCCTTCTCTGGATTTACCTTCCATTGCCTTGCCTGTATTTGCCTTGTCTGGAGTTGTTTTGCATTGCTTTGCCTGTATTTTCCTTGCCTAGATTTGCCTTGACTTGCCTTGCCTTGTCTGGATTTGACTTGCCTTGCCTTGCATAAATTTGTCTTGCCTAGATTTGCCTTGCTTTGCCGTACCTGATTTGTCTTGCCTGAATTTGCATTCTTTTGCCTTGCCTGTATTTACCTTGCCTGCATATGCCTTGCATTTGCTTGCCTAGATGTGCCTTTCCTGGATTTAGCTTGCCTTTTTTATAGATTTGCCTTGCCTGGTTTTGCCTTGCCTAGCCTTGCCTAAATTTGTTTTGCTAGATTTTTCCTGCGTTGACTTGCCTTGCATTTTCTTGCCTGGGTTTATCTTGCTTGCCAAGCCTTAGCTTGATTTCACTGGATTTGGCTTGCCTTGCCTTGCCTGAATTTGCCTTGCCTTTTTTTGCCTTGCCTTTTTTTGCCTTGCCTTGCCTGGGTTTCTTTTTCTTTTCCTTGTTTTGCCTTTCCGGCCTTGCCTGGATTTGCCTTGCCTTGCCTTGCCTGGATTTACCTTGCCTAGATATGCCTTGCCTTGGCTTTCCTGAGTTGGCCTTGCCTGGATTTACCTTGTCTTGACTTGCATGGATTTGCCTTGCCTTGCCTGAATTTGCCTTCACTTGCCTTGCCTGGATTTGCCTTGCCTGGGTTTGCATTGACTTTCCTAGCCTGGATTTGCCTTGCCTTGCCTTACATGGATTAACCCTGCCTTGATTAGCCTTCCCTTGGCTTGCTTAGATTTACCTTGCCTGGATTAACCCTGTTTGTTTTGCCTGGATTTGCCATGTGTTGATTTGCCTTGTTTTTTTCTTGCCTGGATTTGCCTTGCCTGGATATGACTGGCCTTGCCTTTCTTGGATTTGCCTTGCCATAATTTGTTTTTACTTGCCTTGCCTGGGTTTGTTTTGCCTTGCCTTGCCTGTATTTACCTTGACTGGATATGCCTTGCCTTGGCTTACCTATATTTACCTTGGCTGAATTTACCTTGCCTTCCTTGCCTGGATTTGCCTTGCCCAGATTTGCCTTGCCTGGGTTTGTTTTGCCTGGTTTTGCCTTGCCTGGATTTACCTTGCTTTGCCTTGCCTGGATTTTCCTTGCCTTGCCTCGCCTGGAGTTTCCTTGCCTGGATTTTCATTGCCTTTTCTAGCGTGGATTTGCCTTGCCTAGCCTTACATGTATATTCCCTGCCTGGGTTTGCCTGCTTTTGCCTTGCTTGGATTTACCTTGCCTGGATTTACCCTGTTTGCCTTGCGTGCTTTTGCTGTGCGTTGATTTGCCTTGTTATTTCTTGCCTGGATTTGCCTTACATGGATATGACCTGCCTTGCCTTGCTTGGATTTTCATTGCCTGATTTGCCTTTTCTTGCCTTTCCTGTGTTTACCTTGCCTTGCCTTGCCTGTATTTACCTTGCCTAGATTTGCCTTGCTTTGACTTGCCTGAATTTGCCTTGTCTTTTCTTGCCTGGATTTGACTTGTCTGGATTTGCCTTGCCTTGCCATGCCTGGATTTTCCTTGCCTGAATTTGCCTTCGCTTCCCTTGCCTGTATTTACCTTGACTGAATATGCCTTGCGTTTGCTTGCCTAGATTTGCCTTGCCTGGATTTACCTTGCTTTATCTTGCGTATATTTGCCTTGCCTGGTTTTGCCTTGAATAGCCTTGACTAAATTTGCCTTGCCTGGATTCTTCTTGCGTTGACTTGCCTCGCCTTTACTTGCCTGTATTTGTCCTGCTTGCCTAGCCTTAGCTTGCCTTGACTGGATATGCCTTGCCTTTCCTTGCATTGCCATGCATTGCCTTGTCTTGTTTTGTTTTGCTTTGCCTTTCCTGGATTTTCCTTTCCTTTCCTTGTTTGGCCTTTTCTGCCTTGCCTCGATTTGCCTTGCGTTGCCTTGCCTGTATTTACCTTACCTAAATATGCCTTGTGTTCTCTTTTCTGTGTTGGCCTTGCTTGGATTTACCCTGCCTTGCCTTGCATGGATTTGCCTTGCCTTGCCTTGCCTGGATTTGCCTTGTTTTGCCTTTTCTGGATTTGACTTTCCTGGATATGCATTGCCTTTCATAGCCTGGATTTGCCTTGCCTTACATGGATTTGCCCTGCCTGGATTAGTCTTCCCTTTTCATGCTTGGATTTTCCTTGCCTGGATTTACCCTGTTTGCCTTGCCTGGATTTGTCTTGCGTTGATTTGTTTTGTTTTTTCTTGCCTGGATTTGCCTTGCATGGATTTGCCTTGCCTTGACTTGCCTTGCCAGGATTTACCTTGCCGGGATTTTCCTTCCCTTGCCTTCCCTGTATTTACCTCGCCTGCATATGCCTTGCGTTTGCTTGCCTACATTTGCCTTGCCTATATTTACCTTGCCTTTCCTTGCATGGATTTGCCTTGCCTGGTTTTGCCTTGTCTTGCCTAAATTTGCCATGCCTGGATTTTTCTTGCCTTGCCTTGCCTTTAATTGACTGGATTTACCTTGCTTGCATAGACTTGCCTTGCCTTGACTGGATTTGCCTTGCCTTGCCTTGCCTTGCCTAGATTTGCCTTGCCTTGATTTATCTTGCTTTGCCTTGCCTGGATTTGCCTTGTCTGAATTTGCCTTGCCTGAATTTTCCTTGATTTTTTTTGCCTCGATTTCCATTGCCCTGCCTTGCATGGATTTGCCTTCTCTGGATTTACCTTCCATTAATTTGCCTGCATTTGCATTGTCTGGATTTGTTTTGCTTTGCTTTGCCTGGATTTGTTTTGCCTAGATTTGCCTTGCCTTATCTAGATTTCACTTGCCTTGCCTTGCATAAATTTGCCTTGCCTGGATATGCCTTGTTTTGCCATGCCTGGATTTCCCTTATCTGGATTTTCCTTTTCTTGCCTTTCCTGTATTTACCTTGCCTGCATATGCCTTGCGTTTTCTTGCCTAGATTTGCCTTGCCTGGATTTACCTTGCCTCTCCTTGTGTAGATTTGCCTAGCGTGGTTTTGCCTTAATTAGCTTTGCCTAAATTTGCCTTGCCTAGATTATTCTTGCGTTTACTTGATTTGCTTTTTATGCCTGGATGTTTTTTGCTTTCCTAGCCTTAGCTTGCCTTGACTGGATTTGCCTTGCCTTGCCTGGATTTGCTTTGCCTTGCCTTGCCTTGCCATGCATTGCCTTGTCTTGCATTGTTTTGACTTGCCGTTTTTGGATTTGCCTTCCTTTCCTCATTTTGCCTTTCCTGCCTTGCCTGGATTTGCCTTGCTTTGTCTTGCCTGTATTTACCTTGCCTGGATATGCCTTGCGTTGTCTTTTCTGGGTTGGCCTTGCCTAGATTTACCTTGTCTTGCCTTGCATGGATTTGCCTTGCCTGGAATTGCCTTGCCTTGCCTTGCCTGTATTACTTTTTCCTTGCCTTGCCTGGATTTGCCTTGCCAAAATTTGCCTTGCATTGTCTTGCCTGTATTTGCCTTGCTTTCCTGAATTTGCCTTTCCTTTCCTGGATTTGCCTTCCGTTGCTATGCCTGGATTTACCTGGCCTGGATTTGCCTTGCCTAGATTTGCCTTGCCTATCCTTGCAAGGTTTTTCCTTGCTTGAATTTGCCATGTCTTGCCTTGTCTGGATTTGCCTTGCCTGGATTTGCCTTCCGTTGCCTTCCTGGATTTGCCTTGCCTGAATTTGTTTTTTTTTTCTTTCCTGAATTTGCCTTGCCTGGATGTGCCTTGCCTTATCTGGATTTAGATTGTTTTGCCTTGCCTAAATTTGTCTTGCTGGATTTGCCTTTCCTTGCCTTGCCGTGCCTGAATTTGCCTTGCCTGGATTTGCCTTCCCTGTATTTACCTTGCCTGCATATACCTTGCGTTTGCTTGCCTACATTTGCATTGCCTGGATTTACCTTTCCTTACCTTGCATGGATTTGCCTTGCCTGGTTTTGCCTTGCCTTGCCTAAATTTTCCTTGCCTGAATTTTTTTACCTTGACTTCCCTTGTCTTTACTTGACTGCATTTGCCTTGCCTTGCCTTGCAACGATTTGCCTCCTCTGTATTTATCTTACATTGCCTTGCCTGGATTTGCCTTGTCTGAAGTTGATTTGCCGTTCCTTGCCTGGATTTTCCTTGCCTAGATTTGTTTTACCTTGCCTTGCCTTATCTGGATTTGACTTGCTTTGTCTTGGCTAAATTTGCCTTCCCTTGCTGTGCCTGGATTTGCCTTGCGTGGATTTGCCTTCCTTTGCCTTGGCTGTATTTACCTTGCCTGCATATGCCTTGTGTTTCCTTGCCTAGATTTGTTTTGCTTGGATTTACCTTGCATTTCCTTGCGTAGATTTGACTTGCCTGGTTTTGCCCTGATTATCCTTGCCAAAATTTGCCTTGCCTGGATTTTTCTTGCGTTGACTTGCCTTGCCTTTTGCTGCCTGGATTTGTCTTGCTTGCCTAGCCTAAGCTTGCCTTGACTGGATTTGCCTTGCCTTACCTTGACTTTCCTGGATTTGCCTTGCCTTGCCTTTCCATGCATTGCTTTGCCTTGCCTGGATTTGCCTTTTATTGTTTGTTTTGCCTTGTATGCCTTGCCTGGACTTGCCTTGCTTTGCCTTGCCTGCAGTTATCTTGCTTGGTTATGCCTTGCGTTGTCTTTTCTGGGTTGGCCTTGCCTGGATTTACTTTCTCTTACCTTGCATAGATTTGCCTTGCCTGCAATTGCCTTGCCTTGCATTCCCTGTATTTCCCTTGCCTTGCCTCGCCTGGATTTGCATTGTTTTCCTAGCCTGGATTTGCCTTGCCTTGCCTTACATGAATTTGCCCTGCCTGGATTAGCCTTCTCTTGCCTTGCTTGAATTTAACTTGCCTGGATTTACCCTGTTTGCCTTGGCTGGGTTTGCTGTGAGTTGATTTGCCTTGTTTTTTATTGCCTGGATTTGCCTTGCCTGCATATGCCCTGCCTTGCCTTGATTATATTTTCCTTGCCTGGATTTGCTTGTTCTTGCCTTGCCTGGGTTTTTCTTGCATTGCCTTGACTATATTTACTTTGCCTTAATACGCCTTGCCTTGGTTTTTCTCTATTTGCCTTGGCTTGGCTTGTCTTGCCTGGATTTGCCTTGCCAAAGTTTGACTTGCATTGTTTAGTCTGTATTGATCTTGCCTTGTCTTTCCTGGATTTGACTTGCCTTTCTATGCCTGAATTTACCTGGCCTGAATTTGCCTTGCCTAGATTTACCTTGCCTCCTTGCAAGATTTTGCCTTGCCTTAATTTGCTATGTCTTGCCTTGCCTGGATTTGCATTGCCTGGATTTGTTTTGCGTTGCACTGCCTGGATTTGCCTTGCCTAAATTTGCCTTCCTTTCCTTTCTTGGATTTGCCTTGCCTGGATGTGCCTTGCCACGCCTTACCTGTATTTTCTTGGCCTGAGTTTTCCTAGCCTGGATTTGCCTTGCCTGAATTTGCTTGCCTTTAGTTGCCTAGATTTGCCTTGCCTGGATTTGCCTTGCATTGCCTTGCATGGATTTGCCTTCCCTAAATTTACCTTCCGTTGCATTGCCTGGATTTGCCTTGTCTGGATTTGTTTTGCCTTGCCTTGCCTGGATTTTCCTTGTCTTGCTGTGCCTGGATTTCTCTTGGCTGGATTTGCCTTCCCTTGCCTTGCCTGTCTTTACCTTGCCTGCATATGCCTTGCGTTTGCTTGCCAAGATTTGTTTTGCTTGGATTTACCTTGCATTTTCTTGTGTAGATTTGCCTTGCCTGGTTTTGCCTTGATTATCCTTGCCAAAATTTGCCTTGCCTGGATTATTCTTTTTTTTTCTTTTTTACGGCATTTTAGGTTTGGGGGTACATGTGCAGAATGTGCAAAATAGTTGCATAGGTACACACATGGCAGTGCGTTTTGCTGCCTTCCCGCTCCTCACCCACATTTGGCATTTCTCCCCAGGCTGTCCCTCCCCAGCTCACCCCCCCGCTGTTCCTCCCCATTCTCCCCAATAGACCGGGATGTGTATCACTCCCTTCCATGTGTCCATGTGTTCTCATTTTTCCTCACCCGCCTATGAGTGAGAATATGTGGTATTTCATTTTTTTTTTTGTGTCAGTTTGCTGAGAGTGATGTTCTCCAGTTTCATCCTTGTTCATTCAAAATCACGAACTCATTGTTTTTGATTGCTGCATAGTATTCCATGGTGTATACGTGCCACATTTTCCCAGTCCAGTCTATCATCGATGGGTATTTGGGTTGGTTCCATGTCTTTGCTATTGTAAACAGTGCTGCAATGAACATTCGTGTGCATGTGTCCTTATAGTAGAACGATTTATAGTCCTTTGAATATATACCCAGTAATGGGATTGCTGGGTGAAATTGAATTTCTATTTCTAAGGCCTTCAGCAATCACCACACTGTTTTCCACAATTTACACTCCTACCAACAGTATAAAAGTGTTCCTATTTCTCCACATCTTCTCCAGCATCTGTTGTCTCCAGATATTTTAATAATCGCCATTCTAACTGGTGTGAGATGGTATCTCAGTGTGGTTTTGATTTGCATCTCTCTAATGACCAGTGATGATGAGCATTTTTTCATATGTTTGTTGGTCTCATGTATGTCTTCTTTTGTAAAGTGTCTGTTAATATCATTCGCCCATTTTTGAATGGGCTTGTTTGTTTTTTTCCTGTAGATCTGTTTGTGTTTTTTGTAAATTCTGGGTATCAGCCCTTTGTCAGATGGGTAAACTGCAAAAATTTTATCCCATTCTGGTTGGTTGCCGATTCACTCTAGTGACTGTTTCTTTTGATGTGCAGAAGCTGTGGAGTTTCATTAGGTCCGATTTGTTTATTTTGGCATTTGTTGCCAATGCTTTTGGTGTTTTGGTCATGAAGTCCTTGCTTACTCCTATGTCCTGAATGGTTTTGCCTAGATTTTCTTCTAGGGTTTTTATGATGCCAGGTCTTATGTTTAAGTCTTTAATCCATCTGGAGTTAATTTTGGTGTAAGGTGACAGGAAGGGGTCCAGTTTCTGCTTTCTGCACATGACTAGCCAGTTTTCCCAACACCATTTATTAAACAGGGAATCCTTTCCACATTGCTTGCTTTTGTCAGGTTTATCAAAGATTGTATGGTTGTAGATATGTTGTGTTGCCTCCGATGCCTCTGTTCTGTTCCCTTGGTCTATATCTCTATTTTGGTACCAGTACCATGCTGTTTTGATTACTGTAGCCTTGTAGTATAGTTTGAAATCCGGTAGTGTGATCCCTCCTGCTGTGTTCTTTTTGCTTAGAATTGACTTGGCTATGCGGGCTCTCTTTTGGTTCCATATGAAGTTCATGGTGGATTTTTCTAGTTCTGTAAAGAAAGTCAATGGTAGCTTGATGGGGATAGCGTTGATTATGTAAATTACTTTGGGCAGTATAGCCATTTTCACGATATTGGTTCTTCCTAACCATGAACATGGAACGTTTCTCCATCTGTTTGTGTCCTCTCTTATTTCGTTGAGCAGTGTAGTTTTCCTTGACGAGATCCCTTACGTTCTTTGTAAGTTGTATTTCTAGGTATTTTTTTGTTTTTGTAGCAATTGTAAATGGCCGTTCATTCTTGATTTGGCTTTCTTTAAGTCTGTTATTGGTGTAGACGAATGCTTGCGCTTTTTGCACATTGATTTTATATCCTGAGACTTTGCTAAAGTTGCTTATCAGTTTCAGGAGTTTTTGGCCCGAGACGATGGGGTCTTCTAGATATATTATTATGTCATCTGCAAATAGAGACAATTTGGCTTCCTCCTTTCCTATTTGAATACACTTTATTTTTTTCTTGCCTGACTGCTCTGGCTAGAACTTCCAGTACTATATTGAATAGGAGTGGTGAGAGAGGGCATTTTTGTCTAGTGCCAGATTTCAAAGGGAATGCTTCTAGTTTTTGTCCATTCATTATGATATTGGCTATTGGTTTGTCGCAAATAGCTTTTATTACTTTGAGATATGTTCCATCAATACCGAGTTTATTGAGGGTTTTTAGCATAAAGGGCTGTTATGTCAAATGCCTTCTCTGCATCAATTGAGATAATCATGTGGTTTTTGTTTTTGATTCTGTTTATGTGGTGAATTACGTTTATAGAATTGCCTATGTTGAACCAGCCTTGCATCCCCGGGATGAATCCTACTTGATCATGATGAATAAGTTTTTTGATGTACTGTTGCAGTCTGTTTGCCAGTATTTTATTGAAGATTTTCGCATCTATGTTCATCACGGATATTGGCCTGAATTTGTCTTTTCTTGTTGAGTCTCTGCCGGGGATTGGTATCAGGATGATGTTGGTCTCATAATATGATTTGGGAAGAATTCCCTCTTTTTGGATTATTTGGAATAGTTTCGGAAGGAATGGTACCAGCTCCTTTGTGTGTCTGGTAGAATTCAGCTGTGAATCCATCTGGACCTGGGCTTTTTTTGTGTGGTAGGCTCTTAATTGCTGCCTCGACTTCAGACCTTGTTATTGTTCTGTTCATAGTTTTGGCTTCCTCCTGGTTTAGATTTGGGAGGACACAGATGCCCAGGAATTTATCCATTTCTTCTAGGTTTACTAGTTTATGTGCATAGAGTTGTTTGTAGTATTCTCTGATGATGGTTTGAATTTCTGTGGAATCTGTGGTGATCTCTCCTTTATCGTTTTTTATTGCATCTATTTTGTTGTTCTCTCTTTTCTTTTTTATCAGTCTTGCTAGTGTTCTGTGTATTTTGCTGATTTTTTCAAAAAAACAGCTCTTGGATTTATTGATTTTTTGAAGGGTTTTCGTGTCTTTATCTCCTTCAGTTCTGCTTTGATCTTAGTTATTTCTTGTCTTCTGCTAGGTTTTGAGTGTTTTTTTTTATTTTGCTCCTCTAGCTCTTTCAATTTTGACAATAGGGTGTCAATTTTGGATTTCTCCACTCTTCTCATGTGGGCACTTATTGCTATATATTTTCCTCTAGAGACTGCTTTAAATATGTCCCAGATATTCTGGTATGTTGTGTCATCGTTCTCATTGGTTTCGAAGAACTTCTTTATTTCTGCCTTCATTTCATTGTTTATCCAATCAACATTCAAGAGTCAGTTGTTCAGTTTCCATGAAGCTTTGTGGTTCTGAGTTAGTTTCTGAATTATGAGTTCTAACTTGATTGCACTATGGTCTGAGAGACTGTTTGTTATGATGTCAGTTGTTTTGCATTTGCTGAGGAGTGCTTTACTTTCTAATATGTGGTCAATTTTAGAGTAGGTGTGATGTGGTGCTGAGAAGAATGTATATTTTTTGGTTTTGGGGTGGAGAGTTCTGTAAATATCTATCAGGTTTGTTTGTTCCAGGTCTGAGTTCAAGCCCTGGATATCCTTGTTAATTTTCTGTCTGGTTGATCTGTCTAATATTAACAGTGGAGTGTTAACGTCTCCCACTATTATTGTGTGGGAGTCTAAGTCTCTTTGTAAGTCGTTAAAAACTTGCCTTATATATCTGTGTACTCCTGTATTGGGTCCATATATATTTAGGATTGTTAGCTCTTGGTGTATCAGTCCTTTGACCATTATGTAATGACCTTTTTTGTCTCTTTTGATCTTTGTTGCTTTAAAGTCTATTTTATCATAGATGAGAATTGCAACTTCTCCTTTTATTCTGCTCTCCATTTTTTAAGTAAATTTTCCTCCAACCCTTTATTTTGAGCCTTTGTGTTCCTTGCATGTGAGATGTGTTTCCTAAATACAGCACACCAAAGGGTTCTGGATTTTTATCTAATTTGCCAGTCTGTGTCTTTTGATTGGTGCATTTAGCCCGTTTACATTTAGGGTTAATATTGTTATTTGTAAATTTGATACTGCCAATTTGATGCTACCTGGCTGTTTTGCCCATTAGTTGATGCAGATTCTGCTTTTGGTTGATGCCCTTTAACATTTGTTATGTTTTTAGAATGGCTGGTATTTGTTGTTCCTTTCTATGTGTAGTGCCTCTTTCAGGAGCTCTTGTAAAGCAGGCCTGGTGGTGACAAAATCTCTGAGTACTTGCTTGTTCTCAAAGGATTTTATTTTTCCTTCAATTATGAAACTCATTTTGACTGGATATGTTATTCTGGGTTGAAAATTCTATTCTTTAAGGATGTTGAATATTGGCCCCCACTCTCTTCTGGCTTGTAGAGTTTCTGCCAAGAGATCTGCTGTGAGTCTGATGGGCTTCCCTTTGTGGGTGACCCGACCTTTCTCTCTGGCTGCCCTTAGTATTTTCTCCTTCATTTCAACCCTGGTGAATCTGATGATTATGTGTCTTGGGGTTGCTCTTTTTGCAGAATATCTTTGTGGTGTTCTCTGTATTTCCTGGATTTGAATATTGGCCTGCATTCCTAGGTTGGGGAAATTTTCTTGGATAATATCCTGAAGAATATTTTCCAGCTTGGATTCAGTCTCGTCGTGGCATTTTGGTACACCTATCAAACATGGGTTATGTCTCCTCAGAGAGTCCCACATTTCTTGGAGTCTTTGTTCATTACTTTTTGCACTTTTTTCTCTAATCTTGGTTTCTCGTTAATTTCATTGAGTTGATCTTCAACTTCTGATAGTCTTTTCTCTGCTTGGTCGATTCGGCTGTTGAAACTTGTGCATGCTTCGCGAAGTTCTCATGTTGTGTTTTTCAGCTCCCTCAATTTACTCATATTTCTCTCTAAGTCGTCCATTCTTGTGATCATTTCCTCGAATCTTTTTCAGAATTTTTAGTTTCTTTGCATTGATTTAGAACATGTTCTTTTAGCTCATGGAAGTTTCTCATTATTCACCTTCTGAAGTCTGATTCCATCATTTCGTCACACTCATTCTCCGTCCAGCTTTGTTCCCTTGCTGGTGAGGGGCTTTGTTCCTTTGTAGGAGGCGAGGTGTTTTGGTTTCAGGTGTTTTCCTCCTTTTTGCGCTGGTTTCTTCCCAACTTTGTGGATTCATCCACCTGTCGTCTGAGTAGTTGCTGGTTTTTCAATTGGGTCTCTGAGCGTATGCCCAGATTGTTGATGCTGAAGTATTTCTGTTACTTAGTTTTCCTTTTAACAGTCTAGCACCTCCACTGTACGACTGTTGAGGTCCACTCCATTCCCTGCTGCTGTGGGCTTTGCCCTGCTGCTGTGGGCTTTGCCCTGCTGTGGGCTCCACCATTCTGTCCTGGGCTCCGCCCTGTTGCCTTGCCTTCCTTTAGCTTGCCTGGGTTAGCCTTGCTTGGATTTGTCTTGCCTTCCCTTGCCTAAATTTGCCTTGCCTTGCCTAGCCTGGAATTGTCTCACCTGCATTTGCCTCGCCTTGCCTTGCTTTGCCCTGCCTTTCCTTGCCAAGATTTGCCTTGCCTGAATTTCCCTTGCAGTGCCTTTCCTGGATTTGCCTTCCCTGTATTTGCCTTGACTTGCCTTGCCTAAATTTGCTTTTCTTGTATTTTCCTTGCCTTGCCCTAGCTAAATTTGCCTCGCCTTGCCTTGCCTGGATTTGTCTTGACTGGGTGTGTTTTTCCTTGAGTTGCCTGGATCTGCCTTGCCTAAATTTGACTTATATTGCCTTCCCTGAATTTACCTCCCATGGATTTATCTTGCATTGCTTTGCCTGAATTTGCCTTGCCTTACCTTTTCTGGATTTGACTTGCCTGGGTTTGCCTTACTTTGCCTTGCCTTGCCTTGCCTTGCCCTGCCCTGCCCTGCCCTGCCCTGCCCTGCCCTGCCCTGCCCTGCCCTGCCCTGCCCTGCCCTGCCCTGCCCTGCCCTGCCCTGCCCTGCCCTGCCCTGCCCTGCCCTGCCCTGCCCTGCCCTGCCCTGCCTTGCCTTGCCTTGCCTTGCCTTGCCTTGCCTTGCCTTGCCTTGCCTTGCCTTGCCTTGCCTTGCCTTGCCTTGCCTTGCCTTGCCTTGCCTTGCCTTGCCTTGCCTTGCCTTGCCTTGCCTTGCCTTGCTTTGTCTGAATATCTTTTGCCTTGATTTGCCTTACCTTGCCTTGCCTGGATTTGCCTTGCCTTTGCTTGTCTGGATTTGCCTTTCTTTGTTTTCCCTGAATTGGCTTGCCTTGATATGGCTTGCCTTGCTTTGCTTAGATTTGCCTTGCCTTGTCTTGCCTGGATTTGTACTGCCTCTATTTGATTTGCATTACCTTGTGTTGATTTGTGTTGCCTGTATTTGCTTTCTTTTTCCTTGCCTGGATTTGCCTTGCTTTTCCTTTCCTAAATTTGCCTTCCTTTTATTTCTCTTGCCTTCATTTTTCCTTGCCTGGGTTTGTCTTGCCTTCTCTTGCCTGGATTTGCCTTGTCTGGATTTTTATTGCCTTACATTGCCTGGATTAACCTTGGCTGGGTTTGCCTTGCCTTGCCTTGCCTGGTTTTGCCTTGCCTTTATTTGCCTTGCCTTGCCTTTCCTGGATTCGCCTTTCCTGGATTTGCTTTGCATGGATTTGCATTACCTTGCCTTTTCTTGCCTGGATTTGCCTTTCCTGGATTTTTCTTGTTTTACCTGGCCTAAATTTACTTAGCCTGGGTTTGCCTGGCCTTGCCTTTCCTGGATTTGCATTGCCTGGAATTGCCTCTCCTTGCCTTGCCTTGCCTTGCCTAGATTTGTTTTGTTTTACGTTGCCTGAATTTGCATTGCCTTGCCTTGCCTTGCCGTGCCTCGATTTGCGTTGCATTGCTTTGTGTTGATTTGTGTTGCCAGTATATGTCTTGTTTTTCCTAGCCTGGATTAACCTTGCCTTTCCTTGCCTGAATTTTCCTTGCTTGGATTTTCCTTGCGTTCCTTTACCTTGCCCGGGTTTGCCTTTTTTTGATTTGCCTTGCCTTCCCTTGACTGAATTTGCCTTTTTTGGATTTGCCTTGCCTTGCCTTGTCTGGATTTGCCTTGCCTTGCCTTGCCTTGCCTGGATTTCCCTTGCATTGTCTTGCGTGGATTTGCCTTGCGTGGATTTCTTTTTCTTTGTCTGTATTTGCCTTGCCTTACCTTACCTTACCTTTCCTTGCATGATTTTTTTTTGCCTTGCCTTGCCCGGATTTACCTTGCCTGCGTTTGCTTTGCCTGAATTTGCCTTGCCTGAATTTACCTTACCTTATTTTCCCTGCATTTGTCATGCCAGGATTTGCCTTGCCTTGCCTTGCTTTGATTCACCTTGCCTGGATTTGACTTGCCTTGACTTGCCTGACTTTGTTTTTCTTTGTTTTGCTTGGGTTTGCCTAGCCTGAATTTGCCTTGCCTGGATTTTCCTTCCTTTGCCTTGTTTGAATTGGCCTTTGTTAGATTTGCCTTGCCTTACCTTGCTTGCCTGAATTTGCCTTTCCCTGCCTTGTTGGGTTTGCCTTGAATGGACTTCTTTTCCATGCCTTCCCTGGATTCGCCTTGCCTTTATTTGCCTTGCCTTGCCTTTCCTGGATTTGCCTTTACTGTATTTCGTTTTTCTAGCCTATCCTGGATTTGTTTTGCCTGGATTTGTATTAGCTTGCCTTTCCTTGCCTTGATTTGCATTGCCTGGATTTGCCTTGCCTTGCCCTGCCTAAATTTGCGTTGTGTAGATTTGCATTGCCTTGCCTTGCCTTCGATTTGCCCTGCCTTGCCTTGGCTGGATTTGCCTTGCGTGGATTTGCATTGCCGTGCCTGTATTTGCCTTGCCTTACCTTGCCTTTCCTTTCCTGGATTCGCCTTCTTTTTCCTTGCGCCTGCCTATGCCTGAATATGCATTGCCTGGTTTTGCATTGCCTTGCCTTGCCTTGCCAGAATTCGCCTTGCCTTGTTTTACCTGGATTTGCCTTACCTGGATTTGGCTTGCCAAGCCTTGCATGGATTTGCCTTGCCTGGATTTGCCTTGCTTTGCTTGCCTGGATTTGCCTTTCTTTGCTTTGCCTGGATTGGCTTGCCTTGATTTGCCTTTTCTTGCCTTTCCTGGATTTGCCTCGCCTTATCTTGCCTGGCTTTGTACTGCCACGATTTAATTTTCATTTCCTTGTGTTGATTTGTGTTGCCTGTATTTGCCTTCTTTTGTCTTGCCTGGATGTGCCTTGCTTTTCCTTTCTTAACTATGGCTTGCTTTTATTTCTCTTGCCTTCCATTTTCCTTGCCTGGGTTTGTCTTGCCTTCTCTTGCCTGGATTTGCCTTGCCTGGATTTGTATTGCCTTACCTTGCCTAGATTAACCTTGCCTGGGTTTGACTTGCCTTGCCTTTCCTTTCCTGGTTTTGCCTTGCCTTTCTTGGATTCGCCTTTCCTGAATTTGCTTTGCCTTGCCTTGCCTGGATTTGTTTTGCATGGATTTGCATTACGTTGCCTTCCCATGCCTGGATTTGCCTTTCCTGGAATTTTCTTGCCTTATCTGGCCTGGATTTACCTTGCTTGGGTTTGCCTGGCCTTCCTTGCCTGGATTTGCATTGCCTGCATTTGCCTCTTTTTGCCTTGCCTTGCCTGGATTTGCCTTTCATTGCTTTGTGTTGATTTGCGTTGCCAGTATATGCCTTGTTTTCCTAGCCTGAAGTAACCTTGCCTTCCCTTGCCTGAATTTTTCTTGCTTGGATTTGTGTTGTATTCCCTTACCTTGCCTGGTTTTACCTTCCTTGGATTTGACTTGCCTACCCTTGACTGGATTTGTCTTTATTGGATTTGCCTTGCCTTTCCCTGTCTGGATTGGCTTTGCCTTGCCTTGCCTTGCCTTGCGTTGCCTTGCCTTGGGTGTATTCCCTTACCTTGCCTGGGTTTGCCTTCCCTGGATTTGCCTTGCCTTCCCATTTCTGGATTTAAATTTCTTGGGTTTGCCTTGCATTGCCTTGCCTGGATTCGCCTCGCCTTGCATGGCATGGACTTTTTTTTGCCTGGATGTGCCTTTTTTATGACTGAATTTGCCTTTTATTGCCTTGCCTTGCCTTTCCTGGATTTGCCTTGCGTTGCCTTTCCTTGTATTGCCTTGTTTGGGTTTGCCTTGCGTTGCCTTGCCTGAATTTGCCTTGCATGGATTTGCTTTGCCTTGCCTTGCCTTTTCTGGATTTACCTTGCCTTGCCTTTTGTGAATTTGCTTTTCTGGATTTGCCTTGCCTTGCCTTGCCTGGATTTGCTTTGACTGGATTTGCCTTCCCTTGCCTTGGCTAGATTTACCTCACCTTGCCTTGCCTGGATTTGCCTTGCCTGGATGTGTCTTTCGTTGCCTTGCTTGAATTTGTCATGCCTGGATTTGCCTTTCCTTGCCTTGCCTGGATTTGCCTTGCCTTACCTTGCCTGGATTTGCATTGCCTGGATTTGCCTTGCCTGGCCTTGTCTATATTTGCCTTGCCTGGATTTGCCTTGTCTGTCCTTGTCTGGATTTGCCTTGCCTTGCCTTGGCTATAATTGTCTTGCATTGTGTGGATTTGCCATGCCTACATTTGCCTAGCCTTGCCTTGCCTAAATTTGACTTTCCTGGATTTCCCTTGCTTGTATTTGCCTTTCCTAAATTTGTGTTGCCATGCCTGGATTTGCCTTGCCTGTATTGGCCTTGCTTTTCCTTGCCTGTATTGGCCTTGCTTTTCCTTGCCTTGATTTGCCTTGCCTTGTTTTGCTTAAATTTGTTTTCCCTGGATTTGCCTTGCCTTGCATTGCCTTGGTCCTTGCCTTGCCTGGTTTTACATTGCCTGGATTAGACTTGCCTTGTTTTTTTCTGAATTTGCCTTTTCTTGCCTTGCCTGGATTTGCCTTGTATGGATTTGCCTTGCATTTTTTGCCTGGGTTTGCCTTTCCTGGATTTGCTTTGTCTGGATTTGCCTTCCGTTTCTTTGGCTAGATTTACCTCTCCTTGCCATGCCTGGATTTGCTTTGCCTGAATATGCCTTTCATTGCTTTGCCTGAATTTGTCTTTTCTGGATTTGCCTTACCTTGACTTCCCTGGATTTCCCTTGCCTGCATTTGACTTGCCTGAATTTGGCTTGCTCTGCCTTGCCTGGTATTGCCTTGCCAGAATTTGTCTTGCCCTGCCTTGCCTGGGTTTCCCTTCCATAAATTTCCCTTGCCTTGCCTTGCCTTGTCTGGATTTGCCTTGCCTTTTGTGAATTTGCTTTTCTGGATTTTCTTTGCCTTGCCTTGCCTGGATTTGCCTTGCCTGGGTTTGCCTTGCAATGTCATGTCTTGCCTGGAATTGCTTTGCCTGGATTTTCCTTCCCTTGCCTTGGCTAGATTTACCTCGCCTTGCCTTGCCTGAATTTGCCTAGACTGGATGTGCCTTTTGTTGCCTTGCCTTAATGATTGTTGCCTGTATTTGCCTTATCTTGCCTTCCCTGGATTTGGCTTGCCTGGATTTGCCTCGCCTTGCCTGGCCTGAATTTGCCTTGCCTGAATTTGCCTTGCCTTACCTTGCCTGGATTTGCATTGCCTTCATTTGCCTTGCCTTGCCTTGTCTGAATTTGTCTTGACTGTATTTGACTTGCCTGGATTTCCTTCGTCTTGCCTTGCCTGAATTTGCCTTGCCTGGATTTGCCTTGCCTTGCCCTGCCTGGATTTGCATTACCTGGATTTGCCTTGCCTGGCTTGTCTGAATTTGCCTCGTCTTGTTTTGGCTGGATTTGCCTTGCGTGTATTTGCCTTGCCTTGTCTGTATTTGCATTGTCTTGCCTTCTCGTGACTTGCTTAGCTTGGATATACCTTGTCTTGATTCACCTTGCCTGGATTTGCATTGCCTGAATTTGCCTTGCCTTGCCTTATCTGGATTTATGTTGCCTGGATTTGACTTGCCTGGGTTTCCTTAGCCTTGCATTGCCTGAATTTGCCTCGCTGGATTTGCCTTGCCTTGCCTTGCCTGGATTTGCCTTGCCTGTCCTTGTCTGGATTTGCCTAGCCTTGCCTTGGCTATACTTGCCTTGCGTGGATGTCCCTTGCCTTGTCTGTATTGGCCTTGCCTTACCTTATTTTTCCTTGCCTGTATTTACCTTGCCTTGCCTTCCCTTGACTTGCTTAGCCTGGATATGCCTTGCCTTGATTCGCCTTGCCTTGCCTTGGCTTGGCGGAATTTGCCTTTCCTTGCCTTACTTGGATTTACTTTATCTCTATTTACCTTGCATTCCCATGCCTGGATTTGCCTTTCCTGGATTTGCCTTGCCTTGCCTTGCCTAGATTTGCTTCCCTTGATTGGCCTTGCCTTGCTTTCCCTGTATTAGCCTTGCTTGCATTGCCTTGATTTTCCTTGCTTTGCGTTGCCTGCATTTGCCTTGCCTTGCCTTGCCTTGCCTGGATTTGCCTTCCCTGGATTTTCCTTTCCTTTCCTATCCTTGCCAGGATTTGGCTTTTCTTGCCTTGTCTGGGTTTGCCTTCCCTGGATTTTCCTTGCCTTGCCTTGTCTGGATTTGCCTTGCTTACATTTGCTTAGCCTTGCCTTGCCTAATTTTGCCTTTCCTGGATTTCCCTTTTTAAAATTCCTGTTGTCATGCCTGGATTTGCCTTGCCTCTTTTGGCCTTGCTTTCCCTTGTCTGGATTTGCCTTGCCTTGTTTTGCCTGGATTTGTTTTCCCTGGAATTGCCTTGCCTTCCCTTGTCTGGATTTGCCTTTCCTGGCCTTGCCTTGTCTGGATTTGCCTTGCCTTTATTTGCCGTGCCTTGCTTTTTGTGAATATGCTTATCTAAATTTGCCTTGCCTTGACTTGCCTGGATTTGCCTTGCCTAGATTTTCCTTGCCCTGCCTTGCCTAGTTTTGCCTTGTCTTAGCTTGACTGGATTTGCATTGCCTGGATTTGCCTTTCCTGGCCTTGTCTCAATTTGCATTGCCTGGATTAGCCTTCTTTTGCCTGGGCTCAATTTACCTCGCCTTGCCTTCCCTGGATTTGCCTTGCGTGGATTTGACTTGCCTGGGTTTGCCTTGCTCTGCATTGCCTGGTATTGCCTTGCCTGAATTTGCCTTGCCTTGCCTTGCCTTGTCTGGATTTGCCTTGCCTTTATTTGCCGTGCCTTTTCTTTTGTGAATTTGCTTTACTGGATTTGCCTTGTCTTGCCTTGCCTGGATTTGCTGGGCCTAGATTTCCCTTGCTGTGCCTTGTCTGGATTTTCCATGCCAGGATTTCCCTTGCCTTGCCTGGATTTGCCTTGCATGGATTTGCCTTGTCTTGTCTTGCCTTGCCTTGCCTTTTTTGCCATGCCTTGCCTTTTGTAAATTTGCTTTTCTGGATTTGCCATGCTTTGCCTTGTCTGGATTTTCCTTGCCTTGATTTTCCTTTCTTTGCCTTGCCTGAATTTTCCGTGCCTGGATTTGCCTTGCCTTGCCTTGCCTGGATTTACTTTGCCTGGATTGACCTTCCCTTGCCTTGGCTTGATTTACCACGCCTTGCCTTGCCTGGATTTTCCTTGCCTGGATGTGCCTTTCGTTACCTTGCCTGATTTTTTTCTTTCCTGGATTTTCCTTACCTTGCCTTCCCTGGATTTGCCTTGCCTGGGTTTGACTTGCCTGGATTCGCTTCGCCTTGCCTTGACTGAATTTGCCTTGCCTTGATTTTCCTTGCCTTACCTTGCCAGGATTTGCCTTGCCTGGCCTTGTCTGGATTTGCCTTGCCTGGATTTGACTTACCTGTATTTATCTCGCCTTGCCTTGCCTGAATTGGCCTTGCCTGGATTTGCCTTGCCTTGCCTGGATTTGCCTTTCCTGGATTTGCATTGCCTGGATTTGCCTTGTCTGGTCTAGTCTGGATTTGCCTTGCCTTGCCTTGGCTGGATTTGCCTTTCGTGGATGTCTCTTGCCTTGTCTGTATTGGTCTTGTTTTGCCTGAATTTGCTTGCCTTTCCTTCTTTTGACTTGCTTAGCCTGGATATGCCTTGCCTTGATTCGCCTTGCCTTGTCTTGGCTTGCCAGAATTTGCCTTTCCTTGCCTTACTTGGATTTGCCTTATCTGTATTTACCTTGCCTTGCCATTTCTGTATTTGCCTTGCCTTGCCTTCCTGGATTGCTTACCTTGATTTTCCTTGCCTGGCCTTCCCTGTATTTGCCTTGCTTGCATTGCCTGGATTTGTCTTGCTTTGTGTTGCCTTCATTTGTCTTGCCTTTCCTTCCCTGGATTTGCCTTGCCTTGCCTTGCCTAGATTTGCGTTGCCTGAATTAGCCTTTCCTTTTCTTGCCCAGATTTGCCTTGTCTTGCCTTGTGTGGATTTGCCTTGCTGGGATTTCCTTGCCGTGCCTTGTCTGGATTTGCCTTGCCTACATTTTCTTAGCCTTGCCTTGCCTAAATATGCCTTGTCTTGCCTTGCCTGGAATTGCTTTGCCTGGATTTGCCTTCCCTTGTCTTGGCTAGGTTTACCTCGCCTTGCCTGGCCTTCATTTGCCTTGCCTGGATGTGCCCTTCTTTGCCTTGCTTGAATTTGTTTTGCCTGTATTTGCCTTATCTTGCCTTCCCTAAATTTGATTTTCCTGGATTTGACTTGCCTGGATTTGCCTCGCTTTGCGTGGCATGAATTTGCCTTGCCAGAATTTGCCTTGCCTTACCTTGCCTGGATTTGCATTGACTGAATTTGCCTTGACTTGCCTTGTCTTGATTTGTCTTGCCCGTATTTGACTTGCCTGGATCGCCTTGCCTTGTCTGAATTTGCCTTGCCTGGATTTGCCTTTCCTTGCCTTGCCTGGATTTGCATTACCTGGATTTGCTTTGCCTGGCCTTGTCTGAATTTGCCTCCTCTTGCCTTGGCTGGATTTGCCTTGCGTGTATTTGTCTTTCCTTGTCTGTATTTGCCTTGCTTTACCTTAACTTGTCTTGCCTGAATTTGCCTTGCCTTGCCTTCCCTTTACCTGCTTAGCCTGGATATGCCTTGCCTTGATTCACCTTGCCTGGACTTGGCTTGCCAGAATTTGCTTTGCTTTGCCTTACTTGGATTTGCCTTACCTGTATTCATTTTTCCTTGCCATGCCTGGATTTTTTTTGCCTTGCCTTGCCCTGATTTGCTTGCCTTGAATTGCCTTGCCTTGCCTTCCCGGTATTTGCCTTGTTTGCATTGCCTGGATTTGCCTTGCTTTGGGTTGCCTGCATTTGCCTTGCCTTGCCTTGCCTGGATTTGCCTTGCCTTCTCATGCCTGGATTTGCCTTGCTTGGATTTGACTTGCATTGCCTTGCCTGGATCTGCATCGTTTTGCATGGCATGAACTTTCCTTGCCTGGATGTGCCTTTCCTTGCTTTGACTGAATTTGCCTTGCCTTGCCTTGCCTTGACTGAATTTGCCTTACCTGGATTTCCCTTACCTTGACTTCCCTAAATTTTTCTTGCCTGGATTTGCCTTCCCTTGCCTTGACTATATTTGCTTTGTCTTCTCTTGCCTTGTGTTGCCTGGACTGTATTTCCCTTGCCTTGCCTTACCTTGCCTTTTTTGGATTGGCCTTGCTTTTGCTTGCATTGCCGTCTGTCCGTGGATTTGCCTTGCCTGAATTTGTTTTTACTTGCCTTGCCTGGATATGCCATGTCTGGATTTGCCTTGCCTTGCCTTGCCTTGCCTTGCCTAGATTTGCCTTGCCTGGATTTGCCTTGATTTGCCTTGCCTGGATATGTCCTGTCTGGATTTGCCTTTCCTTGCCTGGATTTGCCTTACCTGGATTTTCCTTGCCTTGCCATGCCTGGATTTGCCTTGCCTGGATTTGGCTTGCTTTGCCTTATCTCTATATGTTTCGCCTGGATATGCCTTGCCTTCCCTTACACGGATTTGCTTTGCCTTGATATTCCTGAATTTGCGTTGCCTTCTTTTGCCTGGATTTGCCTTGCCTTATCTTGCCTTCCTTTACCTGAATTGGCCTTGCCGCGATTTGCTTTGCCTTGTCTTGCCTGGATTTATCTTCCCTGGATATCTCCTGCCTTGCATGAATTTGCCTTGGCTTGTTTTTTCTGGATTTGCCTTGGCTGGATTTGCCTGAACTTGCCTTGCCTGGATTTGCCTGAACTTGCCTTGCCTGGATTTGACTTGCCTCTATTTGCCTTTCCTTGCCTTAACTGGAATTGCCTTGTTTACTTTTGCCTTGCCTCGCCTTGCCTGGATTTGTTTTGCCTTGCCTTGCCTTGACTTGACTTGACTTGCCTTGATTTGTTTTGCCTTGCCTTGCCTTGCTTTGCTGTACCTGGCTTTCCCTTGCCATGCCTTGCCTTGCCGTGCCTTTCCTTGCCTAGCATTGATTTGCCTTGGCTTCTTTCCCTTGCCTGTATTTTCCTTACCTTGCCTTGCCTCGCCCTGCCTGGTTTGATTTCCTTCCCTTGTCTTACCTTGTCTTAGCTGGATATTACTTGCTTGCTTGCCGTGCCTTGCCTGGATTTGCCTTGCCTTGCCTTGTCTGTATTTGCCTAGCCTGAATTTGCCGTGCGTTGCAATGCCTAAATTTGCCTTGCCTTGCCTTGACAGAATTTGTCTTGCCTGGATTTGCCTTGTCTTGCCTTGCCTTGCCTAGATTTGTCTTGCCTGGCCTTACCTCGATTTTCCTTGCCTGGATTTTCCTTGCCTGAATTTGGCTTGCCTAGATTTGCCTTGCCTGGATTTTCCCTGCTTTGCCTTGCCTGACCTAAATTTCCCTTGCCTTGCCTGCATTTCCATTTCCTAGATTTGCCTTGCCATGCCTTGCCTTTTCCTGTCTTGCCTTTTCTTACCTGGTTTTGCCTTGCCTTCCTTTGCCTTCTTATGCCTGCCCTGAGTTTGCCTTGCCTTACCTTTTCTTCATTGCCTTGTTTGGTTTTGTCTTACCTTTCCTTGCCTTGCCTTTCCTGGATTTCTTTTGCCTTACTGTGCCTTTCCTGCATTTGCCTTTCCTGGATTTTTCTTGACTTGCCTAGATTTG
This sequence comes from Callithrix jacchus, assembly GCF_049354715.1. Lineage (NCBI taxonomy): Eukaryota > Metazoa > Chordata > Mammalia > Primates > Cebidae > Callithrix > Callithrix jacchus. The sequence goes on from NC_133507.1 coordinate 31,141,274, forward strand.
CTTTGCCTTCTCATGGTTTGCTTGGATTTTCCTTGCCTTGCCTTCCCTGGATTTGCCAGGGTGGAATTAGCCTTCCTTGCCTTTCCTGGATTTTTCTTGCCTGGATTTCTTTTGCTTTCCCTTGCCTGGATTTGCCTTACCTTTGCTTGCCTTGCCTTGCCTTGCCTGGAATTTTCTTTCCTTGTCTTGCCTTGCCTTGCCTTTCCTCGATTTTTCTTGCCCTTTCTTGCCTTGCCTTGCCCTGCTTTGAATTGCCTTGCCTGGATTTGCCCTGCCTTGCCTTGCCTAGATTTGCCTTCTCTGGATTTTCCTTTCCATGCCTTGCCTGGATTTGCCTTGTCTTGCCTTTCCTGGGTTTTTCGTGCCTGGCTTTGTCTTGCCTTGCCTTACCTGGATTTGTCTTGACTGGATTTACCCTGCCTTGCCTTGATTTGGCTTGTTTTGCCTTGCCTTGCCTGGATTTGCCATGCATTGCTTTGCCTTGCATTTCCTGGATATGGCTTGCCTTTCCTTTCCTGGATTTGCCTTCCCTTGCCTTGCCTTGCCTTGCCTTGCCATGCTTACCTTGTGTTGCCTCGATTTACTCTGCCTTGCCTTCCCTGGATTTGCCTTGACTTACCATGCCTTTTCTTGCCTTGGTGGATTTGCCTTGCCTTCCCATGGCTATAATTGCTTTGCCTGGATTTTCCTTACCTTTCCTTGCCTAGATTTAACTTGCCTTGGTTCGCCTTAGCTTGTCTTGCCTGGATTTACCTTGCCTGGATTTGCCTTGCCATGCCTTCCCTGGATTTGCCTTACCTCGAATTTTCTTCCCTTTATTTGCCTGGATTTACGTCGCCTGGATTTGTCTTACCTTGCCGTGCCTGGATTTTCCTTGCCTTGATTTGCCTTGCATAGCCTTGCCTGGATTTGCCTTGCGTGGATTTGCCTTGCCTTGCCTTGTCTGGATTTGCCTTGCCTTGCCTTGCCAAATTTTGCCTTCCTTTGATCTGCCTTGCCTTGCATTGCCCGATTTGTTTTGCTGGATTGGCCTTGTGTTGCCTTGCCTGGATTTGCCTTGTATTGCCTTTTTTGTATTTGCCTTGCCTTGCGTTGCATTGCCTTGTTTGGATTTGTTGTGCCTTGCAGGGCTTGCCTTGCCTTGGATGGATTTGCCTTGCTTTGCCTTGCATTGCGTTGCCTGGATTTAGCTTGCCTTGTTTTGCCTTGCCTTGCCTTGCATGGATTTACGTTCCCTGAACATAACTTGCCTTGCATTTACTTGGCATGCGTTGCCTGTATTTGCCTTGTTTTGATTTGCCTTGCCTTGGCTTGCCTGGATTTGCTTTGCTTTGCCTTGTCTTGCCTGGTTTTGCCTTGCCTGGGTTTGCCTTGACTTGCCTTGCCTGGATTTGCCTTGCCTTGCCTTGCCTGGATTTTCCTTGACTTTCCTTGCCTGTTTTTCCCTTGCCATGCCTGGATTTCCCTTGCCTTGCCTTGCCTGGATTTGGCCTGCTTCTATTTGCCTTGCCTTGCATTCCATGGATTTGCCTTGCCTTGCCTAGCCATGCCTTGCCTTGCCTTGCCCTGATTTGCCTTGACTATATTTGCCTTTTCTTGCCTTGCCAGGATTTGCCTTGCCTTTCCTTGCCTGGATTGGCCTTGCATTGCCTTGCCTAGATTTGTTTTGCATTGCCTTGCCTGGATTTGCCTTGTATTGCCTTTCATTGCTTTTCCTGTATTTGCCTTGTCTTGCCTTGCCTTGCCTGGATTTGCCTTGCTTTGCCTTGCCTTGCATTGCCTGGATTTGGCTTGCCTGGAGTTGCTTTGCATTGTTTTCCCTGGATTTGACTTGCCTGGGTGTGCCTTCCCTTGCTTCCTCTAAATTTGCCTTTTCTGGGTTTGTCTTGCCTTTCCTTGCCTTGCCTTGATTTGCCTTGCCTAGATTCCCCTTGCCTTTTCTTGGTTTGCTTGGATTTGCCTTGCCTGGATTTGCCTTGTTTTGCCTTGCCTTGCCTGGATATGCCTTGCTTTGCCTTGCCTTGCCTGGATTTGCCTAGCCTGGATTTCCCTTGCCTTGCCTGGGTGGGATTTGCCTTCCTTGCCTTTCCTGTATTGTTCTTACCTGGATTTGTTTTTCCTTGCCTTGCCTGAGTTTGCCTTGCCTTTGCTTGCTTTGCTTTGCCTTTCCTGGATTTTTCTTGCCCTGCCTTGCCTTGCCTGGATTTGCCCTGCCTTGCCTGGCCTAGATTTGCCTTCCCTGGATTTTCCTTTTCTTGCCTTGCCTGGATTTGCCTTGCCTTGCCTTGCCTGAGTTTTTCTTGCCTGGATTTGCCTTGCCTTTCCTCGATTTGCCTTGCCTGGATTTACCTTGCCTTGCCTTGCCTGGATTTGCTTAGCCTGGATTTACCTTGTCTTGTTTTGCCTGGAGTTTTTTTTGCATTGCTTTTTTTGGCCTTTCCTGTATTTTTCTTGCTTTCCCTTGCCTTGCCTGCATTTGCCTTGCCTTGCCTTGCCTAGATTTGCCGTGCATTGCTTTGCCTTGTGTTTCCTAGATATTAATTTCCTTGCCTTTCCTGGATTTGCCTTGCCTTGCCTTGGCTTGGCTTGCCTTGCCTTGCCTTGCCATGTGTTACCTAGTGTTGTCTGGATTTACTCTACCTTTCCTTGCCTTGCCTTCCCTTGATTTGCCATGCCTTACCATGCCTTTCCTTGCCTTGGTGGATTTGCCTTGCCTTCCCATGGCGATATTTGCTTTGCCTGGATTTTCCTTGCCTTTTCTTGCCTGGATTTGCCTTGCCTTGGTTTTCCTTAGCTTGCCTTTCCTGGATTTGTCTTACCTTGCCTTCTGTGGATTTGCCTTGCTTTGATTTGCCTTGCCTTGCTTTGCCTAGCTTTGCATTGCCTAGATTTGCCTTACCTTGCCTTGCCTGCATCTGCCTTGCCAGGATCTGCCTTGCTTTGCATTGCCCTGATTTGCCTTTCTGGATTTGCCTTGCATTGCCTTGCCTGAATTTGCCTTGTATTGCCTTTCCTCTATTTGCCTTGCCATGCATTGCGTTGCCTTGCCTGGATTTGTCTTGCCTTGCCTGGCTTGCCTTGCCTTGCCTGGATTTCTTTTGCCTTGCTGTGCCTTGCCTTGCGTTGCCTGAATTTGGCTTGCCTTGTTTTGCCTTGCCTTGCCTTACCTTGCCTGGATTTACCTTCTCTGGATATGACTTGCCTTGCCTTGGCATGCATTGTCTCTATTTTCCTTGTTTTGATATGCCTTGCCTTGTCTAGAGTGGATTTACCTTCCCTGGATATGACCTGCCTTGCCTTGCCAAAATTTGCCTTGCGTTGCCTTGCTTGGATTTGCCTATACTTACATTCCCTGGATTTCTCTTGCCTGAATTTTCCTGGCCTTGCCTTGAAGGGATTTGTTTTCTCTGGATTTCCTTTGCCTTGCCTTGCCTAGATTTGCCTTGCCTTACCTTGCCTGGATTTGCCTTGCCTTGCCAGGATTTGCCTTGCCTGAATTTCCATGCCTTGTTTTCCTTGAATTTGCCTTGCCTTGCCTCATATTTTTGCCTTTTCAGGGTTTGTCTTGCCTTGCCTTGTCTTGATTTGCCTTGCCTAGATTCGTGTTGACTTGCCTTGCCTTTCCTGGATTTGCCTTGGATAGATTTGCCTTGCCAGGATTTGCCTTCCTTGACTTTCCTGGATATGGCTTGCCTTGTCTTGCCTGGATTTGCTTTGCCCCGCCCTGCCTGGAATTACCTTGCCTGGGTTTGCCTTGCCTTGCCTTGCCTGAATTTACCTTGCCTGGATTTGTCTTGCCCTGCCTTGCCTGGATTTACCTTCCCTGGGTTTGCTTTGCCTTGCCTTGCCTGGATTTGCCTTGTCTGAATTTTTCTTGCCTTGACTTGCCTTGCATGTATTGGCCTTTTCTTTCATTGCTTTCACTTACCTTGCCTGGATTTGCCTTACCTTGCCTTGCTTTGCCTTGTCTGATTTTGCCTTGCCTTGCCTTGCCTTGTTTTCCTTTCCTTGGCTTGTTTTTCCTTGCCTTGCCTGAATTTGTCTTGTATTATCTTGCCTTGCCTCTCCTTGCCTTGCCTTGGTTAGCATTTATTTGCCTTGCCTTACATTGTCTTTCCTGTCCTCGCCTGGATTTGCCTTGCCTTGCTTGCCTGCGCTGTATTTGCCTTGCCTTTTCTTACCTAAACATGTCTTGCCTTGATTTGCCTTGCCTTGCCTTGCCTTGCATTGCCTCTCTTGCCTTACATTCTTTGGATTTGCCTTTCCTTTCCTTGCCTTGCCCTGCCTTTATTTGCTTTAACTTGCCTTGCCTTGCCTAGATATGCCTTGCCTTACCTTGCCTTGCTTGCCTTGCCTGGATTTCCGTTGCCTTGCCTTTTCTGTATTTGCCTTTTTAAATTTTCTTCTGCCTTACCTTGCTTGGATTTACCTTGCCTGGATTTGCCTTGCCTTGCCGTGCCTTGATGTGCCTTGCCTGCATTTGCCTTGTCTTGTGTTGCCTTGCCTGGATTTGCCTTGCATGCCGTTTCTGGATTTGCCTTGCATGGATTTGCCTTGACTAAAATTTCCTTGCCTGAATTTCCCTTGCCTGAATTTTTCTTGTGTTGCTTTTCCTTGCCTGGATTTGCCTTGCCTGGATGTGCCTTGCCTTTTCTTGCTTTGCCTTGCCTTGCCTTACCTTGCTGTGACTTGCCTTGCCTTGCCTTACCTGGATTTTCCTTGCCTGGATTTGCCTTGCCTTGCCTTGTCTGGATTTGCCTTGCCTGGATTTGCATTGCTTTGTTTTGCCTGAATATTCTTTGCCTGGATATTCCGCGTTTTTTTTGCATGTATTTGCCTTCCCTTGCTTTGCCTTGCCTTCTCTTGCCTATATTTCCCTTGCCTGGTCTTGCCTTGGCTTCTTTTGCCTTGATTTCCTTGGCTGGATTTTGCTTGCTTGCCATGAATCAATTTGCCTTTACTAAATTTATTTTGCCTTGCCTTTCTATGCCTGGATTTACCTTGCCTTGACTTACTTGGAAGTCATTTGCCTTCATTTGCCTTTCCTTGCCTTTCCTTGCCTTGCCTGGATTTTCCTTGCCTTCCTCTTTTTGTGGCCTTGTCTTGCCTTGCCTCATTTTGCTTTTTCTGGATTTGTCTTGCCTAGCCCTGCCTTGTCTTGCCTTGCCTGTATTTGCCCTGTCTTGCCTTGCCTAGATTTGCCTTCCCTATATTTTCCTTCCCTTGCCTTGCCTGTATTTGCCTTTTATTTCCTTGCCTCAGATTTTCTTGCCTGGATTTGTCTTGGCTTGCTCTGCCTGGATTTGCCTTGCCTGGATTTGCCTTGCTTTAATCGCCTGGATTTGTTTAGCCTGCATTTGCCTTGCCTTGCCTGGATTTGCCTTGACTTGCCTTGCCTTGACTGGATTCGCCTTGCCTGGATTTCCTTGCCTTGACTTTTCTGGATTTGTCTTGCCTGGATTTGCGTTGTATTTCCTTGCCTGAATTTGCCTTTCATTTTCTTTTCTTGCCTTTCCTGTATTTGTTTTGCCTTGCTTTGCCTTGCTTTACCTTGCCCGAATTTGCCTTGCCTTGTGTTGCCTTGCCTTGCCTGGATTTGCCCTGGTTTGTCTTGCCTTGCGTTGCCTCGATTTGGCCCTCCTTGTTTTGCTTTGACTTCCCTGGAATTGCCTTGCATTGCCTTGCCTTTTCTTGCTCTATCTTTCCTTGTCTTTCCCTGCCTTGCATTGCCTGGATTTACCTTGCCTTCTTTTGCCTTTTCTTGACTGGATTTGCCTTGCCTTGCCTTGCTTTCACTTGCCTTGCATTGAATTGCATTGTCCTGTCTTGCCTTGCCTGGATTTGCCTTGCCTTAATTTGCCTTGCCTTAATTTGCCTTGCCTTGCCTTACCTTGCCTTGCCTGGGTTCTTTTTGTTTTGCCTTGCCTGGATTTGCCTTGCCTTGCCTAGATTTTCCTTGCCTTGCCTTGCCTAGCCTTGCCTTGTCTCACCTTGCCTTACCTTGCCTGGATTTGAATTTCATCAACTGGATTTACCTTGCTGGCCTTTAATTTTTTGCCTTTCCTTTGCTTGCCTTTCTGGGATGTTTCTTGCCTTGCATTGTTCGCCTCAATTTGCCTTGCTTTGCTTAGATTTGCCTTCCCTTGCCTTGCATTTATTTGCCTTGCATTGCCTTTCCTGAATTTGCCTTGCCTTGCCTTGCCTGGATTTGTCTTTTTTTGCCCTGCCTGGATTTGCCTAGCCTGAATTATCCTTTCCTTGCCCTGCCTGGATTTGAAGTGCCTTGCCATACCTGAATTTGCCTTGCCTTGCCATACCTGAATTTGCCTTGCTTTGCCATGCCGGAATTTGCCCTGCCTGAATTTTCCTTGTCTTGCCTTTCCTTGGCTGGATTTGTCTTGCCTTGCCTCACCTCGACTTGCCTTGTGTTGCCTTTCCTTGCATGAATTTGCCTTGCCTATATTTGCCTTGCCTGAAATTTCCCTGCCTTGCCTTGTCTTGCCTTTCCTTGCCTTGCCTTGCTTTGCCTTTCCTGGATTTGCCTTTCCTGGGTTTGTCTTGCCATGGCTGGCCTTTTCTTGCCTTGCCTTTTCTTACTTGGATTTGCCTTGCCTTCTCTTGCCTTGTTATGCCTTCCCTGGATTTGCCTTGCCTTGTCTTGCCTTGCATTGCCTTGTTTGGATTTGCCTTGCCTTGCCTTGGCTTTTCTTGCCTAGCCTTGCCTTGCCTTGCCTGGATTTCTTTTGCCTTGCTGTGCCTTGCCTGGATTTCCCTTGCTCTGCCTGGGTTTGTTTTACCTTGTGTTGCCTTGCCTTGCCTTGTCTTGTCTTTTCTGAATTTGCCTTGCCTTGCCTTGCCTTTTCTGGAGTTTCCTTTCCTTTTTTGCCTTGCCTTTCCTGGATTTGCCTTGCCTTGCCTTACGTTGCCTTCCCTGGATTTATTTTTTCTTGTTTTGCCTTGCCTTGCCTTGCCTGGATTCGCCTCACCTTGATTTGCCTTGCCTTTTCTGGATTTGCCTTTCCGGGATTTGCATTGTTTTGCGTTGCCTGAATTTTTTTCCTGGATTTTCCTTGCCTTGCTTTGCCTTCCTTCGATTTGCCTTCCCTGAATTTTCTTCTCCTTGCCTTGCCTGGATTTGCCTTGCCTTGCTGTGCCTAGATTTGCCATGCCTGAATTTGCCTTGCCTTGTTTTGCCTGGATTTGCCTGGCCTGCGTTTACCTTCCCTGGATATTGCTTTCCTTGCCTTACCTGAATTTGTTTTGCCTAAATTTGCCTTGCGTTGCCTGGATTTGCCTTGTTTTACTTTGCCTGGATTTGCCTTTCCTTGCCTTGCCTGGATTTGCCTGGCATTCCCTTGCCTGGATTTGCCTTGCCTTGTTTTCCCTAAATTTGACTTGCCTGGATTTGCCTATTTTTGCCTCTCCTATATTTGCCTTTTCTGGGTTTGCTTTGCCTTGTCTTGCCTTGATTTACCTTTCCTAGATTTTCCTTGCCTTTCATTGGTTTGCCTGAATTTGCCATGCCTGGATTTGCCTTCCCTTGTCTTGTCTTGCCTGGATTTGCCTCGCCTTGCCTGGATTTTTCTTGCCTGGAATTTCCTTGCTTTGCATTACCTGGATTTATCTTGCCTAGATTTGCCATGCCTTGACTTGACTGGATTTTCTTTGCCTTGTTTTGCCTGGATTTACCTTGCTTGAACTAGCATTGCCTTGCCTGTATTTTTCTTGTCTGGATTTGCCTTGTCTTGCCTTGTCTGGATTTGCATTGCCTTGCCTTGCCTATACATGCCTTGCCTGGATATGCCCTGCTTTTCCTTGTCTGGATATGCCTTCCCATGATTTACTTTGTTCTGCCTTGCCTGGATTTGCCTTGCCTTGCCTTCTGTGGATTTGCCTTACCTTGCTTTATATTGCCTTTTCTGGATTGACTTTGATTTGCCTTGCCTTGCCTTGCTTTGCCAAGATTTGCCTTGGCTTGCCTTGTCTTGCCTTGCCTCGCCTCACCTTGCCTTGCATTACGTTCTTTGGATTTGCCTTTTTTTCGATTTGCCTTTCCCTACCGTTCCTGAATTTCCCTTTCATGGATTTGGCTCGCCTTGCCTTTCCTGGATTTGCCTTGCCTGAATTTGCCTTGCCTTGTTATTTCTTCATGTTCCTGGCCTGAATTTGACTTGCCTTGCCTTGCCTGTATTTGTCTTTTTGGGGCTTTCCTTGCCATGCCTTGCCATGATTTGCCTTGCCTTTCTTTCACACTATTTGTCTTGCCTAGATTTTGCCTTCCACTGCCTGGATTTGCGTTGCCTGGATTTGTCTTGCCTTGCCTTGCCTGGATTTGTCTTGGCTGGATTTGCGTTGCCTAGATTTGCCTTGCCTTGTCTTGCCTTGCCTTGCCTTGACTGGATTTGATTAGCCTGGATTTGCCTTGCCAGCATTTGCTTCACCTTGCCTTGCCTGGATTTGCCTTGCCTATTTTTGTTTGGATTTTCCTTTCCTTTCCTTTCCTGGCTTTGTTTTGTTTGGATTTTCTTGCATTGCCTTTCCTCGATTTGCCTTGCCTGGATTTGAGTTGCCTTTTATTGCCTGGATTTGCCTTGTCTTGTCTTGCCTGGATTTGCCTTGCCTAGATTTGCATTGACTTCTGTGCCTGGATTTGCATTGCCTTGCCTTGCCTAAATTTGCATTGCCTTTCCTTGCCTGGATTTCTTTTGCCTAGCTATGACTTGCCTTGCTTTTCCTGGATTTGCCTTGAATGGATTTATATTTCCTTGCCTCTCCTGAATTTGCCTTGCCTGAATTTGCCTTGGCTTGACTTGTTTGGGTTTGCCTTGCCTGGGTTTGCCTTACCTTGCTTTGCCTGGATTTGCCTTGCTTTTTCTTGCCTGAAATTATCTTCCCTGGATTTGACTTGCCTTGCCTTGCCTGGATTTGCCGGGCCTGGATTTGCCTTGCCTGAATTTGCCTGGAATTGCCTTGCCTTGATTTGCCTTTTCTGCATTTGCCTTGCCTTCCCTTGCCTGAATTTGCCTTGCCTGGATTTGCATTGCTTTGCCTTGCCTAGATTTGCCTTTCATGGATTTGCCTTGCCTTTCATTGACTGGATTTGTTTTGCTTCGTTTTTCCTGGATTTGCCTGCCTTTCCGTGACTGGATTTGTTTTGCTTCACCTTTCCTGGGTTTGCGTTGCCTGGATTTGTCTTACATGCATTTGATTTGCATTGTTTTACCTAAATTTGCCGTGCCTAAATTTTTCTTGCCTTGCCTTTCCTGAATATGCTTTAGCTTGCCTTGCCTTGCCTTGTCTTGCCTTGCATTGCCTTGCCTTGCCTAAATTTGCCTTGTTTTGTCTTGCCTTGCCTTGCCTTGACTGGATTTCTTTTGCCTTGTGTTGCCATGCCTTGACTGTATTTGCCTTGCCTGGTTTGGCTTTGCCTTGTTTTGCCTGAATTTGCCTTGCCTATGTTTGCCTTATCTTGCCTTGCCTGGATTTGCGTTATATTGCATTTTCTGGGTTTACCTTGCCTGTGTATTCCTTGCCTTGGTTTGCTTTGCCTAGCCTGGATTTGCCTTGCCTGGATTTGCTTTGCCTTGTCTTGCCTGCATTTTTTTTTTGTTTTTTGCCTTGCCTTGTTTTGCTTTGCCTTGCTTTCTCTTATCTTGCCTTGCCTGGATTGGCCTCCCCTATATTTGCCTTGCCTTGCCTTGCTTTGCCTTGCCTTGCCTTGCCTTGCTTTGCCTTGCCTTGTCTTGCCTTTCCTTTCTTTGCCTCGCCTTGCCTCGCCTGGATTTGCGTTGCCTTGGCTTGTTTTTCCTGGGTTTGCCTTGCCTTGCCTTGCCATGCCTGGATTTGCCTTGTCTTGCCTTGTTTTGCCTGGCTTTGCTTTGCCTTGCCTTGCCTTTTCTTGCCTGGATTTGCCTTGTTTTGCCTAGCCTTTCTTTGACTTGCCTTGCCTTTTTTGGCCTTTCCTAGAATTGCCTTGCCTGAAAATGTCTTGCCTTTTTTGTAAGCTGGAATTTTCTCACCCGGAAATACCTTTCCCAGCCTTTTCCTGACTTGCCTTTCCTAGAATTTTATTTCTGGCAATTTTCTTACCTGGATTTGCCTTGCCTTGCATTGTCAGGAATTGCCTTTTCTGAAATTATCTTGTTTTGCATTGTCTGAAATTGTTTTCCATTGCCTGAAATTTTTTTCGTTGCCTTGCTTTTTCTAGCCTGGAATTTCCCGGCCTGGAATTGCCTTGCTTGGAATTTCCATGCCATCTTGGAAATTTCTTTGCATTGCCTTGCTCTGCCTAGCCTGGAATGGCCCTGTTTGGAATTGCCTTTTCTTGGCTCATCTTGCCTTTCTTGTAATTGCCTTTCCTATATTTGCCATGCCTTGCCTTGCCTTGTCTGGAGTTGCCTTCCCTGGAATTGCCTTTCCTGGATTTGCCTTGCCTTGCCTTGCCTGGATTTGCCTTTCCTGGAATTGCCCTGCGTTGCCTTACATGAAATTGCCTTGCCTGGAATTGCCTTGTCGTGCCTTGCCTTGACTACAATTGCCTTTCTTGCAATTGCCTAGCCTGGAATTGCCTTTCCTTTCCTTGCCTTGCCTTTCCTGGAACTGCCTTACCTGGATTTGCTTTGTCTTGCCTTGTCTTGCCTTGCCTTGTCTAGAATTGTTTTGCCTGAAATTGCCTTGCCTTTTCTTGTCTTGACTTTCTTTGCCTTGACTTTCCTTACCTTGCCTGGTATTGCCTCTCCTTGCCTGGAATTTTTTTCGTTGCCTTGCTTTTTCTAGCCTGTAATTGCCCGGCCTGGAATTGCCTTGGCTTGGCTTTTCTTGCCTTGCCTGGAATTGCCTTGCCTTGTCTTGCCTGGAACTGTCCTGCCTTGCATTAACTTGCCTGCAATTTCCCTGCCTGGAATTGCACTGCCTTGCCTTTCCTTGCTGTAATTGCCTTGCCTTTCCTTGGCTGGAATTGACTTTCCCAGAATTGTTTTGCATTGCCTTGCCTTTTCTTGCATGGGATTGCCTTGCCAGGAATTTTCTTTCCTGGATTTGCCTTGTCTGGAATTGCCTTGCCTTGTCTTGCCTTTCGTTCCCTTCTGTTGCCTGGAGTTGCTTAACCTGAAATTGCCTTGCCTGGCCTTGCCTTGCCTGGGATTGCCTTGCCTGGAATTGACTCTCTTGCCTTGCCTTGCTGTGCCTAAAATTGACTTTCCTGAAATTGCCTTGCGTTGCCTTGTCTTGCCTAAAAGAGCCTTGCCTAGAATTGTGATGCATTCTTTTGCCTTGCCTTACATAGCCTAAGATTGCCATTCCTGGAATTCTCTTGCCTTGCCTTGCCTGGAATATTCTTGCTTGGAATTGTCTAGCATTGACATGCCTTGCCATTCCTTGCCTGAAATTGCCCTGCCTTGCCTTCCCTGGAATAGCCTTCCCTGGAATTGCCTTGTCTTGCCTTATCTTGACTGGAGTTGCCTTGTTTCAAATTGCTTAGCACTGCCTTTCCTCGCCTGAAATTGCCTTACCTTGCGTTGCCTTGCCTTGCCTTGTCTAATATCGCCTTGCCTTGCCTTAGCTAGAATTGCCATGTTTGTAATTGCCTTTTCCTGCTTTGTCTTGCCTTGCCTTCCCTGGAATTGCCTTTCTGGCAATTGCATTGCCTGGCATTCTCTGCCTTGCATTGCCAAAAACTGCCCTTCCTGGAATTGCTTTGTGTTACATTGCCTGGAATTGGTTTGCCTAGAATTGCATTGCCTTGTCTTACCTTACCTTGACTGGAATTGCCTTGCCTCAAATTGCCTTTTTTTGCATTGCCTGGAAATACCTTGTCTAAAAATGCCTTGCCTTGCCTTGCCTGAAATTGCCTGGCTTGGATTTTCCATGCCTTGTTGGAAATTTTCTTTCATTGCTTTGTCTTGCCTACCCTGGAATTGCCCTGCCTGGAATTGCCTTGCTTTGGCTTGGCTTGCCTTGCCTGGAATTGCCTTGCCTAGCATTGCCTTGCCTTGCCATGCCTTGCCTTGTCCAAAATTGCCCTGCCTTTTCTTGCCTTGACTGAAATTGCCCTGCCTGGAATTGCCCTGTTTTGCCTTGCCTTTCCTGGAATTGCCTTGCCTTGTCTTGCATTGCCGTGCCAAAAATTGACTTTTTTGAAACTGCCATGCATTGCCTTTCCTTGCCTAAAGGAGACTTTCCTGGAATTGCCCTACATACCATTGCCCTGCCTTGCCTGGAATTGCCTTGCTTACAATTGCCCTGCCTTGCTTTGCCTTGACTTGCCTTGCCTTGCATTGTCTTGCCTGGAATTTCCTTGCTTGGAATTGCCTTGCATTGCATTGTATTTTTCTTGTCTGAAATGGCCTTGCCTGACATTGCCTTGCCTGGAATGTTTTTGCCTTGTCTTTCTTTGCCTTGCCTGAAACTTTTATACCTGGAACTTTTTTGCCTTGCCTGACCTCTGCATTGCCTGGAATAGTCTCTCCTGGAATAGCCTTGCATTGTCTTGCCTTGATTGCAATTGCTTTGCCCTGCGTTGTCTTGTCTTACCTGGAATTGCCTTCCCTGGAATTGCCTTGCCTTGCCTTACCTAGAATTTTCCTGCCTGGGATTGCCTTCTCCTGCCTTAATTTTTCTAAAATTGCCATTCTGGCAATTGCCTTGCTTGAAATTGCCCTGCCTTGCATTGCCTGCAGCTGCCTTCCCTGGAATTGCCTCGCCTTGCCTTACCTAAAATTGCCTTGCCTTGAATTGCCTTTTCTGCAATTCCCTTGATGGGAATTGCATCATTGCCTTGCCTTGCATTGCCTTCCCTTGCCTTTCCTTGAATGAAATTGCCTTGCATGTCATTGCCTTGTCTTGCCTTGCCTTGTTTTGCCTTGCATTGCCTATAATTGTTTTGCCTGGAATTTCCTTGCCTGTAATTGTCTTTTCTTGCCTTAGCTGGAATTATCTTGCCTGGAACTGCCTTGCATCGCCTTGCTTTTCCTTGCCTGTAATTACACTGCCTTGCCTTCCCTGGAATAGCCTTGCGTGGAATTGCCTTGTCTTGCCTTGCCTTGACTGGAACTGCCTAGCTTCGAATTGCCTTGCGTTAACTTTCCTCGCCTGGAACTGCCTTGCCTAGAATTGCCTTGCCTTCCGTTGCCTTTCCTTGCCTAGACTGGAATTGCTTTGCCTGGAATTCTCTTGCCTTGCCTTAGCTGGAATTGCCTTGCTGGAAATACCTTTCTCTGCTTTGACTTGCCTTGCCTTGCCTGGATTGTTTTTATGGCAATTGCCTTGCCTTGAATTGCCCTGCCTTGCATTGCCTTGAGTTGCCTTCCCTGCAATTGCCTTACCTAAAATTCCTTGCCTGGAATTATCTTTCTCTGCCTTGACTGGCCCTGCCTTGCCTGTAATTAGCTTTCTGCAGTTGCCTTGCCTAGAATTGCATTTACTTGACTTGCCTTTCCTTGCCTTCCCTTGCCTTGCCTTGCCTGGAATTGTCTTGTCTTGCCTTTCCTTGCCTAGTTTTGCCTTGCCTAGAATTGCCTTGCCTGGAATTGTCTTTCCTTGCCTTACCTGGAATTGCCTTGCCTGAAATTCCCTTGCATTGTTTTCCTTTTCCTTGCCTGAAATTGCCCTGCCTTGCCTTCCCTAAAATAGACTTGCATTAAATTGCCTTGTCTTGCCTGGCCTTGACTGGAATTGTTTTGCTTTGAATTGCCTTGCCTTGCCTTTCCTCGCCTGAAATTTTTTTTGCCTAGAATTGCCTTGCCTTGCATTTCATTGCCCTGCCTGGAATTGCCTTGGTTAGAACTGTCTTGCCTTGTCTTGCGTTGTCTGGAATTGCCTTGTTTGGAATTGCCCTACCTTGCCTTGACTTGGCTGGAATTGCCTTGCCTTGACTTGGCTGGAATTGCCTTGCCTTGCCTTGCCTTGCCCTGCCCTGCCCTGCCCTGCCCTGCCCTGCCCTGCCCTGCCCTGCCCTGCCCTGCCCTGCCTTGCCTTGCCTTGCCTTGCCTTGCCTTGCCTTGCCTTGCCTTGCCTTGCCTGAATTTTCCTTGCCTAGCCTGGCCTGGAATTGCGTTGCATTTACTTGCCTTGCCAGAAATTTTCTTGCCTGAAATTGCCTTGACTTGCTTTGCCCAGAATCATCTTGCCTTTAATTGCCTTGCCTCGAATTGTCTTGCTTTGCCTTACCTGGAATTGCCTTGAATTGCCTTGCTTTTTCTTGCCTGGAATTGCCCTGCCTTGTCTTCCCTGGAATAGCCTTGCCTGGAATTGCCTTGTCTTGCCTTGCCTTTCTTCAAATTGCCTCACCTTGCTTTTCTTGCCTGGGATTGCCTTGCCTAGAATTGCCTTGCCTTGCGTTGCCTTGCACTGCCTCGACTGGAATTGCCTTTCCTGGAATTGTCTTGCCTTGCATTTGCTGGAATTGCCTTGTCTGGCAATAAACTTCTCTGCCTTGTCTTGCCTTGCCTTACCTGGAGTTGCCTTGCCTTGCATTGCCAGAAATTGTCTTGCCTGAGATTGCCTTGCCTAAAATTTTCTTGCCTTGCATTGCCTTGTCTTTCCTGGAATTGCCTTGTCTAGAATTGGATTGCCTTGCCTTACCTTGCATTGCCTGGAATTGCTTTTCCTTCCCTTGTCTGGAATTTTCTTGTCTGGAATGGCCTTGCCTTGTATTGTCGTGCCTTGCCTGGAATTGCCTTGCCTTGCCTTGCCTTGCCTGAAATCGCCTTGACTGGAATTGCCCTTTTTTGTCTTCCCTTGCCTTGCCTCGAATTGCCTTGCTTGGAATTTCCCTGCCTTGTTTTGCCCCGAATTACCTTACCTGGAATTGCCCTGCTTTGCGTTGCCTTTCCTTACCTCAAATTGCCTTGCCTTGAATTGGCCTGCCTTGCCTTGTTTTGCCTTGCCTTGAATTTCCTGGCCTCAATTTTTTTGCCTTTCCTTGCCTAGCCTGGAATTGCCTTGTCTGGAATTGCCTGGATTTGGCTTGCCTTGCCTTGCCTTGCCTGAAATTGCCTTGTGTAGAATTGTCTTACCTTGATTTGAATTGTCTGGAATGGTCCTGCCTTGCCTTGCCTTGCCTTGCCTGAAATTGCCCTGACTGCAATTGTCCCGCCTTGCTTGCCTTGCCTGGAATTGCCTTGCCGTGCCTTGCCTAGCCTGGATTTGCCTTGCCTGCAATTTCCTTCATAGACTTGCCTGCAATTTCCTTCATAGACTTGCCTGGAATTTACTTGCCTGGCATTGCCTGGCATCGCCTTGCATTGACTTGCCTTGCCAGAAATTTTATTGCCTAGAATTGCCGACCTTGCCTTGCCTTGTATTGCCTTGCCTAGAATTGCCTTGACTTTTGTAGCCTTGCCTGAAATTGTCTTTCCTGCAATTGCCTTGCCTTGCCTTGCCTGGCCTGACTTTGCCTTGCCTTGCTTTACCTTGCCTTGTCTTGCCTTGCCTTGCCTGGAGTTCCCTTTCCTGCAATTACCTAGCCTGGTATTGCCTTGCCTTGCCTTGCCTTGCCTGGATTTGCCTTGTCTTGCTTTGCTTTGCCTTGCCTTGCCTAGAATTGCCTTGCCTTTTCTTGTCTTGACTTTCTTTGCCTTGTTTATTCTTGCCTTGCCTTGCCTTGCCTTGCCTGGATTTGCCTTGTCTTGCTTTGCTTTGCCTTGCCTTGCCTAGAATTGCCTTGCCTTTTCTTGTCTTGACTTTCTTTGCCTTGTTTATTCTTGCCTTGCCTTGTCTTGCCTTGCTTTACCTTGCCTTGTCTTGCCTTGTCTTGCCTTGCCTTGCCTGGAGTTCCCTTTCCTGCAATTATCTAGCCTGGAATTGCCTTGCCTTGCCTTGCCTGGATTTGCCTTGTCTTGCTTTGTTTTGCCTTGTCTTGCCTAGAATTGCCTTGCCTGAAATTGCCTTGCCTTTTCTTGTCTTGACTTTCTTTGCCTTGTTTATCCTTGCCTTGCCTTGCCTTGTACTGCCTTGCCTTGTCTGGAATTGCCTTTCCTATAATTGCCTTGTCTTGTCTTGTCCTAAACTGACCTTTTATGCATTACCTTGCCTGAAATTACCCTGTTTGGAATTGCACTGCCTTGCAATTCCAGGCATGGAAAAGCAAAACAATGCAAGGCAAGGCAATGCAAGGCAATTCCAAGCAAGGAAATTCCAGGCAAGGCAAGGCGAGACAATTCCAGGCAAGGCAATTATAGTCTATGCAGGGCAAGGCAAGGGGATGAAGTGTAATTCTAGGCAAGGCAATTCCAGGCAAGTCAGGGCAAGGCAATGTAGGGTAATTCTAGGCAAGGTTCTTTTAGGCAAAGCAAGGCAACGCAAGGCATTTTCAGGAAAGTCAATTTTAGGCACAGCAAGGCAATG
Organism: Callithrix jacchus; assembly: GCF_049354715.1. Taxonomy (NCBI): domain Eukaryota; kingdom Metazoa; phylum Chordata; class Mammalia; order Primates; family Cebidae; genus Callithrix; species Callithrix jacchus. Next base: position 31,157,618 of record NC_133507.1, read on the forward strand.
CAAGGCCAGGCAAGGCAAAGCAAGGCAAAAAGAGGTAATTCCAGACAAGGTAAGGGAAGGCAATTCCAGGGAAGACAATTCCAGGCAAGGCAATCCCATGCAAAAAAAGACAACAAAATGAAAGGCAATTGTGGGAAGGTAAATTTCAGGCAAGGAAAGGCAATTCCAGGAAAGGCAATTGCAGGAAAGGCAATTCCATGATTGGCAATTTCAGGCAAGACAAGGCAAGGCAATTCCAGGCAAAGTAATTCCAGGCAAGGCAATTCGAGGCAAGGCAATTCCAGGGAAGGCAAGGTAAGGCAAGGCAATGCAATTATAGGCAAGGCAATGTAAGGCAAGGCAAGGCAATGTAAGGCAAGGCAATTCCAGTCAAGGCAAGGTAAAGCAATGCAAGGCAAGGCAATTGCCAAATGGCAATTCCAGGCAAGGCAAAGTAAGGCAAGGAAGGGAAAGGTATTTACCGACAAGGCAATTCCAGCTAAGGCAAGGCAAGGCAATTCCAGGCAAGGCAATTCCAGGCGATGAAAGGCAAAGCAAGGCAATTCAAAATAAGGCAACTCAAGACAAGGCAAGGTAAGACAAGGCAATTCCAGGCGAGGCTATTACAGGGAAGGCAAGATAGGGCAATTTCAGGCAAGAAAAACCAAGGCAAGGCAAGGCAATGCAGTGCAAGGCAATCCCAAGTAAGGAAATTCCAGGCAAGACAAAGCAAGGTAATTCCAGGCAAAACAATTCTAGGCTAATCAAGGCAAGGCAAGGGAAGGCAGCACAATTCTAGGCAAGGAAATTCCAGACAAGACAGGACAAGGCAATGTAGGGCAATTCAAGGCAAGGCTGTTTTAGACAAGGCAAGGCAACGCAAGGCAATTTTAGAAAAGTCAATTTTAGACACGGCAAGGCAAGGCAAGGCAGTGCAATTCCAGGCAGGGAAATTTCGGGCAAGGTAGTGAAAGGCACGTCAGTTTCAAGCAAGACAAAGTAAGGCAATTGTATGCAAGGCAATTCTAGGTAAGGCAAGGTAAGCCTAGGCACGGCATGGCAAGGCAAGTCAATATAAGACAAGTCAAATTTAGGCAAGCCAGTTCCAGACAAGGCAAGGCAAAGCAAAACACTTCCTGGCTAGGCAATTTCAGGAAAGGAAATTCCAGGCAAGACAAGGCAATTCCACCTAAGGTAAGGCAGGGCAATTCCAGGAAATGCAAATCCAGGCAAAGCAAGGCAAGGCAAATAGAGTCAAGGCAAGACAAAGAAATTCCAGGCAAGGCAATTCCACATAAGGCAAGGCAGGGCAATTCCAGGAAAGATGAATCCAGGAAAGGCAATTCCAGGCAAGGCCACTCCAGGCAAAGAAAGATAAGGCAATTCCAGACTACAGAATTTCAGGCAAGGCAAGGCAATTCCAGAAAGGCAATTAATTCCAGGCACTGCCAGAAAAGTCAAGGCAATTCCAGGCAAGGCAAGAAAAGGCAATTCCAGACAAGAAAATTGCTGACAAGGCAAGTCAATGCAAGGCAATTTCAGACAAGAAAATTCAAGGCAAGGCAAATTTAAGCAAGGCAAGGCAATTTTACACAAGTCAAAAAAGACAGAACAATTTCAGTCACTGCAATTTCAGGCAAGGCAAGCGAAGGGAGGGCAATTTCAAGTAGGGCCATTTCAGACAATGCAAGGCAGGGCAAGACAGTTCAAAACAAGGCAATTCCAGGCAAGGCAAGGCAATTCGAGACAGGGCAATTCCTGGCTAGGCAAGGAAAGGCAATGCAAAAAAATTCCCAGCAAGGCATAAAAAATCCAGGCAAGGGAATTCAAGGCAAGGCAAAACAAGGCAACGCAGGCCAATGCCAGGCACAGCAATTCCAGGCAAAAAAATTTCTGGCAAGGAAAGTCAATGGAAGGAAATTTCAGAAGAGTAAATTCCAGGCAAGGCTAGATAAGAAAATTGGACGCAATGCAAGTCCAGGAAAGTCAAGGTAAGGCAATTTCATGTATGGTAAGGCAAGTCAAAGCAATTGCAGTTAGGGACATTTCAGGCAAATAAAAGGCAAGAAAAGGCAAGGCAGGGCAATTCCAGGCAGGTCAATTCCAGACAACACAAGGCAAGGCAAGACAATTCTAGGCAAGGCAATTCCAGGCTAGGCAAGGAAAGGCAATGCAAGAAAATTTCCAGCAAGGCTAAAAATTTTTGGCAAGGGAATTCAAGGCAAGGCAAAACAAGGTAAAGCAGGAATATTTCAGGCAAAACAATTTGAGGTTAAAAAAAGGCAATGCAAAGTAGGGTAATTCCAGGAAAGGCCATTAGAGGCAAGGCAAAACAGAAAAATTGCAAGAAAGGCAATCGAGGAAAGGCACAACAAGGCAAGAAAGTGCAATTTCAGGCATGGCGATTTCAGGCAAAGCAAGGCAAGGCAATTCCAGGCAAGGAAAGGAAAGGCAATTCCAGGAAGGCAATCCCAGGCAAGGCAGGGTAAGGCAAAGCAATTCAATTCTAGGAATAAAAATTAGACGCAAGGCAAAGTACTGCAAGGCAAGGAAACTTCAGGAAAGGCAATTCCAGACAACGCAATTGCTGATAAGATAATAACAGGCAAGGCAAGGCAAGGCAAGACAAGGCAGGGAACGACATTTCCAGGAAAAGCAATTCCAGCCAAGGGAGGGCAAGGCAATTCTAGGCAAGGCAATTCCAGGAAAAAAAAGGGAAGACAAGCCAATTTAAAGCAAGGCAGTTTCAGTCAAGGCAAAAGAGAACAAGACACGCTGTCTTACTGCTACTTCTCAGATACTTTGATTTGGAGGAAAATGACCATTTTTAGATTATATAAAGAAATGGTGTACAAACTGCTGCAAACACACATCAGTTTTACTCTGTATGTTAAATACACATACTAAAGACCATTCTCTTAGGTAGCTCCGTTTTTTTTTTTTTCTAGAACCAGATATTTCTCAAAACAGCATGTACTTCCATACACGCTGGAATATCAAAACACAGCTCCTAGGAGAAACGTGTGTCTACCTCTCTGAAACTAAACATAGATTCACCTCTTTTACTTAAACGAACACACAGAAGAGCAGTTTCAAAGGTATATTTGTTTTGTGTTCTACCGGCTATGTTACTGTTATTTCTTAGATGCTGGGATTTGCCAGGACATGTCTGTTTCTACATTATTTACAGAAAGCGTTGACAAGCTGTTGAAAACACACATCAGTTTAACTCTTACCGAGAGTAAGAGTGTTGATTGCACAGATTGAAGACCATTCGGTTAGGTAGCTTAGTTTCCGTTTTAAAACCAATATTTCTCAATACAGCATGTACTTCCATTCACTCTGAAATATCAAAATGAAGCTCCGAGAAAAAATGTGTTTCTAACTCGTTGAATCTAAACATAGATTACACTCTCTTAGTTGAACAAACACATAGCAGAGCAGTTTGAAAGATATATTTGTTCTGTGTTCTACACGCTGTCTTACTGCTATTTCTTAGATGCTGTAATTTCGCTGAAAATGACCGCTTTTAGATAACTTAAAAAGGGTTTACAAACTGCTGCAAACTCACATTAGCTTAACTCTGTAAGTTGAATGCACACATTGAAGACCATTCTGTTAGTTAGCTCCGTTTTCCTTTTAGAACCAGATATTTCTCAATACAACATATACTCCCATTCACTATGGAATATCAGAAGGCAGTTTTTAAACCAACGGGTTTCTAACTCACTGAATTGAAACATAGATTCAACTCTCTTAGTTGAATGAACACACAGCAGAGCAGTTTGAAGGATACATTTGTTTTGCGTTTTACACGCTGTCGTACTGATATTTCTTAGATGCTGTGATTTGGCTGGAAATGTCCATTTTTAAATTATTTACAGAAAGGGTTTACAAACTGCTGAAAAAACACATCTGTTTAACTCTGTAATTTGAATGTACACATTGAAGACCATAGTGTTAGGTAGCACGATTTCAGTATTAGAGGCAGATATTTCTCAATACAAAATGTACTCCCTTTCACGCTGGAATATCAAAACGCAGCTTCTAGAAGAAATGTGTATCTACCTCGCTGAATTTAAACATAGATACAACTCTCTTTGTTGAACAAACACACAGCAGAGCACTTTGAAAGATACATTTGTTTTGTATTTTACACGCTGTCTTGCTGCGATTTCTTAGATGCTGGGGTTTGACTAGAAATGTCTGCTTTTAGATTATTTACAGAAGAAGTTTACAAACTGCTGCAAACACACGGCAGTTTAACTCTGTAAATTAAATGCACACATTGGAGACTATTCTGTTAAGTAGTTATGTTTTCAATCTAGAACCAGATATTCTCAAAACAACATGCACTCTTACTCATCCTGGAATACAAAAACGCAGTTCCTAAAAGAAATGTGTTTCTAACTCGCTGAAGCAAACCTAGATTCAACTTTCTCAATTAAACGAACACACAGCAGAGCAGTGTGAAAGACACATTTGATTTGTGTTTTACACGGTCAGATACTGCTACTTATTAGATGTTGGGATTTGGCTGGAAATGTCCATTTTGTATTCTTTAAAGAAAGGATTTACAAACTGCTGCAAACACACATCAGTTTAACTCTGTATGTTGAATGCACACATTAAAGACCATTCTGTTAGGTAGCTCCGTTTTCGTTTTAGAACCAGATATTTCTCAATACTGCATGTAATCCCATTCATGCTGGAATATCAAAACGCAGCTTTTAAAAGACACGGGTTTCTAACTCGCTGAATCTAAACATACATTGAACTTTCGTAGTTGAACTAACACACAGCAGGGCAGTTGGAAAGATACATTGTTTTGTGTTTTACACGCTTTCTTACTGCTATTTCTTAGACGCTGGGATTTGGCTGGAAATGTCCGTTTTTAGATTCTTAACATAAAGAATTTACAAACTGCTGTCAACACAGGTCAGTTTAACTTTATAAGTTGAATGGCCACATGGAAGACCATTTTGTTAGGTAGCTCCGTTTTTGTTTTAGAACCAGATATTTCTCAATACAGCATGTAATCCCATTCACGCTGGAACATCAAAACGAAGATCATAGGACAAACGTCTTTCTGACTCGCTGAATCTAGACATAGATTCACCTCTCTTAGTTGAACGAACACAAAGCAACGCATTTTGAAAGATATATTTTTCGTGTGTTTTACACACATTCGTGTGCATGTCTTACTGCTATTTCTTAGATGCTGGCATTGGGCTAAAAATATTCGTTTTCAAATTCTTTACAAAAAGGGTTTACAAACTGCTGCAAAGACACATCACTTTCACTCTGTAAGTTGAAAGTACACATTGAAGAACATACTGTTAGGTAGCTCCGTTTTTTTAAGAACCAGATATTTCTCAATACAGCATGTGCTTCCATTCACTATGAAATAGCAAAACGCAGCTTCTAGAAGAATCGTGTTTCTAACTCTCTGAATCTAAACATAGATTTATCTTCCTTAGTGGAACAAACACACAACAGGGCAGTTTGAAAGATACGTTTGTTTTGTGTTTTAGACGGAGATTTACAAACTGCTGCTAACACACATCAGTTTTACTCTGGAAGTTGACTGCACGCATTGAAGACCATTCTGTTAGGTAGCCCTGTTTCCATTTTAGAACCAGATATTTCTCAATACAGCGTGTACTGCCATTAACTATGGAATATCAAAACGCACCTTCTAGAAGAAACGTGTTTCTCACTGTCTGAATCTAAAATAGATTCAACTCTTTCAGTTGAAAAAACACACAGCAGAGCAATTTGAAAGATACTTTTGTTTTGGATTTTAGACGCATTCTTAAAGCTATTTCTTTTCTTTTTTATTTCATTTTAGGTTTTGGGTTACATGTGAAGATCATGCAAGATAGTTGCATAGGTACACACATGGAAGTGTGTTTTACTGCTATCTTCCCCCCTTCACCCACATTTGGCATTTCTTCGTAGGCTATACCCCCCCTTCCCCCCCGCTGTCCCTCCCCTATTCCCCGCAGTGTGTAGTACTCCCTTCCCTGTGTCCATGTGTTCTTTTATTTCATCACCCGCCTATGAGCGAGAATATGCGGTATTTCATTTTCTGTTCTTGTGTCAGTTTGCTGAGAATGATGTTCTCAAAATTTATCCATGTCCCCACAAAGGACACAAACTCATACTTTTTGATTGCTACATAATATTCCGTGGTGAATATGTGCCATATTTCCCCAATTCAGTCTATCATGGATGGGCATTTGGGTTGGTTCCAGATCTTTGCTATTGTAAACAGTGCTGCAATGAACATTTGTGTGCATGTATCCTTATAGTAGAATGATTTATAGATTTTTGGCTATATACCCAGTAATGGGATTGGTGGGTCAGATGAAATTTCTATTTCCAAGGCCTTGAGGAATCGCCATACTGTCTTTCACAATGGTTGAACTAATTGACACTCCCACCAACAGTGTAAAAGTGTTCCTATTCCTCCACATCCTCTCCAGCATCTGTTGTCTCCAGATATTTTAATGATCGCCATTCTAACTGGCATGAGATGGTATCTCAATGTGGTTTCGATTTGCATCTCTCTAATGACCAGTGATGATGAGCATTTTTTCATAGGTTTGTTGGCCTCATGTGTGTCTTCTTTTGAAAAGTATCTGTTCATATCCTTTTCCCATTTTTGAATGGGCTTGTTTTTTTTTTCCTGTAAATCTGTTTGAGTTCTTTGTAAATTCTGGATATCAGCCCTTTGTCAGATGGGTAAACTGCAAAAATTTTTTCCCGTTCTGTTAGTTGCCGATTCACTCTAGTGACTGTTTCTTTTGCCATGCAGAAGCTGTGGAGTTTGATTAGGTCCCATTTGTCTATTTTGGCTTTTGTTGCCAATGCTTTCGGTGTTTTGGTCTTGAAACACCAAAAGTCCTTGCCTACTTCTATGTTCTGAATGGTTTTGCCTAGATTTTCCTCCAGGGTTTTTATGGTGCCAGGTCTTATGTTTAAGTCTTTAATCCATCTGGAGTTAATTTTAGTGTAAGGTGTCAGGAAGGGGTCCAGTTTCTGCTTTCTGCATGTGGTTAGCCAGTTATCTCAACACCATTTATTAAACAGGGAATCCTTTCCCCTTGCTTGTTTTTGTCAGGTTTACCAAATATTGTATGGTTGTAGGTATGCTGTGTTGCCTCCGATTCCTCTGTTCTGTTCCATTGGTCTATATCTCTGTTTTGGTACCATGCTGTCTTGATTACTGTAGCCTTGTAGTATTGTTTGAAGTCCGGTAGTGTGATGCCCCCCACTGTGTTCTTTTTGCTTAGAATTGACTTGGCTATGAGGGCTCTCTTTTGGTTCCACATGAAGTTCACGGTGGATTTTTCCAGTTCTGTGAAAAATGTCAGTGGTAGCTTGATGGGGATAACATTGACTCTGTAAATTACTTTGGGCAGTATAGCCTTTTAAATGATATTGATTCTTTCTAACCATGATCATAAAATATTTCATTATCTGTTTGTGTCTTCTCTTATTTCGTTGAGCAGTGGTTTGTAGTTTTCCTGAAGAGGTCCCTTACGTTCCTTGTAAGGTGTATTCCTAGGTATTTTATTCTTTTTGTAGCAATTGTGAATGGCAGTTCGTTCTTGATTTGGCTCTCTTTCAGTCTGTTATTGGTGTATAGAAATTCTTGTGGTTTTTGCACATTGATTTTGTATCCTGAGACTTTGCTAAATTTGCTTATCAGTTTCAGGTGTTTCTGGGCTGGGGCGATGGGGTCTTCTAGGTATACTATCATGCCATCTGCAAATACAGACAATTTGGCTTCCTCCTTTCCTATTTGAATACACTTTATTTTTTTTCTTGCCTGATTGCTCTGGCTAGAACTTCCAGTACTATATTGAATAGGAGTGGTGAAAGAGGGCATCCAGGTCTAGTGCCGGATTTCAAAGGGAATGCTTCCAGTTTTTGCCCATTTAGTATGATATTGGCTGTTGGTTTGTCATAAATAGCTTTTATTACATTGAGATATATTCCATCAATTCCGAGTTTATTGAGGGTTTTTAGCATAAAGGGCTGTTGAATTTTGTCAAAGGACTTCTCTCAGTCAATTGAGATAATCATGTGGTTTTTCTTTTTGGTTCCGTTTATGTGGTGAATTACATTTATAGACTTGTGTATGTTGAACCAGCCTTGCATCCCTGGGATGAATCCTACTTGATCATGATGGATAAGTTTTTTGATGTGCTGTTGCAATTGGCTTGCCAGTATTTTATTGAAGATTTTTGCATCTATGTTCATCATGGATATTGGCCTGAAGTTTTCTTTTCTTGTTGGGTCTCTGCCGGGTTTTGGTATCAGGATGATGTTGGTCTCATTAAATAATTTGGGAAGTTTTTCCTCTTTCTGTATTATTTGGAATAGTTTCAGAAGGAATGGTACCAGCTTTTTTGTGTGTGTCTGGTAGAATTCGGCTGTGAACCCATCTGGACCTTGGCTTTTTGTTTTTTGGTATGCTCTTAATTGCTGCCTCGACATCTGACCTTATTGGTCTATTTATAGTATCAGCTTCCTCCTGGTTTAGGCTTGGGAGGACACAGGAGTCCAGTAATTTATCCATTTCTTCCAGGTTTACTAGTTTATGTGCATAGAGGTGTTTGCAATATTCTCTGATGATGGTTTGAATTTCTGTGGAATCTGTGGTGATTTCTCGTTTATTGTTTTTTATTGCATCTATTTGATTATTATCTCTTTTCTTTTTTTATCAATCTGGCTAGTGGTCTATTTTGTTGATCTTTTCAAAAAACCAGCTCTTGGATTTATTGATTTTTTGAAGGGTTTTTCGTGTCTCTATCTCCTTCAGTTCAGCTCTGATCTTAGTTATTTCTTGTCTTCTGCTGAATTTTGAGTATTTTTGATCTTGCTCCTCTAGCTGTTTCACATTTGACGATAGGGTGTCAATTTTGGATTTCTCCATTCTCCTCATATGGGTACTTATTGCTATTTTTCTCCTCTAGAGACTGCTTTAAATGTGTCCCAAATATTCTGGCATGTTGTGTCTTCATTCTCGTTGGTTTCAAAGAACGTTTTTATTTCTGCCTTCATTTTATTTTTTATCCAGTCAACATTCAAGAGCCAGTTGTTCAGTTTCCATGAAGCTGTGCAGTTCTGAGTTGGATTCTGAATTCTGAGTTCTACCTTGATTGCACCATGGTCTGAGACACTGTTTGTTATGATTTCAGTTGTTTTGCATTTGCTGAGGCATTATTCACTTCAAATTATGTGGTCAATTTTAGAGTAGTTGTGATGTGGTGCTGAGGAGAATGTATATTCTGTGGATTTGGAGTGGAGAGTTCTGTAAATGTCTATCAGGTTTGCTTGTTCCAGGTCTGAGTTCAAGCCCTGGATATCCTTCTGGATTTTCTGTCTGGTTGATCTGTCTAATATTGACAGTGGAGTGTTAAAGTCTCCCACTATTATTGTTAGGGGGTCTAAGTCTCTTTGTAAGTCATTAAGAACTTGCCTTATGTATCTGGGTGCTCCTGTATTGGGTCCATATATGTTTAGGATCGTTAACGCTTCTTGTTGTATCGATCCTTTTACCGTTATGTAATGGCCTTCTTTGTCTCTTTTGATCTTTGTTGCTTTAAAGTCTATTTTATCAGAGACAAGAATCGCAACTTTTTGCTTGGTAATTCTTTCTCCATCCCTTTATTTTGAACTTTTGTGTATCCTTACATGTGAGTTGGGTTTCATGGATACAGCACACTGATGGGTTTTTGTTTTTTATCCAATTTGCCAGTCTGTGTCTTTTGATTGGTGCATTTAGTCCATTTACATTTAGGTTTAATATTGTTATGTGTGAATTTGATAGTGCCATTTTGATGCTAGCTGGCTGTTTTGCCCGTTTGTTGATGTAGATTCTTCATTATGTTGATGCTCTTTAGCATTTAGTGTGATTTTGGAATGGCTGGTACTGGTTGTTTCTTTCTATGTGTAGTGCCTCTTTCAGGAGCTCTTCTAGAGCAGGCCTGGTAGTGACAAAATCTCTGAGTACTTGCTTGTTGGCAAAGGATTTTATTTTTCCTTCATTTATGAAGCTCAGTTTGACTGGATATGAAATTCTTGGTTGAAAGTTTTTTTCTTTAACGATGTTGAATATTGGCCCCCACTCTCTTCTGGCTTGTAGAGTTATTGCCAAGAGATCTGCTGTGGGTCTGATGGGCTTCCATTTGTGGGTGACCCGACCTTTCTCTCTGGCTGCCCTTAGTATTTTCTCCCTCATTTCAACTCTGGTGAATCAGATGATTATGTGCCTTGAGGTTGCTCTTTTTGCGAAATATCTTTGTGGTGTTCTCTGTATTTCCTGCATTTGAGTGATGACCTCTCTTGCTAGGTGGGGGAAATTTTCCTGGATAATATCCTGAAGAGTATTTTCCAGCTTGGATTCATTCTCTTGGTCACATTCTGGTACACCTATCAAATGTAGGTTAGGTCTCTTCACATAGTCTCACATTTCTTGGAGACTTTGTTCATTCCATCTTGCACTTTTTTCTCTAATCTTGGTTTCTCATTTTATTTCATCGAGTTGATCTTTGACTTCTGATATTCTTCCTTCTGCTTGGTCAGTTAGGCTATTGAAACTTGTCCATGCTTCGTGAAGTTCTCGTATTGTGTTTTTCACCTCCTTCAATTCATTCATATTCCTCTCTAAGTTATCCATTCTTGTTATCATTTTGTCGAATCTTTTTTCAAGGTTTTTAGTTTCTTTGCATTGATTTAAAACATGTTCTTGTAGCTCACAAACGTTTCTCATTATTTACCTTCTGAAGTCTAATTCTGTCATTTCATCACAGTCATTCTCCTTCCAGCTTGGTTCCCTTGCTAGTTAGGAGTTTTGGTTATTTCTAGGAGGCGAGATGTTCTGGTTTCGGGTGTTTTTCTCCTTGTTGCGCTGGTTTCTTCCCATCTTTTTGGATTTATCCACCTGTCTTCTGAGTAGTTGCTGACTTTTCGATTGGGTCTCTGAGTGGACACCCAGATTGTTGATAATGAAGTATTTCTGTTACTTGGTTTTCTTTCTACCAGTCTAGCACCTTCAGTGTACGACTGCTGAGGTCCACTCCAGGCCCTGCTTGTCTGGGGTGCACCTATAGCGGCTGCAGAACAGTGAGGGATGCTACCAGTTTCTTTTTCTGCTATCTTTGTTCCAGAATAATGCCTACCAAATGTCAGGCTTCTGGATATAGAGGTATCATGTAGCTGCTTGAGGAGACAGTCTGTACTTTATAGGAGCTCAAGTGCTGAGCTGTGAGCTCTGTTGCTCATTCAGGGCTGTTAGGCTGCTACGTTTAATTCTGCTGCATCAGAAGACATTAAAAAATACCATTTTTTTCTCAGATGCTCTGTCTCGGTGGGTTGGGGCTTTTTTATGAGTGTCCATTGCACTGTCCTGCCCAGCTTGAAGGCAGTCTAGTCACTATGTGCCTGCCAAGGCTTCACCCTGTTGATGTGAGGTCTGCCCTGTTGCTGCAGGCTCTGCCATGCTGCTGCAGTCTCCACCCTGCTGCTACAGGCTATGCCCTGTGGTGGAGTCTCTCTGTTGTGGCGGGTTGCCTCAGCAATGGCAGGCTGCGTCAGCAATGGGAGTGTAACCTCAGTAGGGGTGGATTGCCTCGGTAATGGCCGACGCCTCTCCCCCACCGAGCTGCACCGTCCTGGGTTCAGCTGTGCCCGCAGTGAAACTCTCCAACCGGAGCATTTAGAATCGCCATTTTGTTTGTTCCACTGCGCTGGCCCAAATGCCATGTTCTTGAAATTTCCTGGCCTGGCTCGCTGTCCAAGTCCCGTTCAATTAGATGGATATGGCAATCTGCCCTCTCAAGTCTCAGATTGCCAGTTAAACAGGGAGCTCAGACCAGTTTGCTTTGTGCAAAGTGCCGTAAAGCACCGGTGCACTGTAGCGCCGGCCGCGAGCTGAACTGGCCGCCAACTGCACCAGCCAAAACCGCTGTGCTGGCGTTCCGCGTCTCTTTTATAACTGGGAATTTCCCCGTTCTGTGGGCAACAAAGATCCATCTGGAAATGCGGCCCTGACTCAACCTCTGTGCATTCACTGAGAGCTTCAATCTTGGGTTGTTCCACCACACCATCTTGAGTCGGTCCTTCCTATTTACAACTATTTCTAAAATGAAATGATTTGGCTGGAAATATCCATTTTTTGATTCTTTACAAAAAGAATTTTCAAACTGCTGCAAACACACATCAGTTTAACTCTGTAAGTTCAATGCACACATTGAAGACCATTTTGTTAGGTAGATCCGTCTTCGTTTTATAACTATATATTTCTAAATACAATGTATCCTGCCATTCACTCTGTAATATCAAAATGCAGTTTCTAGAAGAAACGTGCTTCTAACTCTCTGAATCTAAACATAGATTCAACTCTCTGAGTTAAACGAACACACAGCAGGGCAGTTTGAAAGATATTTTTCTTTTCTGTTTATAGACGCAGTCTTAAAACTATTTCTTAAATGCATTGATTTGGCTGGTAGTATCTGTGTCCTTTTTTTTTACAGAAAGGGTTTTCAAATTGCTGCAAACACACATCAATTTAACCCTGTAGCTGAAGGCACACATTGAAGACCATTCTTTTAGAGAGTATTATTTTCATTTCAGAACCAGATAATTCTCTATACAGTGTTTATTTCCATTCACTCTTGAATATCAAAACGCAGCTCCTAGGAGAAACGTGTTTATAACTCTCTCAATCTAAAAATAGATTCAGAGGGACTCAAGATGGCGTGGTGTGAACAACCCAGGACTGAAGCTCTAAGTGAATGTGCAAAGGCTGCTATAAATTCACCTTAGACAAGCAGGGCCTGGAGTGAACCTCAGCAGTAGTACAGTGGAGGGGCTAGACTGGTAGATGAAAAACAAAGCAACAGAAATACTTTATCATCAACAATCTGGGCGTCCACTCAGAGACCCAATCGAAAAGTCAGCAACTACTCAGACGACAGGTGGATAAATCCACAAAGATGGGAAGAAACCAGCGCAAAAAAAGGAAAACACCTGAAACCAGAACACCTCGCCTCCTAGAAAGGACCAAAACTTCTCACCAGCAAGGGAACAAAGCTGGACGGAGAATGACTGTGAAAAATGACGAAATTAGACTTCAGAAGGTGGATAATGAGAAACGTTTGTGAGCTCAAACAACATGTTTTAATTCAATGCCAATAAACTAAGAACCTTGAAAAGAGATTCAAGGAAATGGTAACAAGAATTGATAACTTAGAGAGGAATATGAATAAATTAAAGAAGCTGAAAAACACAATACGAGAACTTCACGAAGCATGGACACGTTTCAACAGCCTAATTGACCAAGAAGAAGAAAGAATATCAGAAGTCGAAGATCAACTCGATGAAATGAAATGAGAAACCAAGATTAGAGAAAAAAGTGCAAAAAGAAATGAACAAAGTCTATGTGAAGAGACCTAACCTACGTTTGATAGGTGTATTAGAATGTGACGATGAGAATGAATCCAAGCTGAAAAATACACTTCAGGACATTATCCAGGAAAATTTCCCCCACCTAGCAAGACAGGCGAACACTCAAATGCAGGAAATAAAAAGAAAAATAAAATCCTTTCCGAACAAGCAAGTACTCAGAGATTTTGTCACTACCAGGCCTGCTCTAGAAGAGCTCCTGAAAGAGGCACTACACATAGAAGGAAACAACCAGTACCAGCCATTCCAAAATCACACTAAATGCTAAAGAGCATCAACATAATGAAGAATCTACATCAACAAACGGGCAAAACAGCCAGCTAGCATCAAAATTGCACTATCAAATTCACACATAACAATATTAAACCTAAATGTAAATGGACTAAATGCACCAATCAAAAGACACAGGCTGGCAAATTGGATAAAAAACAAAAACCCATCAGTGTGCTGTATCCATGAAACCCATCTCACATGTAAGGGTACACAAAGGTTCAAAATAAAGGGATGGAGAGAGATTTACCAAGCACATGGAGAGCAAAAAATATCAGAAGTTGCGATTCTTGTTTCTGATAAAATAGACTTTAAAGCAACAAAGATCAAAAGAGACAAAGAAGGCCATTACATAACGATAAAAGTATCGATACAACACTAAGCGCTAACAATCCTAAACATATATGGACCCAATACAGGAGCACCCAGATACATAAGGCAAGTTCTTAATGACTTACAAAGAGACTTAGACTCCCACACAATAATAGTGGGAGACTTTAACACTCCACTGTCAATATTAGACAGATCAACCAGACAGAAAATCCAGAAGGATATCCAGGGCTTGAACTCAGACCTGGAACAAGCAAACCTGATAGACATTTACAGAACTCTCCACTCCAAATCCACAGAATATACATTCTTCTCAACCCCACATCACACCTACTCTAAAATTGACCACATAATTGAAAGTAAAGCACTCCTCAGCAAATGCAAAACAACTGAAATTATAACAGTCTCTCAGACCACGGTGCAATCAAGTTAGAACTCAGAATTCAGAATCCAACCCAGAACTGCACAGCTTCATGGAAACTGAACAACTGGCTCTTGAATGTTGACTGGATAAAGAATAAAATGGAGGCAGAAATAAAAACGTTCTTTGAAACCAACAAGAATGAAGACACAACATGCCAGAATATTTGGGACACATTTAAAGCAGTCTCTAGAGGAAAACATATAGCAATAAGTACCCATATGAGGAGAATGGAAAGATCCAAAATTGACACCCTATCGTCAAAAGTGAAACAGCTAGAGGAGCAAGATCAAAAATACTCAAAATTCAGCAGAAGACAAGAAATAACTAAGATCAGAGCTGAACTGAAGGAGATAAAGACACAAAAACCCTTCAAAAAATCAATAAATCCAAGAGCTGGGTTTTTGAAAAGATCGACAAAATAGAAAGACCACTAGCCAGATTGATTTAAAAGAAAAGACAGAACAATCAAATAGATGCAATAAAAAATGATAAAGGGGAAATCACCACAGATTCCACAGAAATTCAATCCATCATCAGAGAATATTACAAACAACTCTATGCACATAAACTAGTAAACCTGGAAGAAATGGATAAATTACTGGACTTCTGTGTCCTCCCAAGCCTAAACCAGGAGGAAGCTGAAACTATGAATAGACCAATAACAAGGTCAGAATTCGAGGCAGCAATTAAGAGCCTACGACACAAAGCCCAGGTCCAGATGGATTCACAGCCGAATTCTACCAGACACACAAAGAGGAGCTGGTACAATTCCTTCTGAAGCTATTCCAAATAATCCAAAAAGAGGGAATCCTTCCCAAATCATTTAATGAGACAACATCATCCTGATACGAAAACCTGGCGGAGACCCCCAAAAAAAGGAAACTTGAGGCCAATATCCATGATGAACATAGAGGCCAAAATCTTCAATAAAAGATTGGCAAGCCTATTGCAACAGCAAATTTAAAAACTTATCCATCATGATCAAGTAGAACTCATCCCAGGAATGCAAGGCTGGTTCAGCATATGCAAGTCTATAAATGTAATTCACCACATACACAGGACCAAAAACAAAAACCACATGATTATCTCAATTGACACAGAGAAGGCATTCGACAAAATTCAACAGCCCTTTATTATAAAAATTCTCAATAAACTCGGTATCAATGGAACGTATCTCAAAGTAATAAAAGCTATTTATGACAAACCAACAGCCAGTATCATACTGAATCGGAAAAACTGGAAGCATTCCCTTTGAAATCCAGCACTAGACAACGATGCCATCTTTCACCACTCCTATTCAATATAATACTGAAAGTTCTAGCCAGAGCAATCAGGCAAGAAAAAGAAATAAAGGGTATTCAAATAGGAAAGGTGAAAGCCAAATTGTCTCTATTTTCAGACGACATGACAGTATACCTAGAAGTCCTTGTCCCCTCAGCCCGAAAACTCCTGAAACTGAAAAGCAACTTCAGCAAAGTCTCAGGATATAAAATCAATGTGCAAAAATCACAAGCATTCCTCTACACCAATAACAGGCTTAAAGAGTGCCAAATCAAGAACGAACTACCATTTACAATTGCTACAAAAAGAATAAAATACCTAGGAATACAACTCAAAAGAAACGTAAGGGACCTCTTCAAAAAAACTACAAACCACTGCTTAACAAAATAAGAGAGGACACAAACAAATGGAGAATCATTCCATGTTCATGGTTAGAAAGAATTAATATCGTGAAAATGGCTCTACTGCCCAAAGTAATTTACAGAATCAATGCTGTCCCCATCAAGCTACCATTCACTTTCTTCACAGAACTGAAAAAAACCACCATGAACTTCATATGAAACCAAAAAAGAGCCCACATAGCCAAGTCAATTCTAAACAAAAAGAACACCGCGGGAGGCATCACACTACCGGACTTCAAACTATACTACAAGGCTACAGTAATCAAAACAGCATGGTACTGGTATCAAAACAGAAATATAGACCAATGGAACAAAAATGAGGTATCGGAGGCAACACAACATATCTACAACCATACAATATTTGATAAACCTGACAAAAACAAGCAATGTGGAAAGGACTCCCTGTTTAAAAATGGTGTTGGGATAACTGGCTAATCACATGCAGAAAGCAGAAACTGGACCCCTTCCTGACATCTTACACTAAAATTAACTCCAGATGGATTAAAAACTTAAATATAAAACCTGGCACCATAAAAACCCTGGAGGAAAATCTAGGCAAAACCATTCAGGACATAGGAGTAGGCAAGAACTTCATGACCAAAACACAAAAAGCGTTGGCAACAAAAGCCAAAATAGACAAATGGGACCTAGTCAAACTCCACAGCTTCTGCATGGCAAAAGAAACAGTCACTAAAGCGAATCGGCAACCAACAGGATTGGAAAAAAAATTTGCAGTTTACCCATCTGACAAAGGGCTGATATCCAGAATTTACAAAGAACTCAAACGGATTTACAGGAAAAAAACAAACAAGCCCATTCAAAAGTGGGCAAAGGATATGAACAGACACTTTACGAAAGAAGACATATATGAGGCCAACAATCATATGAAAAAATGCTCATCGTCACTGGTCATCAGAGAGATGCAAATCAAAACCACATTGAGATACCATCTCATGCCAGTTAGAATGGCGATCATTAAAATATCTGGAGACAACAGATGCTGGAGAGGATGTGGAGAAAAAGGAACACTTTTACACTGTTGGTGGGAGTGCCAATTAGTTCAACCATTGTGGAAGACATTGTGGCGATTCCTCAAGGCCTTAGAAATAGAAATTCCATTTGTCCCAGCAATCCCATTACTGGGTATATATCCAAAGGTCTATAAATCGTTCTACTATAAGGACACATGCACACGAATGTTCATTGCAGCACTGTTTACCATAGCAAAGACCTGGAATCAACCCAAATGCCCATCGATGATAGACTGGATTGGGAAAATGTGGCACATATACACCATGGAATATTATGCAGCAATCAGAAATGATGAGTTCGTGTCGTTTGTAGGGACATGGATGAATCTGGAGAACATCATTCTCAGCAAACTGACACAAGAACAGAAAAGGAAATACCGTATATTCTCACTCATAGGCGGGTGATGAAAAATGAGAACACATGGACACAGGGAGGGGAGTATTAAACACTGGGATCTATTGGGGATAAAAGGGGAGGACCGGCATGGGGGGAGCTGGGAAAGGATAGCTGGGGAGAAATACCAAATGTGGGTGAAGGGGAGAAAGGAAGCAAAACACACTGCTATGTGTGTACCTATGAAACTTTCTTGCATGTTCTGCACATGTACCCAAAAACCTAAAATGCAAGAAAAAATTAAAAAAGAATAGATTCATCTCTCTTAGTTGAATGAACACACAGCAGAGCAGTTTGGCAGTACATTTGTTTTCTCTTTATAGATGCAGTTTTACAACACTTTCTTAAATGCACAAATTTGGCTGGTAGTATACATGTTCTTTTTTTTACAGAAAGAGTTTACAAACTACTGCAAACACACATTAGTTCAACTCTGTATGATGAAGGCACACATTGAAGACCATTCTGTTAGGTAGCTTTGTTTTCTTTCTAGAAACAGATATTTCTTTATACAGCATTTACTTCCATTCACTCTTGAATATCAAAACGCAGCTCCTAGTAGAAACGTGTTTCTAACTCTCTCAATCTAAACATAGATTCAACTCCCTTAGTCGAACAAACACAAAGCAGAGCAGTTTGAAAGACACATTTGTTTTCTGTATTAGACGGAGGTTTACAGCTATTTCTTAAATGCTTGGATTTGGCTGGAAATATCCGTTTTCGTATTCTTTACAGAAAGGGTTTACAAACTTCTTCAAACACATATCAGTTTAACTCAGTCAGCTGAAAGCACACATTGAAGACCATTCTGTTTGGTCGCCCCGGTTTCGTTTTAGAACGAGATATTTCTCAATACAGGGTGTACCCTTATTTACTCAAGACTATCAAAGCGCAGCTCCTAGAAAAAATTTCTTCTAACTTTCTGAATCTAAACATAGATTAAACTCTCTTAGTTGAAAGAACACACAGCAAAGCAGTTTGACAGATACATTTGTTTTGTGTTTTATACGAAGACTTACATCTATTTCTTCAATCCTTGCATTTGGCTGGAAATATCCGTTTTCTGATTCTTTATACAAACGGTTTACAAACTGCTGCAAAAACACCTCAATTGAACTCTGTAACTTCAATGCACACATTGAAGACCATGCCGTTAAGTAGCTCCGTTTTTGTTTTATAACTACCTATTTTTCAATACAGTGTATCCTCCCATTAACTCTGAAATATTAGAACACAGCTCCTAGAAGAAACTTGTTTTTAAATCTTTGAATCTAAGCATATATTCAACTATCTTAGTTGAGTTAACAGACAGCAGAGCAGTTTGGAAGATACGGTTGTTTTGTGTTTTTGACAGAGATTTACAGCAATTAATTAAATGCTCGGATTTGGCTGGAAATATTTGTTTCCTGATTCTTTACAGAAAATATTTACAAATTGCTGCAAAAACACATCAGTTAACTCTGTATGTTGAATGAACACATTGAAGACCATTCTGTTAGGTAGCTTCTTTTTCGTTTTAGAACCAGATATTTCTCAATACAGCATGTACTCAAATTCACTCTGAAAGACAAATACTCAGCCCCTAGAAGAAACATGTTTCTAACTCTCTGAATCTAAACATAGATTCAAATCCCTTAGTTGAATGAACACACAGAAGAGCAGTTTGAAAGAATGGTTTGCTTTGTGTTTTAGACGAAGATTTACAGCTTTTTCTTAAATGCTTAGATTTGACAAAAAAATATCCGTTTTCTGATTCTTGACAAAAAGTGTTTACAAACTGCTGCAAACACACATCAGTTTCCCTCTGTAAGTTGAATGCACACATTGAAGACCATTCTGTTAGGTACCTCCATTTTTATTTTAGAACCAGATATTTATCAATACAGCCTTTATTCCCATTCAGTCTGGATTATCAAAACACACCTCCCAAAACAAACGTGTTTCTAAGTCTCTGAATCTAAACAAAGATTCAGCTTTCTTAGATGAACAAACACACAGCAGATAATTTTAAAACATACTTTTTTGTGTTTTAAACGGAGATTTTCAGCTATATCTTAAATGCATGGAGTTGACTAAAAATATCCGTTTTCTGATTCTTGGCAGAAAGGGTTTAAAAAGTGCTGCAAACACACATCACTATAACTGACTCAGATGAATGCATGCACACATTAAAGACCATTCTGTTATATAGCTCCGTTTTGCTTTTAGACCAGATATTTATCAATATATTATGTATTTTCATTCACTCTGGAATATCAAAACAAGACTCCTAGAAGAAGCGTGTTTCTATCTCTCTGAATCTAAAAATAGATTCATTGTACTTCATTGAACGAAAACATATCAGGGCAGTTTGAAAAATATGTTTGTTTTGTATTTTAGACAAAGATTTACAACTCTTTCTTAACTGCTTGGAATTGGTTTGAAATATCTGTTTTCTGATTCTTTACAGAAAGGGTTCACAAACTGATGCAAACACCCATCAGTTTAACTTAGTATGTTGAATGCACACATTGAAGACCATTCTGTTAGGTAGCTCCGTTTTGGTTTTTGAACCAGATATTACTCAATACAGCATGATTCCAATTCATTCTGGAATATCAAAATGCAGCTCTTAGAAGAAAAGTGTTTCTAACTCTCTGAATCTAAAAATAGATTCAACTTTTTTAGTTGAACGAACACACAGAAGAGCAGTTTGAAAGATACGTTTGTTCTGTGTTTTAGATGGAGATTTAGAGCTATTTCTTAAATGCTTGGATTTGGCTGGAAATATCCGTTTTCTGATTCTTGACAGAAAGGGTTTACAAACTGCTGCAAACACACATCAATTTAACTCTGTAAGTGGAATGCACACATTGAAGACCATTTTGTTAGGTAGCTTTGTTTTTGTTTTAGAACCAGATATTTCTCAATACAGCGTGTATTCCCATTCACTCTATAATATGAAAACGCAGCTCTCAGAAGACACGTGTTTCTAAATCTCTGAATCTAAACATAGACTCAACTTTCTTAGTTGAATGGACACGCAGCAGAGCAGTTTGAAAAATATGTTTGTTTTGTGTTTTAGACGGAGATTACAGCTGTTTCTTAAATGCTTGGATTTGGCTGGCAATATCCATTTTCTGATTCTTTATAGACAGGGTTTACAAACTGCTTCAAACAAACCTCAGTTTTTCACTTTAAGTTGAATGCACACATTGAAGACCATTCTGTTAGGGAGTCCCGTTGTTGTTTTAGAACCAGATATTTTCCAATGTAGCCTGTTGTCCCATTCATTCTGGAATATCCAAATTCTGCTTATAGAAAAACGTGTTTCTAACTTTCTGAATCTAAACATAGATTCAACTCGCTTAGTTGAACGACAACACAGAAGACCAATTTGAAAGATAGATTTGTTTGTGTTTTAGATGAAGATTTACAGCTATTTCTTAAATGCCTTTATTTGGCTGGAAATATCTATTTTCTGACTCTTGACAGAAAGGGTTTACAACCTGCTTCAAGCACACATCAGTTTACCTCTGTAAGTTGAATGCACACATTGAAGACCATTCTGATA
The DNA here is from genome assembly GCF_049354715.1 of Callithrix jacchus. Lineage (NCBI taxonomy): Eukaryota > Metazoa > Chordata > Mammalia > Primates > Cebidae > Callithrix > Callithrix jacchus. The sequence continues at coordinate 31,178,760 of NC_133507.1, forward strand.
TGTGGCTCCGTTTTCATTTTAGAATGAGATATTTCTCAATACAGCGTGTATTCCCATTCACTCCGGAATATTAAAACGAAGTTCCTAGAAGAAACGTGTTTCTAACTCTCTGAATCTAAACATTGATTCAACTCCGTTAGTTGAACGAACACACAGCAGAGCAGTTTGAAAGATACTTTTATTCTGTGTTATAGACGTAGATTTACAGCTACTTCTTTAATGCTTGGATTTGGCTGGAAATATCCGTTTTCTGATTCTTGACAGAAAGGGTTAACACACTGCTGCAAAAACACATCAGTTTAACTCTGTAAGTTGAATGCACACATTGAAGACCATTCTGTTGCGTAGATTTGTTTTTGTTTTAGAAGCAGATATTTCTCAATACAGCATGTAATCTCATTCACTCTGGAATATCAAAACGCAGCTCCCAGAAGAAACGTGTTTCTAACTGTCTGAATCTAAACACAGATTCAACTCTCTTAGTTCAATGAACACACAGTGGAGCAGTTTGAAAGACACGTTTGTTTTGTGTTTAAACGGAGATTTAGAGCTATTTCTTAAATTTTTGGATTTCGCTGGAAATATCCGTTTTCTGATTCTTTACAGAAAGTGTTAACAAACTGTTGCAAACACACATCAGTTTAACTCTGTAAGTTGAATGCACACATTGACGACCATTCTGTTAGGTAGCTCCGTTTTCGTTTTAAAACCAGATATTTCTCAATACAGCAAGTACTCTCATACACTCTGGAATATCAAAACGCAGCTTCTTCCAGAAACGTGCTTCTAATTCTCTGAAGGTCAACATAGATTCACCTCTTTTAGCTGAACAAATACACATCAGAGTAGTTTGACAGATAGGTTTGTTGTCTGTTTTAGACGCAGTCTTACAGCTATTTCTTAAATGCATGGATGTGGCTGAAAATATCTGTTTTCTAATTCGTTATACAAATGGTTTACAAACTGCTGCAAATACACATCAGTTAAACTCTGTAACTTCAATGCACACATTGACGACCATTCTGTTAGGTAGCTCCGTTTTTGTTTTGTAGCCAGATATTTCTTAATACCGCATATGTTCCCATTCACTTTGAAATGTCAGAACGAGGCTTCTAGAAGAAACGTGTTTCTAACTCTTTAACTCTAAATATAGATTCACCTCTCTTAGTTGAGTAAAAAGAAAGCAGAACAGTTTGGAAGATACGTTTGATTTGTGTTTTAGACAGATTTACAGCTATTTCTTAAATACTTGAATTTGGCTGGAAATATTCATTTCCTGATTCTTTACGGAAAAAATTTACAAATTGCTGCAAACACACATCAGTTAACTCTGTATGTTGAATGCACACATTGAAGACCATTCTGTTAGGTAGCTTCGTTTTCATTTTAGAACCAGACATTTCTCAATACAGCATGTACTTATATTCACTCTGTAAGATGAATAGTCAGCTCCTCGAGAAAACGTGTTTCTAGCTCTAAATCTAAACATAGATGCACCACCCTTGTCGAACGACCACACAGCAGAGCAGTTTGACAGATACATTTGTTTCCTGTTTTAGATGCAGTCTTACAGCTATTTCTTAAATGCATGGATTTGGCCAAACATATCCGTTTTCTGATTTTTTTAAAAAAAGGGTTAACAGAGTACTGAAAACACACATCAGTTTAACTCTGTAAGTTCAATGCACACATTGAAGACCATTCTGTTAGGGAGTTCCGTTTTCCTTTTAGAACCAGATATTTCTCAATACAGCATCTATACCATTCACTCTGGAATATCGAAACACAGCTCCTAGAAGAAACATGTTTCTAACTTTCTGAATCTAAATATAGATTCAATTCTCTTAGTTGAATGACCACACAGCAGAAAAGTTTGAAAGATACGTTTCTTCTGTGTTTTAGACGGAGATTTAAAGCTATTTCTTAAATGCTTGGATTATTCTGGAAATATTTGTTTTCTGATTCTTTACAGAAACGGTTGACAGACTGCTGCAAACTCACTTCAGTTTAATTGTGTAAGTTGAATGCACACATTGAAGACCATTTTATTATGGAGCTTCGTTTTCGTTTTAGAACCAGATATTTCTCAATACTGTGGGTAATCCCATTCACTCAGTAATATCGAAACGCACCTCCTAGAAAAAACGTGTTTCTAACTCTTTGCATCTAAACATAGATTCAACTCTCTTAGTTAAATGAAAACACAGCAGAGCAGTTTGACAGATACGTTTGTTTTGTGCTTCAGATGGAGATGTACAGCTATTTCCTAAATACTTCGACTTGGCTGGAAATAACCGTTTTCTCGTTCTTTAGAGAAAGGGATTACAGACTGCTGCAAACACACATCAGCTTAATTCTGTAAGTTGAATCCGCACATTGAAGATCATTCTGTTAGGTAGCTGCGTTTTTGCTTTATAACCAGATATTTCTCAATACAGTGTGTACTCCCATGCATTCTGGAGTATCAAAAAGCAGCCCCTAGAAGAATCGTGTTTCTAACTCTCTGATCTAAACATAAATCAAACTCCCTTAGTTGAACTCACACACAGTAGAGCACGTTGAAAGATAGGTTTGTTTTGTGTTTTAGACGGAAATTTACAGGTATTTCTTAAATGCTTAAATTTGGCTGGAAATATCCATTTTCCGATTCTTTACAGAAAAGGTTTGCAAATTGCTGCAAACACACATCAGTTTAACTCTGTAAGTTAAATGCAGACATTGAAGACCATTCTGTTAGGTAGCTCCGTTTTGGCTATAGAAGCAGATATTTCTCAACTCAGCGTTTACTCCCATTCACTCTGTAATATCACAACGCAGCTCCTAGAAGAAATGTGCTTTTAACTCTCTGAATCTAAATATGGATTCAACTATCTTACTTGAACGAACACCCAGCAAAGCAGTTTGCCACATACGTTTGTTTTCGCTTTTTGACGCAGTCTAAAAGGTATTTATTTATTAGTTGAATTTGGGAGGAAAAATTTGTTTTTAGATTCTTTAAAAAAAGGTTTTAAAAACTGCCGCAAACACACATCAGTTTACCCTGTAAGTTGAACGCACACGTTGAAAACAATTCTGTTAGGTAGCTCCGTTTTCGTTTTAGAACCAGATATTTCTCAATACACCATGTACCCAAATTCACTCTTGAAAATCAATAGGAAGCTCCTAAAAGAAACGTGTTTCTAACTCTCTGAATCTCAACATAGTTTCAACTCTCTTAATTTAAGGAACACAAAAAAGAGCAGTTTGAAAGATATGTTTGTTTTCTGTTTTAGACAAAGATTTACACCTATTTCTTAAATGCCTGGATTTGGCTGGACATATTCATTTTCTGATTATTGATAGAAAGGGTTAACAAAGTGCTTCAAAAACACATCAGTTTAACTCTGTAAGTTGAATGAACACATTGAAGACCATTATGTTAGATAGCTTTGTTTTTGTTTTAAAACCAGATATTCCTCAAACAGCATGTATTTTCATTCACTCTGTCATATCAATACGAAGCTCCGAGAAGAAACGTGTTTCTAATTCTATGAATATAAACATAGATTCAACTACGTTAGTTGAACGAACACATATCAGAGCAGTTTGTAAGACACGTTTGTTTTGTGTTTGAGACGGAGATTTCAAGCTATTTTTTAAATGCTTGGATTTGGCTGGAAATATCGGTTTTCTGATTATTGACAGAAAGGGTTTACAAACTGCTGCAAACACACATCAGTTTAACTCTGTAAGTTGAATGCACAAATTGAAGACAATTCTGTTAGGTAGCTCCGTTTTTCTTTAAGAACCAGATATTTCTCTATACAACATGTATTCCCATTCAATCTGGAATATCAAAACGCACCTCTTAGAGGAAACGTGTTTTTAACTCTCTGAGTCTAAACATAGATTCAACTCTCTTAGTTGAACGAAAACAGAGCAGAGTACTTTGAAAGATACATTTGTTTTGTGTTTTAGACAGAGATGTACAGCTATTTCTTAAATGTTAGATTCAGCTGGAAATATCCATTTTCTGATTCTTGACATAAAGGGTTTACAAACTGCTGCAAACACCCATCAGTTTACCTCTGTATGTTGAATGCACACATTGAAGACCATTTTGTTAGGTAGCTTAAATGCTTGAATATTACTGGACATATTTGTTTTCTGATTCTTGACAGAAAGGGTTAACAAAGTGCTGCAAAAATACATCAGTTTAACTCTGTATGTTGAATGCACACATTGAAGACCATTGTGTTAGATAAATTTGTTTTTGTTTTAGAAGAAGATATTTCTCAACAAAGCTTGTACTCCCATACACTCTGGAATATCAAAACGCAGTTCCTAAAAGAAACGTGTTTCTAACTTTCTGAATGTAAACATAGATTCAACTCCCTTAGTTGAACGAACACAAAGCAGAGCAGTTTGAAAGATACGTTTGTTTTGTGTTTCAGACGGAGATTTACAGCCGTTTCTAAAATGCTTGTATTTGGCTGGAAATTACCGTTTTCTGATTCTTTCCAGAAAGGGTTCACAAACTGCTGCAAACACCCATCAGTTTAACTCTGTAAGTTGAATGCACGCATTGAAGACCATTCTGTTAGGTAGCTTTGTTTTTGTATTAGAATCAGATATTTCTCAATACACCGTGTAGTCCCATTCACTCTGGAATATCAAAACGCAGCACCTAGAAGAAACGTTTTTCTACCTCTCTGAATCTAAACATAGATTTAACTCACTTAGTTGAACGACGACACAGCAGAGCAGTTTGAAAGATACATTTGTTTTGTGTTTTAGACTAAAATTTACAGCTATTTCTTAAATACTTGGATGTGGCTGGAAATATCCGTTTTCTAATTTTTTGAATAAGGGTTTTCAAACTGTTGGAAACAAACACCAGTTTAACTCTGTAAGTTGAATGCATACATTGGAGTTCATTCTGTTAGGTAGCTCCGTTTTAGTTTTAGAACGAGACATTTCTCAATACAGCGTGTATTCCCATTCACTCTGGAATATCAAAACAAACCTCCTGGAAGAAACGTGCTTTTAACTTTCTAAATCTAAACATAGATAAAACTTTCTTAGATAAGAGAACACACAGAAGAAAAGTATGAAAGATACCTTTGTTTTTTGTTTCAGACAAAGATTTACAACTATTTCTTAATTGCTTCAATTATTCTAGAAATATCCGTTTTCTGATTGTTGACAGAAAGTGTTAACAAACTGCTGCAAACACACATCAGTTTGACTCTGTACGTTGAATGCACACATTGAAGTCCATTCTGTTAGGTAGCTCCGTTTTTGTTTTAGAACCAGATATTTCTCAATACGGCATTTATTCCCATTCACTCTGGAATATCAAAATGCTGCTCCTAGGGAAACGTGTTACTAACTGTCTAAATATAAACATAGATTGACCTCCCTTAGTTGAGTGAACACACAGCAGATAAGTTTGAAATATACGTTTGTTTTTTATTTTGGACAGAGATTTACCCGTAGTTCTTAAACGCTTGGATTTGGCTGAAAATATCGGTTTTCTGATGTATTACAGAAAGCGTTTGAAACTGCTACAAACACACATCACTTTAGCTCTGTAAGTTGAATGCACACATTAAAGACAATTTTGTTAGGTAGCTCCATTTTTGTTTTAGAACCAGATATTTCTCAATACACTGTGTATTCCCATTCACTCTGGAATATCAAAACGCAGCTCCTAGAAGAAACATGTTTCTAATTCTCTGAATCTAAACATAGATTCAACTCCCGTAGTTGAAAGAACACACAAAAGATATGTTTGAAAGATACGTTTGTTTTGTGTTTTAGACGGAGATTTACAGCTATTTCTTAAAGGTTTGGATTTGGCTGGAAGTATCCGTTTTCTGATATTTTCAGAAAGGGTGTACACACTGCTGAAAACACACATTAATTTACCTCTGTATGTTGAATGCACACATTGAAGACCATTCTGATATGTAGCTCCGTTTTTGTTTTAGAACCAGATATTTCTCATTATGGCATGTATTCCCATTGCCTCTGGAATATCAAAACACAGCTCCTAGAAGAAACGTTTTTCTAACTCTCTGAATCTAAACATAGATTCAACTCCCTTAGTTGAACGAACACAGAGCAGAGCACTTTGTATGATACGTTTGTTTTGTGTTTTAGACGGAGATTTACAGCTGTTTCTAACATGCTTGAATTTGGCTGGAAATATCCGTTTTCTGATTTTTTACCAAAAGGGTTCACAAACTGCTGCAATCACTGGCCAGTTTAACTCCGTAAGTTGAATGCACACATTGAAGACCATTCAGTTAGGTAGCTTTGTTTTCCTTTTAGAACCAGATATTTCTCAATAGAGCGTGTATTCCCATTCACTCTGGAATATCACAAAGCAGTTCCTAGAAGAAACGTGTTTCTAAATCTTTGAAGCTAAACATAGATTCAACTTTCTTGGTTGAATGAACACACAGCAGAGCAGTTTGAAATATACGTTTATTTTCTGTTTTAAATGGAGATTTAAAGCTATTTCTTAAATGTTTGGATTTGGCTGGAAATATCCATTTTCTGATTCTTGACAGAAAGGGTGTACAAACTGCTGCAAACACACATCAATTTACCTCTGTAAATGAATGCACACATTGAAGACCATTCTGTTAGGTACCTCCATTTTTGTTTTTGAACCAAAATTTCTAAATAAAGCGTGTATTCCCATTCACTCTGACATATCAAAACACAGCTCCTAGAAGACACGTGTTTCTACCTCTCTGAATCTAAACATGAATTCACCTCACTTAGGTGAATGAACACACAGCAGAGCAGTTTGAACTATACGTTTTTTTTGTGTTTTAGACAACGATTTACAGCTATTTCTTAAATACTTGGATTTGGCTGGAAATATCCGTTTTCTAATTTTTTAAAGAAAGTGTTTACAAACTGCTGCAAACACATATCAGTTTAACTCTGGAAGTTGACTGCACACATTGAAGACCATTCTGTTAGGTAGCTCCGTTTTGTTTTGGAATCAAATATTTTTCAATACACAGTGTATTTCCATTCACTCTGGAATATTAAAATGCAGATCTAAGAATAAAAGTTTATCTAACTCTCTGAATCTTAACATAGATTTAAATACCTTATTTGAATGAACACACAGCAGAGCAGTTTAAATGATACGTTTTTCTTGTGTTTAAGGTGAAAACTTAGGAGTATTTCTTAAAGGCTTGGATTTGGCTGCAAATATCCTTTTTTTGATTCATTACAGAAATGGTTTACAAACTGCTGCAAAAACACATAACTTTAACTCTGTAAGTTGAATGCACTGATTAAAGATTATTTCTTTAGGTAGCTCCATTTTTGTTTTGGAACCAGATATTTCTGAATACAGTGTATTCTAATCCACTTTAAAATATCAAAACGCAGCTTCTAAAAGAAATGTCCTTCTAACTGTCTGAATCTAAACAGATTCAACTCCCTTATTTAAACTAACACACACCAGAGAAGTTTGAAAGATATGTTTGTTTTGTGTTTCAGATGGAGATTTACAGGTATTTCTTAAATGCTTTGATTTAGCTGGAATAATCATTTTCTGCTTCTTCACAGAAAGGGTTTACAAACTACTGCAAACACTCATAAGTTTAACTCTGTAAGTTGAATGGACACATTGAAGACCATTCTGTTAGGTAGCTCCGTGTTTGTTTTAGAAGCAGATATTTCTTAATACACTGTTTACTCCCATTCACTTTGGAATATCAAGACACAGCTCCTAAAAGAATCGTGCTTCTAACTCTCTGAATCTAAACGCAGATTCAAGTTCCTTAGCTGAATGAACACACAGCAGAGAAGTTTGAGAGATACGGTTGTTTTGTGTCTTAGATGGAGATTTAGAGCTGTTTCCTAAATGCTTGGATTTAATTGGAAATATCCGTTTCGTCATTGCTTCGAAAAAGTGTTTACAAACTGCTGCAAACACACATCAGTTTAACTCTCTAAGTTGAATGCACGCATTAAAGACCATTCTGATAGGTAGCTCCGTTTTCGTTTTAGAACCAGATATTTCTCAATACAGCATTTTCAACCATTCACTCTGGAATATCAAAGTGCAGCTCCTAGAGAAAACGTGCTTTTAACTATCTGAATCTAAACACAGATTCAACTATTTTAGTTGAATGAACACACAGCAGAGCAGTTTGAAAAATGCGTATCTTTTGTGTTTTAGATAAAAATTTACAGCTATTTCTTAAATGCTTGGATTTGGCTGGAAAAAATCCATTTTTTTATTCTTCACAAAAACAATTTGTCAACTACTGCAAACACACGTCAGTTTAACTCTGTAAGTTGAATGCACACATTGAAGACCTTTCTGTTAGGTAGCTCCATCTTGCTTTTAGAAGCAGATATTTCTCAATACAGTGCTTACTCCCATTCACTCTGGAATATCAAAACCCAGCTCCTCGAAGAATCGGGTTTCTAAATCTCTGAATGTAAATACAGATTTAACTCTCTTAGTTGAACAAGCCCACAGCAAAGCAGGTTGAATGATATATTTGTTATGTGTTTCAGACAAAGATTTACAGCTATTTCTTAAATGCTTAGATTTTTCTTGGAAAATTCGTTTGCTGCTTCTTCACAGAAAAGGTTTACATACTACTGCAAACACATATCAGTTTAACTCTGTAAGTTGAATGCACAAATTGAAGATTATTCTGTTAGGTAGCTCCGTTTTGGTTTTAGAAGCAGATATTTCTCAATATAGTGTTTACTCCCATTCATTCCGGAATATCAAAACGCAGCTCCTAAAAGAAACGTGCTTCTAACTCTCTGAATCTAAACTCAGATTCAAGCTCCTTAGTTGAACAGACACACAGCAGAACAGTTTGAGAGATATGTTTGTTTTGTGCTTAAGATGGAGATTTAGAGCTGTTTCCTAAATGCTTAGATTTAACTAGAAATATCCGTTTTGTCATTGTTTTCAGAAAGGGTTTAGAAACTGCTGCAAACACACATCTGTTTATTTCTCTAAGTTGAATGCACGCATTGAAGACCATTCTGCTAGGTAGCTCCGTTTTCGTTTAAGAAGCAGATATTTCTCAATACAGCGCTTACTCCCATTCCCTCGGGAATATCAAAACGCAGCTCCAAGAAGAAACGTGCTTCTAACTCTCTGAATCTAAACACAGATTCAACTCCCTTAGTTGAACGAACGCACAGCAGAGCAGTTTGAAAGATACGTTTGTTCTGTGTTTTAGATGGAGCTTTACAACTATTTCTTAAATGCTTGGATTTGGCTGGAAAAATCCATTATCCGCTACTTCACAGAAAGGGTTTACAAACTACTGCAAACACACATCAGTTTAACTTTTTAAGTTTAATGCACACTTTGAAGACCATTCTGTTAAGTAGCTCCGTTTTGGTTTTAGAAGCAGATATTTCTCCATAAATCGTTTACTCCTTGTTTCACTCTGGAATATCAAAGTTCAGCTCCTAGAAGAAACATGCTTCTAACTCTGAATTGAAACACAGATTCAACTCCCTTAATTGAACAAACACACAGCAGAGCAGTTTAAAAGATATGTTTGTTTTGTCTTCAATTCGGAGATTTACAGCTATTACTTAAATGCTTGGCTTTGGCAGAAAAAATCTGTTTTCCGCTACTTTACAGAAACGGTTTACGAACTACTGCAAACACACATCCGTTTCACTGTGTAAGGTGAATTCACACATTGAAGACCATTCTGTTAGGTAGCTCCGTTTTGGTTTCAGAAACAGATATTTCTCAATACAAAATTTTCTTTAATTCATTCTGGAATAGCAAAGCGCAGCTCCTAGAAGAAACGTGCTTCTAACTTTCTGAATCTAAACAAAGGTTCAACTCCCTTAGTTGAACAAAAACACAGCAGAGCAATTAGAGAGATACGTTTGTTTTGTGTTTTAGATAGGGATTTACAGCTCTTTTTAAAATGCTTCGATTAGGCTGAAAATAATTGTTTTCCGCTTCTTCACAGAAAGGGTTTACAAACTACTGCAAGCACACGTCAGTTAAACTGTGTAAGTTGAATGCACACATTGAAGACCATTGTCTTACGTAGCTCCGTCTTCGTTTTCGAAGCAGGTATTTCTCAATACAGCATTTACTTCCATTCACTCTGGAATATCAAAACGCAGCTCCTAGAAGAAACGTGCTTCTAACTCTCTGAAACTAAACACAGATTCAACTCCCTTAGTTGAACGAACACACAACCGAGCAATTCAAAGATACGTTTGTTTTGTGTTTTAAACGGTGATTCACAGCTGTTTCTTAAATGCTTGGATTTGGCTAGATAAATCTGTTTTCCACTTCTTCATGAAAAGGGTTTACGCGCTACTTCCAACACATAACAGTTTAATTCTGTACGTTGAATGCACACATTGAAGACCATTCTGTTAGGTAGCTCCGTTTTGGTTTTAGAAGCAGATATTTCTCAATACAGCGTTTACTCCCATTCACGCTGGAATATCAAAGCGCAGCTCCTAGAAGTAACGTGTTTCTAACTGTCTGAATCTAAGCAGAGATTTAACTATCTTAGTTGAAAGAACACAGCAGAGCAGTTTGAACGATACGATTCTTTTGTGTTTTAGAGGGAGATTTACAGCTGTTTCTTAAATGCTTGGATTTGGCTGGAAAAATCCGTCTTCCGCTTTTTCAGAGAGAGGGTTTAAAACTACTGCAAACACACATTATTTAACTCTGTATGTTGAATGTACACATTGAGGACCGTTCTGTTTGGTTGTTCCGTTTTTCTTTTAGAATCAGATATTTCTCAATACAGCATGTACTCCCATTCACTCGGGCATATCCAAAAAAAGCTCCCAGAAGAAACGTGTTTCTAACTTGCTGAATTTAAGCACAGCTTCAACTCTCATATCTGAATGAACCCACAGCAGACCAGTTTGAAAAATACGTTTGTTCTGTGAATTACAGGAATATTTATCGCTATTATATGCTGGCATTTCACTGGAAATATCCGTTTTCTGCTTCTTCACAGAAAGGGTTTACAAACTACTGCAATAACATATCAGTTCATCTCTGTGAGCTAAATGCACGCGTTGCAGACCATTCTGTTAGTAATTTCCGTTTTGGTTTTAGAAGCAGATATTTCTCAATACAGACTTTACTGCCATTTATTCTGGAATATTATGACGCAGCTTTTAGAAGAAATGTGCTTTTAACTCTCTGAATCTCAATAGAGATTCAACTCCCTAGGTTGAACGAACACACAGCAGAGCCGTTTGAAACATATGTTTGTTTTCTGTTTTAGACGGAGATTTACAGCTATTTCTTAAATGCTTGGATTTGAATGGAAAAATCCGTTTTCTGCTTCTTCACAGAAAGGGTTTACAAACTACTGCAAATACACATCAGTTTAACTCTGTAAGTTGAATGCACACATTGAAGAGCGTTCTGTTGGGCAGCTCCGTTTTCCTTTTAGAACCAGATATTTCTCAATACAGCATGTACTCCCATTCACTCGGGAATATCCAAACGCAGCTCTCAGAACAAATGCGTTTCTAACTCGCTGAATCTAAACACCACTTCAACTCTCTGAGCTGAACAAATCCACAGCAGCGTAGTTTGAAGGATACATTTGTTTTGTGTTTTAGACAAATATTTTCAGCTATTACTTAAATGCTTTGATTTGGCTGGAAAAATCCGTTTTCTGCCTCTTCACAGAAAGGGTTTACAAACTACTGCAAACACACATAAGTTTATCCTTGTAAGTTGAACGCACACATTGAAGACGGTTCTGTTAAATTGCTCCGTTGTTCTTTCATAATGAGATATTTCTCAATAAAGCACGTACGTTTTTTCACTCGGTAATATCCAAACGCAACTTCCAAAAGAAATGCGTTTCTAACTCGCTGAATCTAAACACCGCCTCAATTCTTCTAGTTGAATGACCCACAGCAGAGCAGTTGAAAGGATACGTTTGTTCTATGTTTTAGAGGTGAATTTACCGCTATTTCTTATATGCTGCCATTTGGCTGGTAATATTTGTTTTCTGCATCTTCACAGAAAAAGTTTACAAACTACTGTAAAAACACACCTCAGTTTAACTCTGTAAGTTGAATTTATGAATTGAAGACCATTTTTTAGGTAGGTCCGTTTTGGTTTTAGAACCAGATATTTCTCAATACAGCAAGTACTTCCATTCACTTAGGAATATCGAAACGCAGCTCACAGAAGAAAGGCGTTTCTAACTCTCTGAATCTAAACACAGCGTCAACTATCTTAGCTGAACGAACCCAAAGCAGAGCAGTTTCAAGGAAACGTTTGTTCTGTGTTTTTCAAGAATATTTACCGCTATTTTTATATGCTGCCATTTGGATGGAAAATTCCATTTTCTGCTTTTTCACAGAAAGGGTTTACAAATTACTGCAAACACACATCTGTTTAACTCTGAAAGTTAATGCACACACTTAAGACCATTCTTTTTGGTAGCTCCGTTTTGGTTTTAGAAGCAGATATTTTTCAATACAGTGTTTATTCCCATTCAGTCTGGAATGTCAAAACGCAGCTCCTAGAAGAAACGTGCTTACTCTCTTAATCATAACACAGATTCGTCTTTCTTAGTTGAAGGAACACCCAGCAGCGTAGTTTGAAAGATACGTTTGTGTTTTAGATGGAGATTTACAGCTGTTTCTTAAATGCTTGGATGTGGCTGGAAAAATCCGTATTCTGTTTCTTCACAGAAAGGCTTTACAAACTACTGCAAACACACATAGTTTAACTCTGTAAGTTGAATGCACACATTGAAGACCGTTCTGTTTGGATTCTCCGTTTTCCTTTTAGAAACAGATATTTCTCAATACTGCATGTACTCTTAGTCATTTGGAAATATTTAAATGCAGCTTTCAGAAGAAATGCGTTTCTAAATCGCTGAATCTAAACACTGCTTAAACTCCCTTAGCTGAGTGAACCCATAGGAGAGCAGTTTGAAGGATATATTTGTTCTGTGTTTTAGAGGCAGATTTACTGCTATTTCTTAAATGCTTGGATTTGGCTGGAAAAATCCGTTTTCTGCTTCTTCACAGAAAGGGTTTACAAAGTACTGCAAACACACATCAGGGTAACTCTGTAAGTCAAATGCCCACGTTGAAGATTTTCTTGTTAGGTAGCTCCGTTGTGGTTATAGAAACAGATATTTCTCAATACAGAGTTCACCCCCATTCACTCTGGAATATCAAAACGCAGCTTCTTGAAGAAACGTGCTTGTAACTGTCAATCTATGCACAGCTTCAACTCCCTCTGTTGAACAAACACACAGCAGAGCAGTTTGAAAAATACGTTTGTTTTGCGTTTTAGATGGAGATTTACAGCTAGTCCTTTAATGCTTGGATTTGGCTAGAAAAATTTGTTTTCTGCATCTTCACAGAGAGGGTTTAAGAAGTACTTAAACATCAGTTTAACTCGGTAAGCTGAATGCACACATTGAAGACCATTCTGTTAGGTAGCTCGGTTTCGGTTTTTGAAGCAGATATTTCACAATACAGCGTTTACTCCCATTCACTCTGGAATATCAAAACGCAACTCCTTAAGAAAACATTCTCCTAACTTTCTGAATCTAAACAAAAATTCAACTCCCTTATTTAAATGAGCACACAGCAGAACAGTTTGAAAGATACGTTTGTTTGGTGTTTTAGACAAAGATTTACAGCTATTTCTTAAATGCTTGGATTTGGCTAGAAAATCCGTTTCCTGCTTCTTCACAGAAAGGTTGTACACACTACTACAAACACGCATCGGTTTAACTCTTTAAGTTGAATGCACACATTGAAGACCATTTTGTTAGGTAGCTCTGTTTTTCTTGTAAGAACCAGATATTTCTCAATACAGCATTTACTTCTATTCACTCGAAAATATCCAAACGCAGCTCCCAGAAGAAACGCGTTTCTAACTCGCTGAGTCTGAGCATGGCTTTAATTCTCTTAACTGAATGAACCCACAGAAGAGTAGTTTGAAGGATACGTTTGTTTTGTGTTTTAGACAAAGATTTACAGCTTTTTCTTAAATGCTTGCATTTGACTGGAAAAATCCATTTTCTACTTCTTCTCAGAAAGGGTTTACAAACTACTGCAAACACACATTAGTTTAACTCTGTAAGTTGAATGCACACATTGAAGACCAATCTGTTAGGTAGCTCCGTTTTGGTTTTAGAAGCAGATATTTCTCAATACAGCGTTTCCTCCCATTCCCTTTGGAATATCAAAACGCAGCTTCTAGAAGAAACGTGATTCTTTATCTCTGAATCTCATCAGAGACTAAACTCCTTTAGTTGAGGGAACACATAGCAGAACAGTTTGAAATATACGTTTGTTTTGTGTTTTAGACGGAGATGTACAGCTATTTCTGTTTTTTTTTTTAAATTTAGGTTTCCGGGTACATGTGCAGAACATTCAAAATAACAATTGTTGCATAGTTACACACATGGCAGTGTGTTTTACTGTTTTCCTTTCATTCACCCACATTTGGCATTTCTCTACAGGCTATTTCTTTCCAGCTACCCCTTCGCTGTCTCGCCCCATTCCCCCCAATAGACCCCGATGTGTAGTACTTTTTTCCCTGTGTCCATGTGTTCTCATTTTTTCTCACCGCCTATGAGTGAGAATATGTGGTATTTCATTTTCTGTTCTTGTGTCAATTTGATGAGAATAATGTTCTCCAGTTTCATTTATGTCCCTACAAAGGATACAAACTCATCGTTTTTGATTGCTGCATAGTATTTCATGGTGTATATGTGGCCCATTTTCCCAGTCCAGTCTATCATCGATGGGCATTTGGGTTGGTTTCAGGTCTTTGCTATTGTAAACAGTGCTGCAATGAACATTCGTGTGCATGCGTCTTTATAGTAAAATGATTTATAGTCCTTTGGATATATACCGAGTGATGGGATTGCTGGGTCAAATTGAATTTCTATTTCTAAGGCTTGAGGAATCCTCGCACTGTCTTCCACAATGGTTGAACTTATTTACACTCCCACCAACAGTGTAAAAGTGTTCCGATTTCTCCACATCCTCTTCAGTATCTGTTGTCTCCAGATTTTTTAATGATCCCCATTCTAACTAACGTGAGATGGTATCTCAGTGTGGTTTTGATTTGCATCTCTCTAATGACCAGTGATGAGCATTTTTTTATATGCTTGTTGGCCTCAAGTATGGCTTCTTTTGTAAAGTGTCTGCTCATATCCTTTGCCCATTTTAAAATCGGCTTGGTTTTTGTAAATCTGTTTGAGTTCTTTGTAAATTCTGATTATCAGTCCTTTGTCAGATGGGTAAACTGCAAAAAGAATTTTCTTTCTGATGGTTGCCGATTCATTCTAGTGCCTCTTTCTTTTGACGTGGAGAAGCTGTGGAGTTTGATTAGGTCCCATTTATTTATTTTGGCTTTTGTTACTAATGCTTTTGGTGTTTTGGTCATGAAGTCCTTGCCTACTTCTATATCCTGAATGGTTTTGCCAAGATTTTCTTCTAGGGTTTTTATGGTGCCAGGTCTTATGTTTAAGTCTTTAATCCATCTGGAGTTAGTTTTAGTGTAAGGTGTCAGGAAGGGGTTCAGTTTCTGCTTTCTGTACATGGCTGGCCAGTTTTCCCAACACCATTTATTAAACAGGGAATCCTTTCCCCATTGCTTGCTTTTGTCAGGTTTATCAAAGATTGTATGGTTGTAGATATGTTGTGTTTCCTCCGTTGCCTCTGTTCTGTTCTATTGGTCTATATCTCTGTTTTGGTAACAGTATCATGCTGTTTTTACTATTGTAGCCTTGTAGTATAGTTTAACGTCCGGTAGTGTGATGCCTCCTGCTGTGTTCTTTTTGCTTAGAATTGACTTGGCTATGTGGGCTCTCTTTTGGTTCCATATGAAGTTTATTGTGGATTTCTCCAGTTCTGTGAAGAAAGTCAATGGTAGCTTGATGGGGATAGTGTTGATTTTGTAAATTACTTTGGGCAGTATAGCCATTTTCACGATATTAATTCTTCCTAACCATGAACATGGAATGTTTCTCCATCTGTTTGTGTCCTCTCTGATTTCGTTGAGCAGTGGTTTGTAGTTCTCCTTGAAGAGGTCCCTTACGTTCCTTGTGAGTTGTATTCCTAGGTATTTTATTCTTTTTGTAGCAATTGTGAATGGCAGTTTGTTCTTGATTTGGCTCTCTTTAAGTCTATTATTGGTGTATAGGAATGCTTCTGATTTTTGCACATTGATTTTATATCCTGAGACTTCGCTGAAGTTGCTTGTCCGTTTCAAAAGATTTTGGGCTGAGACGATGGGGTCTTCTAGGTATACTATCATGTCGTCTGCAAATAGAGACAGTTTGGTGTCCTCCTTTCCTATTTGAATATCCTTTATTTCTTTTTCTTGCCTGATTGCTCTGGCTAGAACTTCCAGTACTATATTGAATAGAAGTGGTGAGAGAGGGCATCCTTGTCTAGTGCCAGATTTCAAAGGGAATTCTTCCAGTTTTTGTCCATTCAGTATGATATTGTCTGTTGGTTTGTTGTAAATAGCTTTTATTACTTTGAGATACATTCCATCAATACCGAGTTTATTGAGGGTTTTTAGCATAAATGGCTGTTGAATTTTGTCAAATGCCTTCTCTGCATCAATTGAGATAATCATGTGGTTTTTGTTTTTGGTTCTGTTTATGTGGTGAATTACGTTTATAGACTTGCATATGTTGAACCAGCCTTGCATCCCCGGGATGAATCCTACTTGATCATGATAGATAAGTGTTTTGATGTGCTGTTGCAATCGGCTTGCCAGTATTTTATTGAAGATTTTTGCATCTATGTTCATTATGGATATTGGCCTGAATTTTTCTTTTCTTGTTGAGTCTCTGCCGACATTTGGTATCAGAATGATGTTGATCTCATAAAATAATTTGGGGAGGATTCCCTTTTTTTGGTTTATTTGGAATAGTTTCAGAAGGAATGGTACCAGCTCCTCTTTGTGTGTCTGGTAGAATTGAGCTGTGAACCCGTCTGGACCTGGGCTTTTTTTTGTGTGGTAGGCTCTTAATTGCTGCCTCAACTTCAGACCTTGTTATTGGTCTGTTCATAGTTTTGGCTTCCTCCTGGTTTAGACGTGGGAGGACACAGATGTCCAGGAATGTATCAATTTCTTCCAGGTTTACTAGTTTATGTGCATAGAGTTGTTTGTAGTATTCTCTGATGATGGTTTGAATTTCTGTGGAATTTGTGGTGATTTCCCCTTTATCGTTTTTTATTGCATCTATTTGGTTGTTCTCTCTTTTTTTTATCAGTCTGGCTAGTGGTCTGTGTTTTTTGTTGATCTTTTCAAAAAACCAGCTATTGGATTTATTGATTTTTTGAAGGGTTTTTCGTGTCTCTATCTCCTTCAGTTCAGCTCTGATCTTAGTTATTTCTTGTCTTCTGCTAGGTTTTAAGTTTTTTTGGTCTTGCTCCTCTAGCTCTTTCAATTTTGACGATTGGGTGTCAGTTTTGGATCTCTCCACTTTTCTCATGTGGGCACTTTTTGCTATATATTTTCCTTCAGAGACTGCTTTAAATGTGTCCCAGAGATTCTGGTATGTTGTGTCTTTGTTCTCGATGGTTTCGAAGAACTTCTTTATTTCTGCCTTCATTTCATTGTTTATCCAATCAACATTCAAGGGCCAGTTGTTTAGTTTCCATGACGCTGTGCGATTTTGTGTTAGTTTCTGAATTCTGGGTTCTAACTTGCTTGCAGTATGATCTGAGAGACTGTTTGTTATGATGTCAGTTGTTTTGCATTTGCTGAGGAGTGCTTTACTTCCTAATATGTTGTCAATTTGAGAGTAGGTGTAATGTGGTGCTGAGAAGAATGTATATTTTTTGGTTTTGGGGTGGAGAGTTCTGTAAATGTCTATCAGGTTTGCTTGTTCCAGGTGTGAGTTCAAACCCTGGATATCCTTGTCTGGTTGATCTGTCTAATATTGACAGTGGAGTGTTAAAGTCTCCCACTATTATTGTGTGGGAGTCTAAGTCTCTTTGTAAGTCATTAAGAACTTGCTTTATATATCTGAGTGCTCCTGCATTGGGTCCATATATATTTAGGGTCGTTAGCTCTTCTTGTTGTTCTTTGACCATTAGGTAATGATCTTCTTTGTCTCTTTTGATCTTTGTTGCTTTAAAGTCTATTTTATCAGACATGAGAATTTCAACTCCTCCTTTTTTTTGCTCTCCATTTGCTTGGTAAATCTTCCTCCATACCTTTATTTTGAGCCTTTGTGTATCCTTGCATGTGAGATGGGTTTCCTGGATACAACACACCGATGTGTTTTGGCTTTTTATCCAATTTGCCAGTCTGTGTCTTTTGATTGGTGCATTTAGCCCATTTACATTTAGGTTTAATATTGTTATGTGTGAATTTGATAGTGCCATTTTGATGCTAGCTGGCTGTTTTGCCCGTTACTTGATGCAGATTCTTCTTTTCGTTGATGCTCTTTAGCATTTGTTATGTTTTTAGAATGGCTGGTACTGGTTGGTACTTTCTATGTATAGTGCCTCTTTCAGGAGCTCTTGTAAAGCAGGCCTGGTGGTGACAAAATCTCTGAGTACTTGCTTGTTCTCAAAGGATTTTGTTTTTCATTCAGTTTTGAAACTCATTTTGACTGGATATGTTATTCCAGGTTGAAAATTCTATTCTTTAAGGATGTTGAATATTGGCCCCCACTCTCTCCTGGCTTGTAGAGTTTCTGCCAAGAGATCTGTGGTGAGTTTGATTGGCTTCCCTTTGTGGGTGACCCGATTCTTCTCTCTGGCTGCTCTTAGTATTTTCTTCTTCATTTCAACCCTCTTGAATCTGACAATTATGTGCCTTGGGGTTGCTCTTGCGTAATATTTTTGTTGTGTTCTCTGTATTTCCTGGACTTGAATATTGGCCTGCCTTGCTAGGTTGGGGAAATTTTTCTGTATAATATCCTGAAGAGTATTTTCCAGCTTGGATTTATTCTCTTTGTCACATTTTGGTACACCTATCAAACATAGGTTACGTCTCTTTACATAGTCCCAAATGTCTTGGAGACTTTGTTCACTCCTTTTTGCACTTTTTTCTCTAATCTTGGTTTCTCATTTAATTTCATCGAGTTGATCTTCGACTTCTGATATTTTTTTTTCTACTTGGTCGATTCAGCTGTTAAAACTTGTGCATGCTTCGCGAAGTTCTCGTGTTGTGTTTTTCAGCTCCTTCAAATCATTCATATTCCTCTCTTAGTTTTCCATTCTTGTTATCATTTCCTCGAATCTTTTTTCCAATCTTAGTTTTTTTGCATTGATTTAGAACATGTTCTTTCAGCTCACGGAAGTTTCTCATTATCCGCCCTCTGAAGTCTGATTCCGTCATTTTGTCACACTTATTCTCCGTCCAGCTTTGTTCCCTTGCTGGTAAGGAGTTTTGGTTTTTGTAGGAGGCGAGTTATTTTGGTTTTGGGTGTTTTCCTTTCTTTTGTGCTGGTTTCTTTGCATCTTTGTGGATTTATCCACCTGTCGTCTGAGTAGTTGCTGGCTTTTCGATTGGGTCTCTGAGTGTATGCTGAGATTGTTGATGCTGAAGTATTTCTGTTACATAAATTTTCTTTTAACAGTCTAGCCCCTCTGCTGTACGACTGCTGAGGTCCACTCCAGTCCCTGCTGCTGTGGGCTCCGGCATTCTGCCCTAGGCTTCGCCCTGTTGCCCATGGGCTCTGACCTGTTGTGGGCTCCACCCTGTTGGTGAAGTCTCTCTGTAATGGTGGGTTGCCTTGGCAATGGCAGGCTGCATCAGCAATGGGCGTGTACCTCAATAGGGGCGGAATGTCTCCATAGTGGTGGACGCCCCTTTTTCATGGAGCTGCACCATCCTGTATTCAGTGATGCCTGCAGGGAAACTTTCAACCTTGAGTGTTTCAAATTGCTGTTTTGTTTGTCCCTGTGGAAGTGAGACCTGCTGAGCCTGCTCGCCTGTCTTTCTGCCTCAGCGTGCTTTCTCCCATATTTTTTTAAGTTGAACAGATGACTCTCTCCCAGGTGTTTTAGTCGCCTGCTGGTAGGGCACTGAAATCTCTCTGATTTCCCGTGAAGGAGCCCAATGCACTGGCTCAGATGTTACTTCCTGGGAATCTCCTTGTCTGGCTCACTGTCCAAGTTTCGTTTAATCAAATGGATATGCTAATCTGCCCTCCCAAATTTCAGATGGCCAGTTGAACAGGGCACCCTGATCAGCGCATATTGTGCAGGGTGCAGTTGTGCTGCGGCGCTGGCCGATATGCCCTGTGCTAGCTGGGAGAGTTGTGCTAGCTACCCGTAACTCTCCTACACCTTGATATTTCCCCGTTCTGTGGGCAACAAAGATCCGTGTGGAAATGCAGCTAAAACTTACCCTCTGCCCCGTCAATGAGAGCTGCAATCCTGAGTTCTTCCTACCATTCAATCTTGGAAAACTTCTAACCACCATTTTTTAAATACTTAGATTTGGCTAGAAAAATCCGTTTTCTACTTCTTCACAAAAAGGGTTTACTAATTACTGCAAATACACATCAGTTTGACTCTGTAAGTTCAATGCACATATTGAGGACCATTCTGTTAGGAAGTTCCATTTTGGTTTTAGAAGCAGATATTACTCAATAGAGCGTTTACTCCAATTCACTCTGGAATATCAAAACGCAGCTCCTAGAAGAAACGTGCTTCTCACTCTCTGAATCTAAATACAAATTCAACTCACTTAGTTGAACGAACACACAGCAGAGCAGTTTGAAAGATACGTTTGTTTTGTGTTTTAGATGGAGATTTACAGCTATTTTTTAAATGCTTAGATTTGGCTGGAAAAATCCGTTTTCTGCTTCTTCACAGAAAGGGTTTACAAACTACTGCAAACACAAATCAATTTAACACTATAAGTTGAATGCACACATTGAAGACCATTCGGTTAGGTAGCTCCGATTGGTTTTTAGAAGCAGATATTCTTCAATACAGCGTTTACTTTCATTCACTCAGGAATATCAAAACGCAGCTTCTAGAAGAAACGTGCTTGTAACTCTCAATCTAAACCAAGATTCAACTCTCTTAGGTAAATGACAACAGATAGCTCCGTTTTTCTTTTAGAACCAGATATTTCTCAATACAGCATGTACTTTCATTCACTCGGGAATATCCAAACGGAGCTCGCAGAACAAACGTATTTCTAACTCACTGAATCTAAACACCTCTTCAATTCTCTGAGCTGAACGAACCCACAGCAGAGTAGTTTGAAGGATACGTTTGTTTTGTGTTTTAGATGGAGATTTTCCGCTATTTCTTAAATGCTTACATTTCACTGGAAAGATCTGTTTTCTGCTTTTTCACAGAAAGGCTTTACAAACTACTGCAAACATAAATCAGTTTCACTCTGTAAGTTGAATGCACACATTGAAGACCATTCTGTTAGGTAGGTCCATTTTGGTTTTAGAAGCAGATATTTCTCAATACAGCATGTACTCCCATTCACTTAAGAATATCCAAACGCAGCTCCCAGAAGAAACGCGTTTCTAACTCGCTAAATCTAAACACTGCTTCAACTCTTTCAGCTGAAGGGACCGACAGCAAAGCATTTTGAAGGATACGTTTCTTTTGTGATTCTGAGGCAGATTTACCGCTATTTCTGAAATGCTTTCATTTGGAAGAAAAAATCCGTTATCTACTTCTACACAGAAAGGGTTTACAAACTACTGCAAAAGCACATCAGTTTAACTTTGTAACATGAATGCACATATTGAAGACCATTCTGTTAGGTAGCTCCGTTTTGGTTATAGAAGCAGATATTTCTCAATCCCATTCACTCCAGAATATCATAACGCAGCTCCTAGGAGAAATGTGCTTCTAACTCTCTGAATCTAAACACAGATGCAACTCCTTTTGTTGAAAGAACAAACAGCAGAACAGCTTGAAAGATACGTTTGCTTTGTGTTTCACATGGAGATTTACACCCAGCACTTAAATGCTTGGATTTGCCTGCAGAAATCTGTTTTCTGCCTCTTCACAGAGAGGCTTAACAACCTACTGCAAAAACGTAAGATTAACACTGTAAGTTGAATGAACACATTGAAGACCGTTCTGTTGGGTTGCTCTGGTTTCTTTTTAGAACAAAATATTTCTCAATACAGCATGTACAACAACTCATTCGGGAACATCCAAACGAAGCTCCCAGAAAAACACATTTCTAACTCGCTGAATCTAAAAACCTCTTCAACTCTCTTACCTGAACGAACCCACAGCAGAGTAATTTGAAAAATACGTTTGGTTTTTGTTTCAGACGGAGATTTACAACTGTTTCTTAAATGCTTGGATCTGGCTTGAAATATCTGTTTTCTGCTTCTTCACAGGAAGGGTTTACAAGCTACTGCAAACACACATCAGTTTAACTCTGTAAGTTGAATGCACACATTGAAAACCATTCTGTTAGGTAGCTCCAATTTCGTTTTAGAAGCAGGTATTTCTCAATACAGCATTTACTCCCATTCGCTCTGGAATATCAAAACGCAGCTCCTAGAAGAAACATGCTTCTAACTCTCTGAATGTAAACACAGATTCAACATTCTTACTTGAACAAACACACAGAACATCAGTTTAAAAGATACGTTTGTTTTGTGTTTTATATGGAGATTTACAGCTCTTCTTACATGCTTGGATTTGGCTGGAAAAATTCGTTTTCTGCTTATTTGCACAAAAAGTTTAAAAACCACTACAAACACATGTCAGTTTTATTTTGTATATTGAATGCACAAATTAAAGACCGTTCCGTGAGGTAGCTCCGTTTTCCTTTTATAACCAGATATTTCTCAATAAAGCAGGAACTCCCACTCACTCGAGAACATCCAAACGCAGCTCCCAGAACAAACGCGTTTTTAACTCGGTTAATCTAAACACCACTTCCACTTTTTTAGCTGAACAAACCCACAGCAGAGTAGTTTGAAGGATACCTTTGTTTTTTGTTTTAGACAGAGATTTAACTCTTTCTTAATTGCTTGAATTTGGCTGGAAAAATTCGTTTTCTGCTTCTTCACAGAAAGGGTTTACAAACTTCTGCAAACACACATCAGTTTGACTCCGTAAGTTGAATGCACACATTGAAGTCCGTCCTGTTAGTAGCTGTGGTTTTTTTTTTTAGAAGCAGATATTTCTCAATAAAGAGTTTATTCTTATTAACTCTGGAATATCAAAACTCAGCTTCTAAAAAAACGTGCTTCAAACTCTCTGAATCTAAACACAGATTCAACTCTTTTAGTTGAACGAACACACAGCAGTGTAGTTTGAAAGGTACGTTTGTTTTGTGTTTTAGACGGAGATTTACAGCTATTTCTTAAATGCTTGAATTTGGCTGAAAAAAATACGTTTACTGCTTGTTCACAGAAAGGGTTTACAAACTACTGCAACCACTCATTAGTTTCATTCTGTAAGTTGAATGCACACACCGTTCCATTAGGTAGCTCCGTTTTCCTTTTAGAACCAAATATTTCTCAATACAGCATGTACTCCCATTAACTCAGGAATATCCAAACGCAGCTCCCAGAAGAAACGCGTTTCTAACTGACTGAATCTAAACACCGCTTCAACTCTCTTAGGGGAAGGAACGGACAGCATAGCAGTTTGAAGGATACGTTTATTCTGAGATTTAGAGGCAGATTTAAAGCTATTTCTTAAATGATTGGATTTGGCAAAAAAATATTCGTTATCTACTTCTAAAAAGAGAGTGTTTACAAAGTACTTCAAATACACATCAGTTTACCTTTGTAAGTTGAAGGCAAACATTGAAGACAATTCTGTTAGCTCCGTTTTGGTTTTAGAAGCAGATATTTCTCAATACAGCATTTACTTCCACTTACTCTGGAATATCAAAACGCAACTCCTAGAAGAAACGTGCCTCTAACTCTCTCAATCTAAACACAGATTCAACTCCTTTTGTTTAATTAACAAACAGCAGAGCAGTTGGAAAGATAAGTTTGTTATGAGTTTTAGACCGAGATTTACAGCTCGGTCTTAAATGCTTGGATTTGGTCGAAATAATTCATTTTCTGCTTCTTCACAGAAAGGCTTTACAAACTACTACAAACACATAAGTTTAACTATGTAAGTTGAATGAACACATTGAAGACCGTTCTGGTAAGTAGATTTGTTTTTCTTTTAGAACCATATATTTCTTAATACAGCATGCACTCCCATTCACTCCAGAACATCCAAACCTAGCTCCCAGAAAAACGCGTTTCTGACTCGATGAAACTAAACACCGCTTCAACTCTTATAGCTGAACAAACCCACAGAAGAGTAGTTTGAAAAATACATTTGTTTCCTGTTTTAGACAAAGATTTACAACAGTTTTTAAATTCTTGGATTTGTCTGGAAAAATCCGTTTTCTGCTTCTTCACAGAAAGAATTTAGGAACTACTGCAAACACACATCAGTGTAACTCTGTAAGTTGAATGCACACATTGAAAACCGTTGTTAGGTAGCTCCGTTTTTCTTTTAGAATTACATATAGAAAACCCGTTTCTAACTCGTTGAATCTAAACACCAATTTAACTCTCTTAGGTAACAAACGGAAACCAGAGAAGTTTGAAGCATACGTTTGTTCTGTGATTTAGAGGCAGATTTACCACTATTTCTCAAATTTTTAGATTTGGCAGGAAAAATCGGTTTTCTGCTTCTTCACAGAAAGGGTTTACCAACTACTGCAAACGCCCATAAGTTTAACTTTGTGAGTTAAATGCACACCTTGTTGAATGCACACAGTAAAGACCGTTCTGTTAAATATCTCTTTTGTTTTTTTTTTGAACCAGATATTCTCAATACTGCAATTACTCCCATTCACTCCGGAACATGCAAATACAGCTTTAAGAAGAAACGCCTTTCTACCTCGTTTAATCTAAACACCGCTTCAACTGTTTTAGCTGAACAAACCCACAGCAGAGTACTTTGAAGAATACGTTTGTTTTGTGTTTTGGCGGAGATTTACAGCTCTTTCTTAAATGCTTGGATTTGTCTTGGAAAATTCATTTTCTGTTTTTTTCACAGAAAGGCTTTACAAACTACAACAAACATACATCAGTTTAACTCTGTAAGTTGAATGCACACATTGAAGACCATCCTGTTAGGTACTCCGTTTTTGTTTAAAAGCAGATATTTCTCAATGCAGCTTTTACTCCTATTAACTCTGGAATATTAAAACGCACCTTCTAGAAGAAACTTGCTTCTAACTCTCTGAATCTAAACACAGATTCAACTCCCTTAGTTGAACGGACACACAACAGAGCAGTTTGATAGATACGTTTGTTTTGTGTTTGAGAGAAAGATTTACAGCTATTTCTTAAATGCTTGGATTTGGCTGAAAAAATCTGATATCTGCTTCTTCACAGAAAGGCTTTACAAACAATTGCAAACACATGAGTTTAACTCTGTAAGTTAAATGCACACATAGAAGACCGTTCTGTTAGGTAGCTCTGTTTTTTTTTACAACTAGATATTTCTCAATACATCATGTAGTCCAATACACTCGGGAATATCCAAACGCAGCTCCCAGAAGAAACTCGTTTCTAACTCGCTGAATCTAAACACCGCTTCTACTTACTTAGCTTAACGAACCCACAGCAGAGTACTTTGAACGATACATTTGTTTTCTGTTTCAGACGGAAATTTACCGCTATTTCTTAAATGCTTGAATTTGGCTGGAATAATCTGTTTTCAGCTTCTTCACAGAAAGGGTTTAGAAACTACTGCAAACACACATCAGTTTAACTCTGTAAGTTGAATGCACACATTGAAGACCAGTTTGTTATGTAGCTCCGATTTGGTCTTAAAAGCAGATATTTATCAATTAAGGGTTTACTCCCATTCTCTCTGGAATATCAAAACGATGCTCCTAGAAGAAACGTGCTTCTAACTCTCTGAATCTAAACACAGATTCAACTCCCTTGGTTGAACAAACACACAGCAGAGCAGTTTAATAGATACGTTTGTTTTGTTTTTTAGACGGAGATTTCCAGCTATTTCTTAAATGCTTGGATTTCACTGCTAAAATCTGTTTTCTGCTTCTTCACAGTAAGGCTTTACAAACTACTGCAAACACATAAGTTTAAGTCTGTAAGTTGAATGCACACATTGAAGACTGTTATGTTTGGTAGCTCCATTTTGCTTTTAGAACCAGATATTTCTCAATGCACCATGTACTCCCATTCATTCGGGAACATCCAAACGCAGCTCCCAGAAGAAACGCGTTTCTAACTCGCTGAATATAAACACGGCTTCAACTCTTTTTGCTGAACGAACCTACCCCAGAGTAGTTTAAAGCACACGTTTTTTTTGTGTTTTAAACGAAGATTTACAGCAATTTCTTAAGCGCTTGGATTTTGCTGGAAGAATCCGTTTTCTGCTTCTTCAAGGAAAGGGTTTAGAAACTACTGCAAACACACATCAGTTTACCTCTCTAAAATGAATGCCCACATTGAAGTCCTTTCCGTTAGATGGCTCCGTTTTTTTTTTTCAGAATTAGATATTTTTCAATAAAGCATGTACTTCCATTAACATGGGGACATCGAAACTCATCTCCCAGAAGAAACACGTTTCTAACTCGCTGAATCCAAAAACTGATTCAACTCTCCTTGCTGAATAAACGGACAGAAGAGCAGTTTGAAGCATACGTTTCTTCTGTGATTTAGAGGCAGATTTACAGCTATTTGTTAAATTCTTGGATCTGGTAGAAAAAATCCGTTTTTTGCTTTTTCACAGAAAGGGTTTGAAAACTACAGAAACCACGCATCAGTTTAACTCTGTAAGTTGAATGCACACATTGAAGACCATTCTGTTAGGTAGCTCCGTTTTAGTTTTAGAAGCAGATATTTCTCAATACACTGTTTACTCTCATTCACTCTGGAATATAAAAACGAAGCTCCTAGAAGAAAGTTGCCTCTGAATCGAAGCACAGATTCAACTCCCTTAGTTGAACGAACACAAAGCAGAGCAGTTTGATAGATACGTTTGTTTTGTGTTTTAGAGGGAGATTTACAGCTATTTCTTAAATGCTTGGATTTGGTAAAAAAAAATCTGTTTTCTGCTTTTTCACAGAAAGGGTTTACAAACTACTGTGAACACACATCAGTGAAACTCTGTAAGTTGAATACACACATTGAAGAACATTCTGTTAGGTAGGTCCGTTTTGGTTTTAGAAGCAGATATTTCTCAATGCAGCATTTACTTTCATTCACTCTGGAATATTAAAACTCAGCTTCTAGAAGAAACGCGTTTCTAACTCTCTAAATCTAAACACAAATTCAACTCCCTTAGTTGAACGGATACACAGCAGAGCAGTTTGATAGATACGTTTGTTTTGTGTTTTAGAAGAAGAATTACGGCTATTTCTTAAGTGCTCAGATTAGGTTGCATAAATCTGGTTTCTGCTTCTTCACAGAAAGGCTTTACAAACTACTGCAAATATATAAGTTTAACTCTGTAAGTTAATTGCACACTTTGAAGACCGTTCAATTAGGTAGTTTTGTTTCCTTTTTGAACCAGATATTTCTCAATACACCATGTACTCCAATTCACTCGTGAACATCCAAATGCAGCTCCCAGAACAAAGGCGTTTCTAACTCGCTGAATCTAAACACCACTTCAAATTTCTTAGTTTAACGAATCCACAGCAGAGTAGTTTGAAGGACAGGTTTGTTTTGTGTTTTAGACAAAGATTTACAGCAATTTTCCAAACGCTTTGATTTTGCTGGAAAAATCTGTTTTCTGCTTATTCACAGAAAGTCTTTAGAAACTACTGAAAACACACATCAGTTTAACTCTGTAAGTTGAATGCACACATTGAAGACCGTTTTGTTAAATAGCTCCGTTTTTCCTTTGGAATTAGATATTTCTCAAAAGAGCATGTACTCCCTTTAACTCGGGAATAACCAAACGCATCTCCAAGAAAAAACACCTTTCTAACTCTCTCAATCTAAACCCCGATTCAACTCTCTTAGCTGAAGGAACGGACAGTAGAGCATTATGAAGCATACGTTTGTTCGTGATTTAGAGGAAGATTTATGGCTATTTCTTAAATGCTTGGATTTGGCAGGAGAAATCCGTTTTCTGCTTCTTCACAGAAAGGGTTTACAAACTACTGCAAACACACATCAGTTTAACTTTCTAAGTTGAATGCACACATTGAAGATCGTTCCGTTAGGTAGCTTCGTTTTCCTTTCAGAATCCGATATTTCTCAATACAGCATGTACTCCCATTCACTCAGGAATATCCAAACGCAGCTCCCAGATGAAACGCCATTCTAACTCGCAGAATCTAAACACTGCTTCAACTCTTTTAGCTGACCGAACCCACAGCAGAGTAGTTAAAGGAATACGTTTCTTTTGTGTTTTAGAAAACTATTTACAGCTCTTTCTTAAATGCTTAGATTTGGCTGGAGAAATCAGTTTTCTGCTTCTTCACAGAAAGGGCTTACAAACTATGGCAAACACACATCAGTTTAACTCTGTAAGTGGAATGCACATTGAAGACCATTCTTTTAGGTACCTCTGTTTTGGTTTTTGAAGCAGATATTTCTCAATACACCGTTTTCTTTCATTCAATCTGGAATATCAAAACGCAGCTTTTAAAAAAATGTGCTTTTAACTTTCTGGATCTAAACACAGATTCAACTCCCTTACTTGAACCGACAAACAGAAGAGCAGTTTGAAAGATGCGTTTGTTTAGTGTTTTACACAGAGATTTAGAGCTATTTCTTAAATGCTTGAATTTGGCTATAAAATTCTGTTTCCTGCTTCTTCACAGAAAGGGTTTACAAACTACTGCAAACACACATCAGTTTAACTCTGCAAGTTGAATGCACACGTTAAAGACTATTCTGTTAGGTAGCTCCGTTTTGGTTTCAGAAGCAGATATTTCTCAATACAGCGTTTATTGCCATTCACTCGGGAATATCCAAAAGCAGCTCCTAGGAGAAACGTGTTTCAAACTCTCTGAATCTAAACACAGATTCAACTCTTTTAGTTGAACGAACACACAGCAGAGCAGTTTGGAAGATACGTTTGTTTTGTGTTTTAGACGGAGATTTACCGCTATTTCTGAAATACTTGGACTTGGCTGTAAAAATGCGTTTTCTGCTTCTTCACAGATAAAGTGTAGAAACTACTGCAAACACACATCAGTTTAACTCTGTAAGCTGAATGCACACATTGAAGACCATTTTATTAAGTAGCTCCGTTTTCCTTTTGAAGCAGATATTTTTTAATACAGCGTTTACTCCCATTAATTCCTGAATATCAAAACGCAGTTCCTAGAAGAAACGTGCTTCTCACTCTTCGAGTCTAAACACAGATTCAGCTTTCTTAGTTGAATGAACACACAGCTGAGCAGTTTGAAAGATACGTTTGTTTGGTGTTTTAGACAGAGATTTACAGCTATTTTTTAAATGCTTCGATTTGGCTGGAAAAATCCGTTTTCTACTTCTTCACTGAAAGGGTTTGCAAACACTTCAGTTTAACTCTGTAAGTTGATGCACACATTGAAGATTGATCTGTTAGGTAGCTCCGTTTTAATTTTATAACCAGATATTTTTCAATACAGCATGTACTGACATTCACTCAGGAATATTCAAACACAGCTCCCAGAAGAAACGCTTTTCTAACTCGCTGAATCTAAACACCACTTCAACTCACTTAGCTGAAGAAACCTACAGCAGAGCAATTTGAGGGATACATTTGTTCTGTCTTTTAGAGGCAGAGTTACCGCTATTTATTAAATGCTTGGTTTTGGCTGGAAATATTTGTTTTCTGCTTCTTTAAAGAAAGGGTTTACAAACTACTGCAAACACACTTCAGTTTACGTCCGGAAGTTGAATGCAAAAATTGAATATTATTCAGTTAGGTAGTTCTGTTTTGGTTTTAGAAGCAGATATTTCTCAATTCAGTGTTTCCTTCCACTCACTCTGGAATATCAAAACGCAGCTCCTAGAAGAAACGCGCTTCTAACTCTGAATCTAAACACAGATTCATCTTCCTTAGTGGAACAAACACAAAGCAGAGCAGTTTGAAAAATACGTTTCTTTCGTGTTTTAGATGAAGATTTACAGCTATTTTTTAAATGCTTGGATTTGGCTGGAAAAATTTATTTTCTGCTTCTTCACAGAAATAGTTTAGAAACTACGGCAAACACATATCAGTTTATCTCTGTAAGTTGAATGCACACATGAAAGATCGTTGTGTTATGTATCTCCCTTTACCACCTAGAACCAGATATTTCTCATTACATCATGTACTTCAATTACCTCAGGAATATCCAAACGCAGCTCCCAGATAAAACGTGTTTCTAACTCGCTGAATCTCAACAACGCTTCAACTCTCAGCTGAACAAACCCACAGAAGAGTAGTTTGAAGGATACGTTTGTTTTGTGTTTTAGACGGAGATCTACAGCTATTTCTTAAATGCTTGGATTTGGCTGGAAAAATCCAATTTCTGCTTTTTCACAGATAGGGTTTACAAACTACTGCCAACACATATCAGTTTAACTGTGTCAGTTGAATGCACACATTGAAGACAGTTTTCCTAGGTAGCTCCATTTTCCTTTTAGAGCTAGATATTTTTCAATACATCATGTAGTCCCATTCACTCGAAAATATTCAGATGCAGCTCCCAGAAGAAACGCGTTTCTTACTCACTGAACCTAAACACCGCTTCAACTCTCTTAGCTTAACAAATTTACATCTATTTGTTAAATGTTTGCACTAGGCCTGAAAAATCCGTTTTCTGCTTATTCACAGAAAGGGTTTTCAAACTACTGCAAACACACATTAGTTTAACTCTGAAAGTTGAATGCACACATTGAAGACCATTCTGTTAGGTAGCTACGTTTTCCTTCTAGAACCAGATATTTCTTCATACAGCGTTTACTCCCATTCACTCTGGAATATCAAAATGCAGCTCCTAAAAGAGACTTGCTTCTAACTCTGAATCTAAACACAGATTCAACTTTTTTCTTTGAGCGAAGACACAGCCAAGCAGTTTGAAAGACACGTTTGTTTTCTGTTTTAGACAAAGATTTTCAGCTCTTTCTTAAATGCTTTGTTTTGGATGGAAAATTTTACTTTCTTTTTCTTCACAGAAAGGGTTTACAGACTACTGTTCACAGACATCAGTTTAAAGCTGAAAGTTGAATGTACACATTAAAAACCGTTCTGTTAGGCAGCTCCGTTTTTCTTTTAGAACCAGATATTTGTCAATACAGCATGTACTCACATTCACTCGGAAATATCCAAACGCAACATTCAGAAGCCACGCGTTTCTCAATCGCTGAACCTAAATAGCGCTTCAACTTTCTTAGCTTAACAAACCCACAGCAGAGAAGTTTGAAGGATACGTTTGTTTTGTGTTTTAGACGGAGATTTAAAGCTACTTTTTAAACGCTTGGATTTGGATGGAAAAAATCCGTTTCCTGCTTCTTCACAGAAAGGGTTTACAAACTACTGAAAACACACATCCGTTTGACTCTTTGAGTTGAATGCACACATTGGAGACCATTCTGTTAGGTAGCTACGTTTTGGTTTTACAAGCAGTTATATCTCTCTTTTTTTTTTTTTTTTTTTTGGCCTGGCTCTGATTTATTTTTTTTTCTGTTCTAATTCTGTTACCTTAGTATCTGTGTTTTATGCTAATTTTTTTGAAAATGAGTTTCACTCTGTCACCCAGGCTGGAGTGCAGTGGCATGATCTCAACTCACCACAACCTTCACCTCCTAGGTTCAAGAGATTCGCTTGCCTCAGCCTCCTCAGTAGCTGCGATTACAGGTGCCTGTCACCACGCTTAATTAATTTTTTATTTTAAGTGGAGGCGGGTGTTTCACCATGTTGGCCAGCGTGGTCTTGAAATTTTTTCCTGGTGATTCACCTGCCTCTGCTTCCTAAAGTGCTGGTATTAAAGGCGTGCACCCAGCCTTTATGCTAAATTTTATTTTAAACTTGGTACCTTCTAGAAGTGTTCCCAGATGACTAATAGTTTAATACATAATTTTTTTAATGGATTGGAGTATTCTGTGGGACTGAAGAATCACTAGGAATCAGGTGTTCACAGGAATGTACTGAGTAGAGGTGGGGAACTAGGACGTTGAAAATAAAAAAAGGAGAGAAGGAGAGGAAGAAAAAGAGGGAGAGAGAACAGGAATATTGCTTCATTCTAAAAATGGTTATTAATAATGGCCGATCAATATTTTGTGTATTTAAAATGGAGAACTCTATAAATATTTATTGAGTTTACTTTTTCCAGATCTGAGTTGAAGTTTTGAATATCCTTATTAATTTTCTCTCTCGTTGAGTCTAAATCTCATTATTGGTCTTGTGTATCTGGGTATTAAGATCTCTTATTGTTGCATTGATCCTTTTACCACTGTATCTTTGTTGCTTTGAAATCTGTTTTATCTAATGTGAGAATTGCAACTCCTGCTTTTTTGTTTATTTATTTATTTTTGCTCTCCATTTGGTTGGTAAAGTTTTCTCCAACCCTTTGTTTTGAGTCTTTGTGTATTTTTGGATATACCGTTAGGTGTTTGCTGTATCTTTTGATTGGGGGATTTAGTCTATTTAAATTTAGGGTTACTGCCATTTGATGTTAACTGGCTATTTTATCCATTCGTTGATGTAAATTCTTCTTTATGTTGATGCTCTTTACTTTTTGGTATATTTTTAGAAAGGCTCATGCTGGTTGTTCCTTTCTATGTATAATGCTTGTATCAGAAGTTCTTGTAAAGCAGGCCTGGTGGTAATAAAATCTCTGAGTGCTTGCTTGTTCATAAAATATTTTATTTTTTCTTTAATTGTGAAGCTTAGTTTGGCAGGATGTGAGATTCTAGGCTGAACGTTCTGTTCTTTAAGTATGTTGAATTTTGGCCCCCACTCTCTTCTGGCTTGTAGGGTTTCCACTGAGAGACATGCTGTAAGTCTAATAGGCTTACCTTTATGGGTAAACTGGCCTTTCTCTCTGGCTGCCCTTAGTATTTTCCCCTTCATTTCGATCCTGGTGAATCTAAAGATTATGTGCCTTGGGGTTGCTCTTCTTGAGGAATATCTTTGTGGTGTTCTCTGTATTACCTGGGGTTGAATAGTGTCCTGCTTTGCTAGATTGTGAAAATTTTCCTAAATAATATTCTGAAAAGTATTTTCCAGCTTGGATTCATTCCCTCCATCACATTCAGGTATGCCAATCAAACGGAGATTGGGTCTTTTCACATAGTCCCATATTTCTTGGAGACTTTGCTCATTCCTTTTCATCCTTTTTTCTCTATTCTTGTCTTGTCGTTTTATTTCATTAAGTTGGTCTTCGACGTCTGATATCCTTTCTTCTGCTTGATCCATTCTGCTATTTAAACTTGTGTATATTTCACTAAGTTCTCGTCTTGTATTTTTCAACTCCGTTAGTTCATTTATATTCCTCTCTATATTGTCTATTCTTTTCAGCATTTCGTCAAACCTTTTTTCAAAGTTCTTAGTTTTTTTGCATTGGGTTAGAACAAATTCTTTTAATTCCCAGAAGTTTCTTATCATCCACCTTCTGAAGCCTACTTCAGATAATGGAACACAGTCCTTTTCCATCAGGGTTTGTTCTATTGCTGATGAGGAACTGCAATCCCCTATAGAGAAAGAGGGGTTCTAATTTTGGGTATGCTCGGACTTCATAGGCTGTTTTTTTCCCTTTATTATAAATTTATCCATCTGTCATCTTTTCAATTACCGCCTTTCTAATTAGGATTCTGAGTCAACGTCCAATTTTTTGATTCCCAGTGCTGGGATTCAAGCAACACACTGTGCCAACCAAAACAGCAGCGATAAGACTGATGGTGCTCTTCTGCCCGGGGATCCCTGATCTGCCTTTTTTCTTGAGGCCACAACAAGCGGATCTGCCTTCCTGGAGCTCCAAACACCGGTCAGTAATGGACCAAGTCCCGTTTACTCTGCATGAAGAGCTGCCGCGCCAAGGCACAAGCAAAACCGCTCCGCCGGCCACAAGAGTCACGCTGGTGACACGTGGGGCTCCTCCACTACAAATCTGCTGGTCCGTGAGCGACGAAAATTCATATAAAAGTGTGGCATCCTCTCGTTCTCTGATCATTCACTGGGAGCTACAATCCTGAGCTGTTAGTGATCAGTCATCTTGGATCTCTCTCCTAGAAGCAGTTATATCTCAATACAGCTTTACTCCCATTCACTCTGGAATATCAAAACGCAGCTCCTGGAAGAAACGTGTTTCTAACTCTCTGACTCTAAACAAAGATTTAACTCCCTTAGTTGAACAAACACACAACAGAGCAGTTTGAAAGATACGTTTGTTTTGTGTTTTAGACTAAGATTTACAGCTATTTCTTAAATGCTTGGATTTCTCTGGAAAAATCCGTTTTCTGCTACTTCAAAGAAAGGGTTTACAAACTACTGCAAACACACATCAGTTTATCTCCGTAAGTTGAATGCACACCTTGAAGATTGTTGTGTTGGGGAGCTCCGTTTTCCTTTTAGAACCAGATATTTCTCAATACAGCATGTACTTCAATTCACTTGAAAATATCCAAATGAAGCTCTCAGATGAAACGCGTTTTTAACTCGCTGAATCCCAACACAGTTTCAACTCTTTAAGCTGAACGAACCCACAGCAGAGTAGTTTCAAGGATACGTTTGTTTTGTGTTGTAGACGAAAATATACAGCTATTTCTTAAATGCTTGGATTTGGCTGGAAAACTCCAATTTCTGCTTCTTCACAGATAGGGTTTACAAACTACTGCTATTACACATCAGTTTAACTCTGTCAGTTGAATGCACACATTGAAGACCGTTCTGTTAGGTAGCTCCGTTTGCCTTCTAGAACCAGATATTTCTCAATACAGCATGTACTTCTATAGACTCAAGAATATCAAAACGCAGCTCCCAGAAGAAACGCGTTTCAAAATCACTAAATTTAAATAGACTTCTACTCTCTTAGCTGAACAAACCCACATCAGAGAAGTTTGAAGGATCCTTTTGTTTTTTGTTTTAGACAAAGATTTACAGCTATTTCTTAAATGCTTGGATTTGGCTGGAAAGATCTGTTATCTGCTTCTTCACAGAAAAGGTTTACAAAATACTGCAAACACACATCAATTTATCTCTGTAAGTTGAATGCACACATTGAAGATTTTTCTTTTAAGTAGCTTTGTTTTTCTTTTAGAACGAGATATTTTTCAATAAAGCTTGTACTCCCATTCACTCGGGAATATCCAAACGCAGCTCCCAGAACAAAAGCGTTTCTAACTCGCTGAATCTAAACATTGCTTCAATTCTCAAAGCTAAATGAACCCATAGCAGAGTAGTTTGAAGGATACGTTTGCTTTGTGGTTTAGACGAAGATTTTTGGCTATTTCAAAAATGGTTAAATTGGGCTGGAAATATCCGTTTTCTGATTCTTTACAGATAGGGTTAACATACGTATGCAAACACCCATCAGTTTAACTTTGTGAGTTGAATGTACACATTGAGGACCATTCTGTTAGGTAGCTCCATTTTGGTTTTAGAAGCAGATATTTCCCAATACTACGTTTACTCCCATTAATCCAGGAATATCAAAACGCAGCTCCTAGAAGAAACGTGCTTCAAACTCTGAATCTAAACCCAAGTTCAACTCTATTAATTGAATGAACTCACAGCAGAGCAGTTTGAAAGGTACGTTTATTTAATGTTTTAGACGGAGATTTACAGCTATTTCTTACATGCTTGGATTTCGCTGGAAAACTCCGTTTTCTGCTTCTTCACAGAAAGGATTTACAAACTACTGCAAACACACATCACTGTAACTCTGTAAGTTGAATGCACACATTTAAGATCATTGTCGTTGGCAGCTTCGTTTTCCTTTTAGAACCAGATATTTCTCAATACATCATGTACTCCAATTCACTCGGGAATATCCAAATGCAGCTACCAGATGAAACGCGTTTCTAACTCGCTGAATCTTAACACCGCTTCAACGGTCTTAGCTAAATGAACCAAAAGCATAGTAGTTTGAAGGATACATTTGCTTTGTGTTTTAGACGGAGATTTACAACGATTTTTTAAATTCTTGGATTTGGCTGGGAAAATCCGTTTTCTGCTTCTTAACAGAAAGGGTTTACAAAATACTGCAAACACACATTAGTTTAACTTTTTAAGTTGAATGCATACATTGAAGACCATTCTGTTATGTAGCTACATTTTACTTTTAGAACCAGATATCTATCAATAAAGCGTTTACTCCCATTCACTCTGGCATATCAAAACGCAGACCCTAGAGGAAACGTGCTTCTAACTCTCTGAATTAAAACACAGATTCAACTTTCTTAGTTCAACAATAACACAGCAGAGCAGTTTGAAAGATACGTTAGTTATGTGTTTTAGACGAAGATTTGCAGCTATTTTTTAAATGCTTATATTTGGCTAAAAAAAGTTCTGCTTCTTCACAGAAATAGTTTACAAACAACTGCAAACAAACATCAGTTTATCTTCGTAAGTTGAATGCATACATTGAAGACAATTCTGTCAGGTAGCTCCATTTTCATTTTAAAACTAGATATTTCTCAATACAGCATGTACTCCCATTTTTTCAAGAATATTTAAACGGAGCTCCCAAATGAATTGCGTTTCTCACCCGCTGAATCTAAACACCGCTTCAACTCTTTGAGCTGAACAAACCCAAAGCAGAGCAGTTTGAAGGATACGTTTGGTCTGTGTTTAAAAGGCAGATTTATCGCTGTTTCTTCAATGCCTGGATTTGCTTGGAAAAATTCGTTTTCTGCTTCTTCACAGAAAAGGTTTACAAACTACTGCAAACGCACATCAGTTTACCTCTGTAAGTTGAGTGCACACATTGAAGACCATTCTGTTAGGAAGCTCCGTTTTGGTTTTAGAAGCAGATTTTTCTCAATACAGCATTTATTTTCACTCACTCTGGAATATAAAAACGCAACTCTTAGAAAAAACGGGCTTCTACCTCTCTGAATCTAAACACAGATTTAACTCCCTTAGTTGAACAAACACGCAGCAGAGCAGTTTGAAATATACCTTTTTTTTTTTTTTATTTTAGACGGAGACTTACAGCTCTTTCTTAAATGCTTGGATTTGGCTGGAAAAATTGTTTTCTGCTTCTTCACAGAAAGGGTTTACAAACTACAGCAAACTGACATCAGTTTAACCTTGTAAGTTGAATGCACACATTGAAGACCATTTTGTTAGGTAGCTTCGCTTTCCTTTTAGAAGCAGATATTTCTCAATACAGCATTTACTCACATTCACTCTGGAATATCAAAACGCAGCTTTTAGAATAAACGTGCTTCTTAGTCTCTGAATCTAAACACATATTCAACTCCCTTTGTTGAAGGAATACACAGCAGAGCAATTTAAAATATACGTTTGTTTAGTGTTTTAGACAGAGATTTACAGCTATTTCCTAAATTCTTGGATTAGGCTGGAAAAACACATTATCTGCTTCTTCACAGAAAGGATTTACAAACTACTGCAAACAGACACAAGTTTAACTTTGTAAGTTAAATACACACGTAGAAGACCGTTCTGTTAGGTAGCTCTGTTTTCTTTTTAAAACCAGATATTTCTCAATACAGCATGTACTCCCATTCACTCGGAATATCCAAAAGCTGCTTCAAGAAGATACGTGTTTTTAACTCGCTGAATCTAAACACTGCTTCAACTCTTTTAGCTGAACTAACCCACAGTAGAGTAGTTTGCAGAATACCTTTGTTTTGTGTTTTCGATGAAGAGTTACAGCTATTTCTTAAATGCTTGGATTTGGCTGGAAAAATCTGTCTTCTGCTTCTTCACAGAAAGGGTTTACAAACTACTGCAAACACACATCAGTTTAACTCTGTAATTTGAATGCACCCACTGAAGACCATTCGGTTAGGTAGCTTTGTTTTGGTTTTAAAAGCAGATATTTCTAAATAAAGTGTTTACTTCCATTCACTGTGTAATATCAAAACGCAGCTCCTAGAACAAATGTGCTTCTAACTCTCTAATCTTAAACACAGATTCAACATCATTAGTTGAATGAACACACAGCAGAGCAGTTTGAAAGGCACGTTTGTTTTGTGTTTTAAACGAACATTTACAGATATTTCTTAAATGCTTGGAATTTGTTGAAAAAATTTCTGTTCGGCTTTTTCACATAAAGGCTTTACAGACTTTTGTAAACACACATCAGTTTAACTCTGTAAGGTGAATGCACACATTTAAGACTGTTCTGTTAGGTAGCTCCGTTTTCCTTTTAGAACCAGATGTTTCTCAATACAGCATGTACTCCCATTCACTCGGGAATATTCAACTGCAGTTCGCAGAACAATCGCATTTCTAACTCGCTGAATCTAAACACCGCTTCAACTTTCTTAGCTAAAGAAACCCAAAGAAGAGCAATTTGAAAAATACGTTTGTATTGTGTTTTTAAAGGCAGATTTACCGCTGTTTCTTAAATGCTTGTATTTGCCTGGAATATTCGTTTTCCACTTCTTAACAGAAAGGGTTTACAAAGTACTGCAATCACACATCAGTTTAACTCGGTAAGTTGAATGAACAAATTGAAGATGATTCTGTTAGATAGCTCCCTTTTGGTTTTACAAGCAGATATTTCTCAGTACAGAGTTTACTCCCATTCACTCTGGAATATCAAAATATAGCTACTGGAAGATACGTGCTTCTCACTACCTGAATCTAAACACAGATTCAACTCCCTTTGTTGAACGAAAACTGCTGAGCAGTTGGAAAAATACGTTTGTTTTTTGTTTTAGATGGAAATTTACAGCTATTTCTTGAATGCTTAAATTTGGCTGAAAAAAATAGGTTTTCTGCTTCTGCACAGAAAGGGTTTACAAACTACGGCAAACACACATCAGTTTAACTCTGTACATTGAATACACACACTGAAGACCTTTCTTTTAGGTAGCTCCATTTTCTTTTTAAAACCAGATATTTCTCAATACAGCATGTACTGCAGAATATACAAGTGCAGCTCCCAGAAGGAATGCATTTCTAACTCGCTGAATCTAATCACTGCTTCAACTCTGTTAGCTGAACGATTACACAGCAGAGTAGTTTGAAGGATACGTTTGTTTTCTGTTTTAGATGGAGATTTACCGCTATTTCTTAAATGCTTGGATTTGGCTTGAAAAATCTGTTTTCTGGTTATTCACAGAAAGAATTTACAAACTCCTGCAAACACACATTAGTTTATCTCTGTACGGTGAATGCACACATTGAAGACAATTTTTTTAGAAAGCTTTGTTTTGGTTTTAGAAGAAGACATTTCTCAATACAGCATTTACTCCCATTCACTCTGTAATATCAAAACGCAGCTCCTAGAAGAAACGTGCTTCTAACTCTCTGAATCTCAACAACATGTTCAACTCACTTAGTTGAACAAACACAAAGCAGAGCAGTCTGAAAGACACCTTTGTTTTGTGTTTCAAACAAATATTTACAGCTATTTCTTAAATGCTTGGATTTTGTTGAGAAAAAATCCATTTCAGCTCCTTTACAGGAAGGCTTTACATACTTTTGCAAACACATATCAGTATAACTCTGTCAGTTGAATGCACACATTTTAGACCGTTCTGTTAGGTAGCTCCGTTTTCCCTTTAGAACCAGATATTTCTCAATGCAGCACGTACTCTCATTCACTCGGGAATATCTAAACGTGGCTTCCAGAAAAAACGCGATTCTAACTCGCTGAATCTAAACACCGATTCAACTCTTTTAGCTGAACGGACCCACAACAGAGTAGTTTTCTGTTTCAGACAGAGACTTACTGCTATTTCTTAAATGCTTCAATTTGGCTGGAGAATTTTGTTTTCCGCTTCTTCACAGAAAGGGTTTAGAAACTACTGCAATCATACATCAGTTAAATTCTTTAAGTTGAATGCACACATTGAAGACCTTTCTGTTATGTAGCTCCGTTTTGCTTTTAGAACCAGATATTTCTCAATACAGCGTGTAATCCCATTCACTGGGGAATATCCAAACGCACTGTTCAGAAGAAAAGCGTTTCTAACTAGTTGAATCTAAACACCGCTTCAACAATCTTAGATGAACGATCCCAGAGAACAGTAATTTGAAGGATACGTTTGTTATTTGTTTTAGACAATTTACCACTGTTTCTTAAATTCTTTTATTTGGCTGGAAAAATTTGTTACCCGCTTTTTCAAAGAAAGAGTTTCAAATTACTGCAAACACACATCAGTTTAACTCTACGTTCAAAGCACACATTAAAGACAATTCTGTTAGGTAGCTCCGTTTTTGTCATAAAAGTAGATATTTCTTAATACAGAGTTTACACCCATTTACTCTGGAATATCAAAACGCAGCCTCAAGAAAAAACGTGCTTCTCACTCTCTGAATCTAAACACAGATTCAACTCCCTTATTTTAACGAACATACAGCCGATCAATTCGAAAGTAACGTTTGTTTTTTTTTTACACGGAAATATACAGCAGAGCTGTTTTAGAGATACGTTTGTTATGTGTTTTTTGACAAAGACTTACAGCTCTTTTTTAAACGCTTGGATTTGGCTGAAAAAATTTGTTTTCTGCTTCTTCACAAAAAGGGTTTACAAACTGCTGCTAATACACATCAATTTAACTCTGTAAGTTGAATGCACACGTTGAAGACCATTCTGTTAGGTAGTTCCGTTTTGGTTTTAGAAGCA
Organism: Callithrix jacchus; assembly: GCF_049354715.1. Taxonomy (NCBI): domain Eukaryota; kingdom Metazoa; phylum Chordata; class Mammalia; order Primates; family Cebidae; genus Callithrix; species Callithrix jacchus. The sequence goes on from NC_133507.1 coordinate 31,219,465, forward strand.
GATATTTTTCAATACAGCATTTATTCCCATTCACTCTGGAATATTAAAACGCAGCTCCTAGAGGAAATATGCTTCTAACTCTCTGAATCTAAACACAGATTCAACTTCCTTAGTTAAATGAACATACGGCAGAGCATTTTAAAAAATACATATTTTTTATGTTTTAGACGGAGGTTTACAGCCATTTATTAAATGCTTGGATTGGCTAGAAACATCCGTTTTATGCTTCTTCACAGAAAGGGTTTACAAACTACTGCAAACACACATGAGTTTTCCTCTATAAGTTGAGTGCACACATTGAAGACCATTCTGTTAGGTAGCTCCGTTTTGGTTTTGGAAGCAGATATTCTCAATACAGCGTTTACTCCCATTCACTCTGGAATATAAAAACGCAGCTCCTAGAAGAAACGTGCTTCTACCTCTCTGAATCTGAACACAGATTCAGCTTTCTTAGTTGAACGAACACACAGGCCAGCAGTTTGAAAGATACGATTGTTTTGTGTTTTAGACAAAGATTTACAGCTATTTCTTAAGTGCTTAAATTTTATTGGAATAATCCGTTTTCTGCTTCTTCACAGAAAGGCGTTACAGACTTCTGTAAACACACATCAGTTTAACTCTGTAAGGTGAATGCACACATTGAAGACCGGTCTGTAAGGTAGCTCCGTGTTTTCTTTTAGAACCAGGTATTTCTCAATAAAGCATGTACTTCCATTCACTCAGGAATATCTAAACGCAGCTCCCAGAAGAAACGCAATTATTAACTCGCTGAATCTAAACACCGCTTCAACTCTTTTAGCGGAATGAATGCACAGCAGAGTAGTTTGAATGATTTCATTGTTTTATTTTTTAAACAAATATTTACTGCTGTTTCTTAAATGCTTGTATTTGTCTGGAAAATAACTTTTTCCGCTTCTTCACAAAAAGGGTTTAAAAACTACTGCAATCACACATCAGTTCATCTCCGTAATTTGAATGCACACATTGAAGACCGTTCTGTTATGTAGCTTTGTTTTTTTTTTTAGAACCAGATATTTTTCAACACAGCCTGTACTCTCATTCACTCATAAATAATCAAACGCAGCTTTCAGAAGAAACGCGTTTTTAACTCGCTGAATCTAAACATCGCTTCAACTATTTTAGCTGAACGAAACCACAGAAGAGAAGTTTTAAAAATACGTTTGTTTTGTGTTTTAGACGGGGATTAACCGCTATTTCTTAAATGATTGGATTTGGCTGGAAATATCGGTTTTCTGCTATTTCAAAAAAGGGTTTACAAACTACTGCAAGTACACATCTGTTTAATTCTGTAAGTTAAATGCACACAATAAAAACCCTTCTGTGACGTAGCTCCATTTTGGTTTTAGAAGCAGATATTTCTCAGGACAGCGTTTACTCCCATTCACTCTGGAATATTAAAATGCAGCTCCTAGAAGAAGCGTGCTTTTAGCTCTCTGAATCTAAACAAAGATTCAACTCCCTTAGTTGAACGAACACACAGCCGAGCAGTTTGAAAGATACGTTTTTTTTTTCTTTTAGAAGAAGTTTTACACCTATTTCTTAAATGCTTGGATTTGGCTGAAAAAAATACGGTTTCTGCTTCTTAACAAAAAGAGTTTACAAACTACTGCAAATACACATCAGTTTAGCTCGGTAAGTGGAATACACACATTGAAGACCGTTCTGTTAGGTAGCTCCGTTGTCTTTTTAGAACCAGATATTTCTCAATACAGCCTGTACTTCCATTAACTCGGGAATATACAAGCACAGCTCCCAGAAAGAACGTGTTTCTAAATCGCTTAAACACTTCTTCAACTCTATTTGCTGAACGAACCCACAGCAGAGCAGTTTGCAGAATACGTGTGTTTCATGTTTTAGATGAAGATTTACCGCTACTTCCTAAATGCTTGGATTTGGCTGTAAAAATGCGTTTTCTGCTTCTTCAAAGAAAGGGTTTACAAACTACTGAAAACACACATTAGGTTAACTCTGTCAGTTGAATGCATACACTAAAGACCATTCTGGTAGGCAGCTCCATTTCGGTTTTAGAAGCAGATATTTCTCAATACAACGTTTACTTTTATTTAGTTTGGAATAACAAAACGCAGCTTCTAGAAGAAACGTGCTTCTCACTTTCTGAATCTTACCATAAATTCAAATTACCTAGTTGAATGAACGCACAACACAGCAGTTTAAAAAATACGTTTGTTTTGTGTTTGAGACAAAGATTTACAGCAATTTCTTAAATGCTTAGATTTGGTTGGAAAAAATTTTTTTGCTTCTTCACAGAAAGGGTTTCAAAACTACTGCAAACACACATCAGTTTAACTCTGTATGTTGAATGCAAATATTGAAGATCATTCTGTTAGGTAGCTCCGTTTCGGTTATAGAAGCAGATATTTTTCAATACACCCTTCACTACCATTGACTTCGGAATAACAAAACTCAGCTCCTAGAAAAAACGTACTTCTTACTGTCTAAATCTAAACACAGATTCAGCTCCCTTAGTTGAACGAACGCACAGCAGAGCAGTTTGAAAGATACGTTTGTTTTGTGTTTCAGATGGAGATTTACATCTATTTCTTAATGCTTTGATTTTGTTGGAATTATCCGTTTTCTGCTTCATCACAGAAATGCTTTATAGACTTCTGCAAACACACATCAGTTTAACCCTGTAGGTTGAATGCACACATTGAAGACCGTTTTGTTATGTAGATTTGTTTTCCTTATAGAACCAGATATTTCTCAACACAGCATGTACCCTCATTCACTCGAGAATATCCAAACGCAGGTCCCAGAAAAAACGCGCTTCTAACTTGCTGAATTTAAACATCACTTCAACTCTCTGAGCTGAACTAACCCACAGCAGAGTAGTTTGAAGGATATGTTTGTTTTGTGTTTTACATGGAGATTTACAGCTAGCTATTAAATGCTTGGATTTGGCTGGAATAATCCGTTTTCTGCTTCCTCATAGAAAGGGTTTACTACCTACTGCAAACACACATCAATTTAACTTTGTAAGTTGAATGCACACATTGAATACCATTCTCTTAAAAAGCTTTGTTTTGGTTTTAGAAGCAGATATTTCTCAGTATAGCATTTACTCCCATTCACTCTGGAATATCAAGACGCAGAAGGAACGTGCTTCTAACTCTCTGAATCTCAACACAGATTCAACTCGCTTAGTTAAATGAACACACAATAGAGCAGTTTGAAAGACACGTTTCTCTTATGTTTTAAACGGAGATTTACAACTATTTCTTAAATTCTTGAATTTTGTTGCAGAAACCCGTTTTTGGCTTTTTAACAGAAAGACTTTACAGACTTTTGAGAACACACATCAATTTACCTCTGTACGTTGAATGCACACATTGAAGACCATTCTGCTAGGTAGCTACGTTTAAAAAAAAACCATATTTCTCAATACAGCATGTAATCACATTCACTCGGGAATATCCAAATGCAGCTTTGAGAAGAAACGCGTTTCTAACTCGCTGAATCTTAACACCACTTCCACTCTCTGAGCTGAACAATCCCAAAGCAGAGTAGTTTGAAGGATACGTTTGTTTTGTGTTTTAGACGGAGATTTACAGCTATTTCATAAATGCTTGGATTCGGCTGGAAAAATCCGTTTTCTGCTCTTTCACAGAAAGGGTTTACAAAATACTGCAAACACACATCAGTTTACCTCTGTAATTTGAATGCACACATTGAAGACCATTCTGTTAGGTAGGTCCATTTTGGTTTTAGAAGCAGATATTTCTCAATACTGCGTTTACTCCCATTCACTCTGAAATATCAAAACGCAGCTCCTAGAAGAAACGTGCTTCAAACTCTCTGAATCTAAACACAGATTCAACTTTTTTAGTTGAACGAACACAAAGCAGTGCAGTCTGAAAGGTACGGTTTTTAAGTGTTTTAGATGGAGATTTAGAGCTATTTCTTAAATGCTTCAATTTGGCTGGAAAAATCGGTTTTCTGCTTATTCACAGAAAGGGTTTACAAACTACTGCAAACACACATAAATTTAACTCTGTAAGTTGAATGCACACATTGAAGACCATTCTGTTAAGTAGCTCTGTTTTCCTTTTAGAACCAGATATTTCTCAATGCAGCATGTATTCCCATTTTCTCGGGAATATTTAAACGCTGCTCCCAGAAGAAACGCAATTTTAGCTCGCTGAATCTAAACACGGCTTCAAATTTGGTAGCTAAACTGACGCACAGCAGAGTAGCTTCAAGGATACGTTGGTTTTATGTTTTAGACAAAGATTTACAGCTAGTTTTAGAATGCTTGGATTTGTCTGGGAAAATTCATTTTCTACTTCTTCACAGAAAGAGTTTACAGACTACTGCAAAGACACATCAGTTTCAGTTTGTTAGTTAAATGCACACGTTGTAAACCGTTCTGTTAGGCACCTTTGTTTTTCTTCTAGAACCAGATATTTCTCAATACGGCATGTACTTTCATTCACTCGGAAATATCAAAACGAAGCTTTCTGGAGAGAAGCATTTCTAACTCGCTGAATCTACACAATTCTTCAACTCTCTTACGTGAACGAACCAACAGCAGAGTAGTTTGAAGGATATGTTTGTTTTGTGTTTTAGATGGAGATTTACAGCTATTTTTTAATGCTTGGATTTGCCTGGGGAAATCTGTTTTCTGCTTCTTCACAGAAAGGGTTTACAAACTACTGCAAACACACATCAGTTTAACTCTGTAAGTTGGATGCACATATTAAAAACCATTTTGTTAGGTAGCTCCGTTTTGGTTTTAGAAGCAGATATTTCTCAATACACTATTTACTTGAATTAACTATGAAAAATCAAAACGCAGCTCCTAGAAGAAACGTGCTTCTGCCTCTCTGAATCTAAACCGAGATTCAACTCCCTTAGTTGAACGAATATACAACAGAGCAGTTTGGAAGATATGTTTGTTTTGTGCTTTAGACGGATATATAAAGCTATTACTTAAATGCGTGTATTTGGCTGGAAAAATCCGTTTTCTGCTTTTTACAGAAAGGGTTTACAAACTACTGCAAACACACATCAGTTTACCTCTGTACGTTGAATGCACACATTGAAGATTATTCGGTGAGGTAGCTCCGTTTTGGTTTTTGAAGCAGATATTTCTCAATACTGCGTTTACTCCCATTCACTCTGGAATATCAAAACGCAGCTCCTAGAAAAAACGTGCTTCTAACACTCTGAATCAAAACACAGACTAAACTCCTAAGTGGAACGAGAACACAGCAGAGCAGTTTGAAAGATAAGTTTGTGTGGTGTTTAAGACAGAGATTTACACCTATTACTTAAATGCTTGGATTTGGCTGAAAATATTCGTTTTTCTGCTTCTTCACAGAAACAATTTAAAAACTACTGCAAACACACATCAGTTTAACTCTATACGTTGAATGTACACATTTAAGACTCTTCTTCTAGGTTTGATTTTCAGAACCAGATATTTCTCAATACAGCATGTTCTCCTATTCACTCGGGAATATCCAAATGCAGCTTCCATAAGAAACGCGTTTCTAACTTGCTGAATCTTAACACCGCTTCAACTCTCTTAGCTGAACGCACCCACTGCAGTACAGTTTAAAGTATAGGTTTGGTATTTATTTTAGAGGCAGATTTAGCACTATTCATGAAATGCTTGAATTTAGCTGGAAATATCCGTTTTCTGCTTCTTCACAGAAAAAGTTTCCCAACTACTGCAAACACAAATAAGTTGAACTCTGTAAGTTAAATACACACATTGAAGACTGTTTTGTTATGTAGCTTCGTTTTGGTCTTAGAACCAGATATTTCTCTATATAGAATTTACTCCCATTCACTCTGGAATATCAAAAGGCAGCTCATAGAAGAAACGGGCTTCTAACTTTCTGAATCTAGACACAGATTGACCTTTCTTAGTTGAACAAACACACAGCAGAGCAGTTTAAAAGATACGTTTGTTTTGTGTTTTAGACAGAGATTTACAGTTATTTCTTTTTTTTAAATTTTTTATTGCATTTTAGGTTTTGGGGTACATGAGCAGAACATGCAAGACAGTTGCGTAGGTACACACATGGCAGTGTGTTTTGCTTCCTTTCTCCCCTTCACCCACATTTGGTATTTCTCCCCAGGCTATCCCTCCCCACATCCCCCTCCCACTGGTCCTCCCCTTTACCCCAATAGACCCCAGTGTTTAGTACTCCCCTCCCAGTGTCCATGTGTTCTCATTTGTCATCACTCGCGTATGAGTGAGAATATGCAGTGTTTCATTTTCTGTTCTTGTGTCAGTTTGCTGAGGATGATGTTCTCCAGATTCATCCATGTCCCTACAAACGACACAACCTCATCATTTATGATTGCTGCATAATATTCCATGGTGTATATGTGCCACATTTTTCCAATCCAGTATATTATCAATGGGCATTTGGGTTGATTCCAGGTCTTTGCTATTATAAACAGTGCTGCAATGAACATTCGTGTACATGTGTCCTTACAGTAGAATGATTTACAGTCCTTCGGATATATACCCAGTAATGGGATTGCTGGGTCAAATGGAATTTCTATTTCTAAGGCCTTGAGGAATCGCCACACTGTCTTCCACAATGGTTGAACTAATTTACACTCCCATCAACAGTGTAAAAGTGTTCCTTTTTCTCCACATCCTCTCCAGCATCTGTTGTCTCCAGATTTTTTAATGATCGCCATTCTAACTGGCGTGAGATGGTATCTCCATGTGGTTTTGATTTGCATCTCTCTGATGACAAGTGATGATGAGCATTTTTTCATATGACTGTTGGCCTCATATATGTCTTCTTTCATAAAGTGTCTGTTCATATCCTTTGCCCATTTTTGGATGGGCTTGTTTGTTTTTTCCTGTAAATCTGTTTGAGTTCTTTGTAAATTCTGGATATCAGCCCTTGTCAGATGGGTACACTGCAAAAATTTTTCCCATTCTGTTGGTTGCTGATCCATTCTAGTGACTGTTTCTTTTGCCGTGCAGAAGCTGTGGAGTTTCATTAAGTCCCATTTGTCTATTTTGGCTTTTGTTGCCAATGCTTTTGGTGTTTTGTTCATGAAGTCCTTGCCTACTCCTATGTCCTGGATAGTTTTGCCTAGATTTCCTTCTAGGGTTTTTATGGTGCCAGGTCTTATGTTCAAGTCTTTAATCCACCTGGAGTTAGTTTTAGTATAAGGTGTCAGGAAGGGGTCCAGTTTCTGCTTTCTGCACATGGCTAGCCAGTTTTCCCAACACCATTTGTTAAACAAAGAATCCTTTCCCCATTGCCTGTTTTTGTCAGATTTATCAGATTGTATAGTTGTAGATATGTTGTGTTGCCTCCGGTGTCTCTGTTTTGTTCCATTGGTCTATATCTCTGTTTTAGTACCAGTACCATGCTGTTTTGATTACTGTAGCCTTGTAGTATAGTTTGAAATCCGGTAGTGTGATACCCCCCGCTGTGTTCTTTTTGCTTAGAATTGACTTGGCTATGCGGGCTCTCTTTTGGTTCCATATGAAGTTCATGGTGGTTTTTTCCAGTTCTGTGAAGAAAGTCAATGGTAGCTTGATGGGGATAACGTTGATTCTGTAAAATACTTTGGGCAGTATAGCCATTTTCACGATATTAATTCTTCCTAACCATGAACATGGAATGTTTCTCCATCTGTTTGTGTCCTCTCTGATTTCGTTGAACAGTGGTTTTTAGTTCTCCTTGAAGAGGTCCCTTACGTTCTTTGTGAGTTGTATTCCAAGGTATTTTATTCTTTTTGTAGCAATTGTGAATGGCAGTTCGTTCTTGATTTGGCTTTCTTTAAGTCTGTTATTGGTGTAGACAAATGCTTGTGATTTTTGCACATTGATTTTATATCCTGAGACTTTGCTGAAGTTGCTTATCAGTTTCAGGAGTTTTTGGCCTGAGGCGATGGGGTCTTCTAGGTATACTATCATGTCGTCTGCAAATAGAGACAATTCGGCTTCCACCTTTCCTATTTGAATACCCTTTATTTCTTTTTCTTGCCTGATTGCTCTGGCTAGAACTTCCAGTACTATATTGAATAGGAGTGGTGAAAGAGGGCATTTTTGTCTAGTGCCGGATTTCAAAGAGAATGCTTCCACTTTCTGCCCATTCAGTATGATATTGGCTGTTGGTTTGTCATAAGTAGCATTTATTACTTTGAGATACGTTCCATCGATACCGATTTTATTGAGGGTTTTTAGCATAAAGGGCTATTGAATTTTGTCGAATGCCTTCTCTGTGTCAATTGAGATAATCATGTGGTTTTTGTTTTTGGTTCTGTTTATGTGGTGAATTATGTTGATAGACTTGTGTATGTTGAACCAGCCTTGCATTCCCGGGATGAATCCTACTCGATCATGAGAAATAAGTTTTTTGATTTGCTGTTGCAATCGGCTTGCCAATATTTTATTGAAGATTTTTGCATCTATGTTCATCATGGATATTGGCCTGAAGTTTTCTTTTCTTGTTGGGTCTCTGCCGGGTTTGGGTGTCAGGATGATGTTGGTCTCATAAAATGATTTGGGAACGATTCCCTCTTTTTGGATTATTTGGAATAGTTTTAGAAGGAATGGTACCAGCTCCTCCTTGTGTGTCTGGTAGAATTCGGCTGTGAACCCGTCTGGACCTGTGCTTTTTTTGTGTGGTAGGCTCTTAATTGCTGCCTCTACTTCTGACCTTGTTATTGGTCTATTCATAGTTTCAGCGTCCTCCTGGTTTAGGCTTGGGAGGACACAGGAGTCCAGGAATTTATCCATTTCTTCCAGGTTTACTAGTTTATGTGCATAGAGTTGTTTGTAATATTCTCTGATGATGGTTTGAATTTCTGTGGAATCTGTGGTGATTTCCCCTTTATCATTTTTATTGCATCTATTTGGTTGTTCTCTCTTTTATTTTTAATCAATCTGGCTAGTGGTCTGTCTATTTTGTTGATATTTTCAAAAAACAAGCTCTTGGATTTATTGATTTTTTGAAGGGTTTTTCGTGTCTTAATCTCCTTCAGTTCAGCTCTGATCTTAGTTATTTCTTGTCTTCTGCTGGGATTTGAGTTTTTTTGATCTTGCTCCTCTAGCTCTTTCAATTTTGGTGATAGGGTTTCAATTTTGGATTTCTCCATTCTCCTCATATGGGCACTTATTGCTATATACTTTCCTCTAGAGACTGCTTTAAATGTGTCCCAGAGATTCTGGCATGTTTTGTCTTCGTTCTCATTGGTTTCGAAGAACTTCTTTATTTCTGCCTTCATTTTATTCTTTATCCAGTCAACATTCAAGAGCCAGTTGTTCAGTTTCCATGAAGCTGTGCGGTTCTGGGTTGTTTTCTGAATTCTGAGTTCTAACTTGATTGCACTATGGTCTGAGAGGCTGTTTGTTATGATTTCAGTTGTTTTGCATTTGCTGAGCAGTGCTTTACTTCCAGTTATATGGTCAATTTTAGAGTAGGTGTGATGAGGTGCTGAGAAGAATGTATATTCTGTGGATTTGGGGTGGAGAGTTCTGTAAATGTCTATCAGATTTGCTTGCTCCAGGTCTGAGTTCAAGCCCTGGATATCCTTGTTGATTTTCTATCTGGTTGATCTGTCTAATATTGACAGTGGAGTGTTAAAGTCTCCCACTATTATTGTGTGAGAGTCTAAGTCTTTTTGTAAGTCATTAAGAACTTGCCTTATGTATCTGGGTGCTCCTGCATTGGGCCTATATATGTTTAGGATCGTTAGCTCTTCTTGTTGTATCGATTCTTTTTTTTTAAATTTTTTATTGGATTATAGGTTTTTAGCATTATGTAATGGCCTTCTTTGTCTCTTTTGATCTTTGTTGCTTTAAAGTCTATTTTATCAGAGATGAGAATTGCAACTTCTGCCTTTTTTTGCTCTCCATTTGCTTGGTAAGTCTTCCTCCATCCCTTTATTTTGAGACTTTGTGTATCCTTGCATGTGAAATGGGTTTCTTGGATACAGCACACTGATGGGTTTTGGATTTTTATCCAATTTGCCAGTCTGTGTCTTTTGATTGGTGCATTTAGTCCATTTACATTTAGGGTTAATATTGTTATGTGTGAATTTGATACTGCCATTTTGATGCTAAGTGGCTGTTTTGCCCTTTAGTTGTTGTAGATTCTTCATTATGTTGATGCTCTTTAGCATTTAGTGTGATTTTGGAATGGCTGGTACTGGTTGTTCCTTTCTATGTGTAATGCCTCTTTGAGGAGCTCTTGTAAAGCAGGCCTGGTGGTGACAAAATCTCTGAGTACTTGCTTGTTCGCAAAGGATTTTATTTTTCCTTCACTTCTGAAGCTCAGTTTGGCTGGATATTAATTTCTGGGTTGAAAGTTCTTTTCTTTAAGAATGTTGAATATTGGCCCCCACTCTCTTCTGGCTTGTAGTGTTTCTGCCGAGAGATCTGCTGTGAGTCTGATGGGCTTCCCTTTGTGGGTGACCCGACCTTTCTCTCTGGCTTCCCTTAGTATTTTCTCTTTTATTTCAACCTCGTTGCAACTGACGATTATGTGCCTTGGGGTTGTTCTTCTTGCAGAATATCTTTGTGGTGTTCTCTGTATTTCCTGCATTTGAGTGTTGGCCTGTCTTGCTAGGTGGGGGAAATTTTCCTGAATGATGTCCTGAAGAGTATTTTCCAGCTTGGATTCATTCTCTTCGTCCCCTTCTTGTACACCTATCAAACGTAGGTTAGGTCTCTTCACATAGTCCCACATTTCTTGGAGACTTTGTTCATTCCTTTTTGCACTTTTTTCTCTGATCTTGGTTTCTCGTTTTATTTCATTGCGTTTATCTTCGACTTCAGATATTCTTTCTTCTGCTTGGTCAATTCGGCTATTGAAACTTGTGCATGCTTCCCGAAGTTCTCGTATTGTGTTTTTCAGCTCCTTTAATTCATTCATATTCCTCTCTATGTTATTCATTCTTGTTATCATTTTCTCAAATCTTTTTTCATATCTTTTTTCAAGGTTTTAGTTTCTTTGCATTGATTTAATACATGTTCTTTTAGCTCACAAAAGTTTCTCATTATCCACCTTCTGAAGTCTAATTCCATCATTTCATCACAGTCATTCTCCGTCCAGCTTTGTTCCCTTGCTGGTGAGGAGTTTTGGTCCTTTCTAGGAGGCGAGGTGTTCTGGTTTTGGGTGTTTTCCTCCTTTTTGCGCTGGTTTCTTCCCATCTTTGTGGATTTATCCACTTGTCGTCTGCGTAGTTGCTGACTTTTCGATTGGGTCTTTGAGTGGACACCCAGATTGTTGGTGATGAAATATTGGTGTTACTTGGTTTTCCTTCTCCCAGTCTAGCCCCTTTGCTTTATGGCTGCTGAGGTCCACTCCAGGCCCTGCTTATCTGGGGTGCACCTATAGCAGCTGCAGAAAAGCGAGGGATGCTACCAGTTTCTTTTTCTGCTATCTTTGTCCCAGAATGATGCCTGCCAAATTTCAGTCTTTTGGATATAGAGGGGTCAGGGAGCTGCTTGAGGAGACAGTCTGTACTTTGTAGTAGTTCAAGTGCTGAGCTGTGAGCTCTGTTGTTCATTCAGGACTGTTATGCTGAAAAAAACCCTTTTTTTCTCAGATGCTCTGTCTGGGTGGGGTGAGGCTTTCCTTGTGAGTTTCCACCTCGCTGCCCGCCCAGCTAGGAGGCAGTCAAGTCACTATTTGCCTGCCGAGGCTCCGCCCTGCTGGTGTGAGGTTCGCCCTGTTGCTGCACGCTCTGTCTTTCTGCTGTGGTTTCCGCCCTGTTGCCACGCGCTACACCCTGCAGCGGAGTCTCTCTGTTGTACCGGGTTGCTTCGGCAACAGCAGGCTATGTCAGCAATGGGCGTGTACCTCAGTGGGAGCTGATTGCCTCGGTAACGGCGGATGTCCCACCCCCGCGGAGCTGCACTTTAAGAAAACCTCCTCACCGGGAGCATTTGGAATCGCCGTTTTGTTTGCCACACTGCGCTAGCCCAAACGCTTTGTCCCTGGGATTTCCTGGGCTGGCTCACTGCCCAAGTCCCGTTCAGTCTCAAGTTCAGCCCTCTCAGGTTTCAGTTTGCCAGTTCATCAGGGCACCCATAACAGTGCTCTTTTTTATGGAGCTCTGTAGAGCGCCTCTATGCTCCGGCATGGGCCGGAGTCGCACCAGCTGCCGACTACAGCAGCCGAGATCTCTGCCTGGCGTCCCGCATCTCTTTTATACCTGGGAATTTCCCCGTTCTGTGGGCAACTAAGATCAGTCTGGAAATGCATCCCTGACTCACCCTCTCTGCGCATCCAGTGAGAGCTTCAATCCTGGGTTTTTCTCACAGTGCCATCTTGAGTCCTCCCCCTTACAGCTATTTCTTAAATGCTTGGACTTGACTTGAAAAATCCGTTATCTGCTTCTTCACCGAATAGGTTTACAAACTACCGCAAACACACATCAGTTAAACTCTGTAAGTTGAATGCACACATTGAAGACCATTCTGTTTGGTAGTTCCATTTCCCTTTTAGATACAGATATTTTTAAATGCAGCATGTACTCCCATTCACTTTGGAATATCAAAACAAAGCTCCTAGAAAAAATGTGCTTCTAACTCTTGGAATCTAAACTCAGATTCAAGTCCCTTAGTTGAACAAACACACAGCATAGCAGTTTGAAGGACACGTTTGTTTTGTGTTATGTACAGAGATTTAGAGCTATTTCTTAAATGCTTGGATTTGTCTGGAAAAATCTGTTTTTCGCTTCTTCACCGAAAGGGTTTTCAAACTGCTACAAACACATATTAGTTTAACTCTGTACCATGAATGCACACATTAAAAACCGTTCTGTTATGTAGCTCCGTAATTCTTCAGGAACCAGACATTTTTCAATACAGCATGTACTCCCATTCACTCGGGAATATCCAAACGCAGCTCCCAGAAGAAACGTTTTTCTAACACGCTGAATTTAAAAATTGCTTCTACTCTTTTAACTGAACAAACCCACGGCAGAGAAGCTTGAAATATATGTTCGTTTTGTGTTTTAGGGAAAGATATACAGCTGTTTCTTAACTGCTTTTGTTTGG